>NC_090438.1:419957051-421174551 GCF_031143425.1 Pleurodeles waltl
TTGATGAGGATGCCAACCCAGTGACAAAGCCTTCATGGAACAACTATTTAGGGCACTTTGAGAGAATCTTGCTGCCCGCAGGCAGGAGATAGCTACGACAGTCAACGCTGGGCCAAAGAGTGCGTACAATGGAACGCACTTGCGATAGACAGGAGGAAGACCTGGTCCTCCACCGGCAGGAGATCATCGACTTACAAGACAGCAACCGGAACCTGCAGTATAGGCTTGAGGACTTGGAGAATAGGTCCTGACAATCCAACATTCGAATATGAGGAGTTCCAGCGCAGGCTATCGTGGGCTCCCTGGAGGGATTTGTAATCCATCTGTTCAAACATGTGGCACCGGCACTCGATGACCAAGATATAATACAGGATCATACACATTGGACTGGGCACCCCTCTCAGACTCCAGGCCAGCTGCAGGATATTCTCACATGCATTCACTATTATAAGCAGAAGGAGCAAATTCTGACTGCAGTCAGGGACAAGAATGCTATAGACTTTGAGGGCCATATGCTATATCTGAATCAAGATCTCTCAACACAGACACTGCAGCGTTGACGGCCTGTCATGACCCTTATTCAGGGAAGGGGTATCCGATATAAATGGGGCCACCCTTTCCATCTCCAATTTGTGTGGCAGAACAAGCTGTGCAATATTCGTTCACGGAAGCCCTCTCAGGCATCATTTTGAGTTTGAGGGATAGCCCTCCTGGTGAAATGATGGACTCCTTGCGGGGGGATCAAGAGCACTAGGGGCAATCAGTTCCACGATGGAAGAAGAAACCCCCTAAACATCAGAGAGAGAGAGAATAAGAAAGAACAAGAGGACTTGCTCCGTAGGTTTCGACACCAGGAGGGCCCACCGGAGATGGGACATGGAACCTAACAGTTCTCCGGTGCCGGCCGTGGGGATTCCATAGTGACACTGACTGAAGCCGCCCCGTCTTGAGGTGGGGAGCTCTGGGTCTGCTTTGCATTCTGAGAGGAGATGCCACGTGAAAGTTGCAAGAATGATGGCTAAAGGGAGACAGCGGAGCTCTTACGGCAGAAATGATGTCTGGGACAGTGAAGTCTTGGTACACTCAGGTGTATCCCCCCAAGGGTCTCTACATAGACCTCGGGCAGGGAACGGACTGTGTTTACTGTGTTTTACAATGTTGGTTAGTTGTTAGTTTGACTATGATTCCCGTGCCTTACTTTCTAATGCTAGGCGAAGCAGGGTTAATGGCAGGAACACTGGGTAATAGGAAACTCCCTCATAGGCCCATGGGCGCTATCTCCCCAGTTGTGCTTGTTGGTTAAAGTACTTAGGGCCTGATTCTAACTTTGGAGGACGGTGTTAAACCGTCCCAAAAGTGGCGGATATACCACCTACCGTATTACGAGTCCATTATATCCTATGGAACTCGTAATACGGTAGGTGGTATATCCGCCACTTTTGGGACGGTTTAACACCGTCCTCCAAAGTTAGAATCAGGCCCTTAGTCTTAATGTTAGGGGTCTCAATTCCCCAGTGAAGTGGCAGGCACTGGTAGCGATCCTGAGGAAGGCCAAGGGGGACATATGCTTGCTCCAAGAGGTACACCTGCTGAGATCAGACTGGAAGAAGCTGAGAACACGATGGTTTAATAGACAATACCATTCTTCTGGGCCGGGAAAGAGGGCAGGAGTGTCAAACCTGCTGGCGACACATTTCCCAGGGAAGCTATTAGGCACGCAACTCATTTCCATGTGCATAGATTTCAACGGGCGTGCTATTACGATTGCTTGTGTACACGGCCCCAATGAGCACCAAGAGGAGTTTTTGAGGGAGGCCATTGGGCGGGTTCTGGCTACGACATATTCAGATGTCCTGATAGGAGGGGATTTTAACTTGGTCCCTGACACCCTTGTAGATAGGTCAGCGCAGCGAAGTGGACAGGCAGGGGCATTCTCTGTGGGTTTCCGAAAGTGGTTGGAGGAAGGGGGAATGACGGATGTTTGGCATGCAGAGAATCCAGCACTGTGGGCGTATACATTTTTTTTCGGCCACACACCAGTCCTATGCGAGACTTGACCTCTTCCTGGCCTCCCTGGGCCTGTTGCATGCAATTACGCACTCAAGGATTGGGGTGGCGTCCTTGTCTGATCACACTCCGATCACAGTAAGCCTCAGGCTGCCGGGCTCAGGTAATAGACTACAGCTATGGCGTCTAAATACCAAACTCCTTACCGTTGAGTAAATACATTAAGAAATAAGGGATACAATTACATCATATCTAAGCCTTAATGACACCCCGGAGATTGTGGTGGGGACGGTCTGCGAGGTGCTGAAGATGGTGGTCAGTGGGCAGTGTACAGCTATTGCGGCTCGTGCCAATGCTTTGGGGAGGGATAAGAGGTGGCAGCTAGAGGATCAGATAAGAGAGCTGGAAGGACAGCATGGCGCTGCGGGTGCGCAGAGGGTGTAGCGTCAGTTGATGCGTAAATAGTTTAAAGCAATAGATATGGATGGGGTGGAATTCACTCTTCTGCACACTGAACAAATGTACTATGCTGGGGACAATAAGGCACGGCGGCTCCTGGCGCACCAATTGCGCACTCAGGTGGCACACCGCTGGATAAACTCCACACAGACAAGAGAGGAGTGATCACCACAGATGAAGAGCTGACTCTGAAAGAATTTGAGTCTTTCTATGCCTCATTATATACTGCAGAGATCCTAGATGAGAGGGCAATAGTGCCTAATACACTAGCCAGTGGGTTAGACAAGGATATTACTCCCGCTGAGGTCCTGAGGCTATCATGAGGTTTCGAATAGGGAAGGTGCATGGGCAAAATGGGTTCAGGGAGGAATTCTATAAGATTTTTGGTGAGCTCCTGGCTCCGGTGCTGTTTAGTGGTTTTGCTTCTGCCAGATCGGTGTCCAAGTCAATGCGTACGGGCACTATTGCTGTTATCCGGAAGCCTGGCAAAGACCCAACTCTGTGTGCATCGTACCAACCAATTACATTACTGAATATGGACTCTAAACTCTTTTTTGGCATCCTGGTGCACAGGTTGGGCCCCTATATGCAGGGTCTAATAGATCCGGATCAAACCGGGTTCATTCTGGAGAGAACCTGTGCAGATAATACTATCAGGCTCTCTCACCTTCTAGATGAGGTACAACGGGCCTGTATCTCCTCAATATTGCTTTCTATTGATGCAGAGAAGGCCTTCGACCGGGTGCATTGGAGTTTTTTTATTTTCAGTACTACCTCAGTACGGTTTGGGCTTGAGATTTTGTGACTGGGTGTGGAGCAATTATCGTCTCCCCCATGCCCAGGTGAGTGTGTGTGGTGGACATTCAGATATTTTCTCTATTGCCAGGGGGACTAGGCAGTGCTGCCCCCTCTCGCCGCTGTTGTATGTGCTGTATATGGAGCCCTTTGCGGAGCATATTTGGCAAAATCAGGCCATCAGGTGTATCCCAAAGAGGGCCAGATCCCATAAAATAGCACTGGAGGCTGATGATGTGCTGCTGTATCTGACGGAACCGGTGAAGATGACCCTTCTACCTAAAGTGCTGTTCATCATGCAAGTTCTAGCATTACAGCCCCTGTTAGACGTCTTAGAGGCAATGCAGAGGTTGATATGGGTTTTCATATTGGCTGGCAAGAAGGCGAAAATGTCAAAGGAACAGGCCTACCTGCCGCAGTCAGATGGGGGTCTGGGGGTTCCACACTTATTGAGGTACTACCAGGTTGCCCAACTGCAATACTTAGTGGAATGGTCTCATACAAGTACTGAAAAGTATTGGTGTTTCATTGACCAGGCAGTTGCGGGGGTTCATATTTGGAAGGTCCCCTGGCTGACGAAGGTGTGTTGTCCGAGAAGTGCATATGTGTCCACGGTCCTGCAAGCAACTATGGAAGTGTGGGACAAAGTACAAATGCGTAGGGCCTCATCCTCACCCAAATCCCTGCAAACACCAATTATTGGCAACCAGGACTTTCCCCCGACACTCCTGGGGTTTTCTTACCAATCGTGGCAGAACTCCAATTGTAAAAGGTTGGGGGATCTGTTTGATACACAGGGGATCCTGGAGTTTGCCCAATTTAAGGAGATTTACGGTCTCCCACAGAAGGCCTACTGGCAGTACTTGGCTATCAGACATTAGGTTTTATCCCCGGTGGTGAGACCCCACGCAGCTCAACCCCTCCTTTCCTTTGAGCGCTGGCTATTGATTCGCTCATCAGATAATAAACTTATCTCAGATATTTATGGATTCCTATTGGTGCAACCGGATCTCTTCCGGACTTCGGCAAAGCAGGGATGGGAGATCAAATGTGGGTTGGCCTTTACTGATAAGGAATGGCAGGATGTGCTGCACAGAGTGTGCGTAATGGCCTGTAGTATGACTACTAAGGATTTCCTTCTGAAAATGGCGCACTACTGGTATTACACTCTTGTGCAGGTGGCTGGCTGGCCGACGGGCACCACAGACAGTTCCAGTGTCATCGGTACTCTGGGACCCCTCTCATCCTGACGAGCGTGGCCCCTGAAACACAGGTGGTGGACTCAAGTGACCCAGACTGTCCAGTGATCCAACTGTCCAAATTTGGAGGAGGTAAGTCCTTGCCTCCCCTCTCCAGACAGTAATCCTGTGCACCATGTGATCTGCAGCTACAAGGGCTTCTGTGCACATTTCCAAGAAATCCTGCATGCACTGCTGATCCTAGGTCCCCAGCACTCTGTCCTGTGATGCTCAGCTCCCTGAATTGATCTCCGGTGCCGTGGGACCTCCTTTTGCAGTGTTGAGACGATCGCTGTGTTCAGACATCTACAACCCATGTTCAAGGACTTCTGTGGGTTCTTTCTGCCCGTGCATGGGTTCTCTCCATTGCTGAGGGTCCCCTCTGTCTCCTCTCCCAAGTGGCGACATTCTGGTCCTTCCTGGGCCCAGGCAGCACCCTTTTTCTCCAACAGCAACTCTTGCAGCTAGCAAGGCTTGTTTGTAGTATTTTGCAAAGGAAATAACTCTGCTTCCTCCAGCACTCTGTGGGACATCTTCTACATGAACAAGAACTTCCTACCTCCTTCCGTTGTTTGAAATCTTGCAGCTTTTTCCAACCAGAGGCAGCCATTTTGCACCTTCATCCGGGGTTTAGTGGACTCCTGCCCCACCTAGACACTTTTGGGACTCTTGGACCTGGTCCCCTTCCTTTGCAGGTCCTCAGGTCCAGGAAATCATCTTCAGTGGTTTGCAGTCTGTTGTGGTCTTTGCAAAATCCTTTATCACAACTTTAGTGTGTTTTTTGGGAAATAGTAGTACTTTACTCCTACTTTCCAGGGTCTTGGGGTGGGGTATCTTTTACACCCTAAGGGGCATATTTATACTCTGTTTGCACAAGAATTGCGTCGTTTTTTTTTACGCAAATCCGACGCAAAACTAACTCCATATTTATGCTTTGGCGTTAGACCCGTCTAGCGCCAAAGATCTTGGAGTTTGCGTCATTTTTTAGCGTGGAAACCTTCCTTGCGTTAATGATATGCAAGGTAGGCGTTGCCGTCTAAAAACTGACTCCGAGGCATGTGCACCGTATTTATACTCCCGGGCAAAAATGACGCCCGGGAGTGGGCGGGTTAAAAAAATGACATCCAGCCGCTTTAGCGTCATTTTTTAGCGCCTGGTCAGGGCAGGCGTTAAGGGACCTGTGGGCTCAGAAGGAGCCCAGAGGTGCCTTCCCATGCCCCCAGGGACACCCCCTGCCACCCTTGCCTACCCCAGGAGGATGCCCAAGGATGGAGGGACCCATCCCAGGGAACTTAAGGTAAGTTCAGGTAATTTTTTTTTTTTTGTGGCATAGGGGGGCCTGATTTGTGCCCCCCTACATGCCACTATGCCCAATGACCATGCCCCCTGGGCATGGCCATTGGGCAAGGGGGCATGACTCCTGTCTTTGCTAAGACAGGAGTCATGTCAATGGAGGGTGGGAGTAAAAAAACAAATGGCGCAAATCGGGTTGAGGCAGATTTTTTGCCTCAGACCGACTTGCCCCATTCTTTGACGCCCAAGCTCCATTTTCCCCTACGCTGGCGCTGCCTGGTGTGGGTCATTCCATAAATAAGGCGACCCGCATGGCGCTTTGGAATGGCGTTAGCCGGCGTTAAATTTTTTGACGCACAACTGCGTTGGCGCCAAAAAGTATAAAAGTATAAATACGGCCCTTAGTGTTTTCTTACACTCCCAGCGACCTTCTACACACTACACTAGGCCAGGGGTCCTTAAGTGGTTCGCATTCCACCTTCTTAGTATATGGTTTGTGTTACCCCTAGGTTTCTTGCATCCTATTGTATTCTACAGTGTTTGCGCTACTTTTCTAACTGTTTACTTACCTGATTTTGGTTTGTGTGTATATTTTGGTTATTTTACTTACCTCCTAAGGGAGTATATCCTCTGAGATATTTTTGGCACATTGTCACTAAAATAAAGTACCTTTATTTTTGGTAACTCTGAGTATTGTGTTTCTTATGATATAGGGGGTAATTCTGACCCTGGCGGTCGGTGATAAAGCGGCGGCCAACCCGCCAACAGGCCGGCGGTCAAAAAAATGCAATTCTGACCCTGGCGGGAACCGCCAACACAGCCCGCCGCATTAACACTCCGACCGCCACGGCGGAACAAACAAACAGCGCGGCGGTCACCGCCAACAGCCAGGCGGCAGACAATGTACCGCCCACCCTATCACGACCCACCAATCTGCCACCTTTTCCGGGGCGGGAGCCCCGCCGATAAAAACACGGCGGAAACAGACATTTCCAATGGAAAACGCTCACCTCGAGACACTCCACGCGGAATCCGGACAGCATGGAACCCGAATTGAACATCATACCTGCTCTCGTCTACCTGCTCATCTACCACGAGTACGAACTCCGGCGCAGACGTCAACGGTGAGTACTGCACCTACGACACACGGGAGGGGGGAGGAAGAAAGGTTATGGGCATACACATATGCGGCCCCCCCAGCCCCCCAATATGTACACACCAATGCAGAGCAGGAAGTCACAGTGACACCACACAAAGACCCTTTAAAAATACAATGACACAACCAAATTTGGAATAAATTTTCATGTACAAAAAAAGCACCTGGAAATAATTGAGCAACCGTGAAAAATATTTACAAAAACCAAAAAGATATACACATCAGTGTATCACTGAAGTAACAAGTCCTGCACATCCTACGAATCTAACATGTCCGTGGGCCAAGGTTCTGCGAAACAAGGGCAAAGCCCACACACGAGACCTGAGTCCTTTGGAGAGAACACTGCAGGGGCATCTGATGTCAAAACTACAGGCACCTCAGGGGGAAGGGAAGGGGGGGCCACCACAGCCACATGAGTCCACGACACCAGATCCACGAGGAGCCACCATGCCCACTGTACCATCCTGGGGAGTGCAAAGCCACAGTCTCTCAAGTCTCTGCAGTGGGTGGGTTGCCCACTGGACCATCCTGGGGAGTGCAAAGCCACAGTCTCTCAATGTCTCTACAGTGGGTGGGTTGCCCACTGGACCATCCTGGGGAGTGCAAAGCCACAGTCTCTCAAGTCTCTACAGTGGGTGGATTGCCCACTGTGCCATCCTGGGGAGTGCAAAGCCACAGTCTCTCAGGTGGATTACAGAGTCCACTGGTCAAGGAGGAGGCATGGTGGGCACAGTGAACCATAAACAGTGCCTGAGACGGCGGGACCCAGCGCAGCGGTGCATGACATGGCAATGTCCAGCGGAGCGGTGCTTGACAGGAAGGGTCCAGCGGAGCGGTGCTTGACAGGAAGGGCCCAGCGGAGCGGTGCTTGACAGGAAGGGCCCAGCGGAGCGGTGCTTGAGACGGCGGGGCCCTGTTCAGCGGTACCTATCTTCACGGCGGGGCCCTGTTCAGCGGTACCTGTCTTCACGGCGGGGCCCTGTTCAGCGGTGCTCTTCTGCACGGCAGGGCCCTGTTCAGCGGTACCTGTCTTCACGGCGGGGCCCTGTTCAGCGGTGCTCTTCTGCACGGCGGGGCCCTGTTCAGCGGTACCTGTCTTCACGGCGGGGCCCTGTTCAGCGGTACCTGTCTTCACGGCGGGGCCCTGTTCAGCGGTGCTCTTCTGCACGGCGGGGCCCTGTTCAGCGGTACCTGTCTTCACGGCAGGGCCCTGTTCAGCGGTACCTGTCTTCACGGCGGGGCCCTGTTCAGCGGTACCTGTCTTCACGGCGGGGCCCTGTTCAGCGGTACCTGTCTTCACGGCGGGGCCCTGTTCAGCGGTGCTCTTGCAGTATGTCAAGGGAGTCATACCTGGCCTGGACACCCTGCTCACTCGCCCTCCGATCGTTCTGTGTCAGGCCCCTTCGGGGAGTGAGTCCTGGGCCCTTTGGTGTCGTCCCTTGCAGCCGGGATGGGGCTTGTGGGGCCCTCCTGCTCCGCGCTCCTGGTGGTTGTCCTCTCCGCCCTGCTGTCCTTCCGCTCCTTAGATGGGGCTCTCGGGCCCTTGCCTCCCCTGGCTGCTGTGGCCGGTGAAGTGGCCGGAGTCACCTCCTTGGGGGCAGCCGTCTCTGTCCGCTCACGGCGGCCCTTCAATTTCCGGGTCCTCTTGCCTGGGGGGGGCTGGCTGTCCCCTTGCTGCTCACCGAAGTGTTACTGCCGCCAAAGGGTGGACTCCACATGCCATGCACCACTTGCACTGTAGAAGTTGGGCTGGTGGTGGCTGAGGTGCCCTTGGGACTTTTCCCAGTTGGAGGGGGTGGGTCGGGGGAGGGAAAGAGGTCAAAACTGGAGAGGTAATTTTTCTTGGGACCAAGGTAAGGGGTAGGAGTAGTGGTGAGAGAAGTGGAGGAAGAGGATGTGGTTGTATGAGAGCCAGGTGTGCTGTCCTTGGGTGCAGGTGACTGGGACGTAGGCTGTGGTGAGGTGGTTGGCTGTTGTTTGGGTGTCTGCCTGCGTTTATGTGTCTTGGAAGAGGGGGTGACAGACACAGTGGGAGAGGACACAGGGGACGTGTAAATGCCAGTGGGGGTGGTGACTGCAGGTGTGCGGACTGTAGTGGAGGGTTTGCTGGTGGTGGAAGAACTGGCTGATGTTGGGGTGCATGCAGGTGTGAGTGTAGACGTCACAGGGAGGGAGGAGGGAGACGAGGAGGACGGGGACACAGAGGTGGTAGTGACTGTTGATATGTCTGCATCTGTGTGTTGCTTGGGTGAATGCTTGTGTTTTCTGTGGTGCTTATGTTTGGATGAGCTGGCCTTGGGTGTTGAGGTGTGCAGGCTGGTCTGATGGTGTGGATGGGATAGGTTGAGGTACAGGAGACAGAGAAAGGGTGGAGGCAGATAGAAGAGGGCGACTGGAGACAGGGACAATGGCTGCCGTCAGTGCTGAGGCCAGAGCAGTGAACGCTCGTTGATGGGCAGCCTGACCCGAATGAATGCCCTCCAGGTAGGCATTGCTCCGATGCACCTCCCTTTCCACCCCCTGGATGGCATTCAGAAGGGTAGTCTGCCCAACAATGACCGTCCTCACCAGGTCAATGAGCTCCGCACTGAGGGCAGCAGGGGTAACAGAGGCAGGGGCTGAGGTGCCTGGGGCGAAGGAGACGCGCGCCTTCCTGGCCGAGCGGCCACGGAGCGAAGACTGAGGGGCTGCTGGGAGGGCGGTGCTGGTGCGCTGGGTGGAGGCTGTACCTGTTGTTGCGGGGGGCACAGATGGTGTCGCCACCGCTAGGGAGCTCCCAAACGAGGACGTGTCCGTGTCGCTGGTGTCTCCACCGGCCCCCGTTGTGGTGCTCCCCTCGCCCTCCAGATCACTGGTGCCCTCGGTGTCTGTGTCAGTGCCCACCGGGGCCTGGTGACCTGCAGCTCCCTCCTGCTCCGACGCCAAATCTCCTCCGCCTGATGATGCTAAAACACAAGAAGACAAAGATTTAGGGTGGGGGGAGAAATGAAACAAAGTTGAGTGCATGCCTTAGCAATACCCTTTGCGGAGAGGACAGACACAGGTGCCTCGTGCACTAAGTCGCGAACTTGGGGTACACTACTCAGTACTTCTGACTAGGCAAACAGGTCTAGGGACAACACACGCGCACATGTGTGATGCTGGAGCATGGGTAGCTGCACTTGGCACCCTACAGAGGTGGGGGGCGGGGGCACAGGGCCATGCCTAAGGGAGCGGACTACACTACAGAGAGCGCCCGGGCCTAATGTCACCCACAGCCCTCCTCCCCCACCCAGACGCCTCCAATGCGCATACAGATAGGAGAATGTGCGGATACTCACCCCCTTGTGTCTGCTGTGCTGTCCTCAAGCGCCCATCCAAATTAGGGTAGGCCACCGCCAGGATCCGGGACATCAGGGGGGTCATGGTGCGACTGGCACCCCTCCTAGGTCGGGAGGCCATCCCCAGCAGTGTTTCTGCGGTCTTCCTCGTTCCGCGGCGGATGTCCTCCCACCTCTTGCGGCAGTGGGTGCCCCGTCTGTTGTGGACCCCCAAGTTCCGGACTTCCTCGGCGATGGCACGCCAAATATCGATTTTCTGGTGGGCGCTCACCTGTTTGACATGTACAGGGTGGGAAAGAGAAACCGTCACATATCTGCATGTTTGGAGTACATGCCCCCCCTCCCCAACCTTGTCATGGTTCCCATTCTCTCATCTGTCGTGCGTTGCACTCCCCATTCCCTCCACACCCCACCAACTTACATCCCCCCCCTCCACACAGGCATAACCCATTCAATGTGCACTGAGTGTACTCACCTGTTGGTCTGGAGGACCGTAGAGTAGCGCATACTGGGGGAGGACCCCGTCCACGAGCTTCTCCAACTCTTCTGAACTGAAGGCGGGGGCCCTTTCACCAGTAGCAGCAGCCATTGTCACTTCCAGACCGAGTTCACAGCAGCACTTGCAGTATAGGTCCTCTCCTGTGGATGATCAGGTCTCGAATGATTGAGCAGATAGAAAATGGCGGTCATGCCCGCGGCGGTGCGTACCGCGGCGGCGCGTCCCGCGACCGCCGGCGCACATCGTCATTGGCTCCTGAAACCCATAGGCTTCAATGTTAACCAATGCGTCTTCGCACAGCGGTCTTCGACCGCCTACCGCCACGGTGTGCCCCGCCAGCGCAGTGACCTCACATCCTATTGTCCCACTTCACAGGTCAGGCATCGGCCATTTCAAGGGCCCACATGGCTTAATTTCTAATGCGTCACACAGGCCTAGGCCTTGCAATGGCACACATACAAACATACCAAACCATACATTTACCTGTACTGTGCAAGCTGTGTTGTACGTACCTGTGAGTGGATTGACTCTGTACTCCATATTCTCCTTCCTAGGCACCGTCCGCTGGGACTAGCGATGAGAAGGAGGAATCCTCGCGTGTACCGGCCGCTGGTGGACCTGTCGACAATGGAAGAACGCCATATAATACTACGATACCGACTTGACCGTGCCTCCATCCATGAACTGTGTGCCCAGCTGGAGCCAGCCCTGATGTCCCCCATCCGCCAACCCACAGGAATTCCCCCTCTAGTGCAGGTTCTGTTTGTCCTCCATTTCTTTGCAACTTGCTCATTCCAGACAACAGTGGCCATGTCATCTGGGATGTCTCAGCCTATGTTTTCCAAGATCTTATCCAGAGTGTTGTCTGCCCTGATGAAACTCATGCGGAGCTACATCATTTTCCCAGAGGAGGGTGATTTGCCTACAGTGAAAGCTGATTTATATGCCCTTGGACACATCCCCAACATCACTGGTGCAATTGATGGGACCCATGTGGCTTTAGTCCCCCCAAATGACGATGAACAGGTGTACAGGAACAGGAAGAATTACCATTCAATGAATATCCAGGTGGTCTGTTTGGCTGACCAGTACATCTCCCATGTAAATGCCAAGTTCCCAGGGTCAGTGCATGACGCGTATGTTATGCGAAATAGCAGCATTCCCTATGTGATGGAACAGCTACAGAGACAGCGTGTGTGGCTAATAGGTGACTCTGGTTACCCCAACCTGCCGTGGCTATTGACCCCAGTGAGGAATCCCAGGACCAGGGCAGAGGAACGGTACAATGAGGCCCATGGGCGTACTAGGAGGGTGATTGAGCGAACCTTTGGGCTCCTGAAGGCCAGGTTTAGGTGCCTGCATATGACAGGTGGATCCCTAATGTACTCACCAAAGAAGGTGTGCCATATCATCGTGGCGTGCTGTATGCTCCACAACCTGGCTTTGCGACGCCAGGTGCCTTTCCTGCAGGAGGATGGTCCAGATGGTGGTGTTGTAGAAGCCGTGGAGCCTGTGGAGAGTGAAGAGGAGGAAGACTCTGAGGACGACACAGACAATAGGGACAGAGTGATACAACAGTATTTCCAGTAACACACAGGTAAGAATCACCCACGCCATTTCACAATTGCTTATAGCCTCCTGCATCTGTACTTTCTGTAGTTCCCCACAGATGTTTTTCATTAATTTTTGCCTTTCCCTTCCCTTCTCAGTGCTGTCTGACTCAGTACCTGACTTCTGCTTGGTTCGCCCATGAAATACAGCGTATTGACATTGGTATGTTGTCATGACTAATTGACAGAACAGAAATTGAACAGTAATATGTAATACATTTGTTAATAATACAGCATGACTCAAAACAGATTTGTGTGCAAAATGTGATTTATTTACAGTGCTAGATATCGGTACATGTGATTCTAAGGGTGATGGGTGGGGGTGGAGGAATATCCATGGCAGAGTCCAGTTCTCAGTCTCACAGGTGCATTGTCCTTTTGCCTGTGGAAGGATGGAGCATAGGCAGTTCATGGTTGGACAGGGTGGCAATGTGGGACAGTGGGAAGACTTGAGGGGGTATGTCCTGCTGGCGGGGGTCTTGACATCCTACTCTGTCTTTTTTTTTGGTCTCAGGCTCCTCTTACGGGGTGGTTGTTCTTCAGCAGGAGGTGGGGTTCTGGGGGGCTGTCGAGGTGTTGGGACCTCCTGTCCACTAGCGCCGGCGGAGGTGGTAGGCTGTTCCTGGTCCGGGCTAGTGACAGGGGCCCTGTGTGGTGCACCATGGTCCCGCAACGCGTCCTCTATCCTGTGGAGGGCCAGGACGATGGTCCCCATTGCGGTCCCGATGATTCTCAGCTCCTCCCTGAACCCCATGTAGCGTTCCTCCTGCTGTGCCTGGATCTCAGTGAACCTGGCCAGTACCGTCGCCATCGTTTCTTGGGAGTGGTGGTATGCCCCCATGAGGGTGGTGAGGGCCTCTTGGAGAGTGGGTTCCCTGGGCCTCTCCTCCCCCCCCTGTCGCACAGCAGCCCTCCGAGCTGCCCGGTTTCCCCCGGCCTCTGTCCCCTGGATGGTGTGCCCGCTACCACTGCCCCCAGGTCCCTGTTGTTGTTGGGGTGTTGGGTTAGCCTGGGTGCCCTGTAGTGGCAGACACACCGCTGATTGAGCTGTCCTAGAGACAGAGGCATGGGCCCGCTGGGTGGGAGCTGTGCTGGTGTTGGCAGAGGGGGTCGGGTCTGGTGTGGCCTGTGGCTGCCTGAGGGGAACCGACTGCCCAGAGGTCCCCGATGGTCCGGGCTGGTCATCAGGTTCACTGTCGACAGAGCTGCTATCCTCAGTGTGGGCCTGTTCCGGTGGTGGGATGGACACTTCTGGACCCTCCTGGCTGGTGTGTTGTCGTTCGGGTCCTGCATGGGGTAAGAGAGTTTGGTTATTGTTTCTGTGTGTGCAATAGCGTGCGTGTTATGGGTGCCCTTGTCCCCCAGTGCAGGCATTCCCTTGAGGGAGGTGTTGTGAGGGTAGTTAGTGGGGGGGGGGGGTTAGTGCAGTGGTCATGCTTAGGTGATGGGTGCCCATGATTTGTGTTGGCATGCAGGAGTTGGTGTTGGGATGGGTGGGTTGTGCTGGTGAGACATTGTCAGGGAGGATGTGTGCTGGGGGGTTGGGGGTGAGGGTGGGGGTGTGGGTTTGCATGCTGGTGGGGTGGGGGGGATATAGTAGTTGAGATTGGACTTACCAGAGTCCATTCCTCCGGCTACTCCTGCGAGGCCCTGAGGATGCAGGATGTTCAAGACGTCTTGCTCCCACGATGTGAATTCGGGAGGGGTGGGTGGGGGTCCGCCGCCAGTCTTCTGGACCGCGATGTTGTGCCTGGAGACCATCGATCGGACCTTCCCCCGTAGGTCATTCCATCTTTTGCGGATGTCCTCCCTATTCCTGGGATGCTGTCCCACCGCGTTGACCCTGTCCACGATCCGCTGCCATAGCTCCGCCTTCCTAGCTATACTGGTGTGCTGCACCTGCGAGCCGAAGAGCTGGGGTTCCACTCTTAGGATTTCCTCCACCATGACCCGGAGTTCTTGGTCCGAAAAGCGTGGGTGCCTTTGGGGTGCCATGGGGTGGTGTGGGTGAGGTGTGGGGTGGTGTATGTGATGATAAGTATGTTGGTGAGTGGTGCTTTGTGCTACTATGTGGTGTGTGTGATGGTGTAGTGTGCCTCAGTGTGTCTTGCTTTGGATTGTCTGCTGTGTCTCTCTCTCCTTCTCTCAGTAATTATGGTCGCAGGGGTTTGTGGGTGATGTGGGAGTGTGTTTTATAGTTGGTTGATTGTGTGGGAGTGGTGTGTGTATGTGTATCAGGTGTGTGTATTTCAAATTGTCCAATGTGGCTGTGTTTTGGTGCTGTGTGTGTATTCTGACCGCGGCGGTGTGTAGCGCCAATGGAATACCGCGTTTGAATGACCGCCGTGTGGATTCGTGGGTCGTAATGGCATGGGCGTATTTCTGTTGGCGTGACGGTGGAGGTTTGGTCATCTCCAGTTTCTCACTGCCCGCTGATGTGGCGGGCTGCAGTGGAGGACGGAATTTTGGAGGTTTGGCCGTTGTGGGTCAGAATGACCGTGGCGGTTAACCGCGGCTGTGTTATGGCGGTCTTCTGACCGGAGGTAAGGGCCTTTTACCGCCGAGGTCAGAATGACCCCCTAGTGCCTATATGATATAGGTGGCATAGTAGGAGCTTTGCATGTCTCCTAGTTCAGCCTAAGCTGCTCTGCTATAGCTACCTCTATCAGCCTAAGATGCCGGAACACTACTAACCTACTAATAAATGATAATTGGACCTGGCACAAGGAGTAAGTACCATCAGGTACTCACTATAAGCCATGCCAGCCTCCTACAAGCACCCTTTGTGATGTTACCTGTCTGAAAAGCAGGAAGTGAACATCGCAATAGAGCTGGTCAGGGGGCTCTGCACTGCCCATGTCTAGTGCATGGGCAGTGCAGGGGCCTTCCTGGGGCAACCTGCACCCTGTCTCCACTAGCAGTTACATGGCTGTGCTATTGGTGAACAATTTATATTAAAAAAATTACAATACATTGATATAAAACAACTTCAGGACCCTCACTATTCACATTCCCTATCAAAGCAGACCACTCATTTTCTATTCTTTGATCTCAGAGATGAAAAATGCCAATAGTAAGCTCTCTGAAGTCTTCTGGAAACTCTACCTCAACCAACTGCCGCAAAATGTTTCAGATCCCTCCCAGCAGCTTTTCAAGAAGTTTTCTTCCAAAACAAGTATAACATGTCCTGGGCAACATACAATAATTTCACTTTAGGTTTGACTAATTTATGAAGAAATTATGTGACTCACTCCCTTCTGTAGCTTGGGACTACTCAGGCAGCTGATGTACCAAAGATCAACTCTATCCAAAAGAATTAATTGACAATAATATTTGCTACGGGTGTGTTATAAGACTAAGCCTGTCTGTCCTAGTTTCAACCATCGCAAAAAGAACAGGTAATGAATGGAATGCTGAAAAATGAAAACATTCACCCCCAGTCAGAAAGATCTGGGTTAAATCCATTGTTTTTTGTTCACAACACCATTCAGTTTGGACCCAGCCATAGGCAAATCAGTCTTGACCCTTCTCTACCTGGGAGCAGTCCAGCCCGAACTGCCAGACCAGGTCCTCCCTGGACCGGAAACAAGCAACCTGGGACTGGGTTTGGGGTATCACCCTCATCAGCGAGCATTTGAAATGTTTCTGCACTTTATCCATCGTCCTTTTGTGTTGTCCTAGTTTCAACCATCATTAAATTTATAATTTACCTCTGGCTGCAGGTGTCATCCATCAAAAGCAGAACTTTTCAATTGTAATTTCTCCTATAAAAGAGAGTAAAAACTAAAGACACAAATTCTCACTTTGAGATTGTACTAAAACACTTATTAGAGGTGGCCAGATTTTTAAAATCATTGAGCAGCTGGTCACCTATTAAATCTGAACGTATCTTGACAACACTGCCAAACTCTAAAAATATTAATTGCCCCTCTCTCTTTATTATGGTCCCAAAACAACTCTTAGATATAAAGAATATGTCCTATCAGTCTAGAATGTGGCAAAGCATGTGCAGCTATACTACACATCTCACAGTGTCTTTTGAAGTGATTTACAATGCCAGCCTGATAGGTTTTCCAGCAAATATTGAGGGATCTAGTGGGGCACTCATAAGTATGTTTACCTCTTTCCAGTAAATCAATGCTTATTAAGTGAAAATGAGAATTCTTAATTCCCAAAA
This sequence comes from Pleurodeles waltl, assembly GCF_031143425.1. NCBI lineage: Eukaryota > Metazoa > Chordata > Amphibia > Caudata > Salamandridae > Pleurodeles > Pleurodeles waltl. The sequence goes on from NC_090438.1 coordinate 419,973,606, forward strand.
TAAGCAATACCAACTGCAGGATTCTAAAGCCTCCCTCATTTGACTTTGCTTTTAACATCTACAAAGTTGAAGTGGCTCTCATCACTAAATCCTAAAACAGTAGATACTATATTTATGTAGGCTCGGATCTAATTACTGGAGGAATGACAAAAAATGACAGCTTGGATGACGCACATTTATTTTTGAATATAGGAGTGGTGGTTCTGATTAATCTAAGCAAAGGCAGGAACTTGGCTTATGACATTGTCAACCCAAAATCACTTTTTGTTAATTGGAGAAACACTTTAGAAACACCTCACCAACCCAATTAGCAGGCTGAAAGATATCATAAACTATTCTATGACTACATTTAATTCTCACCAAAAACATCTTCAACTGCTTCTGCATGCTGTAAAAAATCTTTCATCTCTATTAACATCTTAGAATGTGTCCCTGGTCTTTACACCAATAATCGCCTGCTAAAAATAACATAAAACAATCTACACTTGAAGCCCAATTAAAACTTTTTCCAAACTTCAAAGTATCAAAATATATAAAGGTTACCTTATTCTAGTCCTGTGCTTCCCAACCTTTTGACTCAAAAGACATAAAGGTTACCTTATTCTAGGCCAGCGGTTCCCAACCTTTTGACTTCTGTAAGCCCCCACTTTATCATTACTGGAAACCGGGGCCCCCAACTGAATCATTATTGGAATCCGGTGGCCCCCACTGGGTCATTGCTGAAAGCTGGGGACCTAATCTGTTAATGTTATTTAATTTTCTGATCAGTCGTGAACCCCCTGAGGAGGCTTCGTGGACCCCCAGGGGTCCCCGGACCACAGGTTGGGAACCACTGTTCTAGGCAATTACTACCATAACAATGTGATGCTTGCAATGAAAAAAAATATTTACAACTCATAGAGACCAATTGTTAGAAATTGGGTTTCTGGTTGGCTGGGGTATGCACCTAAGTCAGGCAGAACCCACCACTCTAGTCAAGGCAAGGAAGATAAACACCAAAGATATCCTGTGCTGACGTCCTGGTAGTTTGGTGAAGAGCAGTCAGGCTTATCCCCAAATGCCATGTGTAAAGTGTTTGTGCAACACACTTACACCTGTGACACAATAAATACACCACAAAAGAGACTCTACACAGGATTATGCATAAAAATATGTTTCTCATATTGTAGATGGACATCTTAACCAAAACAAAATGTATCATAAATGTTGTGCATATGAAACAATTACTGCAATGGGACTCAGTATCCTGATTATGTGAACTGCAAAGCACTATACAACATTTTATCAAGGAATATTAATGTAATCAGTTTGGGAATAAGCCTATGCACCCTCATGTGAGTGCTGGTGCTGTAATGGCATAGAAAACATATATCATCATGCAGTCTTAGAGGACAGCGCGCCAGTGCTCCTATTAGATCTTTTACTGTAACTATGCCAGAATTGTGGGCTGCAGGAGCACCTTTGCTGCTAATAGCAAGGTTACGGTAATCCTGGTTACATGGAAGTCTGGGTGTCCTTTTATAGTTGCCAAATACAGTAGTGGGTCTCGGGATATGTCTGGCGCTAATCAGATATCCCAAGGCCAGCCCAATAGCAGAGAAGATCAGGGGAGTGAACCTTAGGTGGAGTGTGCCGCTTACAACAAAGTAAAACTGAGTTTGTAGCCCATCTGCTCTCCTAATATATTTAATGTGGCAGTTGTGTTATACAGTGCACCTGCACCCCATAAGGTAAAGACAATTATGGCTGAATGCCCAAAGGGGCACTTCACTGGAGACGCATACACCTCATAGGTATGGGCAGAAAGACCTGTCCCAGTCTCCCCGCATGCAGGGTCATTAGTGCAGCTTCCTCCGTGTGTGCAGTGCAGCTGCTGAGAGGAGTGTCACCTGGCTCTTTTCACTCTGGCTAGCTCGACTGCCACACTGTACCTGTGGGTTGGAGTTGGTCCCCATGACCCTTCTGTGTCGACCTGCCTGTGTGGTGGCTTCGGCTCTAACGGTGTTTTCCCCCGATGAGGATCTCCACTTTGCGAGCTCTGCTCGATGCTCTCTCAGATGTGTGGGGCCTGGCTGGGGGCTTCCTGATGGTTGGGTGAAGGCACAGGGATCAGCACACACCGTTCTCCTCCCAGCACCAGAGGAGGTGCCTCACATGTCGGCTGGAAGAGTTCACCATGTGCTAAGGGAAATAAAAGGAAAACGCTCCTCACGTACTAAAAGGAGTATAAAGTGCTCATCATACCCTAAGAAGCGGGGAAGTGAAGAAAGAAGCACTCACCATATGCTAAGATAAATAAAATGAAGATGCTCCTCATGCACTAAGAGGAGAATGAAAGCTCACCATGCTCTCGTTTTGAAAGAAGTCAAGAAGCAGAGAACAGGGATCCCCCCATGCTGGACTCCTTGGAGGGCACTTAGGGGGGCACGAAGGGGAAGGCAGGCCAGCACACAAAGCAAGTAGGCTGCATGGTGGTCTCTCCTGGCAGTCCAACAGTGCCTAGTGAAGACGAAAAAAGGGGAACAGCTGGCAGCAGGACAAGCAGAAACGCAATCCAGTGAGTTCTTTAGGCCAACCAGCAAGTAACAGGTAGCAGGGAAACTGCAGAAGAGCAGTCCAGATGAGTCCTTTGTGCAGTGCAGCAGTCCTTCTGATAGACGTTCAGTCCCAGTTCCAAATGCTCCCTATAAATGTGGGGTCAGAGCCACTGTACTTATACTCTAAAATGTCTTTTTTCCAGGGGTGACATTAAAGGAACCATTTCAAGTGTAACACAACCCCTTTCAACTAAAGGCAGCTGCTTCTTGAGGGCATAAGTGGTGTTGACCAGCAAAAACGGGGGAGAAGGAGAATGAAATTCCATCAGTTTAACAAAAAGAGCAAACAGATGATCGTGATATTTCAGCCTAGGTTGTTGTTTTTTGGTGTGAGGGATTGGTGCAGCCCTGTGCATGTACCAGTAGAAGTCCTCCCCCTGGAGACACAAGCCAGGGCAGTGATGTCATGGTGATGGGTGATGGGTGATGAAAGATTTCCCAGTGCTTAATAGGTCTGTATTTTGGCATTTACTGCTGTAGCCCAGGGTGGGGTTAGCACAACTCCATTGAAGTAATGGGATGGAGGGAGCAAACAAACCAATTAAAGGTTCTGCCTCCTCCACTCTTGCCCACTACTCGTTCGCTTTGCAATGTTAAGAGGCAGGCTGAAGGAGGAGTCTAGCATTCTCATTTTCAGTTTCTGCTATGCTTCAGAAGGGTTAAATAGCAAGCACATTGTCTGGAAAGGCCCAGATAGGGAGAAGATGAACAAAGCCAATAATAAAGCTCTGGAGTGCCAGTGGAGCTGTATTCAAGTCTTACTGCATCTTGTGTGCCCAGCTTGGCGATGTGCTGAACTCTGATGCAAAGGTCACCACTGCTCTTATCTCTTTTCTAAACCTTAGGTGTTCATGCTTTATTTTTCGCAGGCTGATGGGCATTGGTGTGGTTGGAAAGTCTGCATTTGTGAGTTTGTATCCTGTACATAATAGTGAGATCCCATTCTTCTCTCACCACAAACACTTTCACCGTGCCACTGTCACATACAGAATAAGATGAATAAAAGTGAAATTAGTATTCAGTCTAACAATGGCTGTAAGTCTAATTAATACGGCTGATAGATGCTTGTATGAATGAGTGAAAGGGTGGATATAATGATGGAAGAGTGAAAGGGAGGAAGGATGGATACGTGGGTGGATAGATGAGTGAATGGGTGAATGGATGGATGAGTGAAAGGATGCATGGATGATGAGAGAAAGGATGGATTATGTGTGAAAGGGTAAATGGATAGATGGATGATTGGATGGATAAGTGAAAGGCCAGATGGATGGACGGGCTGAAAGGGTGACTGGATGAGTAAAAGGGTGGATGTTACAATTGATAATTTAAGGAATGAATGAATAAGAGAAAGGGAAGGTAGATGGATGGTTGGATGAAAGCATGGACCAATAGGTGAGTGAAAAGGTGAATGGATGGATGGATAGATGGGTAGGTGAGTGAAAGCGTGGACAGATGAGTGAATGGGTAAATGGATGGGTGAGTGGATTGATGGGCCAAAGAGTGGATTGGATGGCTGCATGAGTGGAAGGGATGGATGTATGAGTGAGAGGAGGGATGAATGGAGTAAAAGAATGTATTTATGAGTGAAAGGATAGCTAAATGGATGATTGAAAGGATGGATGGATGATGGATGGAAAGGGTAAATATGTGAAAAAAAGGATGATTCAGTGAAAAGAAGGATAGATATGTTTTATGTTTCATGATTAGGTTTGAAGATGGATAGATGGGGTTGGATATGGATGGGTGTACAGATGGAAAGATGGATGGAATGGTGACAGACTGAATATTGGATAAAAGACTGAATGGATGACAGATCGTAGGTACAAAATTGGGGATTTCTGTGAGTGGATGGAAGAATGAAAGGATGAACGGAAAGATGCTTGGATGGAAGAGACAAGCAAGCTTTTCTGAGGAGGTTTGTGAAGGCTTCCTTCACTTGCTTGGTGCCATAAGAGCTTTTGTTCAAAGTGGAGGGTATTTCATTTTCTGGCTACTCCCTTGTTTTGTAGTGTATTGATGTGCACATACATACTAAGCATTTTGTATCACCATTAAACTGTGCCCATTGTTCTGCATCTGTTCCAAGACTGCAGTTGTGGAGCACCAACAGATCAGGACTGAAGTCAGGCAGAGGCCTCAACACTGTGCTGCTGGTCAGCCTTGGGATGCAGAAGAGCTGTGTGCAGATCTGTGAATTAAATTCCATTATGTCAAACAGATTGCTTGTGGCAGCTTAGCAGATCGTCACTACAGCTTTATGTTACAGAAAGTACTGAGGGCCATATTTATACTTTTTGACGCAAAACTGCGCCAACGCAGTTTTGTGTCAAAAAAATTAGCGCCGTCTAACGCCATTTTGAAGCGCCGTGCGGGCGTCAAATTTATACTTTGACGTACGGCGGCGCAACCAACAGGTGGGAGTCATTATTTCGTGACGCACACAGCGGCGTTCTATCGTAAAGGAAACCAACGTAAAGGCGACGCACATCACTGTGGGTCGATTTACGACAGCGCAATCCGGAAATCGCTGTTTTTTTTCATGCTATTGCGTTAAATTTTTGCGCGAAAACTGCCCTCTCAGCAAAGGAGAGCCAAAATGGATCCCAGAGGCCACTACAGACCCCAGGAGGATGAGAGCAGACCAGGAACCAGCCAGGAGGGTCCATACAGGAACCAGGACATTATTAGAAAAAAAAGAAAGTGTCGCTTCAGTGAAGAGGAGCAGGAAATCCTGGTGAAAGAGGTGACGGAACACCAGCACCAACTTTTCATCTCCTCTAAATTGCCACTCAGTAGGAGAGAGGCCATATGGAAACAAATAGTGGACAAGATCAACAGTGTGGCTGAAGAACGCCGCACAGTCACTGAGTGTAAGAAACGCTGGCATGACTGCAAACGTAGGACAAAAGAGAAAATGGCCAGGAACAGGAAGGCAGCAATGCAGACTGGTGGGGGGAGTCCAGCACAACAGGAGGCCCTGGACCACATGGAGGAGATGGTCGCAGCCGTCATCCCGGAGGAGATCGTCACAGGGATTCAAGGACAGGACAGCGCAGACTACCACGACACAACGCACATGCAGGGTAAGTCTCATGGGGAATTATAATGCACTAATGGGGACTGTAAGCAGGGGGGGGATACCTACTATACAATGCATGTAAGTCAGCACATATATGAAGTGGCATGGGTAAAGGGGCACGGCAGGGGGGCATGCCCAGCACAGACTGAATCTGGGGCACGACAAAATACAGCACCAACAACACTCCCATGGGGCCATCCTGTAATGACAACAATAGAGCCAAGGGAAAGCAGCGACAGGTGTGAAGGCCACTACGTCAAACTCACATCCAGGCACTTGTCTTGCAAAATCTATCCTACATCAACTAGGTCCCTATCAGTAATGCAGTAGCCAAAACAACAACTGCAATGTAACTGCCACAACAGTTGACAATAATACCTCTCATCTCTGTGCAGCTATAGTACCAAATGGCAGGAACCTCCCCATGGAACATACATACCCAAATTAGGGGGTGAGGATGACATCCGCAACTATTCGTAGAAATAAGACAAAGGCACCAGTACACTCAAATGCCGAATGTCCATACGTGACACATACATAAGCCAAAGTAAACAGCATTAGGAGCCACACAGCACTAACGACACACACATGCTGCATACGTCAGGGTCCCTCACGTGCCTGGCTAACAAGGCTACATCACTAATGTCATACTGCTCAGACAACACCTGAGGAGGGGACACAGGCAACTGGTCACTGAAACACACCTGCAAAGTCTGACAACCAAATAGGACCTTCATACGATAAACAGGCCAATCCAATTAAACACACATGACCCAACATCATCTTCAAACATCAACAATGTTTACATCCATACCACATCCTAACATTGACATGCATAGGTAATGCCACGTAACATGTACAGTTCATGCAATGTGAATAAAAAGTGTATGGGGCAGGTCCTGAGAGGCAAGTGTGCTGGCAGGGCAGTCACAACACCCACAGTCAGTCAAAGTGTATTGTGGCAAGTGTAACGTATACTTTGCGCATTAGCCTCAGGCTGGAGGCCTTTGTGCATCTTACCCTGAATGTACTTTTACTCATTTGCTCACATCTAAGAGCCTCAGAGCACTTTGCACTAAATGCTTCTCATTGCCCTTCCTATCAGTTAATTTAGCAAATAGCCAGTCCTAAGGTGTTGTTAATTAGTCAAATCACACTGTTTTGCCTACTTCTGCACTGGAGTTTGCCAGAACATATTCACTCTGTGCCCCAGTCAAGGATACAGTCTGGTACTTTGCTGATAGATGTGGTAGGGGTTAAGATTTGGCATTCCTGCGTAGGGAAACTTTGTCATCACGATGACATATGACTTATAAAATCACTTCCTTGTCCCAAGACACGCATGAGGGAGTTTCCAAACAGAGAAACACAACTAGATGCTGCCTGTCTTGCTGCTGATGCACAACCAGATCACAGGCCATTCCTCTGATATGAGGGATGATGTCTCCCCAGTGATTCCGACAGGCAAGCTCCAAACTTAACATGCTGTGCTATACATAGAACAAGCAGAGGGAGAGTAGAAACTGTTAGGCACCATGATAGCTGTGTACTAATGTATTACTCTCCTGCGGACTATTTCACTTCTAACAGTGTGTATTGTTTGGGTTATTGTGGCTCACACCTAAATTTCAACAAGTCAGTTGTACAATGAAACCTCATATTAAACAAATACTGTCTTTCTCATTTGTGTATGGGAACATACCGGAAAAGAGATAATTGTGTAGGATCTGAGTGACCACGACTTCCCTGAGAAGTTCCAAAGAAGTCATGCGCTCGGATGTCTAAACATTCCTTTGATGTGGGAGACCAGAGGCACTGCTAGTTAGTCTGAGCAAAATGAAATATCAGGGTGACAGAGTTATTTACAAGTGGGTCAGACTAAGTCCCCCACACCATTAGCTATCCTGCTGCCTAGAAAGCCAGTAATCACATGTAGGATAATGAGAGCCCACCCAACAAAATGTCCCTCCATAACAATAGTTAAACACCGAGGGAGGAGTAGGACAAAAACACGCCTATTCCTAAATAATTACAAAGCAACACCTAGAGGCGATCAGGCAGACATGTCTGATAGCGCCATATCATACATGTGACACACAGGTGGGCCATAGGCCTACAACAATGCCCTATGACGGACAGCAGATACCAAGACAAACACAGAGCACAAAGTTAAGGCATCCAAAGGCTTGTATCTTAGTGCAAAATTGTCACAACACAGACACACTAATTGTACCCTGTTTCATTGCAGAGGAACACGGATCTCCTGCCGATATGCCTGTCCCTGAGTTCCCTGATGACATGGATGACGAGCCCATAAACATCCCAGAAGAGACCATTCAAATGGTCCTTGAAAGCCTCCAAACCCCACCTTCAGTCACAAGGAGGAGCACAGAAGAAGCAGCCACCACAGGAGAACCACCCGCCACCCCAATTGTAAGACCTGCCAGCTCCAACACAGCTGAGGACTCTGACGACACTGGCACCAGCTTCGAAAGAACCGTCGTTGGGGTCCAGCGGGAGCTGGCCAAGGAGGTGCGGGTGGGGATGCAAACTATGGCAGCCAGCCTTGAGGGGGTGCGTTCGTGCATGATGTCTTCTGCTGATCAGGCAGCTGCTATGCAAGCCCGAACATCGCTCTTGCAGGAACTTTTAAAAACACAGAAGGAAATCTGCACAGCTGTCATCCAGTTGACACAACAACTACAACTGCAAGCCAGTCAACGTGTGCACGAATGCAACATAGAACCCCTCAGGGCCGACCTGGCTGCCTACCATCGTGATGTGGCTGCCATTCTGAAAAACCAGCAGGCCCTCCTTGCTGCAGTATTGCCCTTCATAACTCCACAGGGATCAGCCCCCGGGATGTCTGCCTCCATGTCTTCTAACACTGAGGTGTGTGTTGCCCCTTCACAACCAACAACAACAAGGACACACCAGGCAACACACACATCAGAAGAAGAAGACATGGAACAGATAACATTCACACGCAAGAGTACCCGGAAGCCCTAGTCCCTGCACCATGGCCTACTCTGACCAAGGTCCTACGTTTTGTCAAAGGCCAGTCTCACTACAACTACACTCAATGACTGTTTGGCAATCCACTGTATGACTTGTCCCCATTGCCAGTGAATGTCTCTCTCCAACTATTTTCCAATTCCTGTTCCTCTGCACTGTCTGTGACATCACCCCAGCATGTCAGGAGCATCATCCACACCCCTTCTGTAGGATCACCATGTAAGAATGCACCAGAACGGACTCAGCAAATATGGTGAATGGACAATTTGCACTACACCACCTATAAATAAATAGCACTTGCACACCTATTGTGTCTCTGTGTCATTTCACACTTCAACTGTGCAGTACCTAACTCCAAAGTGGCTGTGTGGCAACCATGTCGATTCTCTATAGTACTGTCCTGATTTCATGTATACTGAAACATCTGTGCAGTGCCCAGGATTGCATCATAGCCTTACCATACTGAGGAAAATAACTGATGAAGGAACTAAGCACACACAATCATGCTGTGTTGGACAGAATGATGCACCATCTGTTGCTATTCCAGAGAACAAATGGTGGCTGAGAAATGTGGGCCCAATGCGATACATAAATAGGAATTAATGCTGCATAATGTAAGGAATCATGAACAAATTACACTGCATCAATCACCCTCACAGAGTATACTTCCATGAAGGAAAGTCATGCTGAATCAGTACACACATGATGTAGGTCAGCAATGAAAGCAACAAGACAAGAGTGTGAACAACTCCTCATCTACAAAGATCTCCCTGAACTTCACACTGCTGTCCGACCTATCAATTTACCCACAATAACAAGTCTGGAAGCACTCTTTGTGAAGTAGGATACATACCGAAACAAAACCTTGGTGATCAATGCACACTACCAATGGTGGGTCTCCCACATGGTGGATACTTACCAAGTTAGCACACGGGTAGCTGGGATGTGAAACCTCAATTTCCTGGGGATGGCGAGCATAGGACACAAATGTCATACTAAAACATTCTGCTACACTGATGTCAAGGCCATGATAATGTAGCACCTAACGCATCATCTAAAGGGTTAACTAAATATTTATTTCAATTGAGTAATACAAGAGGCAACTAAGGGAAAGGTAAACCTACACTAATCTAACCTGACTACTACTAACCCACAACTGTCCCTAACTAACCTAAGCTAAACTTACTCTACACATGTAATGAAACGATCTAAACATCAACCCCCCACCCACCATTATGAGACAAGACACATGCAGGACTACACTTACTAACCTACACACATACTATACTATCCTAAACAAACATATATTTTTTTGACATTTTCAGAATTCTTTTTTTTTTTATTTTTTTTTTTTAAACAGGAATCCCAACATTGCCCCCCACCCACCCACCCACACAAAAATATAAGATAGAAAGAATAAGGACCCCCCACCCCCTTCCCTAACACTAACTAAGCTAATTACCTATCCTTATCCTAATACTAATCCCCAAAACCCAACTAACAGTAGAAAAAAGGAAAGAGGTGAGAGGGGAGGGGTAAAAGTTCAAGAGGGCAAAAGTGCTACAGATTTGCCCTCCGTAGTGTGCACCTGATGGAGCGGACCTTCTTTTTGATGTAACTCATGTCCTCCCTCAGGTCGTCCACCTTTTTAACTAACTTGTCCAATTTTCTGGTTAATGCCAGGAAGGCAGCTGGGTCCACAGGAGGGTCTGTGCTGGTTTGTGTGCCGGCGGAGGTTGATGTTGTGGCATGAGTTGGTTGGCCACGGGAGAGTCCTGCTACCACCACACGGCTGGGTCCAGGTCTGGAGGAAGATGCAGGGTCCATTGCTGTAGACGTTGCTGGGTCCACTTGGGCAGACCTGGTGGATGTGGTGTTGGTGGTTGGTGGTGGCACTGTAGGGGGAGCCTGTGGTGTGGCCCACCACGCCCCGGAGGCCCGATCAGAATGGTACTTGCGGCCCATCCTCCGATACCCACACTGCACCTGCAGGATGTGCCTGTATCTCATGGCACGGCTCTCAAATTGGTTGCGATCTGCAGCACTCATGTTTGCAGCTGTGAAGAGAAAAGGCAAATATTTACCTTTGGATTTGCATTGGGTGGAATAGCACAATGGGTTACTTGTACATTACTAGCAATGTATTGGTTGCAGCAATTGTCACAACATAGTTCACGGAAGGGCTCAGAGGAAGTACATGTGAAGCATGCATACATAAGGGCATATCACACCTAGCATATCCATGTCTCTACATGATGAATGACATCACCCTAAACTACTCATCCAAATCATACCTAAGGCATTTGACATCATGGCAGCACCTCTTCCGCATACTGACTTCACTACATATGTCACTCTATGTGATAACAATCACACTCCTCACTCAATGCCATTTGGAATTAGTTGTGTGCTAAGATTGAACCCATGGGCCATAACCAAATGTCTACACTAGGGGCCAGATGTAGGAAGTTGGAAAATGCGACTAGCAATTTGCAATGCAGAACGTTGTCTTTGACACCGTCTGCAAGTCACTATGGGGTCGCTAAGACCCACCTCATTAACATCAATGAAGTGGGTTCCAAGTTGCGCCACCTTAGCGACTATGGGCACTCACGGGGATGGAGGCCTGCTGGGAACAGCAGACCTCCATGGCCGTGACTGCTTTTAAATAAAGCAGGTTATTTTTCCCCAAGTGTAGGCCGTTTACCTGAAAGGAAAATGAGCTGCACTTAGAAATAAATTACAACAATTTCAATCTTGGATAATTTCACGGTAGTTAGTGGTCCCTTGGACCACTGGCTGTTTTGTACAGGATTATTTAGGTCCACTCACAAAGGTGAAGGGTTACAATGGGGACACCTTCCAGTTAGCAAGTGGGTTACCATCCACTTCAAGTGGATGATAACAGCGACTCACTTTGCAACCACGTACTCGGTTGCAAATGGAATTGCATACCACTGAGAGTTGCAAATTGGTCTGGAAAACCCCTTCATATTTTGGATTTGGACAAGCATTTTGCAAATATGTTCGTAATCACCAAATACATTTCGGAATAGGAAACAGACGTTTGCAACTCACAAACAGAAATTTATGACATTTTCAACTTGTAAACAGTTTGCTACATCTGGTCCTAGGTACTAACTCAAGTCACAAAAGGTCTCAAGTACGTGTAACATACTGGTTGCTACAGTCCTAGGTACCCTGTTTCACATTAATATCCCAGTCTTTGATGGTGGTGTGGGAAGAACAACCAACAATCCCATGTTCAATGCACACCCAGGAGTGTATAGAAAGTTAAACAAGTATGTGCCTTCACACACAACACCTATGAATGGCTAGCAACACGTTGTAGTCAGCCAAACATTGTCCTATCCAAGGTCCACACATGTCAAAATGATATGACTTAGGCCAACATGACATACTATCAGTGAGGCATGTTTAACAACACACACAGAGGAGGTAGAACACACATTCTCATGATTCGACAGAACACCTAGGCCATTGCACTCAAGTCACACACACTTCTAGTTCACCTTGTGGAAGTACATGCCCCCGGAAGATCCAACCTACAGTGTACACAGTCCATCCTCAAATAGGAAGAAGCACTTGTCATCAAAGCCATGTGCCTAAGCTATATGGGAGACTGTCAGTCTGATATGCAGACTCAGTTCATGCCAAGTCCCCGACCAAGTCTTACACTGACCAGTGTATTCCAAATGACTCATCCCATTCCCCATTGCGGCCCAACTGGAATGACCTACAGCCCCTCAATCTGAGAGATGGCTAGGTATTGCTTTACAGAAACATAAGTCCAATTTGATATCACACTAAAACAACAATGCAAATGAACGGCCAGCGCATCAAATCATGAATACTCTTGAACACACAGTAGTCCATCATGCTTCATTACCAAACAATGAATATAGCACTCAGGCGACACTCACTGTAGGTATCGGGGTCGTCAAAATGTGCCACCTCTCCCACGGTGTACGGGGCTGGTCCACCTGTAAAGCATGAAAGGAAGAATATACTCAGACTGGGTGAACTGACAAATCATTTCAGTTACAATGACACTGTGTGAATATGACATGGTAATGATACACTTCCCCACATGCTCATACTGCATGGATGACTTTTTATTCAACATTAACATTGGACGAGTCTCCTGCTACAGTTACACACCCTACTACACACATGCAGTGGCCAGGACAGTCAGGTGTCGTCCAAGTTCACCCTCCATTAGTATGCCCCAACAATAATGTTATCCATACATCTCAGCATGTGCATCCCAGAGAGACATCCCAAAACTGGTTCCATGAGGACTGCATGACCACTCACAATCAAACAGGCTAGGTGGACATGTTCAACACACAGCAACCACACACACATGTGACATATCTGTGGACAACATATCTAACTTCATGTGTCGTGAAGGCAACACACATGTATAGCATCATCATGGGTTACAAATTTTCTGTCTAGCTATGGCGTCTACATATGTAGGTATGTTGTTTCTACATGACTGGCCATTATGACCTGTAGAGTACAAAAAGAGCTGTTCACGTGTTGCTTGTCTGACACAAATGCAACACTACATTACATACAGCTACAGGCATCTGGTATGTGTAGAAAAAATGAGCCATCTGACTGCTAGCATCGGTCTTCATAAACATTATGTAACAAATACACATTAGGGCACATATGTATACCTTTGTAGAGCAGCATTTGCATCATTTTGTGACGCAGAGAGGGGCCAAACTTGCAAAATACATATATATGTTGTAAGTTGCTGCTGTTATTGCGTGAAAATGTGGTGCAAAAATGGGGATATATGTGTATAAACATGGGCCTAGGTTTCCCTAGCATTACACACAGTCAGCTACTTATCTAGCAGATTGGGTAACAATCATCACATGTTCCCACACAGATTTCTATTATTCCCATGTAATTGATTTGTACTCACCAACATGGCCACCAATCCTGATTCCCAGGTGGTCCAGCAGGTCTTGTTCCCTGGTGATCAGATCTGCCCAGCGGTGCTTCAATTGATGGACAGTGCGCATGCTCCCGTAGACCCGGACCAGGTGATGGCGCTCCTTCTCCCACCGGATTTTCCTTGCCTCCGTGTGATACCCCTGTATCACACGGCCCCCAGCCTCCAGCATCAGTGGGAGGAAATGGCTAACTAGCCATATGAATCCCCCCAATTTATCCTCACCCATCCTGGACATGCGAGGGCTACCTGACATATTGAAAGCAAGAGTAATTGACAAATGAAATAAGAAAGTAAAAGTGGGAAATGGGGAAAGGAAGAGGTGTGAAGGAAAATGAAACAGGAGAAAAATAGCCCAACTAACCCCAAAAACTATGCTACCCACAACAGACTCCCACAGACAATACAAACATAAACAGGAATAGACAATACTAGACTAAACAGACTGAGACAATGTTATGCAACAAGAATAGATTCACAAAAAGACAAAATACAAGGTACACAGGACACAAAAGCAGTAAAACACAGGACAACACCTTTCACACAACCACACAGTCTAGATAAATCTGAGACTGCAAAGTGAAAGTGGAAGTTAACTCCCAGTACAGATTTTGTAAACAGGATATCCTATTACATCACTTCCTGCAGAAAATGGCCGCCGTTTTTATTTTCCCGTTATGCGTCATATTTTTATGCATACACAATTGTGCGTCATTTTTTTTGACACATAACATTGCACATGATGCTGAGCCCAAAAATATGATATGAATATTAATAATTTTTTAATGTACATGAGATGACCAACATATTATCCATGTTGCGTCAATTTTACCACGCATACATCATGGGCGTCATTTTTTTCCACGTACAGTAGTGCACATGATGCTGAGTCAAAAAATATGATATGAATATTAATAATTTTTTAATGTACATGAGATGACCAACATATTGTCCATGTTGCGTCAATTTTACCACGCATACATCATGGGTGTCATATTTTTTCCACGTACAGTAGTGCACATGATGCTGAGTCAAAAAATATGATATGAATATTAATAATTTTTTAATGTACATGAGATGACCAACATATTGTCCATGTTGCGTCAATTTTACCACGCATACATCATGGGCGTCATATTTTTTCCACGTACAGTAGTGCACATGATGCTGAGTCAAAAAAATATATGCTGGAAATTATACTTTGATGGCTAAACATGTGAAACTTTTGGATACATTTATAATTGACTCTGCATTCTGTGCACTCATGTACATGAACAAATTATGACGCCAATGCTGTATGCGTAGAATTTTGAGCAATTCTTTTTTATTATGTCTTCATGTTTTTAACTTGGGGAAGGTGATTTGTCATGGTCAAACGGTGCTATGTGTTACACATTTGTGGTTGGATATGACACATGTCCGTTGTTGTATGTATAGAGGGCATTCACACTGTAATGTTTAGGATACGTTAAATAATGTCTTGACCATATTTGTCAACATATTTTGGGTAATTGCTGATGGCTGTTTTGAAATGATGGATGGGATACCATGATGTATTCCTTCTCCAAAATGTGGCCACAATTATGATGGTGATGCTTTTATCTGTAGTCCTAACAGGGAGTGCAATAGTCACTTACAGTTTTTATCGGGCTAACCATGTCCCATTATGATTTTGTGTTTCTGATTTGTGTTGGACTTTTGACATGTAGCCCACACATGTGCCTTATGCATGTGTTTAGTTCACAAGTACAAGATTCTTGTATGTTTGGGGGGCGGTAGAGGTGGACTTAGGCCCCCAGCACCCTAGGATTTGACCATCCAGAATAGCTACTCTATCCATGGGTTTTATTTATTATATTATGGCAAATGTGCAGCAGCAGGCTAATGTAAGGCCATATGGTATGAATGACTGTTGACCATTCATTCATCTCATTAGCCCATTTGACGTTTGCAGTAATGATGATTTTGAGCAAACTTGCATTACATTTTCCAATGACTATGTTTGCAAGACTCTCAGCGTTCCTGATGTGCTGATGAAAATTATTTAGTTGTTGTCTGTGTCCCTTTCTGCATTAACTGGTTTAGTGGCATGTTACATTCTTCCTGCTAGGTTCAAACTGGGACACAACTGTGATGGTCTACTTTCAAATATTAGGTTGATTGTATGACATATGTGTACATGTGTGTTGGAATGTGGATCCACTATCACATGTGTGATTGCCACATTTGTACTCCTGTTGGCCTCTGTGTATGGTAATGTATCATGTCACATCCTACCCTCTGTGCATACATTTGTGATGTTAATTTTGGATGTGATGATTTTTATAGCATTATTGCTCAATGAGACGACATTCTTCTTCAGCAATTTCAAACTAAAGGTGGTCAGAAATGCATAGGCCAAAGCATGATGTGGTGTTTGTTATCTGTGTTTATTTACAATTGTGCTTTACAAGTTATTAAGATATATTAAGAAAAAAAATTGTTGACAAGCTGTTGGCGCCTACGCACTCCTGCTGCCGTGTTAGGTTGTTCCCCCTCCTGTTGCCGGCCAGCATCCTCCTCTTCGTCATCCTCAGGCATGTCTGGGTCCAGTTCAAGGAGGGGGATATTCCTTTTTACACATATATTGTGCAATATGGCACAAGTGAGTATGATCTTACAGACTATCTCTGAGGAATAGAGTAGGCTACCGCCAGTGATGTCAAGGCAGCGGAACCTTGACTTTAGGATCCCAAAGGTCCGCTCCACAATGCTGCGTGTCCTTTTGTGGGCGTCATTGTATGCCCGCTTAGCAGCAGTATTTGGGTTCCCAAATGGTGTCATTATCCAAGGCTGGATGCCATACCCCTGATCAGCTGAAAGAGAAACACAGAATGGGATCAATTAGATGTAGGAGGCACTGTTGTACGGATCTTTGATGGCAGTAGTTGTCTTGTGTTGTCTGTGACTCTTTTGTGTACTAATGTGACAACCTATGGTTGTTGGTGAAAACTTTGGCATTTAGTTTTTTTCCTTGGCTGAGCAAGTGTTTGTTGCCTAACTGGTTGTCAGCAGGATGTATTCGTTTTTCCAGTACAGTGTGCCCTCCCTAGCATTGTGACTTGTGATACAGGTGTCCGTGTGTCCTCACTGGGGGTGTGATGATAGTTCCATGCAGAGTTGAAACATGAAAGTGTATTTGAAACTTTCATATGCACATACCCAGGCCATCCCATACATTTAAACTTATGCATTGTATTGGTGTACAGGTTATTGTGAGACTTCCAATTTGCAAGGTGACATTTAGGCAACCACAGTCATTAATGTCTTCACATTAAGCTGTAGAGTAAAATCCAATGTGTGACAGGTTCAATGGTGACTTCTGAAACATGGCTAGTGATGTGAGTACCTCAGTGTGTTCCTGTCTAGATGTTGCTGTTGTGGTGTATGTGTTGTTTGTCCTAGGGGGTTTCTGTGCAGTGTGTATATGAGTTTGGTTTTTGTCCTTACCAACAAGTAGTCCATTGCCATATCGTCCATCCTGGAAGTGTTGGTTGATGGTGCAGTGACGAAAGATGAATGCGTCATGTACACTCCCAGGATATTTAGCCACAATGTTGGTGATCAGTCCTTGGTGATCGACTATGGCCTGCACGTTGATTGAATGTGTGTGCTTCCTGTTGCTGTAGAGGTGTTCTGTTGCAGCAGGTGGCACAAGACGTATGTGTGTGCAGTCGATTGCACCAAGGACGTGCGGGAAGCCACTGATGGCGTAGAACCCCTGTTTAGTTTCCTGCTGCTTCTGCAGTGTGTTAGGGAAGCAGATGTGGCGGGGTGTCAGGCGAATGATGGCATCCAGTACTTTAGGCAGGAATGCGGAGAATGATGATTGTGATATTCCACCAACCAGGGCACCAGTTGTCTGAAACGAGCCACTTGCCAGCAGGTGAAGTACGGCAAGCAGCTTTGTTTCTGTTGGGATAGTGCGGGGAGTCACTAAAGTGGGGGCCAACTGCTGTTCAATATTTCTCAGCAGCTGCTGAATGGCCTGCCAGTTCAACCGGTACCTCTGGATTATGTCCCGTTCCCTGAGGCCATGCAGGGTTGTCCTTTCCTGCCTTCTGCGCTGTCTTTGGGGTCCCTGCTGTTGTTGTTGTGGCTGCTGTTGTTGCTGCAGGGCTCTGCGTCTACGTGCACGCTGAAGAAAAAGCACCTCCATGTCTCCCTGTTGCTGCTCTGCTGCTCTGCTGCTCTGTTGTTTGTTCTGTGTGTTCTGATTAAGTACAGGTGTGTT
The DNA here is from genome assembly GCF_031143425.1 of Pleurodeles waltl. NCBI lineage: Eukaryota > Metazoa > Chordata > Amphibia > Caudata > Salamandridae > Pleurodeles > Pleurodeles waltl. The sequence continues at coordinate 419,991,563 of NC_090438.1, forward strand.
TGCCCCATTTTAACGCCTGCCCTGACCCAGGCGTTAAAATTTCACGATATTCGTGCTTTGCATCATTTTTTTTTTGCGCCGCCTATAAATACGACGCACCGCTGTGTACGTCGTTTTTTGGACAGGAACGCCTACCCTGCATGTCATTAACGCAGAGCGGGGTGCCGCTTCCAGAAACTGACGCACATAGCGCCATTTTCCTTTTGCGCCGGCTCCGGCGTCAGGGTTTAAATATGGGGCAACGTTTGCGCTGAATGTGCGTCAAAAATTTTGACGCACATTCGGCGCAAACGGAGTATAAATATGCCCCTGAATATGTACGGAGCTGTTGGTTAAAACTGATGTAATGCGTGGGTGTCATTAAGAATAATGAAATTGCAGCTTACGATTGAGATGCATTGGAGAGCTGCGTGTAAGAATGCAACTTCTGTAAGAGAAGCAGTCCATAATGAAACCACTACACACCTTCATCTCCCTGCCCAGATGTTCAAAGCACTGACAGATAAACTTTAGTGTACCCTGAACAGCGTGCCCCTACATGTTCTGACGGAGGACTGAGTAAGATACTAATTGGGAGTCTGCACAGTGTAGCATTAGGCTGGACAGCTTCAACTCAAGTCCTATAACTTATTAGCAAAGTGAAGTTAAAATCAAACTGTAAAATACATTATGTGACACAATTTTTACAGAATATTCAAGGAGTTGAATATCTCGCTTCTTCAAACCTGTCTTAATGTAGGTCAGTGCACAAGGGTGCAAGTGGGTAGTGCTGGAGACAAAGGTTGGTGGTGCAGGTGCTGATTTGGGCAGTATTGTTATAAATACAATCTATTTGTATACAGTTAGAGTGCAGTCATATTGTGGGAGTGCCTGCGATCTGCTATTACCAGTAGCAGTTATATGAAAATTGTGAAATCAATAATGTATTCAACTGATTTCAGTAATGAATATGTTAGACCTGTCAATCTTAGGGCATTCTTCCCCCAAACATTTTTCATCTCCTCCTCCATTTTAATGAACATATTTTGCTGTCCATAGGACTCTGTATACTTTATCACTGCCAACCAGTGCTAAAGTGCTTGTGCTCACTCCTCTAAATCAATGTTGAATTGGCTTATACCCAATAGGCATATTTAATTTCCCTATAAGCCCCTAGTAGAGTGGTATACCATATACCTAGGGCCTACAAATTAAATGCTACCAGTGAACCTATACCACATATTGTGCCGTTCACTTAAGTAGCACCTTAAAACATGTCATAGGCATCAACTGCAGTCTGAATGCAGTTTTAAACTGTCATGTCGACTTGGCAATAAAACTCCCTTGCCAAAACTTAAACCCTCCTTTTAATACATATAGGTGACCCCCAAGGTAAGCCCTGAGTAGCCCTTAGAGCAGAGTGCCTTGTAACTGAAAGGTTGTACATTTAGGGCCAGATGTAGCAAACGTTTGCGACTCGCAAACGGGCAGAATTGCAATTTGCGACAGTGCAAAATCGGAAATGGGATGCAAAAAGCCCATTTCCGACTCGCAAAAAGCGATGGGACCCGTTTGCGAGTCGCATCTGTTGCGACCCCATTGTGCGACCCGCAAATTGCGAGTCGCAACCCATATGCAATTGCAACTCGCAAATTGCGACTAGTCACAAAAAGCCCAGTTTGCATGTCCCATTTACCACTAAGTCAGAGCAGGTGGTAACCATTACCAAAGTATAAATGGAGACCCAGAAGCCATCTGGGTTACTCAAGATGGCGGAGATATACCTGATAGCAGTGAGGAGGAGAGTCTACGCAGCCCAGCAGAGGAGGAGGAGGGGCCACAGACAGGAGAAGATATATAGAACAAGGCAGACCCTTTTCCAGCAAACTGAAGAGGAGATCTATGATAAATACCGCCTTAGCAGCGCAGCCATTCTAGAATTAATAGATTTACTAAAGCGACAGCTAGAACACAAGACCCTGCATGGCTGCGCCATCCCTATGCATGTGCAAGTACTATGCGCACTGCACCTCTTGGCCTCAGGGAGCTATCAGGGGGTCATTGCCGTGGCAGGTGGGGTATCCCAAAGTGCAGTGTCAAGGTTCCTCAGGGCATTCCTAGATGCCTTAGTCACGCACAGGTCTCACTTCATATACTTACCAAGGAATGAGGCAGAAATTAACAGCACCAACCTGGACTTTTACCGCATTGCCCACTTTCCCCATGTCATTGGATGTGTAGATGGGACACACATTCAAATATGCCCCCCTGCTAATCTGGAACACATTTTCCGCAACAGAAAGTGTACCCACTCACTCAACATACAGGTTGTTTGTGATGCCCATTACGTCATCACGGACATCGTAGCTAAGTTTCCAGGCAGTACCCATGACTCATACATTTTTAGGCATAGTGGGATACATCAACGCCTGGAACGTGGGGAATTTGGAGACGGATACCTCCTAGGTAGAGCCACAGACACTTTCAGACATACACACAGGTCACTGTGCACGACTATCTGGACTTCCTAACAGTGTACTTTTGTGCCCAACAGGTGACAGTGCATATGCTCTAAGGCCATGGATCATGACTCCGTTTTTAACACCAAGAAATGAATCTGAGAGGCAATACAACAGTGCGCATAAGAGGACCAGGAACCTGATTGAGCGCACTTTCGGACTCCTGAAGGCAAGATTCAGATGCCTCCACCGCAGTGGAGGCGCCCTCTAATACACCCCCCTTACCGCATTCAAAATTGTGGTTGCATGCGCCATCCTCCACAACATAGCCACCCGACGTGGGCTACCTCTCACCCCTGCAGACCCAGATCCTGATGATGAAGAGCAAGAACAACCACATCGCCATCATGGGGATAGGAGTCTAGCTAATCAAGGCAGACTGAGATGGGACCACATTGCAACGCAATATTTTGGACGGTACGTGTAAACTCCCACCATACTCACCCATTAACCAAACACTCCTTTTGTTAAGTGGAAGTAAAATAACTGTTTTAATAATGTAATGAATGAACTATATACAAGATGAAATTGTCCATGGGCAGGGAAATGCCAACCAGTCATGTGGCACATTAACGGCATGTGCCACATTTATTTCTCCTGGCTGTTCTCTAAGATCTCCTGCCCCTCCTGCCAGCCTGGCTGGTCCCTGCTGCGTCCATGGTGCTCTGCCTACCACTCCTTAGCACCCTACTGTCAGTGGCAGATACACTGCTCACTGTGGAGCCCTCTTCACTGTCTTGGGGTGTTTCCCCGGTGGCCCTCAACATCTCCTGTGTCTCCATTAGTTCTATTATGTGTGTGAGACGTCCCAGGCCCCTGGCAAAATCCCCAGCAAAATGGCCCATCTCTATTTGCAGGCCAACTGTCCTCCTCGACAGGCCTGTTGTGTTGATGGCTAGCCTGCCGATCGATGTGGCCATCCTGTCCAGTCTTAGCATTATCTGGCGATCTCTGCGCCGCCCAGCCTCTGCCTGGCCCAGCAGTCCGCCCGCCAGTTCCCTGATGGCAAAGGCAATGTCCCCAGTGTTCTGGCACATCAGGTCCATGCGTCTGTTGAGGTGCTGCATGCTTGCATGGTTGTGTCTTACAAAGCGGTGTAGCACCCCACTAATCCTGCCCAATATTCTGTTCTGCAGGCGCTGACCCCGCAGCAGATGTGCCTCACTGCTGGTTGGAGGAAGTATCCGGGATCCAGATGCTCTTGCCCTGCGACGCCTGCGCAGTGGTGGCTGCCCTGTGCTCCCACCTGTATCCTCCCTGGCTGTTGCTGGGGCAGCTCCTGGCGTTGTTGTTGCAGCAGGCGTTACCACTGCAGGAATGCTGCTGACTGTGCAGGTGGGGGTGCTGGAGGGTCCTGGAGTGTCCTCCTGGACCTGGGTGCTTGGGGTGTTGGGGGTGTCTTGCTGGAGACCTGTGGGACATGGGGAACACACTGTCAGTGTCTAGTATCTATTGCACAATTCCTAATAAACATTTGCCTATGAACTGCCTATTTGACTACATTTCCCATAATGCATAATTCTGGCTTTTTCTACCCTGAAATGGAGCTAATTTGGTTGTGCATGCACCTGTGTACATGGTGGGTGGGGTATGACATTGATAGGGGTACAGGCTTATCACATGGTACTCACCGGTTGATGTGCTGGGCTCTGAGGTGTCCAGGTCCCCAAATCCACACACTGCCTCCGGCTCAAATGTTTCCTCAATCCTTTCTTCAAGGGGTGTGGGTGGTGGCACAGATGATGGTCCCCCTCCAGTGCCTCTCATCTCCCGGAGCCTTTCTGCCACCCTCTCCTTGGTCCGGGAGCAGAGGTCATACCACCTCTTCCTTATGTCCTCAATTGTCCTTTGGCTCACACCCAGGGAATTAATTTTTTCTTGCATTTCCTGCCAGATTTTCTTTTTGGTGGACTCAGGAACAGTGAGGGCTGCTCTCCCAAAGAGCTCATCATGGTGCTGACAACATTCCTCGGTCAGCACCTCAAGCTCCCTCTCAGAAAATTTGATTTTCCTTTTTCGTGGGGTTCCCTCCATGGCTGCTGCTGCTTGTTCAGTGTGAAGACTGGCAGTTATAAAAGGGTGTGGTCCAGCCTCCTCCCAGGTGTATTAGTGAACTTCCTGGCTGTGATGTCATCATCATGTGCCAGGAAGTGTTTCCAGAGTGTTCTGGTGTGCTTTCTGGAGTGTTCTGCTGCACCTGCAAGCAATTTTGAAGGTACTCGCAATTTGCGACACCCACTCGCTAATTGCGAGTTCGTTTTTTGCACACTCGCAAACAGCGACCTCGCAATCTGCGGACTCGCACACAGCGTTGCGAGTCCGGCTGCGAGTCGCTAAATCGGACCGGTTTATTTCCTGGCATACCAAATTGCGACTCGCAAAATGCGAGTCGCAATTTTTATTTTTTCTACATCTGGCCCTTACTTTTTAATTTTACATGTCCTGGTAAAACTCCTAAATTTGTTTTTCACTACTGTGAGACTTTTCTATTTAGGATAACATTGGGGGTTACTTTTTAGACTTAGTTGGCTGTGATTTCCAATTGGGAGCAGGTATCTTTTTTGCATTTGGTGTCTTTGGAACTGTAATGAAAAACTCAAATTTAATGGTAAAGTCCAATTTTTGATTACAATTTTGAAAGTGCTATTTTTTTAAAGTTAGCATTTTTTTGTCTTTAGCCCTTTTGTGCGTGCATCCTGGCCTGGGTAACATGAATGGGTATAACTGATGATTACACTTTGTGAACTCTTCCTACACAGTCACTGTTGGAAATGGCCCTTTCTTCAGGGTCACCCCAAACATTTGTCTTTTACCTTCCACCTTTTGCTAAATTTGTTTTTGTTGGCTTTAGGACTCTGAGCACTTTATCACTGCTAAAGTGCATGCACTCTCTTCTCTAAACATGGTGACATTGGCTTACATCTGCTTGGCATATTTAATTTACTTGTATGTCCCTTGTAAAGTGGTATACCATTTACCCAGGGCCTGTAAATTAAACGCTACTAGTGGGCCTGCAGCACTGATTGTGCCACCCACTTAGGTAGCACTTTAAACATGCCTCTGCCCTGCCGTGCAGATAATCTGTGTGCATTTTTACTGCCACTACAACTTGGCATTTAAAACCCATTTCCAAGCCTTATAATTCCCCTTTTGTTAAATATGTCACCCCTAAGTTAGGCCCCAGATAGCCCACATGGCAATGTGTTTTGTAAGTAAAAGACAGGACATGTAGTTTTAAGTTTTACCTGTCCTAGTACAAAAAACTCTCAAGGTTGTTTTTCACTACTGTGAGGCCTACTTCTCTCCTAGGTCAGCCTTGTGAATTCCTTAATATGTTTTCAGCTGTTATTCCTGATCATAAAAGAGTAGCTTTGTCGTGTTTCATATCTTTGGAATAGTAATGATAAATCCTCTTTACTGGTAAAGTTGGATTTACCATTAATAGTTGTGAAATGACACTTTTAGAAAGTGGCCATTTCTCTGCTATTACAACTCAGTGTGCCTTTCAGCATGTGTCCAATACATGTCTGAGGTAGGAGGCAGCCAACCTCTGTGCATTCCCTCTATACAGCCACAGACACATGAAGGTTAGGTGTGTATCAGCACTCATCTGCATTAATCTGCATTCTGATGGGCCTTTCTAGGGAGAAAGGGTGCAGGCGAGCTGATACTTACACTTCAATATGGAAGTTCCTGTTCCCACACAAAGGGCTGATTATTCCCTACTGGCAGCATGGAGCCAGGGCTAGGAAGAAAGAACCTCTGTTCACTTCAAACACCCTTCTTTGAGGTCACCCCCATTCCAAAGGTTCATTTGGGTATAAGAACTCCGTCTCCAACCCCACCACTGGGTCTCTGATGCCATTGTTTCCTCCAGTGACACAGCCAAGTTCTTCCACATCTCTGAGCAGGCTTCTCCAGAACCCACCTGGCACTGCTGCAAAGTGCTGCATAGTGCCTGCAACTCAGTGCCTCTGCCTCCAGACTGCTTCCTCCTTTGGCCTGCCCCCTGCCTAGCCCCTTCAGGCCCTCCTACCCTCCTTGCACTCTTCCCACTTTCTGATGTCCCTGTTTACTCCTGCTCAGGCACCCCCCATGTCCCACAATTGTTTACCCTCCCTCCCCTTTGTATCCCCCCAGGACCTTGCTCCACCCAGACTCCTAGCCACAAACCTCAATTGCACTGCATACTACTCAACGTTTGATCCCTCTGAAAGCACACCATAGAAATTTGGGACACCATCACCATCCTCACACCCGACATCATGTTTGTCACTGAAACCTGGCTCACCCCGCCTCTACACCAGCCATTGCCACCACTACACCCCGAATACAAGCAGATACATTGTGACCACCCCAACAGACATGGCAGAAGCATTGTTCTAATCCACAAGAATTCCCTCAACTTCATTGCCTCAGATGATAACACCACTACGATCATGGAACACCTCAACTTCCAGATCAAACCTGATGCCAAATCCACCATCAGAGGAACCCTCACCTACAATTTCTGCAACTCCATTCCAGACTTCATTGCCCCCCTGGCAATTGAGCATCATCGGCCTCTATCAGCTGATCACTACCCCCAGACGCAGCGCAGGACACACACTAGACTCCCATCTTCTCCTCCCGTGAATTAGCCAAGTTCTCCCACACCTCCGCGGTAACATGGACTGACCACAGCATTGACCACTTTCCCATCAATGGAGAAACAAGACCTTCCACCTTCCCCCACTGCAACTGGAGCAATGTCACTGAAACTCCCTGGATCACTACCTTCAAAGCAGCCAGGCCCATCCCTGCGGACATCCTCGAACGTCACATGCAAAACTACTCCAACTGAATCTCCTCAGCTGCCGACACCACCACCCCGCTTAAGAAAACCACCAACAGCAAGCCCACAAGCAAGCCAAATGGCTCACCCCAGAACTTTTGACCCTCAAAAAGCACTGCAGAAAACTAGAGCGACACTGATGATCCAACAAGACCACCCCTAACCTTGACTCCTTCAGGTTCACCCTGAAAAGATACCACCACCAACTCAGAAAGACCAAGAAAGAAGCACTCACAACTCACACTGAGGCAAGCACCAACCAGGCCAGAGATCTCTTATGCATTTTCAGAGAATTCTCCTACGCCTCCACAGCAGAGAACATGATCCATCCCTCCCAAACTCTCTGTGACACACTATCGGACTACTTCCACCTCAAGATCACCAACATCTACAGAAACTTCGACACCCAACCCACTGACCTCAACCACCCATGCATGACATCCCACCCCCCCAACAGTATCACCAAATGGAAGAAGTTTTCTACCGAAGACACCCTCTCCACCATGGCCTCCATCTGCCCCGGATCCCCCGAAGACCCTGCCCGCACTGTTTCTACAACCTAGGAGGATAAGGGATCATAGCCTCACTCACAGAACTCCTCAGCACATCCATCTCCACAGCCACCATCCACCGCTCTGGAAGCACGCCAAGGTCAAGCCCCTCCTGCAGAAACCCTCAGCCGACCCTAGTGAGCTCCAGAACAACCACCCCATCTCACTCCTCCCATTCCCTGCCAAAGTCTTGGAAAAGGCCATCAACCACCAGCTCACGGACTACCTCAAGCACAACAACCTGCTCGACCCATCCCAGTCTGGATTCTGGTCGCATCACAGTACCAAAACCACTTTGATTGCAACCACCGATGACATCAGGCTTTTCTCAATCTAGGGCTTCTCTCATCCTTTTCAACTTATCCGCAGCCTTTGACATCATCTCACACCATATTCTCATCACTAGACTCCACAGCATTGCCATTCCAAGCAATGCACTCAACTGAATCATCTTCTTCCTCTTCGGCTGAACACCGAGAATCCTCCTCCCTCCCTACATTTCCACACCAAAAGACATCATCTGAAACCCCAGGGCTCCTCCGTCAGCCCTCCCCTCTTCAATATCCACATGGTTCCACAGGCAGACATCACATGTACTCACAGACTCAACATCATCTCTTACACTAACGACACCCAGATGGTATCCTGACCACATGAACCAACTTCCAAAACACTATGAGCGACATCATCACCTGGTCACCTGGATGAGGACCAACTGCCTCAGCTACATTCGCACAAAACAGAGATCCTCATCTTCGGGAACAAGCCCTCTCCCTGAGGTGACACAGAGTGGCCCACTGCCCTCAGTCCCTTGCCCACACCCACAAACATATGCATGAAACCTCTGGGTTATCCTGGACACACAACTGACCATGAGGCATCAGATCAACAATGTCGTTTCTGCCTGCTTTCACATCCTCCACATGTTCTGCATGATCTTCAAATGGATCGCCATATCTACCAGGAAGACAGCCATCCAGGCCCTCGTCTCCAACCGACTCGACTACGGCAACACACTCTATGCCAGAACTACTAAACAGTTCATGAACTGTCTCCAGGCCATCCAGAATGCAGTGGCTAGACTTATCATCAACCTCCCCAGAAGAACCAGCATCTTTCCCCACCTCAGGGCCTTCCACTGGCTCCCTGTCCAGCAAAGATGCCTATTAAAACCCCTCATGCAAGCATACAAGGCCCTCCACAATGCCTGACCCCCCTAGATCAACAACCACTTCTCTTTCCACCAACCTACCAGAGACCTCCGCTCAGCCTCCCTTGCCCAAGCCTATGTTCCCTGGGTCAGACGCATCTGCTGTGGAGGTCACTCCTTCTCCCACCTCGCTGCCAGATCCTAGAATGACCTTCACCAGCACACCCCCTCTTCCTTGAAGGACTTCAGAAAGCAGCTCAAAACATGGTTCTTCAACCACCAGCAACAGCGTGATGAGGTCAGCAGCACACCCACAGTGCCTAGAGACCCCCTTGGGTGAGAAGCTTGTGCTATATAAGACTTTGATGATTGATTGATTGATTGAGTGACCAAATGAGTACACTAATGGACCTGGAAAGAAGTCCACTGGAGTAAGGACTGTTGTGCCATAAAGATTGACACCTTGCTTGCCTGACTGTTCTGAGGAATTGCTTCACAGTTTTGGAGAGGTGTCCCTGCTGCCTGCTGATCTCTGCCCTGCTGAGGACAAGGACTGGACCTATCTCACTTGGAACCAGAGTTACCCCAAGGGCTTACTGGCTTGCCTCCTATTTTCTGAAGTCTCAGGAACACGAACAACTATTTCCAACTTACCTGCTACAGCTCCATCCTCAATCAGCTCTTGATCCCCAAGAGGTGTGTCTCCAGTCCTGGACCCTTGGAAGTAGTCTTTCTGCTCCTTTTGCTATTCAAATCAAGCTTTTAGGCTCTTTGCAAACATGAACAGGTCCATTCACACCGAAACTTTGTCACTTGCACAATGGATCAGAGCGAGAGGTTGCAAATTCATCTCTTTCCCTAGCCGCATCACTGCTCGCGACCGCTAGGCTCCAGCCCATTCGTCCATGACACATGGTGGCTCTTTGCACCTGGAAACAGACTCTTCACATCAAACTGAGAAGATAATACTTCAGCAGGACTTACCTGGAACCGGATCCGACCTGCACTCCATCGCAGTTGGCCTGCACTTTGGATTTGGACTGGTCCATTGTGACATCAAGTAACATTTTGACCGCTGGTGATTTCTAAGCACTATTTTTAGTTTATCTTTTAAAAATTCATATCTTGACTTCTACTGATTGGATTTTATTCTCATTTTGGTCTCATGTTACTCAGATAAATATTCTCAAATTTGCTACACATGTGTAGAGGCATTTTGTGATGTTTAATAGTGTTACTGTGTGCATATTTTGCACAAATAGTTTACAGATTGCCTCGTAAATTAATTCTGCCTGTTCTTTGGCAAGCTACTAGATGTTGACCAGAGATTAAATTGTGTTTATGACTTAACCTGACTAGGATTGTGGTTCCTGTTTGTACAGGGTGCATACTCTGACAACCAGAAACACAGTTTCTAAAAGTTACACAATGGAGGGATGAAGTGTGCTTCAATGTGATATCTGTGAGCATGATAGGGGGCAGAGCTGAGCACAGCCCCACCTGCAACTGAATATGGAGTACTCTGCCTTCACACAAAGGGTTTCTCACCTCCGTATTGAACCTCTAGTCAGCTTACAGCCAGGGTAAGTGAATCAGGAAATTTCTTGCACTTCAAAACCATTTTCTAGGAACTTCTCCCACCTTCCAGAATGAGTGCATGAGAGTATAAAAATAGGACCTAAGACACCAGCTCTCCAGTACACTTCTGGACCTGTGGATACTCTGCAAGGAAGAAGGACTGCTGTGCTGCTGAAAGGACTGCCAGTCTGCTGGACTGCAGACCTGCTGCTGTCTTGCTGATTTTCTGTTATTCTGCCCTGCTGACCTCTTGCCTGTTGAAAAAAGAAGTAGACTAGCAACTTGAACCCAGGACCTCCAGAATGACTCCCAAGGGTTAGTTTGCTGGTATCCTGATATGATCCTCAGAGACACAAAAGGCTTGCTTCACCTTGAAGGCACACCTGAACCCAGCCTGAGTGAGTCCTAACCCTCCAAGTGGTACCCCAACAGTCCTGGAACCTTGAAAATGGTGCTGAGGTTTACCTGATAGTCAAAACTCAAAATTGAGAACTTTTTTTGGGCTAAAACATGCTCTGAGAACCAGGAGGAGACCAGGAATAACCTGCTCAACTACCCTCCCTAGGTGCATTGCTGGTGAGGTTGACTGTGCTCCTTCTCCTGCTACGTTCTTCCCCGGAGCAGGAAATCCTTTCCAGTGGCCCTTTCCCAAGGGGGTATCTGGCCTCGTGGAATTGTCTTCTACTACAGTCCACCGTGTCATCCCACTGAAGGTTTTCTAATTACTTTCAGACACTAAGTACAGGCATAGAAATCTTTACCACTATTTCGACCCATGGCTATGCAACAATGACACTCTACTCGGATGCCTCCTCCAGCCGTGCCCTGCTGAACTTTACCTTTTCAGAACATTCTTCTCAAAAATTGTTCCACGTCAAGGGGAAGGGCTGACTGGGCCCAATCCACTTTTTGCATCCGAACTGCACTCCATCGTGGTCAGCCACATTCTTCAACATTGACCCGGTCATGCACAATTAGATGTCTGCAGTTGGCGCTTTGATCTTATAGGTGCTGGTTTTCACTGAAAAATTTAAATTTGATAACCCCCATTCTACTGAGTGGATTTTTGTTGCTTTGCGTCACATTATTTATTAAAATGTACTTTAATTTTCTAAATTGGTGTGGGATTTTTCTTGTGTTCTGTTTTCACATTATTACTGTTTGTGTGCTGCATAAGTATTTTACACATTCACTCTAAGTAACGCCAGATCCCTTTTTGTTCCTACTACCCAGAGTATTAAGCACAGGTTCATTTAGTCATTTTTGTGGTTCACCCAGCAAGGGACTGCGGCTGTTGCTTGACCAGGGCCACATCCCAGTCAACCAACAACCTAATTTCTCACAGTTTTTTGGATATTTCCAGTGACTTTATTCACGTGAGCACATATTTCATGTAAAACCATTCAAGCAAGTTAGATCAAAAAACGAATTAGTCTCACATGGGTAAAAATTACCAAAACGTTCATATTGCATAACACGCATTTTGGCAATGTTTCCTGCAAATCTGAAATGGTATCCATACCTGGTTATGGCTCTCGATCTGCTAAGGGAGCAGATGTGCCCAACCGACCAGACCTGGAGACTTTGGAACTCGAGATGAACATACAGGCGTTGGCACAACATACTGTGATTCTGGGCAAATCGCCTAACATCCCGGTGAAGAAAGATGCTAAAAAAAGTGAATCTGACCTTCTGTAACGTAATCTTGTGCTAATGTACATTCTCTTGGGCTAAATTCGTGCTACATAAAAACTGTAAAAAAATGTAGGCAAATATATCCATATCACTACCCTGGTGACCAGGCTCATCAAACGAACCAGACAACTACTTATGACCTTACTTTTCCCATCTTTCACCGAGGCTGTTGAAAGGTCTGCCTCATGAAAACATTAACACGGAATTATGCTGTTAGAGACAAATATGTTGTGCAAGTACCCTGTAATTCTGTCGTATCCAAAAGAAAATATAACCAATCATTAAATGGGTATTTTGTGCTTATCAGTGCCTGAATACATTAACAAAGTAAATATCGTCTCAATTATAGACAGCTATTCTGCCATTAAATAAGATTACACGTTCTTCAGTTCTCCATGGACTAAACAATAATATACTGGGGTCGAACGAAGATTAACCTGTTTATTCTACCACTCGGTACTCTGTCTAGCGTCACTTTACATTTGAGGCCGACTGGCTTTTTGTGTACCATCTGGTTGCTCTTCCTTCAACAACTGCTTCACTGGCTCGGTCCCCTCCTAAAACATATACATTTTCCTTTGCAAATAATGCAAATGTCTCCTTTTTCTTTGGATTGAAAAAATATAATTTACAAAATAAGTTATGCAGATCTTTACTCTCAAATACATGCATTACCATGCAAAGTGGAGCTGTGAAACGTGCACAGTAATAAAGAGCAAGCTGTATTGGTGTAAACCCGCTATTGTCAAATAAATGTCTAACTATTATTGCTTTATACGACTTCAATGGATGTAACTAGCGATCAGAAAGTGCCTCCGTAATGCCACCTACGGGCGAATTCGCGAATTATGCAGGGCATTTCCAAACTCAATTCTGGCAGATGACTCGGATTACGAGACTGGCATAAAACACATCAATAAGATTTATCGATTTCCCTCACATGAATAAATATTCATAACACGATTTTTATGAGTGAAGCAGCAGTCAGAATTTAACAGGAAACGACGTTTTAATGGGAGAAATGGAAAAATCAGACTTTAAGTCCGACTGTGCACTAAAAGGTGTACATCTTCTATACTATTGTCATATTCACTGTTGACCTTTTTGTCGAATGAAGGTCATGCCAAGCATACATACTAAGATGACATAAAAACTGAAGAGAATAGGAAAGGTTTTTTGAGCCTCTAGTGTGTAATGTCCCTTCTTGGTACCTGTCACACACACACAATGCTACGCATGGATGTGTTTGTTTAATTCACATCACATTACACCTTTGTCTTTGAGAAGCAATAAAGAGTACGGCAAGATACAATATGCTCACATTCCTATCCAAACAACCATTTCAAAAGCCAAAGACACTTGCTTGTATAGTAATGTGCTTCTCCATTGACTGTTTGCATGTTTGGTTGCATGGTTGACAATCGTTCAATGGTTGGAGAACTGGCCAATGAGCCAGTGTATTGACGAATAGGTGATAGGGAATAAGTGCATTCATGGAAGAGTGCTAGTTTGGAAAAGTGGCTGGTGATTACCTTTCAAATAGATATGTCAGATGTTTCTGCGGAGCGGGCCACTAATTTCAGGCTTAGCTCCCACATTTCACAAGCATCTGTTTGTCACTTTGAAATCCGATTTCTGCCCGGCTTCAAAATGAGGAAAGGTGGCAATGAAACATCTCTGCAAATCCAGTCTTCCAGTTGCCATTGCATTTGTCAAGAATGACCCGTGACAAGAACCCCTGGGACTAAGGAAGCAAAACAAGGGGGGCACTAGCATCAATCTTGCCGAGCAAAGATAATGACTTGGAGGAAAGACATCAGTTAAGAATCATTTACCCTAAATAAAATATGCTGCAATTATATTAAATACATATTCTGCAAAAGTGTGGTACACTTATCTCTCTGGAACTGAAGTGGCAATGAACCCAAGAGAGATTGTCTTCATAAAGTATAATACTACAAGTCATAAATAGATCTGAAGGCGCCGTTATGAAAAAAAACAGAATGAAAAAAATTACACTAAAGGATCTAAAGGAAGGAAGAACGCAAAACAACAAAGATGCAAAATGAGGGAAATAACGGGTGTGAACTAAACCTCAAGCAACAAAACCCACCAACGCACATTGTTGCCTCTAACAGCCTGAATGTGCATTCCAGCTGTGTTAGAAATGGGGTCTTTGGTTGGCAGTCAGGTTACCCCTGTCCAAGCAAGGACCCTCACTCTAGTCAGGGTAAATCACATACAATCCAAATGATCCTGTGCCCATCCTCTGGTAGCTTGGCACTGAGCAGTTAGGCTTAACTTAGAAGGCAATGTGTAAAGTATTTGTGCAATAAATCATACAATATCACCCTATAGCACCACAAAAATACACCACACAGTGTTTAGAAAAATATATAATATTTATCTGGATAAATGCAGGTCAAAACGATCAAGGATGCAATAAGTAAATGTAGAGATATCACTGATGTAAAGTGTCTTAAGCCTGTTAAAAGCAAACAAAGTCTCTTTCAAGCAAAAAGTACCTGGCTCATGTGAAAAATATCCACAGAGGGCCGCAGAAGAGGAGAATCATGGAAACAAAGGAGTGTGCATAGATTTCTCGGGCAGCACACAGCAATGCGCCATTTAGTTTCAATGCAGGGACGGCTGTGCATCAATTTCTGGAGCTCAGTCGTGGACCTTCTTTGGGTTGCAGGGTTTCAGATTCCCCGGGGACAGTGCGTGGATTTCCTGCTCTGGCAGGACGAAGTCACAGGAGCTGCATCGATCCGGTGGTCGTTGAGACAAATTTTCTACTGCACGGCAGGCCCTGCGTCGATTACTCTCTGGAAGTCGGGCTGCGTTATTCCAGCTCTGCTTTGTGTCGATCCAGTGGGGCGTGCCTCGAATTTCCGGTCGCTATGCTGCTGCTGCTGCATCGATCTTCTCATTGCGAAGTCGGGCTGTGTCATTCCAGTATGGCGTGCAGTGAAATTTTCACCGCTGTGCAGGATGTGCATTGTTTCTGGCAGGCTGTGCGTCAAATTTTGCCGCACAAGGAGTCCTTCTTGAAGAGATGACGTTTTTTGGTCCTGAGTCTTCAGTGAACAAGAGGCAAGCTCTATTGAAGTCCTTGGAGAGCACTTCTTCACCTCAGCCAGAGAGCAACAAGGCAGCAGGACAAGAGCAAGGCAGCAGTCCTTCACAGAAAGCAGTCAGGTGAGTCCTTTGGGCAGCCAGGCAGTTCTTGGTGGGATGCAGGTTCTGGTTACAAGTTTCTTCTTCAGGAAGTGTCTGAGTTGGAAGGGGCAGAGGCCCGGTTTATATACCCAAATGTGCCTTTGAAGTGGGGGAGACTTCAAAGAGTGGCTTAGAAGTGCACCAGGTCCCCTTTCAGTTCAATCCTGTCTGCCAGGGTCCCAATAGGGGGTGTGGCAGCCCTTTGTGTGAGAGCAGGCCCTCCACCCTCCCAGCCCAGGAAGACCCATTCAAAATGCAGATGTATGCAAGTGAGGCTGAGTATCCTGTGTTTGGGTTGTGTCTGAGTGAATGCACAAGAAGCTGTCATCTAAACCCAGCCAGACGTGGATTGTAAGGCACAGAAAGATTTAAGTACACTACATAGGTACATGTCCTTCCTTTTGCCTACACAGCACCCTGCCCCATGGGTTACTTAGGGCATACCTTAGGGGTGTCTTATATGTAGAAAAAGGGGAGTTTTAGGCTTGGTAAGTACTTTTAAATGTCAAGTCGAATTGGCAGTGAAACTGCACACACAGGCCTTGCAATGGCACGCCTGAGACAAGGTTAAGGGACTACTTAAGTGGGTGGCACAATCAGTGCTTCAGGCCCACAAGTAGCATTTAATCTACAGGCGCCGGGCACACATAGTTCACTCTACTAGGGACTTATAAGTAAATTAAATAGTCCAATTGGGTATGATCCAATGTTACCATGTTTAAAGGGAGAGGGCATATGCACTTTAGCACTGGTTAGCAGTGGTGAAGTTTGCAGAGTCTTAAAACCAGCAAAAACAGTATCTAAAAAGTGGAGGGAGGCAGGCAAAAAGTTAGGGGTGACCACCCTAAGGCTGTCAGGTCTAACAAGCTGTTTGTACTGTTTTAGCTTCCTGTCATCTGGAATAAGTCGACCACCTATTTCCCTACCCTTGGTAGCACTGGTGAGGTAGTATTTGCATTAAAAACGTTATGAGTTGTTCTCTTAAGTATAATATTATCCATTTTAAGATGGCTTCACACCTTGAATATGGCACCAGTTTAGATAATTCCAAATATTCCTTGCGATAAATACCTTGCTACCCCATCCCTGTATAGCTGCTATGCCCCTGAAACGTACTGCCCATGAGCCAACCACCACCTTAATGGTACACATATACACTATTGCTGAGAGAAGAGTTCAAGTTAACTGCTTCCATGACCCCTCATATTTAAAATAAAAGGAGTCCTAAAGGCCGTAGCCCTAAAATGGCTCCTGCCAATTTATAAGCGAAACCAGTCCTCCAATGAAAGAGAAAATAAGGCAGCTCCAGCATCTGGCTGTTTATCTGCTCTGTCAATAATAAAAAGGTACACTTGCTTAAAATCTCTTCATTATTTTTTCAGCATAAGCATCAGACCCTAAAAAAGTTTAGTCTGGGGAAACATGCCTACTCTGCTCTGCTTTTGGTGGCACTGATGTCAACAACAAAACTGCACCATCAACATATTGTCCGAGGTAGTTTCGCTGGCTAGTTTGGGGGTCATTCTGCAAAGGTGACCAATACCTTTCTAGTCCTGTAGGAAGTTTTCAATCCTAACCTCACCTCTAGTCAATAGGAGATTAACTGATATGTGGCAGGGAGGAAAAGACACATATTGGTTAGAAGACTCTTTCCTGGACCCTACTCACAACACTTAAGCTTGTTACAGTTTTTGGTATTGAAAACTCGACCCACTACCCCAAGAAATCAATAGATCTGCCTCACTCTACCAACACCTATTTCCCCTGGCAACACACCCTTCGGAATCGCAGTGACAGATGACAAAGAAGTAGAGAAAACTTCTACTCAAAAGGTTTCTGTACTGGGTGATATACTGTTGGAAATTAAGGCAACACCACCATATGTCGACAAAGAACAAGAGTGATAAAATACTCTATGAGTGGTACAGCTCTGAGCGCCATGCCTTTTGGAGCAATTGCCACATGACGGAACTGATAAAAATACTGAGTGCTATTGCACAATAAGAACAGGACTACACTGGGTAGCTTGCTGCTCTGACCAATGGACAGGCCTCATATACAGAAAAAATTCCAGGGGACTCAGGTACAAAGAGTTTTAGCATTTCCAAACTACATAACTTATTCACTCATACAGAATCGATATTTGCAAGGGTGATTTTTTAATGTCATTTATTAATGCCTTGTGAATGAGATCTAGTCGCAAACATTAATATTTTATGTGCGCCTCAAAGGAGGTGGTAACCCATTTGAAAATGGGAATGGGTCACCATCGGAGGCTTTCCTTTTGTTAATGTTGAAAATCCATTTTTGGGATTAGACAGTGGTCCGCAGCCTACTATTGAGAAAAGTTTGAGCAGCTTTTCATTTTCATTTTAACACAACCCACTTTCCTTTTTTGGTTATTTTACTTTAAAAAAATCACAGACATGGTGGTGTGCTGACCCCAGCAGGTACTATTCCTGTCATGGCTGCCACATGTGATGGGTGGCAACTTGCGACCTACCTCATTAATATTTATGAGGTAGAGTGAATTAAGACCCACTATGATTCAGTTACTTGGCAAATGATCTATTAGTACATAACTCAGTTCCCAAAATACCAATGCATTTGGTAAAAGTCGGTGCACAAATTGAGACCACTTTCAATCAAATGCATTCTTGCTAAATCTAGCTCTAGAACAATAACCTATTTTGAGGATGTGACTGCGCAAATGTTGCTGTACCATTGTTTAGGTCACCATCGGGAGCTAGCTCATGAGAAATATATCAAAAGTATGCAGCACAATAGGCTAGATTTACAAGAAATTGACTCAGCACGGTGCTGCACCAAAATGAGCAGTGTCACTACAGTTTTGAAACACAGGTATGCTCTGTGTTTACAAGAATCCGGCACGCCCCTGTGTTTCCCCCTGTGGTGGTACTAAATTAGGCAGCCTGTCACAATGCAGGCATCCTTGCACTATAGTCCAAGGGTGTCTGCTTTGAGGGGTGTGATTGTTTATGTGCAGGAAAGTGTCTCTTCCTGCACATAAACAATCCTCCATGGCATTTTCTTCTATGTGTGCTGCATAATGCAGCACACATAGAAAAGCAAAAAACGAGGAAGAATAAAAGTATTCCTCCTCGTTGTGCCACCCCATTTTTCTGTAAATCTGGGGCAGCGTCAAAAGCAATGGGTTTTTCTCTGGAACATCCACTGCTACACCCATTGCATGCCCCTCTGACACAGAAAACTTCGACAGAGGGGCCCATATTTACAAGGAGGTGTAAATCCACAAAAAGTGGGGTTGCACCTCCTTCTAAATATGGAGAAGTGGTTAACGACACTGGAGGATCACAAAAAGTGATGCTCCAGTGGCACTAATGCCTTGTAAATCTGGCCCCATATATGTAAGGCAATACACATTTCTATGAGACTCTGAGTGTTGGAAATTCAGTCCCTAGTTGGTAGAGGTATGTACACTGTCCAAGTAGGGACCACAATCCTAATCAGGGCAAGTCAATGGCACAACATAATTTAGCCTGTGCTCACCCTCTGGTAGCTTGGTGCAGAGCAGGTGGGCCCAACTTAGAAGGTAATTTGTAAAGTACTTGTGCAGCACACACACTACAATCACAGGAGCCACAAAAAGAGACTCCATACAGATGTAGAAAAATGAAGCTTCTTTATTGGGTTAATATAAATTGGGCATGATCCAGATCCAATTAGTAAAATAGCAAAATACTTTCTGTTGCATTCTCTGAAATAAACCCTGGTTGATGAGCAAATGCAGAGATCACAGGGGAGGGGCCAGGGACTACTCAGCATGGATATGCAATGTTTTTATGGACTCTGGTACTGTCCAGAGTGTACTCCTATCAGAAAGGGGGGATGCATGGCTAAGCAGGTCAAGGCCACGCGGGTTGACTGACAGCTGTGAGTGGCACGGTTTGGGAAAGCCGCTCAGGATGACTGAAAGTAGTGAGCAGCAAAAGGAAAGCAGGGTCGTTCCAGATGGTTCACAGGTGCAAGAGGCAAAGTCTGGCAAAGCCGCTCGGGTTGACTTGAAAGCAGCGAGTGGTAAAAAGGAAAGCAAGGCAGCTTCAGAAGATTCACATGTGTAAGCAGCAAAGTTTGGCACAGCAGTTCAGGTTGATTTGAAAGTAAGGGGCAGCCAGGAAAGGCATGGCCCTCCAGGCAGTTCAGAAGTGCGAGCAGTGAAGTGTGGCAAAGTCGCTCAGGCTGATGGAAAGAAGCGAGAGGCAAAGGAAAACAGGGCTCTCAAGTCAGTTCACAGATGTGAGCAGCGAAGTTTGGCATGCTGCTCAAGTTGATGGAAAGAACCGAGCAGCAAAGGAAAGCAGGCTGCACCAGGCAGTTCACAGATCCGAGTGGTGACGTTTAGCAAAGCCACTCGAGTTGATGGAAATAAGTAAGCGGCAAAGGAAAGCAGGGATGCTTTGGGCAGCTCACAGATGCAAGAGATGAAGTTTAGCAAAACCACTCGGTTTGATGAAAAGAAGTGAGTGGCAAAGTGAAGCAGAAGCTCTGAGTCACCCTGGGTTTGGAGAATGAGTCTTTGGCTACAGGGCAGAGATCAGCAGGCAGGAGGGTGCAGAGCAGGACATCTGTTCCTGAGAGCAGTAAATCCAGGCAGAGTGGCAATCCTGACACACAGCAGTCTTTACTCCAGCAGCATTTCCTTGAGTTTGGAAGTGTACTGATTTGAGTTGGTCAAAGACTAGAAAGTGCCTTTGATGTGGGGGGGGGGTGACTACAAAGAGTTCTTGTTAAGTGTGCAGGTCCCTCCTTTCAGGTCAGCCTCGGTTCCAGATTATCAGTAGGAGGTAATCAGCCCCTTTGTCTAGACTCTGGTCAATACCATTTGAGGTGTAAGTGTGAGCCCTTCCTAACCTCCTCCCCAGGAAGACCCATCAGTATGCAGATGCATGCAGATGCAGCTGAGTATCCTGTGTTGTGGGTGTCTGAAGGGAAAGCACAAGTGTAGCTGTCGCCTATCCCAAGCCAGATGTGTATTGGAGATAGGTTGTGGGTATACAGTGCAGTGAGTGCAGAGAAGTGCCCCCTTTCTAAATGTGGCATTTCTAAAATAGTAATAATGAATCTGACTTTACCAGTAAAGAGTGTCAGACCTGACGTCCATGGCATGATCTACCCTGTCTTTTTCGCCTCAGCTTCCTATGTTTTGACTGTGTGCTGGACATTGTTTTTGCTGTTTTTGGTACTCTGGGCACTTTACCACTGATGACCAGTGCGAAAGTGCAAGTGTTCCCTGTGTAAATTGTATGTGTAATTGGCTTTTCTATGATTGGCATATTTGGTTTACTAGTAAGTCCCTAGTAAAGTGCACCAGAGGTGCCTAGGGCCTGTAAATCAAATGCTACTAGTGGACCTGCAGCACTGATTGCAGCACTAATTGTGCCACCGACATGAGTAGCCCTGTAAACATTGCCCAGACCTGCAACTGCAGAGTCTGTGTGTGTAGTTTAACTGCCAATTCAACCTTGCAAGTGTGAGCACTTGCCAAGCCCAAACCTTCCCTTTTTACTTATTTAAGGCACCCCTAAGGCAGGCCCTCAATAGCCCCATAGGCAGGGTTCAGTGTGTGTTAAAGGTGAGACACATACTGATGTGTTTTACATGTCCTAACAGTAAAATACTGCCAAATTCTTTTAAGTACAGTTTCCCTTTGGGAGCAGATGAGGTTTGGAGTTTGGGGTCTATGAACTCATAATCAAAAAGTACATCTTTTGGAAAAGTTAGTTTTTAGATTGTCCGTTTGAAAATGTCAATTTTAGAAAGTGGACATTTTCTTGCTTAAACCATTCTGTGACTCTGCCTGCTGGTGTTTTTCTTGTCTGGGTCAGATTGACAGTTGGGCTGTTTGAGAATCTCCACTAGACAGTGACACAAAGGGAGCTGGGGTGTAGCCTGCATATCCTGATGGCCATTTGGGCTAGAGTGGAAGGAGGAGTAGTCACTTACACCTGAATGGGCTGTGCCTGCCCTCACACAGTGCAGTCTCTAAACCCCTGGTGTGGGTCTGGAGTCAGGCCTGGGCAGGCAGGATCTCATGAGCAACAAAGACTTTCCTTTGAACTTTGCCTATTACAAAGACAGAAAGGAATATAAGCAGGGGACCCAACACCCACGATTTTTAGATTACTTCTGGAACGAAGAGGAACCTCTGCCAAGGAGAATAGCTGAAGAGCTGGAGGAGGACAACTGTCTCTTTGTCTGTGACTGTGCTTTGCTGGGTTGGCCTGCAGTTGCTGCTTCTGCCTGAGAGAGGACAAAACCTGGACTTTGTGGTATATTCCTGCGTGTGAAGTGTCTCCAAGGACTTGGACTGAGCTTGCCTCCTGTTTTGAAGTCTCAGGGCCATCAAAGACTTCTTTTACCAGCGCTTGGACTCTCTGCTGAGACAATTCCTGAGTCCTTGAAAGGTGAAGCTTTGGAAAAAGGATTGAACTCCACGCACAGGATACTGTGCATGGAAAATTTTGACACAAAACCTGCAACGCGGTGGTAAAAACAACAAAACCACATACTGTGTGTTTTTTTCATCACCGTGTGGTCGGATTTCACACCCATCGTCACTGGGCATCAATCAATCACTGCATTTGTAAAGCGCGCTACATACCCGCGAGGGTCTCAAGGCGCTGGGGAGGGGGGGTGCTACTGGTCGAAGAGCCAGGTCTTGAGGAGTCTTCTGAAGGCCAGCAGGTCCTGGGTCTGTCGTAGGATGGTGGGGAGAGTGTTCCAGGTCTTGGCGGCGAGGTAGGAGAAGGATCTGCCGCCGGCGGTGGTTTTTAGGATGCGGGGGACTGTGGCGAGGGCGAGGTTGGCTGAGCAGAGGCTTCGGGTGGAGGTGTGGAAGCTGAGTCGGTTGTTGAGGTAGGTGGGTCCGGTGTTGTGCAGTGCTTTGTGTGCGTGGATCAGGAGCTTGAAGGTGATCCTTTTGTTGACGGGGAGCCAGTGCAGGCCTTTCAGGTGGAGTGTGATGTAGCTGCGGCGGGGGACATCGAGGGTGAGTCGGGCCGAGGCGTTCTGGATGCGTTGGAGTCTTCTCAGGAGCTTGTTTGTAATTCCTGAGTAGAGGGCGTTCCCGTAGTCAAGTCTGTTGGTGATGAGGGCCTGGGTAACGTTTTTTCTCGTGTCGAGGGGGATCCATTTGAAGATCCTGCGGAGCATACGGAGAATGTTGAAGCAGGACGCGGAGACGGCGTTGACTTGCCTGGTCATGGATAGAGTGGAGTCGAGGATGACCCCCAGGTTGCGTGCGTGATCTGTGGGTTCCGGGGCTGTGCCTAGTGACGTGGGCCACCAAGACTCGTCCCAGGCTGATGGGGTGGGTCAGAGAATGAGGACCTCCGTCTTGTCTGAGTTCAGCTTCAGTCTGCTGTCCTTCATCCAGTCGGCTACGGCCTTCATTCCTCGGTGGAGGTTAGCTTTGGCGGTGTGGGGATTTTCGGTGAGGGATATGATCAGCTGGGTGTCGTCGGCGTAGGAGATGATGTTGAGGTTGTGTTGTCGTGCGATGTGGGCGAGGGGGGCCATGTAGATATTGAACAGTGTTGGGCTGAGGGAGGATCCTTGTGGGACGCCGCAGATGATCTCGGTGGTTTTGGAGCGGAAGGGTGGGAGGCGGACGCTCTGGGTTCTGCCGGAGAGGAAGGATGTGGTCCAGGCCAGGGCCATCTCTTGGATACCAGCGTCATGGAGGCGTGCTGATAGGGTGCGGTGGCAGACTGTGTCAAAGGCTGCTGATAGGTCCAGGAGGATGAGGGTGGCTGTTTCTCCTTTGTCCATCAGGGTCCAGATGTCGTCAGTGGTGGCGATGAGGGCGGTCTTGGTGCTGAGGTTGCTGCGAAAACCGGATTGGGAAGGGTCCAGGATGTTGTTGACTTCGAGGCAGCGGGTCAGCTGTTTGTTGACAATCTTCTCGGTCACTTTTGCCGGGAAAGGGAGCAGGGAGATGGGCCGGAAATTCTTGAGGTCCTTGGGGTCCGCCTTGGGCTTCTTTAGAAGGGCGTTGATCTCGGCGTGTTTCCAGCTTTCTGGGAAGGTTGCTGTCTCGAAGGAACAGTTGATTGTTTTCCGGAGGTGGGGCGCGATGGCTGCGCTGGCTTTGTTGAAGACGTGGTGAGGGCAGGGGTCCGATGGGGATCCGGAGTGGATGGAGTTCATGGTTTTGATGGTGTCTTCGTCGCTGATGCTGGACCAGACGGTCAGGCGACTGGTGCGAATGGTAGTCGCAGGGGATGGTGGACTCGGTGGTGGGTGCGGGGGGGGTCGGGTTGAAGCTGTCGTGGATGTCGGTGATCTTGCGGTGGAAGAAGGTGGCCAGGGAGTCGCACAGGTCTTGAGATGGCGGGATGTCGTTGGTGATGGAGCTGGGGTTGGAGAGTTCTTTCACAATGCTGAAGAGCTCTTTGGTGTTGTGTGCGTTGTTGTCTAGGCGGTCCTTGAAGGCGGTCTTCTTGGCGGTCCTGATGAGTTGGTGATGTCTGCGGGTGGCGCTCTTGAGGGCTGTGTGGTTGTCTGGTGTTCGGTCGTGGAGCCATTTCTTCTCCAGCTTCCGACAGGTGTGCTTGGAGATCCGGAGGTCCTCGGTGAACCAGGCGGCTTTCTTGTTGGTGTGGTTGGTTGTAAAGGTCTTGAGAGGGGCGAGGGTGTTGGCGCAGTCGTTGATCCACTGTGTGAGGTTGGTCGCGGCGGTGTCTGGGTCGGTGGGGTCGGTGGGTGGTCTCAGGGCGAGGGCGGTAGTCAGTTGGTCCTCGGTGACCTTGCCCCAGCAGCGGCATGGTAGCTGTTGGGTGCGGTGGTGTGTGGTGGGTTTTCTGAAGGTGAAGTGGACGCATCTGTGGTCGGTCCAGTGTGGTTTGGTGGTGTGGTTGAAGGAGACGTGGGGGCTTGTGGAGAAGATGGGATTGAGCGTATGTCCAGCGGCGTGAGTGGGTGTCGTTACTAGCTGTTTGAGTCCGAGGTTGGCGAGGTTGTCAATCAGGGCGGTGGAGTTGGCGTCGTTGTTGTTCTCGAGGTGGAAGTTCAGGTCCCCGAGGAGGATGTAGTCCGTGGAAGCGAGGGCGTGGGTGCTGATGAGGTCGGCGATGGTGTCACTGAACTGTGGGCGGGGTCTGGGAGGTCTGTAGATGAGAGTTCCTCTGAGGGTGGTGTTGGGGTCGGTGTGGATCTGGAAGTGCATGTGCTCGGCGGTGGTGAGGGTGTCATTGGTGTTCGTGGAGATTTTGATGGAGTCTTTGTGGATGATGGCGATTCCTCCTCCCACTCCGTTGGTGCGGTCTCTGCGGGAGATCTTGTAGCCCTGTGGGATGGCTGTGGCGATGTCTGGTGCTGAGGTGGTGTTCAGCCAGGTCTCCGTCAGGAAGGCGACGTCGGGGCGGTGGAGTCTAGGAGGTCCCAAAGTTCGATGGCGTGCTTGCGAGCGGAGCGGGTGTTGAGGAGGATGCAGCGGAGGTGGTTGGGTTCTCTGGCTGGTGGTGTGGAGGGTTGGATGCTGGTGAATCTGCAGTACCGGCAGGTGAAAGGCCCCTGGGTGCGTTTCGGGGTGGCCCGGTAGCAGGGGTGGTCTAGTCTGGTGTTGAGTGCATGGAGGGTGCTTGCGTCGTAGTGCAGTCTGGCGTTGCGGGGGGTGCGGGTTCCAGGGGTTCTGGTGCTGGGTGCGGTCCAGGCGCGGACGGCTGCAGACGGGCTTGCCTTAGGCGCGCCTCCATATGAGGGCAGAGGGAGGGAGGAGCAGCTGGGAGGTGGGAGCGGGGCGGCCAATGGGAGTGAAGGGGGTGGGGCAGCAGGGGCTCAGCAGCAAGGGAAAAACCCGGGGAAAAACCTTGGGGAAAAAACGGCGGGAAAAGATGGGGGGAGCGACCTGCCTGGTGACAGGGTCAAAGGTCGCTCTGTACCACTGCTTCGCAGCCTCCATATGAGGGCAGAGTGAGGGAGGAGCAGCTGGGAGGTGGGAGCGGGGCGGCCAATGGGAGTGAAGGGGGGCGTGGCAGCAGGGGCTCAGCAGCAAGGGAAAAACCCGGGGAAAAACCCGGGGGAAAACCCGGGGAAAAAACGGTGGGAAAAGATGGCAGAGCACAGGGGTACAGAAAGCAAAACACAGGGGCACAGAATGAAAAAACGAAGTGGCACAGAAGCCAAGCGCAGGGGTACAGAAAAAAGGGAGCGAGTAGTCAGGCGGCAAAAGCGGCAACGGAGGTTCAACCCACAGGGGGCTGCGTGGCAGATGGGGGGAGCGACCTGCCAGGTGACAGGGTCAAAGGTCGCTCTCTACCACCGCTTCGCGGCTTCCATATGAGGGCAGAGGGAGGAGCAGCTGGGAGGTGGGAGCGGGGCGGCCAATGGGAGTGAAGGGGACGGGGCAGCAGGGGCTCAGCAGCAAGGGAAAAACCCGGGGAAAAACCCAGGGGAAAACCCGGGGAAAAAACTGCGGGAAAAGATGGCGGGAGAGGGACAGCAGAGCACAGGGGTACAGAAAGCAAAACACAGGGGCACAGAATGAAAAAACAAAGTGGCACAGAAGCCAAGCGCAGGGGTACAGAAAAAAGGGAGCGAGTAGTCAGGCGGCAAAAGCGGCAACGGAGGTTCAACCCACAGGGGGCTGAGTGGCAGATGGGGGGAGCGACCTGCCTGGTGACAGGGTCAAAGGAAAAGGGAGCATCAAAATACTTGGGAAACTGGGTGGATCTGAGGTGCCCCTTCCGGAAATCAACACATTGCTCTCTTGTGGGAGAGGGAAACGATGCATCGCCTACCAGACCTGGGGAAGAAATGACACACAGCCTCACCTGCGAGTAAGGAATCGATGCATCTCTGACTTTTCCGATGCATGCTCGCCCGGACATGAAAACTTAAAATTATATGTCCTGACTTTTTCTTGCATTGCACCCTGCCTTATGGGCACTACTTTAGGGGTGGTTTATATGTAGGAAAAAGGGAGTTTAAGGCTTGGCAAGAGGTTTTACATTTTAAATGCCAAGTCAGAATGGCAGGGAGATTGCACAGACAGGCTTGGCAGTGGCAGGCCTGAGACATGATTACAGGTCTACTTAAGTGGGAGGCACAATCAGTGCTGCAGGTCCACTACTAGCATTCACTTTACAGACACTGGGTACTACGGTATACCACTTTACCAGGGCCTCACATGTAAATTAAATATGACATTTGTTGATACATCAATGTTACCATGATTTAGGGGAGAAGCACTTTAGCACAGGTTAGCGGTGGCAGAGTGCTCAGAATGCTAATGGCTAACAAAAAGATGGTCAGAAAAATAGGAGGAAAAAGGCAAAAAGTATGGGGTAAGACCACCCCAAGGATGCCTCGTCTGACACAGAGTTTAGCAGAATGTTCACTAAGTTCCTTGAGCAGTATGTGTTCAGTACATCTAGACACCTGAAGTTGAATACGCTTATACAAGCTCCAGAAATGTATTTATCATCAATAGAGGTTAAAGGAGACAGCCATTAGTCAACTGGTTATGCAAGCTAACACACCTGCAAAGCAATCAAAGGTTATGTTGGTATAAACAAGCAAGGTGTCATAAATCAAATTTCCTGATGGTCCAAACACCAAAGGATAGAGCTAGATTGTGAGGGATTCTGGCAAAGAATGCTAATTGTGGGCTGATCCAGCATGTAAATGCTATGTCAGCAAAGCAACTGTTGTAGGGGGCTAACCCAAATATCCCTTATATTTTATTGTTTTTGTAACTTTTCTCAGTGTTTATAATAGGATGCTAAAGCTATCTTTAGGTTAGAGTGAAAACTGTGTTCAACTAGAACTCACTGTTTCCTTCTCTTGATCTTCACATCTTCCATTTTCTAGCACCCACGGGTTGTAACCAAAGTAGTATGCACATGAAGCTAATTTTATTTGTGTGCAGGTGTTGCGTGTCAGGTAATAAAATAAAACTGCTGCTTGCCTAAATTTTGAGTAAATAGCAAAATCTAATTGAATGCCCATTTAATGCTTTTGTCTTATTTAGCTTAAACTAAATTCCCAAAAATACTTTAATCAAAGACACATGAAATCAGGATAGCTGACAGTTATGTGGACTTAAGGTACACCTTGCCAGATAAACAATCTTTTATCCCTTTGCTTTTCACTTTGCTGCCTGGGCTTCACAGTGATAAGTTGCCATATAAAGCAAAATATAATGACAGAAAGGTAACATGAGCTACATGACTATATTGTCACTAGAATGAAATACTGAACACAGTAAACAAAGTTCTGGTTTGTTGGACGTATGTTTACATTTTTTACATTTAGAAGGGAATGTTGCTTGTGTTGGTACTTCAGAGACAAATGCAGGATTTTACAATGGAAAATATTGGAGTGCACAACGTTTTGCCTTCCCTTGACTAAAAAAGCATTTTCTATTTAACGTACAATGTTTTTTATTTTTCAAGTAAGTGTAGGAGGATGGCCTGGCTTGTAGTGGGTACCTGATGGTACTTACACCTTGTGCCAGGTCCAGGTATCCCTTATTAGTAGATTAGTAGTGTTCTAGCAGTTTACGCTGATAGAGGTAGCTATAGCAGAGCAGCTTAGACTGAACTAGGAGACATGCAAAGCTCCTACTATACCACTTATATCATATAGCACTACATCATAAGAAACACAATACTCAGAGTTACTAAAAATAAAGGTACTTTATTTTAGTGACAATATGCCAAAAGTATCTCAGAGGATATACTCCTGTAGGAGGAAAGTAATATACACAAAATATACACCCAAACCAAAATCAGGTAAGTAAACAGTAAGAAAAGTAGTGCAAACACTGTAGAAAACAATAGGATGCAATAGGAGACAAGAGGCCTAGGGGCAACACAAACCATATACTCCAAAAGTGGAATGCGAACCACGAATGGACCCCAGGCCTAGTGTAGTGTGTAGAGGGTCACTGGGAGTGTAAGGAAACACTAAGGGTGTCCAAGATACCCCACCCCAAGACCCTGAAAAGTAGGAGTAAAGTTACCCTACTACCCCAGAAAGACAGTAAAGTCAAGATAGGGGATTCTGCAAAGGCAACAACTTACTGCAAAGCACTGAAGACGGATTCCTGGACCTGAGGACCTGCAAAGGAAGGGGACCAAGTCCAATAGTCATTCAAGTGTCCGGGGGGGGGCAGGAGCCCAATAAACCCCGGATGAATGTGCAAAAGGGCTGCCTCCAGGGGGAAGAAGCCAAAGATTCTGCAACAACGGAAGATGCCAGGAACTTCTTCTTTGGTTAGAAGATGTCCCATGGTGCGCTGGAGGACACAGAGTTGTTTCCATGCAGAAAGACCACAAACAAGCCTTGCTAGCTGCAAGAGTTGCAATTAAAGACAATGGGTGCTGCCCAGGCCCAGAAAGGACCAGGAGGTCACCTCTTGGAGGAGGATACAGAGGGGGCACTCAGCAATAAAGAGAGCCCATGCAGAAGCAGGCAGTACCAGCAGAAGTACTTGAACAGGTGTTTAAGAAATCTGAGCATTGTGGTCAACTCAACACAACAAAAGAGGATCCCAAGAAGCCGGTGGTCAACTCAGTGAGTTGAGCAATGCAGGATGGAGTGCTGGGGACCTGGGCTATGCTGTCATGAAGGAATCCTTGCAAGAGTGCACAGAAGCCCTAGCAGCTGCAGATCACGCAGTACACAGGATTACTGCCTGGCGTGGGGAGGCAAGGACTTATCTCCACCAAATTTGGACAGAAGGGCCACTGGACTGTGGGAGACACTTGGACTCAGCTCCTGTGTACCAGGGACTACGCTTGTCAGGATGAGAGGGGACCCAGACGACCGGTGATGCAGAGGTTTGGTGCCTGCGTTGTCAGGGGGAAGATTCCGTCGACCCACGGGAGATTTCTTCTTGGCTTCCAGTGCAGGGTGAAGGCAGACAGCCCTCAGAGCATGCACCACCAGGAAACAGTTGAGAAAGCCGGCAGGATGAGGAGCTACAATGTTGCTGGTAGTCGTCTTGCGACTTTGTTGTGGTTTTGCAGGTGTCCTTGAGCAGTCAGCGTCGATCCTTGGCAGAAGTTGAAGAGGGAAGTGCAGTGGAACTCTGGTGAGCTCTTGCATTTGTTATCTGAGGAAGAGCGCCAGAGGAGAGACCCTAAGTAGCCCAAAAAGGAGGTTTGGCTAATGAGAAAGGAGGCTTGGCTACTAAGAAAGGTAAGCACCTATCAGAAGGGGCCTCTGACGTCACCTGTTGGCACTGGCCACTCAGAGCTGTCCATTGTGCCCCAACGCCTCTGAATCCAAGATGGCAGAGGTCTGGGACACACTGAAGGAGCTCTGGGCACGTCCTCTGGGAGGTGCTGGTCAGGGGAGTGGTCACTTCCCTTTCCTTTGTCCAGTTTCGCACCAGAGCAGGGTTGGTGGATCCCTGAACCGGTTTAGACTGGCTTATGCAGAGATGGGCACCATCTGTGCCCATCAAAGAATTTCCAGAGGCTGGGGGAGGCTACTCCTCCCCAGCCCTTCACACCTATTTCCAAAGGGAGAGGGTGTAACACCCTCTCTCAGAGGAAACCCTTTGTTCTGCCTTCCTGGGACCAGGCTGCCCAGGCCCCAGGGGGTAGAAACCTGTCTGAGGGGTTGGCCGCAGCAGCAGCTGCAGTAGAGACCCCGGAAAGGCAGTTTGGCAGTACCCGGGTTCTGTGCTAGAGACCCGGGGATGCATGGAATTGTCCCCCCATGCCAGAATGGTATTGGGGTGACAATTCCATGATCCTAGACATGTTACATGGCCATGTTCGGAGTTACCATTGTGAAGCTACATATTGGTAGTGACCTATATGTAGTGCACGCGTGTAATGGTGTCCCCACACTCAAAGTCTGGGGAATTTGCCCTGAACAATGTGGGAGCACCTTGGCTAGTACCAGGGTGCCCACACACTAAGTAACTTGGCACCTAACCTTCACCAAGTGAGGGTTAGACATATAGGTGACTTATAAATTACTTATGTGCAGTGAAAAATGGCTGTGAAATAACGTGGACATTATTTCACTCAGGCTGCAGTGGCAGTCCTGTATAAGAATTGTCTGAGCTCCCTATGGGTGGCAAAAGAAATGCTGCAGCCCATAGGGATCTCCTGGAACCCCAATACCGTGGGTACCTATGTACCATTTACAAGGGGATTATAAGGGTGTTCCAGTGTACCAATGACAATTGGTAAAATTAGTCACTAGCCTGCAGTGACAATTTTAAAAGCAGAGAGAGAGCATAAACACTGAGGTTCTGGTTAGCAGACCCTCAGTGATACAGTTAGGCACCACACAGGGAACACATATAGGCCACAAACATATGAGCATTGGGGTCCTGACTAGCAGTATCCCAGTGACACATATCAAACACACTGACAACATAGGGTTTTCACTATGAGCACTGGGCCCTGGCTAGCAGGATCCCAGTGAGACAGTAAAAACACCCTGACATATACTCACAAACAGGCTAAAAGTGGGGGTAACAAGGCTAGAAAGAGGCTACCTTCCTACACTTACCACTACTAACCAGTGCAGAAGTGTTTGTTCCTTCTCCTTTAAAAATGGTAAAATTGGCTTATACTCAATTGGCACATTTAATTTACGTATAAGCTCCTAGTAAAGCAGAACTACATGTACACAGTGCCTGTAAATGAAATGCTACGAGTGGAGTTGCAGCATTTATTGTGCCTCCACCTCAATTACCCTTTTTAAATAACACAGGCCTGCCATTGCAGCATGTGTACAGTAAGCAATTGCTATTTCGACCAGGCCTAAACCTTTATTGTACCTTGTTCCAGGAGTTAAAATCAAATTGCCAATGCATTTAATCAAGGAATGAGAAGGAGCACACAAAGATGCAATGTCTTTACATTATTTCTTAAAATCCTCAATATACATTATTATGTGCTTGTGTTATGTCATCTTAATTCTTTGATCCGAATAATATTCTAGCCACGGAGCATGTGGGCAGAAACAGAACTATGATTTTTAATTGAGTAGCAGAGGAAGCTGCACATTTAGCTGTCATTTTAACAGGAATAGTGAGATTTTTGCATATCAAGGCAAACGATGACTTGTGGAGAAAGTGATGAATGTGTAAAATTCAAAAAGTTTTGCCAATACGGTACCTACCCACACTCTAATGTTATTTTCCTTCTTCTTTTCTTACCACTCTCCTACTCACAGCGTACGTGTGGCTGCAAGGCTGAGACTGCATACACATGGAGCTGGGTACATGTCCACCAAACACATCTCTTAGTGCATTCTGCTTGTAATACTGTTGCTGAGATACATTAAAGCACACTCCTTTTCCTCCTAAAATATTTTCAATGCTGCTCATGTAGTGGAAGTGGGGATGGCAATCTGCTCTACCCACTGAAATAAGAACTTTATGATTTGGAATATGGTAGCCTATACTTCTTGGAAAACAGACCCTTAGGTGATACCTAATAAGAAAATATATGGGAGAACATTTGTTCTTACGAGTTATTTCTTTTTCCAGCCGAGAAGAAAAAGTGCCTGGCGTTTTTACATCTTAGGCAAATTAAACATCTAGCAAAGCCAAATGTGCCATTGCCGTGGTTTGAATGACTCTGCAGATAGCTAGTGACAAGTAGGCAGGTAATATCTTAAATTTGGTGCTGTGTGAATGAGATAGTTTGTGGTGGAACTCAAACCTTACAACTGCACTGCAGGCATTACAGTATAAACAAACTTGTGAGACTAGCAAAACATTAACAATACCTCAAGCAGGCTTTCGCATCTGCATTTTGGCAATGAGGAAGGGAGAGCCTCTAGGCATTGTGTTCGACATTTTAGAATCTTTTGACTGATGTGCGGCTTTCATTCAAGGCACGTAAGGCATCCTAGTTTAAGAAGACCTCTGAGGCTTTTCAAAGTGCCAAAGCAGGGTTCACACAGTTCTCTATCGATACTTTATAAACCGAAGAGGAGCCTGTATGTTAGAAATGGGGTCTTTGGTTGGCAGTCAGGTTACCCTCTGTCCAAGCAAGGACCCTCACTCTAGTCAGGGTAAGTTACACACAATCCAAATTATCCTGTGCCCACCCTCTGGTAGCTTGGCACTGAGCAGTCAGCTTAGTTAACTTAGAAGGCAATGTGTAAAGTATTTGTGCAATAAATGATACAATAACACAATATAGCACCACAAAAATACACCACACAGTGTATAATATTTATCTGGATATTTGCAGGTCAAAACGAGAAAAGATGCAATATGAAATTGTAGAGATATCACTGAAAAGTGATATAAAGGGCCTGATTGCAACTTTGGAGACGGTGTTAATCAGTCCCAAAAGTGACAGATACACCACCCGCCATATTACGAGTTCCGTAGGATATAATGGACTTGTAATACGGCGGGTGGTATATCCGTCACTTTTGGGACATATTAACACCCTCCTCCAAAGTTGTAATCAGGCCCAAAGTGTCTTAAGTCTTTAAAAAGCAAACAAAGTCTCTTTCAAGCACAAAGTACCTGGTTTGGAGTGGAAAATCTCTGCAAAGGGCCGCAGAGGGGGAGATGCGTGGCAAAATGGTGTGTGCGTCGGTTTCGCACCTTCACACTTGGACTTGCGTCGTTATTTTTCACACGGGGAAAACGTGCGTCATTTTGGGTCGCGGGGTTTTCAGACGCCCCGGGGTCTGTGCGTGGATTCCTGGGCTTGTTGTCCAGCTGCGCGTCGTTCCGGTGGGCTGTGCGTGGAATTTTCTCCCTCATGGCAGGCATTGCGTCGATTTCTACTCTGGAATTCGGGCGGCGTTGTCCAGGCGGGCCGTGCGTCGAAGTTCCGGTCGCACCGCAGGCGTCGCGTTGATCTTTTCCTTGCGGGGTCGAGCAGCGTCTATCCGGATCGGCGTGCAGTGAATTTTTCACTGCGGAGCAAGCTGTGCGTCGAATTTTTGACGCACAAGGAGTCCAGTTGAAAGATAGAAGTCTTTTTGGTCCTGAGACTTCAGGGAACAGGAGGCAAGCTCTATCCAAGCCTTTGGAGAGCACTTATGCAGCAAGGCAAGAGTTCAGCAAGACAGCAGGGCAACAGCAAGGCAACAGTCCTTTGTAGAAAGCAGTCAGGTGAGTCCTTTAGGCAGCCAGGCAGTTCTTCTTGGCAGGATGCAAGTTCTGGTTCAGGTTTCTTCTCCATCAAATGTCTGAGGTGGTAGGGCAGAGGCCCTGCTTTAAACTCAAATGTGCCTTTGAAGTGGGGGAGACTTCAAAGAGTGGCTTAGAAGTGCACCAGGTCCCCTTTCAGTTCAATCCTGTCTGCCAGGGTCCCAGTAGGGGGTTGGCAGTCCTTTGTGTGAGAGCAGGCCCTCCACCCTCCCAGCCCAGGAAGACCCATTCAAAATGCAGATGTATGCAAGTGAGGCTGAGTACCCTGTGTTTGGGGTGTGTCTGAGTGAATGCACAAGGAGCTGTCAACTAAACCCAGCCAGACGTGGATTGTAAGGCAAAGAAAGATTTAAGTGCAGAGAAATGCTCACTTTCTAAAAGTGGCCTTTCTAAAATAGTAATATTAAATCCAACTTCACAAGTCAGCAGGATTTTATATTACCATTCTGGCCATACTAAATATGACCTTCCTACTCCTTTCAGATCAGCAGCTACCACTTCAACAATGTATGAGGGCAGACCCAATGTTAGCCTATGAAGGGAGCAGGCCTCACAGTAGTGTGAAAACGAATTTAGGAGTTTTACACTACCAGGACATGTAAACTACACAGGTACATGTCCTGCCTTTTACCCACAGCACCCTGCTCTAGGGGTTACCTAGGGCACACATTAGAGGTGACTTATATGTAGAGAAAGGGGAGTTTTAGGCGTGGCAAGTGCTTTTCAAATGCCAAGTCGAAGTGACAGTGAAACTGCACACACAGGCCTTGCAATGGCCTGAGACAAGGTAAAGGGGCTAGTAAAGTGGGTGTCTCAACCAGTGCTGCAGGCACACTAGTAGCATTTAATCTACAGGCCCTGGGCACATACAGTGCACTTTACTAGGGACTTATAGGTAAATTAAATAGTCCAATTGGGTATGATCCAATGTTACCATGTTTAAAGGGAGAGAGCATATGCACTTTAGCACTGGTTAGCAGTGGTAAAGTGCGCAGAGTCTAAAAACCAGCAAAAAGGAGGTCAGAAAAAGAGAAGGAGGAAGGCAAAAAGTCTGGGGATAACCCTGCAGAAGGGACATTTCCAACACTGTACATATGCAACACAAGAGGGGCAACGTTTACTCGAACAGAAAGGTTCATAGGAAGCACCCTGGGTGTGCAGCTCCTGAACCCAAGTACAAATACAGTCTCCACCAAAGACTGGGCCATTGTAGGCAAAGATGGCTACCCCATTGAGAGTATGAGGTGGGACAATTGGAGCTCCCCTCCCTATACTTGGAATAAACTAAATGTGTAAGTGGTTTCAGATCTACAATATGAAAACTTACTTGACATCATGAAGTCAAAAGAAATATACAGACCAGAATGTAAGAAATGCATTGAAGAATCCAGACAAATGAAAACAGGGTAAGGATGAAACAGCTGCGCAAATAGCCTGGTGTTATATGCCCAGATTTACTAAATTCTCATGCAACGCAGCGCAGCAGCCTAAAATGCTGTGCTGCATTGTGTGAGAAGGTGAGAGCACGAACGTATCATCTTCAAATATCTTTATTTGGATACATAGCCATAAAAGCAGACATATAAAACACAAATCTATAAAATGTATACAATCAGTGCAATAAAGTAAAATCAACCCAGTTGTCTGTTACCATTTCCATTTCATTAAAAATTATTGAATACAACATTTGCACTGATTATAAAATCCAATAAATAAAACCTATATACCTTGCTTAACATATCATCACCCAGTTGTAGGCAGTCATGCACATTGGTATAGAAGATGATGCATTGTTAGCTATACTTCACAACCATAGTCTGCTGAAGGAGTGCTCAATTTCTATTTTGCTCTCCACATGGATGACAAGAAGCAAGAAATTGAAAAAATAATGGAGTGCCTTGTGTCTGATTTCCTCTCTATGATCCCATCTACCCAGATTGCAAGTCAACAGGTGAATCGATTTCCAGCTACTGCCTGCATATGCTGGACAGACGAGTGCTACATGCGCCACCATTTCTTTGGCTCTACTGAAGGAAGGACATTGTCCTTCAAACTCCTTAGGATCATGTAACCATTTGGTAGTGAAAGAATAGAGCGGATGTGTCCTATAATGAAATTTAAAATAGATTTTCTTAGCTTCTGCAGGCTCAATCTCATCCAAAAAGACTTCCACAATAAAATCATCCTTGTGTTCAAGAAAGGCAGCGGTTACAGAACCAAGATTACACTGGCCAGGTAGAGTTCCCAATTTATATTCCCAGTGATTGGACCTGATAAATAATTTTGGAACCACACTGGCCTCCAGGAGAGTACCAAATTTACAGAAATATGGCTGCCTCTTACCCTAGTGCTGGTGCAAATATACGCTGCTGAGTACCATGAACGCACCTCTGCGCCACAGTGCAAGGGTATGTGCATGAGTCTAACATAGGTTTTGTAATGGAAAGATGCCCTTCCAGTGCAACATACTATGCTTAGACTAACTATAGAACTTTCCCAACCTTGTATGTGTGCTGTACAGTGCACTGAACATGGAAAGTTGAAATAGAAAGAAGAAATAAAAACATTTCTCCATGGCATTGCCCATATGAAATGGTTGTTATTTATTGACACAAAACACAGTCTGCTTTTCAAAATGAATAGGGTTATGTTTCTGAAACCATGGTCGGTTGCCTGGGAACGCCCAGGCCCCACCCATTGACAACCCCTTGAGAGCTAAGTCATGCAAAGCACAGATATGCGCTTATGTGTGTTACTTTCAAATTAAATGGGACCCAGGTGCTTTCTCGGCTAACTCTTGGAGCCATTTGTATTCATTCAAAGAACTTAACAATCTTCTACATCAACTCGACACTGGTTTAAGCAGTTTACTGGCCAAAAATAGTGCTTATGTTCAAGAACCACATGCTTTATTTTTTTAATATATGGCAATACATTAATATACCTCAAACTCACAGTAAATTGCTTACTCAGACAAGTCAAATTTTACCTCTCCAAGGGCGTTCTGAAATCTAAATATATTCAACTGGTAAACATGACCGAATAAACATCTATTAGCATGTACCTATGATAGAACAACATTATACAAGCTAAATGCAGAGCATAACCGTTGCTCTATAATTATATTTTGAGATCAAATATATTATCTTTAATTTATTCCAAAATGATAATGTAGCATAACTTTTTTTATTGTCTGAGTTTCAAGGGGAGATTCTGCAATATGAAAAACATAAAGGCCCTATCACTAGGCAAGGTTTTAGTCTATTCTCTGCATCAATAACTTGGCTACCCTTTCTTTCCAATTTGCCAAGGCGTGCTCATGCAGTATGTGCGTCTCACATCTACTCACCCTTGCACTGAAGAAATGGGAAACGGTAACCTATAGATATCCGCTGATTAACGTTTTGCAGACCAATGAATACATGAATTTTAAAAGATAGTAATTTACTTGGTCATTACTTTTATTTAAGACACGTGTATGTTCCACATTAACAATATCAGGGTAGCTGGTGCACTGACTCATTAATAATAATAAAGTCATTTAACCCTGCAGGCACAATACAAGGAGAAAGATGTCATTTGTCATCAGCACAAATAGAACAAGCATCAGCGGGGGCATGAGACCACAAATAACTTCAAAGGATAAAGGGACGTCTTGCACTTATTTTCAAAGTCACTTCTTTGTCTGCATCCCAGTTATTAACAAATGTAATGTGGATTCGCAATACGGAGAGAGAGAGAGACTGAAGTAAAACTGAAGTAAAGTCATTTTCTGAACTGTAGCCAAATTCGCGTACTTTTCTGTGCAATATAATGCTGCTTATTTGGAAGAAAAGCACTTGTCAAACTCCCCATCGTGATTCACAACGAGAGAACGAAAGTACAGGTTAACTTATACGCATGCTATACTTACGAATGGAGACGTCTGAGGGTTTTGCATTGCGGGCCTTTCGAGTTAAGGCATCACACAGGAGTAGATCACCCAGTAATGTGTACATTTGTGAGCTTTCAGATATCAGTAGCAGGAACAGTTACTTTTTGGAAGCACACACATTTGCTCTTGTGAACAACAAGTTTGTCTTTACTGAGTGTGGAAGGGGAAGTAACCCCTCCATTTTAAATTGTTTTCAAGTGAAGGGGTTTGCCCATCCGGGAATTTACATGGCTCGACTGGAGAAAAGATCATGTCATAATACTATTTTTGTACAATTGTTGAAGAAGTTCGAGGTAATGTACCAAGTTCTGTTGAATATGTTTGTCTTATTCTCAAACAGCATGTTCAAAGTAGGTCAATTTGTAATACTACTTTTTTCGTTCTCTTAACCGTTTTCTATATACATACTTATTTATGAGCCCCTTGCTCTGCCGGAGCCTCACTTTTTGTTATGCTCCAGCGGTGCAGACTACAATATCACATTTATGAGGCCATGCAAAGCGACTTTGTGTGGTTTTAAATGGCCTCATAGATGTGGAGTAAGGCAAGGCAGCGCAAATTGCTGCATTGTCTTACTCTGCGCTCGGGACGCATTCCATGGGTGTTGTGGTGGGTGTTTTCCCCCAAAACCCATAGACTTTGACTGTTCTACAGATTTACAAAACCATGTAAACCTGGGGATGCACCAACACCTTACCCCTACCGAGGTGAGGCATAGCAAGGAGAAATATTTTAGTTTCTCCTCGTTTTTCCCTCTTCCCATGTGTGCTGCATTCTGCATTACAGATGAAAAGAGGAAAATGCCTCTCTGGATTGTTTTTGTGAAGGAAGATGCCCCTTCCTGCACAAAAAACAGTTCTTCTAACAACACAGGCACCCTTTCACAATGGTGCAAGGATGTATGCATTGGTGCTAGGCTGTCAAAATGGTACCTTTGCAGTGGTAAAGGACAGGAGTGCATCACATTCCATAAATACGGTGCATTCCTGCCCTTTCACTTTGGCATAGGGCAGTACAGCAAGGTGACACACCAAATCCCTGTAAATGAGAGTCTTAAAGTGATAGGGAATATTATAGCACATCATATTCAGTATGCTGGTTTAATCAAGATTACGGTGTATATAACATGTTTTACTGATTGATATATAGATTTATTAATTGGTTGATGGAACATAGATTTATTGGTTGGTTCAGGGTTTGTGTAGTGTTGTGTTATGTTATGTGTAGAGTGCACTATCACCTGGGAAGGTACCTTGGTGCTACGCGGGTGTGAGTTATGCCAAGCCTAGGGTTTAATGGGACAACTCAAAATACAAGGTCTCTAGCTTTTTGTAAAACTCAAAAAGTGAAAAAGAGGCTCTTATGTGTAGCAACAAGTCGTTCTATGCTTCAGGAGTATTGTGGAAGACTCAACAGCCATATCTGGTTTTCCGTAAGCGTTGGATGTGTGCAAGTAGGAGTCCGGATGAGTGGAGATGTCTGGAAGATTTGTGAAGGCAGATGCAATTCATGGGTATGCTGGATCAATGTGTGGTGCCTTGATGTGTGGATGAGAAATGTAGGAATCCTGTTCCAGCCAGGATTCCTGGTCTACCTATGAGCAAATTAGAATGTTTGAAGTAGCTGAAGAATGAGGCAGTGTAATGAAATCTGTCCTCTTGCCATGTGGTGGAAAATGGCCCTCCCTGAAGGGTCACTCCAAACGTTTTGCCTTTTGCCCTCCACTTTTTGTTAAATTCATTTTTGTTGGCCTTAGGACTCTGAGCACTTTCCCACTGCTTACCAGTGCTAAAATGCATGTGCTTTTCCTCTGAAACATGGTAACATTGATGTATACGCAATGGGCATATTTAATTAACTTGGAAGTCCCTTGTAAAGTGGTTTACCACATACGCAGGGCCTGTAAAGTAAATGCTACTAGTTGGCCTGCAGCACTGCTTGTGCCACCCACATAAGTAGCCCTTTAAACATGTCTCATGCCTTTCAGTACACAGCCACTGTGTGCAGTTTTACTGCTACTTCGAATTGGCATTTAAAACCCCTAGCCAAGCCCTAAACTCCCTTTTTATTACATGTCACCCCTAAAGTAGGGTGTTATGTAGCTAAGGGCCAGATGTAGCAAAGTTTTGCAAGTCGCAAATGGCCCGATTCACAATTTGCGACTTCGCAAAATCCGAATTGGGATGCAAAAATACCATTTCCGAAGTGCAAATTGTTATGCAAGCCATTACCGACTCGCAAAAATAGCGACCTCATTGTGCGACCCGCAAAGAGGAAGTCGCAATTTGCGAGTCGCAAACCATATGAAAAAGCCACTCGCAAATTGCGACTAGTCGCAAAAAGCCCATTTTGCACACCCAAATTACCACTAAGTCAGAGCAGGTGGTAACCAGAACCAAAGTATAAAAGGAGACCCAGAAGGCATCTGGGTTACTCAAAATGGCTGAACTGTATGTGATAGCATGGAGGAGGAGAGTCCACGCCGCCCAGCAGAGGAGGAGGAGGAGCCAGAGACAGGAGAGAATATACCGAACCAGGCAGACACTTTTCCAACAAACTGAGGAGGAGATTTATGACAAATATAGACTGAGCAGTGCAGCAATATTAGAATTAATTGAACTACTCAATCCGCAGCTTCAACGACAGACAATGCGCGGCAGCCCCATCCCCACACATGAGCCAGTGCTATGCTCACTGCACCTCTTGGCCTTGGGTAGGTATCAGGGGGTTATTGCATTGGCAGGTGGGGTATCCCAAAGTGCACTCTCACGATTCTTCCGATGTTTCCTAGATGCCATACTCACACACATGTCCAAATACATATACCTACCCAGGAATGAGGCAGAAATTAACAGCACCAAGTTGGACTTCTACAGAATTGCCAACTTCCCACATGTAAGAGGGTGTGTGGATGGGACACATATACTGTACAAATCTGCCCTCCTGCAAATCTGGATTATGTGTTCCGCAAAAGGAAATGTACCCACTCACTAAACATCCAGGTGGTATGCATCGCCCATAATGTCATCACTGACATTGTAGCCAAACTTCCAGGGAGTACACATGACTCATACATATTCAGGCACAGTGGGATACACCAACGCCTAGAACGTGGAGAGTTTGGAGACGGATATCTATTAGGTATTGGTGAATACACCGTGAAGCCATACATACAGGTCACTGTAGAAACCATCCATGCCCTGCTAACATTGCTATTTTTGCCAAACAGGTGATAGTGCATATGCGCTAAGACCATGGATACTTACCCCGTACCTAACACCTGGCAATGAGAATGAAAGGCGATATAACATTCGCAATCGGCGGACCAGAACTGTCATCGAGAGGACCTTTGGACTGTTAAATGCAAGATTAAGATCCCTCCACAAAAGTGGAGGTGCGCTCCAGTATGCCCCAGTAACAGCATTCAAGATCGTTGGCACATGTGCAATCCTACACAACATTGCCACCAGACGTGGGCTACATCTCACCCCTGAAGACACAGATTTGGAGGATGAGGAGCAGGAGCTACCACATCGACAGCCTGGGGATAGAAGCATTACAAATCAAGGCAGACAGAGACGGGACCACATTGCAACCCAATACTTTGGCAGGTATGTGGCAACTGTCACCACACTCACTGATGTCACACAAACAGAGGCAGTTGTGTGATGGAACAAACAAAACCTTTTTATTTGTTAACTAAATGATGAAAGAAAAATGCTGTCTGTTAAGGTCTGTACATGTCCAAACGTAATGCGGACACATTGACATCATGTGCCTCATGAGCCATGCTGTCTGATGGCCTACACCCTCCTCCTTGTGCGCCCAGCATGGCTCATGCCAGGTGGGTCAGCTGACCCCTGCCTTGCACTTGCACTCCTCAGCACATGGGAGTCACTTGCAGACACACTGCTTAGTGTGGACCCCTCCTCACTGTCCTGAGGGGTCTCACCTGTGCCCCTTGCCACCTGCCTAGCTTCCAACAAGTCCACTGCATGGCTGATGTGGCCAAGTCCACGTGCCACATCCCCTGCAAGGTGGCCAAGTCCTACCTGTAGACTCACGGTCAGTCTAGACTGGCCAGTAGTGTTTGTAGCAAGACGCCCAATTGACGCTGCCATGCGGTCGAAGCGTGCCAGTGTGTGGCGCTCCCTGCGCCTTGCTCTGCGTCTTTCTGCCACCAGTTCAGTCACAAGTTGGCGGATGGCCTGGGTGAGATCCCCCACATTATCATTCAGTCTAGTGAACTGCGTGCTCACTTCAGCCAGGCCAGTGGTCATGTCGCTCTCCATTCTGTGCAATGCACTTGATATTGACCGCAATTGTCTGTTTTGCAGGCGCTGACCGTTAAGGAGGGATGCCTCTACTCCTGACATTCCTGCCTCCCCTATCTCCTCCTGGGGCACCGCCAGAACTCGCGTCTGTGTCTGCGCCTTTGTCGTGCTGCCGGCTCTGGATGACTTGCTGTGGGGCTCGGTCCAGGGGTCGTGTGAGCTTCCCCCATTTCCTGCTCTTGTTCCTGAGGGGACTGTGGTGGTGGTGTCCTGCTGGGCCCAGGAATTTCTGCTGCAGCCTCCTGCACTGTCTCTGGCCTGTTGTCTCCTCCCTGCATGTTGTCGCTGCTGGGGGTGTCGTGTGGGAGACCTGTGGGACATAGGGAATACACTGTCAGTCTCTCACATCTGTTGTATGCCTCATAATAAACATTTGCCTATATGCTG
This sequence comes from Pleurodeles waltl, assembly GCF_031143425.1. Taxonomy (NCBI): domain Eukaryota; kingdom Metazoa; phylum Chordata; class Amphibia; order Caudata; family Salamandridae; genus Pleurodeles; species Pleurodeles waltl. The sequence continues at coordinate 420,033,882 of NC_090438.1, forward strand.
ACTACTGTACTACATTGCCCATAATGCACAATTCTTGTGGTTGCTGGACTGGAATGGAGCTAGTCTGGTTGTGCCTGCTGCTGTGTACTGGGAGAGTGTGGATACTGCATTTGTAGGTGTGAATGCATATCTCATGGTACTCACTTTTGGATGTCCCTGGCACAGAACTGTCCACTTCTCCCATTCCAGAAACGGCCTCAGGCTCCAGGGTCTGCTCCACCATTGCTTCCATGGCTGTGGGTGGTAGGACGGTGGATGGGCCTCCTCCGGTGCCCCTCATTTCTCTGAGCCGCTCTGCTACCCTCTCCTTTGTCCTGGAGCACAGGTCATACCACCTTTTCTTTATTTCCTCCAGGGTGCGGTGGCTCAGCCCTATGGCATTAATCCGGTCCTGGATTTGCAGCCAAATCTTCTTTTTTTTTTCTGTGTCTGGGACACTCAGGGCTGCCTTCCCAAACAATTTGTCATGGTGCTGGCAGCATTCCTCAGTGAGCACCTCCAGTTCTTTGTCAGAAAGCTTAAGTTTTCTTCTTCTCCCAGCACTGCCTGTTTCCTCCAGAGTAGCAGCAGGTCCTCTCTCCTGGGTGTTGCACTGCAGTTTGGAAAGGGTGTGGTCCTCCCTCCTCCCAGGTGTATTTGATGAATTTCTGGTTCTGATGTCATCACCAAGAGCCAGGAAGTGTATTTCCTAACTGTAATGCTGTACCTGCAAGCAAATTGCGGGCCAGTCGCAATTTGCGACACCCGACTCGCAAATTGCGAGGTCGCAAAAAGCAAACTTGCTAGAAGCGAACTCGCAAAATGCGGTGCAACATAATTTGCGAGTCGCAAATTGGTGTTGCACTTTTTTCTTGGATCCCATTTTGCGAGTCGGAAATTGCGATTCATATTGAATCGCAATTTCCGACTCGCTATTTTTTTCCTACCTACATCTGGCCCTAAAAATACAACACGTACTTTTAGGTTTTACATGTCCTGGAAGTGAAAAACTCCCAATGTCATTTTTTCACTACTGTGAGGCCAACTCCTCTCATAGGTTAAAATTGGGAATTCCTTATCATATCTTTAAGTTGTATTCCTAATTGAAAAAGAGTAGCTATGTCATGTTTCATATCATTGGAATGGCAATGATAAATCATCTTTACTGGTAAAGTCATATCTAACATTACTATTTTAGAAATGAAACTTTTAGAAAGTGGACATTTCTCTGCTCTTGCAGCTCTGCGTGCCTGAACCCTGTTTTGAATACATATGTGGGGTAGGTGACAGCTACACTTTGTGCATTCCCTCTAGACAGCCACAAATACAGGAAGGTTAAGCATTGTAGGAGGATGGCCTGGTTTGTACTGGGTACCTAAGGTACTTACACCTTATTCCAGGTCTAGTTATCTCTTATTAGTGAAATGTAGGCAGTGTTCTAGCAGCTTAGGCTGTCTAGAGGTAGCTGTAGCAAAACAGCTTAGGCTGAACTAGGAGACATGCAAAGCTCCTGCAATACCACTGTAGTCACACAGTACCTATACACAATAAAAGACAGTACTCAGTGTTACCAAAAATAAAGGTACTTTATTTTAGTGACAGAAGGTCAAAAAATATCTTAGAGGCAATACTCCTTCTGAGGGTAAGTATTATACATAATATATAAACTAGTAACCAAAATCAGGTAAGTAAACAGTAATAGAATAGTGCAAACAGTAGAAAATACAATAGATTGCAATGGGCCTAGGGGTAGCACAAACCATATAGTAAAATAATGGAATGTGAATAACAAATTCTCCCCTAGGCAAGTGCAGTGTGTAAGGGGGCGCAGGGAGTGCAGGAAAAAAACCAGAGGTAAGTAAAGTACCCCACCTCAGAGCCCAGGAAAGCCTGTGGAGAGAGGAGACCAAGTCCAGAAGTCAAAGAAGAGTCCAGGAAGGACAGGAGCCCCTGCCAACCTAGAAGATGGGGCAAAAGTGGATTCTCCTGTAAGAAGAAGAGTACATAAGAGCACCAAAGAAGATGGCTTTGGTTTCCTGCTTGGTGCAGGTGATGTCCCACGCCAAGTTGTTGGCTGCAATCTGCTTGTATCACTGGATTCTGCAAACAAGCCTTTGTTCATGCAAGTATGCAGTTTGCGTCAAAATGGAGCTGCTTGGACCCAGGAGGGGCCTGGGGGACTCAACTCAGACTGAGGAGACAGAGTGGGCTCTCAGCACTTCAGAGAGCCCACAGAAGACCAGGCAGCACACACTGGTGTCTCACGACACAGGGACAAAGAAGATGCAAAGTGCAGTTGTTGCAGCACAACAAATTAAGGTCCCACGCCGCCGGAGAACAACTCATAGAGTTGTGCATCACAGGATGGAGTGCTGGGGACCTGGCCTACACTGTGCACAAAGGATTCTTGAAAGAAGTGCAAAGAAGCCCAAGAAGCTGGAGAATATGCGGTGCACAGGGGTACTGTAGTATAGCACGGGGAGGTAAGCTCTTACCTCTACCAAATTTGGAAAGCTAGACCTTAGGGCAGTCTGGGTCACATCAGTCCACCATCTGTTTTGTAGGAAGCACGCTTGTCATCAGGAGAGGAGTCCCAGAGTACCGTTCGTCGTCACAGAAGGGTGCCTGCAGAAGCAGGGAAGTGACTCCATCACTCCACAGGAGATTCCTTCAGCTCTTATGGTGCAGGATGAAGACAGGCAGCCCTCAGAGCGTGCACACCTTGGAAACTGTTGCAAATGCTGGGTGGAGTTGAAGTTGCAGGTCACAGGAGTCATCCTGGATACTTTGTTGCAGTTACAGCGGTTCCTGGAGGAGTTTGCGCTTGAAACGACAGTCAGAAGCTGAAGCAGAGGATGCAGAGGATTCCTGGAGAAGTCATGCAAGCTGAATCTGAGGAAACACCCAGAGTAGAGACCCTAAGTAGCCCTGAGAGGGGGATTGGCTACCTACCCAGGAGGGGTCTCTGACGTCACCTGCAAGCACTGTCCACTCAGAGGTCTCCAGAGTGTCCCCACATATTGGAATCCAAGATGGCGAATGACAGGGACACACTGGAGGAGCTGTGAGGACCACCCTTGGGGTGGTGATGGACAGGGAAGTAGTCACTCCCCTTTCCTTTGTCCAGTTCCGTGCCAAAGCAGGGACTGGGGGTCCCTGAACCGGTGTAGACTGGCTTATGCAAGGAAGGCACCCTCTGTGCCCTTCAAAGCATTTTCAGAGGCTCTGAGAGGCTACCCCTCCCAAGCCTGTAACAACTATTTTCAAAGGGAGAGGGTGTAACACCCTCCTCCCAAAGGAAATGCATTGTTCTGCCTTCCTGGGATTGAGCTGCTCAGTCCCCAGGAGGGCAGAAACCTGTCTGTGAGGTGGCAGCAGCTGGGGCTGCAGTGGAAACCTCAGAGAGCTGGTTTGGCAGTACTAGGGGTCCATGGTGGTGCCCCTAGGGTGCATGGGATTGGCCCCCCAATACCATATTTGGAATGGGGGGACAATTCCATGATCTTAGACATCTTACTTGGCCATATTCGGAGTTACCATTGTGAAGCTACATATATGTATTGACATATATGTAGTGCACACGTGTAATGGTGTTCTCGCACTCACGATGTCCAGGGAATTGGCCCTGGACAACGTGGGGGCACCTTTGCTAGTCCAAGGTTGCCCTCACACATGGTACCTTTGCACCTAGACTTCAGTAAATAAAGGTTAGTCAAATAGGTGACTTATAAGTTACTTAAGTGCAGTGAAAATGGCTGTGAAATAGTGTGCGCAGTATTTCACTCAGGCTGCAGTGGCAGTCCTCAAGAAAGGTTTGTTTTAGCTCCTTATGGGTGGCAAAACAAATGCTGCAGCCCATAAGGATCTCCTGGAACCCCAATGCCCGGGGTACCTAGGTACCATCTACTGGGGACTTATAAGGGGGTCCAGTTTGCCAATTGGAATTGGAATATGGAGTCATTAAACTAAAGTGACAAATTTGGTGAGTAGGGTGAGCATAAGCACTGGAGTTCTGGTTAGTGGAACTTCAGTGACACAGTTAAGCATACTGACAACACACACATAGGTCACAAACTATGAGCACTGGGGTCCTGGCTAGCAGGATCCCAGTGAGACAGGCAAAACACACTGACAAATAGGGTTTTAACTATGAACACTGAGGTCCTGTCTATCAGTATCCCAGTGAGACAGTAAAAACACACTCACAAACACTCACAAACAGGCCAAAAGTGGGGGTAACATGCTAGAAAGAGTCTACTTTCTCACAGGCATGTCTTAGTGCTCATCTGCATTCATCTGCTTTCTAATGGCTGTTCCTGGACAGGAAGGATGGGAGATGATGACACATACACCTGACTAGGCAGTGCCTGTCCCCATCCCCTACTGAAAGGCTGGAGTCAGGGCTGAGGAATAAATGACACTTGTGCACTTCAAAGACCCTTCTTTGAAGTCACCACAACTTCAAAGGCACATTTGAGTACAGGTTCTGGGTCTCTGAACCCACCATATCAGGCACTTCTGGACCTAGAACTGGACTATGTTTAAAGAAGTGCTGTTCAGCACCAAGGACTCTTACTCTGCTGGACTGGTGACCTTGAAGGACTGCTTTTCTGCTGTGCTGTATGGCTGCCTGACGCTCCCCAACCTTGCTGAGATGCAGCACAGAAACCACCACATCGCTGTCATTACTGAAGGAAGATAAGTGCATCACTTTGGCTGCATGCAGAAACCCTGTCCATCATCTTCAGAGTCAATGCATCGTCACTTTGATGCTCATCTTCGGAAACCAAAGCATCACCATCAACGTCTGGGAAAAATCAGCACATCCCTCGACTGCGAGAATGACAACGATGCATCTACTGACCCATCAACCCCTCATCTCGTGTTTCAACTAGGATCAAGGTACTCTATTCCCCGGGCCTGCATGGCACCTGTACCAGGTCCGCACTCCATTGCAGTCAACTTGAACTGTTGACTTTGTGCCGGTCCAGCGCAACCTTAAATCCTAAACCGATATTTACTTCTAAGCACGAGAACTCTTTTTAATCTTTAAAAATGTATAACTCGATGAGTACTTATGGATTTTTGCCATTTTTGATCTTGATTTATGTATAAAATCATAATCTATTTTTCTAAATCTGGGTGGATTCTTTTTGTGGTGTTTTCATACTATGTGAGTGTGTTGCACAAATACTTTACATATTGCCTATTTAGATTAGCCTCTCTGCTCTGTTCCAAACTACCAGAGGGTGAGCACAGGTAACCTCTAAGGGCCAGATGTAGGTAAGTTTTATTTTGCGACTTGCAATTTGCGAGTCATAGCGACTCGCAAATTGCAACTCGCAAACGTGCATGCAGAAAGGTGTCTCAGACACCTTCTGCGACTCGCTATGGGGTCGCAAAGACCCACCTCAAGAATATTAATGGGGTGGGTCGCAGTTTGCGACCCCATAGCGAGTCCATGCACTCACAGGGATGGTGGCCTGCTGGAGACAGCAGACCACCATGTCCGTGACTGCTTTTTGAATAAAGCAGTTTTTTTTTTCTTTTTGCAGCCCGTTTTCCTTAAAGGAAAACGAGCTGCAAAAAGAAAAAATTCCGAAACCATTTGGTTTCGTTTTTTTCAGAGTAGGCAGTGGTCCATAGGACCACTGCCTGCTCTGAAAAAATATTTTTATTGACATTCACAAAGGGGAAGGGGTTCCCTGGGGACCCCTTCCCTTTTGGGAATGAATTACCGTCCACTTCAAGTGGATGGTAACTGCGAGTTGGTTTGCGACTGCATTTGCGGTCCCAAAGCAACTCAGCATGGCGATGCAGTTCACAAATAGGAAGGGAACACCCCTTCCTATTTGCGAGTCGCAGCCTCAAATTGCGAGTCGGTACCGATTCGCAATTTGCGGTTGTGCATCGTGTTTGGCCTTTCGCGCCTCGCAAACTGCGTTTTTCGCCGTTTGCGATGCGCAAAAGGCTTCCTACATCTGGCCCTAAGTGTGTATCTGACTTACCCTGACTAGGATTGTGGTTCCTTCTTTCACAGGGTGCACACTCTGGCAACCAGGAAACCCATTTCTAACACCATGTTTCACATTTATCTTTGCTCTACACTTTATGTGTTGTGACCACTGAAGTGGCAATATGAACTAGTCATCAGGCGCATACCCTGTCTTTCAATGGATAGCCAGTTGTATTACAAATTCCCATAACTGCCTCTCAGATAAGCCACTTATCTGTACAGAGTGCATCTGCACCCTTGCTAGGACTACTGCAATGGTGTGTAGGAAAGAAGAAAATAGTTTTACAGCTCACACCTCAAATAATAAGTAGTTTTGGATGACAGGCTTAAAAGTCTATTGCACGACATCCTGGCAACATGTAAACATTGCATTTCAACCTTGAATTTACAATGCTTGACAGACAAGTTCTAATGCAAATATTCAAAGCATAGACTGGAAACACGAGTATTATGAGTATTATGTTACATTGGTAATACCTGTTACCTTTCTGACAGTAAAGGAATAGGAAATATAATCTAAAAGTGCTCAACTGAATTCATTCTTAGGGCATACATACTAGTGGCTTGAATCACACCTGTTTCACACCTTCTGATTGCTGGGGTTCCCATCTACTACTTCAAAAGACAGGCCAGGTGGACGAAGTGATCTGCACAAGAGAGCTGTGATAGTCTTTATAATTTTACTGTTTTCTGTTGCAACGCCCTTATACAGGACCAGAGGCCTTAACAGTCTCACCAGCACCCGGTCATGGCCCAACTGGTGTCTCCTGCATAGAGATATTAACTGATGTTCAGTAGGCTGAATTGGGATGTCTTTAGGTTGAGTTGGGGAAAAGGAGAAAGCGCCATACAGTTTAACCAAGGACCCATAATCTTCGTTCTGATTGCAAGGAAAAATTACATACTTTATTGCGAAAAAGCATGTTCCAGGAAACAAACATACATCTCAATGTAAAGAACTGAGGGCCCTACTCCATTTTGACTGTAAACATATTTTTCTGTTTTAAATTAGCTCATTCTACTCATCCACCGTAATAACGTGAAAATAATTGCCAGGTGTACATGTTTTTCTGCTGTATATTTGTGTGGCAGCTGTGCCCACTACACACTTGGTAATACCTTATCAAACTAGGACAAATCAATGGCCTTTATAAAAAATGTACACTATAACATCCTCAAACCTTGCCACACTCTTTTATAAACCCATGCACAGTGAAGTTTACACACCCTATTGCGGTATTTATTTGTTCACTTATTGTCCTAACGCTGTTCCTTCCATACAAAAGTAGTGGTTTTAATATATTCATGATCAGATGAGTTAGAATAAAGTGTTACTTTTTTATTGTTTTGGATAAGCTGTGCTGGTAGCTTCAATGATAATATAATTTACACTGTCCCCTAGCAGTTTAGGATTCTCAAAGCCGTTTGCACACCTAAGTGAATATTTAGCGTACAGTACCTTAGTATATGAACTTACATTAATAGTTTATATAGGAGTTGGTGACTTTGGATATTTGTTTTATTCGCACAGTATTTGTAATTCGTACAAAATTGTATAATCCATGGAAAGTATCCACCCTTTTCAGTAGAGGGTGTCTGTCAGTGAAAATCAGGTCTTTCATAATTATTTTTTACTTGAGTGTTCTTTGAGCTGGATCTCTCGAAAGGAAAAGCTAAGCAGAGTACACACTTGCATAGAAACCGCTGGTAAATTACCAGTGTACCTTAGTCACTCTTGAGAATAAGCTATGCCAGTGGTGGGCTCGCTTACAAAATGTTAACAAGTTAGAAGCACAATACGGCTTCCGAGTGTACACAAGAAATAGCTAAGAAAGGATTTCACTAATGTACAAAATGCTATGAACTTACCAGGGCCAAAAGAAAACTATACGCCTGCATAGGAGTAGGAAAAGGAAGAAACCCTGAGCTATGAGTATGCCTATAATTAGGCTTTCTTTTAAACTACACTGGCATAATAAAAACATCACGTAGTCCTACGTTTGCATAAAACATACACCAGTGAAATACTTTTTGGCGTGAGAAAATACACTAGACGGGAGGACGCTTTGAAAGTGTAGATCCTTAGCAAGGTAGGTGGCACATCAAAACTCTTGATACTGAACTGAGATTCTCTCCTGACGAGAAGAGACAATTCTTATATGGAGAGAGAAAACTGAGGGTGACGTTTGGGAAAGATTTTTAAGGATTAAAAAAAGACTTTCATAATGAAGAAAAAAAAGAAAAAAAACGGTAACAAAATATGCGCGCATTAATAAATGTACACGGGTTACGTTTCTAGGAAGAAAAATAGTTTAGCATTTGAAAAACATGGGCTTCAGAAAACTACTCAATACAAACTTCCGTTTTGCATCTCCTTCCGTCCTGGAATCATCTTTGAGATTTTAAACAGTGCTGAATTTACTTCCAACAGTGAGAATCGGACACTGTTTTTTGTCAATGATTTCTGTGGAAGGTGGTTATTTGTCAGTAAGCTTGGTTTCTTCCAATTGTTTAACTTCATACATTAGCTTACACCTCTTTGACTATTGTTCAAAACAATAATATAATTACGATGGTTCCTCAAATCCTGAAGAACTTTTTTGGCAGGGTCAATAAACCGACACAAATGGTATCTAAATCATGGGATGTAGTTAACATATGACAAAAAGTGTGCACAGTAATACCAGTCACGTCGAACTCTGAAGTGACCAGAAGAATGCTTCCTGATGCCCACAATCTGCATTTGCTTTCTACTAAGCAAGGAGCCTGCTCTGTTGTCTGCTGAGGGAAAACTGGTCTGGCCAGTTTCCTCCTGAACTAAATGAAGCCATAGCATAACTACAGCGCTCAGTGTAGAAATTCATGTGAAAGATCTTGCATATTAAATCATACCTGGGTATGGCTCTTGGGCCTGATACTGCGTTGGAAGGTGATATATTTATGTGGGGACCCATACTGTTCAAATAGCTAATGTTTAATGCATACTATGTTAGCAATATCATTTATAGGATGAATTACCATGTATAATGCACAGCACGATGTACCTTACACTGATGCAGTAACCTAGTTTATATTTAACGCTGAGCAGAGTGAAGACCACGATTTATTTTCTTTTCCACTTGACTTATTTTCCTCTTTGATGCAGTGTATTTGATCTCCGAACTGGTGTTTGCAACAGCAATGTGCCCCTCCCCACGGATCCCGTTGTGATTTTTGTTTTTGTGTTTTTTAAGCTATTATAGGTTTATCTAGTTCGAAATAGCAACTGATTGGACCAGTGGACACATTGAATTCATTATATCCTTTCCTAAATGTACATACTTTAATTTTTTCACTTCAGTTTATTTCTAACAGGATTTGTTGTATTTATTGATAGTTTAACTAGTTTCCAAATACACCGGATCAGTTGATAATCATATGATGAATCCTCACAAATTATACGCTTTTTGTGACTGCTATGAGAAGATGTTATCCTTCCAAGTCGTACCGCTTATAGTCCTCTGACAAAATATTCCCGTTGTGTTCTATTATAAATTGGTGGGATTGGAAGGCGAGCAGCTGCATTTTAGTGTTCTTACTTTTTTAATTATTTACTCGGGCAAAACATGTTACGTTCAATTTAATTTAATTAAATGAAGGAAGCGCTACAAAAACAGATCGACGATAAAGGTTTTATAACATTGTGCTCATTTAATATGCAGAATTGCACCACATTTCTGACCATTAATAAACAGTGTGGTAAAGCAAGTCTGCCCAGCACAACCGGGACACTTACAACTAGTTGGCAAAAAACAGTTAGGCGCCGTATGCAGGATTTAGAACTTGTCAGCATGCCTTCGCAGATGTAAACATTGCGACAATTTCAAACCCATCAAATCATGGTGACTTATTTGTCTGTGTTTCCTAACTCGCTTATGTTAATCCACATATGAATGTGGGCACATTTTTTAATAAAATAGGACACAAGAAATATTATTTGCTCACTATAGGGCATATTTATGAGAGCTTTCCGTCATGCTTGTCCGACGTGTAGCGTCCTGTGCTCTCATGCTAGACAAATAAGTCACACAGACACATGGTTGGGGTACATACCACTGGCCACAAGCACATGCGCTCAGGCTCTTTTATTCGCAGGGTCACCTGACTGGTGACGCTTTTGATGGATGGGTGTGGGGTGAGTGTAGAAGGCCAGCCCTTTAGGGAGTGGCTGGTAACACGTCTTTGCTAGCACTAGATGAGTCCAGCAGGACTCTACACGATGCAACACGGTACATGCATAATGCAAACCTTTAAGTCAGATTTTTGAAGCTATGCAAAGCCACATTGTGTGGCCTTGAATGACTTCAACAAAATGGAGTTACACTGAGCGAGGGAGGCATCATGATTGTTCCCAGGCAACTCCCATGGTTTTTGATGCATTCCCAGATTTAACACACCTGGTAAACCTGGGAATGTGCCAGAAAGATATGCATCCCCAGGAGAGGCATAACAAGGATAAATATCTATTTTGCCTCGTTACTTCCTCTTTTCTATGTATGCTGGATTCTGCAGCACACATAAATAGAGGAATATGCCTCTATGGATTGTTTTGGTGTCCTTCCTCACAAAAACAATCCTGCATGCAACTCTGGCACCCTTGCCCCATGGTGTAAGGGTGTCTGCATTGCCACTAGGTTGTCCATTGTGTGCCAGTAAAGGGGGAAAGGACAGGAATACACTATTACATGCTCTTTCCCAGTGACTCAGTGGAGTGCACTAAGGTGACATGCTTCACTGCATTGAGTTACATTGCTATGAATATGGCCCTATGTGTTTTTATTTATTTTTCTAGCTTTTATTTTACCTGTATGTATGCATTACAGTGTGTGTGGAATAAGTAATTTCAGGTTTTCGCAGCAGAATACATAAGTGCAGTGGATGATATATGATAACACAAAAGAAAATCAGATAATATGGGGCACATTTTGTGACACTCCGACAGCGCAGATTGTAAAACCATTTCTATGAGACCACGCAAAATCACTTTGCATGGCTTTGAAGGCCTCATAGATATGGAGTAAGGCAAGGTAGTGCAAATCGCTTTGTTGCCTTACTCTGCACTCGGAAGGCATTCCATGAGCATTGTGGTGAGTTTTCCCATGCAACACACATGAATTTTGACACTACCCTAGATTTACAAAATCATGTAAACTTGGGGATGCTCCAAAACATTATGCCTCCAGAGGCGAGGTATAGGAGGAGAAATATTTTTATTTCTTCACGTTTTTTCCTCTTTCCTCATTCTGCAGCACACATAGAAAGAGGAAAACGCCTCTCAGCATTCTTTTTGTGTAGGAAGCTGCCCCTTCCTGCAAAAAAACAATCTTGCAGACAACACAGGCACCCTTTCACCATGGTGCAAAGGTGCCTGCATTGGCGCTAGGCTGTGAAAAACGGTGCAGGTGCAGGGGGAAAGGACATGAATGCACGTATTGCATATATTCTGTGCATTTCTGCCCCTTCACTTTTGTGATGCGCTGCACTAAGCCAACTCCCTGTAAATGAGGGCCCATATACATAGACAATGTTCCTTTTGTAAGTGATATATCAGCTTTTCATTGATCGCAAAGGTGAAAATAAATATGTCTAACTGATTTGCATATAACATCTAAATTCTATTGAAGTTTTGGTTGTCAAGGCATTACCGGAGGGACGGAAGTGTGTGGCTAGCTGAGCAAGATGGCAGCCTTGTAGTCGCCCGCTTGGTTCTGGGCTAAACTTTCATTTTGTTTATTATTGGTGGAGGGGACCCATCCAACCCTAACATGGCTGATGTGGAGTGCTGGGCAACAAAAGTGAGGACAGCTCAGATGAACGGAGGCAAAGGTGGAGGAGGCTGAGAGGGCAGAGTCTACATGATAGCCTGGGTCGAGCTGGCCAAGAGATGAGGAGGGAATGCCAATGAGGTAAGTGGGGGCAACTGAGCTTAGAAATCACTGGTGCCCAGGATGGCCACACTGGGCAAAAATTGTGAATCATCCCCCCGGCACTCCTGGAGAAGGGGGTGATAGTAACATTCAGTGACTGGGGGCAGCCCCCATCTACCTGTTGCCTTCTGCCACAGAAATTAGTGGCACTTGGCTTCTGCAGGGTAGACAAGCACTTGCCCATCCTGGAAAGTTGTGCTGCCACCCTTGCCTGGCGTGAGGGTGGGCCGGGTATCTCCCACTACTTTCGTTCTAGACACTTGGAGAACCAGAATAAGTAGCTGCCTCGAGATCTTTAGTGGACGGCTGCTGGGGTCCCCGGCTGATGGTGGATTTGAGGAGGGAGACTTGATGGTGATCAAATTCTTCCTCTGCCAGTTTTGAAGTGACCCTCAGTGAAGGCCCAGAAGACATAGATTGAGAGAGCATGTGGGATGGAGAAGCAGACTTAGTGGGGCAGACGGTGGCTCTGAGAGGATTATGAACTCCCAAACCATGCAACCTACTTAGTGCCTGAAAGCTTTGGCCTCACCACAGGAGATATCGTTTGTTGAGTTATCTGCAATGGCAGGGCTGGTGACACCAACTGAATCAAAGCAAACACCTCATACCTGACTTGGCAGTCTCATTAAACGTTTTCTGGCTGGAACAGTGGCCTAACTTCCCTCTTGCATATTACTAGTGGGAGAACCTCCACCACTGTCCTATAGGTGCAACACAAGACAAACATGGGGAAACCCCGGGCAAAGTATACTGGAACTCAGGTGGAGGTGGCAGAAGATGCACCAACCACTGGAGGGAAACCAGTTGATCCTGAGAGAACAGCCACCTATGATGCAGGTTCAATTTGACAAAGTTCTGGCCACTATTACAGACATGAAAAATGCACTCCAACAGAACATTTTGCAGTCTGGGTGGTACTGGGTCTGCTGAGAGCAGAACATCACATACTGGTAGATAAGGTGAAAGGCATTGAGTTGAACTTGAGGAACTACGTCCAACACAGCTGGACCTGGCTTGACAAGTTGAGTCCCTATCGGACAGAGTGGGCATGTTGAAACACCAGGCTGAGGACGCTGAGTGCTACAATCAGTGAAATACCTTCTGCATGGTGGTTCTTTCAGAAGGCACTGAAAGGAATGACATGGTAATGTATCTTGAACATTGGATGAAGATAGAGGTTGTCCCGAATCACCTGACACCATTCTTTGTCATCAAATGTGCACACAGAGTGCCTGCCAGGCCACTGGCCCCTGGTCAACCACCATGCCCGGTGGTGGCCAGGTTTCTCCACTTCTGAGACAGAGGTACCCTACTGAAAAAGGTGGGGACAAATGGCCCATACGCTGTTGACAATGGAAAATTGTCACTGTATCCCGACTACACAGCTGTGTTGTAGTATAAGAGAACATCTTATGTGAAAGTGAAGAAAGCGCTGACGGAGGAGGGGCTCTATTATTCTTTGATGTTACCGGCCAAACTGAAGATCATTTTAGATGGGAAAACTGACTTCTGTGAAGACCCCCAGATAGCACCTAGCTGTGTCGATAGCTAAAAAGCTGGATCACGTCTGGCAGACACATTACGTGAAGGGGGAGAATACAAATGCAGACCAAGGAAACAGCTGCACAGAGCAAGGAGCAAGAGTCTCCCACAGAGACCAACCAAGAAGGAGGTGGAACAGGAGCAAGTGGTGGCCCTGCAAGCAGCCGCTGATCTAGCAGCACAATCTAGCTCAGAGTTGGAGTTAGAACACGGATCAGGCAAACACTCTGAATCAGAAGCCTCAGTCATGGCTAGAGGAGATTTGCCATTGGTGACCCCACAAACATTTGACAACTTCACCTAATGCTGAGTTGACCCTATTGTTGGACTGACCTATTGAGGATTATCAGGTGACTCCAGTTACTGCTATAATACTAAGAGTGTGTAGAGTCTCTGACACTAGTGGTGCACAGCATCTTGAGACCTTTTGGAGAATAGCTGGGGCACTGCTGCTGTGGTGTGCGTGGGACAGGTCCTCACAAACTGCCATGTGATGGAGGTGGACATCCCCTCAGCGAACTTGTCGTCACTGGGCCATAGTGGATTCCGATGCTTTGTACCACAGTTGCCAGCACCAGGGGTGTGAAATTTAATAAAATATCTATTTGTCCACAGAACATATTCCTTCATAAATCTACTTGTCCTGTAAAAAAAATCTACTTGTTCCTTAGGTACTATGTAGAGTGGTGACAAATTATGGCAGTAATCTCCTTCTATAAAAGCACTGATAATAGCCACTCTGCTTATGCCAGGGCTAATACAATAGAAGGGCTTGAATACTAGCAATTTCCTTATTTTGCCAACTTTCTGCAGATCCACATACGAGGGCTGGATGTAGCAGTAAACAAAGGTTCCAGGGTTGAAATGTCCATTTGAGTCTGTGCAAACCTAGTAACTTGCATGTTTTATGGGTTTTCACAAGCTCTTCTCTAATATTTTTAAACATTTGGAAAGGTTGGATATTTACTCCTGACAAGGGCAGAAGTAAATTTCCTTCCAGGGGTGGGAAAGAAAGTGGTGGGAGGAAAAGTGAGTGTGTAAACACTCAACATATTTTCAGATTAGTAAATCTACACATGTATCTTTGCTCATACTAAAATACAGTTCACAAATGTTATCTATGAGTACAATTTCCATACCATGGGTGCACAATTTTGACTTTCTTTAACAATTGGTCCCCTAACTAGGTCTGCTGCTAAACAAGACCTTTTGTTTTTATTAAAATTCTATCCCTCTCTCTCTGTCATCTGTTGGTTGCCTTCAGTCTGAGTGATAGCAATATGCTCTTCCACAAAGATCATATCAGCACACAAAGTAGTTTTGTTCAGTGCCAGAAACTAAGTTGGCAATGTGTGTTTTTTGAGACCAAAACTAATTTTTGAGGTTAGTCAATGTTTGTTTCAATGATGAAGGCCTGCAGATCCCAAAACAATAAAGTTTTATAAAATTCATGTCAAAATAAGACATGTACAAACAAAATCAAAAGACTGACCACCAATGTCAGACCTATTGGCTTTACCAATGCTTGTTTATTTTAATGTTTGCCATAATCGTGTTGAAACATATTTTCCATTAATATTTTTTGGAAATACTAGCCTGCATCAAAACATTTTACTGAATGATGCTTCAAAGAAATAATACCTACAATTTCACAATAATTTATCAAAACCTTTTTTTCTAGTTGCATTCTTTTATGAACATTTTATTTTGAAAGCAAGAATCGTCATCCTTGCTTTAAAGCTTCTTTAAATATTTACATCTAATCAGAGAGCATTCTGGGAGCATTACGTATAGCCTCCTATTGTTAAAGTTTGGAAACCTGTTTACACATTTTTTTACTGGAACCACTGGCAGTAGTGCAGTCCAAGCTTCCAACATCTATTTAGAGAGCTCACCCTAAAAATAAAGTGTTGAACTTTTGCTTATGCAGGGTCATCCCCACTCTTTTTGCCTCCTGCCTCCTATTTTTTTCTGACCTGTTGCTGTTGGTTTTTTAACTCTGAGCACTTTACCACTGCTAACCAGTGCTAAAGTGCATATGCTCTCCGTGTAAATTGTATATAATTGGTTTATCCATGATTGGCATATTTGATTTACTAGTAAGTCCCTAGTAAGGTGCACTAGAGGTGCCAGGGCCTGTAAATCAAATGCTACTAGTGGGCCTGCAGCACTGGTTGTGCCACCCACATAATTAGCTCTGTAATCATGTCTCAGACCTGCCACTGCAGTGTCTGTGTGTGTATTGTTACACTGTAAATTCGACTTGGCAAGTGTACCCACTTGCCAGGCCTAAACCTTCCCTTTTCTTACATGTAAGGCACCCCTAAGGTAGGCCCTAGGTAGCCCCAAGGGCAGGGTGCAGTGTATGGATAAGGTAGGACATATAGTAATGTGGTTTATATGTCCTGACAGTGAAATACTGCCAATTTCGTTTTTCACTGTTGCAAGGCCTGTCTCTCTCATAGGATAATATGGGGGCTACCTTTAAATATGATTAAAGTGTAGATTCCCCTAGAGAGTAGATGGACATGTAGAGTTTGGGGTCCTTGAACTCACAATTAAAAAATACATCTTTTAGTAAAGTTGATTTTAAGATTGTGCGTTTGAAAATGCCACTTTTAGAAAGTGAGCATTTTCTTGCTTAAACCATTCTGTGACTCTGCCTTGTTTGTGGATTCCATGTCTGGGTCAGTTTGACAGTTGGGTTGTTTTTCACCTCGCACTAGACAGTGACACAAAGGGGGCTGGGGTGTAACCTGCATTTCCTGATTAGCCATCTCTGCTAGGAGGGAGGGGTGGAGTGGTCACTCTCATCTGAAAGGACTGTGCCTGCCTCTGACAATGCCGGCTCCAACCCCCTGCTGTGTGTCTGATGCCTTGCCTGGGCAAGGCAGGATTTCACAAGTAGGTGTGAGTCCCCTTTGAAGAAATGTGACTTCAAAGACTAAAATGGGTATAAGAAGGGCACCCAAATCTACAGACTTTAGAAACACTTCTGGAACCAAGAGGAACCTCCGCCTGGAGAAGGGCTGATAGCTGAGGAAGAAGTGCTACCCTGCCTGTGACTGTGCTTTGTGGAGCTTTCCTGCAGTGCTGCTTCTGCCAAAGTAAGAGGGCAAAGACTGGACTTTGTGTGCCTTCCATCTTGTGAAGAAATCTCCAAGGGCTTGAGTTAGAGCTTGCCTCCTGTTGTTTGAAGTCTCAGGGACAGCAAAGACTTCTCTCTGCCAGCACCTGGAGTCTCTGGAGAGACTCCTGCCCCGACAAGTGGTGCCCTATCCAGTCCCTGGGCCCTTGAAAGGAAAGCTGGTGGAATCCAAGGAAATCGACTTCGGACGACTCCGGACCGACGCCGCAGCTGAATCCGGTAACGCCGCCTGCACCCAACGCCGTGACCTTCGCTGGAACGCGACGCTCTTCTCAGGCCCGACGCCGCTGCAGCCCCGCTGAAGTCCGCGACTCCGTGGAAGTCACCGCACCACGTTGTGACCGACGCCGCTCGAAGTGCACGGATTCAACGTTTCGCACAGACGCCGCGATTCCCGACTTCACGCATCGGCTTGTTTTCACTCTTCACCAAAGGTACTGTACTTGGGGGTCTACACGACTCCGTGTCCGGCGCCGCTGGTGTCGGCTTGTTGGGAACGACTCCGTCACGACGCCGTGTTAACATCTCATCAAAGCATTTTTGTTTCTAAGCGCTATTTTTGAGTTTAATCTCTAAAAATTCATAACTTGACTTGTGTATGTCGGATTTTTGTCGTTTTGGTCTTGTTTTGTTTAGATAAATATTTCCTATTTTTCTAAACCGGTGTTGTGTCATTTTGTAGTGTTTCCATGAAGTTAGTGTGTGTGTTGGTACAAATACTTTACACCTAGCACTCTGAAGTTAAGCCTACTGCTCTGCCAAGCTACCAAGGGGGTAAGCAGGGGTTAGCTGAGGGTGATTCTCTTTTACCCTGACTAGAGTGAGGGTCCTTGCTTGAACAGGGGGTAACCTGACTGTCAACCAAAGACCCCATTTCTAACATAAAGGCTTTGCATTAATGAATCCTAAATACAAGCTCAAACAGCTTAAACATACTGACAAAAATATCACCTCAGCTGCAGACAATTCCCTTTCCTACTCTATATTTTGGTACTGGGGGCTGGGCCTACTTGTCAAAAGAACAAAATAAACTTCAGAACATATTCTCTTTAACCCCAAACAATATGTCCATGCCATCAGGCTACATGAATTCCACACCCCTGAGGTACCCACCCATTTGCCCCCCCAAGTAGTCTAGTAAAACCTAGCCTATTACTCAAGCTGTTATTTACTGTAAGTGTGGGTGGCCAGACGTTGTCGTGCTGGGTGTGGAGAGTTCCCAGTTGGGAAATATATTATTATTTTGCTCGGCAGGGTCCCTATTGGGAAGATGGGAGGAGGGTTAATGAAGACATTACAGGATAGTGCACGGATGTTTCATATGACCGAAATACCACTATGGCTAATATACTCACAGGATTATGTCTGTATGATCTGGAACGTTCAGGGGATGGGGTCAGCAACCAAAAGATACAATATACAAAGATACTTGATTCACAAGGGTGTACACATTGCCATACTCCTGGAGACTCATCTCATGGGGGTTGAATGGAAAGACTTTGATGGAGGTGGCAAGGCCAGCTCTATGCCACTGCTTACTCTGCCTCTGCATGGGGCGCACTGATATGGGTTAGATTTGAGACCCCCTTTGAACTCCTTCAATCCTCGGTTGGCAGCGATGCTAGGGGGCTGCTGACATTCTTCCAGACAGTGTTAGCCTTCCTTGGACAAATAATGGGGGGTGATCTACTGCTGGGGGTGACTTTAACTGTTCCTGATGTACACCTCAATCATTCTACACCTCCCTCACCAGGTGCACCTGCCCATATGCTAGCAATAGGTTTCAGGGTGCAGCTACACTATTAGGACCTGTTAGATGTCTGATGCACACAGCATGGGGTCGAGTGAGAATACTCTTTCTACTCTTAATTGTATTCCCTTCACACCGGGCTGGACAGGTTGAACAGATTCCTGTCAGTGTGTCAGTATGCTACTTTTACAGAGTATGTAGGACAGACATTGTCTGACCACAGCCCCTTATTCTAGAGTTTAGGCCCATTGATGATAGATCAGCGATCCCCATATGACACCTGCAGCTAGCGGCGCTAGAAGGTCCCTGCTATAGGGAAACACTGCACACAGGTATCACAGAGTACTTTAATGTGAATCAGGGTACGTCTTCTACACTTATAGAATGGGAAGCCTTCAAGGTAATGGTCTGAGGCTGCTGCATGGGGCAAGCAGTGGGCATCAGTAAGAAATTTATGAAGAATTACACTCTTTGGATGCCACATTCACTCAGTAGATAACACCTTGGGAACAGACCCTTTTAACCATAAGTTCCTGATAGATACAAAAGAATGCTACAACACCATTCTAGAACTATAAAGCTTATATAGACAAAACTCCTGGCACAGAAGGCAAGCCGTGATGGTTACTGGCTTGGCTTACTCGCCCTGAATTGCATGGTCTCCCAATCACACACCTGAAGACTGACACAGGCACACATTCATTCCCAAGACAGGAGGCTCTACACAGTGAATCATTGAAAAGGGGCTACTTCATAAACACAACATGGATCGTGATGGTTGCCCCCCTCCCCAAAACCTCGACCCCTGGTGCCCCTGTCACTGCATTCCATTCACTGTCTTTGCTCAACACCAACTTTAAAATACTGAGTAAAATGTTAGTGACTAGACTTCTCTCTCATATGCAGACCTTAGTACATAAAAAACAGAATGGCTTTATACTACACAGCAGCACCTCTCTCAATCTCAGGAGTCTCTACAATATTCCCTACCACCAAGATCAAGTCTGAAAATTGGATTTGTATTACTAAGCCCAGTGACCTAAGAAGAATGTGGTCAGAGCTTGTTAAATGTCTGTTTTTATCTATATATAGGCCCATGCTTTACAAGGGCAAGCACAAAAATTCATAATCAAAAGCTCCACAATTTTAGATATTTTCTTAAATTTCACCTGCTTTGTGATTTGAAATGATTGAATAGGGCCCTACACAGTAGTGGGAAAACTATTCCATTATACCCAGGGCCTATGTTGGCTAAAATACGTGCACCCTTGAGGCTGAACTTCAACTGGGGATGTAATGAATGGTGTAGATATAACAATAACTGAACAGTGTCCTCAGTTTGCATGTAAAGGAATTCAAGACAATTTTGCCTCATTTTACAAGAATGCTAGAAATACTGTAATCTATGTTGAATTAGCCATCTTCAATTCTGCAGTTAAGATGTACTGTGTGAAGGACTGTTTGTTAAAGAAAAACATCCACAGTGAGACAATTTGCTCTGTGGTGAAGGTAGGGGAGAGGTTGACACCTCCCATTGACCTGTCGTGCTGCTTTGAAGATAGGAGATTGGGGAGAAGTTCACCCTCTCCTCCAGTCCATCATCCATTACTAGGTACGTTGTGACACAAAGTGGGGTTTGAGGATATTGACAAGAAGGACCCTCAAGGTTTCCTGAGTGTCTTGAGGTCCACCTGTTATGTTATTCTGAACAGAGTGGCCGCCTACTCACAACAGAATTTCATAACCTCTTGGCTAGCTTCCATGTTCTCAGCAGCCTTCTTCCGGAAGAGCTTTAGCTGATTCTGAAGAACAAACATGTGGTTGACTACATCCTGGTAGTCCTGTGAGATTGCCTTTTCCCCTCCTTTAGAAGCCTGAGAGGCCCTCTGTCAGCGTGGCTATAAAGGAGTTCAAAGGGACTGAACCCAGTTTCCTTCTGTGCCACCTCCATGTATGCGAATAGCAGGTATCACAAGAGGACATCCAGCTTTTGCTTCATGGGTTCTGACAGGCTCATAATCATGCCTTTGAGGGTCTTATTGAACCTTTCACCAAGTCCATTGGTCCGGGGATGATAGGATGTGGAGAACTTGTAGATTACCTCACACGTGTCCCACATGGACATCATGAATGCTGACATGGAGTTGGTACCACAGTCGGATATCACCTCCTGGGGGAACTCCACAAGGATAAAGATCCCCATCTGCACCCTGGCCCCTGCATGTGCAGTCACTGTCCTCAGAGGTATAGCCTCTGGATACTGGGTGGCATGGTCCACCAGGACTGGGATTAACCTGTTGCTTAGGGCTGTTTTGGGTTCCAGAGGCACAACAAAGTTGATGTCCACCCTCTCAAAGGCAGTTCCAAGGATTAGGAGGGGAACAAAGGGAGCCTTGTGATTCCCTGTTGACTTCCCACTGGCCTGGCCTGGGAGGTAGAACATGACCTGAAACATGCATCTTACAGCATTCTCATTCTGGGCCAATAAAAGTGGGTTACAAGCCTGTCAAAGATCTTGCCTTACCCCCAAATGACCTGCCAGGAGAACATCATGAGTCAGGTCCAGTAGGAAGACCCTGTGGGGAACACCAGCACACTGGGTTGCACCAGACGCAGGAGCCCTAGGCTTGCTATACAGGAGACCATTCTTCCAATAGATCAGGTGATCACCAGAGGTGTTGTCAGCTGCCTGGGACTTTGCCTGTCACTGTTAGCTCTCCAGAGTAGGGCATTCCTTCTGGTCTCTGCAGCATTGCTACCTGGTTGAACCCCCTTCCTTCTGTCAATAGGTTAGTTCAGGCAGGTTTCCCAAGGCTGCAATGTCCTCCTCCGTAGGTTCCTGGATGTCACTCTCAAACTCCATCTCCTCTCAGTTGTGGGAGTTCCAGAAGTGGGTTTCCTGTGCCCCATTGTCCTTCATCTTCTTGGCAAGTAGCTGTGCCATTCTTCCAGGCTTCAGGTCCACCTTACTACTCTCTCTGAGGCAATGGACAATGTGGTCTGACACAACCACTTAGGCAGTCCCAACATTTCCAGGTAGGACCAGAGCTCAAGATTGTACATGAGCGAACAATCCACATACATGGATGATCTCACAGCTACCCTCAAGGACCCTGAGATCCTTATGCAAGGGAACCTAAGCCACTAAATAATGACTCTCAGAGTTGTCAGCTACTGCAACCTGGTAGACTATGTTAGGGAGTACCTGCTCTGAAGACACCAGTTACCAGTTAACACCTAACAGGCTCCTCTCAGATCCTCTGCTCGCTGCTCCTTGATGGTGACCTGCTGCCCATACTTTGAAGAATTATTAGGTATGTGGGCCTTTGCCACCACCTGTTTGTCAACCAGGGACAAAAGTGTAACCTCTGCATTAGCCTTCAAACTAATTGGGACATTCTCCTCCCCAAGTGCTATACTCCA
This sequence comes from Pleurodeles waltl, assembly GCF_031143425.1. Lineage (NCBI taxonomy): Eukaryota > Metazoa > Chordata > Amphibia > Caudata > Salamandridae > Pleurodeles > Pleurodeles waltl. The sequence continues at coordinate 420,055,709 of NC_090438.1, forward strand.
CAGCCCCAGTATCTGCCCACCAGTTATAAGCTACATCCTCTTATGGCACTGTGCATACCCCTGACATGCCTCTATCTATGGAACTTCTCAGGGAAACTCTCTTCTTCTGTTCAGGTTGGGACTGGGAATCCTTTCTGTGAGAACTGTTTTGGGGCCTTTGCAGAACTCCATGTTTTATGTTTGTCTCCTCTTTTTTTCTTCCGGTGGAGACCTTGTCCAACCTTTTGGTGAACGTCCAGATACCTTCTTGTGGACCTAGTGCTAAGCTAAAGGTCCGCTTCATTAGCACGTTCATTGCAGCCAGTGAGTTTAGAATTAAGAAGGTGTAGGCGTAGCTCTGCAGAAGAATGACTGAACATGTGCAGTCTGGGTATAAGATGGAATAGCTCTTCATAATTACAAACATTGCTTCCCTTTACCCAACCCCCCAGCACCTTCTTTTTGTAATCCATGAAATGCACCCAGGACTGACTTGATAGCATCTGGCTGTCCTTAAATGTCATCTTTACTATTCAGGGGTAAGGTCATACATCTTGACAAGGGTGTACTTCATGAGAAATACTTCATCCTGTCCCCTATAACTAGGGCCAGTAGTGAAACCCTCACTTCATTGGGAATGGACCTCTGGATACTGTCCCTTTGCATTTGTAGGGCAAACACATGAGCCTTGAACCACTTGACAATTTTTTCCCCCACAACAAAGTCATGACCATATCCGTGGGTATGTGGACCCTCATATCTCCACTGGATACTGGGTTTTCACTGCCATCATTTCTGCTGCATTTGGTGTGCTGTTTAGCCTTTATGTCCATCTCCATGAAACTAATTTCATGAGCCAACCATAGTTTTGCTTCTGTGAAGCTCTGTGAAGCCCCAGCTTTCTCCTTAGCTAATGCAATCTCTGACTCAACCCTCCAAGGCCCTCTTGGTTGTTGCATCCGCATTGGCACCCTCCCTTTTGGCTACTTCCATTTTTAGCTTGACCAGCTGCAATTGAAACTCTCTCTCAGGTCTCCTGTCCTCCAATTCCTCAGGGGACGGGTTACATGAAGAGATGTTGCTGCCTTCCCTGGATCTAGCAGGGGACATCATTCCACTGGGCCCTCCCCTGTCCTCTGTAGCCATATAGTTTTTTTTTCCTTCCTCCACCTCCTCCCAGTGCCAACCCTCTCCGCCAACTCCTCCTCTTCTAGTTTATAACTGATGGGCCTCCTACCATGGTATAAGGGCCTTCTGGAGCTCTTGCGTCTTCAAACTCTTGGTTACTGGAACCCACTCTTTCTGCAGAATCCCTTGAGCTCAGAAACATTGTAGGTCTCTAGGTTGTTGAGCTCAACCTCTATGCTTGCAGGTAAAGTCACAAGTGCACACAGTCAGACGGAATGGAAATGAATTTGGAAAAGACAAAAAGCCCAATTAAGGAGAATCTGAGCATAGAGGTAGAAAGCGATATCAGAATTTTCACAAAATCACTGAGTAGCACTGCGTGAACACAGGTACTGGATCCCACCACTGAACGCCAAAGTAAGAAATTAGGCTATTTGTTGAGCGGGGTAAAAACCCTCCTCAAGCAACAACTGCAATTATTATCAGGGTGAACCACAGAAGTCACTAAACGAGCTTGTGCTTCTCCCTCTGGTAGTTTGACCAAAAACAGTCAGGCTAACCTTAAAGGCAGCAGTATGTGAAGTGCATATATGTACTTTTACCAGTTCAGTTTTGTTGAATTTTATATTGTTGTCTTAGGAATCCGTGTGATTTAATTCTAACCAGTGCTAAAGTGCTTGTGCTCTCTCCCTTAAACATGATACATTTGGCCTACGCCTAACTGGCATATTTAATTTACTTGTACATCCTGAGCAAAGGGTACTGTCTGTACCCTGAGCCTGTAAATTAAATGCTACTTGTGGGCCTAGAGCATTCCATGTGCCACCCACCTATGTATCCTTTTAAATCGTGCCTCAGGCCTGCCCATGCAGCCTCTAGTCGAGCTTTAAACTGCCACTTCTATCTGGAAAAATAAAACCTTCGTGAGCCCTAAACCTTCTGTTTTAATATATTTAATATACCTCAAACGTAGGCCCTAAAGGCTCATAAGGCAGGGTGCATTGTATTTAAAAATAACAGGACATGGGGGTTTAAGATTTACAGGTCCCTACCTGCAGTACTAATATTCTATACAAGAACACTGCAAAGTAAGCCCTAATCTGCCCATCAGGGCCCCCAGAAGGAACCCATCACCATACCTTTAGTTGTAGATTGTTCTTGTGTTCTCACTTTATTGCTGCTTGTCTTCTGCATAACGACTTTACACATTGCCTTTAAGTTAACCCTGACTGTTTTTGTGCTGAGCTACCAAAGGGTTAAACAAAGTTTTTTTTAGTGACGTTTGTGTTTGACATTGATAGAGATTGTGGTTTATGCTTGAGAAAGTGTTTTCACCCTCCTCAAACAAAAATCCAATGCTATTCAGTTTCCCTTGCCATATTAAGGGGTTTTGATTTTGTCGGTAGGTTTCCCAATAGCCAATGCTCTGGCTTTGAAATGCATTGCAGATTTTTGTCATTAATTCTGACACCAACTTTTATGAAACTATAGTTTGGAATATCTTAATCTGTAACAAATTTGAATAGATTTGACTCATACAACTAATGCTTTAAAACATGAAGGAAATTGTGAAATCATAAGAAACAGGTGAATTGAGCTTTTCTGCAGTGGTGCCCTACTGGAAGTGTGCTAATCAAGACAGTAAACAATTTTCTCTGGAGAGTAAGCAGAGTACACTTCACCCACTTTGAGGGACGTTGTTCACACACATTGAATACTGAGTAGGATTGGAGCAATGTATGTACTCATAACTCCATTCAGCAGAAAAGGTGTGGTTATGTGAATAGCCAGTATTGACATATTCCTTTACTTTCAGCTTAAGTAAGTCATGGTCTAAACTATTTTTCATTTCCTATATTTTACTCATTATTGAACACAATGAAGGACTAGTTGCTAAAGCCAGTCAAGCATTGTTCCCATGTGGCACAATAAAGAAAACAAGAATAAATATGTGGTATCTTGTGATGCGCTGCCCTGCATCATCCCAGTTTCAAAGGTATGGGGTATGAAGTCATAATAGCAGGCATTTAAGTTAGCATGTCACAGGAAAAAATGAGCTTTGTTTGTACTGGTTACAATGTGAGGTGATGCTCTTCCAGCTTATTCTAGCTCTGCAATACTTTCATCAATATCCTTATGTAGTTTTCGGTGTGTGGGAGGGAGTTAGATTTAATGTAAGAACTGGCATAATTCATCTGTGTGTTTTATTCACCATGGTACTTGTGCAATTGGAATGCGATGTTATTGGATTAATTGATGCAGCATTCAAGGATCTGAAATCAAGATTTGTGCCATAGACTTCTATAATGTTTGTGCTAGTAACCAGAAAGGACAGCGTGTACATGTCCTGCATGTCGAAGTCTTTTTTATGTCTTCCCTTAGGCTTGGGTTGGGGGTACAGTAAGTTACCACTTATCAAGTTTCTCCATGCAATGGGACTGAGTCCTATTTTGATTGTTGCCCAACATATTTAGTTTGCTGGTTCCAAGTCTTGACATCAATAAAGATTGCATATAATTTTGGTGGAAGACCAGTTTTACCGAACATTAAAATGAATACAGTATTGGAGGTAATTCATGTTTGGAAGCACTAGAGACTATACAGTATAAGTGGTTGCTCAGCTCAGGGAGAATATTTAAAAGTACATTTAATTGTGTAGTGGCATACAGTGGTGTGAGAAGAGGCAACAGTTTTTATATGAACGTACACAAGGCCCAAACAATCAGACCTATATGGTTTAATGGTTCAGAAACTTTAAAAATATTGTGTAAAAATCATTGGTGTGCTGTAGATTTTCACTCAGCAAGATTATCTGCAGAGAAAATGTTTGTGGGATATATGCAACACTAGGAGTCAGATAGGAATACAGAACAAAACTTAAAAGGTCTGAGCAAGGTAGTTCAAAGGACAAAAAATGTTTAATTAAAATCTCACAAACATACAGTATTAAAAATTGGCATAAACAGTTGTAAGTAAAAGTTGAAGAAAATGTATTTAATGTTGGCTTATTGGCTATGCTCACAGTGAACAATACCATTGTCTTCCCTACATGACTACAATCTAGACATCCTTTGTGGCAAACATGCATGTGATTGTAAATGTGAAAGTGTCACGGAGAGACTCTCGTTAGGGTAACAAGACGTCTGGATTTGGGCAGCAGCAGCACTGAGCATGGGAGACTATGTCTGATCCTGTGCTATGTGACATCTGTCGGCCTAACCATTCTGGCCAGCTGGCAGCACCTCACCAGTACCCAAGAGTAAAGGTGATTTGTGGCAGCCCTCCGCATGACTTCTTGGATTTCTCAGGGAAACCGTGGTGGTACAGATCATACCCCTTTCTCTCAGTCACACATGTCTCATACAGGCAAAGGACAAACAGAAGCAGTACTGAGTTCCATACGTTTTATTGAATCAACTGCATTCTATATAAAATGGCATATATTGTGATCTGAAGATGATAAAGCATAATAGAAGCAAAACAGTGACAAGGAAAGTGAAACTGTTAGACTTTTGAGTTTATGCAGGGTCATGCCCAATCGTTTTGCCTCCTGCCTCCTATTTTTAATGACCTGTTGCTGTTGGCTTTTTAACTCTGAGCACTTTACCACTGCTAACCAGTGCTAAAGTGCATATGCTCTCTGTGCAAATTGTATTGTTGATTGATTTATCCATGATTGGCATATTTGATTTACTAGTAAGTCCCTAGTAAGGTGCACTAGAGGTGCCAGGGCCTGTAAATCAAATGCTACAAGTGGGCCTGCAGCACTGGTTGTGCCACCCACATAAGTAGCTCTTTAATCATGTCTCAGGCCTACCAGTGTCTGTGTGTGCAGTTTTTGACTGTAAATTCGACTTGGCAAGTGTACCCACTTGCCAGGCCTAAACCTTCCCTTTTCCAACATATAAGACACCCCTAAGGAAGGCCCTAGGTAGCCCCAAGGGCAGGGTGTAGTGTATGGTTAAGGTAGGACAGATTGTAATGTGGTTTATATGTCCTAACAGTGAAATATTGCTAAATTTGTTTTGCACTGTTGCAAGGCCTGTCCCTCTCATAGGTTAACATGGGGGCTACCTTTAAATCAGATTAAAGTGTAGATTCCCTTTGGGAGCGGATGGACATTTGGAGTTTGGGGTTTCTGAGCTCACAATTAAAATATACATCTTTTAGTAAAGTGGATTTTAAGATTGTGGCGGTCATTCTGACCCTGGTGGTTGAAAACCGCCAGGGCAGAGTGCCGCGGAAGCACCGCCAACAGGCTGGCGGTGCTTCATGGGCAATTCTGACCGTGGCGGTAAAGCCGCGGTCAGAAAAGGGCAACCGGCAGTTTCCCGCCGGTTTACCCCTGCCCCAAAGAATCCTCCATGGCGGCGCTGCTCGCAGCACCACCATGGGGATTCCGACCCCCTTCCCGCCATCCTGGTCCTGGCAGTAAAAACCGCCAGGAACAGGATGGCGGGAACGGGTGTCATGGGGCCCCTGCACTGCCCATGCCAGAGGCATGGGCAGTGCAGGGGCCCCCTAACAGGGCCCCATAATGATTTTCAGTGTCTGCTTAGTAGACACTGAAAATCGCGATGGGTGCCACTGCACCTGTCGCACACCAGCAACTCCGCCGGCTCCATTCGGAGCCGGCATCATCGTTGCTGGGGCTTTCCCGCTGGGCGGGCGGCCTTTTGGCGGTCGCCCGCCCGCCCAGCGGGAAAGTCAGAATGACCGCCGCGGTAATTTGACCGCAGTGCGGTCTTCTGGCGGTCTCCGCCTGGCGGGCGGCGCCCGCCGCCCGCCTTGGTCGGAATGACCCCCTGTGTGTTTGAAAATATCACTTTTAGAAAGTGAGCATTTTCTTGCTTATACCATTTCTGTGACTCTGCCTGTTTATGGATTCTCTGTCTGGGTCAGTTTGACAGTTGGGCTGGTTGCATTTCATACTAGACAGTGACACAAATGGAGCTGGGGTGTAGTCTGCATTTCCTGATGAGCCATCTGTGCTAGGAGGGAGGGGAGGAGTGGTCACGCACACCTGAAAGAGCTGTGCCTGCCCTCACACAATGCAGTCTCCAATCCCCTAGTGAGTGTCTGGGGCCTGGCCTGGGCAAGGCCTGGGCAAGGCAGGATTTCACATTCAAGAGAGACTTTGCTTTGAAGTAGGCCTACTTCAAAGGGGAAATTGGGTATAAAAAGTGCACCCAAAACCACAGACTTTAGAACACTTCTGGAAACCAAGAGGAACCTCTGCCTGGAGAAGAGCTGAAGAGCTGAGGAAGAAGAGCTGCCCTGCCTGTGACTGTGCTTTGTGGAGCTATCCTGCAGTTGCTGCCTCTGCCAGAGTAAGAGGGCAAGGACTGGACTTTGGGTGTCTTCCTGCTTGTGAAGATCTCCAAAGGCTTGATTTAGAGCTTGCCTCCTGTTATTTGAAGTCTCAGGGACAGCAAAGACTTCTCTCTGCCAGCACCTGGAGTCTTTGGAGCGAGACACCTACTCTGCCCTGTGGTGCCCATCCAGTTCCTGAAAGGAGAAGCTGGCAGCCTCAGAGGAGGAAATCCACGCACAGAGTGCCGTGCGAGGAAAAGATCGATGCGACTCCGATCTGCGGCTGAAGAAATGACGTGCCGCCGGCTCTGCACCTGAAAATCGACGCTTGCCAGAAACGCAACCGAAGAATCGACGCACGGAGCTGGAGAAATGACGTGCAGCATTGCTGACAGAGACCGAAACCCGCGCTGTTTGGTTTTTGAATAATCGTGCGGCTGGATTTCCGACACAAGTACCGCTGGGCATGTAAAAACAACCCAAGGCCTGCCCGGACCCGAGATTGCTGACTTGATCGATGCATCGATCGCCTGCGGAGAGAAGAAACGATGCGCCCGACCCAACGAAAGGAGAAACACCACAAGGTTTTGCTCGTTAGTGAAATCAACGCATCTCAAGCCCTTTTTGACTCACACTCGCCCGTGCGGGGTTATTTTTGATGCACCCAAGGTACATTTTAATGCTAAGAGTGTTAGTGCGTGTTTTAAACTACATAAAGACTCTTTTTGCTTTTTAATTGATAACTTGACTTGTGTATTGTGGATTTGTGTCGTTTTGGTCTTGTTTTGTTTAAATAAATATTTTCTAATCTTTCTAAACTGGTGTTGTGTCATTTTGTAGTGTTTCCATTTAGTTACTGTGTGTGTTGGTACAAATACTTTACACCTAGCACTCTGAAGTTAAGCCTACTTCTCTGCCAAGCTACCAAGGGTGTAAGCAGGGGTTAGCTGAGGGTAATTCTCTTTTACCCTGACTAGAGTGAGGGTCCTTGCTTGAACAGGGGGTAACCTGACTGTCAACCAGAGACCCCATTCCTAAAAGAAACATAGGAAAAGTCCCACCTTACTGTCACACTAATGGTTCTAGAATCCCTACCTGCAGTTCTAATATCCTATACAAGAACACTGCAAAGTAAGCCCTAATCTGCCCATCAGGGCCCCCAGAAGGAACCCATCCCCATACCTTTGGTTGTAGGTAAAGAAGAGGTCTGCTGGTTTACTGAAAATCCTCCCACATATCGGCTGAGGAGGCATCAGATCTCGGCAGAAACTACAAAGTCGGCGTGCAGCTCACAATGGCAACTGTCTAGAAATCCCCTCTTACGTAAAGGGGCAATGAGGTGTTTTATAATAAAACACCAGATTTTCTGAGAAACTGATGTGACAACATGTATATTTCTGTGTATAAAAGTTGGGGACATGATGAAAGCTTTGTTCCAGCAGTGACTAATAAGCTTATCATAGCCATCCTTGGAGAAAGCACAGAGTGAATATATCATGCAAGACAACGAACAACTGAATTATGAGCAGAGAAACAACTAATCTAATAATAAAAATATCTCCACTAAACTAAGCCTTTGCTAAAATAAGAAAATTAATAAAATGCCATGTATGTAGATGAAAGGGCACAGGCTGCAGGCCTAAGCTAAAATAAAAGGCTAAAATAATGTGCTTGTATACTAGCTAAAGCAACCTTACAACAATAGCTATTACATTTGGATTTTCTGAAGGTTGCAAAAATTAATAAGAGAAAGCCTGGAAAACCATCTTTGGAAGGGCACATAAGTTGAGTGAGTGTGTGCCATCACAAAAATCTATTTCACTGTGGAGGTCCACCTATATTTTTCAGGAGAACAGGCATAGGTGTGAAGCCAAGGCCATCAAAGAGTTATGATATTTAATTTAGCAATCTGGTCAAGACAGATTTTGAGAGCTTAGTATAGGTAGATAAATAACTTCATAAAAATGTGCATGAGGCTGCCTGACTCTGAACTGGCTAAAAACAATGTTGCCACTCGTCACTCCCCCAGTGCTGAAATACACCAGCTTGGCTTAAAGATTTAACAATTTTAGCGCAAAAGTCAAAAGTCAGACAGGGGAATGTTGAATGCTGATCACTTAACAGAGATTAGATATGTGGGAATGGAAAAGAAAAGGTGATCTTAGTTAATATTACAGTATTTTGAAGAGACAGTTCTGTAAAAGGATATGAGAGACGGAGGGAAACTATTTAGAATTGGGTCACAGTGACTAAATAGTTCACAGGCTAAATCTGGCACCTCAACCACCACTCTCTCAGAAGCTGTGAGGACTTTACCTGAAGATAAATGCCCTGCAGATAGAAGACACCTGAATCCTGCTGGAAAAAGAGGACTCACTCAAGGATTCCTACCTCCTACCACACTTAGGACTGAAACTGCACTCCAGTGGTCAAGTGGTTATATTCTGTTTGTCTACTCAATGACATAAAAAGCAGATAAATGCCTGACTCCAAATAGACCAAATGACTCCAAGGGGCTAGGCCCTACCTGAAAGGGATATGTCTGGAAATAGACCTGGTACCTAGAAGCCAGTCCTGAGGTGTTAGGGGCTGTAAGAGTGATTAGGAGGAACGTTCTCAGCAGTTGGATAAAAGTGGCCCTTCTCTATTTGTTCCATTTCCAGAGGATCAGAACAGGCTGGAAAGACTCCCGAGGAAGGTCACACCCTGGCCGAGCAAGAAAACTGGTTCATCCAACTTGGCCCTTTTCACAGCAGAGCCACAAAGTAAATGTATCTGGCCTTGTGGACCTCTATTCTCCTACAGGTATACTCCATTGTATGATTTAGATTTTGGAAAAATCGACTAAGTCCGGAGGTAAAATGTTGGACACAGGTGAGTTGGCAATCTATCTGACTGAAGAACCACTCTCTGTGGTCACAATGTCTGCCTTTGTTTGCTTGCAGCTTTTGGCACCAAAACCAGTGGCTTCAGAAAGCAGCAATAATGTATCCAACTTAGAAAGACCCTTGTTGGCCTCAGCCTGGGACCTTGCCCTGCTGGAAGATATCGACTTCCATTTCAGAGAGTAAGTTCAAAGATGAAAATTTAGATCATTATGTGGACAAATCATAGTCATAGTATAGCCAAATCATACAAATGTGTAGTATCTCACCACTATGTAGTGTACAAATGCAAGATGGATTATTTTCTTCTTCTTCTCTAGGTTTGTCACTTATCGGTCTCGTAACTACTATGTTAAGGTAGATGTCCTCTCATGACAGTGGGAAGATACAGAACTTTCCATTTCCCCTCTAAACATACTCTCAGCTACTGTAAAGGAATTAGATGAGCTTTCCACTTTTTAAAATCAATTAAAGAGATACATTTAGGTACAGATTACAAGCAGTAGAGTCAGCAAGTATCTGATAGAAGCACTTCAAAATCAGTTATTAATTTAAGAAGAAGCCTTCTACATTCATAACACTTTGATCCAACACTAAGTTATGAACTAGTCTCATGATTCCCCAGCAGCTGGACAAGTAGGATATGAAGAAGATGCAAGATATTACCAGTCAACATTTTTGGCGGCCACATGAAAACCAGTTATCCATGTTCAATATACATAAGCAGAAGCCATATACAGCCCAATAGCTAGATTATTTCAACCCTTAACAACTCGTACTCAACCATGGACCTTAAGCTCAATAGATTCCATTATGTAATTACCTTTGTTGAATGATGGCACCATATGGATGGCAGTAGAGGACTATATCACCAAAATAGATCACTTCAGACCACTCAATAAATTGCCCACAGCAGTGGAATTAGCAGGAAATATCTTAGTTCACATTTGTGTTTGCACGAACTATCAGACATCATTATTGTGGACAGCTGTACACAGTTTACAACTTAATTCAGCAAAGACATCATGAAAATAATTGGCGCCATGCCTTTCTAGTCCACCAGTTATCGCCAACAAACACATCGCTACATGAAACACCTGAATCAGTCCAATGAACAGAACTTGAATTGTTTCCTTATGAACCATCAGAACTCTTGGAGTAGCTGAACTGTTCTTGAAGAGTTTGCCTACAACAGATTCATGCACTCCTCTTTGGGGTGGTCCCATTCCTATTACACATATAGATACTACCCTCATATGGATCAGGCCAGAATGACAGCTTCATTAGTCCCTTCGGTTACTAGTCTTCTGAAATGTATGCAGACTGTCTGAAGAGCAGATTAGCAACAACTACTGAAAGCAGAGGTCCACTTTAAGCATCTTAAAAATCACGATGAGATACGAAAGCTGTGACAATCTTCTAGGAAGGAAACAATATGTGGTTGTCTACTAGACATCTGACAATCCCAGGATCTCAACTCAAAATCACACCTCACCTTTGAGATTAATAGTCACTTAGGACCTCTGCATTTCATTTGATACTACTTTGAAATTGGCATATTCATCCAGTGTTTCATGTCTATAGGCTAACTAAAGCCTCTATAAACACCCCATGCATGCCCCACAGCTTTGGTCTTATTAAATAGCTCCCTGTAATATGAGATTTCAGATGGAAATTGCACTATCCCATTTCATGAAAGTGTTACAATCTCTCTGAAAAGTCCTTGAAAACTTTAGATTATGTTTGTGCCCTCATTTGGTACAAGTCATGCACAAGCACTTCCAAAAATTTGTCCAGCCACCTATTACTGGGTTGTTAAGTTTTACAGTGGAGAAGTTCTGTCAGAACATAGACACCATTCAGAGTGCTATGCAGGGGGTGTAAATGCTTGGCTATTTTGAAAGACAGGGCAGTGGGGATTGGGCTCACACAAACATACTACACTGTATGGTTCCAGCAGACATCCTAACTTCTGGGTCACCACAAACACCTCCACAGTAGATTTGAGGAACTGAGTACCTATGGTCTTTTCTAACATTGTTGAGACACCTGGCAACATGTTGTTTTGATTCGGTGGTTTCTCTGCTTCACATCCATCAGCTGGCTCCTGTTCATCCATCAATGTACCTTTGCTGTTTTTTCCCTTACTGGCCCCTAGAGGTTATGGTTTCCCCCTTGCTTCCATTTGTAGTACCTTTTTTGGTCTAAGCCTTGTTTCCCTTTTGTTTCTCTGCCTACCAATTTGATTCTTCAGTCTTTGGCCTGATAATTTTATAACTTCTGAGGGTTCCCACCTAGTATCCTGGTCTGACTAGGGCTCATCACAACCCCATCTGCCTGTATGATGGGCAAGCATTGTTCTATCTTTCCGTACCATCTGTATGTTGGAGGTGGTACTATGTTATTAATTGTCCACTTTTACTTAGAATAAACGTCCTTCATATTTCTCTGTTTTCTCTAACTGGAATCCTTGGAATTCTCCACTGAAAGAGATGGATTCATCTTGCTGGTCAATTGATCTAGGATCTCTCTTTATACATTTTCCTTGGTTTCCCCCCTGCAGCACTTCCAATAGGCATGTCATTTACCAGATACATCTGCAAAGGGAATTAAGGACAGTAGGGGTTTTCATCGGGTCTGAAACACAGAATGTGACAAAATATATGGCAGAGCTCTTCAAGAAAGTAAATCAATAGCTGGGATGAATGGAAGTCCATCACAAGTAATATTGACACAACTTTTTTCCGATCCAGTAAAGAGTACAGCAATTTAAACCTGAGCTCAACCCCGGTAGCTATGGCACAGAGCAGACAGGCTTAACTTAAGAAGATAGGTATAATATTTAGACGAACCAAAACAGTTAGAAAGTCAAAATACAATAAAAACTCCACTTAAATATAAAAAAGTAGACAATATTTTAATGAACAAAATGACGCAAATGCTACACAAATCCAATAAGGGAAACAGAAGATATACATTTTGAAATTCTGAATTATATTTTAGAATCAAAAAGTGCAATACCTGAACCACAGTCAAATGGTACACCAGGAAAAGGTAAAATTTGAGGCCCACCTAGATGGAGCACAGACCAGATACGAGGCCCTGGTAGGTCCTGGTCAAAGAGTTACATTTGGACTTGGGAAGTTTTCAGGAGAAAAGTTAGTTGCCAACAAGTCATAGGATGGGCAAGCTGGATCTGAGTCAGAGCTCAATGATGATGGGTTGCTGAAGAGGGGAGTCGTGGTGCGGTATTTGACAAAGACAGAAATGATCTAAGCAGGCAAATTCTGGAGTCCTTGCCAAGGATGGTCTCAACATTGATCAGCTTTGGCTCTTGGTAGACCCTTCTACATTCCTATTTAGGAATACATTTTCCGTAAGTTCATGGTTTCAGCACAATGACAGTCCTGGTTTTCTGACAGTTCTGCAGAGGAAGTCTTAGCATTTGAAGTTTGGATGGAAGGAGTACACTCTAACACCGGCCAAGGGTTTCAGAGGAACAGCACTTGAGGGTGTTGACTCAGTCCAACAGAAGCCACCAGCAGGGCCTAGGGCAGGCTTTGTTGAAACTGGTTGGCTTGACTCTTCAGGAAGTGGGCTTCTTGCAGCTTTTGTGCCCCTGTAGCTAAACACCAAGGCGGGACCCTTGGAGTCCATTGAATCCTTCTTTGTCCATGGTATATGTGGGGCAGGCCATGCCCTTATGGTTCTCCTCACAGACCAGAACAGGAGCAGTCTTTCTTCTGTCTTCCACAGGTCCAATAGTGTTCTGGAAATTGTATCTGGGGGTGCCAAATTTATGCCCATTGCCAGACTGTGGACGGGGGGTAATCCTAGCCACACCCCAGCCAATGAGGTAGAAGTTCCTAATGGTGATCCTACCCACTTGTGTACCACTTCCTGTGTGTTTTACTGTAAATTATCCCAAAGCACCTTTCTCTACCTAAAACCAAGATGGCAGAATATTTCCTCCATTGTACAGAGCTCCTGTTCCATCCTCACAGGTGTAGCCAGGGAAACGAGGAAACCTTCCCCTACGGCCACTCAAAATCTGATCTGAGGGGTGGGTGCTCTTCTACTGGAAGTGATGCCTGGCTGACTGGCAGTGCAATAGATTGGGCAGGCCAGGTGTGAGCTCTTTCTCCCAGTGAGAGGGAGGGCATCATTTGAAGTTAATTAGGTTCCTGGGCAAAGCCCAGGTGGCCTCCCTGTCAGGGGAATGTAAACCAGACTCCTTTCATCTCAGCTCTGGCAGCCACTTCACCCCTAAAAAATGGACCATTCAGCTTTTGTGTGATAGTGAGCAGTGACAGAAAGCCACATTTGGCTCAGGCAAGAAATGACAACTTTCTAAAAGTGTAATTTTCAAGATAGTAATATAAAATTCAACTTGACTATAAAGTTGGAGTTTATGTAACTATGAAAATGAATCCCAGAACTATTTTTCTTCCTACTCTCAAACTGAAGGTAAGCATTACAAGTCATTATAACATAACCCTTAGCTATTCTAGCCTTACCACAGTGAAATAAATGTTTGAGGTTTTTAATTGCCAGGATATGTTAATAAATACATAGTCCTACTTTTAAATAACTTGCATACTTCCCTGTGGGTATTTACAGCCTATCTTAGGGGTGACTCCTCATACACATTAAAAATAAGTTGTTGGCCTGGTGAATAGTCTATTTTACCAGATCAAAATGGCATTTTTAGAACTGCACACCGAGTCTGCAGGGGTACACCTGGAGACATGCTTATCATTGTCACTTTACTGGTGGCGCAATATGCACTGTAGCCCATTAGTGATGTTTAACTTACATATCCTGGTTTCCCTTTTGAACCTATAGCCATGTTAAATATCACAAATAGGAGTATAGCCTATTTTTATCGATTTGGGTGTCAGAACTCACACTCCTTGTCAGCGTAAGTCACAATACAACCAAAATTATCTTGTGCTCACCCTCCGATTGCTTGGCACAGAGCAGGCAGGCTTAACTTAGAAGGCAATGTGTAAAGTATTTGTGCAACATTTCATACAGTAACAAAGGGAAAATATCATAAAAAGTACTCCACACCAGTTTAGGAAAATTGATAAGCTTTATCTGAATAAAATAAGATCAACATGACAAAAATCCAATATGCACAAGTCAAGATATCACTTTTAAAAGGTATAAATGATCTCAATGGTAAAAAAAATCTGTAATTGTATCCTTTTAACACACAGTACCTGGGATGTGTCAAACATAATGACACAGACAGGGCATGGCAAAGGCAGTGCATTGTTTCTTTCTATGCTGCAAGGTGATGAGTTGGTTTCCAAGAACGCAGCCACGGTTCCTCACTGCGACGCAAGGATATTTTGACTCTCAAGCACTGTGACATTCCGGCAGGCAATGCAGTGATTTTTCAGCCATTAGGCAGGTGTTGCATTGATCCGGCAGGCTTTGTGTTGAATTTAGCAGGTGCTGCATCGATTTTCCAATGCGCTGGATTTTCTCTTCTTTGGTGAAGTCTTTGATAGCCCTTAGATCTCGGAACAGAAGGCAAGCTCAATCCAAGCCCTTAGAGAGGACTTGAGGAGGAAGGCAGAGTCCTTCCAACAGAGTCAGGGGTCAGCAGGGAGCAGGGCAACAAGCAGGCCAGCAGTCCTTTCAACAAATAAGTCCAAATGAAGTCCTTTAGGCAGCCAGGAAGTCCCTCTGACAGAGTCCAGTCGTAGGTCCAGAAGTGTCCGATTTGGTGAAGTCATTGACCCACTATATATGTATATCCCAACAGTGCCTTTGAAGTTGAAGAAACGTGAAAGACTGGTTTTGAAGTGCACAAGTTCTCTTTTTGACCCAACTCTGTCTGCCATAAGGTCTGTGGGGGATTATCAGTCCTCTGTGTGAGGGCAGGCCACTGGCCTTTGAAGTGTAAGAGAGACCACCCTCCCCCCTTCCTGCCCAGGAAACCCATCTGTATGCAGATGAATGCAGATGCAGCTGAGTGTCGTGTGTTTAGGGCTGTCTGGATGGAATGCACAAGGAGATCTGCCAACCAGCACATACCAGACATGGACTGGAGACAGGCTGAAATGCACAAATGGCAGTAAGTGCAGAGAAATGCCTTATTTCTAAAATGGTATTGTTGAATCCAACTTCACCACTAAGTAGGATTTCTCACTACCATTCCAACCATACCAAATAACACAAGTCTATTCATCTCAAATTGGGAATTACCACTTAAAAGCATATAAGCCCACCCTGCCATATGGGTTACCTGGGGCCTACCTTAGGGGTGACCTATATGAAAGAAAAGGGGAAAATGAGGCTTCGCAGTGAAACTTCACACACAGGCCTAGTAATGGCAGTGAAACTACACACACAGGCCTAGTAGTGGCAGACCTGAGACATGGTAAAATGGCAATGTATGTCCGTGGCACAATCAGTGCTGCATGCCCACTAGTAGCATTTTATTTACAGGCCCTGGGCACACCTAGTGCACTTTACTAGGGACTTACAGGTAAAGTAAATATGCTAATTGATTATGAGTTAATGTTTTTTATAGTTAGGGGAGAGAGCACAAACTCTTTAGCACTGGTCAGCAGGGGTGAAGTGTGCAGACATCTGAAATCAGCAAAAGTGAGATGAGGAAAATGGAGAGAGGCAGGCAAAAGGTTATGGGAATAGCACCACTGTCAGGTCTAACATTGATTCCTGGAGCATGAAAATAGATTTTAATCATTGTTGTCCTTTTGTATGATTTTAATTAAATCAATACAAATAAAGAGTATTGGATTGGATTTCTGGCGGTGTCGATATTATATTTGAAAAGAATGTTTTTGTGCACGTAAGGCAAAGGGCTGCAGTGAAGGTACAACAATAAAATAATTCAACACAAACCCAATAACAAAACACCATACCACTACAACTACAACAATCTCACAAAACATAAAACAGCAGAAAAGTACGAGTATAACAACAAAGCGAAAACAACATAGTAATACAAAAACACATACCACAACACTGTTTGATCGATGTGTACTGTTGTGTTCTATTCTGTCATTATGCTTTCTGTGTTGAATTGTTATATTGATTTGTGTGAATCTGGTCTATTGTTTTACTTTTGTTGCACATTTGTTGTAATTAATTGTGTTGTTTTGGTGGTTTGTCTTTTGTACATTTAAATTTATGTGAGTTGCTCTCTAGTGTGCAATGTTGTTTTGGTGTCTTGCTACTGAGTTGCTATATGTTTACTTTGTCATTGTGTTTTAGATGTACTCTTGTTGACTTGATGTGTTCCGTTTTGTCCTATTATGCTTGTCCTTCATTCTTTTATTGTGATGTGTTTTTTGACTTAGCATCATATTCTTTTAAGCTATGAATTGTCTTTGCAGACCTTAATAACTTGAACTAAAGTTTAAATTGAAAGACTACCATGTACCACTTATGAGGGTGGCAAAACTACACCACTATAGGGGCCACTTTTCATAAGGTGAGGACTGCAAGCAATGTTTGAGGCCTAGGGGCTGGATCACAACATGTTTTTGACAGTTACAAACACCTATTCTTGGTAGTAAGGCAGTGCTTACTTCAAACAACTTTCCTTCACCTGACCGAACACTATGTGCAAACATAAAGACATAGTAAATTTTCCTGCAGTTGCATTACCTGCAGCAGAGTTTCACCTCACCTAACCTGGCCTCCAGTTTCAAATGTGGTGAGGTGGCCATGTTATATCTGTTTGCCTAAACCATTAATATTGCATTTCAGTGACAGTGACAAGCTTTGCCAGGCTGCACCATTACTGATGTATCTACTAATTTTAGTATGGGAAAAACTGCAGACAGGTGTCTGTAATCAAACAGCCGTAGAGAACAGGCTTGGGTTGACCTGCATGCAAAACAAGAAAATAGAGCAGGTCACTCCCTTTCAGGTCTGCACAGGGTGTAGGGGCATATGGGCTCCATATGGTGGTGCATGATGCACATTGCTTTACTATAGAATATTATTGCGGTTGCTTCTACGGTGATGATGTTAGTCCAAGCTCGGAGCTCCAAAGCTCGTGCCAGGGATTTGTGACCTTCAAAAAGCAGCCTAGGAGCTGTTGCCCACTGGATGTGTGCCACAGTGAGCCTCAAGCACTTTATAAATGGACCTATCATATTATCTCTACACTGCTGTCCTGTTTATTCCCCAGTGGGGAATAAGCTGCATGCTGTCTCCTATGGTTCAATTGTGTCAGCTTCCACACACTGTTACATAGTGAGCCTGTGCGCTCTGTCCTGTCCTGGCATTCTCCGATCAGCCACACTACTCACCCAGGGTGGCTGCTACCCCATTTATGGCCTCTGTTTCACATATATGAAATCACCATACATCGGAAAGAGCCATAGAGGTCCGGTACAGTACCCATGCCCACAAGCCCCCATAAGCAGGCACACCAGGGAGCCCTCTTCAGACTAGCAGAGTAGGTCCATGGTAGAAATGCTATCATTCCTAAGATAAACATTAAATAACTGCACTTACTCAAATTAGATAGGAAAATGGAAGCCCCTCCCTGCCCAATTTTGGTAGGCACCATACCAATGGTACTGGCTTGTGTAGGCTCATACAAGCTCTGCCCCTTGAGGGCTGGGCCATAGATCCAGGAACCTAATGTAAGAGGAGACTCCAGCACTAACCAGAGGACACCTATATGCTACACAGAGATAACAGAAGAATTTCCTATTGGTGAAGACCGCTATGAACCCTGTTCCCAGCAAAAGTGGGTGAACTCTTATGCATTTATATGGTAATCCTACAGTCCAAACCTAGCCTAAAAGCAGTGATCAATGCTCATGGACAAGATAACGTCAATGAACAGGAGTGGAAGTTTGGTTGTGGATGGTTTGTGCATTGTCATGTAGTGTTCTTTAAAGAGATGAATCTTCAACAATTTCCGAAATTGGAACAGCTTTCTTACTTGTAATATGCTTCTGTCCCTCTTACTTTCTCTATCTGATCATATTTCTCCCTGACTCTGTCTGTCATTAAAAGTTGTCATCCAGTCCCTGCCTTTCTTTGTTTCTCCCACCTTGGTTACTCGCCCCACCCGTTCCTCTCCAAGTGCTTCTCAGCCTAGCTCAAGATAAGCCTCAGATTTTTGCTTATGCCCCAGAGACTCGTACTGTCCCAACCCAGGACCTAACATGGGCAAAGCTGTCAGCTGAAAGGCACAGTGTGACCAGGCAAACTGAGAATTGGACCATAAAGATGAAGAGCTATGGCTTCAATGTGAGCAGTAGAACTGTGTGAGCGTAGGGTGTGGGTGTCTTTGTGAGCACAGGGTGTTCCTGTGTAGGAAGTGAGAGTGAGAATGCAGGGGGTGTCTGTGTGAGTGCAATGGGCCAGAATGAGGGAAGAACCTATGCAAATGTATAGCGTGTTGTGTAGCTGTGTGAGTGTACTCTGAGTTGTATACCTGCAAGTGCAAAGTGAGCCTTGTTAAATGTCACATTTCACCTAAATATAGATTCAAATCATAAGCATTGAGTGATTAGATAAGACAGTGATTGTAAAATAGTTAAGGGGCTTTGTTTGGAGGCAGTTGTGAGGTCAGCTTAAAGGCAACACTGATGTCAAGCAGGAGTGAGGGGAAGCAGTGGGGGAGAAATGGACTTAGAGTGAATGGTTCTCTTATGAGCACAGCTTTTAAATTTTTTATATTACCTAATTTATTTGCTTGTATTTATTTTTTCTACATGTAATGGTCACATCACAGAAAACCACGTTCCTGGAATCCCAATGTTATGGAGCCAAGAAAGGCTTACAGGCTCTGCCAATGCAACTTTGTTACCATATATTTGTGACTCCTGCATTCAGGGACACTCTAGTGGCCAGCCAGTGGTTATTCACAGTCGTTCTGACGTAACTGTGGTGTCTGGGAACAATGAATCCCTCATTTTCAAGAGTGTACAGAGATTTAGGGGGTGATTCTGACCGCGGCGGTCGGCGGTCACCGCCCGCCAAGCGGTTCCCGCCGAAAGACCGCTCCGCGGTCAAAAGACCGCGGCGGTCATTCTGGCTTTCCCGCGGGGCCGGCGGGCGACCGCCAGAAGACCGCCGGCCGGCCCAGCGGGAAAGCCCCGTCAACAAGGAAGCCGGCTCAGAATTGAGCCGGCGGAGTTGAAGGGGTGCGACGGGTGCAGTGGCACCCGTCGCGATTTTCACTGTCTGCAAAGCAGACAGTGAAAATCTTTGTGGGGCCCCCAGGGGCCCTTCGACACCCCATACCGCCATCCTGTTCCTGGCGGGCGAACCGCCAGGAACAGGATGGCGGTATGGGGTGTCAGAATCCCCATGGCGGCGCAGCAAGCTGCGCCGCCATGGCGGATTCCCATGGGCAGCGAAAAGTCGGCGGTACACCGCCGGCTTTCCGCTTCTGGCCGCGGCTGTACCGCCGCGGTCAGAATGCCTGGCGGAGCACCGCCAGCCTGTTGGTGGTGCTACCGCCAACCTCCGCCCTGGCGGTAATTACCGCCAGGGTCAGAATGACCCCCAATATGTTCTGGCTTCAACCTCTCTCCCTCATTTCCCTGTTGAGTGCTACCCTTTTCTTCTGCTCAACTGCCTTCACATCTTTCCCTTTGTAAACATCTCCTCCGTTACTTTTCCCCCTCCTCCCTTAAAATGGTACAGATTTCAGATGACCAATTTTAAATGGTTTCTGTTGGTTCCAGCTGCTTGGATACACCGTTTAGGACTTCCACAGAAGCATTGTGTAGGTTACCCCAGTTACATTTTTGGAGTGTTATTGGTGTTTCATCTAGGCTGTAGTTTTCAGTCTAGTCCATTTTCCAAAAAGCCCTATGTTGCAACTAGACCAACCAAGACCTGGAGAACTGACATTTTCTGAAGGGCTCACCAGTCTGTGTGCTTTCCCTTGCTCGTACTTTCTAGCTTTCAATAGTCCCAGTTGCGATCTGGTCCAAAACAGCCCCTTCTACCTTACAATTGTCAAGTGGCCACAGGTCTATGACCAAATCAGCTAGTCCCGGCCTTTTGAACAATAGCTCATTTCATTGATGAGTGATACTTAGAGTTTGATTTTTGCCATTATAGCGTGCACCGCTAAATCTCAGAAAGATAACTGCTACTGGAAAAAGCCATATGTATTAAACACAGTTACAACAATAATTATTTTGCGGTGCTAGTCAGTCCATAGTTACAGGAACAACAAATAGGTTTGAATGCAAAGCTGAGCACAATAAGCAGTGTGCCTATATGAGTGCTGGATTAGGGTATTGTCTATGTGACTGAAGAGTGAGCAATGTGTTTCGGTAGATTAAGGGTGAGTGGAGTGTATTGTGAATGCAGGTTAAGAAATATGCCTGTGCAAGTTCTAAGTGAGGTCAGTGCATTTCTGAATGTAAGGTGAGCAATGTTCCTATTTGAGTTCAGGAAGATGTTCTTGTGCGAGTGCAGGGTGAGTGCCTATGTGTTGCAATATGCATGCAGCTCATTAAAGCCAGACCTAGTGATACTGTTAATACATTTTCACTTTAGGGATGTCAAAAAATCCTACTACATTTCCAGCCAAAAAGCACACATTGCTTGACGTATTTTTTGATCAAAAAAGTATTTTCCACTCTCACATGGAAAAATAGCACTGCTACAGTTATTCTACTGTTCAAGACACCAGTCAATTCTAAACTGTTGTCTTAAAACAACACTTCCATTTCTCACTTTATGTTATATGGCCCATGGTCTCTGCTCAGGCTGGGCTCTGTCTCTACTGGACTCTAATTTCTGTCCTTGACAGTGTTTTCTCAGCCAAAGGAATATGGAAGCCAAAAAAAGTCCGAGTGATAGATTTGCAGAATAAAGTAATCATGGAGGGGACCTGGGGAATGAAAGAGAAATACCACAAGGAGTAGGAGGAAGATAATATAGGAGGATAAGGATCATTAGAAGGACGACCAGGAGGGCTTGGGTAACTACGTAAATGAGGAAAGGTGCTGGAAGAACCAGGACCAGAGTGATCTAGGTCAGGGGGGACCAGGCACAAATTGATGAGGCAGAAAAGGACTAGGAGAAACAGGATTAAGGGTGCCAGGACCAGGGTAAGAAAGATCAGGAGGACCAAGAGGATTTGAAACAGGATCCAGTAAAAGGAACAGAAGCGCCGGGGGTAGTATGAACATAAGGACCTGGCCCAGCAAGATGAAAAAGCATAAGAGGGCCCAAGTGCACCAACAAGGTTGAAGAGCACCAATCAGGACCGGACTCATACCATTGAGGACCATTGTCTTAAGAATGATGGAAAGGAGGACCAGAGAAAGGATGGTCAGGACCACAGAGATCAGATTGAGAAGGAGCAGGAGCTAGAAGCAGATAGACCAGGACAAGGAAGACCATGAATAGTAAGGACTAGAGTTAGAAGCACTAGGAGTCCCTAGATCACCAGGACAGGAGGAATAGAAAGCACCAGGAAGTCCTGGAGTAGTGGTACCAGTTTCAGAAGGTTCAAGAGGGTCATAATATGGAGGGCCCTAAACCAGGTGCACATGGATCAGGGTGACATGCAACAGAAGAACTAGTAGGACCAGGTCCTGTGGCTGAAGAGCAAGGAAAAACAGACCTAGGATGACCATTCTTAGGAGGTCCGTGATGGAGGGCATGAGGGTCAGATGGATAAGAACAATGTGGCATAAGCAAACCAGGTGACCAAGAAGACAAGTGGGAGTTCACTGAAGGATCAGGAGGGCTAGGGGAACCAATAGCAGTGACATAAATACCAGAGGACCAGAAAAAGGAATAACAGAACTAAGACAACTACAATATAGAAAAGGGGAACAGAACCAGTGCCAACATTGTCAGGCTTAAGAGGATCTGAACCAACAGAACCAGGGCCAAGTGGGCCAGGACCAATGTGTGTAGTATGAGTACAAGCAAGAGGACAGGAACCAGGAGGCGAGGAAAAGGAGTGCCTAAGGTGAGAGGTCAGATGGACCAAGGGCAGCAGGAGAACCATGTCCTCAGTTAGCAGGACTAGGATACACAGGAGAATCAGGCCAAGGTGACCAGGTCCACAAGGACCAGAAAGGAACAAGACCAGGAGAGACCAGGATAACCAGAAGACATGTTTGATGATGATCGGCATGAGGGGACATGTCTAGGAGGACTGGTTCCAGGAAACATAGCGCAGAAAAACTTTAAGGACCAGGACAAAGAGGACCAGCTTCAGTGCACCATGAATCACAAGGAGAAGGACTATGAAAAGCAGTAATAGGTGAACTGGGGAAGGTGAAACCATAGCTGAGGCAACCATAGCCAGAAGGATAAGCTCTAAAAAAACCAGGATCAAGGGTCAAGGAAGACTAGGAAGATCAGAGCAAAGAGGGCCAGGACCATAACAGGTACAAGAAAACCGAGGTGGGGAAGAAAAGGAGACAAAGATGACCACAGCCAGGAGAGTCAGGCCGAACAGCCAAGGTCGAGGACGTGCATGGTCAATTGGATTAGAACCACAAGGATAAAGGACAGAAGGACCAAGGCCAGGAGGATCAGAACCATATCTAGGAGGGCTAGGAAGCTAAAGGACATAACAACTATTACCAGTATAATAATGGGGCCAGAATAAGCAAGAACGAATACAAGGATAATTCGAACAAGGACAACAAGGACTAAGACAGCCAGGCCTAGGAGAACCAGGATACAAGAAGTGAGGTGGATCAAGGGGACCAGCAGGACAAGAAGCTTGTGTACCAGAAACAGTGTAAGAAAGATTAGAAGGACCAGTTCAAGTGGGTGAGGTCAAGAGGTCCAGGAAGAAACAAGAAGAGCTAATAGAAGGTGCCTGGAAGGCAAGGATGGCCAGGAGGACCAGGACCAAGAGGACTGTGCATGCAAGGAGGACCAGCAGCAAAAGAATCAGGTCCACTGGGCACAGAATTAAAAGAGAACACGGAATTTGAGGACCAGCAATAGGAAAACCTGTGATAACCAGACCACACCCAAAATGAGAAAGAATAGGAGAAACAAATCTGAAGGATTAGGTGCAGATGCAAAGGCGACCATAGCCAGAAGGAAAAAGTGCTAAGAGGACCAGAGCAAATAGGCCAATAGGGCCAAACCCATGGGGATCAGGAAGATCAAGACCTGGCATATCAGGAAAAATTCGCACCACGGTGAGGACGAAAAGGAGGAATGAGACAAAGTGGGCCAGGAGGATCAAGATGACCAGAACAAGGAGAATCACGACTAAGAGGATGAATTAGCACAGAACCAGTATAACAAGGAGCAGAAGTACTTGGTGGACAAGAGCATGGAGCATCACAGACTGATGGACGAGGGCCAGGAGAATTAATCAGATTAGAAGCAAATGAGCCAGGGCCATTGTGACCAAGGGCCAGCTGAAGGAAGACTAGGTGACCTAGGGCAGACACAGGGTTAGGCGGACCAATGGGCAGAACCATGGACATCAGGACCTTGAGTGTCAAGTGGAACAGGAGAACCAGAACCTGGGATTGCATGATCAGGGTGACTAGGATTGGAGGGACAATTTTCCTTTTGTGGGATATGTGGGTACTTGGGATTTGCTAGAACACGAGGAAACTTAATGTGACAAAGGGGATTGTTAGACCTATCAGCCCTAGGGTGGTCTTCCCCCAAACCTTTTGCCTTCACTGTCCTATGTTTCTGAATTCATTTATGCCGGCCTTAGTACTCTGTGCACTTTACAGCTACAAACCTGTGCTAAAGTGCTTGTGCTCAATCACTAAAACATGCTTGGTGTATTTATTTTAATTAGTCCCTAGTAAAGTGGGTACCGTATACCCAGGGCCTGTAAATGAAATAATCCTAGTACTTATTGTTCCTGTCCATTTAAACAGCCCTTTAAAAATGCCACAGGCCTAACATTGCTGCCTGAATTAAGTTTTAAACAGCCAATTCAGCTTGTCAAAATAACCCCATGCCAAGCTTAAAAGTCCCCATTTTTTACATATAAGTCACCCCTAAAGTAGGTCCAAAGCAGATCATAAGGAAGGGTGCTTTGTAATCAAAAGTTTGGGTATGTACTTTTAAGTTTTACATGCTTTGGCAGTGAAAAACTCCTATATTTGTTTTTCACAACTGTGAGGCCTACCCCTTCCATAAGATAACATTGAGATGTTTTATTATATTTCGTAAATGCTAATGTTTGTTTAGAAGCAGGTAGAAAATTAATGCTGGAAGTCTAAGAAATTGTGGTTTAAAATGTTCATTAATGGTAAAGTTGGATTTTAAATCACAATTTTAAAATTGCCACTTTAAGAAAGTTGGCATTTTCCTACCCTAGCTAACTTAGGCCTGCAGCCTGTTTCTGGGTCACATGACTGGGTGTAGTTGGCATTTGACTTTGTATATTCCTCCCAGGCAGTCACTCAATATAGGGATGTGTTGTACCTGAATGGGCCACCATTGGCAGGATGGCGGGCTGAGATGGACACAGCCCCACATGCAAATCAATGGTCTGTACCCTGCATTTACACAAAGGACTTCACACTACCTCATTGTGCCTATGTCTAGGCTGGAGCACGGGAAGAAGAGACAGGCTGTTCGGAGCACTTCAAAGGGAAGTTCTAGAAAACTTCTTCTTACTTCAGAAAAGGCTCCAGGTATAAAACTACCTCCCACAGAACCACTCTTCAGTTCACCTTCTGGAGCTGCAGAAGGATTCTCAGATAACATCCTTCTGTTGTAGCCTGCTGTGCACTTCAGTAGACTGATTTGCTGCACCTGGAAGGATTTGTCTGAAACCTGTCTTGAACTGCTGCTTGAGCCCTATTCCACTGCTTGAACCCAGCACTACCAGAGTGACTCCACAGGCTAGTTGGCTGGCCTCCAAATCAGAGCCTCATGGACAGAAAAGACTCCACATATCTTTAACCTGCACCTGGACCCAATTTGAGTGAGTCCTGACTCTCCAAGTGGTGCCTCAGCAGTCCTGAGCACTTGAAGGAGGTGCTAAAGGTGCCCAAATAGCTCAAATCTAAAACTTTGCACTTGGTAACTTTTTGGCTAGAGTGCTCTGAGAACTGGCAGGAGACCCGGACTCACCTGTGATTCGATCCTCCCAAGGTGCATTGCCGGTCGACTTGATTCATGGCAGCTCCTGGTACATTCTTTTCCACAGCAGCAAGTCCTGTTCAGCTGTCTGTCTACTAAAGGGTATCTGCCATTGTGGAGCCCTTAAAACCGAGTAAGGGCCTGATTTAGAATTTGGCAAAGGGGTTACTCCATTGTAAACATGACGGATATCCCGCTATATTACAAGTTCCATATGCTATAATGCAATTGTAAATCCGAATGTAGAAATGGACACCATGACATTGTGCTGTGGCTCCCCGATGATGGCCCCTCCTCCTTGGACTTGTCTGCAGCCTTGCCCCACTAAACTTTATGGGCCATATGTACGAACACATTTTCCCATAGACACAAAATGGGTAAAACCATTTGCTACATCTGGCCCTATGGTCTCAGTCAATTTCCTACAAAAACATTTCTAAGTCTGAAGGTAAACACTGATTGGGCCCGATCCACTCTTGGAATTCAACTCCTTCTCCATTGCAGTCAACTATATATTTTTACTTTGTCCTGGTCTTGCATGACTAGATTTCCAGGGTTGCCGCTTTGATCTTTTAAGTTCCTTAAACTTTAAAAATTCATAACTCCTGTTCTACTGATTGAATGTTTGTTGTTTTGGTCAATTTAGTGTCAAATAATGTATTTAAATGTACTCTATTTTACTAAATTGATGTGGGATTTGTCTTGTGTTGTGTTTTAATTTACTGTTTGTGTGGTTCACCCTGCCAGGGATTGGTGTAGTTGCTTGAGCAGCATGAACACCACAGTCAACAAACCACCAATTTCTCACAGGAACATGTTGGCATATTTTTCTTACCTACCAACTGCAACTGATTTAATCATGGACTAAAACAGCCTACTGCTGTAGAGCCACCAGAGTTTGCAACATGCACCCTGACCTATATGTACACACATACAGCATTTTCATATGTGACGAAGGCAAGAGCCACAGTTTAGGAATCTGGACAACCAATTGCTAACCTTTTCACAGCAGTCTTGTGTCAATGCTATATTAATCTTCTGCTTCTATTAGCTGTCACCATATTGCATAGGTTAATAGGCCAGTAGTTAATCTCTCAAAATATAGGTACAATTTGGGTGCCCTCATACATCAGAGCCCTGGCAAATAAAAAAAGGCTTGCAAAGAATTTGTTTTGGTGGTTAGAATAAGATATTTATAGAGTGAAATCTGGATGCTGGAGACAGTATGATCCAATAATTTTAAAATGTGTCCATCAATATAAATAAATAAAAAATAAACAAATAAACATATACAAAAATAAATCTATCTTCAATATTTCACATTTGAATAAAACCTAACATTAAGGCATTAATTTAAGGATGCAACACAATCTATAGAAAGGTAATTCACTCATCACCTGTACTCCAAGTTACTGCTCACGAACTTACAATTTAAGGCTCCCGTCCAGCATTTACGTTTAAGCTGAATACAGTAAATAGAATGTTGTTATCAATGTATCAGATGAGTTTGAAGGCACTTCAGTGTCAGTTTCCAAGTACTATCTTTTATGCTTTTGGAACGGGCTAATACGTGCTCTCTTAAGTCATGAGGCAGTAGGAACTCCGCGTTGGCCAGTACTGTGTATTCTGGATTGAAAAGAGGTCCTTCTCTTGTTCTTTCTGTGCCTTAAATTATTTCCCTCCCAAATATGTAGCTCAGTGAGACATATTAAATTACTAATGGACTTCTTCAAATCTTCACAGAATCGATGTTTGCATAACCTTGGGTTAGAGTGCATTACACACGACTGAAATAAAAATATAAAATGCAGCCCATTTTACGAAATACAGTTTTCCTGGGTGCAAAATGCCCAGATATTTGAGTCTTGCTGCAGGTAATTTTTAAAAGAAAAAAATACTGTTTGCAGTTAAAATAACTTTGCAGACTACAGGTTTAGTCACTGCCTGCATGCTTATTTGCGCTCACTGTGCTAGGACTGACACTCTTGAATGAGTTATACTTAAATTTCCCAGAAGCCCTGTTTCCTTTGACAGAATAGAGATGTGTCTAGCCTCCAGGTTTATAACTCTGAAAGCCTAGCAATCCAGCTCTGCTTGAGTTTCTTTCAGTCGGAAATCAAGTCTTTCGCAATACACATGAAATTATATCCATATTCCTGCTGCAGCTTAAATCCATAAAGTTGAAAAAGCAGCAGAAGTTCATAAACATATTAAGTTAACTATATTCACATCTCTTCCCAGTGTTTCTAAACAAATATTGCGCGACACTCCTAGGTGGGAAATCAAATCTGCATTTAAATAGAATTTTGCCAAACTACAATCAAAAGCCTTAAGCAACATATTTTAAGAGGCTTGCTGATAGTTCACAGAGTTTCATTACAAAGCCTAATCCTTCCATCACTAATCCTCACTAGGTTTGGATAGTCACATCATGCAAGTTTATGAAGACATCTGTACATCGCTGCTGGATCCCAGCCAGCAAGGGCGTTCCTTCATCACACTGAGTTCCAATAAAAAACATTTACTACTTTCTCAGTAAGCGCCAGTTGTCCAAGAAGGTTGAACATCGTGCATGCTGTAATATATATATATATATTTATATATATATATATATATATATATATATATATATATATATATATATAGAATATATATAGAGAGCGAGAGAGAGAGAAAGTGAGGCCTCTGAACAGAGGCAAAATATGTTCGACTTGTCACATGGTTGGGACTCAGTAATGCAACTATGGTACAGACTTTCCTGGTACATCCTGTGTCACAAACGATCAGTCATCAGGTTGCAGTCTTCTAAGAAGTTGCCACGTGTGCTTACAAGACCACTGACGATGTTGGTGTGCCATCACGTCTATCTATTTCAAAAGTGACCATATATCTCTATATTTACATTAGACAAAGTTTGTATGTAACCATTATTTTTCTAGCCAGATGTTCTTGCTTCTTTCTTTTTCAAACACATAGGCCCTCATGACAACCCTGGCGGCTGGTGTTAAAGCGGCGGTAATACCGCCAACAGGCCGGCGGTACAAAAAAGGAATCACAACCAAGGCGGAAACCGCCAACACTCCGGAGGTAGAAACAAACACCGCAGCGGTAACTGCCAACAGACAGGCGGAAGACAATGTACCGCCCATTGTATTACAAGGCACCAATCCGCCAGCTTTTCCGGGGTGGTACCAATGCCATCAAAAGCACAGCAGAATCAGTACACAGAAGGGAAAACACTCCCCTCTCAACACCCAATGAGGAACCAGGACGCCATGGAGCCCGAGTTACAGGTGCTTCCAATGTTAGTTTACCTCCTCTTCTACCAGGAACATCAAAGACGGCTACGACGACCATGGTGAGTACTGCACCTAGTACACAGGGGAGGAAAAAAAGAGTGACACAAACGCGCAACACGCAACACCCCCACCCCCAACACCATACACACAAATACATGCAGCAACAGTACATATACCCGTAACCCTCTGGAAGAGCGCAAGGACAAAATGAAATGAGTTTAACAAGTGTAATCATCGAAAGTACAGATAGGGAAACAGGTCTGTAACAGATCATTATATACAAATATCTACAGCAACTACACAAGTCTGGATAGTGTTCCATTCATTGTCCGTGGACCAGTGGGCCCCAAATGCATGGGCGAAGCCCACACATAATACCTGCCTCAAAACGAAGAGAACACTGCAGGGGCATCAGGTCGACAAAAAACAGGCACCTCAGGGAGAAGGGGAGGGGGACACCTCAGTCAGATGATGGGACGACGCCACTGCTCCACGAGGGGACTCCATGCCCACTGTTTGCTCCTGGGGAGTGCAAAGCCACAGTCTCACAAGTCTCTCAGGTGGGTGGGTTGCCCACTGTTTGGTCCTGGAGAGTTCAAAGCCACAGTCTTACAAGTCTCTCAAGTGGGTGGGTTGCCCACTGATAGGTCCTGGGGAGTGCAAGGCCACAGTCTCTCCAGTGGATGTATCTCTCCACTGGTTCTGGAAGGGGCTTGATGCCCAGAGTGCTTCATCCTGCCAAGGACTGGGGTAGTGGATGCTGTTCTCCACTGGTTCTGGAGGGGGCTTAGTGCCCAGAGTGCTTCATCCTGCCAAGGACTGGGGGAGTGGATGCTGTTCTCCACTGGTTCTGGAGGGGGCTTAGTGCCCAGAGTGCTTCATCCTGCCAAAGACTGGGGTAGTGGATGCTGTTCTCCACTGGTTCTAGAGGGGGCTTACTGCCCAAAGTGCTTCATCCTGCCAAGGACTGGGGTAGTGGGTGTATCTCTCCACTGGTTCTGGAGGGGGCTTGGTGCCCAGAGTGCTTCATCCTGCCAAGGACTGGGGTAGTGGATGCTGTGCTCCACTGGTTCTGGAGGGGATTTTGTGCCCAGACTGCTGCACATGGTGTGTGGCAGTACCCATTCCCTGTACCTGGATGTCAGAGCCACAAGATATCCTGGGAACAGGTAGCATGATACTCCATGGAGGCAGAGACACACTCCACCCTGTGGTGAGATAGCCTGCCAACTGCTGGTTGTGATGCCTCATATACTCTGTGAGGGGGTCCGGGACGTCTCCTGCAGCCTCGGATGACTGCCCACTGGGGATGATGTTCATGTCGGCTGTGGTGGCACTGTCTGAGCATGTCATGGGGCAGGTGGTGGTGGTTGTGGCGGTGTCAGCGGCGGAGATGCTGGTGGTGGTGCATGTGTCAGCACCTGTGGAGGGAGACACCAGGACATCTCTTGCAGCCTCGGACGGCTGCCCACTGGGGATGATGCTGGGGACTGTAGCAGAGGCAGTAGACGTGCAGGTGGGCGTGCAGGTGGCGGTGCAGGTGGCAGTGGTTGCGGCGGTGGCCACCGCCGTACAGGTTGCTGTTCTGTCTTGCAGAAGGGGTGTCACAAGTCCCTCACCCGGAGGCTCCGTGCGCTGAGCTGACTTCCCTTTAGCCTTGTGTCCCTTCCCCACCTTGGAAGTTGCTGCTGGGACCTTGGCACTGTCCTCTTTTGTCTTGGAGGAGGATTTGCTGGGTGGTTGGTGTGGCTTTTCTCTACGGCATGTTGTCCCCTTCTTCACCTTGGCAGGTGGCAGAATAGGGTGATCCTTGGCCTCACTTGGTGGCACACTGGCAGCCCTGATGTGTGCAGCCCACGATCGTACTGGGCTTGCAGGAACCACAGTGCTCGAGGATTTCCTGGCTGAGGTGCTGGGCTAGGATCTGGATATCCTGGTTCTAGGGGAAGGACGGGGGGATGTAGGGATAATGTCAATGTTAGCCAGGAAAAGTGTTTTATACACACTAGCACAGGAAGATGGAGGGGGTCTGGGAGTGGAGGAAAAGGTAGTGGTTGTAGGAGGTGCATGACTGCTGGGTGAGGGTGCATGGGCTGGAGACTGTTGTGAGGTGGATGGCTGACGAGTGGGTGTGTGCCGGCGTTTCTGTACTTTGGGAGGAGGGCTCAAAGACACACTGGGAAAGGACACAGGGGACGTGTGAATGGTAGTGGGGGTGGTGGTTACACGTGAGTGGTGTGTGGTGATGGGCGTGCTGGTGATGGAGGTAGTGGCTGAGGATGTAGTGCATGCAGGTGTGAGTGGAGACAAGACTGGGAGGGAGGAGGAGGACATGGAGGAGGGGGACACAGTGGAGGCAGTGGATGTTGGTGTGTCTGCATGGGGATGATGCTTGTGTGAGTGTCTGTGGGATGTGTGGTGCTTATGTTTGCCATGTCCACTCTTGTGTGTTGATGAGTGTGCATGCTGGTCTGATGGTGTGCTTGGGATAGGCTGAGGTACAGGGGATTGGGTCTGGGTAGTGGGAGTTGGAGGGGGAGGCTGGACACAGGGACAATGGCTGCCATCAGTGCTGAGGTCAGAGCCTGAAATGCTCTCTGTTGGGCTGCCACGCCAGAATGATTGCTGCAAATGCCTCTCAACACTCTGGATGGCATTCAAAGGGGTTGATTGCCCAACAGTGAGGGATCTCAGGAGGTCAATAGCCTCCTCACTGAGAGCAGCAGGGCTGACTGGGTCAGGGCCTGAGGTGCCTGGGGTGAAGGAGATGCCCACCCTCCTGGGTGAGTGGGCACGGGAAACTCGATGAGGGGCTGCTGGGAGGGCAGTGCTGGTAGTGGGGGTGGCAGCTGTACCTGTTGTTGGGGTGGGCATAGAGGTGCCCACCACCGCAAGGGAGCTCCATCAGAGGAGGAGTTGCTCTCGCTGGGGTCTCCTCCTGTCCCCGTCATAGAGCACCCCTCGCCCTCCATCCCATTGGTGCCTTCAGACTCCGTACATTCACCCTCCAGTGTCATGTGGGTTGCAGCTCCCTCCTGCTCCGGTGCCACTGCTCCTCTGCCAGATGATGCTAATGCACACAAGAACAGGGTGACAAAACAAAAAAGGGGGGAAGACAGAGGAGACACATGGTCAATTCCTGCAACAACACCACCGTTGGCGGATACAACACACAGGGAGCAGCCCTGTGCACTAGGCCATGCACTAACAGTTCAGGGGAAAATCACATGCCCATGGGGGACTGTGCCTAGACCCATTTGATGCACACCTAGAACCCACAGGAGCCTGACTAGGTGTAGAGGGCCACTACCACTTTTAGGATTGGACTGGCACTGAGGCTGCCTTACAATGGATCTACCTTGGCACGTTTGCCCTGGCCTAGGGGAACCCACAGCCCACTTCCCACACCCAGAAACCTCATAAAGCGCACAGAGTCAGCTGCATGAGACTGTACTCACCCCATTGTGGCTGCTGTGATGCCATCAAGCGCTCATCCAACTCCAGATATGCCACCGCCAGGATCCGGTACATCAGGGGGGTCATGGTGCGACGGGCACTCCTTCCATGTTGGGAGGCCATCCCCAGCTGGGTTTCTGCCATCTTCTTGCTCCAGTGGCGCAGGTCCTTGCCGCCTTGGTGATGGCACGCCAAATACCCTTCTGTCTGGTGGGTGCTGACCTAGAGGAAAAGTAAAGTAAGAATAGATTTTACTCCCCTGTCCAGTTATTCTCACATGCTGGCCTCTGCCCACCCCCCACCTTTATCTTCCATCAACGCCACTCCATACATTCATGTCCCATCCATCATGTTTGTCTGGTGGACCGTAGGGTTGCGTGTACTGGGGAAGGACCCCATCCACCAGTTTCTCCAACTCCTCCACATTGAAGGCAGGGGACCTTTCCCCAGACACTGTAGCCATTGTCGCTTCCAGACTCAGGTCACAGCAGCACTTGCATTGTAGGTCCTCTCCTGTTGAAGGTATCAAGTGAGTGAACAGATAGAAAATGGCGGTCACGTCTGCAGCGGTGCGTACCGTCACTGCCGGCATACATCGTCATTGGCTCCTGGAACCCATAGGGCCCAATGATAACCAATGCTGAATTGCGCCGCAGTCTTCGTCCGCCTATCGCGATGCTTCACAACGCCAGCACAGTTCCCTCGTTTCCCCTTGTCCCTCCTTACAGGTCAGGCAGCCGCCATTTCAGGGGGCCACATGGCAGGGCAACTAACTGCGTCAAAGCACTTTTAGGCAGGAATACGGACATACAGCGCAAAACACAGATTAGATCACTTTGTTCTAAACACCCTTGTGAAACCTATGTGGTGTATGACCCTCTGCTCACCCTTCTCCTCCATAGGGCACGTCCGCTGGGGCAGATGATGAGATGGCATCATCCTCCGGTATACAGACCCCTGGTGGACCTGTCGACAATGGAAGACAGACACATCCTTTTCACCTACAGACTTGATCGTGCCACAATCCATGAACTGTGTGCCCAGTTGGAGCCAGACTAGATGTCAGCTATCCGCCATTCCACAGGAATCCCCCCTCTAGTGCAGGTCCTGTCATTAATCCATTTCCTGGCCAGTGGGTCCTTTCAAACAACAGTGGCCATGGCATCAGGGATGTCACAGCCAATGTTCTCTAACATCTTGTCCAGAGTGTTGTCTGCCCTGCTGAAATACATGCGCAGTTACATCGTTTTCCCCCAGGTGGAGGATTTGTCCACAGTGAAAGGTGACTTCTATGCCCTGGGACATATCCCCAACACCATTGGGGCAATTGATGGTACACATGTGGCATTTGCCCCCCCTCCCGCAGGAATGAACAGGTGTACAGAAACCACAAAAGCTACCATTCTATGAATGTGCAGATGGCGTGTTTGGCAGAACAGTATATCTCCTATGTGAATGCCAAGTATCCTGGCTCTGTGCATGACGGTTACATTATGAGGAATAGCAGCATCTCTTATATGATGGGGCAACTCAGAGGCACTGTGTGTGGCTAATAGGTGACCCCAAGGTCCCAACACAGCTTACATAGGTGTCTGGGTATGGTGGAGTCCCTAAGGGTTGGTGTATGTCTCACAGTTGTCCTTCGATATTTGCAGGTGACTCTGGTTACCCCAACCTGTCATGGCTACTGACCCCAGTGAGGAAGGGCAGAGGAATTCTACAATGAGGAACATGGGTGAACTAGGAGGATAATTGAGTGTACTTTTGGCCTCCTGAAGGCCAGGTTCCGGTGCCTCCATCTGACAGGTGACTCCCTATACTACTCACCAAAGAAGGTGTGCCAGATATTCGTGGCATGTTGTATGTTGCACAACCTGGCTTTGCAACGCCAGGTGCCTTTGCTGCAGGAGGATGGGCCTGATGTTGGTCTTGTGGCAGCTGTGGAGCCTGTGGACAGTGAAGAAGAGGAGGCACAAGAAGAAGATTTAGACAACCGAAGCAACATCATCATGCAATACTTCCAGTGAGACACAGTTAAGAGACTGGCACTGTTCCTCTCATATCATACTACTGTAGGACATTGCATGATTCTGCCTTTTTACCTCTGTGTATGGACCCTGACAGTTCACTTTGGCTTTCCATTTTACAGATCTGTGTACCCCTTTCTGCCTTCTGCTATGTTTACTGCTGCCCAACAATTGTCTAACATTGGTATGTGGAAATGAACATTGGCATTGCTATTTTTCAAATAGGTTTCAATTACACATGTGTGAAAGTACAGACTGACTCCAGATAGATTTGTGATTCAAGGGTGTTTATTTCTGTGCTAATAAGTGGAGGGGGCTGTGCAATGGGCTGGGGTGATGGTGGAGGAATGTCCATGGTAGAGTCCAGTCTCTTGGCATCACAGGCATTGTCCAAGGGGGTATAGGAAGTGGAGTAATGGCAGTTCTAGGTGGACAGGGTAACAGAGTGGGACAGAAGGGTGACAATCAGGAGAGTCTTATTTCCTGGCGGGGGTCTTGGCAATGTTCTTTGTCTTGTTCCTGGATCGCAGGGACTGTTTGCATGGTGGTTCTCCTTCTGCAGGGGGTGGGGTGCTGGTGGCCTGTTGGTCCTGTAGCAGGACCTCCTGTCCACTAGCGCCAGCAGAGGTTGAGGGCTGTTCATCATTCAGGCTAGTGTCAAGGGCCCGTTGGTGTGCCACTGTGTCCCTCTTGGTGTTGGTCATGTCTGCCAGCACCCCTGCAATGGTGACCAGGGTGTTGTTAATGGACTTCAAGTCCTCCCTGATCCCCATGTACTGTTCCTCCTGCAGCCGCTGGGTCTCCTGAAACTTGGCCAGTACCGTGCCCATGGTCTCCTGGGAATGATGGTATGCTCCCATGATGTTGGAGAGTTCCTCGTGGAGAGTGGGTTCCCTGGGCCTATCCTCCCCCTGTAGCACAGCAGTCCTCCCAGCTTCCCTGTTATCCTGTTATCCTGTGCCTCTGTCCCCTGAACCGTGTGTCCACTGCCACTGACCCCAGGTCCCTGATTGTCTTGGGTTGGTGGGTTTGCCTGGGGTCCCTGTAGTGGTGGACACACTGCTGATAGATGTGTCCTGGGGAAAGAGGGATGGGCCCGCTGGGTGGATGCAGTGGTGGTATTTCCTGAGGGGGAGGCTCAGTGGTTGTTTGTGACAGTGGCAGGGGAACCGACTGTCCAGAGGTCCCTGATGGACAGGCTGGTCATCTTGATCCAGGCGTGCAGAGCTGCTGTTGTCACTGTGGGCCTCTTCTGTGGGGGTCTGGACATGTCTGGTACCTCCTGTCCGGTGACGTTGGGTAGGGGCCCTGTTAGGGGTAAATGCATAGTTATTGTATCTGTGTGTGCCCTCTTGTCCAATGTGTGAGTTACCCTTTACTCCTGTGTTTGGCTTATTGTCTTTGGCCTTGTGTGATTGTTAATTTTGGGGCCTGGTGAGTATCTGTACTGGACATGCTTTGGTGATGGGGGTCCATGCATTGGTGTAACATGCAGGGCTTGGTATTGGGATGTATGGATTGTGATAGTGGGGTATCTGTGGAGTGTTGGGGTGATGGGTGTGAGGGTTGGGCTAGGAATTTGTGATAGCATGCAGGTAGGGTGGGGGGGATATAGTAGTAAAGAATTGACTTAGCAGAGTCCAGTCCTCCTGCTATTCCTGCGAGGCCCTCAGGATGCATAATTGCCAAGACTTGCTCCTCCCATGTTGTTAGTTGTGGGGGAGGAGGTCGGGGTCCACCACCAGTCCTCTGTACGACCACCTGGTGTCTGGATACCATGGAACGTACCTTCCCCCGTAGGTCGTTCCACCTCCTCCTGATGTCATCCCGTGTTCTTGGATGCAGTCCCACTGCGTTGACCCTGTCGACAGTTCTCAGCCATAGCTCCATCTTCCTTGCAATGGACGTCTGCTGCACCTGTGATCCGAATAGCTGTGGCTCTACCCAGATGATTTCCTCCACATGACCCTGAGCTCCTCCTCAAAAAATCTGGGGTGTCTTTGAGGTGCCATGATGTGGTGTGGGTGATGTGTGAGGTGCTGTTTGTTGTGCTGTGTGATGTGTTGTGTTGTGTTGGTGTGTGTTGTCTGAGGTGTGTGGATGTTGTATAAGTGATGGTGTTGTGTGCCTGTGGATGCTGTGGTTGTGTTTGCTATTTTCTCTCTCTCTCTGCTTCTTCCAAGAAAATCGATGTAAGGGGTTGTGGGTAATGTGGGTGTGTGTTTCATAGTGTTGTGGGTATGTGGGTGTGGTGTGTAGAAAAGTAATCCTTTAGGAACTTTTGTTCTCTACATGTGCTGCAGAATGCCTGATTCCCAAGGCAGTTCCAAGGGTCCAAAGATGTTGATGCTCATCCTCTCATAGGGTGTGCCTATGACAGGCATGGGTGTCAGGATAGCCTTGAGCTTCTTCCCTGTCTTCCCACTAGCCTGGCAGGTGAGAAAACACCTTAAAGAAGCATCTGAGTCTGTCTCATCCAGGGCCAATAAAAATAGGTGACAAGCCTAGCAAAGGTCTTGTCCTGCCCCAGATGACTTACCAAGGATATCTCCTGAGTCAGACCCAGAAGAAGGGACCTGTAACATTGGGGGCCACCAGCACATGTGACAACTCATGCACAGGCACCTGTGGCTCACTGTAAAGGAGGGTGTTTTTCTAGTAAATAAGGTGATCTCTAGAGGTGTCACTAGCTGTTTGGGCTTCAGTCTGCTCCCTCAGCCCCTCTAGGGTTTGGCATTCTCTCTGCACCTTGTAGAACTGCTCTGTGTGATCCAAGTTATTCCATAGGAAACAATCCAAAGGCATGGCAGAACTCACAGCTACATTAAGAGAACAGGAGACCCCACCACTCAAAGGGAACCAGAGCCCCAGGACAGTGGCTGTCCTCAATGTCTGCTACTGCAATCTGGTGAAATGTAATAGGTATCACTTGGTTTGAGGACACCAGATGACACTTGATAGTAGTCATTCTGGCTCTAATATCACACACAGCCACCACCCTCTGCCCATTGATGTCAACTCACTGCCTACTTGAAAGTATTGTCTGGCATCTGGGCCATAGGAAACATCTCTCCATCACCTAGGGACACTAAGGTAACCTCAGCTGCCCCCCCACACTGACTGAACCATGTCCTCCTCAGACTCTGTCCAGGTCAAACCCTAAGGCTGCCCACCACTTAGCATCTCCCTTGATGCACCCATACTGGCAGTACCCATAGCATCCAGGGACAATTGTACCAGTATTCTTATCTGTAAACATGTTTTTCTGGTGGTCAGATTGGGAATGGTTCCCTTTCCCTGCAAACTATCTTGGGGCCTTGTGAGAACTCATTTTTGTTTTTATCTCTACCTTCTTCTTCTGGTGGGAACCATGACCCCCCTTTATGGCGTCACCCCCAGACGCCATCTTGGACACCCTAGTACTGACCTTTATGCCCTCCTCCTCAGAAGGATTCCTGGGATCAGCCAGCTTGCTATCTACCAGGTACTGATGCAGCTTTGTAAAACAAATATTGAGCATGTGCTCCCTTAGAATCAGAGAAGCACCCACCTAAATCATTACCTTAGCTGTCCCTCACCCAGCCACTAAGTGCCTTACTAGTAAGAAATCTACCCAAGACTGGTTTGGGACTTTGTGGCGGTGGCAGTATGTCTCAGTGGTCAGCCCAAATTTGGCAACAAAGGATGACTTTCAGGGATCATACTTGGTCTGGTCATCTACTGCTAGTGTGAAAAGTGTACCCCTCACCACAATAGGCATAAGCTTCAACAAAACACCCCCAGTACTTCTCTAGGACCTTATGCACCCTCAGGGCTACTTCATATGCACCAAGTCCTTTGTCAATATCATTTCCCACTAGATATTGGGCACCAGATCTTTTGGTATGCAGACCTTCTTGTCACCCTCAGACTCTACAGGTAAGCTGCAACCAATGCTACTGGAGTCTGAGCTCTATCTACCTTTAATATTCCATTCTTTCGGCTTCTCTCATGCCCCAGCAGCAATTTCTTTTTAGCCAAGGATCTCTCAGTGTTCTTTTCCGCTGCCTCTAGTTTCCTTTTGGTCAACTGCAGCTTGAGCTCCCTTTCTGACTTACTGTCCTACAGCTCCTTTGGGGACAGGCCACTTGAAGACACACTGGGCTCTCTCACAGTGGGTAGAGGACCTCTCTCCTCTGGGATTTACTGCTCAGAGTACATGGACCGGCCATCTTCCATTCCCAAATTAAGTTCCGCTTCATCACGATCCTTGTCATGCACATTAGGCTTCTCAACCTAAGAGTGCTCATGCTTGAAATGCATCCTAGTGCCTTCCTTAAATACATGGAGCTCTATCTGAGGGTCCAGTTTTATGTCCTTCTTTCCTGCATATAGTGCCCTCTTCTTGCAGAGTTTCTGTAGCTCAGCCCTACTGAGATTATCCACATTGAGCTTCTCTATACTTCCATGGCATGAGAAAAAGAGGTAGGGACATTAAATTTAGAAATGAAGGAAAACAGCCAATCAGACACTTGGGAGAATTAACTGACTACAAATCCCAGTATGGCACTGCACAAACACAGGTCCTAATCCTCACTACTGATTACCAATGTGAGAAACTGGGGCACTAGTTGAGGGGGGGTGAAATCCTGCTCAATCACAATCCTTGCTTGGGTGAGGCATAACCAAACCCCAAATTAACCAATGCTCAACCCACTGGTAGCTTGGTACACATTCAGGCTGAACTTAAACTGAACGTATAAATTATTTATGCAGCACTTCAAACAATAATAAAGTGAAAACAACACAACACAAGAAAATTTGCAAACCAATTTAGAAACATAGAGCAAAATCTAATAAATACATCAAAACCAAAACAACAAAAATTCAGTCAGTAGAACCGAAGATATGCTATTATTAAAGATTTAAGTGAAAACAGCACCAAAAAGGCCAAAGTGCCACTCATAGCAATCTGGTTGTGTGAGACTACGAGAAAGTCAAAAGTTCAGTCTGATCATAATGGAGCACAGGTCAGATACAGGGACTAGGTTAGTCCATCTGAAAAAGTCACCTTTTCAGTCCAGTACAAAGAGTCCCGTTCACAGTGGAGTGGGCTGTCAGGAGCAGGGAAGTGTCATGGCCGGTCCTCGATTTAGCACAAAGAGCAGGCCTGGTGTCTCAAATGGTAGTCAAAGTAGCACAAAGATCCTGTTGTCATCACTAACAATCGGATCTTTGTAGTGGTGGTCCCTGTCAGCGGTCAATGCTGTTGTGCAAAGGGTTGGCCTGACTGAATGTCGCATTGCGAGAGGTGCAAGCAGCAATTTCTGAAGGCAATAAGCCCATTTACAGTCACATCACAAAGAGCCCAAAAACTTCAAATAATTCCCCCTGAGGCCACACCAAGGGCCTGAGTTGCACCACTTAGGGTCAGGAGTTTACTCCAGCTGGATATACGTGATAGTTTAAGTCATTGGGAACCTGCTATTCCCCTGTGTCTCTGAACAGGAGGCCAGCAAACTAGTTATTGGAATCACTCTGGGAGTCCTGGGGTCAGATGCAGGTGCAACTCCTCTTACTCAGTAGGAGGGCAGCAGGGCAGCAATCCAGCATGGCAGCATTCTAGCAAGGCAGTAGTCCAGCTTGACAGCAGACCAGCAGAGTGGCAGTCCTTTCAACAGCACAGCAGTCCTTTTTCCTGCCAAAGACTTCACAGGTACAGAAGTGTACTGAATAATTTTTGTCTGAGATCCAATATTTATTTATACCGGGGACTCTATTGAAATGGGAGAAGCTTCTAGAGGTTCCCATTGAAGTGCACTTCACACACAGGCTGCAATGGCAGGCCCGAGACACGCTCAAAGGTCTACTTAAGTGAGTGACACAATCAGTTCCTTCAGGTCCTTAGGAGCATTTAATGTACAGGCCCTGGTGACATGCAGTACCACTTTATTAGGGACTTACAAGTAAATTAAACGTGTCAAATGGGTATAAGCCAATTTCACTGTGTTTGAGAGAGAGAGAGCGCAAGCACTTTAGCACTGTTTAGCAGTGATAATGTGCACAGAGTCCTAAGACAGAAAAAACAAGATCAACAAAATAGATTAGGAGGGGTGAAGGCAAATGTTTGAGCGAAGACCACCCTAAGGCTGGCAGATTTAACAGTCATTCTTTAATTTCTTCTTCTTTAATATTTTAGTCATTGTTCTAGGAACCAAGATGGAGACATACCAGTCATGTCTGAAGGGGACAAGGTTCACATACCTAAAGATGTGGTGCCAGCAATCATAGGGGGAGAAATTAACAAGTGGTTTTCTACCTATGAGGTGGCCCTAATAATACATAGCTTCCCAGGAGAGGTTTGGGGAGGCATCACTCTAGAAAGACATGCCTATAGAGGGGAGGGATGCCTTGCTTACTTGAGGTGGAGGACCAGATGAAGTACACTCCAATGAAAGCCATCCTTGTCTCCAAATTTAGACTCATCCCAAGACATACAGCATCAGATTTAGGGATAGCCAAAAGATGCAGAACTATTCCTGAGAGGGTTTTCTTGATGACATCAGCAAGACACTGAATGGTTCGGTGTGGGGCAGCAAAGCTGATGACACATGAGCACATGGTCAATATCTGTTTCACAGAGCTTTATCAGCACCTGATCGATAGCAAGCTCATTGACCCAGGGAGCATGCTGAGTAGATGGACACCGGGTCAGCACCAAAGTGTCAAAAAGGTGTGCGGATTATCAGAAGTATGCACAGGTGTCTCACTAGAAGAAATAGGGGGTTAGGGGTGCCACTAGAATAAATAGGGGGAGAAAAAACCTAAAACTAAGGAATTTTCTGAAGGCCTCTAAAATGATTTCCAAGGGAACAACAGTAACCAGTCCCAACCTGATCAGAAGAATTAGGGATTCTATGATCACAAGACAGGGAGGTTTGCACCCCCAGTTTTCAGGGATTTACATTATCAGCAATCCCAGTGAGACACCAAATGTCTCAAGAGGCTGCACATTCCCCACTCCACGATCTGCAGATACCTTGGTTGGCCAGTGTAGCACCTGGGAAGGAGGCGGTCCCAGTCAGCATGGGAGAGAGAGCAGAGGTTAAATTATTGTCCCTAGGGGGATAGAGAGATGGTAACAAATGCCCATATGCTTGCAAATACTTCCAGTTACAAGCAGTGGGTCACCATAATTGAGTAAATGGTGGAGGTTCTGAAAGACACATGAGCCAATATGACTACTGTGAGGTATGATCTGGTGTAATCTGGTGTCCTCAGAACAGGTCTTCCCCAATACATTCTACTGTGTCATAGTCACAAAAAACCTTGAGAGTCATTACCCAGTGGCTCTGTTACCCTTTTGAACGAGGGAGTGTTGGGTTCTGCAGAATTAGCTGTGAGCCCATCCAGATTGTCTGTAAGTCATGACTGAAAGCACACTATCTTTAAGGAAGTGGTACTCAAGCCACACCTGCAGATGTTAGGTTTGCCTGAATGTGTCTGTATGACAGCAAGGTCCAAGGCTGCCCAAAGAGGTGAGTCAAGGAAGCCTTGAAAAATGGCTCAGGCAGCTACCAAGAACAGGAAGGGAAATATTTGTGGGAAACCTGGAGAAGCTGCCCCTGAGCCTAGCCCGGAAGGACATTGCCACCCTGGGAGACATGCCTGAGCTTGCTGGATATCATGTTATGGGCATGCCCACCAGAGAGGAATTCTGCAAGGCACAAAAAGAGTCCCCAAATCTAGAGGACTTGAGGCAGCAAGGTGAGGCCCAGTAAGCAGGTGATACCTATGGAAAATACCTTAATCATTGGGAGAATGACCTTCTATACACTGAGTCTAAAGTTCCTGGACCTGGGGCACCCATGAACTGTGATCCCTTAGCATTACAGTACCTTCCTACTAGGGTTGGCTCATGATACACCCCTTGCATGGCATCTGGGGATGAACAAGATCTTTGACAGGCTTGTCCCACACTCCTATTGGCACCGAATGAAGACAGTCTCACACACTTTCTGTCGGTCCCATCCTATCTGCCTGGCCAGGGGGAAAGCAGTGAAAACAGCTGAAAACTCCCTGGTTCCCTTGCCTGACATTGGCTTTCTCTTTGAAAGGGTTGGCGTTAACATTGTTGGTCCCTTGGACCCCAAGACAGCCTTAGGAAAATGTTTCATCCTGGTCTTGGTGGATTACAACACACAGTACCTAGAGACCATCCCCATGAGGTCGGTGACTGCAAATGCAGTGCCTAGGCCCCAAATGGGGATTTTTATCCGGGTGGGTTTACCCAAGGAAATAGTACCTAACTGAGGCATTAATTTTATGTCCATGTATATGAAGTCCTTGTAAGATGAGTGTGGGCTAAGCTACTTGTGTACCCATGACAGTGATACGGGGGACAGTATGCCTGTCAAAAAGAAAATGTACAGGCTGTCAGATAAGGTGAGGGCCAATATCAAGGAGGAGGACTCCATGATGCTGGCACTAGGGGTGATTGAGCACCTTGATCAGTCCCTGGTCCAGCCCAGTTGGGGCCACCCCAGAATTGCAGTTCTGCATGGACTACAGGGGTATCAAATTACTCACAAAGACTGACGTTTGCACCATCCCCCAGCTGAGCTCATAGACAAGCTGGGAACTGCCACATTTCTCAGTATTGCTGACCTCACCTCAGGGTACTAGCAGGTTGCTCTGAGTTGGGGCAGCAAAAGATAGGTCTGTATTCTCAACCACATAGGGCTATTTCCAGGCCAGGGTTGATGCCTTTTGTATCAATGAATTCCCCTGCCATCTTTCAGAAGTGGGTGAGGAAGGTCCTGCCTGGAAAGGAGGCATTCTGTGCTGCCTACCTGGATGATACAGCTGTCTTCAACTCCATTGGGGAGAAACACGTATGCCACCCTCAGGAGCTGGTCAAGACCCTTAAGCAGGCAGGCTTGAATATCAAAGCCTCTATGTGCCTGATAGGCCAGGGTGCATGTTGGACAGGGGAAAGGTGCAGCCCTTCGAAGCCAAGACTGAAATGATTCTTGCCTGGCAATCCCCTTTTGGACCTGGCTCTTTTTGCAGGGTTATCCCCAAACATTTTACCTTCTTCCTTCTATTTTTCTGGACTTGTTTTGGTTGACTGTAGGACTCTGGGTAGTTTACAAATGCTAACTAGTGCTAAAGTGCATTTGTTCTCTGTCTAAAATGTATTGGTGATTGGTTTATCCATTATTGGCATACTTGATTTACTAGTACATCCATAGCATAGTGCACCAGGTGTGCCTAGGGCCTGTAAATCAAATGCTACTAATGGGCCTGCAACACTGATTGTGTCACCTTCATGAGTAGCCTTGCAAACATGTCTCAGGCCTACCATTGCAGTGCCTGCATGTGTAGTTTTACACTGTCATGTCGACCCGACAACTACTTGCCAGGCCCAAACCTTCTCTTTTACTACATGTAAGCCACCCCTGAAGAAGGCCAAAAGCAGTCACATGGGCAAGGTGCAGTGTATTTAAAAGGTAGGACATTTACTATTGTGCTTTACATTTCCTGAAAGTGAAATACCGCTAAATTTGTTTTTCACTATTACAAGGTCTGTCTCTTCTATAGGGCAACATGGGAATTGCCTTGAAGTATCTTGTGTGTGTAATTTCTCATTGGAAGCAGAAAGGGATATGGGGCTTGGGATCTCTGAACTCACAATTGAAAAAAAATACATATTTTTTTAAGTTGGTTTTTAAATTGTAAGTTTTAAAATGCAACTTTTAGAAAGTGGGCATTTTCTTGCTTAGCCATTCTGTACCTCTGCAAATCTCCTGAATACATGTCTGGGTCAGGATGACAGTTGGGTTGTTTGTGTATTCACTCAAGACAGTCACACAAAGGGAGCTCAGGTGTGTCTGTATATCCTTATGGCCCTTCACAAGGCTGATGGGTGTTCCTGAGCTAAAGTGGGGAAGTACCTGACACTTGCACCTGAATAGGGCTGTGTCTGTCCTCACACAAAGCAGTCTCCAACCTCCTGGAGTGTGTCTGGGTCCAGGGCACAGAAATGCAGGGTCTTGTGCACTGGAAAGACTCGCTTACTTCAAATACAGAAATGGATATAAGTACTGGACCTCTGACTCCACATAGGTAGAACAATACTGGAAAGAGGGCACTCTGCCAAGAAGAAGAGCTAGATGCTGTAGTAGGGACTGACATTCTGCCCATTGTTTTGTTGTGCTTGCCTGTTGCTTGCTCCTTCTGTCCTGTGAGTGAAAGGATTGGACTTTGCTTTCTACATTCTGCTTTCCAGAGTTCTCTAAGTGCTTTAACTGAGCTTGCCTCCTGTTAAGAAGTCACAGGGTTTTCAAAAACCTTGTTTGCCAGTGCCTGGGCTCTTCTACTAAGAGTCCTGCTTTTCCAAGTGGAGCCAACTCCTGTCCCTGGGTTCTTGGACGTGTAAGCTGGTGACCTGATAGAGAAATCCATACGTGGACGTGCTGCGGCAGAAACATCAACATAGTGCCTGTCCTGCAGCTGCAGATTTGATGCAGCACCTGTTTCACCATGACTGCATCACCACAACCCATCTGGATTTTCTTTTTTGTATTGAGGTTGCAAGTCAAAGTCCAATAAAGAAACAGCAGTTAACAAAATACTGTTGAAATAATTATAGAATAGTTG
This sequence comes from Pleurodeles waltl, assembly GCF_031143425.1. NCBI lineage: Eukaryota > Metazoa > Chordata > Amphibia > Caudata > Salamandridae > Pleurodeles > Pleurodeles waltl. Next base: position 420,100,508 of record NC_090438.1, read on the forward strand.
AGATATCTGCCCTGTCCCTAGGAGACCCTGGATGTTCCAAGAAATAAGTTGCCCTGCCCAAAAAGACCAAAAGATAGTATAAGACCAGCTGGAGCCTTGGGAGGTTAAGGACCATGACCAGAATTGATGATGGCCAAGAACTGCCTAAATTGCTCCCATATCCCCTTGAGACGATGCTTGTTGTGATCAATGGTTAGGTATTCAAAGGAGCCTATATTAATAAATTCATGCCACCAAAGCAGTGGGTTGGGGGCCTGGGTCATCAGCCAAAGTCTAGCCAAGATCAATTGGGCCAATATAATAGCACAAAAGTAAAAGCCCACAAGATGTTTAGGAATGAGAGGTGAGGGACCAAAATCATTAGTTTGGAATCCCAACTCAGATTAAATGCACAGAGTGAGTTCAGTTTAACAAACACTGACAACCAGAAGTGTGAGATAGACGGAAAAGTGACAAAAATATACACCCAGATCTCTAGAACACTGAAAACACTTGGAATTGCCCCTCAGATTCATAGCCCAAAGTCGGTAAGGAGTATAATAAAAATTATTGATAGATTTGAACTGATGAATTTACACCCGAGCGACATTCAAGACCATGTGAGATAGACAATCAATATGCCTAAGTTCCTCTGGAGTAACTAGGACACTGAGATATCAGTTCCATTTAACAGCCAAATTCTAGAAAATGTCTACCCTTTGTTGGGTCTCTTCCTGTCAAATAAGTTGATAGGTCCAGCTAATGGATTTACTGGGGTATCCCTTCTGCAAAATTTAGGAAGATATTGTTTGAGTTCACCTTTAGTTCTAAGCCCCTGCAACCTTTGAATATTAGCCAGAGGCTTCTTATATCTCCATATAAACCTTTGCCATGCCACCTCAACCCTTGTAAAAAAAGATTTGAGTAAATATAAAGGTATACACCAGAAGAGGTATAGGTACCACAGGAGAATAATCATCTTGATTGTTACAATGACTGATTAGACTATTCCATTTGCTAAATGCTAGAGTGTCTCGTAGTTAGATTTGATTATGTTGCTCATCCTCATAGAGAGTTCCACCCTTAGATACGTTGGAGACTTATATACAATCCAAGGCACTTGTCTGAAATGAAAGAAATTCAATATCAGTGTCCTGTGTGTTCTCTAATTCTGCTTGTTTTTATTTCACATTTTCTTCAGTTTTCTCAAGGTGTCCATTAACAATCAGTCAATTTTCTGTAACACTCCAACCAGCCTTATTTCAATCTTTCTTCAGTTTTCTCAAGATGTCCATTACCAATTCAGTCAATTTTCTGTAATCAGCCAACACGGGTTTCGTCTTGCGAACAATAATAGCTATGACTTAATCAAGGCTGTAAAGTAGCGTATATTATCATCATTGTAATACCAATAAGAACTGAATTTGATACGGTATATAACCCATCCCCATGTCAAAGTTAATCAAGTGTCCGTGATATTTACTCATATGTTCTATCATCCATAGCTGTGCTCTCCCCATACAAAAAATGGTGGGTCATGTGCAAACAATTTGCTCACTAATGTCATCTAAAGAAAAACGCTATTCAGCAAGTACAAGGTAAAAAGCTCCATTTGTGCTGAACCCATATAGATAAAAGTGTACAATCTAATCACCATATATTAACCTCTATTGGTGATGAGTGCCTACTATATCATGTATGTCCAAAAACTATTATTTGCCCTTTCCAGAGATTTCCAAAAGTTAATAGTCCAAACTCTACAAAAAACATATTTATAATCTTCCTTGTTCCTTAAATTGGGTCGCAACAAAGAATAAAAATAAAAAAAAAGGAAGAAAGAGAAAACAAAAATGATCCAAACCGAATAACCATGCTTGTTGTAATAAGGATAATCTTGATGGTGCAAAATGTAGGTTCTTTAATAGGAGTATCTTAGCCACATACAGATCTGGTCAAGCCAACAGTCAGCTCCAACCGTTTCCTCAGAATCCCTTCTCTCTCACACTCTACTCTGATGTCAGATATGACATCAGTGCCACATCAGTGCCAGAGAGAGATGAGACCCCTCACATTCTAATGCTGCATTCTATCATTACACTCTACCACACATGTCAGAGCAACAGTTAGCTCACAATGCTCTATAAGCGCTGTGATCTCTTCATGCTATGTGCAAATTTCAAAAGCAATCGTAGGAAATGGGTTTCATCCATCTTAAACTTACCGGTATCATGCTGTACTCTTATTTTTATCGGTGTTACAGTGTAGGTGTGTATGCATTGAAATTGTCTACCTAAGCACCATTTTTGACCTCACTTATACATATAAAAAATACAAAAGAAGGACTACAAGATTCCGTATCATCCGCCATATTGGAAGTGTGATCTAATCGTACTATGTGCTAATTTCAAAAGCAATCGTAGGAAATTAGTTCCATCCATCTTAAACTCACTGATATCATGCTATGCTCTTATTTCTATCGGTGTTCCAGTATAGGCGTATATGCATTGAAATCATCTAAGGGTCATCTTTGATCTCATTTATAAATACAAAAAAAAATAAAAGAAGGACTACTAATATTCCATATCCTCTGCCATATTGGGGGTATCCCAAACACTGTGTTTGCAATTTACCATTGGAGAAAGAGCGAAACATATGTAATATATGAATATTATACACAGAACCAGTACTATAAGTCATATTATCCCGACTAGTTTTTAAAATTCTCTAATTAAACATCTCAGTGCAGACGTATCTATTTAAATTGTCTCTCTAGACATCTTACATTTAGCATATATCCTCATATTCAAATGATGAAAAGACCACAAACCCTAATTGTAAAAAATAAAATATAAAAAATGATCACCAAAACCACTATCAAATAACAGTACAACAGAGGTGGCATAATCATCCATATCTGGGGCATTATTATTCTATCTTGTGATTGTACCACTAGAATATATGGAGCCAGCACACTTGGAAACTTTAATGGTTAGCATTTGACTAATTATGATCAATCAATACAAGATACAAATTAGTGGTAAATAGTGTTTCTCTTCTTTAATGTGTGGTTCTAAAACATCATCATACTCAGGCACTATGGGCCAGATGTATGAAAACTGGGGTCTGCGAATCGCAAAATGCGATTTTTAAGAAATCGCAATTTCCGAGTCGCAATTGGCCATGTAACAAAATTGCAAATCGGAATTAGCGATTTCTTAAAAATCGCTATTTGTGGTTTGCGAGGCCCATTTTCGGAATCGCAATCTGCATTCTCGCAATTTGCAATTTTTTTGCAAATCGGTAAAAAATCGCAAAATGCGAGAAAGTTCGAGAATGCACACCTGGAGGTGATTGATGACTCATCAGCAGGAAATGAGTCTTCCCAGGCAGGTACAAAAGCCACACCCAAGCCAGCATCCAGAGTGAGTGCAGCGCAGCCACTGTGAGGAGCACTGTGAAGGAGCAGCATCATCTGAGCCACCATGGAGCCCCAAGGTCCTGGAGCAGAGATGCAGGACAGGAAGCGCAAGCTCAAGTTCAGTGAGCAGGAGCTGGAGATCCTAACAGAGGAAGTGGTGAGGAGCCATGACCGCCTGTTTGGCAAATCATCCCTCCAGGTGCCAGAGAGCGAGAAGAGGAGACTCTGGCTGGATATCCAAACCAAGATTTGCGCCATTGGAGTGGCCCGGCGCTCCATAGATGAAATCAAGAAGCGCTGGTATGACCTGCGGTCCCGAGCAAAGGAGAGGGTGGCAAGGCGACTTGCAGAGGCCAGGAGACCAGGAAGTGGACCACCAACGGAGCCACCTGCCACACCACTGGAGGACCTGGTGGAATCAACCCTCCTACCAGAAGCAGTGACAGGGGTCACTGACATAGACACCTCGGCCCAACCAAGTACCAGCCAAGGTAAGTGTAAAATCTGTTGTGTGAACACTGTATGTACATGCATAAAAGCCCCTTAGGAATTAGCATGTAATGTGAAGTAGTGTGTGAAGTAGTCCACTCCACATGTCATTAGCAGCAAAAACATGCATTATGGGAGTCGTGGTACACAAACTAGAACAGACAGTGGCATGATAATGTTAGCAGGCATAGGGACACCCAAGGTAACACAACACACACTACACCATGTACAGCAGTATGTATAGTATTATTGCCATTTCTGGACAGATAATGTAACATACAGAACTGACATGCTGCATATTGTTGTTGCAGGTGGGCCTGGCACAGCAGCCACAGCAGTGACGGGTGTAGCGGACACGGACATGCAGCTGCCCTCAGACAACAACACCAGTGGGTCCAGCAATCTTCCTACTGTGCGCCTCAGGCCTAGGCCGTTACCACTACCAGACCTCAGTGGTGACTCTGATGTGCAGCAGGAGAGTTCCGGCACACCATCTGCATCCGGGATGCGCAGCCAGGTACCGGAGGACAGGGGTCCTGCAGCGCGTCGTCCACGTTCCCCAGTGTCACTACAGCAATTGCAGGAGGCAGCTGAGGGTACATCCCTGTTCGGTGGACTGGAGGCTGCAATGTTGCAGCAACAGCGGCAGCAAAATAGAAGGATCCAAAGTTTGGACAGGAGCCTCAGAGTCCACAATAGGAACACGGTCGGACTGCATCGGAGACTGGACACCCTCAATGATAACATCAACCAGCTGCGTGAGGGACAGGTACAGGCCTCCCAGGACACTTGTGAGTTGACCACTGCTGTGCGTGACCTGTGCGAGGAGCTGCGACAAGAACGCCTGAGTAGACGCAGACATGAGCACTGCTTCCGCACCATGTTTGCGACATACTGCCGGTCCTCCAATCGCATGGCCAACTCCACCGCCCTCATCGCCCATCGTGCTGTGGCGGCCCAGGTCGAGGCTTCACACACCAGTAGGGATGTGGTCCAGGCCCTTGTCCAGATCACCACTGTGATCGAACAGGTAATGGGACAGAGGTCGGCCACTCCGAGTGAGGTTGCCTTGGGGGACACGGAGGACACCTCAAGACTAAGCAGTGTGCACTTACCAGCTCCAGACCACAGACGGCGCAGTGCCAGGCGCAGCACTGCCACAGAGCCTGACATTCAGGGTGCCAGTGATGCAACTGGGCACCCCAGTGGTGTGCGAGGGAGGAGGAAGTGACTTCTGCCTCATTGACTCTGGTGTCCCCACTATGGAGTAATAGTGTGGGACTCTGTTCATTTGTTCATTTTCGTTTTGACAATCCCCCTTTAATTTTACACATCACAATTCTTAACCTGCCGTAAAGGAATAAATGTTATTTCTCACTATAGCTACAGTAGTCAGTAGAGTTTGATTGTACATACTCACGTCTGAAATGGTTGTGTGTGATGTCAGCAGGCCTTTGCCGTCCATCTGCTGCACTGGTGCTGTCTGCTGGCTGTAGAGGTGGTATGGGATCGTCATCCTCAACTGATTCAGTGTCACTGATTTCTATAGGTATGCCCCTGGTTGTAGCTATATTGTGCAAGATTGCACAAGTAGCCACTATTCTACATGTGGTTTATGGACTGTACTGTAGTGCCCCTCCACTCTTGTGGTGGCAACGGACGCGACTCTTCAGGAGGCCAATTTGTGCTCTCCACCACATTGCTGGTTGCCATGTGTGCTGCATTGTATCTCCGTTCTGCCGGTGTGGTCGGGTTGAGGTAGGGTGTCATTATGTAGGTGTGCACTGCATAGGCACTGTCTCCTGAAAGGAACAGAAGGTTTGTTGGGTACCTCAGCCATCTGACATGGGTTTGTTACGTATGCGCCAGTGTAAGAAGTGACAACACCTAGTAGATATCCTTCACCAAACTCCCCAGCTAGCAGTCTTGTGTGAATGCCGCTGTGACGAAAGATGTATGAATCATGTGTACTCCCTGGGTACCTGGCCACGAGATCAGTTATGATGTAGGTGGCATTGCATATCTCCTGTTTATTCATGGAATGTTGGTGTTTACGGTTTTGGTACACATACTCTGTGACAGTAGGTGGACATATTGCCACATGTGTGCCATCAATGGCACCTAGGACGTGGGGGAAGTGTGCTATTTGATAAAAGTCAATTTTTGTCTGCTGCATTTCCTGTGGGGTATGGGGAAATCTGATGTACTGTTGGAGTTTGCTTAGCATGGCGTTGATAAATGCATTGACAAATCAGGAGAGGGTGCTCTGTGTGACCCCCCAGCCGCTAATATAACCCCTTGATAGCTCCCTGAGGTAAGTAGGTGGAGGGTGCATGATACCTGCACATGGGTGGGTATGCTATGTGTCCTTAGTGTTCTGCGCTGCAGTATGGGTTGTAGCTCAGCTATGAGATCAAGAATCATGGCTGAGTTCACCCTATACCTCTCAAATATGTCCTCCTCCGTCAGGTCAAATAGTGTAATGTGCACTCTAAAAATGCGCTCCTGTCTCCTCCTCCCTCTCCTCAAACCTGCGTGGATCCTCATCCTCCTCGCCATGACGTAGAGTGCAGCCATTGTGGAAAACAGTCTGAGGCATTCTGGGCCACTTCATATAGGTTGCACCTGGCTACCACCTGCATCACTTAGTGGTATTTTGCATGTGCAAAATGCCATTCTGCGAAAAATCGCTAATTGCTATTTTTTGATGCATCTCTTTGCGATTCGGATTTTGCAATTCGCATTTTGCTCCTCGCAATTTCCTACTGAAAATACCGAATCGCAAAATGCGACTCGCAAAGCCAGGTCGCAACGCAAGAAATCGATAAATTTGCGATTTCTTATTTTTGGTCTGCGAATGCCTTTCATGCATCGCAGACCACGTTTTTGCACTCGCAAACGGCCGATTTTTGCGGTTCGCACCGTTTGCGAGTGCAAAAACTTTTCATACATCTGGCCCCAAATTGTCCCCAAGATATATTCTCCTATGTTAAAGAGTTTATCAATAAATGTAATCTGTTGACTTATTCTCCCCAAAAAAATTCTAGCTCATGATTAGTATTTAAACCCTCTTCTACTGCTCTCAATTTCAGGATACATTCTCTCCTTCTAAGGGACAATTCTATGTTACCCCCACGGGGATCCTTTTTCACTTGGATAGGATATCTGGTGTCGTCCTGTCTCAGAGCTCTGTAATGTTCACTAATTATTTGTCTTAACGGTCTAATGGTACTTCCTGCATATATGGTCACATTTACATATAACAACATATACCACTGTTACTGTTGCACGTAATGTTAGTATGTATCTGAAACTTTACCCCTATATTGTTCTTGAATGTACATATACCATCCCGGGCCCACTTACACATGCCATAATGACCCCAATTATAGGAGCCTTTCATTTGTGTTGTTAGACAATTTACAACAGGTCTCTTTGTTGGACAACTGGGACATACCATAAAACTTTTGCCTTTTCGGTAAGTAAAATTTGGTCGGTCCGAAATATACTTCCTCAAGCTCTTATCTGCATGTAATAAATGCCAATGTTTATGCATACATTTGAGTAGAAAACCCAATGGCTGTGTATAATCCACTATACATCGTATCTCATCACTTGTTCTTTTATTAATATGTTTAAGGGTGTCTTCCTTAGAAATTTTTATAATTTTATATTGGCCTTTCCTGATAATATTGGTTCATATCCACATTGAATGTCTCTAATACAATGCTGAAAATCCAAAACCTTGCTACAGTTGTGCCTCACTCGCATCATTTCCCCAAATGGTATTGCCATAATTCGATGTTTTGGATGTGCACTAGTAGCATGTAGTATAGAGTTGCATGCGGTGCTTTTATGATGTAATCTACTTTGAATTTTTTGGTCCTCCATAAATAATTCCACATCTAAAAAATATTTTAGTTGTGCTATGTTGACATGTGAACTTAATATTAGCTGTATTAGAATTCATATACTCACAGAACGTATTCAGCTCTGTAGTAGTCCCAGTCCACATCAGAAGACAGTTGTCAATATATCTGCCCCAATATAATATATGGGTATTCCATTTTGCACCTCCTGGACGCCAAATTAGTTCCTACTCCAAATGTCCCATAAATAAATTTGCATCTGAGGGAGAAAATCTCAAGCCCATTGCTAGTCCTTATTTCTGTTTGTACCACTTGGTTTTAAACAGGAAAAAATGATTATGTAGTATCAATTTTGTCATTATCAATAGAATTTCTGTGTGTTCCCATAAACTTGATGATCTCTTGTAAAAAAAAAATGCCTTAATTCCGAAATACCTAGATCATGTCTGATACTAGTGTACAGCGAGACCACATCCAATGTAACCAAAACCATCCTTGCCTCTCAATTGATATCTGCAAGAATATTCAATATATGTTTATTATCTTTAATATATGAGGGGAGATTTCGTACATATGGTTGTAAAAAAACGTCTACAAATTCCAAAACAATTTCTGTGGGACCTCCTATGCTTGACACTATTGGCCTACCCAGTGGAAATGGTAGATTCTTATGTATCTTATGTATCTTATGTATCATTGTTTAGTAAACCCTTCCCAAACCAATCCTTTAAAGATCCATTGATATTTCTTGTCCAATCCGATATTGGGTTGCAGGTGATTTTTTCATAGCACAGAGGATCCCATAACTGTGCGTACATTTCCTGTTCATAATCTAATCTGTCAATTATTATGATATTGCCTCATTTGTCAGCTTCTTTTATTATTATATCATCATTTTTTTGCAAAGGCTGAAGGGCAATACACTCCCCATAACTGAGATTTCTTTTGTGAGACCAGTTCTGTTTCCTCATTTTATATTCAATTCCATCCAGGTCCTAACAGACCAATTTGTGAAAAAATATCAACGGTATTACCACTCATCAAATTGGGTGTCCACCCTGATTTTGTCTTCAGACCACTAATAACTGTATTAGAATGAATATTTAACTCTGAGAGTACTTGAGGAATAGTAAGTGAGTCTTCCTCATAATCCGTAATAGACATCAAAGTGACTGTATCATGTATGTCTTGTATAGTGAGAGGACTATAAGCCATAGTAGTTTACTAAAATTATCTCCACCCCTAGTTATAACATTTGTTGCAAAGTGTTTTTTTAGTTTAAGACGTTTAATACATTTAAATAAATCTATCTTAGATTTGTACATTTCACCTGTATCTTCAGGATAAAATTGCAAACCTTTACTCAATAAAGAAATAGCCTCATTAGATAGAGTAATGTTTGACAAATTCTTAATATTTATTGTTCCCACAGAAGCACCTTCTATTTCCCCTTGTCTCATGACCTTGTCCTCATTCCCTTCTTTTCTTCTCTGATTCCCTCCTCTCTTACCTCTCCTTGTTTTGTAGAAATATCCCATCTCCAATTTTTGTTGTTCCCGATGTCCCTGTTTGATTCTCTGTACTTCCCTTAAAAAAGAAGTTGTATTATCCTTAGTCATAGGCTTAACCCAGCACCTATTTTCACTAGCAGGTCTGAGATTAGCTAAAACCAATGTTTTATCTAGGTTGAGTTGATAACCAGATATAACCCATAATTCATTAGCGACTTGCTGGATAGACCCCAAAGACTCCTTGCGGGAGGAAGTGAAGATGAGGGAGTGATATCCTGGGAACACTTGAATGCTTGGACATAGGGGTCCATATAGAGTGCAATAAGTAAAGGGTAGAAAGGGCATCCCTTACAGGTACCAGGATTAATCCAGATTAAGTGCGGAGGGGACCCAAGACTAAATACTTGGGGGTGTGAGATTCAAATAGAGCTGTAGGACCTGAGCCATAAAGCATGGACCAAACCCTGAGTTAGCCATAACTGTCTACAAAAATGGCCATGGTGCTAGCCCCTGCACCATTGCTGGCAGCCAGAACCTGCAACTTTGTCCCAGTGTGGTGCGACCAGATAACTACTGTGACCAATTCTTTCATGTAAATCTTTAAAAGTGTATATCTCAAGTTCTATTTATTTTTTATTTATTTTTTTTGTCTCAATTTCTTTGTATTAAATTGTACTCTATTTTACTAAATTGTTGTTGGATTTTTGTTCTGTTGTGTTTTTACTTTATTAATGTTTGAAGTGTGGCATAACTACTTTACACATTTCCTCTAAGTTAAGCTTGACTCCTTTGTACCAAGCTACTAGAGTGTTACATACAAGTTATTTTCGGGTTTGGTTGTGTTTCACCCTGACAAGAGCTGTGGTTGCTGCTTGAGTAAAGTTTCACTCCCCTCAACCCAATTTTCTACATGTGGTGTCTTGTTGTCCATTACACACAAAAGATTAGTAACTGAAGCATGTGCCAAAAAGTCAGAACTGGCAACTGAGAGCCAAAGATAGTCTACAGAGGGCACTGGTATCAGACGTGCTTGTCAAATGATACACCTTTCATTCAATAACTCAATACCAATCCCGCAGGTCCTTATGTGAATGTTCCAAGTCTGTGCAAAATGGTTTTAGTGGAATAGTCACATTAAACGTCATATGCAGTGTATGTAAGTGACAGAAGTTATGCATGTCTATCCTAAAGCAACACCTAATAGCCCAGCAGGCCAGGGTTGGTTGGAGGGGCTCCAGAATACGATTAACAGGACAGTTGAGCAGAGCAGACAGTGCTCTGCACAGCTGTAACCAGTCAACAATGAAGTGGGCATGTTGGGTTGGACTGTTGCCCTTCCCTGGCCAGCCCGACATGCGTACTCTCAAGGAGTCTCACCTGCAAAATTAGTGGAGTCTGGGGGATCAAAGCCGTAGTCCCCGATTTCCAAATGAGGGGTGAGTTGGCCTGCCTAGGACAATAATGGCACTGCTCCCATGCTGTGCTGACAGCATGGGAGCAGTATTGGAATAGGTTTAAAGTTGAGTTACTAGGGCCTCTCTGGTGCAGATTACAGAGGCAGAGTGGGGGTGGGAGGCACAGTCCTGCCTATTGAGCAATGGGAGCATTAATGACCAATCACTGTATGGCTTTATTGGGAATCCATACAGTGATTAGCCATTCTGCCCTTGTTGCTCAGCCTCACTCTCCCTCCCCTCTTTGTGTGCCTTGCCAGTAATGGCATTGCACAGAATGATGCGAGGAGAGAGACAGAGAAGACAAGACCACACCACCTCGTGGCCTGATCCTCCGAGTCTGGTGCGAGGCCTCGCCACGACTCTGCCTCGCAGTTGCAAGAAATTAAAGTAAATTGCCCGCTCTCTCTCTGACTTTGAGGAGTCTGCCTAGGTGCCGATGGACAGTGTTTGGGCAGTGCATACAAAATGAAATACTGGTGGTGTAATTATTAATTTGTTGCAAAATAAGGAGTTTAATAAAATTGCTATAACTAGTGCATCCTTTGTGCCTACATGTGGAAAGAGTAAGACAGTGTCTACTTTGAACTTGGTGTCCCAATGTTAGTGCGGGGGAGAACACCTACGAGTGTGGCACGTCTGACAGAGATCGTTTTAATTTTAGTTGTTTTGTTTATCCACTGTTATCCCAGAAGTGAACAACCTCTAATCTGTAGGAAACGCATATATGAAAGTTTCAGAGAGTTTAATATTTATCAGAAGCCTTTTCATAATATTGTCTGCCTTTAAAAATATTGTAATGCCATGACATGCATCTACAGTAACGGGAAGATCACACATATTGCACTCATTGCAAAGACCGGTCATTATTTTAAAAAGAAACAAAAAACAGGATTACTATGAAGGGACCTTGAAAGTTACATTTACAAATGATTTACAAAAAACTTCCTTTCTGTTTGTTCTTTATCCTTTGCCCTTCATTAGGAGACAAGGGGGGTTATTACAACTTTGGAGGAGGTGTTAATCCGTCCCAAAAGTGACGGTAAAGTGACGGATATACCACCAGCCATATTACAAGTCCATTATATCCTATGGAACTCATAATACGGCTGGTGGTATATCCGTCACATTTGGCACGGATTAACACCTCCTCCAAAGTTGTAATAACCCCCAAGATCTTATCTCGAATTCGGGGGTCCATACAATCCAAGCTTCACTGCAGGCAGGAGTGCTAAAATATCAGATTACAGTATCAAAGTGTTTCCTGCCTCAACCCCCAGCCCTTGCACCCCACCCGCTCCCTACTCCTTCAAGCCTGTTACACAATGTCTGTAGACACTAGCCACCAATGGGTCAGGCTGCTGATGCCCCCCCTAACCCTGACCATCCTTTGCACCCCTCCACCATCCCATCCAGGCTCACACATGACAATCAATTTGCTGACTTGGCTTGTATGTCCTGTCAGGTTGCAAAGCCCGCAGGATGGGAGAGTAGAGGAGAGAAGGGGAATGGGTGGACTGGATACAAGAGGGAAAACTAGGTAGTGGAGAGCCAAGGAGCGAAGAGAAGAGACAGAGAAGGTGAAGAAAGGATACAATGAGAGATGGGAAATGGAGAAAAGAAGGAGAGAGAAAGAGAGAGACAAAAGGTAAAAAAGTATCAGGGTGAAGAAACAACGAGCTAGTGGAGACAGGAAGAAAAGAGGGAGAGAGGAGAGGCTAAGAACGGAAGGACAGGGAGAAAAGAAAAAGGGGGGATTTGGGAGGTGGAAAAGGGGACGACAAAGCAAAAAGGAGAGGGAATAAACAAAGGAAAGAGGAAGAAAGAATGTGAGAGAGAAAAAGGAAAGGAGAGTGAGAGAGGAGGGGAAATGATATAAAATAGGCTGCAAAGGGATTTAAAAGCATATGAGAAAGGGAAAAGGGGAAAGCAGGAAGACACAGAGAGGTGAGAGACTGGAACAGGAGCCAGAAAGAGAGAAAAAGATAAAAGAAAGAAAGAAATATTAAAGCCAACCATGAGCATAGAAAGGAGAGATGAGTGGCGAGCGAAGGACGGAAAAGACAATAAAAGATGGGGCAAGAAAAAAGTGGAGGAATGGAAGGAGCAGGTGGGGAGACTCCAGACAGATAAAAGGAGAGATGGAAGGGGTTGGTTCCACGAAGAACTGGAGGTGCTAGCAATAGAAGAGAGGGAGAGGGGAAGATGAGAGAGGGGAGTCAATGAAAGAGAGAGTACTGCTATTGCATGCCAGCTTGGCTTGGTACTAAAATCGAGACTTACTTTGGGGGCCATCTGTGTGCAAAGTTGCTCTGCACAAGGCCCTGCCCTGTTTGGCTCCCTTGCCCCCTACCTGATAGAAAATAAAGGTGAAAATGAGCAATCTGGAGATCTTGCTCACTTTATCCCTGTGTTGCACATCCGTTAAGGTGTGTGTGACTCGCGTGCTCTGAGGGGACACTTAGTTATTCAGGCAGAGAAAGAGCAATTAATTACAGAAAACTATTTTGAGGGAACACACTTCACTATATTTGATTGCTGGACATTAACTCTTCACACAACCCAACCTGTACAATGTGTGCCACATGAAGTAGAAGTACCTCATGTAGTTTTACTATTTTTTGCTGCTTTTTTTACTTGAAATTTGCAATATGCAGTTCACAGAACAGTATTTTATATTGCTCAGTAAGATACTGCTTTTGTTACAGAAACCCTTTAGTTGTTAATGTGTACTTCATAAGCTACAATCATTATCTAACTCTGAGCTATGAACTGCCATCAAGGAGCTGCATGCAAACTGCATGGTACAGGTCAGAAAGCTTTCCCAGTCTTTCATTGTTCTAATTTTGCTAATAAAGGGTTTGTTTGGATAAAAATAAATGATTAGTAAAGTAAACCCTAACAAGTGTGTTATGTTCTGAATCCTGAGTTTATGTTTCCCCAAACCAAGCAATCTGAAAAAAATGCTACTGGTACGGATGACATGTGAATCCTACACCTTGTAGGCCCCTTTGTCCTATGTAACATTTTCTATACATTATTCACCCCCTGAATGAGACATACAGGGCCTTGTAGGGTGCCTGTTACACCTGGCAGCCTTAGGGTGGTCACCCCTAACTTCTTGCCTGCCTCCCTCCACTTTTTGGACACTGGTTTTGCTGGTTTTTAGACTCTGCAGACTTTACCACTGCTAACCAGTGCTAAAGTGCATATGCTCTCTCCCTTTAAACATGGTAACATTGGATCATACCCAATTGGACTATTTAATTTACTTATAAGTCCCTAGTAATGTGCACTGTATGTGCCCAGGGCCTGTAGATTAAATGCTACTAGTGGGCCTGCAGCACTGGTTGTGCCACCCACTTAAGTAGCCCCTTAACCTTGTCTCAGGCCTGCCATTGCAAGGCCTGTGTGTGCAGTTTCACTGCCACTTCGACTTGGCATTTAAAAGTACTTGCCAAGCCTAAAACTCCCCTTTTCCTACATATAAGTCACCCTAAGGTGTGCCCTAGGCAACCCCCGGAGAAGGGTTCTGTGTGGGTAAAAGGCAGGACATGTACCTGTGTAGTTTACATGTCCTGGTAGTGTAAAACTCCTAAATTTGTTTTTACACTACTGTGAGACCTGCTCCCTTCATAGACTAGCATTGGGGCTGCCCTCATATACTGTTGAAGTGGTAGCTGTTGATCTGAAAGGAGTAGGATGGTCATATTTAGTATGGCCAGAATGGTAATACAAAATCCTGCTGACTGGATTTAATATTACTATGGTAGAAATGCCACTTTTAGAAAGTGAGCATTTCTCTGCACTTAAATCTTTCTGTGCCTTACAATCCACGTCTGGCTGGTTTAGTTGACAGCTCCTTGTGCATTCACTCAGACACACCCCAAACACAGGGTACCCAGCCTCACTTGCATACATCTGCATTAGAATGGGTCTTCCTGGGCTGGGAGGGTGGAGGGTCTGCTCTCACACAAAGGACTGGGACCCTGGCAGACAGGATTGAACTGAAAGGGGACCTGGTGCACTTCTAAGATACTCTTTGAAGTCTCCCCCACTTCAAAGGCACATTTGGGTATAAAACAGGGCCTCTGCCCTACCACCTCAGACACTTCCTGGAGAAGAAACTTGTAACCAGAACCTGCATCCTGCCAAGAAGAACTGCCTGGCTGCCCAAAGGACTCACCTGACTGCTTTCTCTGAAGGTCTGCTGCCTTGTGTTGCCCTGCTGCCTTGCTGTTCCCTGGCTCTGGTGAAGAGGTGCTCTCCAAGGGCTTGGATAGAGCTTGCCTCCTGTTCCCTGAAGTCTCAGGACCAAAAAGACTTCTCTCTTGCAACTGGACTCCTTGTGCAGCGAAAAATTTGACGCACAGCTTGCTCCGCGGTAAAAAATTTCCCCCACGCTGACCCGGGACGACGCCGCTCGACTTTGCAAGGAAACGATCGCACCAGATCAACGCACAGCCGACCTGGGACGACACCGCCCGACTCCCAGAGGGGAAATCGGTACCGCGCCTGCCATGAGGGAGAAATTTCCCCGCATCACCCACCGGAATGACGCAGACGTTGCCAACAAGCCCAGGATTCCACGCACAGACCCCGGGGCATCTAAAAACCCCGCAACCCAAAGAGGAGGCCCGTCTTCCCCGCGTGGAAAAGAACAACGCAAGTCTGTGTGTGAAGGGGCGAAACGGACACACACACCATTTTCCACGCATCTCCTCCTCTGCTCCCCTTTGCGGAGATTTTTCACTCAAACCAGATACTTTGTGCTTGAAAGAGACTTAATTTGCTTTTAAAAGACTTAAGACACTTTGGGGGTCATCACAACATTGGCGGTATAAGGTGCTTACCGCCGTGCAGAAGACCGCCAATACACCACCGCGTCCGCGGTAGACCGCCACAGCTATTATGACACACATCACGGAATCCGCCAAAATTCAGACACCCACACAATACCGCCACACCAAAGGTCAGCGATAAACATGCGGAAACAAATCCTCCACCTCCACGCCAACAGAAACACGCCCATGCTATTATGACCCACGAATCCACGCGGCGGTCTTTCAGCCGCGGTATTCCATTGGCTGTACACACCGCCGTGCTCAAAATACAGACACATCTCCAAAACACCGCCACATTGGACAATTCAAAATACACACACCTGATACACATACAAACAACACTCCCACACACCCAACACAATATAAAACACACACCCACATCACCCACAAACCCCTGGGACCAAAATTTTTAGTTGAAGGCGACAGAGAGAGCACAGCAATAGACAACCCCACCACACAGAGGCACACGACACCATCACCCACACAACATCCACGCACAAAACACCACATACCACTACACTCACCACACTCATCAACACATACACCACCCCACACATCACACACACCACCCCATGACACGCCAAAGACACCCCCGCTTCTCCGAGGAGGAGCTCAGGGTCATGGTGGAGGAAATCATCCGGGTAGAGCCACAGCTATTTGGCTCACAGGTACAGCACACATCAATAGCCAGGAAGATGGAGCTATGGCAAAGAATAGTCGACAGGGTCAACGCTGTGGGACAGCACCCAAGAAATAGGGAGGACATCAGGAAGAGGTGGAACGACCTACGGGGAAGGTGCATTCAACGGTATCCAGGCACCACATCGTGGTACAGCGGACTGGCGGCGGACCACCAACCTCCTCCCCCTCAACTAACAACATGGGAGGAGCAAGTCTTGTCCATCTTGCATCCTGAGGGCCTCGGAGGAGTCGGTGGAGGAACGGACACTGGTAAGTCAAATCTTAACTATCATAACCCCCACCCTACCTGCATGATATCACACACCCCCACCATCACACCCTCCCCTATCACCCCAAACCCTCACCTATCTACCCATTACACCAACCCCCCATCCCAAACCCAAGCCCTGCATGACATAACTAAGCATCGACATCCATCACCAAAGCATGCCCACTGCACAGACCCAGAACACCCCCCATCCATCAGCACACAAGCCCCCCACCAGGAATGCCTGCACTGGGGTTCACGCACACCCAACCATTGCACACCATGAAACACACACATGCAATAATCATGTACTTATACCCCCGCAGGAACCCGAAGGAACGTCACCACACCAGTGGGTCCAGACAACACCACTTCACCCCCAGAAGAGGCCCACAGTGATGATAGCAGCTCTGCCCCACTGGATCTTGATGACCAGCCCGGACCATCGTGGGCCTCAGGACAGTCGGTTCCCCTTGCCCAGCCACAGCCCAACACCGAGCTGCCACCCTCTGGTAACACCAGCACAGCACCCCCCAGAGGCCCCAAACCTCCCTACCCAGGACAGGTCAATCAGCTGTGTGTCCACCACTACAGGGCACCCAGGGTAACCCACCCCCCAACAACAACAGGGACCTGGGGGCAGTGGTAGTGGGCACACGGTCCAGGGGACGGAGGCACAGGAACACAGGGGAACTGGGAGGGCTGCTGTGCGACAGGGGGCGGACAGGCCAAGGGAACCTATTCTCCACGAGGCCCTCTCCTCCATCATGGGAGCATACCACCACTCCCAGGAGACGATGACCACGGTCCTGGACAAGTTGCAGGAGACCCTGCATCTGCGGGAGGAACAATATTTGGGGTTCAGGGAGGAGCTCAGGACCATCGGCTCCGCCCTGGGCACCATCGTAGGGGTGCTGACGGACATTCAAAAGACCTTGAGGGACACCATGGCAATCCAAGGGGCCCCTGACACTAGGCAGGACGACGAACTGCCCACCACCTCCGCCTGCGCCACTGATATCCAGGAACAGGACAGAGCAAGATGGCAAGACCCCCGCCAGGAAATAAGACCACCCTGATAGTCCTCCCACTGTCCCACTTTGTTACCCTGCCCAAATCGGAACTGGCCCAGCTCCACTTTCAATGCCCAGATGTGCAATGTACCTGTGAGACTAATAGACTGGCCTCTGCCATGGACATTCCTCCACCATCACCCATCACCATTTTACAACCCCCCTTCATTTTTGTACACTTAAATAAACACCCTTCAAACACCCAAAAAAATGGAGTCAGTCAATGATTAGTAAATCTGTATAATCAATTACAGTTGCATAATGGGTTACCCATTGGAAGGCTAACATACCTATGTCACACATCACAAGCCCTTCAAGGATGCAAACAGTTGACACGTAGGTTACCACACTTGTGGAACTGAAATGGAAGGGGACAACTCAGTTAACAAATAGTGAGTGAAATTGAGGTACAGGATAGAGGTAGATGTGTGAAAGTGAATGTAAAGGTAAAATAGAAAATGTGCTCACCTGTGTGTCACTGGAAATATTGCTGTATGACTGACTCCCTGTTGTCGTTTTCGTCTTCCTCAGCTTCATCCTCATCACTGTCCACAGGCTCCACAGCTGCTACAACACCGTCATCTGGATCATCCTCCTGCAGAAAAGGCACCTGGCGTCGCAAAGCCAAGTTATGGAGCATGGTGCAGGCGATGATGATGTCGCACACCTTCTTCGGTGAGTAGAATAGGGATCCACCTGTCATATGGAGGCACCTGAACCTGGCCTTAAGAAGGCCGAAGGTGCGCTCGATAACCCTCCTAGTCCGCCCATGGGCCTCATTGTACCATTCCTCTGCCCTGGTCCTGGGATTCCTCACTGGGGTCAATAGCCAGGAAATGTTGGGGTAACCAGAGTCCCCCAACAGCCATACACGGTGCCTCTGGAGTTCACCCATCATATCAGGGATGCTGCTATTGCGCAGGATGTAGGCGTCATGCACAGAGCCAGGGAACATAGCATTTACCTGGGAGATGTACTGGTCTGCCAAACAGACCATCTGGACATTCATAGAATGATAACTCTTCCTGTTCCTATACACCTGTTCACTCCTGCGGGGGGGACCAGAGCTACATGGGTCCCATCAATGGCACCTATGACGTTGGGGATATGTCCAAGGGCATAGAAGTCACCTTTCACTGTAGGCAAATCCTCCACCTCAGGGAAAATGATGTATCTCCTTACGTGTTTCAGCAGGGCAGACAACACTCTGGACAACACGTTGGAAACCATAGGCTGGGACATCCCTGATGCCATGGCCACTGTTGCTGGAAATGACCCACTTGCAAGGAAATGGAAGACTGACAGCACCTGCACGTCGGGGGCATTCCAGTCGGATGGCGGATTGGTGAAATCAGCTCTGGCTCCAACTGGGTACACAGTTCTTGGATTGTGGCACGGTCAAACCTGTAGGTCACGATTAAATGTCGCTCCTCCATTGTCAACAGGTCCACCAGCGGTCGGTACACCGGCGGATTCCGCCATCTTCCCATATGTCCCAGCTGACGGTGCCTACGAAGGACAACAGCGAAGAAACAGTCACAATTCTTCCAGGTATGTACCCACAGTCACACACAAGACTACCCCAGACAATAAACCCTTCCTGTATGTGTGTTGAGTGTAGGCCTCAATATGTGTGACACAGTTGAAAATGAATCCATGTGGGCCCCTGAAATGGCGGCTGCCTGACCTCTAAACTGGGACAATGGGATTGTGGGGTAACAGCGCTGGCGTTGCACACCGTCGCGGTAGGCGGTCATAGAGCGCGGCGCAATGCTGCATTGGTTAACAATGGACCCTATGGGTCCCAGGAGCCAATGAACAGGTGTGCCGGTGGTGATGATGCGCCCCGCCGCGGACGTCACCGCCGCGGACGTCACCACCATTTTCTATCTCTTCAATCACTAGATACCTGACCTTCGACAGGAGAGGACCTACACTGCTAGTGCTGCTGTGACCTCGGTTTGGAAGCGACGATGGCTGCTGCGTCTGGGGAAAGGGCCCCTGCCTTCACATTGAAGGAGTTGGAGAAACTTGTGGATGGGGTCCTCCCCCAGTACACGCTACTCTACGGTCCTCCAGATCAACAGGTTAGTACACAGGGAGCACGTTGTAGGGGCTAGGCCTGGGTGGAGAGGGCTGGGTGGAAGAGGTAAGGGGGCAGAAGTCATACTACAGTAAAGCATGGGAATAAATGGGCCACATGGTTAGAGTATGGAGGGGGCCACACACATTGATGGTGCAATTGGTAATGACTGTTCCTCTTCCCTTGTGCATGTCATGTAGGTCAGCGCCCACCAGAAGAGGGAAATTTGGCATGCCATCGCCAAGGACGTCCGGACCCTGGGGGCCCACCAGAGACGGGACACCCACTGCCGGAAGAGATGGGAGGACATTCGCCGCTGCAGCAAGAAGACGGCGGATGCTCAGCTGGGGATGGCCTCCCAACGTGGCAGGGGTGCCCGTCGTAACATGACCCCCCTGATGTTCCGGATCCTGGCGGTGGCCTACCCGGAGTTGGATGGGCGCTTGAGGGCATCACAGCAGACACAAGGGGGTGAGTACAAACTCATTCTGCGGACTTTGCGTGCAGTGGAGGTGTCTGGGTGGGGGAGGTGGTCTGTGGGTGTCCGTAGGCCTGGGCGAGTTAGTTAGGCAAGGCCCCTCCATAATGTAGGCCATGTGGCACTCTACCCCACCTCAGAAAACTAGCAAGTTGAGGTATAGTTGCCCCCGTGGCATCCATGTGCGCAGATTTCCAGCATTGCCATGTAGCCCATATCCATGAAATTGCATGTGCAGAGGGCAAGAACGCGGCGTTGTGCATTGGGCTGCTGCATCTGTCTTGTCCGCCAACGGTAGCGGTATGCCATGTACTAAAACTCTCTTACTTCTGTCTCCCCCACTTTTCCTGCTCTCCCTGTCCGTTTGTACATCAGCATCAACAGGCGGAGGTACAGTGGCACCGGAGCACGAGGGAGCTGCATCCCACATGGCCATGGAGGGCCACACCACAGACTCTGAATACACCAGTGGGACGGAGGGCGTGGGGAGCTTCACGTCGGCCACTGGATCACCAACCAGCGACACATACTCGTCCGCCGATGTGAGGTCCATCTGTGCGCCCCACTTCTACAGGTACAGCCACCACCCCCCCTACCAGCACCGCCCTCCCAACAGCCCCTCAGCGTTCGCCCCGTGCCCGCTCACCCAGGAGGGTGGGCATCACCTTCGCCTCTGGCACCTCAGGCCCTGCCACAGTCACCCCTGCTGCCGTCAGTGAGGAGGCCATTGACCTCCTCAGGTCACTCACTGTTGGGCAGTCTACCATTGTGAATGCCATCCAGGGTGCAGAAAGGGAGTTGCAACACGGTAATGCATTCCTGGAGGGCATTCATTCTGGTCAGGCTGCCCTTCAGCGAACCCTGCAATCTCTGGCCTCAGCACTGATGGCAGCAATTGTCCCTGTGTCCAGCCTCCCCCCTCCAACTTCCTCCACCCAGACCCAATCCCCTGTATCCCAGCCCATCCCAAGCACACCTACAGACCAGCATGCAGACAAGTCAAAACACCCAAGTAGCTCAAGCAATCATAGGCACCACACACACCACAAGCACTCACACAAGCATCACACCCATACAGACACACTGGGGGTCATTCTGACCCCGGCCGGCGGCGGTAGCCGCCGGCCTGGCTGGGACCGCCAGAAGACAGTCCCGCGGTCAAAAGACCGCGGCGGTCATTCTGGGTTTCCCACTGGGCTGGCGGGCGACCGCCAAAAGGCCGCCCGCCAGCCCAGTGGGAAACACCCTTCCACAAGGAAGCCGGCTCCGAATGGAGCCGGCGGAGTGGAAGGTGTGCGACGGGTGCAGTAGCACCCGTCGCGAATTTCAGTGTCTGCTAAGCAGACACTGAAATTCAAAGTGGGGCCCTCTTACGGGGGCCCCTGCAGTGCCCATGCCATTAGCATGGGCACTGCAGGGGCCCCCAGGGGCCCCACGACACCCCTCACCGCCATCCTGTTCCTGGTGGTCGAAACCGCCAGGAACAGGATGGCGGTGAGGGGGTCGGAATCCCCCATGGCGGCGCAGCAAGCTGCGCCGCCATGGGGGATTCCTCAGGGCAGCGGAAAACCGGTGGGACACCGCCGGTTTTCCGGTTCTGACCGCGGCCATACCGCCGCGGTCAGAATGCCCTCAGGAGCACCGCCAGCCTGTTGGCGGTGCTCCCGCCGACCCCGGCGGTCAAGGACCGCCGGGGTCGGAATGACCCCCACTGTCTGTACTGTGTCCCCCTCCTCCTGTTCTCCCTCCTCCCTCCCAGTCTCGTCTACACACACACCTGCATGCACCACATCTACAGGCACTAGGACTCGCACCAGGACACCCAGCACCACACGCCGCTCACCTGCACTCACCACCTCCACTGCCAGTTACACGTCCCCTGTGTCCTCTCCCAGTGTGTCTGTGACGCCCCCTCCCAAAGTACCCAAACGCCGGCAATCACTCACCCAACATCCATCCACTTCATGACAGCCTCCAGTACCTGCACCTGCACCCAAAACAGCTAAAGTGACACCTCCTACAACCACCTCCTCTTCCTCCACTCCCAGACCCCCTCCAGCTACCCATCCCAGTGTTCGTCAGAAACTGTCCCTCTGTCAAATTGACCTTTTTGCCCCCCCCCCCTCCAATTCATCAGCCCCGTCGTAGCGCCTCAGCCAAAAAGCCTCCAGGACCAGTGGTGCCTGTTCAAGGTTTTTGGAGTGCACCGTCCACCAGGGCAGGCAGTAGGACCCGGAGCCAAGGCACAGGCAGCCCACCCCCTGTAAAGGCTCCGAAATTGGAGTGTGGACGACGGGACCGTGGCACGACTCCTGGTGGGACAACAAGTGAAATGGGATCGAAGGCGATTGGTGAGTCAGCTGTAACTCCAAAAAAGGTGGGGAAGGTCCAGAGGAAGTCTGCCCAGCCTGTTGTGAGTGTCACGGCGGAGAAGTGCGCCATAATTTCCGGCGGTCCAGACACAACCGCCAGCCCCGTCGTCACTGGTCCAGAGACCACCGCCAGAGTCACAGCCCAGGAGGGCTCAAGTATTGTCACTGGTCCAGAGAGCACCGCCAGAGTCACAGCCCAGGAGGGCTCAAGTATCGTCACTGGTCCAGAGAGCACCGCTAGAGTCACAGCCCAGGAGGGCTCAAGTATCGTCACTGGTCTAGAGAGCACCGCCAGAGTCACAGCCCCTGAGGGCACAAGTATCGTCACTGGTCCAGAGACCACCGCCAGAATCACAGCCCAGGAGGGCACAAGTATCGTCACTGGTCCAGAGACCACCGCCAGAGTCACAGTCCAGGCGGGGCCAGGATGCCACAGCCCCGCTGGGCAATGATGGAACATCATGCCACACACCAATGTCCAGTGTGGAAATCGACATGCCACACACCAATGTCCAGTGTGGAAATCGTCATGCCACACACCAATGTCCAGTGTGGATATCGTCATGCCACACACCAATGTCTGTATCAGAACCGCCATGTCAAAGCACCGCTGAACAGTCCTGACACGCCATGTCATAGCACCGCTGAAGAGGGCAAAGACCGCCATATCATAGCACCGCTGAAGAGGGCAAAGACCGCCATGTCATAGCACCGCTGAACAGTCCTGAAACGCCATGTCATAGCACCGCTGAAGAGGGCAAAGACCGCCATGTCATAGCACCGCTGAAGAGGGTAAAGACCGCCATGTCATAGCACCGCTGAAGGGGGCAAAGACCGTCATGTCATAGCACCGCTGAAGAGGGCAAAGACCGCCATGTGAAAGCACTGCTGAACAGTCCTGAAACGCCATGTCATAGCACCGCTGAAGAGGGCAAAGAACGCCATGTAAAAGCACCGCTGAAGAGGGCAATGCACCGGGTAGGAATGAATGGCCCACCACATCAGGCATCCTTATCCCATGAGCAGCTGGGACAGTGACAGGACACTACCATTCACGGGGAGACTCATCCAGTCTGGGCACCAGTCACCCACCAGTACCAGTATGGACCTGCATCAACTTGAGAGACTGTGGCTTTGCACTCCCCAGGATGTGACAGTGGGCAAGCCACCCACTGTATAGACTTGAGAGACTGTGGCTTTGCACTCCCCAGGATGTGACAGTGGGCAAGCCACCCACTGTATAGACTTGAGAGACTGTGGCTTTGCACTCCCCAGGATACATCAATGGGCATGGAGCCCCGTCGTGGATCTGGCTTTGCGTTATTGTGGCTGAGGTGCCCCCCCTTCCCTTCCCCCTGAGGTGCCTGTAGTGTTTCTATCGGATGCCCCGGCAGTGTTCTCTCCGATTTTGGTCAGGTATCTATTGTGGGCCTCGCCCATGCATTTTTGGACTGTTTGTGCACGGACATTGTGTACATATCTGCACTACTTCTCGGATTGTATATATGTTAATAAGAGTGCTTTTAGTATACATATATTTGTTTATTTTTGTATGACATGTATATTGGCACATTACAATGTTTGTCCGAAATTCGCATTGTCTTTGCATTCTTCCGGGGGAATTGTGGGTTGTTACTGTGATGTTTGTGACTGCATTGGTGTGTATGTTGTAATATGCAAGGGTGGGGGTGGGGGTGTTTGGTGGGTGTCCCCCTAACTTTTGCCTCCCTCCTCCCCCGTGTCGTAGGTGCTGTACTCACCGGTATCTTCTGCGCCTACGTCGCTGTTGGTCGTGAAGGAGCAGAAAGACAAGGGCAGGTAGTATATGGAGTTCCGGGTCCATGGAGTCGTCGTTCCTCGTGGGATATGTTAAGGTGAGCGTTTTCCCATAGCAAAAGCTGTTTCCGCCGTGTTTTTATCCACGGTGAATCCGCCCCGGAAAAGGTGGCGGGTTGGCCTGTTGTGATACTGTGGAGGGTACATTGTTTCCCGCCTGTCTGTTGGCGGTGACCGCCGCGCTGCTTGTCTGTACCGCCGTGGCGGGCGAAGTGTTAAAGTGGCTGTCTTTGTTGGCGGTTTCCGCCAGGATCATAATTCCCTTTTTTTGTCCATCTGACTGTTTGCGGTATTACCGCATCTTTAACACCGTCTGCCAGGGTTGTAATGACCCCCTGTATATCACTTTTCAGTGATATCTTTACATTTTCTTATTGCATCTTTGATCGTTTTTGACCTGAAAATATCCAGATAAATATCATATATTTTTCTAAACACTGTGTGGTGTATTGTTGTGGTGCTATATGGTGTTATTGCATGATTTATTGCACAAATACTTTACACATTGCCTTCTAAGTTAAGCCTGACTGCTCAGTGCCAAGCTACTAGAGGGTGGGCACAGGATAATTTGGATTGTGTGTGACTTACCCTGACTAGAGTGAGGGTCCTTGCTTGGACAGAGGGTAACCTGACTGCCAACCAAAGACCCCATTTCTAACAGTGCCCTACTGCCTTTAATGTTTATTCTTTGCTATCTCATTGTGTCCAGTCCGGCAAATCACAATAACTTGTATTTCCTCAGTAGATTTAATTTGTAGGAATTCTGTGAGGTATTCAGCATTGTTATCTCAAAGTCTGTTATGAAGTTCTGTGGTTATACTAAATAAGTAGGTGCCTACATCATTATCATATAAAGTCTCTCTTTATTGAAGTCATAACTACACTTTCACAATTGTCTTATTAACCCTCTTGCTTTCTCAAATTTTCTTGAATATGCACCATTTTCCCACTCTTTTTTCAAACTTTTCTCAGGGGGAGAACAAACCCCTCCCCTGCCGCCTACCTGAGCCCCACTTCTGATGGCCAGGATCACTCACTACGCTTGCTCACCACAGGTCCCTCATCTGGAACTTTTACACCCCACCACTTTCAAATGTCATCAGCCGCCACTTGAAAACAGGATAGCAATAATGAAGCTTGAAGTATTTTGAGTAATACCTTTTTATGTAGTGACCTAAACTAACACCTTCAATTTTTACATGTTCTCTGAAATCCAAATGTATATCACTGAAGCATTGAAGAAGGAGAGAGCTACTGTCATAAGCAACTTATTCTAAAACTCGTAGTTCACTGCAATGTGTAGCAATAGTGGGAAATAAATTTTTTGTCACTGTAGCTAAGTCATAAAGAGATTTCAGATAGCTTTCACATCGCTCTCTGAGAGCCTCTAAATGCAGTGCAGGCTCTCTGCTCCAATGGAGAGCAAAAGGTACAGCTTCAGTAGGATGGGGATTTCACAGAGGATGGTGGGAATGGGATTGTATGTTGTTGTCAGTAGGAAATGTTTTTGTTTTTTTACTTTTGTGACAAGGAGTACACTTTGGGGTATATTTATATTTTTTGGTGCAAAACTGCCCTAACACATTTTTGCATCAAAAAGTTTTGCACCGGCTTGCACCATTCCTGAGCGTCAGCCGGGCTCCATATTTATGTAATCATGCAAGTTGGCACATGATGTTAGATGGGTGGGGGTGGCAGTATGGGAGAAGGGGATTTTGCACCAAACAAATGACGTTAGGCAGGTTAGAGTAAAAAAAAATGATTCTAACCAGCCTAGCATCATTTTCTGACACAAAATCATCTATACCACATGACTCCTGTCTTAGAAAAGACAGGAACATGCCCACCACCCCAATGGCCAGTACAGGGGACCAGTATCCCCTGGGCATGGCCATTGCACCCAGTGCCATGTAGGGGGCCCATTTCAGGGCCCCCAATGGCAATTTAAGAAATAAAATAAAATACTTACCTGCACTTACTCACACTTACTTGGGATGGGGTCCCCATCCTTGGCTGTCCCTCTGGTGTGGGTAGGGTTGTCCCTGGGGACTGGGGAGGGCACCTGTGGGCTTATTCCATGGTGTTCCACCATGGAAATAGGTCGACTTGTCCTCTAACACATGCCATGGTACAAAGCAAGCTTGCACCATTACTTGATCCATCCTTCCCCATGTGTGTGATTTTAGCACAGGGGGATAAACATGGCGCTAAGACCATAGAGTCATTTTTTGCATGGGAACGCCTACCTTGCATATCATTGACACAAGGTAGGTTTCCATGTCCAGAAAATGACTTTAACTACATATATTCGGCCCTAGTAAAAATAAAATGATGCAAATTCGGCACAAAATAAGTATAAATATGCCCCCTTATGTTATGTATGGCCCCAGGACTCCTCTACCTGGTGCAGCAGTTGAAAGCAGGACGAATAATATTGGGTGATAGTGTTGTCTATTTGATCTCTCCCAGTAACCACAGTGAAAAATATCCCTATCATTCTCCATCTGTAATTCCATGAGATAAACTTCTTTATTTTAAGATGGTCTGGTCATTACCTTAATTTTAGCATCAAGTTTCATTCTGGGGGAATAAGCAAATTATAACGTACCTATTAGCAATTAGTTCCCTTTTAATTACCGGAGGGAGTACATGAACCTTAATTGTTGGCAACTACAATACCTGCTCTCTAAAAGTACCATTGCAATTTCTCAAATGTAGAGTCTCTCATTAACCTTTTCATTCTTTTCCAAGTTGGGGACACCACTATGCCACACAGGCAGCTGACGGCGACTTATGCACGTCCCGGACTCCCTTTGGAGACAATCATTGTTAACCACAGCAAAAACATGTATATGGAAGTGAAAATCCTCATATTTATTTATCTACATGTTTTATGAAGTGCGGAGTGTCCTATTTCAGAAACTTTGCAAAGGTGATGTGCCTTTTGAATCCCATGCAAGCAAATAAGCAAATTCAGCATTAAAAGCCACGTAGAATACCTGTCACCACCACATCTACTATTTCGCTTAGTTCATGGTACAGAGCTATTAGTAAAGTAGCTGCCACAAGCCCATTGCTTAATTAATAATGGAGGGTCAGCCCAGTGCTGACACCCCACTATTTGCCTTTACCTCTCACAAAGATCTCTTTATGTTGTTTGTAGATGCAGCGTCCTTTCACTTTCTATGAACCACCACCGAAAAAACATGTAATCAAACAAAAAAAGTTGTGTTCCATCAGAACATGCCTTCATTTTTTTTAACGTGCCTAACCTACCTACCTTACGTATGTAAACTATTTAACCTGATAACTCCAAGTTATTAACCGTTGTGAGTTATCATATACTTATTAACTTGCATGATCTATCAATGTTTCTGTCGATAACATGCAGAGAAAGACACAGGCAAAGGTTCTTACATGTTCACGAATGGACATATTCAACAAAACAAGCTAGCCAGTTCAAACAAACACACGTTTTACATTCTCAGTTAAGTAAATAGCAAAAATAGGTATGTGGGAAGGAAAACAGATAGATAGATAGATAGATAGATAGATAGATAGATAGATAG
The DNA here is from genome assembly GCF_031143425.1 of Pleurodeles waltl. Taxonomy (NCBI): domain Eukaryota; kingdom Metazoa; phylum Chordata; class Amphibia; order Caudata; family Salamandridae; genus Pleurodeles; species Pleurodeles waltl. The sequence continues at coordinate 420,128,432 of NC_090438.1, forward strand.
ATAGATAGATAGATAGATAGATAGATAGATAGATAGATAGATAGATAGATAGAAACCACCTGCAAAACGTTTTATGGTACGTGAGATTAAATGGTAAATTAATAATAGCCAGATGCGTACATCTACCACACAGTAATGGCTGTAATGTAAAATTCTCCTTTCCAACTATCCATCTTTTCATGACTAGATCAATGTTATTACAACTTGATCACTAAAGCATTGTGCATTAACAAAATAAATCATGCCTGTTCAAGAGTGTGAGTGATGTACATGTTGAAACCATGGAGACTTCAATGAAAAAACATTCTCCCTATACAAATTATTTCACTCAACTATCAGAGTTTAACAGCCATAAATGATTTAGAGTGGGTTGACAGACTTCATATTTAGAAGTATTTCCTTTTGAGAAATTGACTGTCTAAAAAATCTAAAAGGTGAAACATTTTTAACAAAAAGCCACTACATATTGTTTTCAATTCTCACAATTGATGGAAATACTGTTCATTAAATTCACAATAGAATAATTAACTCTATATCGCACTGGGCCTGATTATGAGTGGGTCGGTTAATTCCAACCCATGGGTAAACCCCTGTTTACTTATGGCTCGGAATTACAAGTTTTGTTTTATTTAACACATGCTATAATTACAGGATGTGGTAAATTACTCAACCATTATAAAATATTGCCAGGTCAGACCCGGTGAAATTTAGCAGGGGGAATTGCACGGTAATTACTGTACCATGCCAATTATAGTGCGTTGCAAACACCAAAATCTGCATGTTACTCCCCACAAACTCGTAATAGGTTTTATTTATCGCACACAATAAATAACGTACTTCATTGTAACTTTATTTATCATATGCAATGAAACACGCCTAAACTTGTAATCAGGCCCTTAGTTGACACAATATCTTTACAAAATGGAAACTACACATACATCGAGAAACTGTGAACTGAAGGATAATGTATTCTCAGAAGTGCCTTATGTTTATTATGCAGTGCTGGGATGCAAGAGAACATGTACTCGCCATGGTTTGTGTGGATGTATCCCACTCAGTGCCTTTTGAAAAGATGTGTATAATCATGCAGTGGTTCAGTAACGCAATGAGGGGCAGGGGTAGTTATTAGTTCTGTGGCCTATTTATGCCTCTAAAAGCAGAGTAGAAAGCAACATCACAGTAGTAGGCACTCGCCACAAATGATTGTGGGAGGGTCCCAGGGAAGATAGGGAGTATTGCCCCCAGTTGCAGCAACTGGGGTCTTTTGAAGCAAGTGACCTGAGCTCCACATGCTGTGGATCTCTTTGCAGAGAATTGACAGATCCTTTTTAGCACTTGACACTCAGGATAATGACACAGAGCAGTCAGTGGATGTACTGTGGACTACAGAGTCAGCACTTACAAGCATAACATTTAGTACATAACTATCCAGACAATGCTTTGTCTTATAAAAAAGAAAAAGTACTTTATTATGTACACTACTAAATTCTAAAAATAAATGGCAGATGGTACATGCTGACACCCTCTAAAAGGGACTTGCACCAAAGATAGGGCCCACAGATAATGTAACCCACTAAATGTCACCCACCTCACTGAAGGCTACTCAGTCTACACATCAGGAAGCCCTGAACTATAAAATCTAGTAGCCCCATGTATTCAATATAAATAGTAGATGCAGTCAGGAAAAGTAGGACCAACTAGCCTTGTCAGGGTGTCAATGCGAAAGCAAAAAGCAGAAGGACCAGTTCAAAATACAATGCAGTCAGTGTTAATACAGGAATCAACTTGTATTAATATGGAGAACTTTTAACCGTTTAAGTCAATAAAGAATTCAAATTGTTCAATAAAATGCAGTATATAGGTCTTTGTACTTTTACACCAGGTGCAAAGCAACCACAAGACCTAAAAACAAATATTCCTGTGTCCCTTAAACAGAGAGTATTTGAAATAAATGCAAGGTTCGACAGGGTAATAAAAGTGCTCCACTGGGAGACTTAGAGTGGTGACACAGAATTCGTGGTAAAAGTTAAGTGGGGCCCGCTACTCTCCTACTAGACCTATTAGCATTTGCTTTCTTGGTGCCATTGCCTCTTCAGTGACACCACATTGGTCAATTTGTAAATGTAAATGTCCCCCCTTGAGCTTAAAGGGTGGGATTTCACCACCTGTGGCGAACACTTTGAATTGGTTAGTAAGGGCAGTGACCTTTTCATTTTCATTTTGTTCTTTTTTGTAGCAGGTGCTCAAAGAGGACAAGTGTAGCCTTTCTTTTGGGGGCCATATAGGAGCCTATACAGCCCTTGTGGTCACTGCCAGCTCCCCAGCACACCATCACTGTAATCAGTGATGATGCATCGTTATGCCATCCAGTACCATCCTTCCTGCACAGCATTGTTGTACTTTTCAATATGGCCACTACAAGTGGTCAATGATCACAACTCTCTGAAAAGTTTAAGACCACCCAGAACTTCCATTGCTAAACTGGTTCTTTCTCACCAAAATGTAAAGGGTGCCTCCTCGAGAGAATGAAAACAGAGGTCTTGCGGATCTATGTTTCAACCCGAAGCCCCCGCCCAAACTTGCCATGTAGTCTGAATATAATTTACCTATGCACATTCTGTCCTGCCCTCTTCCTTTTTGAGGAACAGACTAAATTGCCTCTCTATTGACCTAATGTATGGGAATGACCAGAAGAGTAATTAACTTGTCCTTTGTAGTTCAACCCTTGAATCTAAGTACGGGCTGACTCGGATACTTACTTACAAAGCCCAAACTATGGGGAGGAGTGTAATGCTGGCCAAATTAATATTGGTATTGGATTTGGGACCTTTGCTTATCTATTGAAAGAGGCATTAAACTTATCTCCAGGATCAGACAATGCGACATTGTTACTTTGATGCAGCTTTCTCATACAATGTGAATGCAACAATTCACTAAAGACTTACATTGAAACACTACAGACTCGCATCATAGTCAAAATAAAATGAGGATATTTATTTTTGACTGTCCAATCAAATTATCAGGCCTGTACAAAAAATGCAGTACGCGTCCATTGACAGCAGTGTAGCTGTGCTCAGATTCTAAGATGAGTTAGACAGCAGTCCCACTCGCTCAGGCCACACAGATATGGCAAGTCCTCAGAGTCATCGTGTGAAACCAGCTTACGGTCTCTTACCAAGCTGACCAACACTAAACATTATCTGAAAAGGTATTCATTGGCAGTTAGTCCTCGCAACCGTTTTACTAGAACGTAAAGAAAGACTCAGTTGGTGAGATTCACCCACAACAGAGATTGCTCAAATGGTTTGCCCAAAAACATCTGTACTGGAGAATTGTGAAAGGGGAACAAGAACATAAACAAAAAGGCAAGTGTGAGGAGAGTGAATGGAGTTGCAGAAGAATAAAGGGGGCCACTAGAGAGTGAAAAGAACGGAGAGAAGGAAGGGACTAAAAACCACTAGAGTGATTTTGGAGAAAATAAAGCTAGGTTGACAGCAAAAGGTAGTGCAGAATACAAACGTCTGTGGAAAAAGGAGATGGAGTAAGGGAAGTGGAAAATATAGCCATTGGGAGAGTGAAGGTGGAAAGGTAAAAGGTGCTGAGGGTGCAAAAGGGGTATAGTGTGAAGATCTATAATAATGGATATAGATATCCTTGGAGAATAGTGAAGTGCAGAGTAAATTAAAGAGATATGGAGGGAGGGTAAAATAGGCAAAAAAGATGCAGGACGAAAGTGAGAGATGGGGCCATGGGGATCGTAACCATCAGTGGTGAATGTAAAGGGGAAGAGGAAAGTAGAAAGGTACAAGGTGGTGAGGGACAGCTAAAGGTGAACGTGTGAAACAGAGGAAAAGAAACTCAATGACGGGCTGGGGATTTTCAGGTAGTGATTCAGGGATGCATGGAACTAAAGAGGTGCAGGCGAGCAGGAGCATAGCTATTAGTATTAGTATTATTATTATTAATGCAGCAGGTGCAAAAGGTCCTATGACAGTCATGCCATACCAATGGCTCTTTCGGTGACCCTCAATGTTGACATTAGATAAGAATCTGACTCTCTTCATCTAGATGGGTTATGTTGCATTATTTGATCATCATTTCTCCCACCTTCACATGAGAGGAAAATAACGTGAGTCAAAGTAGGTAGGCAACCCAGTGACTCGATCCTATACTTAAACTCCAGATTCATGTTACCTGCTGCGTTTTATTTAAAGATGATAATCTTGTGGCAGCATAAGGAACATTTTACAATGAGGTAATGATGTGTTTTATGCTGATAGGATGGTGAGGGCCCTTGAATTCTACCCAGAGTGCGACAATGAAACCGGAACTACAGAGAATGAGGAGCAATGTTTTAAGAGCTGAATGGAAGCTACTAGGATTTCAAATACTAATAAATTATTATAATATCATGGAAAAATAGAACAACATTACAGTAAGACTGAGAGCATTTTGCAGATATTTTCAGCCAGAAATCTATAATATTAGTTTGCGGAAGGCATATGTATTATAACTTTACATTGCCTCATTTATTCCTTCCTTAGTGTGTTTTACTTTACATAGATGCATCATTAGTGCATCTAAATTCGTAAGGGAATTATCACATCAATGAGTAAATTCCCTTTAAGTTTCTATTTTCTTTGCTTGGTGATTCATATTTTGCATAATGGCCACTGACAGGACTGAAATCTATGGTCCTATTCCCTGATTCCATCAGAAGAAACAGGCTGACCTCCTCAGTGGCAGCATTAGTGCCCTGACCTAACTTAACTGAAATTTCGCTCCCCATGTGGTAAAGGAAGAACTTGGGGCCAGATGTATGTATAGCTGGTTGCAAAATACTGGTCACAATTTACGACCAGTATTTTTGTGACCAGTGTGATAATTTGGAAAACCGAACTACCTACTAGTAGGTAGGCTCTCAAATTGCTGATTTCCAGTGAGTCACAATCCTTTCTACCGCTTATGTATTAATGTGGTTGGTCTAAAATTGTGACCCACTAGGGATCAAAGCCATCACAGGGATGGCAGACTGCTGAGGACATGTTATTAATTGCTTTAAAATAAAGCATTTTTTTTTATTTAAAAACTAAAAAATGTAAGCTTTATTTTTAAAGAGTAGGCAGTGGCCTCTGTGACCAACGGACCGTTTGCGATCGCAAAAATGCATTTTGGTATGTAACGAGTCCAATTTGCAATTCAGTAACTTGTTACCAAATTGCAAATTGGATTTGCGACTACATACCGATTCGGTATTAGGAAGGGGCGTGTCAATGACGCTCCTTCCTAATACCCAATCGCAGAGGTATGTGTGATTGTTTTGTGACCGTGAATGCGGTCTCAAAACAATTGCAGTTACCACCTATTTCAAATTGGTGGTAATCCATTCTCAAAGAGGAAGGGGTCCCCAAGGGACCCCTTCCCCTTTGTGAATGCATGCAAAAACGTTTTTTAAGAGCAGGTAGTGGTCCCGCGGACCACTGCCTACTCTTGAAAAATGAAAAGAAAACTTTTAATTTTTAATTTTTAAACACACCGAGTTTTCCTATAAGGAAAACGGGCTGCATTAAAAAATATATATATATATATTGCTTTATTGAAAAACAATCACAGACATGGTGGTCTGCTGAGCCCAGCAGGCCACCATCTCTGTGATTGTAGCCATTCGCAATGGCTCGCAAATTGCGACCTCCCTTTTGAATATTAATGAGGTAGGTCCATTTGAGAGCCCCTGCGAATCGCAGTGTGAAACTCCTGGAGTTTCATACGTTCCAATAGCGATTACTAAATTGCGAATGGCAAAGAATCGCAATTTGGTAATCGCTATTGGATTAAATGATACATCTCGCCCTATGTCACCAGGACACCAAGATGTCACATTAATTATTCTATTCTTTCATATTGATTTTTTAAATATTTCAATGGTTTTATTGTCTCTCTCTCGCTCTCTCACTCTCTCTCTCTATCTATATATATAATAATATATATATAACATATATATATATATGTAACATATCTATATATATATATATATATATATATATATATATATATATGTATTTATATTCATTTACAAAAAACAAAGATTACAGGGACGTTATAGGCTCACATTTTAAATGTATGAAATCATAGAAATTCACCAGTTATAGTGAGAGTTATCCCAAGTAACTATAACTCATATTCAAAGGTAACTATAACTCATGCCCTCGCCCTTTTATTTCCTAACTATAACGTCCCTGTAACCTTTGATTTTTTTAGTGAATTTCTATGGTTTTTCTAGCGCAAAGTACTGTGCACTACTATATGTTAATCCAACTACCGCTGTGCATGGACCAAGCGTTGCGCCGGTTGGCCTCTGTGCAGTGTCTGCCCTTTGGCCGTGCATAGAGGGTGTTGACCTGCGACCAGCCCCTGTGGCCAACCCCTATACCAACCAAACCCTGTGGGGCCCCCTCCCTAGGCTGATCTTAGCACTGGGGACCCCATCCTCCAGGGCCACCCTCCCCCCCAAAAATAAATAATGTTTAGGCCGGGCAATGGGGGATGGGGTCTGAAGGCCCTCACAGTCCGAGCTGGCTACCCACCTCCTGTGAGAGACAGCATTGCTGTTACAAAGCTCTCTGATAGCAGTTGCCTCTGTGTGCCTGCCCATGTCTTCGTGGGCAGGCAGTCAGAGAAAACTTCTGCTCCGGTGAAGGGAGAGCTGTTTGACAGCTCTCCCTTCATCTGAGAAGAGTGTTTGCTGTGACTTGGTCACAGTGGTAAAGCTGCCACCAAGCCACAACAAACATCAATGTCCTGGGGGTTGGCACCCTGGGACATAGCAGGAGCCGGCCCTGGGGGATAGTGGTCCCCAGGCCTACCTCCAAAATTGAATAGCCTTGGGGAGGTAGTGGTCACAGGGGGTCCATGGGGCCGCTGCATTGAATTAGATTAAAGCCCAAGGGAGGTGGTGGTCCCTGGGGCTATGGTGGGGGGGGGGGGTTTGGCCCACAGGCATTAAATTAGATAAGCGTCCCTGGGGAAGTGGATGTCCCTGGGGCTGCGCGGGGGCCATGCACCCTCCACATAGAATTAGATTCAAGCCTTGGGGATGAGGAGGATGGGCAGCCCCCCTCATTACTTTTGCCTTTAGCCACACAGAGACTTGACCTACCTGGGGGCTTCAGAATTACAATACTTGGGATCTTGCGCTTGATTTGTTTTACATTTTTACCAGATTCACAGACTTCCAGCAAAAATGTTTTCAAAATGCTTTTTATCCCTGTGGGGGTCACCACTGCCAAGGGGTCAGGGTGTCCGTACCCTTGCCCCTTTTGTTTTTTTCATTCTTTTTATGTGGGACTTGGCTGAAGTTGAGTCCCAACATGGTTGCCAACACTTCTGTATTGAAGTGTTGGCAGCCAATCAGATCTGTTACGAATCGTTTGTGTCTCTATATATACAAATTTGGATTCCATTTAATTTCTCAAAAACTGCTGAACAGATATACAACAAATAACAAAAAGGGCTGCTTCTGGATCAAGAGCTATCTTTCTACACAATTTGGTGTAATTCTGTCCAGTGGTTTGGGAACTATCGCTGTTAAAAATCCCTATGTAAAAATTGATGAGGAAAACATGTTTTGGGACCCCCCTTTTTCTCTGCCCTCACTTGACAGATCACCCTGAAACTTTCCAGACAGCAGCTGAAGTGAGCATCATATTTTCTTGGAAGATTTCGTGAAGATTCCACAAGCAGCAACAAAGTCAATGCTTTTTCTATAGAAACTAGGTCCTAACTATAACTACCAAGTGGCTACTGGCACTAGGTAGTAATACATGTATTACTACTGCAAGTCGGTAGTTATTGTTAGGACCTAGATTAATTAGGAAGAGCATTATTTTTGAATCTTCACCAAATTTTCTAAACTTCAGTAGGTTCAGTTGCTGTCTCAAAAGTTTGAGGGTGATCCATCAAGCAGGAGCTGAGAAAAAGGGGGGGGGGAGTCCCAAAAAAAAATTCTCCATTCATTTTTTCCATAGGGTCTTTAGATACTCCTACAGCCCAAACGGCTAAACACAATTACACCAAATTTGGCAGGAAGCTAAAACGTTTTATGCAGATTGGATGTAGTTCAGTAGTTGTGGAGAGAAAAAAGGTCAAAATATCTAGGGATGCAGAACTCCATGGATGTAACTGTCCCCTTGCTGATATCTAATTGTCTGTCAACACTTCAACAAGGAAGTGTTGGCAGCTATTTTGGGACTAATCCCCTGATAAGTCCCACAAAAACATTAATTAAGAAGAGGGGCCAGGGCAGGGTCACCCTGAGCCTCTAGCCTTGGTCTAGGGGTCCCTCACAGACCCTGCCAGAGCTGAAAAAAATATATTTTTTAATCTTGGAAAAATCAGCAGATCCTCTGATTTTTCTGAGATTTAAATAAAATAAGTCCTGTCTCCTGCCCTTTTCTTTTATTTAGCCCCTGGGTGGGACAGGACTTGGGGCATTGGGGGATTGAAAAAGGAGGGAGAGCACCTGGGCTCCCTCCTAGGGCTTTTATTACCCCGGGGACCACCACCTCCCTGTGGGTGATTATGTAGAAATGTTCAGGACCTCCCCGCAGCTGGGGATCACTACCTCCACAGGCAAAATCTTTATGTAAAATGTGGCAGGCCCATATGGTCTCCCTCACATCCCCAGGGACCGTAATCTTGCCAGAACTAAATATTAAATTTGTGCAGGGGCCTTCATGCCCCCTCCCCATAGCCGCGGTGACCACCTGGAGGTGCCCATCCATTGTACATAGCTCTTTTCTCTGACTTGGCTGGAGTTTTGACAGCTCCAACCAAGTCAGAGCAAACACCCTTCTTCCATCTGCTTCCAGCAGTCAAAAGCTATCAAAATGCTCTGGCCCGGCAGAAGCAGAGGTTTCATCTCTTTCCATGCCCCCAGTATTGCAGACAGGGAAAGAGATGAAACAATTGCTCTTGTACACAGGGAGCTGCATGTTTAGCTGCTCCCTGTGTGCAAGACCAATACTGGCTCCTGCAGGAGGCAGGTAGCCAGCTGGGACAGGGGGGACCTTGAGGCTTCTCTTGTGGTCCCCATCATGCACACTGGGTGCATAGTGCACCCAGGTGACATGGCCAGGAGATGGGTTCACAGGAGCCTAGGGAGTGGGGTTGTGTGGCCCCCCTCCACTATTGGATAGTGGTGGGTCCTGGGTGATTGGGTCCCCAGAGAGTGAAATCGACCAGGGAAGGGGCTACTTGGACCCCCTCCCCCTTTGAATAGTGGTGTGACCAGGGGATGGGGTCCCCTGGGCTGAAATTGGCTGGGGGAGGTGGGCAGAATGGCCTTCTCCCCATACATGGTTCTCCTTTTAAACTATTATGAGTATGCAAATGTGCAAATCACCTGGAAACTGCACTCGCTTAGCCACTCACTGTCCTCCTTAGTAGTATGCAAAGTTATCCATCCTTTTGCCAGGGTGATGTACAGCTTACCAAAGGACCTGCAGTGCATTTCCCACCATTTTGTATGGCAGGTTCTTAATGGCGAGGAATATGAGGACATCTCCACTAAAGAAAGGTTCACTTACGTCACATAGATAAGACAAAGGATCCTGGTTTGGTAGAGATTTTCATCTTTGTAGTCTTTTTAACATCTGTATAGGAGCATTCATGTTATCACAATATTGAAGAGAAACAGGGAACAGAAACAAACATGTTGCCTAAACACACACAAGGTTTCTGGTGATGTTTCTTTGTGCTCCATTATGCAGCTGTAGTACAAAATACATGGTGGATATTTACCCAAGGAGGCCGAAAGAACACCACTTGGGCAGATATTTCATGCAAAGCTGTGGGCCCTTGTTTGATAAAAGGGCAGGTGAGGTTCCTTTATGGTAGAGTCACACACACAGCTACTGACACACCCACACAAAAAATAAATCACACACCCACTCACAGACACACTCAGACACTCATGCATTTTCTCGCAGACCCCATTACACACCCACGCACTCACTCGCAGACCCACTTAGAGACTCATGCACCCATTCAGATACCAACTCAATATCTCTCGCACCCACTGACAGACCCACTCAGAGACTCATGCACCCACTCACAGACCCAATTACACACTCACGCACCCTCTCCCGCAGACCCACTTAGAAACTTATGCACCCATTCAGATACCAACTCAATAACTCTCGCACCCACTCACAGACCCACTCAGAGAGTCACACACCCACTCACAGACCAACTCAGACTCACAAACCAACTCACAGACCCACTCAGACACTCCTGCATCCACTCACAGACCTACTAATGCACTCACTCACAGACCACTCCAACACTCACATAAATATTCACAGACCCACACAGACACTCACACACCCACTCACAGAGACATTCACACCACCCAGCTACACCTTCTAAAACCTACTCTCACACCCAGACAGACACTCTCACACCCAGAGACACCCTTCCATCCCTATTCTCACACCCAGAGAGACAGGCCCTGCGGCCAGCAAAAGGTGTGCGCAAGGTTGGATGGCTAGGTCGGTTGATCACACGGACTGGCCACAGGCGGTGCGTGGAGTGACTTTGGGTAGATATAGAAGATTGGCCACAGGACCTGGCTGCAGGCCAGGCCCTGCAGCAAACCCCCACTGTACACAGCCAAAATATAACTTGGGCCACCTCCATGCACAGTTTTTTCTTCAATAATTTGACTGCTAATGTTTCATTGATATTTTATTGATGTTATAAAAGTTGCCATGAGTGCTGTAATATTTGGGGTAATTAGGAGTGCATTAACCCTATCTATAACGGCTGAATTTCTCTTTTATTTTGTTAGTAAATTCAGAACCTACTGTTGGAAATTGCCTATATGAAGGGTCACCCCCAAACTTTTTGCCCTCCTTACTTTTAGGCCATTTCTGCCCCCCTTCGGGGCAGATTGGCCTACTTTTATTACTGTCCTTTTGGACTCGCTTTGGTTCCTCCTCAGCTTTGACATATTTGTGGCTCTTCGCTGTCACAGGCACTAGGCCCACCTAGTGAGGTATCATTTTTACTGGGAGACTAAGGGGAACATTGGGTGGTAGGACATATGTCCCTGTGTGGTGATCCCACACAGAAATCTGGGAAAAAATGATCTTTAAGCTAAATTTGAGCTTTGCTGAGGATTCTGGGTAAAAAAACACAGGGGGATCCATGCAAGTTACACCTCCCTGTACTCCCTGGGGTATCTAGTTTTCAGAAATGTCTGAGTTTGGTAGGTTTCCCTGTATGGCTACTGAGCCCAGGACCAAAAACTCAGGTGCCTCCCCACCCCCTCAAAAACAGGTAGTTTTGTTTTTGATAATTTTGATGTGTCCAGATAGTGTTTTGGGGCATTTTCTTTCGCGGGCACTAGGCCTACCCACACAAGTGAGGTACCATTTTTATCGGGAGACTTGGGGGAACGCAGTGTGGAAGGAAATGTGTGGCTCCTCTCAGATTTCAGAACTTTCTGTCACCGAAATATGAGGAAAAAGTGTTTTTCTAGCCAAATTTTGAGGTGCGCAAAGGATTCTGGGTAACAGAACCTGGTGAAAGTCCCACAAGTCAACCTATCCTAGATTCCCCTACGTGTCTAGTTTTTACAAATGCACAGGTTTGGTAGGTTTCCCCAGGTGCCGATTGAGCTAGGGGCCAAAAACCACAACTTGGCACTTTGCAAAAAGCAGCTCTGTTTTCTTTGGGAAAATGTGATGTGTCCACATTGTGTTTTGGGGCATTTCCTGTCACAGGCGCTAGGCCTACCCACACAAGTGAGGTACCATTTTTATCTAGAAACTTGGAGAAATGCTTGGTGGAAGGAAAGTTGTGGTTCCTTTCAGATTCCAGAACTTTCTATACCAAAATGTGAGGAAAAAGTGTTTTTTTGGACACATTTTGAGGTTTGCAAAGGGTTCTGGGTAACAGAACCTGGTGAGAGCCCCACCTGGATTCCCCTAGGTGTCTAGTTTTGAGAAATGCACAGGTTTGGTAGGTTTCCCTTGGTGCCAGCTGAGCTGGAGGCCAAAATCTACAGCTTGGCACTTGGCAAAAAACAGCTCTGTTTTCTTTGGGAAAATGTGATGTGTCCATGCTGTATTTTGGGGCATCTCCTGTTGCGGGCGCTAGGCCTACCCACACAAGTGAGGTACCATTTTTATCGGGAGACTTAGGGGAATGCTGGGTGAAAGGAAATTTGTGGCTCCTCTCAGATTCGAGAACTTTCTGTCACCAGAATGTGAGGAAAACGTATTTCTGGCCATATTTTGAGGTTTGAAAAGCATTCTGGATAACAGAACCTGGTGAGAGCCCTACAAGTCACCCCATCCTGGATTCCCCTAGGAGTGTAGTTTTCAAAAATGCACCAGTTTGGTAGGTTTCCCTAGGTGGCGGCCGAGCTAGAAGCCAAAAACCACAGCTTGGCACTTTGCAAAAAACAGCTCTTTTTTCTTGGGGGAAATGTGATGTGTCCACGTTGTGTTTTGGGGCATTTCTTGTTGCCCGTGGTAGGCCTACCCACACAATTGAGGTAATATTTTTATCGGGAGACTTGGGGGAATGCTAGGTGGAAGGAAATTTGTGGCTCCTCTTAGATTCCAGAACTTTCTGTCATCAAAATGTGAGGAAAAAGTATTTTGGGGCCACACTTTGAGGTTTGCAAAGGATTCTGGGTAACAGAACCTGGTGAGAGCCCCACAAGTCACCCCATCCTGGATTCCCTTACATGTCTAGTTTTTAAAAATGGACAGATTCCAATGTAAAAGTGTGATATGACCATGTTGTGTTTCCTGTCGCGAGAATTAGGCCTACCCATGCAAGTGAGGTACCATGTTTGGAGAATGCAGGATAGCAAAACAAGTGTTATTGCCCCTTGTTTTTCTCTACATTTTTTCGTTCCAAATGTAAGATAGTGTGTAAAAAAGACGTCTCTTTGAGAAATGCCCTGTAGTTCACATGCTAGTATGGGCTCCCCGGAATTCAGAGATGAGCAAATAACCACTGCTTCTGAACACCTTATTTTGTGCCCACTTTGGAAGTACAAAGGTTTTCTTGATGCCTATTTTTCACACTTTATATTTCAGCAAATGAATTGCTATCTACCCGGTATAAAATAAAAACCCATTTCAAGATGCAGCTCATTTATTGGCTCTGGGTACCTAGGGTTCTTGATGCACCTATATATCCCTGCAACCAGAAGAGTCAAGCAGGCGTAACAGTAAATTGCTTTAAAAAATCTGACATTGCACGAAGAAGTCACCTCAATTTCAATATTTCTTTTCAGCTGTTATTTTCTGTAGAAACCGTTGTAGGATCTACACAAATTACCCTTTGCTGAATTTAGAATGTTGTCTACTTTTCAGAAATGTTTAGCTTTCTGGGATCCAGCATTGGTTTCATACCCATTTTTGTCAGTAACTGGAAGGAAGATAAAAGCACAAAAAATAGTAAAAATGAGGTATGTCCCAGTAAAATGCCAAAATTGTGTTGAAAATGGGGTTTTCTGATTGAAGTCTGCCTGTTCCAGAAAGCAGGGAAGATGGTGATTTTAGCACAGCAAACCCTTTGTTGACGCCATTTTCAGGCGAAAAATCACAAGACTTCTTCTGCAGCCCTTTTTTCCATTTTTTGAAGAAAACAAAATGCTCTGTATTTTGGCTAGTTTCTTGGTCTCCTTTAGGGAAACCCACAAAATCTGGGTACCATTAGAATTCCTAGGAGTTTGTAAAAAAAGGAAGGATGCAAATTTGGCGTGGGTAGCTTATGTGGACAAAAAGTTATGAGGGCCTAAGCACGAACTGCCCAAAACAGCTGAAAAAAAGGCTTGTAACTGAGGGGGAAAAGGCCTGTCTGCGAAGGGGTTAAATGTTGATGGCCCGGGACCTGCCTCTTGAAATTGACAGCTGTCAGTGTTGGTTGCTATCCTTGTGGACAGAGCTTTCCCTGGGCAGCACCCATTATCTTCAACCGCGACTCTTCCAGCTAGCAAGGCTTGTTTGCAGTCTTTCTGTGTGAAAACAACTCTGCATCCTCCAGCACACCGTGGGACATCTTCTGACCAAAGGAGAAGTTCCTGGCGCCTTCCGTTATGGCAAAATCTTCGGCTTCTTCCACCCAGAGGCAGCCCTTTTGCACCTTCAACCGGGGTTTAGTGGGCTCCTCCCCCCCGGACACTTGCATGACTCTTGGACTTGGTTCCCTTCCTTTGCAGGTCCTCAGGTCCAGGAGTCCATCTTCAGTACTTTGCAGTCAGTTGTTGCCTTTGCATAGTCCCCTATCTCGACTTTACTGTCTTTCTGGGGTAGTAGGGTAAATTTACTCATACTTTTCAGGGTCTTGGGGTGGGGTATCTTGGATACCCTTAGTTTTTTCTTACACTCCCAGCAACCCTCTACACACTACACTAGGCCTGGGGTCAATTTGTGGTTCGCATTCCACTTTTGGAGTATATTGTTTGTGTTGCCCCTAGGCCTATTGTGTCCTATTGCATCCTATTGTATTCTACAGTGTTTGCACTACTTTTCTAACTGTTTACTTACCTGATTTTGGTTTGTGTGTATATTTTGTATATTTTTTACTTACCTCCTAAGGGAGTATATCCTCTGAGATACTTTTGGCATATTATCACTAAAATAAAGTCCCTTTACTTTTAGTAACTCTGAGTATTGTGTTTCTTATGAAATAGTGCTATATGACATAAGTGGTATAGTAGGAGCTTTGCATGTCTCCTAGTTCAGCCTAAGCTGCTCTGCTATAGCTACCTCTATCAGCCTAAGCTGCTAGAACACTACTAATCTTCTAATAAGGGATAACTGGACCTGGCACAAGGTGTAAGTACCACAAGGTACCGGGTATAAGCCAGGCCAGCCTCCTACAGTAAGGCACAAATGGATTTTAGTGTAGGGAAATACTCACTTTCTAAAAGTGGCATTTCTAAAATAGTAATATAAAATCCAACCGCAGGACTTTCTATTGTCATGTTGGCCATACTAAATATTTCCTGGCTACCCCTGTCTGATCTACCACTCAAACAGTATATGAGGGCAGCCCTAATGCTATCCTATTAACGGAGCAGGCCTTACAGTAGTGGAAACTGAAATTACGAGTTTTCCACTACCAGGACATATAAAACACACATGTACATGTCCTGCCTTTTACCTACATAGCACCCTGCCCTATGATTTACCTAGGGCCAACCCTAGGGGTGACGTATATGTAGAAAAAGGGGGGTTTAAGGCTTGGCAAGTACTTTTAAATGCCAAGTCAAAGTGGCAGTGAGACTGCACACACAGGCCCTGCAATGGGAGGCCTGAGACATGGTTAAGGGGCTAATTATATGGGTGGCACAATTAGTGTTCAGGCCCACTAGTAGCATTTAATGTACAGGCCCTGGTCACAGGAAGGACCAGGAGGTCTCCCCTTGGAGGAGGAGACAGAGGGTGCACTCAACAACAGAGACAGCCCATGCAGAAGCAAGCAGCACCCGCAGAAGCACTTGAACAGGCATTCAAGAAATATGAGCACAGCAGTTGTCTCAACACAACAAAAGAGGGTCCCACGAAGCCGGTGGTCAACTCAGCGAGTTGAGCAATGCAGGATGGTGTGCTAGGGGCCTGGGCTGTGCATGAAGGATTCCTTGCAAAAGTGCACAGACGCCCTAGCAGCTGCAGATCACACAGTGCACAGGATTACTGTCTGGCGTGGGGAGGCAAGGACTTACCTCAACCAAATTTGGACAGAAGGACCACTGGACTGTCGGGGTCACTTGGATCCAGCTCCTGTGTTCCAGGGACCACGCTCGTCAAGATGAGAGGGGACCCAGTGGACCAGTGATGCAGAAGTTCGGTGCCTGGGTTAGCAGTGGGAAGATTCCGTCGACCCATGGGAGATTTCTTCTTGGCTTCCAGTGCAGGGTGAAGGCAGACAGCCC
Organism: Pleurodeles waltl; assembly: GCF_031143425.1. Lineage (NCBI taxonomy): Eukaryota > Metazoa > Chordata > Amphibia > Caudata > Salamandridae > Pleurodeles > Pleurodeles waltl. The sequence goes on from NC_090438.1 coordinate 420,144,390, forward strand.
TCAGAGCATGCACCACCAGGAAACAGTCGAGAAAGCCACAGGATTAGGCGCTACAATGTTGCTGGTAGTCATCTTTCTACTTTGTTACGGTTTTGCAGGCGTCCTGGAGCAGTCAGAGGTCGATCCTTGGCAGAAGTTGAAGAGAGAGATGCAGAGGAGCTCTGGTGAGCTCTTGCATTCATTAGCTGAAGAGAAACCCACAGGACAGTCCCTAAATAGCCCACAGAGGAGGATTGGCCACCAAACCAGGTAAGCACCTATCAGGAGGGGTCTCTGACTTCACCTACTGGCACTGGCCACTCAGAGGCCTCCATTGTGCCCTCACACCTCTGCATTCAAGATGGCAGGAGTCTGGGACACACTGGAGGAGATCTGGGCACCACCCCTGGGGTGGTGATGGACAGGGGAGTGGTCACCCCCCTTTCCTTTGTCCAGTTTAGTGCCAGACAGGGGTTGGGGGATCCCTGAACTGGTGCACACTGGCTTGTGCAAGGAGGGCACCATCTGTGCCCTTCAAAGCATTTCCAGAGGCTGGGAGAGGCTAATCTTCCCCAGGCCTTAACACCTATTTCCAAAGGGAGAGGGTGTAACACCCTCTCTCAGAGGAAATACTTTGTTCTGCCTTCCTGGGACTGGGTGGCCCAGAACCCAGGAGGGCAGAAACCTGTCTGAGGGTTGGCAGCAGTGGTAGCTGCAGAGAAAACCCCAGAGAGATAGTTTGGCAGTACCCAGGGTCCATGCTGGAGCCCCAGGGATGCATGGGATTGGCACCCCAACACCAGATTTGGCATGGGGGACAATTCCATGAATTTAGACATGTTACATGGCCATATTCGGAGTTACCATTGTGAAGCTACATATAGGTATTGACCTATATGTAGTGCACGCGTGTAATGGTGTCCCCGCACTCACAAAGTCCAGGGAAATTGCCCTGAACAATGTGGGGGCACCTTGGATAGTGCCAGGGTGCCCTCACACTTAGTAACTTTGCACCTAACCTTCACTAAGTGAGGGTTAGACATATAGGTGATTTACAAGTTACTTAAGTGCAGTGTAAAATGGCTGTGAAATAACGTGGACGTCCCTTGCAACGAAACCAGGACCAGAAGACGGAGAGCACCATAGCCAGACAGCGAACGCCAGCATACAGGACACGCATATCGACCCACACAGGAGCACCCATACCCCGTCCTCAGTTCAGACACCATCCACCACACTCACCATGTCCCCCCCAAAAATCCACGCTTCACCGAAAGGGAGCTAAGAACCATGGTGGACAAGATCCTGAAGGTGGAGCCACAAATATTCGGGTCCGAGGTGCAGCACACACCCATCGCGCGGAAATTAGAGCTGTGGCAGACCATTGTCAACAGGGTGAATGCAGTGGGACACCATCCACGCACCAGGGACGACATCTAGAAGAGATGGAATGACCTGCGGGGGAAGGTCAGGGCCATGGCATCTAGGTACTACATCGCAGTGCAGAAGTCTGGGGGAGGACTGCCACCAACACCACCCGACTACACCGACTGGGAGGAGATGGTACTCGCCATCCTGCACCCAGAGAGACTCACTGGACTCACTGGAGGAATGGACTCGGGTAAGTCATCTACAAAAACCCCATATACAACACATCTGCAATGCATACACCACCCCACTCCACCCATACCCGCCTCGACCTACACCCCACCCAGCCATTACCCACCACATCCACCACCCGGCATCATCTACAACTCACTAACAGGCCCACATCACTCTCGCTGTGCACAGCCACCCACCCCTGCACGTACCCACAATGCAATAATACCCCCACCACAATCCAACCCCACCACTGCCACTAAATGCAATGTCCACCTCACAAAGGCACACTGGAAGGCCACTGAAAGTAACACCAGCCCAAAATAGCCCAGTTCTGTACACCTCAAACCTTCAGGCATATGTAACAGACATGTCTATGTCCCCCAAAAGGCACCACCACCCATGCAACCCTAATGGACGGGACAAGGAGTGCCACAGCCCTCCAGAGAGACAGAGGCACATCACAAGACCTTGGCAAAGGATCCCTGGACACTGATGAGCAGACAGGCCCCTCACACAGTCCTGGATTCTCACCATGCAGCAGCCCCACCCAGGAAACCACTGTCACCCCTAACACTGAATCAAGACCAGCAGACCAGGTGAGGCGTACCCACACCAGTGTACCCAGGGCACAGACTGGTGGAACACAGCTACAGAGGCCACAGTCTCCCACTCCCAACATGAGGAAGGTGAGGGCCCCAGTACAAGTGGCACATCAAGACCTGCGCAGGGGACACAGGCACAGGAGGCTAGGACAAGTTCAAGTGTCCCAATGAGTCAGGCGATAGGGCACCGGATGGATGCAGCTGCCCAGGATGTTTTTGCAGAGGTATTGGGGGCCTACCGACATACCCAAGACAGGTTGGCACAGATTGTGTCCACCCTGGAGCAAAGTCAGAGGATGTAGTTGGAACAACACCAACAGGCCATGGAGCAGTGGAAAGAGCACAATGCCACAATGGCCTCCATTGCTGGAGCACTGCTGAGGTTGGTAAAAAAACAGTCTGACACCCCCACCGGACAAGAGGCCCCCACAACAGCCCAGGACAAGCAGCAGAAACAGCACAGGAAATACCCTCCCAGGATTCACAAGGGCCAACCATGCCACCCCAAGAAGCTCCAGAGCAGGCGCCCAAATGTAGTCTTAGGCCAAGTTATGGCACTGGAAACCCAGCTAAGAACAAGCCCCCCTCCAGCAATTGACACTGCTACTAATGCACAGCAACCATCCCACCCATTCACCAACAACACTTAGCTGAGCGCAAATTGAAGTACTATTCTACAAAATGCACCCTTCTAAGACATCCAACAGGGCTGCCACCAAGTAGGTTTTGAGGACACCCAACCCTTATGACTCCCATCACTGTATATAGCACAATTCACTCTATTCTACCAATAAAACACATTTCACACCTTTAACACTGTCCCCTGTCTTCAATGTTGAACAAAGTGGAGTATGGATGCAACTGGCAGAGAACAACTTTATTGTCAGTTTGTGCTTGGTGGTGGTACTGTGTGTTTTAAATTAGGCAAGGAGGGAATGCATATATTTTCTGTCAGTACCATGCAGAAGTGGTCCATGTATCGCCTATCATGACCAATCCACCCTATATGACAGAACACACTGACAGACTTAACTCCCACACAGTTATTGGAAGTAGAGTTGCATCAGTTGGTTCCTGGAATGGACATCTTCCCCTTCCTCATCCTCATCATCACTCTCCTCACCTCTCTGAGGCAGCTGATCAGGACCTATAGCACCCTCCACCTCCAAAAGGGGGATAGAATGCCACGTTGTGCAGCATGCAGCAGGCCACCACTATTCTACACACCTTATCAGGCCCATAGGACAGGGAACCCCCAGAGATATGTAGACACCGGAATCTAGCCTTCAGGAGACCTATAGTACGCTCTATGACCCTCCTAATACGTCCATGGGCCTCATTGTATTTCCTCTCTGCATCTGTCCTGGGATTCCTCACTGGTGTCAGGAGCCAACGCAAGTTTGGATATCCAGAATCACCTAGAAAATGGTTAAATACAGAGTTGTCATTGTAATGTCCCTTAGTCAGACAGGCTGGTTTTCTGCAATGTGTCAGTTAGTGACAGGCAAACTTACCTATGATCCACCCTCTGTCCTCTTGTAGTTGTTCCATCTTCTGTGGCACACTACTGTTCCTCAACAAAAATGAATCATGGACTGAACCATGACATTCACATGGGAAATGTACTGGTTTGCAGTACACACCAATTGGATGTTCATGGAGTGAAAGTTCTTCCTGTTTCTGTACACCTGTTCAATCACTCTTGGGGGGATGATAGCTATGTGGGTGCCATCGATGGCACTTATGACATAGGAAATGTTTCCAAAGGCATAGAAGTCAGACTTGAAGGTAGGGAGGTCAGCACTTTGGGGGAATCGCACATAGGACTGCAGATGTTGTACAAATGCATTTAGAAACCTTGTCAGTACCTGGCTGTGAGAACCCAGCATCCATGCCCACTGTCACTTGAAAAAAAGCCTGTGGCCAGGAAATGGAGTGCGGAGAGCACCTGCACCTCAGTTGGAATGGCATGCTGATTACGATTTCCGGGAGTCAGTGCAGGATCCAGTAATGCACATAGGTCCTGAATAGTTGCACATGTGAGTCTGTAAGTGATAATGATCTGATGCTCCACCATGGTCCCCATATCCACAAGTGGTCGGTACACCGATGGTGCCCTTCCTCACCACAAGGGTTGGTACCTTTGAGGGGTAAGAAAAAGGAGTGATGTGCACACATATATTGGCATATTTGCTAAATACATGCAGTGCATTGTTCATAGTAGTGTCTGTACAATAACTGCAACCTGACAGATGTACATGTACATCACTAGGAGGGAACAGAGTAAATCATGGGTGCACTGAAAATTGATGCACAGCCAGCCAGAAATCAACACACAGCTGAGCCGGAACAATGCAGCCCGACTTCACGTGTGAAGAAACAACACAGTGCCTGCCTTGCATCTGGAAATTCAAAGAACAACCTACTGGATCGACGCACAGCCGAAATGGAATGACGTAGCTTGACTTCTCGAGTGAAGAATCGATGCTGCGCCTGCCATGTGACAGACAACTTGACGCACCGCCCACCGGATCAACACAACACCTGGATTTCTTCCCGCACACCCAGGATTTCACCGCATCATCCTTGGGTGTCAAAAAGATCCCTGCATCACATTGAGGAACAAAGACTGCGCACTGGAAATTGATACAAAGCCCCCTGCAGCGTGGAAAGAAATGATACATTGTCTGTGCGTGTCAGAAAATCCGACACACACCCCATTTTTCCGCACATCTCCATCTCTGCAGTCTCTGTGCCTGTTATTTGTGACGTAAACCAGGTAATTTGTGAAACCTAGAGACAACTGTTGATTTTTAAGATTTAAGACTCTTTATAATTTTGCAAGTGATATCTCAAATTGTGCTTATTGAATCTTTATCGTTTTGACCATATTTAACCAGATAAATATCATATATTTTTCTAAACCTGTGTAGTTTACTTTTGTGGTGTTTTCACTGTGTTACTGTATCATCTATTGCACAAATCCTTTACACATGGCCTTCTAAGTTAAGCCTGACTGCTCAGTGCCAAGCTACCAGAGGGTGGGCACAGAATAATTTCAATTGTGTGTGACTTACCCTGACTAGAATTGTGCTCCCTACTTGGACAAGGGTGTATACCTCTGCCGACTAAAGACATAGGCCGTCATTACGACTTCAGTGGTCTTGAAAAAAGACCGCCGATGCCGCGGGCACCACAATCACGTATTTGTGGCACCCTATTTTGACATTTCAGCTGGGCCAGCGGAAAAGTCACATCAACATTGAAGCCGGCTCATAATAGAGCTGGCGGCAATGTTGATGTGCAGCGGGTGCAGCAGCAGCCGTCGCACATTTCACTGCCCGAAATTCGGGCAGTGAAGTGCACGATGGGGCTGTGCCTGGGGACCCTGCACTGCCCATGCCATGTGCATTTTTTGCCAAGTGCATGGGCAGTGCAGAGGCCACCAGGGGCACCCGAGTCCCCCTTACCGCCAGCCTTTCCATGGTGGTGTTTCCCGCCATGGACAGGCTGGCGGTTGGGGAATCATAATCCCCAGGACAGTGCTGCTTGCACCAATGCCCTTGGGATTACGACCGCCTGACGGAAGCCAGGCGGTATAGTGGAGGGGCCGGCAGTACGGCTGTGGCTAATGCGCCACAGTCATAATACGCTGGCAGAACACCGCCTGCCTGTTGGCGGTGTTACTGCCAGTGTTCATCCGCCGTCCACCAGGTTCGTAATAACCCCCATCATTTCTAACACCGACCTATAACGTCCCTGAAACGTTTGTTTTTTTCACTACATTTCTATAGATTTTAACCCTTCTAATGACCCAACCCCACAACAAGCATGGCCTTTGGCAGTACAGGATAGGGATTGTCTGCAGGCCCTGACTGCAGGCCAAGCCCTGCAGTCTACTCTCAAAAACCCCACACCTTGCATGACCTTTGGCCATACACAGCATGGGTCGGTTGATCACACGGACTGGCCACAGGCGGTGCGTGGAGTGACTTTGGGTAGATATAGAAGATTGGCCACAGGACCTGGCTGCAGGCCAGGCCCTGCAGCAAACCCCCACTGTACACAGCCAAAATATAACTTGGGCCACCTCCATGCACAGTTTTTTCTTCAATAATTTGACTGCTAATGTTTCATTGAAATTTTATTGATGTTATAAAAGTTGCCATGAGTGCTATAATATTTGGGGTAATTAGGAGTGCATTAACCCTATCTATAACGGCTGAATTTCTCAGTTTTTTTGTTAGTAAATTCAGAACCTACTGTTGGAAATTGCCTCTTTGAAGGGTCACCCCCACTCATTTTGCCCTCCTTACTTTTAGGCCATTTCTGCTCCCCTTGGGGGCAGATTGGCCTACTTTTATTACTGTCCTTTTGGACTCGCTTTGGTTCCTCCTCAGCTTTGACATATTTGTGGCTCTTCGCTGTCACAGGCACTAGGCCCACCTAGTGAGGTATAATTTTTACTGGGAGACTAAGGGGAACATTGGGTGGTAGGACATATGTCCCTGTGTGGTGATCCCACACAGAAATCTGGGAAAATATTGATCTTTAAGCTAAATTTGAGCTTTGCTGAAGATTCTGGGTAAAAAAAAACACAGGGGGATCCATGCAAGTTACACCTCATGGTACTCCCTCGGGTATCTAGTTTTCAGAAATGTCTGAGTTTGGTAGGTTTCCCTGTATGGCTACTGAGCCCAGGACCAAAAACTCAGGTGCCTCCCCACCCCCTCAAAAACAGGTAGTTTTGTTTTTGATAATTTTGATGGGTCCAGATAGTGTTTTGGGGCATTTTCTTTCGCGGGCACTAGGCCTACCCACACAAGTGAGGTACCATTTTTATCGGGAGACTTGGGGGAACGCAGTGTGGAAGGAAATTTGTGGCTCCTCTCAGATTTCAGAACTTTCTGTCACCGAAATATGAGGAAAAAGTGTTTTTCTAGCCAAATTTTGAGGTGTGCAAAGGATTCTGGGTAACAGAACCTGGTGAAAGTCCCACAAGTCATCCCATCCTAGATTCCCCTACGTGTCTAGTTTTTACAAATGCACAGGTTTGGTAGGTTTCCCCAGGTGCCGACTGAGCTAGGGGCCAAAAACCACAACTTGGCACTTTGCAAAAAGCAGCTCTGTTTTCTTTGGGAAAATGCGATGTGTCCACATTGTGTTTTGGGGCATTTCCTGTCACAGGCGCTAGGCCTACCCACACAAGTGAGGTACCATTTTTATCTAGAAACTTGGAGAAATGCTTGGTGGAAGGAAAGTTGTGGTTCCTTTCAGATTCCAGAACTTTCTATACCAAAATGTGAGGAAAACGTGTTTTTTTGGACACATTTTGAGGTTTGCAAAGGGTTCTGGGTAACAGAACCTGGTGAGAGCCCCACCTGGATTCCCCTAGGTGTCTAGTTTTGAGAAATGCACAGGTTTGGTAGGTTTCCCTAGGTGCCAGCTGAGCTGGAGGCCAAAATCTACAGGTTGGCACTTAGCAAAAAACAGCTCTGTTTTCTTTGGGAAAATGTGATGTGTCCATGCTGTATTTTGGGGCATCTCCTGTTGCGGGCGCTAGGCCTACCCACACAAGTGAGGTACCATTTTTATCGGGAGACTTAGGGGAATGCTGGGTGAAAGGAAATTTGTGGCTCCTCTCAGATTCGAGAACTTTCTGTCACCAGAATGTGAGGAAAAAGTATTTCTGGCCATATTTTGAGGTTTGAAAAGGATTCTGGATAACAAAACCTGGTGAGAGCCCTACAAGTCACCCCATCCTGGATTCCCCTAGGAGTGTAGTTTTCAAAAATGCACCGGTTTGGTAGGTTTCCCTAGGTGCCGGCTGAGCTAGAAGCCAAAAACCACAGCTTGGCATTTTGCAAAAAACAGCTCTTTTTACTTGGGGAAAATGTGATGTGTCCACGTTGTGTTTTGGGGCATTTCTTGTTGCCCGTGGTAGGCCTACCCACACAATTGAGGTAATATTTTTATCGGGAGACTTGGGGGAATGCTGGGTGGAAGGAAATTTGTGGCTCCTCTTAGATTCCAGAACTTTCTGTCATCAAAATGTGAGGAAAAAGTATTTTTGGGCCACACTGTGAGGTTTGCAAAGGATTCTGGGTAACAGAACCTGGTGAGAGCCCCACAAGTCACCCCATCCTGGATTCCCTTACATGTCTAGTTTTTAAAAATGGACAGATTCCAATGTAAAAGTGTGATATGACCATGTTGCGTTTCCTGTCGCGAGAATTAGGCCTACCCATGCAAGTGAGGTACCATGTTTGGGGAATGCAGGATAGCAAAACAAGTGTTATTGCCTCTTGTTTTTCTCTACATTTTTTCGTTCCAAATGTAAGATAGTGTGTAAAAAAGACGTCTCTTTGAGAAATGCCCTGTAATTCACATGCTAGTATGGGCTCCCCGGAATTCAGAGATGTGCAAATAACCACTGCTTCTGAACACCTTATTTTGTGCCCACTTTGGAAGTACAAAGGTTTTCTTGATGCCTATTTTTCACACTTTATATTTCAGCAAATGAATTGCTATCTACCCGGTATAGAATAAAAACCCATTTCAAGGTGCAGCTCATTTATTGGCTCTGGGTACCTAGGGTTCCTAATGCACCTACAAGCCCTATATATCCCTGAAACCAGAAGAGTCAAGCAGGCGTAACGGTAAATTGCTTTAAAAAATCTGACATTGCACGAAGAAGTCACCTCAATTTCAATATTTCTTTTCAGCTGTTATTTTCTGTAGAAACCGTTGTAGGATCTACACAAATTACCCTTTGCTGAATTTAGAATGTTGTCTACTTTCCAGAAATGTTTAGCTTTCTGGCATCCAGCATTGGTTTCATACCCATTTTTGTCAGTAACTGGAAGGAAGATGAAAGCACAAAAAATAGTAAAAATGAGGTATGTCCCAGTAAAATGCCAAAAATTGTGTTGAAAATGGGGTTTTCTGATTGAAGTCTGCCTGTTCCAGAAAGCAGGGAAGATGGTGATTTTAGCACAGCAAACCCTTTGTTGATGCCATTTTCAGGAGAAAAATCAGAAGACTTCTTCTGCAGCCCTTTTTTCCATTTTTTGAAGAAAAATAAATGCTCTGTATTTTGGCTAGTTTCTTGATCTCCTTTAGGGAAACCCACAAAATCTGGGTACCATTAGAATTCCTAGGAGTTTGTAAAAAAAGGAAGGATGCAAATTTGGCGTGGGTAGCTTATGTGGACAAAAAGTTATGAGGGCCTAAGCACGAACTACCCAAAACAGCTGAAAAAAGGCTTGTACCTGAGGGGGAAAAGGCCTGTCTGCGAAGGGGTTAAATGTTGATGGCCCGGGACCTGGCTCTTGAAATTGACAGCTGTCAGTGTTGGTTGCTATCCTTGTGGACAGAGCTTTCCCTGGGCTGGGGACAGAAGTCAGACCCAAGGAGTGGAATGACCCACATACCTTTTTTGGCCATGGTGGTATTGTCTGCCTACTGGGATGCATCTGTGAGCACATTAAGTTTAGGAGCTTCACAGATGGGGTTCCCAGATGAGGAGAAGGGTTCTCCATGGGTCAGTTTGGTGGCCTCATAAGGTATAGACACAGAAGCACAACTGAGTTCAGAAGGGCATAGAACTAGCAAGTACCCCTGCAGTAGTGGGCCATTATCCATGGTCTATCACCCTGAGTAGGGAAGTCACTCAAAACATTGTTTGGCCTACCCTGGCTTTAGGCTTCAGGCTGGAAGGGGATATGTTGGAAATAACCTCTCTGCAGGGTCACCTCCAAACTTTTTGCCTTCCTCCTCTTCCTTTTCTGACCTTATTTTTGCTGGCTTTAGGCCTCTGGGCACTTTACCACTGCTAACCAGTGCTAAAGTGCATGGGCCTGTGCTCTCTCCCTAAAAACATGGTAACATTGGCTCATACCCAATTGGCATATTTAATGGACTTGTAAGTCCCCAGTAAAGTACACTGCATGTGACCAGGGCCTGTAAATTAAATGCTACTAGTGGGCCTGAACACTAATTGTGCCACCCATATAAGTAGCCCCTTAACCATGTCTCAGGCCTCCCATTGCAGGGCCTGTGTGTGCAGTTTCACTGCCACTTTGACTTGGCATTTAAAAGTACTTGCCAAGCCTTAAACCCCCCTTTTTCTACATATAAGTCACGCCTAGGGTTGGCCCTAGGTAAATCATAGGGCAGGGTGCTATGTAGGTAAAAGGCAGGACATTTACATGTGTGTTTTACATGTCCTGGTAGTGGAAAACTCGTAATTTCAGTTTCCACTACTGTAAGGCCTGCTCCGTTAATAGGATAGCATTAGGGCTGCCCTCATATACTGTTTGAGTGGTAGATCAGACAGGGGTAGCCAGGACATATTTAGTATGGCCAACATGACAATAGAAAGTCCTGCGGTTGGATTTTATATTACTATTTTAGAAATGCCACTTTTAGAAAGTGAGCTTTTCCCTACACTAAAATCCATTTGTGACTTACTGTAGGAGGCTGGCCTGGCTTATACCCGGTACCTTGTGGTACTTACACCTTGTGCCAGGTCCAGTTATCCCTTATTAGAAGATTAGTAGTGTTCTAGCAGCTTAGGCTGATAGAGGTAGCTATAGCAGAGCAGCTTAGGCTGAACTAGGAGACATGCAAAGCTCCTACTATACCACTTATGTCATATAGCACTATTTCATAAGAAACACAATACTCAGAGTTACTAAAAGTAAAGGGACTTTATTTTAGTGACAATATGCCAAAAGTACCTCAGAGGATATACTCCCTTAGGAGGTAAGTAAAAAATATACAAAATATACACACAAACCAAAATCAGGTAAGTAAACAGTTAGAAAAGTAGTGCAAACACTGTAGAATACAATAGGATGCAATAGGACACAATAGGCCTAGGGGCAACACAAATAATATACTCCAAAAGTGGAATGCGAACCATAAATTGACCCCAGGCCTAGTGTAGTGTGTAGAGGGTTGCTGGGAGTGTAAGAAAAAACTAAGGGTGTCCAAGATACCCCACCCCAAGACCCTGAAAAGTAGGAGTAAATTTACCCTACTACCCCAGAAAGACAGTAAAGACGAGATAGGGGACTATGCAAAGGCAACAACTGACTGCAAAGTACTGAAGATGGACTTCTGGACCTGAGGACCTGCAAAGGAAGGGGACCAAGTCCAAGAGTCATGCAAGTGTCCGGGGGGGAGGAGCCCACTAAACCCGGGTTGAAGGTGCAAAAGGGCTGCCTTTGGGTGGAAGAAGCCGAAGATTTTGCAACAATGGAAGGCGCCAGGAACTTCTCCTTTGGTCAGAATATGTCCCACGGTGTGCTGGAGGATGCAGAGTTGTTTTCACGAAGAAAGACTGCAAACAAGCCTTGCTAGCTGCAAGAGACGCTGTTGAAGATAATGGGTGCTGCCCAGGCCCAGGAAGGACCAGGAGGTCGCCCCTTGGAGGAGGAGACAGAGGGTGCACTCAACAACAGAGAGAGCCCATGCAGAAGCAAGCATCACCCGCAGAAGCACTTGAACAGGTATTGAAGAAATATGAGCACAGCAGTTGTCTCAACACAACAAAAGAGGGTCCCACGAAGCCGGTGGTCAACTCAGCGAGTTGAGCAATGCAGGATGGTGTGCTAGGGGCCTGGGCTGTGCATGAAGGATTCCTTGCAAAAGTGCACAGACGCCCTAGCAGCTGCAGATCACACAGTACACAGGATTACTGTCTGGCGTGGGGAGGCAAGGACTTACCTCAACCAAATTTGGACAGAAGGACCACTGGACTGTCGGGGTCACTTGGATCCAGCTCCCGTGTTCCAGGGACCACGCTCGTCAAGATGAGAGGGGACCCAGTGGACCAGTGATGCAGAAGTTCGGTGCCTGGGTTAGCAGTGGGAAGATTCCGTCGACCCATGGCTTCCAGTGCAGGGTGAAGGCTGACAGCCCTCAGAGCATGCACAACCAGGAAACAGTTGAGAAAGCCACAGGATTAGGTGCTACAATGTTGCTGGTAGTCATCTTTCTACTTTGTTACGGTTTTGCAGGCGTCCTGGAGCAGTCAGAGGTCGATCCTTGGCAGAAGTTGAAGAGAGAGATGCAGAGGAGCTCTGGTGAGCTCTTGCATTCATTAGCTGAAGAGAAACCCACAGGACAGACCCTAAATAGCCCACAGAGGAGGATTGGCCACCAAACCAGGTAAGCACGTATCAGGAGGGGTCTCTGACGTCACCTACTGGCACTGGCCACTCAGAGGCCTCCATTGTGCCCTCACACCTCTGCATTGAAGATGGCAGGAGTCTGGGACACACTGGAGGAGCTCTGGGCACCACCCCTGGGGTGGTGATGGACAGGGGAGTGATCACTCCCCTTTCCTTTGTCCAGTTTAGTGCCAGACAGGGGTTGGGGGATCCCTGAACTGGTGCACACTGGCTTGTGCAAGGAGGGCACCATCTGTGCCCTACAAAGCATTTCCAGAGGCTGGGAGAGGCTAATCTTCCCCAGCCCTTAACACCTATTTCCAAAGGGAGAGGGTGTAACACCCTCTCTCAGAGGAAATCCTTTGTTCTGCCTTCCTGGGACTGGGTGGCCCAGAACCCAGGAGAAAGAAACCTGTCTGAGGGTTGGCAGCAGTGGTAGCTGCAGGGAAAACCCCAGAGAGATAGTTTGGCAGTACCCAGGGTCCATGCTGGAGCCCCAGGGATGCATGGGATTGGCACCCCAATACCAGATTTGGCATGGGGGACAATTCCATGAATTTAGACATGTTACATGGCCATATTCGGAGTTACCATTGTGAAGCTACATATAGGTATTGACCTATATGTAGTGCACGCGTGTAATGGTGTCCCCGCACTCACAAAGTCCAGGGAAATTGCCCTGAACAATGTGGGGGCACCTTGGATAGTGCCAGGGGGCCCTCACACTTAGTAACTTTGCACCTAACCTTCACTAAGTGAGGGTTAGACATATAGGTGATTTACAAGTTACTTAAGTGCAGTGTAAAATGGCTGTGAAATAACGTGGACGTCCCTTGCAACGAAACCAGGACCAGAAGACGGAGAGCACCATAGCCAGACAGCGAACGCCAGCATACAGGACACGCATATCGACCCACACAGGAGCCGTCCTCAGTTCAGACACCATCCACCACACTCACCATGTCCCCCCAAAAAATCCACGCTTCACCGAAAGGGAGCTAAGGACCATGGTGGACAAGATCCTGAAGATGGAGCCACAAATATTCGGGTCCGAGGTGCAGCACACACCCATCGCGCGGAAATTAGAGCTGTGGCAGACCATTGTCAACAGGGTGAATGCAGTGGGACACCATCCACGCACCAGGGACGACATCTAGAAGAGATGGAATGACCTGCGGGGGAAGGTCAGGGCCATGGCATCTAGGTACTACATCGCAGTGCAGAAGTCTGGGGGAGGACTGCCACCAACACCACCCGACTACACCGACTGGGAGGAGATGGTACTCGCCATCCTGCACTCAGAGAGACTCACTGGACTCACTGGAGGAATGGACTCGGGTAAGTCATCTACAAAAACCCCATATACAACACATCTGCAATGCATACACCACCCTACTCCACCCATACCCGCCTCGACCTACACCCCACCCAGCCATTACCCACCACATCCACCACCCGGCATCATCTATAACTCACTAACAGGCCCACATCACTCTCGCTTTGCACAGCCACCCACCCCTGCACGTACCCACAATGCAATAATACCCCCACCACAATCCAACCCCACCACTGCCACTAAATGCAATGTCCACCTCACAAAGGCACACTGGAAGGCCACTGAAAGTAACACCAGCCCAAAATAGCCCAGTTCTGTACACCTCAAACCTTCAGGCATATGTAACTGACATGTCTATGTCCCCCAAAAGGCACCACCACCCATGCAACCCTAATGGACGGGACAAGGAGTGCCACAGCCCTCCAGAGAGACAGAGGCACATCACAAGACCTTGGCAAAGGATCCCTGGACACTGATGAGCAGACAGGCCCCTCACACAGTCCTGGATTCTCACCATGCAGCAGCCCCACCCAGGAAACCACTGTCACCCCTAACACTGAATCAAGACCAGCAGACCAGGTGAGGCGTACCCACACCAGTGTACCCAGGGCACAGACTGGTGGAACACAGCTACAGAGGCCACAGTCTCCCACTCCCAACATGAGGAAGGTGAGGGCCCCAGTACAAGTGGCACATCAAGACCTGCGCAGGGGACACAGTCACAGGAGGCTAGGACAAGTTCAAGTGTCCCAATGAGTCAGGCGATAGGGCACCGGATGGATGCAGCTGCCCAGGATGTTTTTGCAGAGGTATTGGGGGCCTACCGACATACCCAAGACAGGTTGGCACAGATTGTGTCCACCCTGGAGCAAAGTCAGAGGACAATGCCACAATGGCCTCCATTGCTGGAGCACTGCTGAGGTTGGTAAAAAAACAGTCTGACACCCCCACCGGACAAGAGGCCCCCACAACAGCCCAGGACAAGCAGCAGAAACAGCACAGGAAATACCCTCCCAGGATTCACAAGGGCCAACCATGCCACCCCAAGAAGCTCCAGAGCAGGCGCCCAAATGTAGTCTTAGGCCAAGTTATGGCACTGGAAACCCAGCTAAGAACAAGCCCCCCCCCAACAATTGACACTGCTACTAATGCACAGCAACCATCCCACCCATTCACCAACAACACTTAGCTGAGCGCAAATTGAAGTACTATTCTACAAAATGCACCCTTCTAAAACATCCATCAGGGCTGCCACCAAGTAGGTTTTGAGGACCCCAACCCTTATGACTCCCATCACTGTATATAGCACAATTCACTCTATTCTACCAATAAAACACATTTCACACCTTTAACACTGTCCCCTGTCTTCAATGTTGAACAAAGTGGAGTATGGATGCAACTGGCAGAGAACAACTTTATTGTCAGTTTGTGCTTGGTGGTGGTACTGTGTGTTTTAAATTAGGCAAGGTGGGAATGCATATATTTTCTGTCAGTACCATGCAGAAGTGGTCCATGTATCGCCTATCATGACCAATCCACCCTATATGACAGAACACACTGACAGACTTAACTCCCACACAGTTATTGGAAGTAGAGTTGCATCAGTTGGTTCCTGGAATGGACATCTTCCCCTTCCTCATCCTCATCATCACTCTCCTCACCTCTCTGAGGCAGCTGATCAGGACCTATAGCACCTCCACCTCCAAAAGGGGGATAGAATGCCACTTTGTGCAGCATGCAGCAGGCCACCACTATTCTACACACCTTATCAGGCCCATAGGACAGGGAACCCCCAGAGATATGTAGACACCGGAATCTAGCCTTCAGGAGACCTATAGTACGCTCTATGACCCTCCTAGTATGTCCATGGGCCTCATTGTATTTCCTCTCTGCATCTGTCCTGGGATTCCTCACTGGTGTCAGGAGCCAACGCAAGTTTGGATATCCAGAATCACCTAGAAAATAGTTAAATACAGAGTTGTCATTGTAATGTCCCTTAGTCAGACAATGGCCCTCATTCCCTCATTCCAACATTGACGGGCGGCGGAGGCCGCCCGTCAATGTTGCGCGTCAGGAATACCGCTCCGCGGTCCAGAGACCGCGGAGGGTATTCCAAGTTTTCCCCTGGGCTGGCGGGCGGCCGCCGAAAGGCCGCCCGCCAGCCCACGGGAAAACGACCTTCCCACCATGAAGCCGGCTCGTAATCGAGCCGGCGGAGTGGGAAGGTGCGACGGGTGCTACTGCACCCGTCGCGTATTTCACTGTCTGCTATGCAGACAGTGAAATACATTTTGGGGCCCTCTTACGGGGGCCCCTGCAGTGCCCATGCCGTTGGCATGGGCACTGCAGGGGCCCCCAGGGGCCCCGTGACTCCCCCTCCCGCCATCCGGTTCCCGGCGGGAGAACCGCCAGGAACTGGATGGCGGGAGGGGGAGTCGGAATCCCCAAGCCGGCACAGCAAGCTGCGCCGGCTTGGAGGATTCCTTGGGGGCAGCGGGAAACCGGCGGGAGACCGCCGGTTTCCCTTCTCTGACCGCGGCTAAGCCGCTGCGGTCAGAATGCCCCGCGGGGCACCGCCGGCCTGTCCGCGGTGCCACTGCGTCCTGCGGCCCTGGCGGAAGTAATCCGCCAGGGTCGTAATGACCAACAATGTGTCAGTTAGTGACAGGCAAACTTACCTATGATCCACCCTCTATCCTCTTGTAGTTGTTCCATCTTCTGTGGCACACTACTGTTCCTCAACAAAAATGAATCATGGACTGAACCCGGAAACATGACATTCACATGGGAAATGTACTGGTTTGCAGTACACACCAATTGGATGTTCATGGAGTGAAAGTTCTTCCTGTTTCTGTACACTGGTTCAATCACTCTTGGGGGGATGATAGCTATGTGGTGCCATTGATGGCACTTATGACATAGGAAATGTTTCCAAAGGCATAGAAGTCAGACTTGATGGTAGGGAGGTCAGCACTTTGGGGGAATCGCACATAGGACTGCAGATGTTGTACAAATGCATTTAGAAACCTTGTCAGTACCTGGCTGTGAGAACCCAGCATCCATGCCCACTGTCACTTGAAAAAAAGCCTGTGGCCAGGAAATGGAGTGCGGAGAGCACCTGCACCTCAGTTGGAATGGCATGCTGATTACGATTTCCGGGAGTCAGTGCAGGATCCAGTAATGCACATAGGTCCTGAATAGTTGCACATGTGAGTCTGTAAGTGATAATGATCTGATGCTCCACCATGGTCCCCATATCCACAAGTGGTCGGTACACCGATGGTGCCCTTCCTCACCACAAGGGTCGGTACCTTTGAGGGGTAAGAAAAAGGAGTGATGTGCACACATACATTGGCATATTTGCTGAATACATGCAGTGCATTGTTCATAGTAGTGTCTGTACAATAACTGCAACCTGACAGATGTACATCACTAGGAGGGAACAGAGTAAATCATGGGTGCACTGAAAATTGATGCACAGCCAGCCAGAAATCAACGCACAGCTGAGCCGGAACAATGCAGCCCGACTTCACGTGTGAAGAAACAACACAGTGCCTGCCTTGCATCTGGAAATTCAAAGAACAACCTACTGGATCGACGCACAGCCGAAATGGAATGACGTAGCTTGACTTCTCGAGTGAAGAATCGATGCTGTGCCTGCCATGTGACAGACAACTTGACGCACCGCCCACCGGATCAACACAACACCTGGATTTCTTCCCGCACACCCAGGATTTCACCGCATCATCCTTGGGTGTCAAAAAGATCCCTGCATCACATTGAGGAACAAAGACTGCGCACTGGAAATTGATACAAAGCCCCCTGCAGCGTGGAAAGAAATGATACATTGTCTGTGCCGTGTCAGAAAATCCGACACACACCCCATTTTTCCACACATCTCAATCTCTGCAGTCTCTGTGCCTGTTATTTGTGACGTAAACCAGGTAATTTGTGAAACCTAGAGACAACTGTTGATTTTTAAGATTTAAGACTCTTTATAATTTTGCAAGTGATATCTCAAATTGTGCTTATTGAATCTTTATCGTTTTGACCTTATTTAACCAGATAAATATTATATATTTTTCTAAACCTGTGTAGTGTACTTTTGTGGTGTTTTCATTGTGTTACTGTATCATCTATTGCACAAATCCTTTACACATGGCCTTCTAAGTTAAGCCTGACTGCTCAGTGCCAAGCTACCAGAGGGTGGGCACAGAATAATTTCAATTGTGTGTGACTTACCCTGACTAGAATTGTGCTCCCTACTTGGACAAGGGTGTATACCTCTGCCGACTAAAGACATAGGCCGTCATTACGAGTTCAGTGGTCTTGAAAAAAGACCGCTGATGCCGTGGGCACCACAATACCATATTTGTGGCACCCTATTTTGACATTTCAGCTGGGCCAGCTGAAAAGTCACATCAACATTGAAGCCGGCTCATAATAGAGCTGGCGGCAATGTTGATGTGCAGCGGGTGCAGCAGCAGCCGTCGCACATTTCACTGCCCGAAATTCGGGCAGTGAAGTGCACGATGGGGCTGTGCCTGGGGACCCTGCACTGCCCATGCCGTGTGCAATTTTTGCCAAGTGCATGGACAGTGCAGGGGCCACCAGGTGCACCCGAGTCCCCCTTACCGCCAGCCTTTCCATGGGGGTGTTTCCCGCCATGGACAGGCTGGCGTTGGGGAATCATAATCCCCAGGACAGTGCTGCTTGCACCGATGCCCTTGGGATTACGACCGCCTGACAGAAGCCAGGCGGTATAGTGGAGGGGCCGGCAGTACGGCTGTGGCTAATGCGCCACAGTCATAATACACTGGCAGAACACCGCCAGCCTGTTGGCGGTGTTACTGCCAATGTTCATCCGCCGTCCGCCAGGTTCGTAATAACCCCCATCATTTCTAACACCGACCTATAACGTCCCTGAAACGTTTGTTTTTTTCAATACATTTCTACAGATTTTAACCCTTATAATGACCCAACCCCACAACAAGCATGGCCTTTGGCAGTACAGGATAGGGATTGTCTGCAGGCCCTGGCTTCAGGCCAAGCCCTGCAGTCTACTCCCAAAAACCCCACACCTTGCATGACCTTTGGCCATACACAGCATGGGTTGGCTGCAGGGACTGGACTGTGGCCAGGACTTGCGTCCTACCTCCTATACCAAACTCAACCCCACACCACTTCTTTGTTAGGTGGGGATGTGATCATATACATGTCTCCAAAATCAGCAGGAAGCGCACTCTGGTGGTCTTTTATAGTAAGCTATCAATCATCCTGGGAAAATAGTGGGAAGATTTTGCATACCACTAATGTATAATGGGTGGGGCCAAAATGGCGGAGCTTCTAGGCCATTTTTCATACTTGTAGTTTTTAAAAGGCAGAACCCGGTCTATGGTCTCAGTAGCAGATGACAAGAAAGAACCCACTCATCACAGTTACTACATGAGATATTCCACTTGAAAAAAGCAGGGATGCAATGTCTCCACAAAGGTTTACAGATAACGTTTCAAGATGGAAATGCAAAGAAAGAACCCTTACTTTGCCTTGACCATGCACAAGAAATTAGAATGATTAGCACTTAATAGAAGTGGAGCTTGAACGTGGGCATCTGCTTTGTTTTATATCTGTAAGTTCTTCCCATTGAAGTTGAATTTCTGTGAAATGAATATCATGCCAGAATGAATCCTGCCTTGCCGAATTTATCCAAGAAGACACTACCATTTTGTGCACAATGTCTACCCAACTGGATTACTTTCTACTGGTTAATTAGTAAGTGCTACTATGTTGGGTATGTGTATAGTGCATCTCCTACACTACAGCTCCGTAAAGGATGCCGAGGTAATGTCTCCAGTGAGTTTGTGTGTCTGTAACTTTGCCAGTGTTACTGTTCCTCAAGCATCTTCATCAGATTACTTTTGAAGGTGGAACTGCAGAGAAAACACACTTGGATGATTTCTATTTTTTTAATTATTTATTGGACCGTTGGGGGAGCCTCAAGCCCCCCGCAGTCCCAGATGGCTCCCCACCTCCTGGGGGATCCAGCATTGCTCCCACATGCAGGGGGCTGATGGAAAGGCAGCTCCCTATGTGCGGCCTCTGTGGGGGCCATGCGCCCCCTCTTTGTTCTGTACAGGCCAGCCCTAAGTAGGTGGTAGTCCCTGGGGCAGTATATGGCCCCCATCCCTTCTTAAGTGTTTAAAAGGCCCTGGGGAGGTGGTGGTCCCTAGGGCAGCCACACCACAATAATCTTGTATTTGTTCCAGGGAGACGGTGGTCCCCCAGGCCTGAGGGGGTCTGCGTGGCCCCCATGTCAATTTTTTGTGTTTAGCCCTAGTGAGTTGATGGTCCCCGGGGATTTGGTAAGCCCTTAGAGGGAGGCTCCAAGGACCCTCCTCCATTTGTATATAATTAGCATGGTCCCAGGATCTGACCCATCTGAGGTCAAAGTTAACAACATGTGTAGGAGACTGCGCTTCTTTTTTTTAAAATTTTTGGCAGATCCACGGATACTCCACCGATATTTCCAATTTTTGTTTAAAAAAAAATCTTGCCCTGTTGGGGCTCCAGGGGGACCCCAGCACCAAGGCTAGGGGCTAGGTTAATCCTACCCTGTCCTCATTTATTTCACATTTTCTTAGGGGCTCAACTGAAGCCAGGTTCCACAATGGCTGCCAGAACTTCCTGGTTGAAGTGTTGACAGCCAAACAGATCTCAGCACAAGATATGTGGTATCTGCAGTGCCCCTATATAAGCATGCTTTCTGGACCAAAAGCTAGCTTTTTACCTATTTTGGTATAATTGTGTCCAGGGGTCCATGCATTTTCAAAATCCCTATGGGAGAAAGCACGGGAAAATGTGTTTTGAGACCCTCTTTTCCTCAGCCCCCGCCTGAGAGATCACCCCAAAATTCTCAAGGCAGCAGCTGAACCGACTGTTGCATTAGATTTAGGAGGCTTATGAAGATTCATCAAATGGCGCCAACGTTATTGGCAAAACAATAACACATTACGTCCTAATTCTAACTACCTACTCTTGACTGTCAGTAGGAAATATATATATATATATATATATATGTATATATATATATATATATATAGCATAAAATAATTAATAAAAATATTTATTTCACAATATGTGTGTGTGTGTGGGTTTTTTGTTTATATAAGTACATATTTATAGATCATATTATCATATTAAATACCAGTGGAAATCATTTGATTTGCTTTGCATTTATATATTAAAATATTTCACATGTACTACTTTAAACCCTTATACTAACAAATCGACTTTTTGTATATTTTTTTAAATGTTAGTCTTAATGATATTTTGTACCTAAATAAGTGTAAGAGCATGATATATTGTGATAAATACTTCACCAAAATATCACAAAATTTGCTCCTGTAGCGCTATGTTAATGTTACGTTGATGTTAGACTTGGCACCCTTGGCATGGTATCCCCTAACTTTTTGCCTCTGTTTCCCAGGTTGATGATGTATGATGGACTCTGTTTTTGCTGTTTTTGATTGTAATTGACTTACCATGATTGGCATATTTGATTTACTAGTAAGTCCCTAATACACTGCACTAGAGGTGTCCAGGGCCTGTAAATCAAATGCTACTAGTGAGCCTGCAGCACTGGTTGTGCCACCCACATGAGTAGCCCTGCGAACATGGCTCAGACCTGCCACTGCAGTGTCTGTGTGTGCAGTTTTAAACTGCCAATTTGACTTGGCAAGTGTAGCCACTTGCCAGGCCTAAACCTTCCCTTTTCTTACACGTAAGGCACTCCTAAGGTAGGCCCTAGGTAGCCCTATGGGCAGGGTGCAGTGTATATTTAATGTAGGACATATACTAATGTTTTTTATATGTTCTAACTGTGAAATACTGCCAAATTTTGTTTTCACTGTGCAAGACCTATCTCTCTCATAGATTAACATGGGGAGTGCCTTTAAATATTATTAAAGTGCAAATTCCCTTTCAAAGCAGATAGAAATATGCATTTTTTTACTTCAACCATTCTGTGACTCTGCCTGTTTGTGGATTCCCTGTCTGGGTCAGTTTGACAGTCGGGCTGTTTGCACCTCTCCTCTAGACAGTAACACAAAGGGAGCTGGGGTGCAGTCTGCATTTCCTGATGAGCCATCTGTGCTGAGAAGGAGGGGAGGATTGGTCACTTACACCTGAAAGGGCTGTGCCTGCCCTCACACAATGCAGTCTCCAACCCCTGGTGTGAGCTTACAAACAAGAGAGACTTTCCTTTGAAGTGTGCCCACTTCAAAGGCAGAAAGGAGTATAAGTATTGGACCCCAAACCCCTGAAAATTGGATCACTTCTGGAATCAAGAGGAACCTCTGCCAAGGAGAAGAGCTGAAGAGAAGTGCTATCCCTGCCCGTGACTGTGCTTTGTTGGGATATCCTTCTGTTGATGCTTCTGCCTGTGAAAGGGGACAAAGACTGGACTTTGTTGTGCATTCTTGCTTGAGAAGAATCTCCAAGGGCCTGAACTGAACTTGCCTCCTGTTGTTGAAGTCTCAGGGCCATCAAAGACTTCCTCTGCCACCACTTGGACTCTCTGTTGAGACTCTTGTCCTGCCAACTGGTGCCCTATCCAGTCCCTGGGACCTTGAACGGTGATGTTGGCAGACAAGAACTGAAAATCCAGGCACTGAACGCCATGCGGGTACATTTTCGATTCACCTTCCGCAACACGGCTGATAAACGACGCACGCCGGCTTCGAGGCTGAAATCAATGCTCAACCTGCATCACTTCTGGGACATCAAACCATTGTGGCTTGGAGAAATGATGAGCAACATCTGCTTACGGAGGCTGATAATGATGCAAACCCCACGCAGTGTGGGTTTCTAACACTATGCGACCAGATTTTCCATGCATCATCGCTGAGTGCCCAAGTCAACCCTATTCTGAGCGGATCTGTGGTGCCCCATCCGAAATTCTATGCATCGCTCTCTTGCGAGAGTGAAAACCAACACACTGTTGGCCTGACCAGAGAAGGAAACGATGCACAGCCTCACTTTTGAGTAAAGAATCGACGTATTGCTACCGTTTTCTGAAGCATGCTCACCCGTGCAGCTTTATATGTGATGCTAACCAGGCACTTTATGTAACAACAGCATTCTCACTGTTTGCTAAGGATGAAGACTCTTATTCTTTTGAAAATTATTATCTTGACTTGGGTATGTTGGAGTTTTGGTGTTTTGGTCTTGTTTGATTCAAATAAATATCACTTATTTTTCTAAACAGGTGTGGTGTCCATTTTTTAGTGTTTCACTCTATAACTGTGTGTGTTGGTACAAATACTTTTCACATTACTTCTGAAGTTAAGTCTGCCCGCTCGTGCCAAGCTACCAAGGGGGTGAGCGGGGTTTAACTGAGTGTGATTCTCCTTTACCCTGAATAGAGTGAGGGTCCTTGCTTGGACAGGGGGTAACCTGACTGCAAACCAAAAACCCAATTTCGAACAGTTGCAGTAGCGTAAAAGACAATAAAAAGCAAGAGCACATCTGACATAGTAATAGGGTGACCACCTCCCTCCAGGTCGTTACAGACAGTTTCCAGTTCTAGATCCAAGACCTTTGTGTCTATATATTAGTTATATCCTTAGTGTATCCTGGGTGTTGTAGTGTTGTTTTGCTTCCATTTGTGTAGTTAGACTAACACACCTGAAATCAGTGATTTGTAGGTGAAAAGTTCAGGACTGGGGTCCATGATAATCTTGTGTGTTGTGGCAATTCTTGAAGATGCACTACATCCTGCACCAATGAGTGATATCTCAAGCATCCATTCCTAAAGATCCACCTAATTTATGTATTTCATTCATAACTGAATGATTTTGAACAGCCTATTTTTATTTATTCATTATTCACCTTTCAAGTGTTCCATGTACACCCACAGGACAGGGTGATAATGTATAAAAATGTGGTATACTACATATTGGGGCTAGGTTGCACAATGAATTAAAGCCCCAAAGCGTATTTCATTCTCATTTTTATGATGTAATGGTGAAGTTAGATATTTGATAACATAAGTGGAAAAGTAAGTTATTAAAAATGTATTTTGCGCTTCCTGATGCGAAACTGGCTTAAAACCTAGTTTGCAATTAACCCTTTATCAACATACACTAATACCCGTCACACATGAGCCAAATGTGATTTCTTGATTCTTCTCCTATAACCAACAATTGATATCATTGCACACCTTTTCTGGGACCATGGCATGCTGTTCCTTACATATTTTCTAAACAATGTTTTATGGGGAGCACTGGGAGCAACCACTGTTGATTTCACTACATTCCCTGCAGCTTGCCAGCGTTTGGAGAAACTCCCTACATCAATCTCTACCAAACAGATGATCAGCATTAGGTCAGACACCTGGGCCCAGGCCCAGGACCTGGGCCCAGGCTAACTGCCATTTCTAACTGGGAGGAAACGTACTGCACCCTACAGTGACTACACAGATTTGGCCTACGTGAAGACCCTGGTTGAGCTAGATGTGGACAGCGAAGGGCAAGCTTTCTGCACCTATCCTAGCTCTTTAGCCGCATTCAATCCTACTGAAGGATGGTTTATAGATGTAAATATCGAGCTGCAAGTAATGGCTTTTTTAACCTGGTTGTAGGTTATTAACAGTGCACTTTTCAGCACTTGGGAGTGTTCATTTTACCTGGCCCAGAGTAATGCATCTTTAACCCTGCAATTGCGACAGGAATTCATGAAAACTGCGATATGGAGAACATTTTCAGTTAGAGCTATTATTGAAACAATCCAATTTGGTTTAACAATTTTAAAATTTCAGATTTTAATAGCAAACGGCCTACATATTCTTACTAAGGTAATATTGTATTGAAATTCAGAAAGTCTGAAAATTAAGAAACTTTGACTACTATTGGTTCTCCTTTGCTAATGAATGACACGAGTTCCAGAAATAGAGTATAATTTATAGCTCATCCAATATAAAAGATTGGGGTACATCTGTTGCTCCAGAATGTCTGCTTACACTAAAATCATGTTGACTGGACTACAAATTTTCAATTTCGCTGTTTGTTTTTACTCTTTTGAATGTAGGAACTAAGTTGTAATTTACAAAATGCTTAGCACTTCACCACTTTCCAATATTTTTTTCAAAACAACCCCAAAGTGGCTTTGATAAGTCCCGGCAACTTTTAGGTGTA
Source organism: Pleurodeles waltl (assembly GCF_031143425.1). Taxonomy (NCBI): domain Eukaryota; kingdom Metazoa; phylum Chordata; class Amphibia; order Caudata; family Salamandridae; genus Pleurodeles; species Pleurodeles waltl. The sequence continues at coordinate 420,169,279 of NC_090438.1, forward strand.
GCATATTTATTTATGACTGCATTTTGTAAATACCAGAAAACATTTGCCCCTCAAAATATCACAAAGGTTCTGCAACTTAGAGGCATGCCTTGCATAGGGAAATTTAATAACATATTCAGGCTTCACCTGTACATTAAACACTGGAACAGACTAATAAACTACTTGATTCACAATTGGAAAGCTGCAGACAGTAAACTTCTAGGATCATCATTTGACTTTCCATGCAGGTTCCCTTTCCCGTGCTCCAGAGTGTTCCTTAATGGAAAACGCCGCACCCATGTGCAACTGCATTTTGTTCCTTCAATGGTAACATTATTTTGCCCTTACAGAAAGCACATTTCTACATCACTACAAATCTAGGGTTAATCTGCTGTCATTTCCACCCTGGAAGGTCAGCCACGTCTGTGGCCGGAGAGTAAGAATTTTAGGGCAAGACCGGAGGCTCTTACTATGCTTCTCAGTCTTGCTTTATTACAAAGAGCAGCAGTCAAAGGAACAACTACAATTCCCATGTGGCAAAGGGAAAAACCGGAGCAGGAACCAATAGGAACATGTACCATCATATAAACACTATGCTCGACTGTGACCAGCCTTCTTTCTTGCTGCTCGCAGTCAAGGATAAGTGTCCATTTTTGTTATTTATTGTTATTTCTCAAAATGTTGTATTTATTGAATATTGTTGTTTGTATATTAGCCCGTATTTCTCACTGTTAAGTTACTTTCACAGTGCCCGCGTTATTGTCTCGTTCGTTCAGACACCTTCCTCTCAGCCCCAGGGCCCCTCCGACGCTTCTTCCTTCACGCGCGAGTGCTCGCACTGCCTTTTTCCTGCTCGCATCTCGTTCTAACGACTCAGGCTCGTTAACGATGTGCGAGCAGCTTACCTCCGTTTTTCAGCTCCCTGCTCACTAGACGGTTGCTGCTCGACGCCTCTTCGTTCTTCAGCTCATTTTTCCGACTTCCACGCCTCCTCTATCCTTTATTAACTAACTTCATTGGAAATGCCCCAGGGGGCGTGTTCTCTCGCTCTCTTCGACCAGGCATATTTTTGTTAACCCTTTACTCACCTTACTGTTTTTTCCTATTTGTGAAAATTAATACTGACAATTTCCCCGACATGTCCAACCAGGATGATGTATTTAATCAGGAGTTTGGCAATTTTATTAATGAGGCAGTATCTAAGGCCTTTTCTGTTTCTATGAACAAAATTACCAGAAACCTTGAGTCTTCTGTGAATAATAAAGCCCAATGTAATGTCACCACTGATGGCGCTGCTTTGACCGGTGAAGCTCCTTCACCCCAGGACGAGGACGAGTCTCCTCCCAGGCCTCCTTTAAAGGAGGGGAAATCGGACAATACTCAGAAAAAATGTTTGTCTAAAACGAAACATATTTTCAGCGCGCCGAAGAAAATCATTATTTCCCACATCTCAGATACCGATGATGACATGGGTGACATGGATGACCTGGACGACGATCCAGATGTTTGGGGATCTATATCCCAGTTCTCCCCTCCTTCCAAAAAATCAAAATGTGATAGTTCCAGCCCATTTGCAGCCAAATTGATCCTAGATGCAGAGGGCAACCCTATGTTTGACACTTCCCTACTTCACCACCCCAACTCCACCGATTGGCTTCCCTCCTCCCATGTAGGTGACTACATAGCTTCCCGGTTGAGACTCCCATTAGATAAGGCCACTAGAAGTAAATTGAGATCAGAATGTCCCAGACCTTCCCTTTGTTCTAATATCACGTCAACTTCCTCTATTGACCAACCCCTCCTTTCTTTCTTTTCAAAGTTTGGCAAAGATCCCCGTAAGGGAGTAGACAAGGCCTGGTCGAATTGCCAGGATAAACTCCTGGACCTGGTGGGGCCGCTGGCCCATATTTTTGATTTGGCAGAATCAGCCAAAATGGACAATGCTGACATTGATCCGTCTGAACTCTCATTGTGGATACAGAGAGCCTTTTGCCTCTTGGGCAACGCAAATGCTGCCATCACACACAAGAGAAGGAAAGGTCTGCTGCTAAAACTCAACCCAAAGTTGGCTAACCTAGCCTCTATCGATCTAGGCATCAAAGCAGACGGACTCCTATTTGGTGACTCGTTCATCAAGGACTTGGGAAAGTTTGTTTCTACTTTTGCCTCAATAGACAAGGCTCAACAATCCATAAAGAAAGTTTTCAACCAGCGGGTTTTTGCAAAGGCCCGAAATGGCAGGAGCTGCATTACCGGCCGTTCCTTCCGATCTCAAGGATCCAGAGGCTCCTTCAATTCCAGCTATGAACCGCAATCATACAAACCGCAGTTCTATCCCCAGCGCGGCAGAGTCTACCATGGCAGTGGACAACTCAGTGCCAGACATAACTACCAACAAGGTAAGCCACAATTCTGGCCTTCCTCCTGTAGGAGGTCATCTTCGTCATTTTGTTTCAAAATGGCGCACAATCACAAACGATCCATGGGTTCTCGACTCAATTCAGGGTTATTCAATAGAACTTTATTCAACTCCCCACCAGAAGTCTCCACCTCCGCCTCTCCATTTTTCTCTAGAGATGTCCTCTCTTATTTCACAAGAGATTCAATCTCTTCTTTCCAAACAAGCCATACAAGTCACCCGTCCGGACCCTTCAGGTTTCCTGAGCACTCTCTTCCTGGTTCAGAAAAAGAACAAAAAACTAAGACCATTTATCAATCTTAGAGATTTCAATCGCTTCGTGGTCTACAGACATTTCAAGATGGAGACTATAGTCCATCTTCGAGATATTCTCCTTCCTTGCGACTATATGGCTCGCCTGGATCTCCAGGACTCGTATCTATCCGTCCCGATCCACACAAACCACAGGAAGTATCTTCAAATCTACCAATTTTCGTCCCTTCGGTTTGGTCTCTCATCAGCACCTTGGTGCTTCACAAAGATAATGAAACCAGTGACAGCCCATCTCAGATCTCTGGGCATCAGACTACGAATCTATCTCGACGACATCCTCCTAATACACCAGAATTATTCCTCCCCTCAATCCCATCTCCAGATCACATGTCCCCTTCTCTCTCTCAGTTAGGTTTTCTGGTCAACAGAGAAAAATCCATCATGACCCCTTCCCAGAAAATAGAGTTCCTGGTGTTCTTAATCGACTCCTCTTCCGCTACTCTACACCTTCCCCATCAAAAAGTAAAATCTATCAAAGCGGAAATTCTGAAGGTCCTACACAGCTCTCAGATTTCTCTCAGATCCCTAGCCAGAATCGTAGGCCTTCTCGCTTCTTCAATCCAAGCCATTTTTCCCAGTCCCCTCCATTACCGCGCCCTTCAAAGACTAAAGATTTGTTATCTCCGAAGAGGGCTTTCATACTCAGAGACAATTTCTTTGGACCAAGAGTCTCGGTCAGAACTCCAATGGTGGATAGACCATTTAGATGCCTGGAACGGCAAAACTATCTTTGCATCAGCCCCAGATCTTGTGTTAGAATCAGATGCAAGTCTGACGGGTTGGGGTGCGCGCTGTGGTCCCATCTCGACTGGCGGTTCCTGGTCTTTAGAGGAGGCCGAATTGCATATCAACTATGTAGAGTTGTGATCAAAAGCCTCACAAAAAACAGGGTTCAATGTACGATCCTCCTCCGTATGGACAATGTCTCGGCTGTCCGCTACATAAACCATTTAGGGGGAACCAGATCAAAACCCCTAGCAGATCTAGCAAAGAGCGTTTGGAAATACTTTCTCTCCAACGAAATCTCTCTTTCCGCAGAATACCTACCAGGTTACTCCAACGAGATTGCGGATTGGCATTCTCGCTTCCTAAAAGATTCCAGCGATTGGAAACTTCATCCCTCGGTATTCCAATCTCTACTTCACAAATGGGGCCCCTTCAAGATAGATCTGTTTGCCTCTCGTCTCAATACACAGCTTCCTCTGTTCTTCAGCTGGCGTCCGGATCCTTCATCCCTCGCCTCCGACGCTTTTCTCCAGGATTGGTCTTCCTCACTCAATTAAGCGTTTCCTCCGTTCATTATGATTACCAGGGTTCTCGCCCAGGTCAGGCGACAAAAAGCAACAATAATAATTGTTGCTCCCTTTTGGCAAACTGAAGTTTGGTTCCCTCCACTCCTCAAGCTCACAGCGGATTTTCCGGTCCTTCTTCCGAACTTCCCGTCCCTTCTACGGAACTCCCTAGGCCATCCACATCCTCTTGTCCTCAACAATTCTCTCACCTTTTTGGCCTGGAAGGTATTGGATCTTCCCAATCTTCCATTCCTATTTCAACAGAGGCTTCGGACTTTATTAATAAAGCCTGGGCCCCCGGCACCAGGAAAGCCTATTGTTCCGCCTAGTCTGTTTGTACAAGCTGGTGTGTGGCAAGGAATCTCGATCCCATTTCAGACAATATAAACTATGTAATTAATTTCCTAGTGGCCCAAGCTAGTGCAGGTAAGTCGTACACAACAATCAATCTGTATAGATCAGCTATTTCCTTACATCATGCTTACAGCAACGGGAAACCCATCGGAGAACACCCACTACTCTGTCATCTTCTTAAGGGAGTAAAATTTTCTTTTTCCCCTTTACCCAAATATTCAAAACTTTGGGATGTTAATGTTGTTTTAAATCTGTTCATTTCCTGGCGGGATAATTCCGAACTTTCCCTAAAAATGCTTTCCGCTAAACTTACCAATGTTGCTTTGTCTGGTTTCTATTAAACGAGTGTCGGATGTTAAAGCTCTTGACTGTTCATCTCGTCAATTCTCCCCTACAGGCGTTGTTTTTTCCATCAATAAACGCGCCAAAACCAACATACGTTCAGTGTTTTATCCTTACTTTCCCAATCAACCCAAGCCATGTGTAGGTCAATGCCTTAAAGCGTATGAAGATCGTACAGCCAATCTCAGAACGTCTTCATGTTCCCAGCTCCTTATTTCTTTTCGCAAACCTCACAAACCAGTTTCCTTAGCTACCTTAGCTAGATGGGTTTGTTGGGTCATGTCCTTAGCGGGTATTGACACCTCAGTTTTTGGTGCTCACTCCTCCAGAGGTGCTATGGCTTCCAAAGCCTTCTCGGTGGGTTCCAGACTAGAAGACATGCTGAGATCGGCTGATTGGTCAAATGACAATGTTTTTCGAACCTTGTATTGTAAACCAGTTCATACAGCTACTTCTGTTATTCTTAACATGCTTTAAACAAGCATAATAAGAGCCTCTGGTCTTGCCATAAAATGTAGATTTTCCTAGTAATTTATGATGGAAAGTCTTAATTTTATACATAATATAATTTTATTAAAGACAAGTGTAAATTCTAAATGAGAAAAGATAGAAATTTGGAGATTGGTGTCTCTGGACTCACAGTTTAAAATAACAACTTATGGTGAAGTCAGATTTTAAATTGTAAGTCTGAAAATGCCATTTTTAAAAAGGTGACATTTTCTTACTTTAAACATTCTGTGCCTCTGTCTGTCTATGCCTACATATCCGGGGTGGGTGGCAGCTGGGCTTTGTGTATGACATTTACATTGTGATGGCCTGTCACCAGTCTGATGGGCCTCCCTTGAGTAGATGGGAGGGAGGAGCTAACACACCAGAATAGGGCTGTGCCTGACCCCACAAAAAGAGCTGCATAACCCCCTGTAGTGTGTTGGGAGCCAGGGAAGAAAGGGCAAGGACCTTGTACACATCAAAGGCCTCTCTTTGATGTCTCCCCCACTTAAAAGGCTGAACTGAGTATACGTACTGGACCCCAAATCAGTACACTTTTCAATCTGAAGACATTCTGCAATGAAGAAGGACTGTGGTACTGCAGAGAGGAACAGCCACTCTGCTGAATTGCTTTTCTGTGTTGGTCTGCTGTCTCTTGCCTGCGAGTAAGATGGATTGGACCTAACTCTCTACATCCTCTAAAGAATCAAGTCACTCCAAGGGCTTGCCTCCTGTTTTGAAGTCTCAGGGCCATGAAAGACTTCCCCCCACTCTGCTGTAGCTGCTGGACTCTGCCAACTGTGAGTCCTGTCCTGCCAAGAGATGCCAATCCAGTCTTGGTCTTGGAAGGGAAGTCTGACACTGTTTTTCTGCAAAAACTGATGCAGAGATGCAGTTGTGCTGAACAGGACAACTTCTTTCTGCCTCTACGCAGATGCATCACTGCTGCCACTGAGGTAGAGCATCACCTTCGCTGCATGGCTCAACAATGATGCATCGACTCCATCAGAGGGGATTTGATGCTACACTTTGAGAACACTGCTTCGACGACTGCGTGGCTGGACGATGATGCATCCTCTGGACTGCACAAATCAGGACTGACGCATCTCCTTCATATTGCCTCTGCAGTGTTCATAGCGTCCACCTTCTACAGTTGTGGAAAACTGCCAGCCTTTAAACTTTTTTCCCAGATACTCATGGTAACTCCTTCAGCTTGTTTCATTTGGAAAAGGTCCACTGCATCACTAATACCTTATTTTGAATGGTGAGGCTGGACACACTAGTGTTCATAAGTTTCTTCTAATCTTGATCTATCCATCTTTTCTATTTGACCACTTGATGGTAAAGTCTCATCTTCTATATCTGTTGTATTTTGAAGAACAACAACATTTTTATAATAAATGTTGTTTTGTACCACGTGTAACGTTGCTTTTTATAAGTTATTAAAATGTACTAGTTCTTGCCATATCTTTTTGCTCTTTGTAGGTACACCATTTACTAAAATAATGAGTACGTCTTCAAAAACTCCCTGTACCCCTTTAGTTTCAATATTCTTTTTAAAATCTAATGGCAAGTACACAGATCTACCCTTAAGACCTTTTGGTAGCTCTGTTGAAGGTAATTTAACTGTTTTTGGTTCCACAATAGCTTTTAAAGGATGTTCACATTGTATCTGAATTGATTCATAAACATTTACATTTTACAGTTCTTGCAGTATTGGAACTATTTCTAACTTGTTATATACTAATCTATCTGGTATTTTGCTATATTCTAACTTATCATAGCAGTACTTACATATTATTTGATTTGTTGCCAAACCAAACCATTCATCTACAAACAGATAAGCAGCAAAATGTCACCAGTTATCTCTGTTTTTTATTCAGTTTTTGAGTACAGAACAACATCACAAGTTTGACTTTTATAGCTAATATCTTAACAACATACACAAACACAGTTTACTTTCCCTGAAGAAACTGTGTTAAACTCCCTAATTTCTTCTCCATAATTATCAACAGTGATGCCTGTGTCCTGTACCTCTACATCTGCATCTAATAACTCATCATTTTCCTTACACTCTTGTTCAAGCACAAAAAACAAAACTGAGCATCCTTACAAATGTTTTCTACCTCTGCTATTGTCCAATGCAAAAGAACTTTATTCATTTGTCCTAAAGAAAAGGAAGGTGTTTAGAAGTAGTAAAGCCTCCTATCAAAAGTTCATGGTCTCCAGTGATATACAGGTAATATTCTGAAATGATGAAAGTTGCTTAGGCACACTGTGTTTGATAGGGATGCTAGTGAATGTCATTGTAAAGTTGTATATTTTCTTACTTTGCATGAATCCTTCCAATATACCTACTTTCTGTTTCAGAGTTTTGCAGGGAAATATACAAAGAAAAGTTCACATTATATCAATTGATTCCTTCTGACACTCCAAATACTGCTACCGTTTCATTTGTGTACAGAGGCTGGTCTATGTCTTCCCTGTATCTCTTCAGCTACCAATTAACTTCTAGGTAAAATCCCCTCTTTTAGAACAACACTACCATCCTTCATCTCATAACACCATCTAGATTCCTCAACTGCATGTACTAATATGATCTCTTGGAAGTAGCTTTCTTCATTGAAGACAGACTCAGGACTGGAAGCATGTTTCCATTCACCACTGAAACTTTTGCAAATGTTAGTTCTATTTACAAGTCTTTTCTGTCACCTTCTTTTCCTCAAATACAGCACTATTTTATGAGAAAACATGTTTCTAGTATGTTGCCATATTTAAATTCATAATCAACAGTATTTTAGAGCTCATAGGGAAAGAAAAGCTCGAGAACCCTAACCATCTACTTTAGTAAGTGCAGATGAAGCTCTGCCACAGGAGGTTTAGAGGTGCCCTTCCGGAAATTGCTCCAGAGCTACAAAGGGTGGGGTTCTTCTGCTGGGACTGTAGGAAGATCCTTACAGCATGTGAACAGTCGGTTGCTGTGCTGCTGGATTCAGCAAAAAATCACAAATGCTATTTTTTTTCACTTTGAAACTGTTGCTTTTTGATGTTTTGAGGACCTTGTTTTGGTCCATTTACCATTTTATTTAAAAGAGATAACAATTTTTTACAAAGGTTATGAAAATAACAAAAAATTTTAAAATAGGTTTTAGAAAAATAAAACAGTTTTCGTTAGAACCAACTTTCTTGGATAATAAAAAGTTAAGCTATATGTGTGTTTGTGAAAGAAAGAGGCTGTATAATTGAGAAACTGGCTCAGTTAGTGGCTGCACACTTGTCCGACTGGATGATTCAGTGAGTGATTGTGAGGCTGTCTGTATGAGTGACTAACTCACTGTATGCATATTTGTATTGGTGAGTGACTGGGTGTGTTAGTATCTCCATGACTGAGTGAGTGGTTGTCTTAGTGGCTGCATGTGTGAGTGAATTGGTGTGTGAGTTTTTGTAAGGGTGAGTGACTGAATGTGTGAGTGGCTGCATGGGTAACAGACTGCGGGTATAAGTAGATGTATAGGTAAGTGAGTGGGTGTGTGTGTGTCTGTCTAATTGAGTGACTGGTTTGTGAGTGACTGTATGGGTGTGTGACTGAGTGTGAAAATATCTGTATGATTCAGTTTTGAGGTGCCTGGGTACCTGTATGAGTGAGTGAGTAGGTGTGCAAGTGACTGTATTGGAAAGTTAGTGAGTGTGTAAAAGTCAGCACAATTAAGTGAGTGGATGTGTGAGTAGATCTATGAGTAAGTGACTAAGGCCCTTATCATGACATTGGCGGTAAAAACTGCCTACTGCCATGGCGACAGCCACTAAAAGAACATCACCGTGGCTACCAGCCGTCTGACATATTATGACCAGAGCCAGTAGACCGCCGCCAGCCATATTATGACCCATAATACAGCCTGGTGGTGTTCTGCTGGCGGACACTGCTGCTAGCAGCAGCGCCCCATCCCGTCTCCTGCTGGAGGACCCCCTGAACACAGGTAAGTGGGTGCTCTGACAGGGGGGTGGAGGGTGTTTTGTGTGTGTGTGGGGTGTGTGTGAATGTTTGTGCGTGCGTGAATGCGGGTGTGTGTTCCGTGTTAAATGTGCATGCGTGTACGGATGTGTGAGTGTGTGTATGTTGTATTCTGTGAATGCGTGTATGTATGAATGTGTGTGCAGATGTGTGTGTGAATGGATGTATGCATGCGTGGATGCATGTGGGAATGGGTGTGTGTATGCATGTGTGTGTGTGTGAAGGGGGTGTGAATGTAGGGGGGTTTAGAGAGGAAGGGGGTGAGATGTCTGGAGAGGGGGTGGGTTGGGGAAGAACTCTATCAGAGACGGGGAAGGGATTTGTTGCAATAAGGAAGCCACAGAAACCATGGTGGTAGGTGGGGTCATTATCCCGCAGGCAGCACAGTGACAGCCGCCAGGCTGGAGATTGATATCTCCAGCCCGGTGGCTGTTACCACCATGGCAGTCGGTGCACTACATTGCCAGTTTGGCTTCAGCCAAACCGCCACTGTCATAATATGGTGGAAAGTATCGTCAGCCTGTTTGCAGTACTTTCCACCATATTACCGCTGACCACCAGGGTCATAATGAGAGCCTAAGTGTGTCAGTGGCTGCATGAGTGCGTCAATGAACGTGTGAGTTTTTGTATGGGTGAGTTAGTGGTTGTATAAGAGGCTGTAAGATTGACTGACTGTATGAGTGGCTATACGGGTGAGTGACTGATTGTGTGAGTAGGTGTTTGGGTGAGTAACTGGTTGTGTGAGTGGCAGAATGGGTGACCAACTGGGGGCATAATGAAGTGTATGAATGAGTGAGTGGGTGTGTGAGTGTCTGCATAGTTAAGTGTGTTGTTGTGTGAATGGCTATACGAGTGAGTGACAGAGTGTGTAAGTGTCTTTATGATTCAGTCAGTGGGTGCATGAGGGCTTGTATGAGTGAGTGAATGGCTGTGTGAGTAGCTATTTTGGTAAGTGAGTGAGTGTGTCAGAGTCTGTATGACTCAGTGAGTGGGTGTGTGAGTATTTGTATTAATGAGTGCCTGAGTGTGTCAGTAGTTGTATTGTTGAGTGACTGTCTGTGCGAGTGGCCGTATGCGTGAGTGACTGGTTGTGTGAGGGACTGTCTGGGTGAGTGATTGTGTATGAGAGGCTGAATATATGAGTGACTTATTGTGTGTGTGTCTGTATGAGAGAGTAAGTGGTTGTGTGAGTGCATGTATGAGAGAGCATTTGAGAATGTGGTTGTGTGTATGGGTGAGTAAGTGTGTGGTGTGAGAGTCTGTATTTGTGCTTGAGTGGGCGTGTGAGAGATTGCATGGTTCAGTGAGAGCATTTGTGAAGATTCTATAAGTGAGTCAGGGTGTGTGTGAGTGGCTGTCTGGTGAGTGAGTGAATGTGTGCCTGCATCATCGAATGAGTGGGTGTGTCAGTAGTTGTATGAGTAAGTGACTGTGTAAGTGTCTGTATAAATGAGTGTATGTGTGTATGAGTCTCTGCATAATTTAGTGAGTGGATGCATGAGTGGTTGTATGGGTCAATTACTAAGTGTGTAAGTGTCTGTATGATTGTGTGACTGTCTGAGCGGCTGTATGGGTAACTGATTGGGAGTGTGAGTAGCTTTATCTGTGAGTAAGTTGGTGTGTGCATGTCTGCATAATAGAGTGAGTGGTTGTGTGAGTGGCTCTAGGGTGAGTTACTGAGTGTGTAAAGGTCTGTATAATTCAGTGAGTGGGTACATGAGAGCTTGTAGGAGTGAGTGAGTGGGTGTTTGAGTGGCTGTATGGGTAAGTGAGTGTGTCAGAGTCTGCACAATTGAGTGAGTGGGAATGTGAGTAGTTATATGAGTGAGTGACTGAGGGTTTCTGTGGCTACATGAATGAGTCACTGAGTGTGTCAGTGGCTTCATGAGTGAGTCACTGAGTGTGTCAGTGGCTGTATGTGGGTGTGCAAAAGGCTGTATGATTGAGTGACTGTGTGAGTGGCTGTATGGGTCAGGGAGTGGTTGTGTGAGAGGCTGTATTGCTGAGTGTGAGTGTCTACATGATTGAGTTAGTGATCATGTGAGTGGTGTGTGGGTGAGTGAGGTGGTGTCCAAATGTTTGTATCGGTGAGTGACTGGGTGAATGAGAGGTTGTATGAGTGAGTGAGTGGGTATGTGAGTGTCTGAGTGTGTGCTTGTCTATATGAGTGATTGAATCTATGAGTGCATCTAATCTTGAGTGAATAGTTGTGTGAGTGCAAGTATGGGTGAGTGACTGAGTATGTGAGTGACTGTATGGGTGAGTAAGTGAGTGTGTAAGTGTCTGCATGATTAAGTGAGTAGGTAAGTGGGTGAAAGTATGTGTTAGTGACTTTATGTGTAAGTGTATGTATGATTGAGTGACTGGGTGTCTGCGAGGTTGCTTGATTGAGTGACTGGGTGTGTGAGATGTATGAATAAGTGAGTGGGACTATGAGTGTCTCTATAATTGAGTGAATGGTTGTGTGAGTGCCTGAATGGGTACGTGAGTAAGTGTGTAAGTGTTTGTATGGTTTAGTAATTGGGTGTGTGAGAGGTTAACTGATTGAGGAAGTGGGTGTGTGAGAGGTTGTATGAGTGAATAACTGGGTATGTGAGTGCCTATATGAGTGAGTGACTCTATGAGTGTCTCTATAATTGAGTGAGTATTTGTGTTTGTGCCCTTAGTGCCCTTATGGGTGAATTACTGAGTGTGTGAGTGGCTGTATAAATAAGTGATTGAGTGTGTGAGCAGCTCTGTGGGTAAGTGGCTGTCTCTTTACATAACTGTATGGTTGTGTAAATGGGTGAGTGAGTGGCTGTATGAGTGAGTGGGTGTATGAGTGTCTCCATGACTGAGTGAGTGGTTGTGGTAGTGGCTGTATGGGTGACGGACTGAGTGTGTGAGTACCTGTATGGATGAGTGACCGGGTGTGTGAGAGGCTGTATGAGAAAGTAATTGAGTGTGTGACTGTCTATATAGGTGAGTGAGTGGGTGTTTTACTGCCTAAATGATTGAGCGAGTGTTGTGTGAGTGGCTGTATAATTGAGTTACTGAATGTGTGAGAGGCTGTATGAGTTAGTGTTCTAGTGCGTTAGTGGCTGCATGGGTGAGTGAGTGCCTTCCCAGTGTGCAACTGCATATATGAGCTCTTGTATGAGTGTCTTAGTGGCAGAATTAGCAGTAGTATGAGTTAGTGTTTGTTTGTGTAACTAAGTGTGACAGTAATTAAGTTGAGGTGTGAGTGTCTGTATATGTCAATCAGTGGGTGGACCTGTGGTTGTATGGCTAAGTGAGTAGGAGTGTGAGTAGCTGTTTAAGTGAGCCATATTTGGAGGAACAACCGTCATCAGAGTTTATTACATATAAGATAGTTTTTCACCATGCAGTGCAACCAAACCTGAACACTATTAAAGATTGTTAAGTGTTTTTGTGCAAGATGACCCTTTCCAGGACTACTTCAACAAATATGCATGCAGCATTACAAATATGTTGACAAATGTGAAAAGATATAACTGCAATCACTATTGAGAAACAAAAAGAATATAACATGGGTTAGTAATATATTTCTAAAATTTGAAAAAGGAATAGTAAACATACATTATACTGTAATAGTATAACAGTTTTTCATAAAACATTATAGTTTCCTTCTTTTTCTGTTCTTAGCTTTTATACTTATACAACAAAAATATTGATTTTCATAAAGTTTCATCATTGAACAGTGGGGGAAAATTTATAACGGATTGTTTAAAAAAAGAACCAAAGCTGCACAGTATATCTTTAAAAATAAGCGGTACTATGCATTGCAGTTACCACAAACACTTCATAAATCGCTTTACGTAGATTTTCCCAACCTAATCTATTTAAATGGGTCAAAAAACAAATATTCTTATTATTATAACTGGTACAATAGTACTTGTACATATAGATGAGATTTCTGTTTCTGAGGCATTTTAGAAGAGATCATCCCTTGGAGGCCAAATGATCTTCAAAACAATGTTGCCCCATGTAGATTAAATACCATATATTATTATTGCAAGATATATTTCATAACAGTTTGATTGTGACAGTCTTTCTGTGATATTCTGTCCATCTATTTGCACTTTTTAAAACTAGTTAAATATCCCAAAATATGTTTAACTTTAGTGAATGTATTAGTGTTTGTTTCTGTATACAATAACTGTTTCTAGTGTGTTTTACTTTGTGATCTCTTTTTCCAGTATACTGAGTTCCCTGATCTTTGGTGTTTTGTTCCAGGAGTAAGTCTATTTTATATTTAGAATCCCTCATAAAGACATTACCCTTGGTAGGCCCTATGATGTCTTCATATATTGTAGTAGAAGTGCCAGTAGTATTAAATTTTTACAGTACCACTCCTCCTTAGAATTTTGATTAAAGACAGAGGTAGTAAGAATTTGGTAGTTTATAAGCTAATCTATGCTTGAATGTAAGTAGAGTCCAGATGGTATAGAAACTTCTTTATGGAAATGCATGGTTTCTTACCTTTTGCAGAACTTTTTAAAGACATCACCCTGGTAGACCGAATGATGTCTAAATCACTGAGAATCTGCAAAGAAGGAAAATGATATGTTTTTTTTTTTGCACAAACGCATGTTAGAACTTTGGTTGAAGAAAAAGAAGGTAAGGATTTTGGTGTTTGAAAGATAGTTTTTTGTTTGGATATGAGGTTTCTGTCATTGCATTCCAACCATCAACTTTCACTCTTTAAATAGACAGTGTAGAGCCCAGATGCAATATTAATTCCTTCGTGAATGATAATACCTATAGTGGTAAAAGTTCTTCCCGAAAATGATATTTGTCCATCTTTGAAGTTTGTAATTTTGGTTTCTAGTTTGGATACGTCTGCCATGCATTGTTATTTCATTAATATGAGGTACTTTCCAGTTCTTTGTAGATGCAATGTAGATATACCATCTGATCTACAATTTCGGCAGGTCATATTTTGACATGCATTTTTAAATAATCTATCAAAATGTACACTTTTGAAATCCGGTATTCTCAAGTACAGAAATCACTCAGGATTTATTTGAGTACAGGATGAAAAAAAGCAATCTTCACAGTCATGGGTCCATTTATAACTAAGTTCAAATATCTCATTAAGATGTATTTTGTCTTTTTCTAACAATCCCAGGATACCCACTATAAATGCTTGTGCATCTTGTTGACTATTGAGAGTAAATATTACTGAACCACTACATGTATCTATGAGGTCTTGAATGGCTGAGGTAGAATGTATTACTATCTTTTCACTCATTAAGCGTTGTAACAAATGATGCAATGAAGTACACAACCTTATATCTGTTTTCTATTGAAGTCCAGTTACAACAGGTAGTAAATGAAAGAGTACACTGAGAACAATATGACACCTGAACTGTTTTATAACTGGTAACCTACAACATCTCCCTTATTTTCCAATTTTCTTAACATTTTCTAGATCATTCTTCTTTTTTTCTTCTCTTCAACATCTCGCACCCGACGCACTGCAACATTGATGCCGGCTCAATGTTGAGGTGAAATTCTCACTGGCCCAGCGGGAAACTAATAATAGGGTCAGCGGGAGGACAACCTGAGTGGCTGTCTTCCAGCCCAAAAAGTTTGGAAGGTAGCCTCCACCGCCCACCGATCTCATAATGAGGCCCTCAATGTTGTCATTCACAGCCTTGAAAGAATCTTCATAGGAGTCATAGTGTCCAAGTGGTTCTGATTCATCATGCCATGGCTTGAACAGCTGCAAAAGTGCTAAGCAGAAAAACTCAGTTTTCTATGCGGACTGGCAACTAATTGTTCTGTGGTTAATTAGATTTCCTTTGCTTTGTCTCACAAAACAACCATCACATCCAAGAACTGCATATCTCCCTTTTTCTTTTTTTTTTTTACCTGTAGTATTGAAGTACATTATAGAGGCACATGTTTTCCAGATGTGGACTCCCTCTTGGGTAATATGTGTCCAACATATTTGTTTTTACGATGTATTTACTTTCTGGATCAAATTCTGCTAGATGCTGATTTTCTAGGAAATACTTTTCATGTGTTTGCAAGCCCTTGACTTACCCAAACAATTCTCCTTGACTTTAGGAATAAACTATATGAGCTCAGCCTATCGGCGCACTCATAAGATCCAATTTCTCTGTAAGAAAGCATTTTCAAGCTGAAACTGTACAACTTCTTAGAAAGAAATCTCTTCCCACATCTCCCCCATCTCCGTTTTCTCAGATTTTGTGGTATACGAAGTGACGTAGCCAGCAACAGCAATAGAGTTATCTGCAACAAACCGTATATCCATGTTTGCATCTCACATCTTTAAATTGACTGGACTAGAATCAATAATGTACTTCCATGCCTCCATTCTTTTCAAGTTGTAAATATTTTTGGTGACTTTCATACCAAATTATGTCTGACTGCAGACAGAAAGCTGTTTACTCTTCCTTCCGAAATCACACATTGAGGGAATCCAAAATGGCATCTTGCATAAAATGTACCTTTGGTTCTATATTTTCATCTGCAGTGCTTGCAACATCTTTGATTTGGAAGTGCAGAACTTGTTATTTCAAACCTTTTTCACCAGTATCTTTTGGAATTGTGCATGTCACATACTGATCAATGAAAGAGAGGGCAGTCTCATCACTGTCTGTTCCCTATGTAGGTGCATCTTTTAACTATAACAGCACATGACTATGAGGAGCAACTCTTGCTTGGTACTCTTTTTTCTAAAATAAATCATTTACTTCACCAAGAGGAGGGTTTGTCGTGTTGCAGATAAAATACATCATACCTTGAAACTGATTGTTAAGGTATCTGTAAACATTAATAGGATCTGTTAGAAATGGGGTCCCTGGTTGGCTAGGGTATGCACCTAAGGTAGGCAGAATCCACCCACTCTAGTCACGGCGAGGGGGCTGCACACCTAAGATAACCCCTGCTGACCCTTTTGGTAGCTTGGCACGAGCAACCATGGTTATTCCAGAAGCAATGTGTAAAGCAATTGCACAACACACACAGCACACATGACACAATAAATACACCACAAAGGAAACACAACACCAAGTTATATAAAAATAAACTGTATTGTACGCAACATCATTAGACCAAACACAACATGTATCAGTAATCCTTCGCTACACAAGCAGTTGTCAGAACATCACACAGTTACTAGTACTCTGCAACCATAAGTAGTAGACAGGTAAACATATAGGTTACTGGTTATTCTACAACACTAGTAGTAGGCAGGTTGCCGTGATCACTAACAATGCACTAGACAGAATACTAATATTATTAGGACTGCCCAACCATCCAAATGAAACATTCCTATGGTGCAAAGATCATACGATTTCCAAAAACACTTTGCACACAAAGTTTGTATCACATCTGCAATTCGGGTGCAAGGTCCACAGTACCTTGTATGACATATGGTAAAGACTCACTCTCCTCTGGGGGTTGTTAACCTCCGAAATGTGGCACTGTGACCCCTTTGGGGGTTACCAGGTGGCTCCTGCCGACTCCGAAACCCCCAACACCAAGAAGAGGAAAGAATTTGTTTGGCAGCCGCCTGTGTTCTCACGGGGCAGCTTCTGTTTTTCATGTAGTGTGCCTCCTTAAAGAAATACAGCCCCTGAGGAGCTCGGCAAGGGCAGGCCATATGATGAGGGTTCCACCTTCCGTCCTGTCAAAGGGGCCAAGTATGTCCCTGACCTGGGAGCCTCCTGGCTCTAACATGCGGACTGATGCCCATCAGGGCGGTCTGTGACTTTAGGAGGGGTGGGCAGCCACTCCCTTTAGCCAGCGGCACCTCCTACTTTATCCAGGGAGCACGTCCCGAGCCCTCCAAGGCTTCTTGGCCGCTCTATTCCCAGGCCGCAATGGTGATGCACTGTAGAAGGTGCCTACTAGTGCCCCGGGGCCACTCTTGAAAGTGCTCCTTTCTCCGGTCAGTGCTGGGTTGAGGCTGCCGGCAAGCTCCACTTCCTGTACCCGACATACAGGAGGCATAGGGCTCATCTACTGTAATATGGGGGCGCTTTCCAGGCGCCGTGCACTAGCTCATGAGGAGTGCTTCTCATGCGCTCAAAAAGACACACAAAAAGCGTTCTCCGGACACTCTCTACTCCTTGCACTTAAAGCAATAAAGATTCAGGGGCTGGGGCCACAGCACACAGCCCCTGGAGACAGCAAGTGGAAGCACATATCGGTAGGGCCCAACAAACAGGCCAGCACATAACATGGACTCTATCTACAATAAAACATGCGCTTTGACATTGATGGAATTTATAGAAGTGACAGTGTTTATTTCACAGACAAAGGCAACAGGGTGTTCCTCACCAATTTAAAACACTGCATCCTAGATTATTTGTAGATATCATCCACAACATAATAAACACAAAGGCTCTTGCTTAATTCTGATTATCACAATGATTGCATCAATGTCTGAATTAGTCTATCTGGGTAACTAAGAAAGTCTTTGAGTGGATGCATGAGTGTGGCTGTGAGTGGATGTGTGAGTTTCTGCATACATATTTGATTGGGTGCATGAGTGTCTGAGTCTGTAAGTGCATGCATGAGTCTCTGAGTGGGTGTGTGAGTCTGTGCAAGAGTATGGGCATGTGAGTGGGTGCATGAGACACTGAGTAATTCTGTGGGTCGGTGCATGGGTCTTTGACTGTATGAATGTGTGTATGAGTCTTTGAGTGGGGAAATGAGTGTCTTCATGAGGATCTCAGAGGGTCTGTGAGTGGGTGCATATGTGTCGGAGTGAGTATGTGAGTCTATACATGAGTCTCAGAGTCTATGACTTTGTGCATGAATCTCTGAGAGAGTCTGTGTGAGTGTCTCCATGAGAACCTCTGTGGATGTAAAAATGGGTGCATGAGTGTCTGCGAGTGTGCCTGCATTTGTAGAGCAGTGTGTGTGAGATTGGGTGCATGATCTTTTGAGTGGGTCTGTGAGTAGGAGTGTGTCTCTAAGAGTACGACTGCATGCACAAGTGTTTTAATCATATGTGAGTGTCTACATGAGTATGTTTGTGGGTGTATGAGTGGTTGGATAAATGTCACTGGGTGTGTGAGTTCATCCATCAGTAGCTCAGTGGGTGTGTCTAAAGGTGCATGATTCTCTGAGTGGGTCTTTGAGTGTGTGCATGAGTCTCTGAGTCTATGAGTGCATGCATGAGTCTCTGAGTGGGTCTCTGACTGTCTGCATGAGTACCTCAGAAGGTCTGTGAGGTGGTGCATGAGTCTTTGAGTGGGTCTGTGAGTGTTTCCATGGATATCTCTGTGAATGTATGAGTGGGTGCATGAATGTCTGTGAGTGTCTTTTGTAGTACCTCAGTGGGTGTGTGAGCAGGTTCCTGAATCTCTGAGTGGGTCTGTGAGTAGGTGCGTGTGTCTCTGAGTGTATAACTGCATGCATGAGTCTCTGAGTAGGTCTGTGAGTGTCTACATGAGTACTTCTTTGGGTGTATGAGTGTCTCTGAGTGTGTAAGTTCTTGCATGAGTACCTTCAGCGAGTGTGTGAATGGGTGCATGAGTCTTGAAGTCTATGACTGTCTCAATGTCTCTCTGACTGTGTCTGTGAGTGTCTGCGTGAGTACCTCTTTGGATGTATGACTGGGTGAATAAGTGTCTGTGAGTGTGTGAGTGTCTGCATTAGTGCCTCAGTGGATGTGTCAGTGGGCGCATAAGTATTTGAGTGTCTCTGTGAGTAGGTGCAGGTGTCTCAAAGTGTATGACTGCATGCATGACTCTCTGAGATGGGTCTGTGGGTGTCTACATGAGTGCCTCTGTGGGTGAATGAGTGGGTGCATGAGTGTCTCTGAATGTGTGAGTTCATGCATCAGTACCTCAGTGTCTCTGAGTGTGTCTGTGAGTGTCTGCTTGAGTATCTCAGTGGGTGTGTCTAAAGGTGCATGGGTTTCTGAGTGGATCTTTGAATGTGTGCTTGAGTCTCTGAGTCTATGAGTGCATGTGTGAGTCTCTAAATGGGTCTCTGACTGTCTGCATTAGTACCTCAGAGGGTCTGTGAGATGGTGCATGAGTCTTTGAGTGGGTCTGCGAGTGTGTGAATGAGTATTGGGGTCTATGACTGTGTGCATGAGTCTCTGGGTGTGTCTGTGATTGTCTCCATGGGTACCCCTGTGGATGTATGAGTGGGTGCATGAATGTCTATGAGTGTGTAAGTGTCTTTTGTAGTACCTCATTGGGTGTGTGAGTGGGTTCCTGAGTCTCTGTGTGGGTCTGTGAGTAGGTGCCACAACTGCATTCATGAGTCTCTGAGTGGGCCTGTGAATGTCTGCATGATTACTTCTGTGGGTGTAGGAATGTCTCTGAGTGTGTGAGTTCTTGCATGAGTACCTCAGTGAGTGTGTGAATGGGTGCATGAGCCTTTGAGTGTGTCTGTGAGTGTGTGCACAAGTCTTGGCATCTATAACTGTCTTCATGTCTCTCTAAGTGTGTCTGTGAGTGTCTGCTTGAGTACCCTTATGGATGTATGGGTGCATGAGTGTCTGTGAGTGTGTGAGTGTCTGCATTAGTACCTCAGTGGATGTGTCAGTGGCTGCATGAGTCTATGAGTGTCTCTGTGAGTAGGTGCATGTGTCTCTGAGTGTATGACTGCATGCATGACTCTCTGAGTGGATCTGTGGGTGTCTACATGAGTGCCTGTGTGGGTGAATGACTGGGTGCATGAGTGTCTCTGAGTGTGTGAGTTCATGCATCAATACCTCCGTGGATGTGTGAGGGATGCATGTGTCTCTGAGTGGGTCTGTGAGTGGGTGCATAAGTCTGTGAGTGTATGAGTGTGTACATGAGTCTCTGAGTGGGTCTGTTGGTGTCTACATGAGTGCCTCTGTGGATGTATGAGTGGATGCATGAGTTTCGTTGAGTGTGTGAGTTCATGAATCAGTACCTCAATGGGTGTATGAGTGGGTGCATAAGTCTCTGAGTGTTTGAGTGTGTCCATGAGTCTCTGAGAGGATCTGTGAATGTCTGCATGAGTACTCTGTGGGTGTATGAGTGGGTACCTGAGTATCTGTGAGTGTGTGAATGTTTTTTTTGTGATATTCGCTAATTTGTTGCAACATTACACAGAGCAGCCACTCTAGGGCATCGTGACAAATTTGCATGGCCCAAAAAAAACTTTTCTTCAAAGTATTATGCCCATAATGTGCCCAAGAAACACCCATATATGCAAACCATGGGGTCAGGTTTAATCCAACCTGACCTCTTTTACCAGTTTCCAATTTTTTTGAAGCATTGGTAACTGTGCCTATAATTTAAAATGGTGGCTGCAACTTTCTGCTTAGGTTGTGGCCAGCCAATTACTGCACTTCTATTTGCAAGCGCATTCGCGACTGGTCACAAATTTGTCGCACCTCTTGCCATGTACATCTAGTTACTTCATTTAGTATATCATTGACATCCCCTTCTTTGGCATCTTTGATATTATCACTGCAGCATTTGCAATAAAATCATCGATGAGGAAACTGTTTATGATGAGGGACGAGTTATAGTTACCTTAGGGCACGATGTACCATGCATTGCTCGAGGTTGACCGCTCAGCCTGGAAAAGCCTATGCAGTACTGCAGTACATGGCTGAACACATTAATTGAAATACATGCTTTCTAAGAAAGTTCAAATTTGTTGCCAAATTTGGTGTAATTCAGTCATTTTTCTGTATAAGAAAGCACATTTTCCCATGGTAATTTATACTGGAAATCAATGTTTTGGAACCCCACTTTTGTTTAATTATGTTATGTTGATTTGTATAGAGCACTACAGTATTCACCAAAGAGGGCATCCAGAATGCTTGGACAGGTGTGTAGGTGCATGGTCCTCAAGGTACGTATACAAGGAGTCAAGTCTTTAGCTTCTTGAGGAACTTAAGAATGAGGAGGAGACTCTGATGTGTTGAGGGATGACATGCTATGTCTGAGAAGCAATGTAGGATAGTGAGTCAACTTCAGATTTGCTTTTGTTGCAGGAGGGAGAGTGTGTGTGACTGAGAGGGAGGAAGGGAATAGGTGTCTGGTGGGTTGGTAAAAGTGCATGCTGCTGCTCAGGTATTGGTCCTGTGTTGTGTAGAGCTTTGAATGTGTGTGTGAGAACTTTGAATTGGCTGCGCTTACGAATGGGGTGGCAGTGGATCTTCCTCAGATGATGTATGATGTGGGTGTGACATAAGAGGCTGAGACAAAATCTTGCAGTGGTGTTCTGGATGCTCTGGTGTCTACGTAGGAGTTCTCCGAAGATTCTGTGTAGATAGTGTTGCCATTGTCCAGTCTACTGGCGATGAGGGCTTGTGTAACTGTCCATCTGGTCTTCTGAGGCAACCATTTGAAGATCTTTCACAGCATGCATAGGATGTGGAGGTAGGAGTAACACATTGCGTTGACTTGAGCCGTCATGTTGTGCTTGTCATCTAGGATGATTCATCGTTTTTTTTGTAGTCTGTGGGTGTGAGTGTTGGTCCCTGTCCAGGTGGGGTCCCAAGGGGTGGTCCTGTTGATGAAGACAGTACTTCTATCTTCTTAGAATTGAGCTTCAGGTAATTGGTTCACTTCCAGTCTGCTACCATAATTATGGAGTTGGTGAAGTTGGTTCTGGTGTTGGGAATCTATTTTGTCAAGGAGAGAATGAGTTGGGTGTCATCAGCAGAGATGATGGCGATATCTTGTGATTGGATGATGTTGGTGAGTGGTGTCATGGATGGGATTAAAAGTGTCGGGCCGAGGGACGATCCCTGTGGAACTCCACATATCAGTTTCCTGGTCTCTAATGTGAAGGGTAGCAGCCAGACCCTTTGGTTTCTTCCCATGAGGAACAAACAGACTCATTTAAGAGTGGATCCTTGTATGCCAGTCTTGTAGAGCGTTCTGATGAGGGTTTTGTGGAAGACAGTGTCGAAGACCACAGAGAGGTTGAGCAGGATGAGGGCCGATGTTTCTCCTCTATCCAGGATTATTCAAATTTCATTGGTGGCTGCAATAAGTGCTGTTTCAGTGATATGGTTCTTTCTGAATATTGATTGAGTGTTGTCTAGAAGATGGAGAATTGTGAGATTGGTTTTGAGTTGCTTTTTGATGACCTTGGTTGATCTATACTGAGGAAGCTGAGCCAGTTTGTTTAGGTGATGTTGGCCTAGCTGCAGCTTAGAATACTGAACCAGCTGGGGGTGTTGACTTGGGGTGTGTTGATTTGGAAGTGGGTGGTGGAATGGTCAGTTCATGTGAGAGGTGTGATGAAGTTGTATTTGATGCACTCACTTGTGTGAAGATGAGGTCCATGGTGTTTTCTGCACTGTGTGCAAATTCTGAAATGAGCTGGGGGAGTCCATGGTTTCTCAAGGTTTCAAGAAGTGCTTTGGAACAGGGGTTGTTTCGGTATTCTAGTTGAAAGTTGAGGTAATGGGCCAGGTGGTCATTAAGCATGGGCTCGATTGTGAGGAAAGTTTTCAGTGATTTGCAGCTTGAAGTGCAGGTGTTCCATGAATGAGGTAGTGTTCTCTGTGGATGCTGTGCATTTGATTGATTCCTCAAAGATGATAGCGAGTCCTCCTCCTGGCTTGTAAGGGCGGTCATGTAATGTGATTTTGTAGCTCGCTGGGATTGCTGAAGAGAAGTTGGGAGCTGATGATGGGTTAAGCCAGGTTTCTGTGATGAAGACTGAAAAGACACTCCGAGGTCGTTGCTTATACGAAATAATATATTCCTTTATTCCAGCTTAAGCTATACAACCAACCCTGGCAGGTTCTTCATCCAACTGCCACCAAGCAGCTCTAAACATTCTAGCTTCTTCTTAACATCACTAGGCAACAACATGTCACCACATTCCACTATCCAACACATCTCCCCCCTTTACACAAACAACAAAAAAAATTACAATATATATATAGCCTACCCTTGTGCTTTAACAATTTACTCTACCATACATATCTAACAAGAAAGAAATACAACTTAATAAATAACTAATCTCACTCTACATAATATACGCTAAACGTTCTCATGTTATGTAGTCTCTCAAATACACAGGTTTCCTCACCAATCTCCTATGTAGTCTCTCAAATACACAGGTCTCCTCACCGATCTCCTTTCCTTACATTCCTCTTTGCTCACCTCTCCACACTTACTACCTTTCCTCATACCCTTCCATTTCCGCTACTCTGCTTCATTACATTTAGTTATTTTGTTCGCATTCCACCTTCTTCCGTCTTCCAGCTTCACACTATACTCATTCACCTTCACCACTTGTTTAGGTACCGACCACTTAGACACACCTTTTTTTCTTTTGTCCCACACTCTAGTCCTCACCCAATCACCGATTTTCAACTTTCCTTTCCTCCAACCTTCCTTGTTCCTCCCATCGTACGCTTCCTGCCTCTCCCTCACCCGCCTCAACACCTCCTCCTCATTCACCTTGCCCCTTCCTGCTTTGCCCATCCACCCTGGCACAGCCTTGGTACATGGCTTCCTACCCTTCAACAATACAAATGGGGTCTCCAACGTGAGGGAATGCGGAGTAGTGCAATAATTCCACAAAAGATTCTTTATTTCCTTTCTCCAGTTCAGGCCATTTTGCACAGACAATTGTACATTTTCACTCAGCACTCTGTTGAACCTCTCTACCAATCCATTTTCTCTGGGATGTGCTACAGCCGTTCTAATGTGTCTTACCTCACACCTTTCCACAAAGTCACCAAACTCACCAGAAGTAAACTGTGGACCATTGTCTGTCACAACCGCCTCTGGATAACCCTCTCTCCTCCATACCACTTTGCAAAACTCTATTATTACACTTGACCTTACATCCTTCACTACACTCACTTCAGGCCACTTGGAATGATAATCTACCATCACCACAACAAAAGCTTTGTCATTAGTGTCTAACAAAAAAGGACCACATATGTCCATCCTTACTTTCTCCCAAGGTTTATCCGCAAATGGAAATGGAACAACCGGTGTCCTCCCCCCACATGGGATTTATCACTGCATGCACACTTCACACAGTTCCTTACAAACCTCTCCACATCTCGGTCCATCCCCGGCCACCAAAAATCTTCTCTCGCCTTTCTTTTCATTCCCGACATGCCACCGTGACCCTCATGCAATACTTCCAGTAATCTCCCTCTCAATTTGTATGGAACAATCAACCTGTCACCACGCCTCAACAACCCATCTTGGTTTGACAATTCTGACCATACACTCTTGAAATTCGCCACCTGATTCGTACGATCTCCCAATTTGGACCAATGTATTCCCAAATTCTCCTTCAGCGCTTGCAACTCCCCATCTTCATTTACTGACTCACGCCAAAGTTCCTTACTGTTTGCATTAGTCCCTACATCTTGGACGCTTGCAACCATCCACTCTTCTTCCTCCTCATCCACTTGATTCTCAATTGGCAGCCTGGATAAGCAATCTGCATTCACGTTCTTAACCCCCGGCACGTATCTCATCACAAAACCATATTCCTGCAAACTGTATACCCATCTATTCTGGAAGATGCTCAACATGCACCCTTTGTCGTAAATACATCGATTAACGGTTTATGGTCTATTCGCAGTTCAAACTTCCTCCCCCACGCATAGTTCTTAAAGTATTTAACACCCAACCAACAAGCAAGAGCCTCTTTCTCGATGGTGGAGTATGTTGTTTCTGCTCCCTTCAATGTCCTTGAAGCAAATGCTACTACACGTTCCTTCCCCTTGTGTGACTGCATCAACACTGCTCCAAGGCCATGCATACTCACATCAGTAGACACAATAGTATGATCACATGCTACAAAAGGTTTTAGTTCCACTGCATGGACAATACACTGCTTTAAAGCAGAATACGCTTGTTGGCACTCCTTAGACCATTCAAATTTCTGATTTTTTTTTCATTATAGAGCGCAATGGTTGAGCAACGTCAGCAAAATTCTTAACAAATTTTGCGTAATATTCCCAAGAAAGATCTCAGTTGGTCTTTATTTGAAGGAATCAGTGCTTTTTCGATCGCTTCCAGTAAATTCGTTTTCGGCTTTATACCTTCTCCCGATACTGTGTGACCCAAATACTCCACCCTTTTGCATTCAAATTTACACTTCTTCATTTCCACGGTTAGTACTGCCTCTTCTAATATGGAACATACCTTCCTCATTACCATATTATGTTCCTCTACATCTTTTGCCCACACCAATACACCATCTTGGAAATTTTTTAAATTTCCAATTTCACCCAAACAGACTCTGCATGACTCTCTGGAACACCGCCGAAGCTGACACCAATCCAAAAGGCATGCGTATATATCTGAACGCCCCTTCTGGTGTTATGAAAGACGTTAGATGTCTTGAATCAGGATTTAGCCTGATCTGGTGGTATGCATTGGACAAGTCAAGGGTAGAACAAATCTCACCGCCCTGAATGCTAGCCAGCAACTCATTTATGTTTGGTATCAGGTGCTATCCAGATGTTTTCATTCAGATCCCTCAAGTCCACGCACATACGGATTTTTCCATTTGGTTTGCGCGCCAAAACCACTGGACTCAGCCATTCCGGGGACTCTACTTCCTCTATCACACCCATTTCCAAAAACCTTTTCAGCTCACTTTTCAAGGCTTCCTTTAACACCACTGGAACGCTTCTCACTTTGTGCATCTTAGGTACAGCTCCTTTCTTCAATATGATTCTATCTGGGAATCTTTTCAGGTATCCTAATTTCTCACCAAATAACATTGGAAATTCTAGCTTCCACCTGACCGACTTTTTGTCTTCACCCTCCACCGTCAACACTTGCTCTTCTGTATTCGGATTCAGTATGACTCCTAAAGTTTTCTGTTCACCCCAGCCTAATAGACATTTTCCACTATCAACCACATAAATGTCACTAGAGATCTTTTTCCATTTGAATTCAATCTCTCCTCGGAAACAACCAATTACAGGTATTTTGTTTCCCCCATAACCCATCAGGTTCACTTTAGATTTAGACAATTTCACCTCACCCGCTCTTGTCCACGTCCCTCTATCAATTAACGTATGCGGGGAACACGAATCCGCCCACATACTAACTGGTATTCCATTTAATCCCACCACACATTTCAGTGGTCTGTAATCATTGTTTTCCCAGCATCCACACATCACTATATTCAGATATACCGTCTGAGGCTACACCTTGCAGCATCAGCACTTCTACCTGTTCATCTCTCTCACAATCCTCCAAGGAATATTCATCACATAAACAGTTTACGTTCTTCTTGTCCCCTACTTTCTTCTGATTACAAACCTTGGAGAAATGCCCTATTCTGTTACATTTGAAACACTTGCTGTTTCTGGCTGGGCAACTCGTTGAAAACGCTAAATGTTTTGTGCTACCACACCTGTAACATTTTATTTTTTTTCTTTCCAGCCCTCGCACCATCACTTTCACACTTGATTCTGTCCACCTCCTGGACAGTCATGCCATTCTCATCCACATCATTATTTTTTCCTAATTCCCTGATGTACTTAGATGTTGCTTCTATGCGCCTTGCTGCTGACAGCGCCTCATCCAGCGATGGGTCCCTAAGCGACAATAACTTTTCTTGTATTTTCCTGTCCTTAGTATGGCTTATTAACTGATCTCGTATTATTTCCTCGTGTAAATCTTTAAACGGACACGTGTTGGCTAGTGATCGTAATGCACACACATACTGATCAACCGATTCGCTTGCCGATTGGGTTCTCGAACAAAAACTTATGTCGTTCCACAACAATACTAAATACAACAATAATGCTCTTCCAATGCCGTCATGGTTCTCACATATACGTCGTTATTCTCATCTTCTTCATCCAAACCATCCCCATTGACTTCTAACACCTCGTTACTGGGTAGTGCTTTCAATACCTTCCTCCCTTCAACACCCACATTGTGTTTGAGTAAAGCCAATTTCCTTTTAGCCATAAAAATAGCCCCACCTAGAGCTTCCAGGTATGTTTCGAATGCCTCGCGCCAATCCTCCCAAGGCATACTCGGCTCACCCGGCATACTCAAAAATGCTGGAGGTGGCACTATTGACTGCGTGTCTCTTATTCCTTTTTCTTTTACACAACAGTCAACTTACACCACCCTTGTGTTTCTCTTGTTACCCCCTTGCTTCCAAATGTACAAATTTTGTTTAAAGATTTAGGCCCTCATTCCGACCCTGGCGGTTTCAAACCGCCAGGGTGGAGGGCAGAGGAAGCACCGCCAACAGGCTGGTGGTGCTTCCCGGGCCATTCTGACCGCGGCGGTAAAGCCGCAGTCAGAAAAGGGGAACCAGCGGTTTCCCGCCGGTTTTCCCCTGGCCCAGGGAATCCTCCATGGCGGCGCTGCTTGCAGCGCCGCCATGGGGATTCCGACCCCCTTCCCGCCAGCCTCTTCCTGGCGGTTTACACCGCCAGGAAGAGGCTGGCGGGAACGGGTGTCGTGGGGCCCCTGGGGGCCCCTGCACTGCCCATGCCACTGGCATGGGCAGTGCAGGGGCCCCCTAACAGGGCCCCACAAAGATTTTCACTGTCTGCTTAGCAGACAGTGAAATTCGCGACGGGTGCCACTGCACCCGTCGCACCCCTGCAAATCCGCCGGCTCCATTCGGAGCCGGCTTCCTCTTTGCAGGGGCTTTCCCGCTGGGCCGGCGGGCGATCTTTTGGAGATCGCCAGCCGGCCCAGCGGGAAAGTTGAAATGACCCCCGCGGTCATTTGACCACGGTGCGGTCTTTGGGCGGTTGGTTTGTCCTCCGACGGGCTGCTTTTCTCACTTCCTCATCAACATAATTCACTTGCATGTGCGCGCTGACGCACGCGACTACTCCGCTAGTTCACTCCCAGTCTTGTATATTCGTTACCCGGGAGACGCTAGACACTTGATGTTCACGTGCCTACGCTAGCACGTATTGAAGATGACCACATTTGCACGCACGCTCGCAGGGCATCAACAGGCACCGGCGCAGCCGCGTGACTCAACCAAAGGTCGTTGGTTGCTGCTGCAGGTAAACAAATATATTTACCTATATATGTCCTTGACTGTGTTATCGGCAGTGAAGCACCACTTTAAGCATTCCCTTGCCTGCATATGCCGCTCAGCTCATTTCCGTAAACGTGCCTCGTCCTCCTTTTTGACACCCTCAGAGTTACCGTTCTTTGGTGGTAGCGCTTGGTCCTGTGAAAGTTGTTTTTCTTTCCCCTATCACATCGGCTCGCGTTGGCTCCCTGCCAAACGAGGTTCAACTTGGTCACATTCATAAACCTGGTCCTCTCCACCACACTTTTGCAGTAACCTCTTCAGCACCGCCAGGGTTGGTTCACAGGTTTCACAGGTTTCTTCCAGTCGCCACTGAAAAGACACTCCGACGTTGTTGCTTATACGAAATAATGTATTCCTTTATTCCAGCTTAAGCTATACAACCAACCCTGGCAGGATTTTCATCCAACTGCCACCAAGCAGCTCTAAACATTCTAGCTTTTTCTTAACATCACTAGGCAACAACATGTCGCCACATTCCACTATCCAACAAAGACAATGGTGGGTGCATTGCCGCTCAGCAGGTCAATTTTTTGGCTTTGTGTTTGCTGCGTGATCATGTGCTGAGAAGGGTTCATGTGAGTGGGTGTTGACATGCAGGTTTGCTGTGACCTGTGGGAAGGGGGAGATGTAGGCATTGTTAGTGCTTGTGCGGTGTGTTTTCTGGGAGGGGGTGTTGCGGCCATTGTCAGTATTTGTGTGTGTGGGTGGCTGCTGGAGATCTGCCAGTGGGTGCAGGTGAAAGCTCTTACCATGGTGTGAGGTGTGGCAGTAGTAGGGGGAATGGCATCTGGGCTCTAGCAACCTAAGGAATGCTGTTGATTATCCCTAGGCAGTGATTGGACCAGGGTTTCTGGTGCTGGGCATGGTACAAGCATAGATGGGCGCAGATGGCGTGCCTTGGCATAACCACTGTGAGTGTCCTTAATACAACAGCCATTAAGTAGGTCCTGGGAGGGTGAATGATAAAAAGTGAAAACAAATAGTGATACGTATACTGGAAACTTAACATGTATATAGATATGTGTATTTGACAGTGTTGGACTTTTTTGCTTATGCAGGGTCATCCCCAATCTTTTTGCCTCCTGCCTCCTATTTTTTTTTTACCTGTTGCTATTGGTTTTTGAACTCTGAGCACTTTACCACTGCTAACCACTGCTAAAGTGCATATGCTCTCCATGTAAATTGTATTGTTGATTGGTTTATCCATGATTGGCATATTTGAATTACTAGTAAGTCCCTAGTAAAGTGCACTAGACGTGCCAGGGCCTGTAAATCAAGTGCTACTAGTGGGCCTGCAGCACTGGTTGTGCCACCCAGATAGTAGCAATGTAATCCTGTCTCAGACCTGTCATTGCAGTGTCTGTGTGTGCAGTTTTAACTGTAAATTCGACTTGGCAAGTGTACCTACTTGCCAGGCCTAAACCGTCCTTTTTCTTACATGTCAGACAGCCCAAGGTAGGCCCTAGGTAGCCCCAAGGGCAGGGTGCAGTGTATGGTTAAGGTAGGATATATAGTAATGTGTTTTATATGTCCTGACAGTGAAATATTGCTAAATTTGCTTTTCACTGTTGCAAGGCCTGTCCCTCTCATAGGTTAACATGGGGGCTACCTTTTAATCTGATTAAAGTGTAGATTCCCTTTGGGAGTGGATGGACATGTGGAATTTGGAGTCTCTGAGCTCACAATTTAAAAATATACCTTTTAGTAAAGTTGATTTTAAGATTGTGTGTTTGAAAATGCCACTTTTAGAAAGTGAGAATTTTCTTGCTTATACCGTTTCTGTGACTCTGCCTGTTTGTGGATTCCCTGTCTGGGTCAGTTTGACAGTTGGGCTGGTTGCACCTCACACTAGACAGTGACACAAAGGGAGCTGGGGTGTAGTCTGCATTTCCTGATGAGCCATCTGTGCTAGGAGGGACTGAAGGAGTGGTCACTTACACCTGAAAGGGCTGTGCCTGTCCTCACACAATGCAGTCTCCGACCCCCTAGTGAGTGTCTGGGGACTGGCGTGGGCAAGGCAGGATTTCACATTCAAAAGAGACTTTACTTTGAGGTAGGCCTACATCAAAGGAGAAATTGGATATAAGAAGGGCACCCAAAACCACAGACTTTAGAACACTTCTGGAAACAAGAGAAACCTCTGCCTGGAGGAGAGCTGAAGAGCTGAGGAAGAAGAGGTGCCCTGCCTGTGACTGTGCTTTGGGGAACTATCCTGCAGTTGCTGCTTCTGCCAGAGTAAGAGGGCAAAGACTGGTCTTTGTGTGCCTTCCATCTTGTGAAGAAATCTCCAAGGGCTTTCTGTAGAGCTTGCCTCCTGTTGTTTGAAGTCTCAGGGACAGCAATGACTTCTCTCTGCCAGCACCTGGAGTCTCTGGAGAGACTCCTGCTCTGACAAGTGGTGCCCTATCCAGTCCCTGGGCCCTTGAAAGGAAAGCTGGTGGAAATTCAAGGAAATCGACTTTGGACGATTCCGGACCGACGCTGCTGCTGAATCCGGTGATGCTGCCTGCACCCAACTCCGTGATCTTCGCGGGAGCACGACGACCTTTGCAGGCCCGACATCGCTGCAGCCCAGCCGAAGTCCGTGACTCCGTGGAAGTCCCCACACCACGTCATGACCAACGCCGCTCGAAGTGCGCAGATTCAATGTTTCACACAGACGCCGCGATCCGCGTCTTTGCGCATCGGCTCGTTTTCATTTCTTCACCAATGTACTGTACCTGGGGGTCTACGCGACTCCGTGTCCTGCACCACTGGTGTCGGATTGTTGGGAACGACTCTGTTACGACACCGTGTTAACGCCTCATCATCACATTGATTACATTTTGTGTTTCTAAGCGCTATTTTTGAGTTTAATCTTTAAAAATTCATAACTTGTGTATGTTGGATTTTTGTTGTTTTGGTCTTGTTTTGTTTAGATAAATATTTCCTATTTTTCTAAACCTTTGTTGCATCATTTTGTAGTGTTTTCATTAGGTTACTGTGGGTGTTGGTACAAATACTTTACACCTAGCACTCTGAAGTTAAGCCTACGGCTCTGCCAAGCTAACAAAGGGGGTAGGCAGCGGTTAGCTGAGGGTGATTCTCTTTTACCCTGACTAGAGTGAGGGTCCTTGCTTGAACAGGGGGTAACCTGACTGTCAACCAAAGACCCCATTTCTAACAGACAGTAATAATTTATTTATACACCCAAGTATAATTATCAAATTGTACTCTCAAATTGCAAATTCAGCAGGAACTCTTGATTCATCTCATTTCAAACTCAATGATATATCAAAGGAAAAACAGTATTCATCTGTAATACAACATCATGCCCAAGTGGGATAACATTTAAACAACAAATGTATTTGTCATACTCAGTGGTATTCAGTGACCCTATGTCTTGATTATCAACTATTCCCAAAGAGTATACCTCGTGATCAAATAGTCAACAAAAGACAACACATTTTCACATCAAGGTATAATGAGTGCATAATTATTTATAGTCCTTTGGACTAATTATCCTTCCTCCTGCCCCAGTGGGCTAAAAGGCGCAACCTCTGATTTGTATTAAGGCTCTATTTCCCCTAACCCCATAAAGGAATACTGTGCATGCTAGTCTCCCTTGTACTTTAAGGAAGATAAAACATTCTTAGAATCAAAGAAAAAACTTCACTATAACAACAGATAAAAATTCTTCCTTCCCAGCTTCATCTGGCAAAATTAGAACACAGTTTTTTTTGTAAAGTACTGCGCATAATTTGTTGGGTACTTAGCAGTGCACGGTGAGGGCGCGAGTTATAGTTACCTTAGGGTATGAGTTATAGTTACTTCAGATAACTCTAACTATAACAGGTAAATTTGAATGGTTTTGAACGTTTAAAATGAGAGCCTAAATATAACGTCCTTCTAACCTTTGTATTTTTAAGTGAATTTCTATGTTTTTCAAAATTCTTTTTCCTAACGGTAATGTCCCTGTAACCTTTGTTTTTTTCACTGATTTTCGATGTTTTTTTTAACATAACTTAATTTTCATTAATATGCGTTAATAACCACTGCTTTGCATGGCTTTCACCCAAAAGGTGCCCAAACTTTTGCTGTGCACGGCTTGCACCCATGCAGGCAGGGGTTGCCCACAAGACATGGCCTGCAACCAGACCCTGTCTCCAACCTCCCTAAACACCCAACCCCATGCTGCGTATGGTCCTTCGGCCATGCACTGCAGGAGTTAGCTGCAGCCTGTCTATCTTAGTGTGAGAATAGGTGTGCAAAGGTGTATCTGGGGTGAGAGTGGCTGTGATAGTCTCTGTGTGAGAGTGCGTGCATCTGTGTATTAGTGTTTGAATCAATGTCTGGGCAGGTCTGTGAGTGGGCGCATGAGGGTTTAAGTGGGCCTGTGAGTAGGTGGGTTGAGACTCTGAGTGGGTGTGTGAGTGGGTGTATGAGTGTCTAAGTGGGTATTTGAGTGGTTGCATGAGGAGTTAAGTGGGGCTGTGAGTGGGTGCACCAGGATCTGAGTGGGTCTTTGAGTAGGTGCATGAGTGTCTGAGTGGTTCTGTGAGTGGATGTGTAAGAATCTGAATGGGTGTGGGAGTGGGAGAAAGAGATTGAAAGAGAGAGAGACAAGGATGGATAGAAAGTGAGAGGGAGAGAGATAGCGAGTTTTTAGGCTCTAATGGATGATACACTTTGAATGAGATATTTTTGGACAAATTAAAAAGAAAAATGTATTTGTCAATTAAAAAAAAAGAGATCACCTTTCGGTATGAACCTTAAATTTAAAAGAAAATAAATAAGGACAATGACCACAGGCACACTCAGAGTAGAGCCCTCAACTTTCAGTGGGAGGATCTGTGACTGTAACCTTTATGCCATAGGTGTATCCTTCCTGTAATGCTTCCAGACATACCTATGACAGTCAAACCCATGCATTTACTTGGAAAGAAAGGTGAATGTTTCATCACTAGAAAGGTTTAACAGTCAAAACAGCAGTAAATAAACAAACACACTGTCAAGCGACACTAGGATTTGAACCATCAGCCTACTGAGTGATAGCAGAAGACCTTGACCATTAGCCCAGAAGTGACTCTGTTTTGCTCTGCATCCAAACGTAACAGTAACATTCATCCCAAACATCTTGATAGTCTTACTGTTTAAAGTCCTTGCATGGAGAGACCATTGTAATGACAATCTCTCTCTCTCTCTCTCTTCCATCCCAATATGTTAAAATGCTATAGCACTGATGGCACATCTGAAATATAAAATCAGTGCCTGCATCACAGCATGTGTCCAGCAGCTAAAACCAGGATTGTTCTTGTAATTCCAAATCAGGAGGCCAATATCAGATACACAAAAAGCTGCTAAGACTGTTATTCCATGTGATCAGCTACTCTACGCCTCTCTTTTCAATACTAATAAATGAGAACATTTGATTGGAATGGTGTTGGTTTCACAAATAATGTATGAACTGCCATGCAAGGCGAGGCTATATTTCACTCGCTGTAGCTGCATAAACCGATTTACCCTGTGAGGCTCTTGGTTTATCACAGCAGAAGACCTTGAGTCAATATAGCCTTGTCTTGAATGACAGATCTCGCATTGGCCCTCATTGCAACCCTGGCGGTAAATGCCGCTTACCGCCGTGCAGAAGACTGCCAACATACTGCTACGGCCGTGGAATTCCGCTACAGGTATTACGACCCACAGGTCGGAATCCGCCATAATACAGACACCCACACAAGTCCGGCACACCAAAGGTCAGTGATAAACTGGTGATAACAAAACCGACACCGTCACGCCAACAGGAATACGCCCACACTATCATGATCCACGAATCAACGCGGCGGTCTTTCAACCGCGGTAATCCATTGGTGGTACACACCGCTGCGCCCAAAATACACACACATTTACAAAACACAACCACATAGGACAGTTTGAAATACACACACCTGATACCCATACACACACAACATCAACACACCCAATCGAATATACAGCATACACCCACATCACCCACAAACCCTTACAACCAAAATTTTGAACCCTCGCCAGACAGAGACACTACCTAAAACAACACCAGTATCCACAGACACACAACACCATCACTCACACAACATCCACGCACCTCAAACAACACACAACAACACATCCCCTCACACATCACAACACACACCACCTCACACATCACCCACACCACATCATGGCACCTCAACGACGCCCCAGGTTCTCTAAGGAGGAGCTCAGGGTCATGGTGGAGGAAATCGTCCAGATAGAGCCACAGCTATTCGGATCACAGGTGCAGCAGACCTCCATTGCAAGGAAGATGGAGCTATGGCACAGAATTGTCAACAGGGTCAACGCAGTGGGGCAGCATCCAAGAACTAGGGATGACATCAGGAAGAGGTGGAACGACCTACGGGTGAAGGTGTGTTCCGTGGTCTCCAGACATCAGATTGCTGTACAGAGGACTGGCAGTGGACCCCCACCTCCTCCCCCAAACTAAAAACATGGGAGGAGCAAGTCTTGGCAATACTGCATCCTGAGGGCCTCGCAGGAGTAGCTGGAAGACTGGACTCTGGTAAGGCAAATCTTTATTACCATATCCCCCACCCCACCTGCATGCCATCACATACCCACACCCTCACCCTCACCCCCATCACTCCAACACCTCACATATGTGCCACTATCACAACCCAGCCATCCCAATATCAAGCCCTGCATGCAACACCAAAGCATAGACACTATAGATAGCCACACAGACCCCAAACCAACTATCACACAAGGACCAAGCCAAGAATGCAAGCACTGGAGTACAGGGTCACTCACCCATTGCACACGATGGCACACACAGATGCAATAATCATGCCTTTACACCCCTGCAGGAACCCTACCCAACGTCGCCAGACAGAAGGTTCCAGACAAAGTCCCCCCACAGAAGAGACACACAGTGATGACAGCAACTCTGCACAACTGGATCAAGATGACCAGCCCGGCCCATCAGGTACCTCGGGACAGTCGGTTCCCCTGACACTGGCACAAGCAACCACAGAGCCTCCCCCCTCAGGAAACACCACCACAGCACCCACCCAGCGGGCCCATCCCTCTGTCCCCAGGACACATCAATCAGCAGTGTGTCCACCACTACATGGAACCCAGGCAACCCCACTAACACAGGACAATCAGAGACCTGGGGGCAGTGGGCACACGGTTCAGGGGACAGAGGCTCAGGAAAACAGGGAAGCTGGGAGGACTGCTGTGCAACAGGGGGAGGACAGGCCCAGGGAACCCACTCTCCATGAGGCACTCTCCAACATCATGGTAGCTTACCATCATTCCCAGGAGACGATGGCAACGGTACTGGCCAAGTTTCAGGAGACCCAGCGGCAGCAGGAGGAACATTATCTAAGTATCAGGGAGGACCTGAAGTCCACTAACAACACCCTGGTTACCATTGCAGGGGTGTGCAAGACCTTGTCAACACCAGGAGGGATACAGTGGCACAACAAGGGGCCCCTGACACTAGCCTGGACAATGAACAGCCCTCCACCTCCGCCGGCGCTAGTGGACAGGAGGCACTGCCACAGGAACACGACACTAGCACCCCACCCCCTGCAGATGGAGAACCACCCACAAACGGTGCCTGAGATCCAGGAACGAGACAGAGAACATTGGCAAGACCCTCTCCAGGAAATGAGACCCCCCTGAATGTCACCCTTTTGTCCCACTTTGTCACCCTGTCCATCCTTCAAATGCCATTGCTCCACTTCCTATGCCTCTTTGGACAATGCACCTGTGAAACAAATAGACTGGACTCTGCCATGGACATTCCTCCACCATCCCCCCAGCCCATTTTACAACCCCTTCCACTTATTTGCACAGAAATAAACACACTTCAATCACAAAACAATCTGGAGTCAGTCTGTGCTTTCACAAACCTGTAATTGCAATAACCATGGAATATAGCAATGTCAATTTACTTGTGCACATACCGATGTAACACAGCTGTATGCCTGGAGGAAATATAGCAGAGGGCACAAAGTTGGACCCACATCTGTGAAATGGAAAGGCAAAGTGACAAGTCAGAGTTCATATACTGAGTGAAAATGACAGACTTATGCTAGCTCCAGAAATTGTATGAGATGTGGGAGGCAGTGACATATTCTTACCTGTGTCTTGCATGATTATGTTGTTTCGGTTGTCGATATCCTCTTCTTCTGCCTCCTCTTCTTCACTGTCCACAGGCTCCACAGCTGCCACAAGACCACCAGCTGGACCATCCTCATGCAGAAAAGGCACCTGCTGTCGCAAAGCCAGGTTGTGCAGCATACAGCAGGCCACGATTATCTGGCACACCTTCTTTGGTGAGTAGTAGAGGGAACCACCTGTCATATGGAGGCACCGGATTCTGGCCTTCAGGAGGCCGAAGGTTCGTTCGATCACCCTCCTAGTTTGCCCATGTGCCTCATTGTAGCGTTCCTCTGCCCTTGTCCTGGGATTCCTCACTGGGGTCAGTACCCATGACAGGTTGGGGTAACCAGAGTCACCTGCAAATAACGAAGGACAACTGTTAGACACACACTAACCCTATACTCAGACACCTATTCACACTGTATTGGGTCCTTGGCCTCACCTATTAGCCACACATGGTGTCTCTGGAGTTGCCCCATCACATAAGGGATGCTGCTATTCCTCACTCAAAATGTAAGCGTCATGCACTGAGCCAGGAAACTTGGTATTCACATGGGAGATGTACTGGTCTGCCAAACACACCATCTGCACATTCATTGAATGGTAGCTCTTCCTGTTTCTGTACACCTGTTCACTCCTGCGGGGGGTAACAATGCCACATGTGTCCCATCAATGGCACCAATGATGTTGGGGATATGTCCCAGGGCATAGAAGTCACCTTTCACTGTGGGCAAATCCTCCACCTGAGGGAACATGATGTAGCTGCACATGTGTTTCAGCAGGGCAGACAACACTCTGGACAACACGTTGGAGAACATTGGCTGGGACATCCCTGATGCAATGACCACTGTTGTTTGAAAGGAACCACTTGCCAGGAAATGGAGTACTGACAGGACCTGCAGTAGAGGGGGTATCCCTGTGGGATGGCGGATAGCTGACATCAGGTCGGGCTCCAACTGGGCACACAGTTCCTGGATTGTTGCACGATCAAGTCTGTATGTGACTATTATGTGTCTCTCTTCCATTGTCGACAGGTCCACCAGCGGTCTGTACACCGGAGGATGCCGCCATCTCATCACCTGCCCCAGCAGACATGCCCTATGGAGGAGAGCAGCGAGCAGGGAGTCAGCCAACACTGAGGTATCAGAAAATGTAATTTGCACACTATTATTAATCCGCAATCTGCCTGTAACTGTGTGTATTCCAGGCCTACATAGGTGTGATGCAGGTATTATTAATGCCATGTGGCCCCCTGAAATGCCTGCTGCCTGACCTGTAAGGTGGGACAAGGGGATATGAGGTAACTGCACTGGCGTTGTACACCGTCGCGGTGGGCGAAGACCGCAGCGCAATTCTGCATTGGTTAACATTGGGCCCTATGGGTCCGAGGAGCCAATGACGATGTACGCCGGCGGTGACTGTACGCACCGCCGCGGACTTGACCGTCATTTTCTGTCTGTTCACTCACTTGATACCTGACCTTCAACAGGAGAGGACCTACACTGCAAGTGCTGCTGTGACCTGTGTCTGGAAGCGACGATGGCTCATATGTCTGGGGAAAGGGCCCATGCCTTCACTTTGGAGTGGATGGAAGATACATGGGGTGGCTGAGGCCTGCATGTGCGGACGGTGAGTGTATGTGTGTCAGGGCAAGGGTGGGAACGGGGGGCAATGAGTATGATGGTCCGGACGGGTAATTAATTTCCTTTCCCCCTGTACCATTCCTCTAGGTCAGCGCCCACCAGAAGTAGGCTATTTGGCGTGCCATCGCCAAGGATGTGCGGACCCTGGGGGTCCACCACAGACGGAGCACCACCGGAAAAGATGGGAGAACCTGCGCCGCTGGAGCAAAAAGACGTCGGAGGCCCAGCTGGGGATGGCCTCCCAACGTGGGAGGGGTGCCCATCACACCATGACCCCCCTGATGTTCCGGATCCTGGCAGTGACTTGTCCGGAGTTGGATGGGCGATTGAGGGCATCACAGCAGCCACAAGGGGGTGAGTACATTCTCATTCAGCTGACTTTGAGTGCACTACGAGGTGTCGGGGTGCGGGAGGTGGGCAGTGGGTTCCCCTGGGCCAGGGCGATCTTGGTAGGCAAGGTCCCTTGTGAGGCAGGCTATGTGGCACCCCACCCGACTAGTGGTTAGAGCCATCTAAATCCAGTCAGGCTCCTGTGACTTCCAGCGACAGCGACTCCTCCTCTGATGGGAGCTCCATTGCGGTGGCTGGCCCCTCTGTGCCCACCTCATCAACAGGAACCACCACCACCCCCCTACCAGCACCGCCCTTCCAGCAGCCCCTCAGCGTGTGTCCCGTGCCTGCTCACCCAGGAGGGTGGGGATCTCCTTCGCCCCAGGCACCTCAGGCCCTGCCCCAGTCAGCCCTGCTGCCCTCAGTGAGGAGGCTATTGACCTCCTGAGATCCTTCACTGTTGGGCAGTCTACGATTCTGAATGCCATCCAGGGTGCTGAGAGGCATTTGCAACAAACAAATGCATAGCTGGAGGACATTCATTCTGGCCAGGCAGCCCAATAGAGAGCATTTCAGGCTCTGGCCTCAGCACTGATGGTAGCCATTGTCCCTATGTCCAGCCTCCCCCCTCCAACCTCCTCCACCCAGACCCAATCCCCTATACCTCAGCCTATCCCAAGCACACCATCAGAACAGCATGCACACACATCAACACACAAGAGTGGCTGAGGCAAACATAAGCACCACACATCCCACAGGCACTCACACACTTCCTTCACTGTGTCCCCCTCCTCCACGTCTCCCTCCTCCCTCCCAGTCTCATCTCCACTCACACCTGCATGCACTACATCCTCATTTACTACCTCCATCACCACCACGCCCATCACCACACACCGCTCATGTGCAATCACCACCCCCACTACCATTCACACATCTCCAGTGTCCTCTCCCAGTGTGTCAGTGAGCCCTCCTCCCAAAGTACACAAACGCAGGCACACACCCACCCAACAGCCATTCACCTCACAACAGCCTCCAGCCTATGCACCTTCATCCAAATTCAGCAGACGTACACCTCCTACAACCACTACCTTTTCCTCCACTCCCAAAACCCCTCCATCTACCCGTCCCAGTGTGTCTAAAAAACCTTTCCTGTCAAACCTTGACCTCTTCCGTTCACCTCCCCCCACGTCCTTCCCCTAGGGCCAGGCTTTCCAGGTCCCAGCCCAGCACCTCAGCCACCACATCCCCAGGCACAGTGGTGTCAGCAACTGCGGGGTCATGGAGTGCGCCAACCATCAGTGCTGCCAGTGTGCGTGAGGGCAAGGACATTCCGCCACCTGCCAAGGTTAAAAAGGTGCCCACATCCCAGAGGGAGAAGCCGAAAACACCTGCCACCAAGGGGTCATCAAAAACGAAAGGGGATAGTGGCAAGACAACTGCACCCCCATCAAAGGTGGGGAAGGGCAAAAAACTGAAGGTCAGGTCAGGAGAGGGCATGGTGGCACCTACTGAGAGACCAGTGTCACACCTTCTGTCCACGTCCACGCCAACCTGTACGGCGGCGAATACCGCCACCTGCACCGCCACCTGCACCGCCTCTAGCACATCTACAGACGCTGCGACAGTCCCCAGCCTCTTCCCTCGTGTGCAGCCGTACAAGGCTGCAGGGGACATCCTGCTTTCTCCCTCAGCAGGTGCTGACACATGCCCCGCCGCCACAGACCACGCCGCCAGCACCGCCTCCACAGACCCTGCAGCCAGCACTGCCGCCACAGACCCCGCCACCAGCACCGCCACCCCAGACCCCGCAGCCAGCACCGCCGCCACAGACCCCGCAGCCTGCACCACTGCCACAGACCCCACAGCCAGCACAGCCACGACTGACACCGCAGCCAGCACCGCCCCGACGGACACCTCTGCAAGCACCGCCATGACTGACACCGCCACAAGCACTGCCAGCGGCCCCGCAACGTCCTAGGACAGTGGCACCACTGCAGACATGCCTACCATCCCCAGTGGTCAGTCATCCGAGGCTGGTGGTGAGTTCTAGGACCCTGGGCAGTTTCCATGAAGCATTACTGTCATCACAGTTGTCACCTGCATATGGAATGCGAAGCCGCAGCTGTGTGGGGTATGTCTCTGCCTCCATGGCGTATCATGCTATCTGTAATTCGGCAATCTCATGGCACACACACCTTGGTGAGGGAATTGTACCGGCCACACTGCACGTGGAGCACTCTGGGCACAAAGCCCCCTCCAGAACCAGTGGAGAAAGGCATCCACTACCTCAGTCCTTGGCAGGATGAAGCACTCTGGGCACAAAGCCCCCTCCAGAACCAGTGGAGAAAGGCATCCACTACCTCAGTCCTTGACAGGATGAAGCACTCTGGGCACAAAGCCAACTCCAGAACCAGTGGAGAAAGGCATCCACTACCTCAGTCCTTGGCAGGATGAAGCACTCTGGGCACAAAGCCCCCTCCCGAACCAGTGGAGTAAGACATCCACTTGAGAGACTGTGGCTTTGCACTCCCCAGGATGCAGCAGTGGGCAAACCACCCACTGGAAAGACTTGAGAGACTATGGCTTTGCACTCCCCAGGATAAAGCAGTGGGCAACCCACCCACTGGAGAGACTTGAGAGACTGTGGCTTTGCACTTCCCAGGCTAAAGCAGTGGGCAATCCACCACTGGAAAGACTTAAGAGACTGTGGCTTTGCACTTCCCAGGATAAAGCAGTGGGCAAACCACCCACTGGAGAGACTTGAGAGACTGTGGCTTTTGTACTCCCCATGATAAAGCAGTGGGTAAACCACCCACTGGAAAGACTTGAGAGACTGTGGCTTTGCACTCCCCAGGATAAAGCAGTGGGCAACCCACCCACTGGAGAGACTTGAGAGACTGTGGCTTTGCACTCCCCAGGATACATCAATGGGCATTGTGTGTTCATCTGGCTGAGGTGCCCCCCTCCCCTGAGGTGCCTGTTTCATTTCGATCTGATGCCCCTGCAGTGTTCTCTCCGTTTCCAGTCAGGTATCTAGTGTGGGCATCGCCCATGCAGTTTGGGCCCAGTGGTCCACGGACAATGATTGGTTCACTCTCCGGACTTGTGTAGTTGGTGTACATAATTGCGTTTACTGGATTTTTAACTTTGATAATGAGATTTCACATGATTACATTTGTTCAAATCAATTCCTTTTGTCCTTGCGTTCTTCCGGGGGGGGAGGGTGTATATGTACTGCTGCTGCATGTATTTGTGTGTATGGTGTTGTGGGTGAGGGTGGGGGTGGGGGTGTTGCGTTTTGCATGTGTGTGTCACTCTCTTTTCCCTCCACCCTCCCCTGTGTTGTAGGTGCAGTACTCACCGTAGTCATCGCTGCCGTCGTTGGAGCTCCTGATAGAAGAGAAGGAAGACCATCATCTGCAGTATCTGCAATTCGGGCTCCATGGCGTCCTGGTTCCTCGTGGGGTGTGGAGAGGTGAGTGTTTTCCCTTCTGTGTACTGTTTCCGCTGTGTTTTTGTTCGCGTTGGTTCCACCCTGGAAAAGGTGGCGGATAGGCATCTTGTGATAGGGTGGGCGGTACATTGTCTTCCGCCTGTCTGTTGGCGGTGTCCGCAGCGCTGTTTGTTTGTACCACCGTGGCAGTCGGAGTTTTAAAGTGGCTGTCTATGTTGGCGGTAAATATCCTAACTGGCACTCATGAAGTTGATTATTTGTCTGTCATTGTAATCTACAGGTATGACCTGAAGCTTCAGGTCATACCTGTAGATTACAATGACAGACAAATAATCAACTTCATGAGTGCCAGTTAGGATATTTACCGCCAACATAGGCGCCTATGAATTTAAAGTCATGTCACGATTTTAGCTATGTCTAATAATGCTGCAATCACGAATTAGGAGCACTCAAGTTTTCGAACGGTTAACACCATACTCTGCGAATTTTACTGCTAAGTAGTTCTGCATTTGCGGTTCCATACAGAAGAATGTTAAAGTCGCCCTCTAATGTGGAACAATTCTTTTAGAGGCACCATACTGTTTTAATGATGTTTATTTGCGGTTGTACACTTATTGTGGTCATGACAGAAAGACAATTATTTGTAAGCGATAATTAGGTGAGTTCCATTAACGATTGGAAATTCATTCAAATTAGGCAACGTAAAAATAAGCAACAATATGGATTTGCATGTGAATATCTGTCCCTTTCATATGCCAACATCGACTTGCGCACACACAAAAGGGTGACTGATTTTTATTTATAGCTCTTACAAACAGACAGGTAAATATTTTTATTGGGGCCTGTGCCCATTTCCATGGAAGCACAAAGAATTCTAGGCAATGGTTCCCAGTACAAATACCAGTGTGATGATTTCTAGGGAATATTTCAGGCTACCTTTCAAAAGCTTATGGGCCTCATCTACAAGGAAATGGTGCAGCGCAGGTGTCGCAAGAAATTTTGCTGAAACGAGCTGCTTCATTTGTAGAGCGCAGGGTTGCACCGTACTTAAAAGAATACAGCGCATCTCTGTGTTTCCCCATTCACCGGCGCTAAATTAGCTGCCTAGCACCAATGCAGCCACCTTTATGCCATGAAGCAAGGCACACCTTCCTGCACAAAAACAATCTTTAATGGATATTTTCTCCTTCTACGTGTGCTGCAGAATGTAACACAGATAGAAAGAGAAAGAAACA
This sequence comes from Pleurodeles waltl, assembly GCF_031143425.1. Taxonomy (NCBI): domain Eukaryota; kingdom Metazoa; phylum Chordata; class Amphibia; order Caudata; family Salamandridae; genus Pleurodeles; species Pleurodeles waltl. The sequence continues at coordinate 420,212,311 of NC_090438.1, forward strand.
AGTAGAAATAAAAGTATTTCATCTTGTTGCGGCACTCTAACGCCTCCATGGAGAGGTTTTAGTTTTTGGCACTGCCTCAGGTTTTCGATTTCTCATAAATCTAAGGCAGTGTCAAAAGGCAATAGGTGTTGCGTGGGTATGCCCATAGCAACACCCATTGCACGCCCCTTAGCTGCAGAAAACAGTATCGGTCCGCCAATATCTATAAGGCAGGTTAGGCCAGGAAGAGTAGCTTAACGCTGCCTTGTACTACACAGCACCACCAGAGTGTCGCAAAAGGTGACGCTCTGGTGGCACTAGGGCAGAGGTCTTTCAAACTTTTTGATGCCGGGACCCCCTCTCAAAACTTTTTAGGCATATGGACCCTCTCCTAACAAACATTTCTAGAACCTGGTACTCCTCATCATTGACAATCATAAACATCCCCAATTCCCACTGTAAATCATTTTTATGGTGAGGAAATAATATGAAACAGTGTTTAGCAAACCAAAGGTCAGTGAGTGTAGGGGTGTGGTCAAGGATGTGGCTAAAAACAAAGGTCCTCATTCATTGGCGCTGCAGGTTTTCTTGCTCCAGTGCCCTACCCCAATATGAAAGAGCAGGAATGCACCGTATTTATGAAATACAGAGCATTCCTGTCCTTTCCCGCTGGTGCAAAAATTTCTGGCTAGCACCAACGTAGCAGGATTGTTTTTGTGCAGTAAGAGGAACCTTCCTGAACAAAACATCCTGAGAAGTATTTTCCTCTTTCCATGTGTGCAGCAGAATGCAACACACACTGAAAGATGAAAAAATGAGGCAAAATGAAAACATTTCTCCTCATTATGCCTGTGTAAATTTTTGGCACTGCTCCAGTTTACGTGATTTTGTATATCTGGGGCAACAACAAAATCCATGGGTGTTGCGTGGGAACATCCACTGCAACGTCCATGGAACGCCTCCTTGACACAGAGTAGGACAACGCAGTGGCTTGCGCTTCTTTGACTTACTCCATACCTATGAGGCCATGCAAATGCAATGGAGCACTATATTTAATCAAGAGAAAGTGAGTTATTTATTCTTTACAAGTAAAGAAAAGCCAGTTTATGAGATGTTCCAACCTTCAAAGGGGTCCTAGGCCTAACTTGCTTAATGGCCTTGTGCACACAACATCAGATGGCTTCTGAGAAGAACAGTTAGACACACAAAAGCTATTTGTTTTGACTCCGAATTGTTTTTTTTCTGACGTGTCAATTCAAAGCAATCTAAACGTTTTTATACTTATGATTTGAATCAGACATGATCTAGGTTTGATGTTCAGTGCTGAAGTATGAACAGCTTCAGGTCATACCTGTAGATTACAATGACAGACAAATAATCAACTTCATGAGTGCCAGTTAGGATATTTACCGCCAACATAGGCGCCTATGAATTTAAAGTCATGTCACGATTTTAGCTATGTCTAATAATGCTGCAATCACGAATTAGGAGCACTCAAGTTTTCGAACGGTTAACACCATACTCTGCGAATTTTACTGCTAAGTAGTTCTGCATTTGCGGTTCCATACAGAAGAATGTTAAAGTCGCCCTCTAATGTGGAACAATTCTTTTAGAGGCACCATACTGTTTTAATGATGTTTATTTGCGGTTGTACACTTATTGTGGTCATGACAGAAAGACAATTATTTGTAAGCGATAATTAGGTGAGTTCCATTAACGATTGGAAATTCATTCAAATTAGGCAACGTAAAAATAAGCAACAATATGGATTTGCATGTGAATATCTGTCCCTTTCATATGTGAAAGTGAGTTATTTATTCTTTACAAGTAAAGAAAAGCCAGTTTATGAGATGTTCCAACCTTCAAAGGGGTCCTAGGCCCTTTAATAGGGCCAAAGAGTTGAACATTTAAAAATATAACCAAACTGTAGTTATAGGTTTCAAAGCAAAAGAAAATAAATCTTTTATATCTTAACTCAAAGGTATGACCAAATGTTGCAAGAATTTAAAATGCTTTTATATTCTGGCACTTAAACACTGCACTGCTTTCAGGAAGTTAACTGTTTTTCCTAATAAAAACATATATTTCAAGAAAGACCTTCCACGCTGATTGAAATATTCAATTCTTGTATATTGTCTATTTCTGTGATTATATCTTGCTTTAGTCGCCTGAGAAATATCTGACTGCAGGTTTTTCAGTAATGTGGAGAGTTTTGCTGATCGTCCAGCAGAGAGAGTACTTACCCTGCTTTCAGGATGTTTTCTGGAGGTGTGTGACGTTAATTGCAGAGAATGCAATGCTGTTCAATTACATGTTTTTTGGTACGAGATGTCGTCGAGGTCGATCCTAACGGTGGAACCCAGCCTGTCCTATTTCAGCAGAGCAGCACAATGTTATTGACCCTAGACTGTATGTATGCTTGTTTGGAGCTGACACATAGGAATGATGCATAGAGATGCTACACGTTTAACATTGCATAGACTTGCCATGATAATTTGCTAAAGTGTGTGTTCAGTATTGACAAGCTAAACTAAAAAAAAAAAAAAATTAGATAAGAAAAAGTATTTTATTAATGCCCTCAAATTCTGTGTGTGCTTAAGAATGGCTTTCTCACATTAAACCGTTTCTCTATTACTCGCTAATCAGTGCTAGTTCGGTTCTATGAACCATGGGCGGATTACATAGCCGTAGGGTGCTTATCAAAATGTGTTTAGCTTTACTGAACATCGCCTAGAAAACCCCTATTGTGCCCATAACGATGATTATCTCGTGATGTGCAACCAAAGAGAAGGAAAGAATGAAATATTAAAAAAACATGAATTATATTATTGTTAGTTCATTGTAGAACAAAATCTCACACCTTGGTTAAGCACTAGTTTAAGAATACATGCTACTGCATTTCTGGTATTTAGGCAATCTGATTGTTACCTGATTTAATGCCATATGTACGAAATATTCAATTAAACTATCACACGCGTCAAAGTGGTAGCAAGATCACTTGGAATAGCTTACTTTCCCTAGAATTTAAAGCATGAGAAACACAAACAGAGATTTTTAGAGCCATCCACTTTTCTCTCAGCGCTATATCAATATTTTTGTAGATAACAGTTCCTGAAAGATGCCCTCTGGTGGAGTATTGAAGTAAAACAAATATACGTAGAGGCTTCATTCAGAAGGGATGCTCTTGGTGTTTGTTTCACTTTAGCCCAGTAGGGAGCCAAGAACTACACCTCCCAGGCTACCCTGCTACTGTGGACACAGTGTGTTCTGCTCATACACAGCCTTGGGTGCACTGCAGCCTAAAGAGGCCCTTCTGCGCCTGCCTGGTAGCGGCTAACCTGGGCCACCCCATTTTGAATGCCTTTTCCCACTCAGTGCTCTCTTGGGCACATTTGGAAGCACAGGACTCCAGTTAACTCAAGCTCAGTCAATAACAGCTCCTCTTACTCCATCATTCTTAATGTTTTCTTAAGTGTGCTGTGTGATCTACAAAGAAATTGAATTAACAGTGACAGCTCTTAGTGAATTGCCTCCTAGCCCCCCGCCCCCACACATCCTTAATTGCAGCTCTTGCCTACTCAGGGCCTTTTATTTCTTTGAACATGCCCCTTTCTGGCACGGCCATTGAGTCAGTGCTGCCTCCTGAATGCAATAAGGTTAATGCTTCCCATCTTATCAGCTCTGTTGCAAAACAATCCTCTGGCTCACGCTCCAAAATGCCCGTGTGTCTTTGCAAGAACTTCGCTTCTATATTTAATGGTCTTTTAGACAACATTTTCTGGAAAGTTACTTCTGTGATTGATTCATGTTTCAAGACAGTTGAAGAGTTTGTATTGATTTACATTAATATTATATAATAACATTTTAATCACTCATTTGAAGATGGGTTGTCTTGTATTGAATTTGTCTTAGACATACTGGTTAGCCCTTGTACCTCTATCATAGTTTCTCATTCAGGTTCTCCCAATGACATCACACTTAGTTCCTCTCGCACCAATGGTGCTTCACTACGCTGTGATGCACCAGACACTGGTGCTTCCTTGGCCTCTGTTTTTTGCACCAGCTACTGGCAATTGTTCCACCTCCCTTGATGCTCAGCCTGCTGTATCTTCTAGATATTTCAGTCAAAAGGCCTCCTTCAATTTTGTTCATTAGCTATGTTTCAGATTTGTCCAACCTTTTATCTCTGTAACATTTACTCTGCGTCTCCCTCTTTAAGCCTTTACTTATGTTATAATTCAGTTCAACGTTCCTGTATCTCCCCCTGATAATACATAGATAATCCTTCAACTTAAGGATAAGGTGATGTGTGTGCTATCCAATAAAATCAATTTGAAATCAATTTAAATGTTGCTGTCTACGTATTTGGTTGTGAGGCGTGTTCCCAGGGTCAGCTCATCTACTAAAAGCCATCAAGGGCTTTGTGTGGTTGTTGTCCTTAAAGATCCTGCTGACACAATAGACATTTTTCTGAACATCTCCACTGGGCTTTTACTACAAACCTTACCTTGCATCTTTTGTGCCCAGCTCTTGGAATTTATGTAACAGTCTTTATCAGCCTTATCGCTTCTCCATTATGCACCACGGTACCCAGAATGACTTTGAAATTCTTGATTACTTAGGTTGCAGGGATTGACATTCTTTTGTTTATAATAACATATGTTCTTCTCCCAGTAAGCAGTCCTTCATAATTTCCATTACGTATCATGCTCCTCCACATGTATCATCTCTTATCCTGATTTTATGTTAGATTTACTAGCCTGGTGCGTCTTGCTAGTTAGAACATAGCTTGTTTAGCTTCTAAGCTGAGTTTTGAGAATTATCTGTCCTAAATTAAAGACTTTTACATAGGTTTCAAGAATCATGATCAATTTCAGATGTTGCACGTGAGGTGTTTTTCTGATAACCTTTGCTTGCTTCTCTATCAACGTCTGGGTGTCTTAAGAGGGGACTTCTGACCTGGTTCAGGATATTGGGGTAAATGCTGTATTCTTAACACTCTTCAATCAGGCATCACCAATTTCTTGTTTCTTGGGAAAATGCCTCACAGTTTTTCGTGTTTAATTTTTACAATGGTTGTTTCTCATCACACACTATTAAAATTATGTATACACTTTTTTTTAGTTTGGTGGACAATTTGCCTACCTCTTTCTTTAACTATCTGTCACATATATGAAATGCGCAGCAATGTTTGATTAATATTGCCTTTAACACAATGGTGGTCATTACAACCCTGGCGGGCGGTGTTAAAGCAGCGGTAAGACCGGCAACAGGCCGGCGGTAAAAAAATTGGAATTACGACCGTGGCGGAAACCGCCAACAAAGACAGCCACTTTAACACTCCGACCGCCACGGCGGTACAAACAAACAGCGCGGCGGTCACCGCCAACAGACAGGCGGGAGACAATGTACCGCCCACACTATTATGACAGGCCAATCCGCCACCTTTTCCGGGGCGGATTCACCGCGGATAAAAACACGGCGGAAACAGGAATTTCGAAGGGAAAACGCTCACCTCTACACACCCCACGAGGAACGAGGACACCATGGAACAGGAACTCCAAATTCTACCTGCGATAGTCTTCCTGCTCCTCTACCAGGAGCACGAACGCCGGCGGCGAAGACCACAGTGAGTACTGCACCTACGACACAGGGGAGGGGGGAGGGAAAAAAGAGTGACACACACACGCAACACCCCCACCCCCACCCTCACCCACTACAACACACACACTAATACATGTTGATACATTACAGTTACACCCCCCAAGCCCCCGGAAGAATGCAAAGACAAAAGGAAATGATTGTAACAATTGTAATCCATTAAAATCCAGTGCTCTAAAATATATATACACTATAAACAAATATATACACCAATAATACAAGTCCAGGTATTGCACCATTTATAGTCCGTGGACCACTGGGCCCAAAATGCATGGGGGAGGCCCACACTCGATACCCGATCAAAACAGAGAGAACACTGCAGGGGCATCAGATAGAAATACAACAGGCACCTCAGGGGTAAGGGAAGGGGGGGCACCTCAGCCAGATGAGTGCACAACGCCAGATCCACGAGGGGGCTCAATGCCCACTGTTCAATCCTGGGGAGTGCAAAGCCACAGTCTTTCAAGTCTCTACAGTAGGTGGCTTGCTCACTGTTCAATCCTGGGGAGTGCAAAGCCACAGCCACAGAATAACATGGTTCAGATGCAGGGTCTCCAACCCATGCAATAAGTGCAGATGCCACGTGTACAACCGGTGCAGATGCAGCAAAAGCAACAGCAGGTTCCTATGGTACCTCGACAGCAAATGCAGTTGCCCTTAGCACCAATGGAACAGCAACAGGTGATTCTTCCTCAACAGATCACAGGTCAAAGAATGAGGCAAAATAACACAGTACAACAATTCCTATTGCGTGGTGAGAATGGAATAAATGATGAATGGTCAAATGAAAGCTCGGACAGTGAGGAGTGTAGTCTTGCAGCGTCCTTAGACATAGATCAAAGGGGACTGTATGTGCAAGGGATGGGTCACAAGGTTTCATTCTTGGTTGACACAGGAGCTACACGCTCTATGGTCAGAAGTGCAGAGGTTCAGAAATTGCCCCTTTCGGGACATACAGTTAAAGTAGTGGGAGTGGCAAAGCAACTCCTGACTAACCCGATCACAGATCCGGTTCAGGTTGTGCTTGGCACTTTATAGGGGTTGCACATGTTTGTAGTTTGCGATTCAAGTCCCGTGTCCCTATTGGGAAGAGACTTACTGTGCAAGACAAGATGCTCGATCGCCTGTTCAAATGAGGGGACTGAGGTGCAGACAAACAGTGACGATGAAGGAGATGAAGGGCAGGTTTCAGAGCCTGAAACAGAGACAACAGATGAGGAGTATCCTCTGATTAATTTCTTCACAATGTTCACGGTGACTGATCTGCCAACAGATTTGCAGGGGACAGTAAAGGAGAAAGTGTGGGAAAGAAGTAGGACTGATAAAAGGAGTAGAACCAGTTAAAGTCAGTGTGTAGCCAAACGCTGTGTTCCCCCAGGTACCACAGTACCACATGGCACAAGATGTCCTTATAAAGGTGGCGCAGTTAATTGCAGACTTTGTGAAACAGGGAGTTTTGAAAGAAGTGATGAGCACTCCATGTAATTCACCAATAATGGGACTGAGAAAGCCTTGTGGGAAGGTTCGCATTGTGCAAGACTTGAGAAAGATTAACGACATAGTGGTGAAATGTTGCCCAGTAGTGCCAAATCAAGCTGTGATTATGTTCCAGGTTCCATGTGATGCAGAGTGGTTCACAGGAGTAGATTTGTCCCAAACATTATTTTCTGTGCCCCTTCATGAGGACAGCCAATTTCTTTTCAATTTCAAATTCCTGGATAAGGTTTACAATTGGTGTTGAATTCCTCAAGGGTTTTCGGAATCACCTTCCATTTTCAGTCAGATACTGAAGAAGGATCTGGAGTCATTGGAATTGCCTTTTCACTCGACTCTAGTGCAGTACATTGCATTGATTGCCTTACTGCACCACTTGGGAAAGGACGGGCATAAGGTGTCCCCAAAGAAGCTGCAATATTGCCAGAAGTAGGTGAAATATTTGGGTCATCAAATTGAGAAAGGGTCGAGAAAGTTGTCCAGGGAAAGAGTGACTGTCCTGTTACAGATGAATCCCCCAACGAAACAGAGAGATGTTAGGATGTTTCTGGGAATAGTGGGCTACTGTCATCAGTGGATCCTGAATTTCTCAGTCATCTCCAAGCCATTGGTGAGACTGACAGTTAAGGATGGGCCAGATGTCATAACTTTGTCAGAGAAAGAAATGAATGCGTTTACTGAGCTAAGGGAGAGTATGTGCAGGGCTCCAGCTTTATTAATGCCTGATTACATGAAGCCTTTTGTTCTGTTTTGTCATGAACATGATGCATGTTCTTTGTCTGTCCTGACACATGTCCATGGAGGTGTACACCGACCAGTAGCATATTTTTCAGCTACTTTGGACCCCCGGTTGCAACAGCCTTACCAGGTTGTCTGCGTGCAGTAGCAGCAGTTGGTCAAAGCCTCACGCAGTGTGAAGGCATAGTGATGGGACATCCTTTAACAGTTATGGTCCCTCACTCAGTTGAGATTTTGTTAACCCGTACCAAGACGCAACACATGACAAATGCAAGGCTGACAAAATATGAAACGATCATATTGGGGTCACTAAATGTAACGTTAAAAAGATGTACAGTGCTGAACCCGGCAACTTTGCTTCCAAATGAAAACACAGAAGTTGAGGATTCTGAAGATGTAGAACATGATTGTCTTGAGGTAACAGAAATGTGCACCAAACCGAGGCCCGATATTAAAGATACCCAATTGGAAGAAAATGACAAATTTATCTTTGTTGATGGCTCATGTTTAAGAGACTCAGTAGGATACGCTGTATGTACGATCTCTGGTATCCTGGAAGCGTCTTGGCTTGACAGAGTATATTCTGCTCAAGTGGCTGAATCGGTTGCTCTTACTAGAGCTTGCCATGCTGCTGCCCAACTAGGAGTGACTATCTATACTGATACCAGATATGTATTTGGAATTGTTCATGATTTTGGCCAGCTATGGTCACAGAGGGGTTTCCTGACCTTTTCTGGTTCTCCAGTGAAAAATGGTGAACGAATTAAGGAGTTGTTACACGCGATTCAGTTACCTCATGAAATTGCCGTGGTGAAATGCAGTGCTCATTTGAAATCACAAGACTTTGTTTCAATGAGAAATGGATATGCGGATCAAGTCGCAAGGTTTTGCGCATTGAACTGTATATCGTTTAAGAATCAGTGGGAATTGTTACCTGAAACAGAAAATGAGACATGCACAGGTTACGCTTTAAGGGTGGTTGGCACGTTGATGGAATTGAGATTGTTGCAAGGATGTGCCAGCAAAGATGAGAAGCGTTCTTGGGTTAGGGTGCAATGTGTACAAAGACCAGATGACTTGTGGGTCTCAGATGAAGGTAAAATGGTCTTGCCGAACAGTCTCCTGTCACAGTTTGCAAGGTTTTACCATGGGCAAGCACATATTGGGAGAGATGCCATGATCAGGCAGTTCAAAATTGACTGGTTTAACCCAAAATTCAGACAAGCTGCAGAAGTGATCTGTTACAGGTGTATCATCTGTCAACAGATGAATGCGGGGAAAGGGACCGTGGTGAATTTGAGCCACATTGGGAGAGCAGGAGGTCCATTTAGCAGAATGCAGTTGGATTTTACTGATATGCCTGTGTGTGGAGGTTTGAGGTACGTGTTGGTGATTGTGGTATCTTTAGTCACTGGATTGAAGCTTACCCTACACGAAGGAATGACAGTCTCACAGTAGCAAAGCTGCTGCTTAGGGAATTGATACCATGTTTCGGGTTTCCGATCTCTTTAGAATCAGATAGGGGAAGTCACTTCAACAATGAGGTAGTTAAGCTATTGTGTGCAGCATAGAACATCGAACAGAAGTTGCATTGTAGCTACCGCCCTGAAGCATCAGGACTAGTGGTGCAGATGAATGGTACCCTGAAGTCGAGAATGGCAAAGATGTGTGCAGCCACAAATTTGAAATGGCCTGATGCATTGCCTTTGGTGCTAATGTCAATGAGAAATACACCTAACAAGAAAACAGGACTGTCTCCTCATGAGATTCTCATGGGTCGAGCTATGAGACTGCCCGCAGTGCCTGCGAATGTTCTTGTGAATATCACAGATGATATGGTGTTGGAGTACTGCAAGGGTCTGGCTGACGTGGTCTGCTCTTTCTCTCACCAGGTGGAAGCTACCACACTGCCACCGATAAATGATCCAGGTCACAACCTGAAAGCTGGTGACTGGGTTGTCATCAAGAAACACGTGAGGAAGTCGTGTTTGGAGCCACGTTGGAAGGGGCCATATCAAGTAATACTAACGACTACTACTGCTGTGAAATGTGTGGGAATTCCGAACTGGATCCATGCCAGTAACACGAAAAAGGTGACGTGTCCAACTGATGAGGAAGTTGAGTTGTTGAAAGTACCAACAACAGAGAAGGAAGTCTCAGGGCCGGAGAGTGATCAGAGGGGAACTGAGACAGAAGGAGAGCCCGTTGAGGACGACTTCATCACTCCAGTAAGAGACAAAGGAGACGAGACCCAGAGGGGTGACGGTGAGCCTATCTCAACTGAGGTGCCAGGAGGACTGGGTCAGAAGGAGGTTTTCCCAGAAGCAGATGAATATGGAAATGAAATAGAGCCCCTGACAGACCTAGAAGGCAAAGGAATAGAGGCAGAAGGGAGTCAGAGTGTCCAGACTCCTCCTGAGCGAATTGCAGTTCCATCAAGAGAAAACACCATAGAGTCCGAGGAGGGCAAAAGGCTGCATCAGGAAAGGTCAAAGGCCAAAGAGACATTGAAAGGAGATAAGTGGCCAGAATTGCAAGTGACAAAGGGAAAAGTGGTTGTCGAAGATACAATAGAAGAAGAGGTCGATACAACAAGGAGAGAAGATTTGAGCAAAAGAGAGTTGCAAGGTGATCGCAAGTTGAAAAGAAAAAGAGTGGCAAATAGAAGATACGCAGCTCCTGAGTGGGCGTACGCAACGTCAGCTGAATGGCAACAAGAGTTCTTGGCATTTTGCTTTGATCGAGAAGTCCCAAGTCAGTACTTTTGCACTTGAGTTCGGCCAAAGAGACTGCATTGACATGAAAATTTAATTAAAGGAGAAGAATTGAGAAAAGAGACTGTTAACTTACCGGATGTGACACTGTTAACCTGAATTGACTTTTGGAAAAAACTGATTTTGACAAGCTGCTAACCTGTAGTAACAAGGATCCTGGGAGTGAATGAGAAAGCTGTAAATAATAGCGGAAGAAAGACCTTGCTTGCTTAAAGTTGCTGAAGAAAGAAAATATTAATAATAAGTTTCAACCATCCTCTGTTGGTTGTTGTTTGAACTAATAATACTTCACTTTCTGATTCTTTACAGATCATGGCTAACACTAGAGATGATAATAGGAGAAGCAGGCGTTGTAAATATTTGGGTGTTGGTTTGGGTGTCATATGTGTGATATTCATCATAGTTGTGATTGTGGGAATGCCGTTTGTGGATAAGAGTGCAACTAACAATTCTACAATTCCTGAGACTGCCGCTGCACTAACAGCTTGGGAGAGGTTTGAGCAAGATACGAAGTATTTGCATGAGGGAACTAATACTAAAGGGGAAATATCGACTAATGTTTTTTATCGCTTGCGGAGTGAGTATGTTGACACTATGGATGTGAAAGGTTGTTATGTGTGTACACAGATTCCTGTTTCGGTGCAAGAGGGAGTTACCTATCAGAGGTTGCCCCTATCATATGGGATAAGCTGTAGTGTGTTACTAACAAGATTCTATAACCAGAAAGAGATCCAATATTTTTATTCAAATCATGACCTTGTGTTTTCTTATGTGCCTATCATAGAGGATTTGAATAGTGTGACTAAATATCATAGCATAAAGTTAGTTAAGGAGTTCTTTGAGGCAACATTAGCCATTAGTACATCTTATGCACACTGCAATAATTTAACATGTTTGCTTACACCTGTAATGAAAAGCTTTTTAGATCACACAGAAGATAGAAGAAGGGCTTTGAATGGGAAATTGGAGAAAGGATTGCAGAGGCGAGCTTTTGCTGGTAGTGAGAGTTATAGTACAATTAGGGAACAAGGGAAATTAGCTTTAGTTGCACTACACGTAAGTAAGCTTTGCATAACTCGATCAAAGTCGTATTATGACAAAGTGTTTGTGGGAACGAGTGAATGTAAGCATGTGTTTTTGTTTCAGAGTAAGTGGACGGTCATGTTAAATGGACAGGATCCAGTGATCCCTGGGATCTATTATCTATGTGGTCCTAATGCTTATTACCGTCTTCCAAAGGGATGGTATGGGACATGTTATTTGGGGATAGTTTTCCCAAAGATGTATCAACTGGATGATCCGAAATTGTCTGAATTACATTGTAATAGAAAAAGGAGAGAGACTTCTGCTGGTCTAGTAGGCAACATATTTGGGGCGATAATTCCTTCAGTGGGAGTTATCTTAAACTCCATAAAGATTCGAAAGTTGTCTACTATTGTGGATAACATGCTGACAAATTTCACAGGGGCTATACTCCTGATGGATACTGAACTTGCTGCGGAGAGGGCTATGACTCTTCAAAACAGGCTTGCTTTAGACATTCTTTTAGCGAAAAATGGCTGAGTCTGTAAGATGCTTAATGAGCGTCATTGTTGTGCTTATATACCTGACAATAGTAACGAAATTAGAAGTATGCTTACTAACTTAATGAGAGATAGTACAGATTTGAAGGAACTGAAAGAGCCAGGAGTTTGGGAAAAGGTTGTAAAGGGACTTGCTAAAGTGGGAAATTGGTTTAGTAGTATTGGGCATGGGAAATTGGCCAAAATAATACAGGGAATATTGATTGTTATAGCTTGCTTATTTGGATTATGGCTGTCATTCAAAATTAGCAAAGGAATTACATTGAAAATGACGAAAAATAATAAGAGGAGGGAAGAAAAGAAAAGGGAAACATTATTCAGGGCAAAATTACAAGGGGAACAGTTGAGAGAAGAAATTGAAATGAGGGAATTTCTATGATGAATTCTAGGATGCAAATTGCAAGGGAAAAGGTTTGTGTTATGACAAGAGTCATCAGAGGAGGGATTGTTGGAGTGTAACTTTAGAAATTAATATTAACATGAGAAGCTTGCAATATAATGTGTAGTGAAACTGCATAGAAATGTGTTAATGTAGAAATAATGTACGCGTTTGAAACGTGCCCACAGGGAGTGGCCACCAATGTATACGATGATTAATTAAACTAACTAATGATGAATTAATAATGTACTAATGTATGAATTTGTATTAGGATTAAGAATTATGAATTAGGTCTTGTTAAATTAATCACTAGGCCTTAGTTAGCAAAGGTCTGGGCCTAGCTGCCTGTCTCATATTAATTTCGTTTTTCTATTGTGCAATGTGCTGCTTTCCTGAAGGACACGAAGCTGTACTTTTCCAGAAGCTAGAGAAGCATGTGTAGCTGTAGTAAATTCTTTTCTCATGGGACCCGACTAGCTCAAGGAGACATTCTTGCAGAATGCAACAGTGTAATTCGCAACAGGTGCAAGGCCGCCTGGACTAAGAGAAGACAATGGAACTACTGACTGGAGCGTAAAGTGTAACTTTTCTTACCTGACATCACACCCGATGAATACGTCATTCACAGGAGCCAATAAACTGCATGAGAACTGTGTTAGGTGAAAATTTTAGTAAGGTGCGTGGAGAATTATTGGACAGAGATAATGATGCTCCAAAATTGATCCAATAGGGAATTAAGGACTAGTTTGACAGTTTTGATATAACAGCGTGACCCGAGAAGAAATCGGCCATTATCGGGACACTTTCGCCATTATTCTAACATTCTGCCTTAAGCCATACTTTGCCATTGCCCTTTTGAGACTTTGCTGTTTGACCTTCCTGATACTTTCAACCATCCTCTGTCTAAATCCTTACTGATGCTTAGTTCTTCTCCATATCAGGGAAGGGCCTTATTCTTAGTTATGCCATACTGAGACTTTGCCCTGTTCTATCCTTGCTGGTGACGAACTGACTGATGTCCTGAGGACGGAGACTGACGCTGTTTGCTGACTCATTCAGATGGGTAACTATCTGATGGTAATTGTAATTGTCTGTTTGCCTTTTCTTTCTAGGTTCCAACTGCTCTTTTGATAGGTGGCATAGTTAGATGTTTTCCAATTTTGTGTTGCTAAATAGTTTTGCATGAAGCCCAATATGCTGATGCTAATTTGAGGTTAGCTAAGGAGTTCACTAATACCGGATGCAAATAAAAAAACGACTGAGATCTTGCTTTGTTGAATAATGTACTAATGCTACTCTGTTGAAGTTGACTCATAATACTGTTGTGTTTATCCTAAATGCTCATGACCTATGCTTTGATAAAGTTTTGCTCTGATTGCCAAGTCATAATGGTTTTGGTGTGCTTGTTAATATTGAAACTAATAAACATGACATTAGATTGTGACTAATAAGGAATAAATATCCTAACTCATAACTAGATTTGTTGTGGTTATTCATGGCTGAAAGGTCATGGTGCAATTGTTGTATTGATCTATATTGAATGTTATTGATTATATTGATTGATTAGTTATTGTGAATATTGATGGGGTTATTGACCTATTGATTGTGATGACAAAAGATATTTCGTTCTGGGAAGTCTCCAAATGTGGTCAAAAGATTCATTGGCCTAGACGTGTCTCCTTGTAAGTTTACTGACACATTAACACCAATTATGCCAACCGTGTAGCTTTGTCTTGTGCCAGACCAGGTTTGAACAGACAATGTCTTGAAAGGAACAGCGTGCCACAGCCTAAGGTGCTTCTCTACCAATGATGACACACGAGTTGTAGAAAATGATACTTTGAGCCTCTTTGTGTGGAAGAGCATACCTCTTCTGTGTTAATCTCCAGACAGTGGACAGTCACGAGTGAAAGTAAATGAGATTATTTTTACCCACAAGGATGTTCAAAATTGTAAAAATGCTCAAAGGCTATACTGCTATTGGGGATTAGTTATACTAAGGGAGGGAAATATGTTACGAGTTTACCCTATACTGCCATTTAACTTAGCCATTCGTTTATGTGTAAATAATTAAATTAAGTGAAAGTCCAAACTCACTAAAGGGCGGGGTTTCTTTTTCTATGGTTGCTCGCATGGCATGTATGCAGACCACTGAGTACAAATATAATCTAAACTAAGAATTTTCTACCTCTGCTTTAAAGTGTCCCAAAATAAATCGTAAATAATATGTGAGCTACTTGTGAGTTCTCAGTCTTAAAATTGATTCATTTTCGGACTGAAGAACAAAATCCTACCCGTTGCACTAAATAGAAAAAAATGTGCTCCGCTGAAAATAATCAAATTATAAATTAATGAGTAGGAATGAATTGGATAGGAATACAATTGAAGTAACAAGTGCATGAATAGAGAAGATGTTCTTTTCATTTCCTTAGTGTGAACATCTTGAAGTTATTTTGTAGATTGTATTGTTCATGGGCGAGTTGGTAGAAAGCAAAGGCACAAAAGGTTCTCGGTGGAAAAAGCTTCCGGGAGAAAGCCAACAATTTGTACTTGACCTTCAGTCCTTGCTTTGCCACTTTGACATACTAAACCTCAACTGACTTAGACAGAAAGGGTGCCAATTATTTGCTACGTTCTAGTAACCGACGGAACTATTTTTGACATACTATAAGTTAGATAAAATTGTGCCTACATTTATTGTGAAATTGTATTCTCTAAATTTTGCAATCTGGGTTGCAAACTACTAATATTGTTTTCTTTACTTTAGCATCGTTTTATACGATATTTAGTAGACATATTTTCAGATCTTTACATTTATTAGTAATACATATTTCAATTGATATTTGACTTTAAAATGCTTCTTCAGTTTTTACAATTCTGTACAGCACGTCCGTACCTCTCCAGCAACCAAATCTTTGAAGGGATAATTGATATTTTATACTATATAGACATGTTACAATAATATTTGTTATTCAGATAAGTTATAAATGCAGAGTGAGCACATTATTGGAATAGTAAAACAATATATTACAGGGCATATTTGGAACAAATGTATAAAGATCATTTAAGAAAGGTTCCTAGATTGTATAAGGATTTTATTTTGGTGGGGGGGAAGGGGAGGCGGTGATACATCTCCAGCAGGAAACATAGGCAGGTCTTAAGAGGTTTTCTGAAAATAGCCTAATTTCCAAATTGACTGATGGCAAAAAGGAGCTGATTCCAGGCTTTAGCTCATCCAACAGAAAAAGATCTTCCACCTCTGGTTGTGATTCTTAAATAAGGAATCCGTGACGGTTTGGCATAAGTGGATTTTAGGATTCTTTGGCTCCCATAATGTGTGAAACAGTCAGATAGATCTTTCGCGACAGTTTGATGCAAGGCTCTGAAGACAAGGGTCAGAGATTTAAACAAGAGCTGTTTCTCCATTGGAAGCCAATGGAGTAATCTTAATCACTTGTATGTGGAATTCCAGTGAGTGCATTTGAGCACCAGAGGAGCAGCAACACGATATGCAATTTGTCGATAAGTATTTGGAAATACCAGAGACTTGCAATAATGAATCCTAGAAGTAATTATGGCACGCAGTAGTCTTCCTGACCATTAAAGGAAGAAACTCAAATAATTTGTTGAGAGTTGATGAGAGAAAAATAAGTTCCCAACACCACAGTGAATTAGATTTGCAATTTAGAAAATTTGATTAAAAAAAACAAAACATTTGAGGTTCATGTTACAAACTATTGTGTTTTTTTGCTTCATACGACAAACTAACCACTAGATACACTGCTTCAGAAAGCCAAAACCTCATGTTCGCATTTCAAAGATTCTCAGTTCAACCAGACCATCTATTCCTTCCCAACGTTGACTCAACACTTGTTCATGTACAGGTTTCGGGGACATTGTTCTGCCCGAAGGGCTGAGTGAAACCTTCACAGTGTAGTCTAATTGTGTGGGAATCTGGTGTACCTGAAACCTTGATGATTTATGACACTAATCTTCCATGATAAAATACTACAACATGAAACATCAATAGCGTATAGTATCCACTGATAAAATATTTGGCCACATTTATAGTTCAAATGGATGGGAATGAAGGTCGCACAACCTTCACTGAAGTGCTTGTCCATCAGAAACTTCTACAAATCTGTCAACCACCATGAACTGGAATCTTTTGTGTCATTATGCACTATAATACTATCCCTAACTGATATCTCTCTTCTGTCTCACCATCAATGCACAGTTACCTTCAAACACCTGTCATGACCAGAGGTAAGGAATGCACAGATTATACACAAGCCTCCCAATTTCCAAATTCCCTCAACCCTGTTTGCACTACAGTAGGTGGGGATATAGGATAAGGAAAAACAGGCTTAGGGTAGGCAGAGAAAAGAAATGTCCAACACCACGGGCAGGTAAGTCAGGAGTACACCACTTCCTCTATAGTATGGAGTCTATTACTGTCTTAAAAACCACTGAACAATATTCAAGGTACGACAAAGCAGGTATGCTTACCCCATTAGTCCAGACGGGAAGTAGACTTGCTCCTATTGCAAAGTTGTAAAAAAAACTGAAACTGGTTAAAACACAAAAAAGGTTCACGCAAATTATATGAGTAGGGTGTGCAAACTAATATTGAGTGGGAAAAACAGCCAGTGAAAGACAAAGAAGGCAGTGTTGGCTTACATACTGTCAGTAGCCCTTTTGACCCATAAGTAAAGGATCATGAACCCAAAGGCAATGTTGATCAGCTTGGACTGTGAAGTCGGACATTATGAAAAAACAGGTAATTAAAAGGTGCTGATCATTTGAATCAGGCAAAACTATAATGATGCACAAGGCAGAGAGAAAGATGGTTAAACAATCTCCAACAATGTGCTAGTGACCATTGCCACAATCACCCAAAGGTTGGCAAGCGGGAACTCTAACAGCCTGTGATGAAAATGCAGATCCAAAGTGCAACATTCTGCCAAATCTGGGGCCCCAAGAACCCCCAGTAAGTCCAGACAGCACCTGAAAGCCTCTTGCAAATTCTACACATGCACCATGCCTGCTATATTTCTTTTGTGACTAAAAGTTTCTCTCTTTGTCACCAATTCATGAAACTTCAGTGTATTTCCTCTCATTTTAGCTCACCAGGACACCATTTTTGTACCCTGAGAGAGGAGTTAATTATTTTTTGTATCCACCATCTGCGTTAAAGGCGGTAGTCTCTGATATGGGGATGGACACACACACCAACACACACACACACACCCCAACACACACACACACACACACAATGTGTTACAGTTCCTGCGGTTATGGTCAAATCAGACTTTCCTATAAAAAATCTGTTTTTGTTTTTTTAATAACTTTGGCTCTATTCAATGATTCTGCATAAAACGTTAAAACAAAAGTACATCCTCTTTCAGTGTTTGAATTTAGGGTTTGTGCATATCCACAAAGTGAGGACCTAATTATATAGGGTAGGAAGTCCTAAAAATTCCATTCCCCATATTAAGTTCTTTAGGATGCTTTGGAGCTCAACACAAGAAAGAAAAAGAATAAAATAACACCAATCTTGACATGTAAATAGAACTTTACTCGATTGAATTTGTTTGCGTGGTTTGTTGTAAATTCTTTTAGTAGTTTAAGATAAATTAGCATTTAAAAAGTGTTCTAGTCTGACTTGAAGATATTAAATTTTAGTGGTAACTGGACAGTTTATTTCCTAGACCCACAGAGGATTTACAATTCAAAGCAGGATTCACCAATCCAATTGGAACATGAAGGCACACCATTGAACTAGGAAGGGTTTTCACTAGACGCAATGTGGATTGGTAAATCTGTGAGCTGATTCCTCAATCAATCAATCAATCAATCAAAGAGACTTATAGAGCGCGCTACTTACCCGTGAGGGTCTCAAGGCACTGGGGGAGGGTGGTAGGGGGACGGGAGGGGAGATCACTGTTCGAAAAGCCAGGTTTTAAGGCTCTTCCTGAAGAGTAGGAGGTCCTGGGTCTTGAGGAGGTGGGTGGGTAGGGATTTCCAGGCTTTGGGGGCCAGATAGTAGAAAGATCTGCCTCCAGTGGTGGTGTGTTTGATGCGAGGAACTGTGGCGAGAGAGAGGTCAGCGGAGCGGAGGTGGCGTGTGGGAGTGTGGAAGGTCACTCTTTCGTTAAGGTAGGTTGGGCCGGAGTTGTGGAGGGATTTGTGTGCGTGGATGAGGATCTTAAAGGTGATCCTTTTGTCTATAGGGAGCCAGTGGAGGGATTTGAGGTGTGGTGAGATGTGTTCATGGCGGGGAAGGTCGAGGATGAGTTGTGCTGCTGAGTTCTGGATTCGCTGTAGTTTGCGCTTGAGTTTTAGTGTGGTGCCGGCGTAGAGGGCTTTGCCGTAGTCAAGCCTGCTGCTGATGAGTGCGTGGGTGACTGTCTTTCTGGTCTCTGTGGGGTTCCATTTGAATGTTTTTTTCAGTGTGCGGAGTGTGTTAAAACATGAGGAGGCGAGGGCATTGATTTGTTGGGCAATAGAAAGGGAGGGGTCCAGGATGATGCCGAGGTTGCGTGCGTGGTTTGCGGGGGTGGGTGCGGGGCCTAACGTGGTGGGCCACCAAGAGGGGTCCCAAGTGTTTTTGTGTGGGCCAAAAATGATTATTTCAGTTTTGTTGGAGTTGAGTTTAAGGTAGTTGGCTGTCATCCAGGCAGCGGTGTCAAGGAGTGCAGCGTTTAGGTTGGTTTTGGCGGTGGTGGGTTGTGGGTGAGGGAGAAGATGAGTTGTGTGTCATCAGCGTATGAGAGGATGGTGATGTTGTGGGGTTTGAGGATGTTGGCTAGTGGGGCCATGTAGATGTTAAAGAGTGTGGGGCTGAGGGAGGAGTCTTGTGGGACTCTGCATGTGATTTTGGTGGCGGAGGATTGGAAGGGTGGGAGACGGACTTTTTGGGTTCTGTCGGTAAGGAAGGAGGTGAGCCAGTCCAGGGCTTTGTGGCGGATCCCGGCATCATGAAGTCGTGTGCGGAGTGTGTGGTGGCAGACAGTGTCAAAGGCTGCGGAGAGGTCCAGGAGTATGAGTGCTACGGTCTCGCCCCTGTCGACTCTGGATCTGATTTTGTCGGTGCATGCGATGAGAGCGGTTTCCGTGCTGTGGTTCTTGCGGAACCCAGATTGGGTGGGGTCGAGTGTGTGGTTTGCCTCGAGGAAGTGGGATAGGCGGGAGTTGACTAGTTTTTCCAGGACCTTGGCTGGGAAAGGGAGGAGGGAGATGGGGCGGTAGTTGGACAGTTCGTCTGGATCGGCTTTGTTTTTTTTTTAGGAGAGCGGTGACTTCCGCGTGTTTCCAGGGGTCTGGGAAGGTGGCGGTTTCGAAAGAGCTGTTGATTATGGCTCGGAGTTTGGGGGCAATGATGGGGCTGGCCTTGTTGTATATTCGGTGGGGGCATGGGTCGGAGGGGGAGCCAGAGTGAATGGAGTTCATTGTCTTTTCAGTTTCTTCGTCGGTGGTGGGGGCCCAGGTGGTGAGTAGGTTGGGGGGTGTGTGTGGTGGGTGGGTGGAGGTTATGTGTGGATGGTGTGTGTGGTATGAAGCTGTTGTGTATGTCCATGATTTTGCGGTGGAAATGATTTGAGAAGGAGTTGCAGAGGGTTTGTGTGTGCGTGGAGTCTCGGTTGCTTGCTTTGGGTTTGGAGAGCTTTTTGATAATGGTAAAGAGTTTTTTGCTGCTTTGGGAGTTGTTGTCAATACGTTCCTTGTAGTGTGCTCATTTGGTGGTGCGTATGAGTTGGTGGTGGATGCGTGTGGTGGTTTTGAGGGCGGAGAAGTTTGTGGTGGAGGGTTCTTGTCTCCAAGTTTTCTCTGCTTTGCGGCATTTGCGTTTGGACTCGTGGAGTTCCGTGGTGAACCATGGGGCATTCTTGATATGGCGGGTGGTGATGTTTTTTCTGAGGGCCGTGAGAGCGTTGGCACAGGTGCTGATCCATTTGTTGAGGTTGTGTGCAGCGGCGTTGGGGTCGGTGGTGTTGGGGGGGGTTGTGTCAGTTGGGAATTCAGGCGCTCTGTGGGGATCTTGTCCAACATGCGGTAGGGGGTGGTGTGTTGGTGGTGGTGTGTGGGTGGCTTGTTGTAGGAGAAGTGGACGCAATGGTGGTCCGTCCATTGGAGTTTGGTGGTGTGGTTGTAGGTGACGTGTTGGCTTGAGGTGAAAATTGCATTGAGTGTTTGTCCAGCCGAGTTGGTGGGGGCTGTGACCAGTTGTTTGAGTCCCAGGTTGGTGAGATTGTCCAGGGGGGAGGAGGAGTTGTGGTCGTGAGGGTTTTCCAGGTGGAAGTTGAAGTCGCCGAGGAGTATGTAGTCTGTGGAGGTGAGAGCATGCGTGCTGATGGTGTCAGCGATGGTGTCACAGAAGGGGGGGCGTGGTCCTGGGGGTCTGTATATGAGTGTGCCTCTGAGGGTGGTGGTGTTGTTGATGTGGATGAGGAAGTGCATGTGTTCTGCGTTGTTGAGGGTGTTGAGGGTGTTGGTGGTGACCTTGATGGTGTCTCTGTGAAGCATGGCGATGCCGCCTCCTGGTTTGTTAAGGCAGTCTTTGCGTAGGAGTTTGTAGCCCTCCGGGATGGCTGTGGCTATATCTGGCTCGGATGTGAGGTTTGTCCAGGTTTCTGTGAGGAAGACGATGTCAGGTGAGTGTGATGTGATGAGGTCCCATATGGCATGTTTGTGTAGGGACTGGGTGTAGCAGACAACTGAGATGGTTGCTGGTGGTGTGGTTGTTGTGATGTGAGATAGTGTTTGCGGGGGTGCTTGTGGTGTTGCTGTGGGTTGAGGTGGCGTTGCGTGGGGCTTGTGCAGGTTGTGGGGTTTGTTGGTGGGTGCGGATGTTGTTGTGTGGAGGCTGTTGTGTTTGATGTTGGTGTGGGGTGCGTGGGAGGTGGAGCAGGAGAATAGGCAGGTGCGGCAGGAGAAGGGGTCTTGTGTGTGTGTGGGGCTGATTTGAATGCAGTTGGGGTGAGCTCCGGGGTTGAGGGAGAGGAGGGAGCAGGGGTGGTAGTGTAGTCTGGGGGGAGTTTGGCTGGTTGGGCCAGGGGGACTGGTGCTGGGCGCAGTCCGGGCGTGCAGGACATTTCTGTTGTGGCTGTCTGTTGGACATGGCCCTTCTTAGGGGATTTCCCTGACACTTTTTCTTCCCAGTTGTCTGCTGACTCCATTTGCGTGACCTTAGGACTCTGGGCACTTTCCACTGTACTGCAGTGAGAATGTGCGTGTGCACTTCCTGCCGTGACAGGAAGGGGTGCTTACATGTTTAGTTCAGGTGCCATACCCAGGAATGCCCTGTAAAAAGGTACACCACATACACCAGGCAGGTACGGTCCCGGCCACTGGTGGAATGCTTTACTGAATGTGCCCGCCATCAGAGTAGCCTGACCAAAATATCTTAGGCCTGATAGTGCAGGCCTGTGAAGGCACAGGTGAGTCTGCATTGAGGGTGGCATCTCCTCCACCTTGGCCAACCCTGAGGAGGCCTTCCGCTACCCCTAGAGCACCCCCTCACTAGGGGAGAACCCCCCTGTGGGTCTCCCTACTAGGAGGACGGCTCTTCCCTGAGGTTTTGCTGATCCTCTTGGAGTGGCCTTAGGGCCCTAGATGCGTTCCCACTGTAAGTATAGTGTGAGAGTATGTTCACCCTTCTTACATATGTGAGAAGTAAAGTACACTTGCACATTGGTGTTCTCATTTATATACTGAGCATGGCCCAGCTTGCCAGGATGTGCACACTTGCACATTGGTGGTTTCAAGTATCTACTGAGCCTGGCATAGCTTACCTGTATGTGCACACTTGCAAAATGGTGGGTTCAAACAATTGGAGCCTGGCACAATGGTGTTTTCATCTATATACTGAGCCTGGCATAGCTTGCCAGTTTGTGCACCTTTGCACATTGGTGTTTTCATATACAATATATATGTTGAGCCTGTCAAAGAAGGCCAGTATGAGTGCACTTGTAGCTTTATGGTGTTCTTAAAACTTGTGTCCAGCCTGCCACTGCAGGCTTGTGCGTGCGCCAGGGCACAGGTGTCAAGGGAGTGAAGAATCCCCAATTGTGTTTTTACTACCATTGTGAGCTGCTTTGCCCGTAGGTTAATATGGGGAAAAGTTTACAATTAATCCTAGTTGCAATAATGGATTGAAGTGGAGCAGCCTCAAAATGGTTACTATCTGGATTCACAATGACAAACCCTTTCCAAAGGTAAAGGTGGCTTTGTCAATAATACTTCAAAATGGCACGGTTTGTAGTGGGTACGTTGGGTACTTACACCTTACACCAGGTCCAGTTATCCCTTATTAGTGAAATGTAGTAGTGTTCTAGCACCTTAGGTTGATAGAGGTAGCTATAGCAGAGTAGCTTAGGCTGAACTAGGACACATGCAAAGCTCCGTCAATACCACTTATAGTTACACAGTGCTTATACACAAGTAAAGACAATATTCAGTGTCACTAAAAATAAAGGTAGTCTATTTGGGTGACACAAGGCCAAAAATCACTTAAAGGCAATAATCATTCTTGAGGCAAATATTATACATAATATATACACTAGACACTAAAACAAGGTAAGTAATTAGACATAGGATAGGGCAAACAATAGGAAATGCTATAGAGTGCAATGGGAGAAAATAGGTCTGGGGCAATACAAACCATATACTAAGAAAGTGGAATGCGAATCACAAATTCCCACCTAGACAAGTGTAGAGTGTGGAGAATCGCTGGGAGAGTAAGAATACAGCAGAGGTAAGTAAAATACCCCACCCCAGAGTCCAGGAAAGTAGGAGTAAAGTACTGCTATTTTCCTTAGGACACACAAGTGGTGCTTAGAGTTATCGCAAGATCCAAGCAAGCCTGCAAACAACAAATGGTGGATTCCTGGACCTGAAGACCTGCAAAGGAAGGAGACCAAGTTCAAAAGTCAGAAGAAGTTTGAGGAAGGACAGGAGCCCCTGCCAACCCAGAAAAGGGTGCAACAGTCTCCGGTTGGACGAAAACTGTAGAAATGCACCAAAGGAAGATGTCTGCCGGTTCCTGTATGATGTATTGGATGTACCACGAAGAGATGTTGGATGCAGACAGGTTTTGATGCTGGATTCCTCAAACAAGCCTTGCTTCTGGCAAAGTCGTGTTTGGCATCAAAGTGGCATTGTCTGGACTCAGGAGGGACATGGGAGCCTCAACTTAGCTTGAGGAGGAAGACGGGGTACTCAGGCATCAGAGAGCCCTCAGTTGATAAGACTGCACCCACGGGAGCCCCAGGACACGGGGACAAAGGAGGTGAAAAATGCAGTTGGTGCAACACTACAAAGGAGGATCCCACACCACCGGCGGACAACTCAGTGAGTTGAGCATCGCAGGATAGAGTGCTGGGGACGTGGGCCAGGCCGTGCACAAAGGATTCTTTCAAATGGTGCACAGAGGCCTCAGGAGGTGAAGATGATGTGGTGCATAGGGGTCCTGTCACTAACAGGGAAGGCAAGCTCTTATGTCCTCCAAATTTGGAAAGTAGGACCTTAGGACAGTCTGTGCCATAGGGGTCCACCACCTGTGTTCCAAGGAGCACGCACCTCACCAGGAGAGGAGTCCAAGAGAACCGGTCGTCAGTTAGAAGTTGCCTGTAAGGGCAGGGAAGTGACTCTATGGAAAATTTCATCGGTCCTTCTGGTACAGGATGAAGACAGGGAATCCCGAGAGCGTGCACACCATGGAAACTGTTGCAGTTGCTGGCTGGAGCTGAAGTTGCAGAGGAAAAGTAGCCCTTCTGGATACTTTGTTGCTGTTACAGCGGTTTCTGGAGCAGTCTGCGGTCGAACCAAGGTCAGAGGATGAAGTAGCAGTTGCAGAGGATTCCTGCTGGAAACTTGCAAGTAGAATCTGAAGAGAAACCCACAGGAGAGACCCTAAATAGCCCTGACAGAGGGATTGGCTACCTTATCAGGTATGGACCTATCAGGAGGGGGTCTCTGCTGGCAATGGCCACTCAGAGGCCTCCAGAGTGGCCCCACACCTTGGAAAACAAGATGACTGAAGTCTGGGACACACTGGAGGAGCTCTGGGCACCACCCCTGGGGTGGTGATGGACAGGGGAGTGGTCACTCCCCTTTCCTTTGCCCAGTTTCGTGCCAGGGCAGGGACTGGGGTCCCTGAACTGGTGTAGACTGGCTTATGCAAGGAGGGCACCATCTGTGCCCTTCAAAGCATTTCCAGAGGCAGTGGGAGGCTATCCCTCCCCAGCCTGTTACACCTATTTCCAAAGGGAGAGGGTGTAACACCCTCCTCCCAAAGAAAATGTTTTGTTCTGCCTTCCTGGGACTGAGCTGCTCAGACCCCAGGAGGGCTGAACCCTGTCTGTGAGGTGGCAGCAGCTGTAGCTGAGGGCAAGCCTTAGAGAGCTGGTTTGGCAGTACTCGGGGTCCATGGTGGAGCCCCCAGGATGCATGGAATTGGCTTTCCAATACTAAATTTAGAATGGGGGGACAATTCCATGATCTTAGACACCTTACGTTGCCATATTCAGGGTTACCATTGTGAAGCTACATATAGGTCTTGACCTATATGTAGTGCACACGTGTAATGGTGTCCCCGCACTCACAAAGTCCAGCGAATTCACCCTGGACTGTGTGGGGGCACATTTGCTAGTGCAAGGGTGCCCTCACACTTAGGGCCAGATGTAGCAAAATTCTGAATTGCGACCCGCAAAGTGCAAGTCAGACCGACTCGCAATTTGCGAGTCGCAATCCAGAATGTTGGACGGTTTCCCTAACACCATCTGCAATTCGCAGGGGGTTAGCAAAGGCCCACCTGGTGGGTTGCAATTTGCGACCCCCTTGCGAATGGTGGCCCTCACAGGGATGGTGGCCTGCTGCGGACAGCAGACCACCATGTCTGTGACTGCTTTTTAATAAATCAGTTTTTCTTTTTTGTAATGCAGCCCATGTTCCTTAAAGGAAAACGAGATGCATTACAAAAACGAAAAATTAAACGTTTTTGTTTCATTTTTTCAGAGCAGGCAGTGGTCCAAAAGGGTGCAAACTGCGACTGGTTTGCATCCGTGTTCGCGGTCACAAAGCAATCCTGCATTGCACTGCGACTAACAACCAGGTTATCGAATCGCAAAATGAGGTCTGTGCATTGCAAAGTGCATTTTGCATGTCGCAAACAGTGAAATTCACTGTTTGCGACGTGCAAGCTGCTTAGCACATCTGGCCCTTAGTAACTTTGAACCTAGCCTTCAGCCAATGAAGGTTAGACACATAAGTGACTTATAAGGTACTTAAGTGCATGTGAAATAATGTGTGCACTATTTCACACAGGCTGCAGTGGCAGTCCTGTGAAAGGGTTTGTCTGAGCTCCTTATGGGTGGCAAAAGAAATGCTGCAGCCCATAAGGATCTCCTGGAACAGCAAGGCCCTGGGTACCTAGGTGCCACATACTAGGGATTTATAAGGGGGAGGGGGTCCAGTGTGCCAATTGAAATTGGTAATTGATAAATGAAGTCACTAGCCTATAGGGACCAATTTAAAAGCAGGGAGAGCATAGGCAATGAGGTCCTGGTTAGCAGAGCCTCAGTGACACGTTAAGCACTACTGACAACACACACATTAGGCCATAAACTATGAGCACTGGGGTCCTGACCAGCATGATCCCAGTGAGACAGGCAAAAACATACTGACATACAGGTGAAAATTGGGGTAACATGCCAAGAAAGATGGTACTTTCCTACATTGCCACTTTTAGAAAGTGGGCATTTCTACTTTCTAAAACTCTTTTTGTTTGACTTTTCAATTCAAGCTTCACTCCACTGGAGGCCGGGGCAAAACACATCTGTTAATTCCCCAGCGACAGCTATATAATGTACACAACTTGAATGAGAGACCTCTACCATCTGAGGGCCTGGCTGGATAGATTGGAGGCAGAGGTTTTGACTCTTAGCCTCTTGTAGCCAGATCAGATTAAGATCTGCATTCTGCAGCTCCATGGCAAACAGGAGTGAAATTTGTGGCAGACATCTGTGGTTCAAAAGGGAACCCTTTGAACCACTCCAATCTTCAAAGACACATTTCAATATAACTAGGGGTACCACACTTCAGCAATTTAGAGATAAACTTGCAGGAATGTGGGACAGAGACCCTTAACTGTGTGGTGCACAGTGCCAGAAGAATCTCCTGTGCACAGGGTATTTACTACTCTGAGAAGGGATTGAGTACCCTTTCTGCATTGTGGCTGGCATGTGCAAACTAATTGCTGCTATGTTACACTGTGAAGTGTGCTCTGCAAGGGCTTGGTGACTTGCCCCCTGTTCTCTGTGGCGGTCTCGAAGACATCAAAGACCTCCCGCATGGAACCTATACCTTCTACCTGTGTCATTCTGGGGGTGGTGCCCTCCTAAGTGCCTACATCATCTGCTGGACATCACCTGATAGCACCAGTATGAGCGTTGAACTAAGCATTGCACCTAGAGACCACATTTGCCTGGTGCAGAGCCTTCAAAGTCCTGCCCACATTCAAGAAGTGTGACCCTTTATCGTGGGCCACGCTACATGCAAGCGTCTTGTTGGTAATGAACGGATTCACAGGTTGTGGGACCCCGCATGCCCCTCCTTTGTCGAGTGTGCTGAATTGCTCTCATGTGACACACAACTGCATACTCATTGTGTGGGGTGCTCTATTCACTGGTTGTGACCCTCAAAGGTGGGGCCGTACCTGGAGCAGTGTGACATTGTAACTCGTGCAGCACCACTGAACTTATGTCTCGGTCTGAGTGTCCCGATTTATCTGGTGTGACTCATGTTATCATGCAATAGACATTGGCCCTCATTCTGACCTTGGCGGTCGGCGGAGAGGCGGCGGTCGGACCGCGAACAGACCGGCGGTCCCAAAAATGGCATTCTGACCGCGGCGGTCACCGCCGCGATCGACCGCCACTTCCCCACTCCGACCGCCACGGCGGTCATGACCGACGGGCTGGAGTTTGCGCACTCCGGCCCGGCGGTCGCCCCAAGACCGCCACCCGTATCATGACCCTGCTTACCGCCGCGGTTTCTGGCGGGCGGGAACCGCCATGCGAACCATGGCGGTAGGCACTATCGGGCCCGGGAATTCCTTCCCTGGCACTGATAGGGGTTCCCCCCCACCCCCCACTGCCCCCCTGAGTCCTCCCCCCACCCCCTCCACCCCCCTGCCACCCCCCAGAGGTGGTACGAACCCCCTCCCCACCCCCACCCCGAAATGCACATACACGCACCCCGACATGCACGCACCCCAACATGCACATCTGCACACCCCCATGCACGCACACATCACACAACACCCCCCCACCCCCTCCCCTCACGGACGATCAACTTACCTTGTGCGTTGGTCCTCCGGGAGGCGACGGGAGCCATAGGGACGTGACCGCCGACAGCACACCGCCAACAGAAGACCGCCACACAGAAATGTGGGTCGTAATTCTGGGGGCGGTGTTCTGCTGGCGTGGCGGTGGAGGTTGACCAGTCTCCACTTTCCCGCCGACCGCCAGTCTGGCTGCCGGCGGTTTCCCGCCGGAACGCTCCCAGCGGTCGGAATGCGCACAGCGGCATACCGCCGCGGTCGGCGGTCTTCACCGCGGCGGTAACTCGGCGGTCTTGCGAAAAGACCGCCGAGGTCAGAATGAGGGCCATTGTACCTTATTCCAGGGACATTCAGCATTTGCAACTTTCAATGTGGGATTGGATTTGTCTGATGTGACTCAAGTCATCATGCACCAGACAATGTGCCTCATTCCAGGGAGGCCCAGCATTTATAACTTTCCATGTGGCATCAGATTTGTTTGGTGCGACTCGTCATCACGCATTAGACATTGTGTCTCATTCCAGGGAGGAGCAGCATTGCTAAATGTATATGTGGGATGGGATTTGTCTGATGCAAGTCATCATGCACCAGAAGTTGTGCCTTATTACAGGGAGGCCCAGCATTAATAACTTTCTGTGTGTGACCAGAATTGTCTGGTGGGGCTTAAGTTATTGCTCACCAGAGGTTGAGCCCCATTCCAGGGAGGTACGGATTTGGTAACTCTTCATGTGCAACTAGGACTGTCCGAGGTGACTCAAGTCATCACGCCCCAGATGCTGTTCCTCCTACCAGGGAGGTGCAGATTTGGTAGCTATCTGTATATTAGAGTACCTGGCTGAGCTGGGTTCACCTCAGCCAATCAGAATGTGCCGCTTCCAACACTGCCAGTAAGCAACACAGTGCACAGTGTTAGAAAAAAGGAAAAGAAAAGTGGAAGAGAGCTGGCTCAATCCTTAGCCGCAGGTTCCTGTGTAACAGCCTAAAAGAACACAAGGCAATAAAATAATTATTTTATAAATTATTTTATTTTGAGATTCACAAATTCTCTGCTGGTTTTGGGATTTGAATACTTGACCCACTTTAAGCCCAAAAACCCCTCTGGACCTCAAGATTAATTTTTGCAGCAAATAATTCACAAAATAATAAAAAACTGTGTGCAGTGCACTACTGCTACACTTGGCCATTGTCCAAACATGGGGGTTGGCTAAACACAGGAGGGTGTGAAAAGATCATGGCTGCACTCTTTGTCCAGTTCCAAAAGGCTTCCATAGCTAAGGTTAAAACTGAATCCCATAACATATTAGCATCTAGTTTATTCTAACTTATCTCATGTCAGATGTTTGAAATTACCCTCTTCTGTAGGAAATACCCTCTAGGTCACTTCCTGGGCTGTTTATGTTGGCTATAAAAATCCTTACAATTTACACCTGCTAACTAGTGGTTAAACATGATGAAAAAGGCACATGTAACTGAATTATAAGCTCTTAATATATGGAACAAAGTATACTGAGTGTTTGAATGTGAAATGTCACCAGTGGACCAAAGTGAGACAACAACCCCGACTCCAAGCCTACCATTGTGGACTGGTAGAGCAGTTCCTAAACTGCCAATTCAAGATGTCAAAATCAACACTTTTTACATGCATAAATCTTCCTTTTAAATACAAACGAGTCACCCATATGGCAGGCTGTAGTGCCCATAAATGCAGAGCACATGGTATTTAAAAGTGGAACATGTAAAAGTGTAATGTTAAACATGTCCTTACAGTGAAAAAGCCCTAAAGGCTATTTTCAGTGTAGTAGATTCAGCTGTTCCATAGTATAGCATTGAGGGTACAATATTAAGATTACTAAATGTTATCTCTGCCTAGGAAATATTTACAAATTGAATGTTTCTGAAATATCTATTTCAATCCCAATTCATCAATGAAGTCAGATTTGTAATACATATTTTGGAAAGATAACTGTTACAAAAATGTTATCTTTACACCTCCTGAAGTCCCTGAAAAAGCTAAATCTGCATTTTACTCTCCCACTTCTGTCAGCCAGTAATTAGTATTTCAATAGGTATGACTTAAGTGTGAACTTGCTCCCAGGTCAAAAAAGACTGTGAGGTGCTGTTGCACACTTGACCAGATAGACTGTGGGCTAAGCCCAAGGACTTGATTAACCTCAAAGGTGCTTACCCTGTCACAAGCAAATCCAGCTAACACCTAGGCTTGATCCCTTCTTATGCCTCTTTAGCTACATAAGCCCCCATAAGAGTGGGCCATTTGCTGACATCACAGTGTCTGATCCTTCTGGAAAATCAAGATCTGCTTGACAGGTCTGCTGAGTTTACATAAAACGTTTGGGGGCTCACTTCAAATGACAGAAACAGAGTGCCAAAACAATTTGTGTATATACTGTCTGGTTGCTGAAAGCTGAGCCTGTTCCACCCTACTTCTGTCTATGAGTTTGTTGGGGGGGCATGGACTGCCTAAAACTGGATGTCAGTGTTAAATATGATAGAAAATTGGGATTGCCATAGTACACTCCCCCACCTTCCAGACACACACCTAGACATCAGCGGCTAAGGCTGAATATGTTTTTCAATTTAAAAATTGTCAAAGTG
The DNA here is from genome assembly GCF_031143425.1 of Pleurodeles waltl. NCBI lineage: Eukaryota > Metazoa > Chordata > Amphibia > Caudata > Salamandridae > Pleurodeles > Pleurodeles waltl. The sequence continues at coordinate 420,242,875 of NC_090438.1, forward strand.
GGTAGGGTTAGCTTGGGAATCTTTACCCCACTAGTTTAGGTGGTCATTCCCACCTACTAGGTTATTCCAGGAATAAGGTTTGCATCTTCAAGTACCCACTTCAGAACTTTCCTGTACCTGTGGAAGATTAGAAGAGGACTTGAAAGTGCAGAAATCACAGCTGGCAAACCTTGCCCTGGAGGAAAAGAATTTGGCTGCAGAAGAGAAGCAGGCAGAATCAGATATGGCATTGAAGGAGAAAATAATATCCTTGGACTTGGAGGAGATGAGGGCCCTTATGGCCTATGAGAGAGGCCAGTGAGAACTGGACCTGAGAACCACGTTAAAGTGGGAATAGCTTACTGCAAGTCTGCTGGCCTCTGTAAATGACAACCTACTTGCTAAACTTCAAGTAGTACAAAATACAGTGCTAGGTTTGTTGGAGTGTGTCTTCTGAAGGTAATATTACATGAAAAGCTTGCAATATATAGTGTGATGAAGCTGCATAGAAAATGTGTTAACATAGAAAATAATGCACGTATTTGAAATGTACCCACGGGGAGTGGCTACCAATGTATACAAAGACTAATGAAAGCTATTAATTCTGAATTAATTATGTACTAATCTTTTGAATTTGTATTAGCATTTCATAATTAGGATCATGTATTAGGAGTTTTGCTTATTAAGTCAATAGGCATTAGCTTAGTGAGGGTCTGGGCCTACCTGCCTGGTCTCATATTAAATAGTATTTTTCTAATGTGCTGTTTTCTGAAGGACACAAAGCTGTACTTTTCCAGAAGTTATGTGTGTGTAGCCATAGTAAATTCTTTATTATGAGACCTGACTTGCTCAAGGAGACATTCTTGCTGAATGCAATAGTTTAATTCGTAACAGGTGCAAGGCTGCCTGGAGTAGGAGAAAACAATGGAGACACTGACTGGAGCGCAAATTGTTACTTTTCTTACCTGACATTCCAACCCATGAAGACGTCAATAACATGGGCCAATCAGCGAAATGAGAACTGTGGTTTGTAGAAAATTCTGGTGAAGTGCGTGGAGAATTATTGGACAGAGATAACGATGCACCAATTATGATCCAATGAGGAGTTAAGGGCTAATTATACAGTTTTGATATAACGGAGTGACCCAAGAGAAATGCGTGCAGAGACAGAGAGACCTTTTAGACTTCGCTCACTCACAGAAACTTTCACCCTTTTGCTTTGTCCGGATACTTTCAACCATCCTCTACCTATCATACTTATGCTTACTTCTCCTCCATATGAGGGAAGATTCTATTCCTTAGCTATGCTATGAGATTTTGCCCCGTCCTATCCCTGCTGATAGTGAATCGACTGGTGTCCTGAGGACGAAGCCTGACGCTGTTTGCTGATCTGTTGGATTGGTAATTATCTGATGCAAAATTGTAATTGTCTGTTTGCCTTTTCTTTCTAGGTACCAACTGCTATTTTGATAGAGCCCTTAGTTTAGATGTTTTCCAAATTCGTGTTTGCTAAATTGTTTCGCATGAAGCCCAACATGCTGATGCTAATTTGAGGTTAGTTAAGGCGTTCACAGATATCCCATGCAAATAGACAAATGACTGAGTTCTTGCTTTGTTGAATCATGTATTACTGAGTCTTTGCTAAGTTGCTTCCTATTAATGATGTGCTTATATACTGAATGAACAATCTCTATGCATTGACTAACTGCGCTGTGCGTGCTAATTAGTTGAGCTCCAAATGAGATTGATTGCTAATGAGATTAACAGAGATGACATTAGATTGTAACTAATAGGGAATAAATATCCTAACACTTAACTAAACTGGTGTGGTTATTCATGACTGAAAGGTCATGGTGTGGTCAGCTTATTGATTCTTATGAAATGTTATTGATTAGCTTGTTGATTAGTTATCAAGAATATTGATTGGGTTATTGATCTATTGATTTTTGATGCCAAAAAGACATCTCGTTCTGGGAAACCCCCGAACGTGGTCCAAAGGTTCATCGACCTAATGCGTCTCCTTGTAAGTTTACTTATTAAGGCTCTGACGCGCTAACAGTTTTTGGTAGCAGTGCGGATGGTTTGGCCCTTTGGGGCCCCAGGACAAAGGACTACGGGTTGATAGAATTGACGGTTCAAAAGGTCTGGTAGGAATTGATTAAATTGATGAGCGTGATTTGGAAGTAAGTATGGTGTATCAATTAAATTGGGTTTGGGAAAATAATTATCTTTTAATGATGCAAATTGGAGAGATGATGTGCCCCTAAGTCCCAAATGGCTTTCCCGGAATCTCTGAGCTTGCTGAAGGAAGCTTGAGTATGTTCTCAGCGTTCTAGTGATAGTGTGAATGAAGTAGGTTTTGCGCTTGCACAGTTTATGCATAGCACAGGTGAATTGTGAAGTTTGTGAGTATTTAGGCCAGATGATGATGTTTTAGTAGGAGTGTGCGTACTCCGCAGTATGAGAGTAGGGAAGTCGGTGAACTTCATGTGAGTGTGGTGCTTTGTGCCCAAAAATTGTCCATGTGGTTGTTGATGATGTACAGACTCCGGAGTATATTGATAAGTGTAGGAGACACTTGGTTTATGTTGTGATTTGTGTGGTTTAATAGGTTGATGGTGAAATCGACGAGTCGAGTATGAGTCAAAGTGAGTGAATGAAAACTTCGATGGAGATTTGTTGAGTTCTAAAGTGCACTAGAACAATAATCCATTGACAATTCGAGGGTAAAATTTGCGGGTCAAATTTTGCTTGCGAGTGCGCGATCTGAGAAGGAGAGAGTAGCAGCCGAGGCTAAGCGAAATCTCCGTAAGGTTCTGAAGCGATTGTGTTACCCTTTCCTGTAGTAAACCGGCAAATCTGAGTTTGTTTTGTTGGTGCTCGCAATATATTGCATTCGTTTTTGTGTGAATTGAGAGTGGGAAGACAAGCCCCAAGACTATGTCAGCCGCAGTGTGTGGGAGTATGATGTTATTGGAGCCGCGCTGGGATAGGTTGGTTAGTGAGAAGGGTCGCGCATGGATTGGCAGCCGTCTGTGAGAGGCAATTGGTTGAGAAGGTAGGCGAAGAGAGTTCTGGGAATTAAAGTCACTTCCTGATTTGGATGTGAACAAAATAAAAGATGCAAAAATGACATTTTTCAAGGCTTTATAGAGCGCTTTGAGGGGAGACATATATATTACAGCGAGTGTAGGGGAGGTTACACCGCCAGAGGATACACCAGCTTATGCTGTAATGGAGGAAAAGGGTGTTGTGCCATATCTTTGGCTAAAGCAATGGTGCAAAGCAATAGAGAAAGAAGGGTGTTTGGCATTTCCGGAGCACGGAACATTCAATTTGATGGTTTTGGAAAATTTACAGAGGGTGCTAAATGAGCTTAAGCCACCTCCGAGGTCAGCACAGTTAGAGGCACTAGCAATTTGGGAACTGATGGCAATACGACAACAGCAACAGAAATTTGAGAGGAGAATGAGGAAGGCAGAAAAGAAACTAGTGGAGGCTAGGTGGGGCAGTGCACAGAGAGTTTAGAGGAGAGAGACAATAGATGGGGTCAGGCTGTTTCCAGCGATAGCTCAAGAAGGTGAAGACAAGGAAGGGAAAGCTACTTGTAAGTCTGACAAAAGTCCCTCCAAAGACAAAGAGGCTAGGAAGCCCTGGACAGAGGTAGATGACTCAGACGATGATGAGTTCCTTAATCAGTTACTGAATGACCCACCACCGCCATATGCAATAGATGACAATAGACCAAGTACTAGTATATGTCCTGCAGGTTTGACCCAAGAAAAGGTGACAACGAATCCGGTACAGGTTAGTCCTGTCTCGACACCAGTTTTGATACAGAGTAGTTTCAGCATGTCCACTGCTCAGGGTATGCAATCTCAGCTGCAACCACCACAGGTTCAGAGACTTTACCCTGATGTCCCAAACTTAGAGACTACCACAAATCTGATGGTGCCGACAGAGCAAGTATATGGAGGGCCAAAGTTGATTGAGCCTGAGCCAACTCCACCTTTACTGCCCCAGGTACAGCAGCAAATGATTCCGAATTATACTTCGGTCACAGGACCGATGTCAACCATGGCACCAGTAATGAACCAGAAATAGACAGTCGTCAGCCACCATATCTTTGCCTCTTAAAGTTGGTCCACCAGTACCACTGTATGCACAGGCAAAGCCTAGTGTATGCGATAAAGGGGAATGACTGAAGATATGACAAGAGGAGGGTTAGTAGGAAGCTCCTGAGGAAAGACTCCAGTGGAACCGACATTCGAAGGATCTAGATCCCTGTTAGACTTCAGTCCGATTGGGGCTCCTCCAGAAGCAATGAGACAGACAGGTTCGAGACTGTTAACTCCGCAGATCTCGAATGTGAATATACCCCAGACACCTTTAGTGCAGGCTGGGAATATCTCATTACAAGGGTTAACAGCACAACAGCTGAACGGCTGGTTAGACAAGCTTAATACCCCACAGACTACTGGTGCAGTAGCAGGGAGAACGGAAGGAGAAGAGTACCTGAATTTTGTGAGGTTTGGCATGGAGGCAAGTGAACTTGTTGAAGGGAGCATGGGAGTGAACAGGCTAGAGTCATACACGGAAGCAGAATTAAGGTACTTGTGTCCTAAGATAACTAAAGAAGTGAGCAGGGTGCACCAGAGGTTGCCAAATTTAGCGGATAAATATGGCATAGATTTAGAAAATACCAAAATCTGAAGAGGAGTTACAGGTTAGACTTTGAGCCTGAGGATTTTGAACATATCAATCAATCAATCAATCACAATATTTATAGAGTGCACTACGTACCCGCTAGGGTTTCAAGGCGCTGAGTGGGGGTGCTGCTACTGGTCGAAGAGCAAGGACTTGAGGAGTCTCCTGAAGGTGAGAAGGTCCTGGGTCTGCCGCAGGGGGGTCGGGAGGGTGTTCCAGGTCTTGGTGGCAAGGTAGGAGAAGGATCTGCCGCCGGAGGTCTTGCGTTGGAAGCGGGTAACGATGGCGAGGGCGAGGTTGGTGGAGCGGAGATGGCGGGAGGGGACATAGAAGTTGAGTCTGTTGTTCAGGTAGCCTGGTCCAGCGCCGTGGAGTGCCTTGTGAGCGTGGGTGAGGAGCTTGAAGGTGATCCTCTTGACCACGGGGAGCCAGTGGAGGTCTTTCAGGTGGTGGGAGATGTGGCATCGGCGGGGTATGTCGAGGACCAGTCGGGCGGAGGCGTTTTGGATGCGTTGGAGGCACCGGATGTCTTTTGCTGGGATGCCTGTGTAGAGAGCCTTGCTGACGAGGGCCTGGGTCACTGTTCTTCTAGTTTCCGTCGGGATCCATTTGTAGATTCTACGGAGCATGCGGAGGGTGTTCTAGCAGGAGGAGGAAACTGCGTTGACCTGCTTGGACATGGTGAGGGCGGAGTCAAGGACGAAACCCAGGTTGCGTGCGTGGTTGGCTGGCGTAGGAGGGGGTCCCAGCGCGGAGGGCCACCAGGAGTCGTCCCAGGCCGAGGGGGTGCGTCCGAGGATGAGGACCTCCGTCTTGTCGGAGTTCAGCTTCAGGGGGCTATTTCTCATCCACTCGGCGATGGACTTCATTCCCTCGTGGAGGTTGGCTTTGGCGGTGTGTGGGTCTTTGGTGAGGGAGAGGATGAGCTGGGTGTCGTCGGCGTAGGAGAGAATGTTGAGGTTGTGCTGACGGGCCTGTTGTGCGAGGGGGGCCATGTAGACGTTGAATAGCGTCGGGCTTAAGGAGGAGCCTTGGGGTACGCCGCAGATGATGTTGGTGGCTTTGGAGCGGAAGGGTGGGAGTCGGACTCTCTGGGTTCTGCCAGAGAGAAAGGAGGAGATCCAGTTGAGGGCCTTTTCTTGTATTCCGGCTTTGTGGAGGCGTGTTAATAGGGTGCGGTGGCAAGCTGTGTTGAAGGCTGCGGAAAGGTCCAGAAGGATGAGGGCTGATGTTTCACCGTTGTCCATTTGCTGTCTGATGTCATCTGTGGCGGCGAGGAGAGCAGTCTCAGTGCTGTGGTTACGTCTGAAACCGGACTGGGAGGGGTCCAGGATGGAGTTGTCCTCGAGGTGGTGGGTAAGCTGAGCGTTGACGATCTTCTCGGTGACCTTCGCCGGGAAGGGGAGGAGGGAGATCGGACGGAAGTTTTTGAGGTCGTTTGGGTCTGCCTTGGGTTTCTTGAGGAGGGCATGGATTTCGGCGTGCTTCCAGCTTTCCGGGAAAGTCGCGGTTTCGAAGGATAAGTTGATGACCTTTCGAAGTTGGGGGGCGATGGTAGAGTCGGCTTTGTTGTAGACATCTGAGGTCTACTGGATTGAAGGCACACCTCAAGGAAATACTACAGAGTGCACAAGTTTGGGGAGCCTTAGAGAAGTGGGAAGGCAGATGGGCGAAGAAAAGAGACAAGAGGAAGAGTGACTGTGTAGAGCAGCCAGCAAAAGCCTTACCAGATACCAGTACGGTAAAGATGTTACCAATGAGAGAGATGGCTGGAAAGATTCTTGTCCATGTGCCGTGGACTAGAGGTGATATTCTGTCATTTACAAATGACTTTCTCAGGCTGAGGGAGAAGCCAATGGAGTGGTATCAGCAGACGGACAGGTTTGTGAAACTTGCAAAATGTCTTTGGGAAGCCCTGAATACTCTCTTTGAGATAATAGTTGCAACTGATTTGTGGCTTGAATGCAAAAGGAGTGTGGATTGGCCGATCGAGAAACCGGCAAGGGACAGAATCACAGGAGCACCGTCTCCTGAGGTGATGAAGTATTACTATAAGGTGATTGAGTTCCTAAAATCGAGAGTTTCGCCAAAGAATATTGATTGGCAAAAGATTGATCGGGACGGCTCAGGAAGCTAAGGAGTCAATACATGCCTATTATGAGAGGTTGTTGAAGGAGTTCAAGCACTACAGTGGTACAGATGTTGTTGAGGCGAAGGACATGAATCACCTTGTGTTTAGATTTGTTGAAGGATTGAGACCTGAGATCAGACAGATGATTAAGAGTCATTTGATATGCTGGCAAGCCAAGCCAAGCCGATTGACGAGGTGTTGCAGTATGCGAAGTACTGTAGTGACGAGATTGAGTTAAAATAGAGAAAGTTGAAGGAGAAAGCGATGGTGATGCATATTAAGGCAGCACAGTCAGGAATGCAGGGAGGTTATCTACAGCAGATGGTGCAACAGCCGCAAGGAAATGGGATGTTTCAGGTGCAAGTGAGAGGCAGAGGTCGAGGAGGTTTAGTGAACCAAAGTCCAGATTTGAACACTGTAGTAGTTCAAAATGATGTACAAGGAATGAAGATGTTACCTTGTCATGCTTGCGGGGTCGTTGGACATTGGAAGCGGGAGTGCCCTATGATGGTGCAGGAGGGTTTTGTTCAACAAATAATGATGTCAGTTCATTTCAAAATGTGAAAGGACCAAGGCTGAGAGGTCCTAATCCAAATTTTCAGAACAATGTGAATCAGATGCAGGGTTTTCAACCCATGCAGCAGGTGCAGATGCCACGTATACAGCCAATGCAGTTACAGCAAATGCAACAGCAGGTTCCCCTGGTACCTAGACAGCAAATGCAAGTGCCTTTAGCACCAATGGAACAGCATTAGGCGATGCTTCCTCAGCAGGTCACAGGTCAAAGGATGAGTCAAAATAACACAGTGCAACAGTACCCATTGCGTGGCGAGAATGGAATAAATGATGAATGGTCGGATGAGAGTTCAGATAGTGAGGAGTGTAGGCTTGCAGCATCCTTAGAGGTAGATCAGAAAGGGCCCTATGTTCAGGGGAAGGTAATGGGCCACAAGGTTTCATTCTTGGTTGACACAGGAGCTACACGCTCTACAGTACAAAGTGCAGAGGTTCCAAAACTGCCTCTTTCGGGACGTACGGTTAAGGTAGTAGGAGTAGCAAACCAACTCCTGACGAACCCGATTGCAGATCCGGTTCAGGTTGAGCTTGGCACTTTCCAGGGATTGCACAGATTTGTGGTAGGTGATTTGAGTCCTGTGTCATTAATGGGAAGAGACGTACTGTGCAAGACAAGGTGTTAAATCACCTGTTCTAATGAGGGGATTGATGTCCAGACAAACAGTGATGATGAAGGGGAGGAGCAGGTTTCAGAGCCTGAAACTGAGACTACAGACGAGGAATATCCTCTGATTAACTTCTTCCCGATGTTCACAGTGGCTGATCTCCCGGCAGACTTGCAGGGAACCATCCAAAAGAAGGTGTGGGACTTGACAGGGAAAGAAGTAGGACTGATAAAAGGAGTAGAACCAGTTAAAGTCAGTGTAAAGCCACATGCTGTGTTCCCCCAGATACTGCAGTATCATATGGCTCAAGATGTCCATATAAAGGTGCCGCAATTAATTGCAGACTTTGTGAAACAGGGAGTCATAAAAGAAGTGATGAGCAGTCCATGTAATTCACCAATAATGGGACTGAGAAAGCCTTGTGGGAAAGTTCGGATTGTCCAAGATTTGAGGAAGATCAATGACATAGTGGTGAAATGCTGGCCAGTGGTGCCAAATCCAGCTGTGATTATGTTCCAGATTCCATGTGATGCAGAATGGTTCACAGTAATTGATCTGTCGCAAGCGTTCTTTTCTGTGCCTCTTTATGAGGACAGCCAATTTCTCTTCAGTTTTAAATTCCTGAACAAGGTTTACAGTTGTGTTGAATTCCTCAAGGGTTTTTGAAATCACCTTTCATATTCAACCAAATACTGAAGAAAGATTTGGAGTCATTGGAATTGCCTTTCCAATCGACTCTAGTGCGGTACATTGATGATTTGTTGATCACTTCTAAAACGAGGGACGAGTGCAAGTATGATTCGATTGCCTTACTGAATCATTTGGGAAAGAATGGACACAAGGTGTCCCCAAAGAAATTGCAATATTACCAGAAGGAGGTGAAGAACTTGGGTCATCAAACTGAGAAAGGGTTGAGGAAGTTATCCAGGGAAAGAGTAACTGCATTGTTACAGATGAATCCCCCAACGACACGAAGAGATGTTAGGATGTTTCCAGGAATGGTGGGTTACTGTCGTCAGTGGATCCCACATTTCTCAGTCATCTCCAAGCCATTGGTTAGACTGACAGTCAAAGAAGGGCCAGATGTCATAGTGTTGAAAGAGAAGGAGATGAAAGCGTTTACTGAGTGAGGAGAAAGCATGTGCAGGGCTCCAGATTTAGGTATGCCTGACTACACAAAGCCCTTTGTTCTGTTTTGTCATGAACGTGATGCATGTTCTTTGTCTGTCCTGACACAGGTCCATGGAGGTGTAAACCGATCAGTAGCATATTTTTCAGCTATGTTGGACTCAGTTGCAGCAGCCTTACCAGGTTGTCTGCGTGCAGTAGCAGCTGTTGGACAAAGCCTCACACAGTGTGAAGGCATAGTGATGGGACATCCTCTAACAGTCATGGTCTTTCACTCAGTCGAAATCCTGTTGACCCGTACTAAAACGCAGCACATGACAAATGCAAGATTGACTAAATATGAAACTATTATATTGGGGTCACCAAATGTAATGTTGGAGAGGTGTACAGTGTTGAATCCGGCAACTTTGCTTCCAAATGAAAACACAGAGGTTGAAAATGTGGAAGATGTAGAACATGATTGCCTTGAGGTAACAGAAATGTGCACCAAACCGAGGCCTGATATTAAAGATACCCAATTGGAAGAAAATGACCAAATTGTCTTTGTCGATGGCTCACGTTTGAGAGACTCAGTAGGAGTGCTGAGAGCCGGATATGCTGTATGCACGATTTTTGGCATCCTGGAAGCGTCTTGGGTTCAAAGAGTATATTCTGCTCAAGTAGCAGAATTGGTTGCTCTTACTAGAGCTTGCCATGCTTCTGCCCAGCTGAGAGTGAGTATCTATACTGATAGCCAATAGGGATTTGGAATTGTCCATGATTTTGGCCAACTATGGTCACAGATGGGTTTCTTGACCTCTTCTTGTTCGCCAGTGAAAAATGGTGAGAGGATTAAGGAGTTGTTGCACGCGATTCAGTTACCTCATGAAATTGCTGTGGTGAAATGTAGTGCTCACCTGAAGTCGCCAGACTTTGTTTCAATGGGAAATGGATATGCGGATCAAGTCGCAAAGGTTCTGCTCAATGAAATGTATTTTGTTTAATGATCAGTGGGAATTGTTGCCTGAAACAGAAAATGAAACATGCACAGGTTACGCATTAGGGGTGATTGATACGTTAGAAGAATTGAGATTGTTTCATGGACGTGCCAGCAAAGATGAGAAGTGTTCGTGGGTTAGGATGCAGTGCGTACAAAGGCCAGATGACTTGTGGGTCTCAGACGAAGGGAAGATGATTTTGGCGAACAGTCTTTTGTCACAATTTGCAAGATTTTACCATGGTCAAGCACATATTGGGAGGGATGCCATGATCAGGTTGTTCAAGATTGACTGGTTTGACCCGAAGTTCAGAGAAGCTGCAGAGGTGATTTGCCATTGGTGTATCATCTGTCAACAGATGAATGCGGGGAAAGGGAAAGTGGTGAATTTGAGCCACATTGGGAGAGCTGGAGGTCTATTTAGCAGAATGCAATTGGATTTTATTGAGAAGCCCGTGTGTGGAGGTCTGAGGTATGTGTTGGTGATTGTGTGTATCTTTAGTCATTGGATTGAAGCTGAACGCCAGCCTCACAGTAGCGAAGCTGCTGCTTAGGGAGTTGATACCACGTTTCGGGTTTCCGATCTCTTTAGAATCAGTTAGGGGAAGTCACTTCAACAACGAGGTGGTTAAGCTATTGTGTGCAGCATTGAACATTGAGCTGAAGTTGCATTGTAGTTACCGCCCTGATCAGTATAGGGAAAGGTGCGTAAGACATTGTGGCGTGAAGGGTTAATTAGCTTGAACAGTGTAGATGAGCGTGATGGCTGCTGAAACCCGAGCAATGTGGAAAAGTTCAAGATGTTCGCTTTCAAGCTTGTTTTTTAACATTCCATAGATAAACTCATTCGCAGCTGCATGCGTAAGAAACAGGATGTGTAGGAGCGAAAGACGGAGGTCGTCTCAACCTTGAGAACGAGAGTACAGGAAAAAGATGGAATGAAAACAATGGCCAAGGAATGGCAGAGCAGCCAAGAGACACGTGCTGATAACATAGCTAGAAAATGCTGGAAAGGGATAGAATCCAAGCTTCAGGTTATGTAAGCACTGAAGTGCGGGTGAGGGGATTGAAGCCCGCAGATGGGGTTGTGAAAGCTGCCAACTCCAGGCCCACAGCGCTGCCTTCCTGTTTTTGCTGTTCAGAGACCGTAACGCTCGAGGGGGAGAGAGGTCCAAGCGGGCTGTAGAGGGCTTCCCAGCATTTCGTGGACTAAGTTAAGTTCCACCCAGGGATGAAAGACCTTTGTTTCTCTGCTCTATTATTATGATTGATTATTATGCTTGCACTGTGTTTATAATCTGAAGTATCTAGCTTATTTATATTTTACTTCCTGAACATCGTAGTGTGAGCTTGCTGCAGTAATTGAAATACGCATTTCGTATGCCGTTACTCAAAGCTTATAGGTATCAATGAACTCTTTGCTCATATATACATAAATGGATGCTCTTTGTTGTGTGTTTACATATAAATTGATGCTTTTCATTGCTATTTGCATTATATTTGGTTGATGTTCCAAATGTATACATTTACCTGAAACTCTAGTAAAGCTAAATTGTGTTCATAATTGGCGTGTAGTCCTTCATTGAGCGTCCTTATTGACTTATATCGAACAGATCAGGTGTCAATCAGTCACCTGGATAAGACATGCCCTGAAGCATCAGGACTAGTGTAGCAGATGAATGGTACCCTGAAGTCGAGAATGGCAAAAATGTGTGCAGCCATGAATTTGAAATGGCCTGATGCATTACCTTTGGTGTTAATGTCAATGAGAAATACACCTAACAAGAAAACAGGACTGTCCCCTCATGAGATTCTCATGGGCCAAGCTATGAGACTGCCCGCAGTGCCTGCGAATGCTCTTGTGAATATCACAGACGATATGGTGTTGGACTACTGCAAGGGTCTGGCTGATGTGGTCCGCTCTTTTTCTCACCAGGTAGAAGCTACCACCCTGCCACCGATAAATGATCCAGGACACAACCTGAAAGCTGGTGACTGGGTTGTCATCAAGAAACACGTACGGAAGACGTTTTTGGAGCCACGTTGGAAGGGGCCATATCAAGTGATACTAATGACTACTACTGCTGTGAAGTGTGTGTGAATTCTGAACTGGATCCATGCCAGTCACATGAAAAAGGTGACATGTCCAACTGAAGAGGAAGTTGAGTTGTTGAAAGTCCCAACAACAGAGAAGGAAGTCTCAGGGCCGGAGAGTGATCTAAGGGGAACTGAGACAGAAGGAGAGCCCGTTGAGGACGACTTGGTCACTCCAATGAGAGACGAGGGAGAAGAGACCCAGAGGGGTGACAGTGAGCCTATCTCAACTGAGGCAGCAGGGGAGCCTAATCAGAAGGAGGTTCTCCCAGAAGCAGACAATTATGGGAATCAGCTAGAGCATTTGTCAGACCCAGAAAGCTAAGGAGTTGAGGTGGAAACGAGTCACAGGGTCCAAACTCCTCCTGAGAAAATTGCAGGTCCATCAAGAGAAAACACCATAGAGCCAGAGGAGGGCGAAGGGTTGCCACAAGAAAGATCAAAGACCAGAGAGACACTGAAAGGAGATAAGTGGCCAGAATTGCAATTGAAAAGGAGAGAAGTGGTTGTCGAAGATGCAATAGAGGAAGAAGTTGATACAACAAGTAGAGAAGATCTAAGTGAAGGAGAGTTGCAAGGTGATCGCAAGTTGAAAAGAAAGAGAGTAGCAAACAGAAGGTACGCAGGTCCTGAATGGGCGTATGCAACGACAGCTGAGTGGTAACAAGAGTTCTTGCCGTTCTGCTTTGATCGAGAGATTCTAGGTCAGTACTTTGGCACCTGAGTCTGGCTGAAGTGACTGAGTTGGTATAAGGATCGAATTAAAGTGAAAAGAAAAATCGAGAAAGAGACTGAGAATTTACCGGATGAGACTTTAATAACCTGAATTGACTTTTGAAACCAGATTTTGACAAGCTGCTAACCTGAATTGACGAGGATCCTGTGAGTGAAACTGAAAACTGTAAATAATTGCTTGTTTTGACTTTGCTGCACAAAAAAAAGGGAAAAGAAGAAGAAGCAATTTTCTAACCATCGTCTGTTGTTGTTTGAATTAACCATTCTTCACTTTCTGATTCTTTACATATCATGGCTAACATTAGAGAGGATAATAGAGGGAGTAGATATAAATATTTGGGTGTTGGGTTAGGTGTTGTGTGAGTGATATTCATTATGGTTGTTGTTGTGGGTATGACATTAGTGGATAAGAGTGGGACTAACAATGCTACAATTCCTGAGACTACCACTGCACTAACAGCTTGGGAGAGGTTTGAGAGCGATACAAAATATTTGCATGAGGGAACTAACGCAAAAGGGGACTCTCCACTAGCGTTTTCTATCATTTGCTGATTGAGTATGTTGACACAATGGATGCAAAGAATTGTTTTGTGTGTACACAGATTCCTGTTTCGGTACAAGAGGGGGTTACCTATCATAGTCTGCCACTAACCTATGGGATAAGTTGTAGTCTGTTACTAACAAGATTCTATAACCAGGAAGAGATTCAATACTTTTACTCAAACAATGACCTTGTGTTTTCGTATGTGCCTAAAATAGAAGATTTGAGTGGGGTAGCTAGGTACTATAGTGTGAAGTTAGTTAAAGGATTCTTTGAGGCGACGTTAACAATTAGTACATCGTATGCACACCGCATGCTTGCTTGCTTACAAGAGAAAAGCTTTTTAGATCACATGGAAGATAGAAGAAGAGCATTAAAGGGTAAACTAGAAACTAGAGAAAGGACTTCAGCAGTGGGCTTTTGCTAGTAGTGAAAGTTATGGTGTGATTAGGGAACAAGGGAAGCTAGCTTTAGATGGACTACAAGTAGGGAAGCTTTGCATATCTAGGCCGAAGTTATATTATGACAATGTGTTTGTGGGAATGAGTGAATGTAAGCATGTGTTTTTGTTCCAGCGTAAATGGACGTTCATGTTAAATGGACAGGATCCTGCAATCCCAGGGATCTATTACATATGTGGACTAAATGCTTATTACCATCTTCCAAAGGGATGGTATGGGACATGATATTTGGGGATAGTTTTCCCAAAGATATATCAACTTGACGATTTGAAAAGGTTTCTGAAAGTGTCTGAATTACATCGTACTAGACAGAAGAGAGATACTGCTGCTGGTGTAGTAGGAGACATATTTGGGGCGATAATTCCTTCAGTGGGAGCTATCTTGAATTCCATAAAGATTCGAAAGTTGTCTACTATTGTGGATAACATGCTGAAAATTTTTTCAGGGGCTATACTCCTGATGGATACTGAACTTGCTGCGGAGAGGGCTATGACTCTCCAAAACAGGCTTGCTTTAGACATTCTTTTAGCGAAAAATGGCGGAGTTTATTGAATGCTTAATGAGCGTCATTGTTGTTCATATATACAGATAATAGTAATGAGATTAGAAGTATGCTTACTAACTTGACTAGGTATAGTACAGACTTGAAAGAATTGAAAGAACCAGGCGTTTGGGAAAAGGTTGGAAAGGGATTTGCTTCAGTGGGAAATTGGCTTAGTAACATTTGGCATGGGATATTGTCTAAAATAATACAGAGGATATTGATTGTTATAGCTTGCTTATTTGGATTGTGGGTGGCATATACAATTAGTAAAAGAATAAAATGGAAAATGGTGAAAAATAATAAGAGGAGGGAAGAAAAACAAAGGGAAAAGTTGTATAGGGCAAAATCAAAGGGGAAGCCAATAAGGGAAGAAATTGAGTTGAGGGAATTGTAGGATGTAAAAATTTGAGGGAAAGGTTTTGTGTGATGACAAGAGTCATCAGAGGAGGGATTGTTGGAGTGTTAATATTAACATGAAAGGCTTGCAAGATATTGTGTGATGAAGCTGCATAGAAAATGTATTGACATAGAAAATTATTCACTTGTTTGAAATGTGCCCACGTATTAGGAGTTTTGCTCATTAAGTCAATAGGCCTTAGCTTAGAGAGGGTCTAGGCCTAGCTGCCTAGTCTCATATTAAACTGTATTTTTGTAACATGTATTGTGCTGTTTTTCTGAAGGACACTAAGCTGTACTTTTCAAGAAGTTATGTGTGTGCAGCCGTAGTAAATTCTTTCTCATGAGACCCGACTTGCTCAAGGAGACATTCTTGCTGAATGCAACAGTGTAATTCGTAACAGGTGCAAGGCTGCCTGGAGTAGGAGAAAACAATTGAGACATTAACTGGAGCGCAAAGTGTAACTTTTCTTACCTGATATTCCAACTGATTAAGACGTCAATAACAGAGGCCAATCAGCGACATGAGAACTGTGGTTTGTGGAAAATTCTGGTGAAGTGTGTTGAGAATTATTGGGCAGAGATAACGATGCACCAATTATGATCCAATGAGGAGTTAAGGGCTAATTAGACAGTTTTGATATATAATGGAGTGACCCAAGAGAAATGCGTGCAGAGACAAAGAGACCTTTTAGACTTCGCTCACTCACCGAAAGTTTCCGCCTTTTGCTTTGTCCTGATACTTCCAACCATCCTCTACCCATACTTACTTATACTTACTTCTCCTCCATATGAGGGAAGATTCTATTCCTTAGCTATGCTATATCGAGATTTTGTCCCGTCCTATCCCTGCTGATGGTGATTCGACTGATGTCCTGAGGACGAAGCCTGACGCTGTTTGCTGATCTGTTGGATTGGTAACTATCTGATGCAAAATTGTAATTGTCTGTTTCCTTTTCTTTCTAGGTACCAACTGCTATTTTGATAGAGGCCTTAGTTTAGATGTTTTCTAAATTCATGTTTGCTAAATTGTTTCGCATGAAGCCCAACATGCTGATGCTAATTTGAGGTTAGTTAAGGCGTTCACAGATATCCTATGCAAATAGACAAATTACTGAGTTCTTGCTTTGTTGAATCATGTATTACTGAGTATTTGCTAAGTTGCATCATATTAATGATGTGCTTATATACTGAATGAACAATCTCTATGCATTGACTTACTGCGCTGTATGTGCTAATTAGTTGAGTTCCAAATGAGATTGATTGCTAATGAGATTAACAGAGATGACATTAGATTGTAACTAATAGGGAATATATATCCTAACACTTAACTAAATTAGTGTGATTATTCATGACTGAAAGGTCATGGTATGTTCAGCTTATTGATTAAATGTTATTGATTAGCTTGTTGATTAGCTATTAAGAACATTGATTGAGTTATTGATCTATTGGTTTATGATGCCAAAAAGACATCTCATACTGGGAAGCCCCCGAACATGGTCCAAAGGTTCATCGACCTGAACGCGTCTCCTTATAAGTTTACTTATTAAGGCTCTGACGCGCTAACAGGTTCATATGTAGCCAGCCCCCGGGTACAGCTTCTCTACCCCTTCTTAAATCACTACACTGGATGCCGATGAAAAAAATACATAAATATTTTTAAGACATGTTGCTTTACCCACAAAGCTCTTATTGGAAAAGGTCCCACCTATATTGCTCAAATGCTGGCACCCTATTATCCTAAGAGACGTTTGAGATCTAGTGATTAAGCACTGCTAACAATTCCTCACATAAACAAATCCAAAGCAGGTGGTACAGCCTTCTCTTTCTTGGCGCCATTTTTTGGAACAAATTACCTTATGAAATTCATCTCTTCTTTACCACTTTGTTCTAATGTTGCGACCCTTCTAATACACTGGGAGCGCCGAGATAACCCTCTCGGGGTGATTTGAGCACTATAACAAATGATAAGATGATTATTGGGCCTGACAAAAGGGTTTACTTTGCCTGGTTGAGATGGCAGTTTAAAACTACACACAAAGGCTGACATGTTGTCAGTGCTATGTAAGTGGGTGGCAAGTAACATAACAATAGCACATCTGTTCTTTGACAAATCCAACATTTTCCCTACTAGGGCCCAGGTTACAGTGCGAGTAGTGACTGTGACTCCTTCTAGTTTAATTGCTCATGTTTATAATGAAAATAACATTTTAAAATATATTTGAATGTGTGATTTGAAGTGATGTTTATATTTTGTTAATTCTAAAAATGTGTTATTTAATAGTGTTAGTATCTAGTGATTGAATATTATCAGTATTTTTATTTATATTAATGAAAACAATATTTATTATTTTTTGCAATTATTTTAAAGTAAGTAGTTGTATGTATGCTTGAAATTTGCTACAATATTTTATATTTTTATATCATATCTAGATATTTTTTAATTGTGATTCTATCATTCATATTTGTTTTATTTTAATATAATGCTTAATGTTGGAAATTATATGTACTTATTTTTTATGACCATATATTTGGTCTTCTATATCTTTGTAGTTACTATATTTAACTTGAAATATACAGCAAAACTTTATGTTACAGTATCATTGTTTCTGATATCCAGTCATACAGCCCATGAGAGAACTGAACACAAGGCAATGGAGCCACCATTGAGGCTCAGAAGTACTTATTATATTATTTATACAATCATGTTTTGAAACATACTTTCAATAGATTTCATTAAATGCAGCGGTACAATGCAATGTATTAAATTAAAACAAATGTTGAAGAAATAACTATTTTTTCTCTGATAAAGATGATGTATCATATGTTTAAGATTGATTTTGAGGGACATACATGTCAAAGCTTTTACAGGATTAGCTTATGTGTTAGCTTTTAGGTCCAACCTAGACTGCCGGCTCAAATTGCTCTACATTCATACATGCATACACACATACATACATAAATACAACAGAAGATCCAAACAGTACCTTTGTGCCCCATATAAATCTTTACAAAAGTTACAGAGCATCATCACCTAATAATTATAACTTTGAATTACCTTGACAAATTGACATTCTAAAGACCGTACCAAAATATACTATATTGCTCATGCTTAACTCCTAGCAATTTTATTTTGCTATATTGAGATCTGTTTAAAAACTAACTTTACATTAGGCTCACAAATTATTTTAGATAGTACTGCACACAAGATTCCCAGTAGCCAGGTGTGGGATTCTATTGCCAAGCGAGGGTTCTCTTCTACTCACATAATCTTTCAATCATATTTTAATCTCCTCTACTCTAACCTGATGAATTGGATCAGTATTTTAGTCTGCCTTGTCAGCATTTGAGCTTGTGAGCTGCTCATCAAAATATATGACATTTCAGTCAGCTGGACATTTTGAAATTTATTGTACATCACAGAGTACTTCAGCAGACTTTTTTACATACCTGAATAAATCTTGCTGTTATTGTTACTGACATTTGTGTAGCATACCTTTTCCAGTTCTGCTGCCTTGTAATACTTCATCTGCCACCGCATATAATTTCCTTGTGAGAAAGTGGATTATTAGTTGAGGTGTATATTACTCCGCCATAAGTAATAATGTCACTGTTCTTGGTAGGTCCAGTGAAGGTTTTAGTAATTTAAGCCTGAATTCAATCCCTGATAGCTATGGCTTAGAGCAAACAGGCTCAACTTAAGAAAATATGTAAGCATTTAGAAGCACTACAAGAGTTAAACATATAAAACACACAACACTATAAAAATACTACTTAATTTATAGAAATAGAAAATATTTTGTTGACCAAAATTATACTAAAATGACAAAAATCCAAATAGGGAAACCAGAGATATGAATTTTTGAAATTTCAAATAAAAACAGCACCAAAAAGGGCAAAGTGCAAATTTGTCATGCTAGGCCTGGACAAATGTAAGGTTTGAGAATGATCGTGATAGAGCTTGGGTAGATACGAAGACCAGGTTGGCTCCAGTTAAAAATTGACCTTTGGACTAAGAATTTTTGTTGAGAAAAGCTGTTGTTGTTGAGTCATTGGTGGGGCGACCCGCAAGATGGATCCAATGCAGGTCTAGATGACGGTGGGTTCCTGAAGCCTGGGGTCAGGTGCTGTCATCAACGAAGTCAGGAAAGCTCTGAGCAGACAAAGTCCGAAGTCCTTCCCCAGGAAGGCCTCGATATCGATCAGATGGTGCCTGGCATTGGCTCTGACAAAGCCCTCTACATTCGGTCTTAGAATCTATTCTGGAAAGTCAGATTTCCTTAAGAGGGGCAAACCACAAAGAGGAGGCCAACCAGCGATTGGATGTCAATAGCTCTGGCTCTGAGGGAAACTCTAATCTCAATCGATTCTCCAGGCAGAAAGTCACAGCTTTTGCAGTTTTGGCAGGAGGAGTACACTCCAGCAGCAGCACCAGCCAAGGGTTCAAGGACCATAGGAGCTGTATTTGAGGGTCAAGATGCACTCCAACAAATGTTAGGGCAGGGCCAGTTCAAATTGATTAAGTAAGCTCTACTGGAAAGTGATCTTATTGCAGCTTCTGTATCCCTGTAGCATAACGGTAGGTCAGACAACATACACTTGCAATCTACTTCTTTGTCTTGGATACAAGTGGGCCTTTAGGGATCTCTTCATAGATCTCTACAGCAGGTGAAATCTGCCTTCCGTCTTCCACAGGTTAACCAGTGTTCTGAAGAAAAGAAGGTACCCAGGAGCACCACATTTATGCCTGGCACTAGCCTGTGGGTGGGGATGACTCTTGGCCCATCCCTAACAAATAGGGAACATTTCAGGGTTAATTTAGCCATTTGTGCAGCAATGTCTGCACTGTTTCCCTATGGCAAATTCCTACTGCAATTCCTGTCCTGTGTTCCTATTGCAAAGAATCCCATAGTGACCCTCTGTATCTAAAACCAAGATGGCAGAACCTTTCTTCCCCTGTGCAGAGTTCCCATGCCCACCTTTGAAGATTGGCAAGGGAAATGAGCAAACCCTCCACCTACAGTCACTCAAAACTGATTCAGAGGACAGGTCCTCTCCCACTAGTATTGATGACTGGGTGGGTAGAAGGCAATAAAGAGGCCAGGATAGAGCTACATCGGCCTGTGGCAGGGGATTTCCCTTTCCAGGTAATTAAGGCCCAAATATAAGAAGAGCCTAGTGCCAACTATGACCACATTAGCGTCATTTTGTTGACACTAATATGGTGATATTGTGGCAAAAATGTTGCGCCATATTTTCAAAATGGTGCAATGCTTCTATTGTGTCACTTTGTAAACCCTTGCGCCACATTATGCCTGTGCCAGGCATTATGTATTTAAGTGGGCGAAGTCCCATAAGGGGACTCGCAAAAATGATTCAGTGGAATATAAGATATTCCACTGTGCCATTCTTAGTGGCGTTTTTAACACCTGTACAGAGCAGCCATTAAAAGGAGCACACCATTATTTTTAAACGGCCTCTATGTACTTTGCAGGATTAGCACCAACACTTTTGGCGCTAATCCTGCAAAATGTAACAATATCATCAAAAATGATGATGTTACTGTTCCTAACCTGCACTATGGTGCGCCATATGTTAAATATGCCGGTGGTGTTAGGGGGGCACAATAGGTCACAAGAAAAGTGGTGTTTCATGACATGAAACAGCACTTTTCTCAAATCTGGGCCTAAGTTCCCATGCACTGCCCAAATGGTCACCGGTCAGAGGGACAGGACACCTCCCCACAAAAAAAAACCTTTGTCACAAACATGGATGTCTAATAAATCACACCTTAATGTGGAGCTATACAGCTCCTGGGTGACAGTTGGAAGCTCAGAGGCTTTTGGCAGCTAAAGGTACCTTTTTAAAAATACTTTTAATAAAAACTCTGCAGTTGAATTAGATTATAAAGACTTTGCCAATGAATTGGACTCGTCAGTCAGTCAAAGAAATCTTTATTTGGATTTTGATAATAATCATGTAGGAAGCTGGCCTGGTGTGTGGTGGACACCTATGGTGTTTGTACCTTATACCAGGTCCAGGCAATCCCTAGTAGTGAGTGAGACAGTGTCTAGGAAGCCAGGACTCTCTAGTGGTAGCTGTGGTGAGCAGCCAAGACTCATCTAGGAGGAGTTTAAAGCACTTGCAATACCACAGCAGGGACACAGTAACTTATCACACTTGAAAGGAACCATTCTGTGTTACAAAAATAAAGGTACTTTATTACAGTATTAGGAATTAACATATAGAAACAACAAGCATTTGCAAGAAACAACAGAAAATTAGTGTCCTTTAGGGGGGGCAAAACAGATGCTAAAACAGTGTAATGCGAAGTTAGGTCCTCCATCCAAGGATGTGTAATAGTTAGAAAAGAGCTAGGAAAACTCAGGACCCCAAGAGGTGAGTACCTGGGTGAGCCCCAGCGACCAGGAGAGCAGAGGTAAGGTACTTGGTCTTCCCAGGGACTAACAGGGGGACTTGGAGAATGAAGATTGTAAAACCAGGAACAGTGCAGTGGAACCCAATGATGGATCTCAGAAGAACAGGACCTGCAAGAGAAGGGGACAGAGTCCAGTCCACACAGGAGTGTACAGGTGGTGTTGGAGCCACTACCAGTCCTTCTGTGGATGAAGACCTGGGTCGAAGAGGGAAGATGAAGATCAGCTGTGGAGCCCAGGAGCTGCAGGGAGGTCCTTGGAGTTGTGCAGGTGATTTCCCATGTCGGTCGCCGGGTTGCAGATGGTCAGTAGTCAGGAGGGCCCAAAACAAACCTTGGTAAGTGCAAATCTGGGAGGAAGAGGATTTGCTGAGAAGAAGAGGACCAGCAAGGTCAAGGGTACATAACCCTTGGAGGGGAGTCTGGGCTGACCCTCAGCAGTTGGGAGAGTTAGCAGAAGCAGTCACAGCCCCCACAGGCAACTCACTGGCAACAGGCAGAGAAAGTTTGAAGTGAGGCCTAGTCAGAACACCTGGAGAAGAGTCCCACGTCGCTGGAGCAGAAGAAGAAAGACTGTGCTTGCAAAAATGAAGTGCAGGAGGCTGGGGCTACTGGGAGCCTGAAGACCCCTTGGAGCAGGAGTTAACAAGCCTTGGGTGCTGCAAGAGTTGTGGTGCACAGTGGTACTGTTCTGCAAGGACAGGCAAGGGCTCACCGTCTTCTAAGTTGAAGAGCAGTTTCAGAGGGCCAAGGGGACCACTCAGACTCTTCTGCTATGTTGGAGTTTCGTCCTGGAGCCAAATGGCAGAACATCCCAGCAGCCGGTCGTCATTGCCTTAGGTGCCTGTGTATGCAGTAGAGTGACTCCTTCACTCCAAGGGGAATCCCTTGCTTCTTTGGTGCAGCTGAAGTCCTGCTGACCCCAGAGGATGTACAGCTGTGGCATGTTGCAATTATTGGAAGGATCCAAAGAAACAATGTTGCAAGGTAATGTTGTCTCAGGAGTTGCAGGCTTGTTTGGTTCCTGTGAAGTCCAGCAGTGGTTCTGGTGGCCAGGAGCTGAAGGGGATACAGCAGAGGGGCCCTGGTGGAGTCTTGAATGCCATATCTGGGGAACCACCTGCACAGGAGTCCCTAAATAGCCCTAATAGGGGGCTTGGTCACTCTGCAGGGTGACCACCTATCAGTGGGGGTCACAGACATCAAACAGCTGTCCTGACCAACCAGATGCTACCAGGGGCCTCTGCACATCTTCTTTCCAAGATGGCAGATTCAAGTGGCAACCTGAAGGAGCTCTGGGCACCACCCCTGGAGTGATGATTGACCGGGGAGTGGTTACTCTTTTTTCCTTTATGTGCTTTCGTGCCGTAGCAGGGACCTGGGGTCCCCGGACTAGTGCACACCAGATTATGCAAGGAGGGAACCAAATGTGCCCTTCAAAGCAAGCCGGTTGTGTGGGGAGGCTACCCCTTCCCAGCCTTGTAACACCAATTTCCAAGGAAGAGGGTGTTGCATCCCCTCTCCCACAGGAAATAATTTGTTCTGCCTTCCGCTGCTTGAGCCGTTCAAGCTGCAGGAGGGTAGAAACACTTCTGAGGGCTGCAGCAGCATGGGCTGCCCGCAATCCCCGAAAGACTGGTAGGAACAATACTGGGGGGTCCTCTAAGGACCCCTCAGAGTGCATGGAATCATGCCACCAATACTGACATTAGTATTGGGGTATGATTCTGACATGTTTAATACCAAACATGCCTAGGTTCGGAGATACCATTAGTTAGCAGGACCACAGGTACACAGGTAAAATGGCTCTGACACACTTACGAAGTCCAGGAACACCTCTGTTCACACAATGGAACTTGCACGTTGCCCTCCAGGTTAGGAGGGCCTACCATAGGGGTGACTTATAGTGACCTGGTGCAGTGACCAGCAGTGAAAGGGTGCATGCACCTTTTCACACAGGCTGTAATGGCAGGCTTGCAGACGCAGTCAGCATGGGTTCCCATGGGTGGCATAATACTTGCTGCAGCCCATGAGAGACCCCTGGTATCCTAATATCCTGGGTTCCTAAGAACCATATACCAGGGACTTACAGGGGTACACCCGTATGCCAATTGTGAGGTGCAAAGGTACCAAAGCAACCAAATTTAGAGGAGAAAGCACAATCACTGGGGTCCTGGTTAGCAGAATCACAGTGAAAACAGTCTAAACACACTGATAAACAGGCAAAAAAGTGAAGGTAAAAATGGCAAAATGAGTGACTTTCTTACAATCCATAAAAGATTAGGGATACAAAATATTACATTAAATTCATAACTCAAATAGTCAAATTAAAATCAGCAGCAGAATTAAAAAGTTACAAAACTTGTGAATTAACAACACGTGATATTACA
This sequence comes from Pleurodeles waltl, assembly GCF_031143425.1. NCBI lineage: Eukaryota > Metazoa > Chordata > Amphibia > Caudata > Salamandridae > Pleurodeles > Pleurodeles waltl. Next base: position 420,266,574 of record NC_090438.1, read on the forward strand.
AACACAACTTGTTTTTCGTATTTTTTTTTACAGTCCAAAAATTATCTTTTTATTTGGTTCCTTGGTGGAGATATGTTTATTCATTTTAACAAATGATTCCAATACTTTCCTATAAAACAGCTAACACTTCCACAGACAAAATAGTTTTTTAGACATTTTCACATTAAGGACATGGTTAACATTAAACTGTTGCATATCCCACTTTTGCATACCATGCACCTGCCTCATGGGCATTTAAGGCCTACTTAGAGGTGACTTATTAATATTTAGAAGAGGATTTAGGGTAGTCAAAAGTGGTTATTTTGACAGGTCGAATTTGCACTGCCATGTGACGGTGGCAGGCCAGCAGGCTTGTTTTGCATTGCCATTTTAGTGGTGGCACACCATGTGCTGCAGTCCATTAGTGGCATTTTACTTACTGGATCTGGGTACACGTTGATCCATATACTAGGGACTTAGAAATAAGTTAAAGGTGCCAATCAGGAGTATTGGCATTTTCAACATGTTTTAGAAGTCAAAGCACATGTATCAGTGCCTAGTTATCAGAGTCCCAAAGTCCAGAGTAAAACAACAGCCACATTAGTTCAGAAAATGTGGATATTTATGCCAAAAAGGAGCATTGTCTCACACCCACATAATGGCTCACTCTAATTTCTTCTAATTGTAGTGTATTGTATTGTATTGTAATAGTATTTATATAGCGTTAACTACCCCTGACAAGGCGTCGAATCGCTTTTCGGTGAGTAGCACACTACTCTGTAACCCAACAAATATTAGTGATGGATTAGTATCGGGAAATATGAGTACAGTTTTAGTATTATTATGAGTTAATTTGAGCCACTGATATAGGAGTTTGTTAGTTAGATTGACTGGAGTAATGGAGGGGTGGAGGAGGAAAGAAATCCAAAAGTGTTAATTGGGAGTATATCCTTCATTTACTCAACTCAAAGGCTTGGGATGAGTAAAGGGGGATGGAGGAGGGAAGAGTCTGTGGAAGAGTTAGGGGGAGCATAGTAGCAGGGTGAGATAAATGAGGGAGAATTTAGTAGGGTTGTGTGGGAGGTCATGGTAGTAGAGTGAGGTTTGGTGAGTTGGATGTGGAAGCGCCGGGAAGAGCTTAGGCAGAGTTATTTAGGAGATGAAAGTAGTAGAAAGGATTTGGGATGAGTCAGAGTGGGAATGGAGGATAGTTTGATAGAGACATGACATATGATGACGGGTAGATAAGTGTGATAAGATGAGAGCAGGAATTCATAGATATCTAGTATAACAACCCACCCAGGAGCCATGCAATGTCCCACGAACATGCCAAGCACAGAAACAACCTATACACAAACATACATACATATATATATATATATATATATATATATATACATACACACATACACACACACACATACAAACACACATGAATACACACACATATGCACACACAATAAATAATTAGAACCATGGGTAAATATACTTAGTCAAACAGGTTTAAAGAGTGTGTGTGTATTTTATTGTTATGACATAGTAGCGATACATATTTTCCAAAGAACTATACATAACTAGAAGTAGACACATAATCAGAAAAAATATTTATCAACATAGGCATATGCAGTCCATAGTTGTTTGAATATGGTGGTTATGAAGGAAAGAGCCAACTCTTGAGTAGTTTTCTGAAGACAAGAAAGTTATCTGTGGCTCTTATATTTGGGGGTAATGAATTCCATAGTTTGGCTGCTTGAACGGAGAAGGGTGCACGATTTATAGTTTTTTTCTTGCATGGTGGTGTTCTAAGACGGGGTGCCAATTTTGAGCAGAGGTTTCTTTGTTGGATGTATTTGGTTATTTTGTTTCTGATAAAAAGTGGTCCTGTTCCATGTATAGCTTTGTGGGTGATACAAAGCAGCTTGAAAGTGCATCTTCTGGCAGCGGGTAACCAGTGTATTGCTCTCAAGCCAAGGGAGATGTGGGCTTGCGGCTTTACATGTAATAATAGACTGGCTGCGGAATTTTGGATACGTTGCAGTTTTTTCAAAATAGATAGAGATGATCCATGGTAGAGGCCATTGGCATAATCCAGTTTGGATAGTACAAGCAAGATAGTAGCTTGCACCTTGTGTGGAAATCCGAGGTGGGGGAAGATGCGTTGTAAAGTCTTCAAGGTGATGAAGCTTGTTTGTGCTAATTTGTCCACTGGGGTATTCATAGTTGACTTGGAATCCATGGTGATTCCAAGGTTTTTAGCTTCCTTGGATAATTGAGGAGGTGGTCCGAGATCGTCAGGCCAGACACACAGAGGGTCATAACTTTTCCAGTCACCACATATGAGTATTTCTGTTTTGGAGTTATTTAGTTTGAGATGGCTCCAGGTCATCCACTGATCAACGGCTCTGAGGCAACTGAAGATTTGTGAGTTTTCAATGTTTTTGGGGCATTCTAATTTAAGTAGTATTTGTGTGTCATCTGCATAGTTGTAGCATGTGAGATGGAAATCATTGATCAGTTCTGGTAAAGATATCATGTAGCTGTTGAAAAGCAAAGGTGAGATGATTGATCCTTGGGGGACCCCTGCTTTTGTGAGGTAGGGTTCGGACGAGAAGGAGGGTGAGTCGATGAGATTAGATATTTTTTGAAGATAGGAAGTAATCCAGTCGAGATTTATCTCTTGTATGCCGGCTTCGTGGAATCTTTGAATTAGGGTGTCATGGTCAACCGTATCAAAGGCAGCCAAGAGGTCCAAGAGAAGTAGTGCAGAAACTCCATTGCAGTCGACTGCATTTTTAAGATCATCCCAGATTGCTATGAGTGCCGATTCAGTGCTTCTTCCTGGGCGGAATCCAGTTTGGAAGTCTGAAAGTATAGAATAGTCTTCAATGAACTGTGACATCTGGGCGAATGCTGTTCTTTCTATCAATTTCCCCAGGAAAGGTCCATTTGTGATTGGTCTGTAGTTGTTGGGGTCTTGCGGGTCTAGGTTTGTTTTCTTTAATAACGGTATGTATACCTTTTTCAGGTATACAGGAAAGGTTCCTGTAGTTAAAGAGTTTTTGATGATTCTTCTTACAGGGGTGGCAGCAGAAGTAGATAGAAGAATGTTCTTGAAGATTTGTGGTGAGCAAGGGTCAGAAGGGCAACCGGACCAAATCCATAAATTCACCTTGGGATATTTGTTTGAAGGACTATAGAGGTTGGGTTGGTTTATTCTTAGAGGGTATTTTAGGAAAGGGGTTGGTGCTGATGGTTTTCTTCTGTTTTAAATAGGAGTCCATTGTGTCTGCCTTGGTTGTGTAGTGCGTTGCCAATTTGTTTGTGAAATCTTGAGTAGTGGGATGACTTCCTTCCATACATGTAGGTTTTTGAAATTCATTGAGAATTTTATAAAATTCATTGATTGTAGATTGAGCATTTTAAAATCTGTCTGAGTAGTACATTTTTTTTAGCTTTTTTGATTCACGATTTGAATATTCTGTTAAGTTTGTGTAGCTGCAGTTTGTCTTGACTGTTGTTTGTTTTGAGCCAGGTCCGTTGCAATTTTCTGATTTGTTGCTTTATCTTTTTAAGTTCTGTGTTTTTCCAAGGTGTTGGTTTTCTTTTGTTGTTGTTTAGTTTTTCTGAGTGGTATTAGGTTATCAAAAGCTTCCTGTAACCACTCATAAAGTATTGGCACATAATTAATTGTATCTAGATCTGTGTTGGCTGTTAGTTGTGTTTCTAAGTCATCCAAATTGAGTTTGCTCTATGGTCCATGGGTGCATGTATGTAAGTAGTTGTGGGGTGTGTTGATTTTTGTAGTTGTATGTAGGAAAGTTATCAAATGGTGGTCTGACCAAGTGATTGGCGTGATGCTATGAAAAGTATCTAGTTCAGGCTTGGCAAAAATGACATCTAGGATGTGTCCAGTGATGTTTGTGGGATTGTGTACAATCTGATGTAGGTTCAATGCGACTAGGCTAGTGGTGATGGCTTTTGGATTGGGCACATTGGGTTTGTAAAACCAAATGTTTAGATCCCCAAGAATTCATAGGTTGGAGTATAGTGTAATAAGATTTGAGATTGTGTCCAGAAAAGCATCTGGGAATGTGGAGTTGTTAGGTGGAGGTCTGTAAAGGAGGAGAAAGTTACAGGAGGAAGTTGGAGTAGGGTGGCATCTGGTAAGGAGGGCTTCACGACCTTGTATGGAGATGTTGTCTGTTTTACTGAGGTTCAATGCCTGTTTGAATATAATAGCTAGTCAACCTCCTCTGTTGCCTATACATTGTTTTGTGATGGTTTGATAGCCTGGAGGAATGGCTTTGTGCAACACTGGGGCCATGTCATCTCCCAACCAGGATTCAGTCATGAATAGTAAGTCAGGTTGTGTATCTGTGAGCAGGTCGTAGATGTGGTACTTGTTTTTTGAGAGTGATCAAGCATTTATGAGCTGGCAGTTTAGAAAAGCTATGTTAGTGGTAGTGTTGTTTTATTTAGGAGAAGGGTAAGGAGCTTGAAGCAGGAGTGGTGCTAGTTGTGATAACTGTTTGAGGCTCACAATAGTCTTGCTTTTCAATATAGTGTTCCTCCTCCAGTAGGTTAAGGAGGCATTTTGTTAGGTCTGTGTGTGTGGGTGGTGGACTTGGTGGCTGAGAGAGCCATGAAGAGTGTACTGTTTTTTGTAGGGTAGTCTTATTATGTGATAGGCAAGGCGATGCGAGGTTGCTAAGAGTGGCATGTTTTTTTTATTTTATTTGCGTTTGTTTAGTGTGGATGGAGTATGGGTTAGGGGTGGTGGAGGAGCATGTGGATCATGATGTAAGGCTGTAAATTGTGCAATGGAGGAGAGGCGAGTGAATGAAAGTTGCTGGGTTGGGGTGCTTGTGGTAGGTGTTTGTGAAAATTGAGAAAGGAGGGGTGTAGATGGGATGGAATTTGTATTCTTTGTGTAGTCCTGAGGGTGGGAGTGGGTATGACGATAAGTGTAATGTAAGTTTGTGTTGATTTGATGTGCTGATGTGTGTGGTCTGTTGTGTTTTTGTGGAATAGTGAGAGGGGATATTGGTGTAGTTGTTTTTGGTGAGGGCTTTGTATGTGAGTTAGTGCTGGTGAGTGGAATTTGAGTGTTAGATGGGGTTTTGATGTGTTTTGGAGATGAATGTACGAGGTGTGTAAGAGGGGATGGATGTGTGTCAAGGAGTTTGTGTTAGTTGTGATGACTGGAAGGGGTAATTTGTGTGGTGAAGTGAAGTGTGGGGATTGTATGGTTGTGTGTAATTGGGGAAGAGTGTTTGTAGATGGTGTGTTTGAAAGCAGGGTTTGGGCATTGTTATGATGACAGGTGGTCTGTGTGGAGCAAACAGCGGATAGTGTTGGTTAGTATGAGCAGAGAGTGTGTATCTGGAAGGCTGAGACTGAGAGAAATGTATACTGTAGTTTTGTGTTGTGTGGGTGATGGCAGGTTGTGTTAGTGGGAGTGGACAGAGTAGTGTTTGCTGTGAGAATGAAGGTGTTTGACTGTTGTAGTTGTGGAGGTGATGTGTATATGTGTTGTATAAAGGGTATCATGTTGGGTGATGGGACATTGCAATCTACCTGTTGGCAGTTTGTGATGCATGAGTTGGATGTGTTTGTAGAGTATGTGTTTGTATGTTGAGGGATGTGTAGGGGCTAAAACCATTCCTGGTCAATTGAGAATTGGGCAGCATTTCTGGCCCTAGTCCCTACCTGTCCCGAACAGGCCCAAACAGGCAACTGCCCTTGTCCTCTCCGCCCTTAGCCTCGATACCCGGGCTGAGATGCCCTGAGTCCGAGAATTTAAAATAGCCCTACTGGCCAATAAGAAGCTGGTCCTAACCGTACCCAATCCAATTTCTAGCCCTGATCCAAACAACTTATGGGAGACCCAGCCCTAATCACCAATCATAGGCCTATTCCTGACCACCAATCACAGCCCCAGCCCTAATACCAGTAACCAATCAGAATCTCAGCCCTATCCCCCAATCACAGCCCTAGAAACAACAGGCAATCAGATTCACTGCCCTATCCACCAATCACAGCCCTAGAACCAACAGCCAATCAGAATCTCAGCCCTATCCACCAATAACAGCCCTAGAGCCATCAGCCAAATCAGAATATCAGCCCTATCCACCAATCACAGCCCTAGAACCAACAGCCAATCAGAATATCAGCCCTATCCACAAATCACAGCCCTAGAACCATCAGCCAATCAGAATATCAGCCCTATCCACCAATCACAGCCCTAGAACCAACAGCCAATCAGAATCTCAGCCCTATCCACCAATCACAGCCCTAGAAACCAACAGCCAATCAGACACAGCCCTAGAACCAACATCCAATCAGATTCTCAGTCCTATCCACCAATCATAACCCTAGCCTTGGAGCCAGCAACCAATGGAAAGACCATCTCCCAACAACCTATCACAACAACATATGCAACAACCAATAGGAACTTATATAAGGAGCAAATTAACTGAAGTCCAGTACCTGTGGGCAGGGAGAAAGGCAGCTGCTGCTCTATTCAGAATCTCCTTGGACACAGACAGGCTGAATCCACACTTCCAAGCCAGTAGAGTCTACTTCTCAGGTAAGGGAGAGATTGTTTAAAAAACAAACACTGAAATACTGCTGAGCGCGCAATTTGAAATCGGGCTTTTTTAAAGGCAAAAAACAGGGGGGCAGACAGTTTTTAAACACAAGTTAAATCACAGAAACAGATTAAAATAGTCTCCTAAAAACAAACTCTGCAAGATGTATGTAGCCTTTTTACTTAGAAGAAAAAAGGGGTGGGGGGTTATGTGCCACAAACTAGCAAGGCAATTCACACAGTCGCAGCAAAAACAAATTAAAAAACACTTTAAAAGAGGCCAAGCTGCCTGAAACACAGAGACTCCACAGTAAAGAGACACAGGTAGCTGAAATAAACACTTTTGAACAAATAATACTATTTACCCAGAAAAATCTCAGGGCTCCTTACCTAGGTCTTTCTGCAATCCTTGAACACTGGGCTGTATTAGGACAAAGGGAAGATGCTGAGGCTCACAAAATGGAGGTGGCTGTCTTGGGCTTCCCTCCACAAACATGAACACACAGTTGTAATAATTGTTCACAGAAACTAATTGTTGCCTCACACAGAAAATCTAAATATAATTGCCCATCAACATAGCAAAGTATCCTTAATCAACATCACTAAACCGAAACTCGAGTGACAGACTTCCATTCTTTGATCCTCCAACATACACTTTTCTAATTAACCCCAGTACTCGCTCCCTTCTTTTTCAGGTTATGCGGTACACTGTTAGTCATTTTGTGATTGTTTTTACCTCCATCAATATTATTTTGAAAAATTTGATTATTGTACTGGGAACATTACCAACTCAAAACAAAATTGTCAGGATGAGTTCAAATCCACTATATTGCAGTATATTGATCACAGTCAGATGGTGGTCACAATTGTTGTATTGTTTGCAAATATTGCTGAAACCGGTCCAAGGTTTTGAAACTGCACTACTGTTTCATGTTGATGTGTGGTGCACAATTGTGCCCACTTTGACCAGTACCTAAAAAGCATATACTATACTGTGATGCTTACTTTGTGTTTTGTTTCTTGGGTTGCATCCTTTCCACCATTTATTTTACCATTTTATTGCCAACATCAATATAAATAGATTCTAGCCATTGAAACCTCGCTCCCTTTTAGCTTAACAATCAAGGTGGCTTAGGCGGTCATTATGAACACGGCGGGAAACACCACCGACCGCCGTGGCGGCGGTGAACAGAGTGAATGGAAACCCGCCATATAATGATTGAAAATCCCAACCCCACCAAAAATCACCAGATCACCACTCCCCACCATGACCCTGTCAGCAGGAATCCCAGACCTCCCCACCCCACCACCGCCAAGCACTCCCACATCCCGCCCTCCAAATAATGATGCACAAATCACATTGGCGGGCAGTGGAGGCCGGATGACCACTGGCGGCTCTGACTGCCACGGGCGGCAAGAAGACTTAACAGCAAGAAGTGCACACATTGGATAAGCGTGTAACCCACACACCTGGCACACATCCATTACCCCATAAAACACCCCCAGACATACCCCACAATCCTTTGCAATGAAACCAGGCCAAGAAGACAGAGAGCACCAGAGCCCAAAATCGAACGCCAGCATACAGAAGACGCACACCGACCCACAGAAGAGCACCATTCACCACTCTCACCATGTCACCCCCCAAATATCCACGCTTCAACGAAAGGGAGCTAAGGACCATGGCGGATGAGATCTTGAAGGTGGAGCCACAAATATTCGGGCTTGGGTGCAGCACACACTCATCGCAAGGAAGATGGCAGACCATTGTGAACAGAGTCAATGCAGTGGGACACCATCCGAGCACCCAGGACGACATCCGGAAGAGATGTAACGACCTGCGGGGAAGGTCAGGGGCATGGCATCAAGGCACCACATCGCAGTGCGGAAGACTGGGGGAGGACCGCCACCAACACCACGAGAATACACAGACTGGGAGGAAAAGTTACTGGCCATCCTGCACCCTGAGGGACTCACTGGACTCACAGGAGGAATGGACTCGGGTAAGTCATCAACACATACCCCATATGCACCATACCTGTAATGCATGCATGCACCACCCTACCCCACCCACACCCACCAGGACCAACACCCCACCCAGGCATCAGCCACAACATCCACTCCCCCCTGCATGACCACAAACTCACTGACAGGTCCACATCCCCTTCCCTGTGCACAGTCACCTACCCCTGCAAGTACCCACAATGGTACACCACAATGCAACCACACACTCAACACTAAATGCAGTGTCAACCTCACAAAGGCACCCTGTAAGGCCACTGAAAGTAACACCAGCACAAAATAGCCCAGTCCTGTTCACCTCAAACGTTCATGCAGCTGTAACAGACATGTCTATGTCCCCCAACAGGCACCAACACCCATGCAACCCTAACGGACGGGACAAGGAGTGCCAGTGCCCCCCCAGGGAGTCAGAGGTACCTCACAGGACACTGTTGAAGGATCCCTGGACACTGATGAGCAGGCAGGCCCCTCACACAGTCCTGGACTCTTACCATGCAGCAGCCCCACCCAGGAAACCACAGTAACCCCTACCACCCTGTCTAGACCAGCAGGCCAGAGCAAGCTTCCCCACACCAGTGTATCCAGGCCACAGACTGGTGGAACACAGGTACAGAGGCCACAGTCTCCCACTCCCAACATGCAGGAAGGCGAGGGCCCTAGTACAAGTGGTACTGCCAGACCTGTGCAGGGGACATAGGCACAGGGGGCTAGTGCAAGTGCAAGGGTGGCAGTGGGCCAGGGGGAGGCCACAGGATGGATGCAGCAGCCCAGGATATTATATCAGAGTTATTGGGGGCCTACCAGCATACCCATGACAGGTTGGCACAGATTGTGTCCATCCTGGAGCACAGTCAGAGGATGCAGCAGGAACACCCCCAACAGGACATGGAGCAGTGAAAACAGCACAGCACCACAATGGCCACCGTAGCAGGAGCACTGCTGCAACTGGTCCAAAACCAGTCTGACACCCACACAGGACAAGATGCCCCGACAACAGCACTGGACAACCACCATGAGATTACACCATCAGCAGAAACATACCAGGAACTGCCCTCACAGGAAACCCAAGGGCCTACCACCTCATCCCCTGAAGATCAACAGCAGGCCCCCAAATGCACCCTCAGTCCAAGATATGGCACTGGAACCCCAGCAAAGAGCAAGGCCCCCTTCAAGAAGTAACTCTGCAACAATCTGCACAGCAACCATCCCACTCAATCACTAACCACACACTGCTAAGAGGCAATATGAACTACTGTAAGAAAAGATGGACCAATCATTAGTACCAACAAGGCTGCCACCATGTTGGTGTGGAGGACACCCACCCCTTACATCTAGCCATCGCTGTAAATAACACTATTCACACACTTCAACCAATAAAACACATATCACACCTGTAACACTGTCCCCTGTGTTACATTTAGAACAAAGTGAAGTATGGATGCAACTGGCTGAAAAGACCTTTATTGTCAAATCTGTGCATGAAGGGAGTCCTGTGTGCCTAAATGTTGGCAATAAGTAAATTCCGAAAATTTCAATCTGCAGCATGCAGAAGTGGAACACATTTCACCTATCATTACCAAACCCTCAATATGACTGAGCACACTGACAGTATTTGTCACAAACCCCAATGTCAGGCCCAAGTCCTACACAGTTAATGGAAGTAGAGTTGTATCAGTTGGTTCCTGGAATTGACATCTTCCCCTTCCTCATCATCACCATTACTCTCCTCACCTCTCTGAGGTAGCTGGTCAGGACATACAGCACCCTCCACCTCCAAGAGGAGGATAAAATGTCTCACTGCCATGTTGTGCAGCATGCAGTAGGCCACCACTATTCTACACACCTTATCAGGCCCATAGGCCAGGGAGCCGCCAGAGATATGTAGACAACGAAATCTAGCCTTCAGGAGACCTCTAGTTTGCTCAATCACCCTCCTAGTACGTACAGGGGCCTCATTGTAATTCCTCTCTGCATCCGTCCTGGGATTCCTCACTGGTGTCAGGAGCCAATGCAAGTTGGGATAGCCAGAATCACCTAGAAAGATGTGCAATACAGAGTCGTCATTGTTATGCCCCTTAGTCAGACAGCCTGGCTGTCTTCTGTGTGTCAGTTAGTGACAGGCACACTTACCTATGATCCACCCTCTGTCCTCTTATAGTTGTTCCATCTTCTGTGGCACACAACTGTTCCTCAGGCGCACTTACCTATGATTCACCCTATGTCCTCTTATAGTTGTTCCATCTTCTGTGGCACACAACTGTTCCTCAACACAAAGGAATCATGGACTGAACCTGAGAACATGGCATTCACATGTGAGATGTGCTGATCTGCAGTACATACCAATTGGATGTTCATGGAGTGAAAGTTCTTTCTGTTTCTGTACACCTCTTCACTCACTCTTGGGGGGATGACAGCTATGTGGGTGCCATCGACACCACCTATGACATGGGGTATGTTGGCAAAGGCATAGAATTCCGACTTGATGGCAGGGAGGTCAGCACTTTGGGGGAATCTCACATAGGCCTGCAGGTGTCGTACAAATGCATTCAGAAATCTTGTCAGTACCATGCTGAACATTGGCTGTGAAAATCCAGCACCCATGCCCACTGTCACTTGAAATGAGCCCGTGGCCAGGAAATGGAGTGCAGAGAGCACCTGCACTTCAGTAGGGATGGCATGCTGATCACAATTTGACCGAGTTAGTGCAGGATCCAGTAAAGCACAAAGTTCCTGAATTGTTGCACGTGTGAGTCGGTAATTGATTATGATCTGACGCTTCACCATGGTCCTTATATCCACAAGTGGTCTGTACACTGATGGTGCCCTTCCTCGCCACCAGTGTCGGTACCTATGAGGGGTTTCAAAAAGGTGTGATGAAGACACATACATAGGCACACTTTTCATCATTTTTGCACTGCATAGTTCATTGTAGTGACTCTACATTAACTGCTTCCTGACAGATCTACATGTACATCACAATGAGGGAACAGAGTATTTCATGTGTGGAAGATTACGGAATGGACAGATGCGTAGGTGCTTCATGTGGCTAGTAGAGCCTGCATTGTGAAAAGTTTAATTTATAAATGTGTAGTTCATGCCAAAATGTCTGCCCGCTGTAATCCAGGCCTTTCGTTGTGGAAGTGACCTCATACCGCTAGCAGTTGACGTCACAGTGTAAGGCGGTGTTTACCACCGTTCGCACCGTCATTGGTTAACATGGATGCCAATGGGGAATCCTGGCGTATCATGATCGCCACCGGCGTGACGGTGCACACCGCTGCAGAACGTACGTGAGTTCGTCATCGATTATTCACTTGACTCCCTGATCTCGTACAGACAGGTACTCCACTGTGTGTAGTGCTGTGGCCTGCCTCTGGCAATTGATGTGCCTCGTGTTTCAGGGGAAAGGGCCCCGGCCTTCACCCAGGAGGAACTGGAGAGGCTAGTGGACGGGGTCCTGCCCCTGTACGCAAAACTGTACGGACAGCCAGAGGTTCAGGTGAGTCTGGGTTTGGGGGGCACTGTTTGGGTATAATGGACGTTGTTGATTGGACATATGTGTGCTCCTCTGAGCCTGCATGGGCTGTGGTGCATGGCATGCTCGGTGCATATGGCCTGTAAGCCTGAGAGTACTGTCCGTCCCATAGTCGACAATTAGCCAGCTGTACCTATCTTGCAAGTGCCTGACCTCTGTGTTCCATATCTGTGTCACACTTTCAGGTCAGAACCCACCAGAAAAGGGCACTTTGACATGCCATCACCAAGGAGGTGCGGACCCTGGGGGTCTACAACTGCAGAAAGAGGTGGGAGGACTTGCAGCGCTGGGTGTGTAAGATCAGTGAAGCCCAGCTGGGGAAGTCCTCCAAACATGGAGCACCACTGCAGAAAGAGGTGGGAGGACTTGCAACGCTGGGTGCGTAAGATCAGTGAAGGGGTGCTCGTCGGGCACTGACCCCCCTCATGCGACAGATCCTGCCGGTGGCGTACCCAGACCTGGATGGGTGCTTGAAGGCTGCACAGCAGTCACAAGTGGGTGAGTACTCATTTCATAAACTTCAGTCTGGAAGGATGTCTGTGTGTGCATTAGGGTTCATGCTGCTTAGAGGTTAGAGGAAGGGACTCCGACTGGTGTCCATCTACTTTACGGTCCCCAAAGGGTGAAGGGGTGTATTTGTCAGGTCTCCCACACATTGCCTCCTTAGGTAGTCCAGGGGATGTGTGTAGGGAAGTACTCTGGTCAGTAGTCGGGGCATGCCCATGGGCATAGTGAACGGTGCTGCCAGTTGGGTGTGTCTTCTGGGTGGGTGTATGTCTGGCCATTATGTACCTCCATTCAGCTAATTACAATTGTCCCTCCTGTTTTGTCTCCCCATCCCTGTTTTCTTGTGTTGGTTTGGTAGAGCATCAACATCTGGTGAGGGAGCTGAGGCACCGGCAAGTGGGGAAGCAGCGGCCCAAGGATCCTCAAAGGCAGAGACAACCGATGCCCAGGGGACCAGTGGGTGGGAGGGGAGTTCCACGGGGGAGGCAACTACCACAGGAGGTAGGGTACTCTGAGACCTCCTCCGATGGGGGCTCCCCGGTGGTGGCAGACCCTAGTGGCCACACCACCACAGTGACATCTTCCGTCACCACCATTCCATCACCGCCCTCCCTTCTGCTCCCCACTGAGTTGCCCGTACCCGCTCACCCAGAAAGGTGGGCATCTCCTTCGCCCAGGCACCCCCTCCCCTTCCCCAGTCAGTCCTGCTGCCCTCACTGAGGAGGCTATTGACCTCCTGAGAACCATCTCTGTAGGGCAGACAACCATCGTCAATGCCATCTAGGGGCTAGCATCAGAGGTGCAGCAGACAAATGCCTTTCTGGATGGCATTCATGGTGCAGTGTCTGCCCTACAGAGATCTTTTCAGGCTCTGGCCTCCTCTTGGACTGCAGCCAGTTTCCCTGGCCATTCCGTCCCCCCTCCAACTTCCTCTACCCCTTCCAGCACCCCACTCCCTTCACCCGTCCAAGGCACACATTCAGACATGCAGTCAAGCACATCAACACACAAGAAGCACACTTCTAAACACAAGCACCACATCTCCCACCACAAGCATTCACACAGCCAACAGACACATGCACACACAACAACATTCACTTCCCCCAGTGTGCCCACCTCTTCCGCCTCCCTGTCTGTCCCCTCTACATCCACACCCTCATGCACTGCACCTTCAGTCACTGTTGCTGCTCCTCTTACTGAACTCACCACAATAGCAGACATCCATACATGCACCCCATGCACCACACCTGCACTCACCACAACTACTGTAGTTGTCACATGCAGCATACTCACCAGACTTGCAGTCACCCACACCACATACATCCACACTAGCTGCCTGTCTTCTCCCACTATGTCAACCCCTTTCCTCCAAATGCACACAAACGCACCAAGACACCCACCCATCAGACATCCACCGCACCACAGCAGACTGTCCAGTCACCTGCACCCACTACACCCATCCCTACACCACATACATCCACTGCCTCTGCCTCCACTCCCACGCCCTCATCCAGGACCACACCAATTGCTCCAAAGAAACTTTTCCTTTCCCGTGCTGACCTCTTCCAACCCACTGGCCCAACCTGTCTTGTCCCCAAGCGTGCTCACCTCCTTGCCCTTTCCTCTCCTTCCACTTCACAGCCCACCCCTGTCAGCCCTTAACATTCCCGTGCCCCTTCCCCAGAGAAAACAAAAAGGCTGAATCCTTCTGGCTCCACCCGGTCTAAACACCCCCACCACTTTAAAGGACAAGCCCAACCCCTCCAACTTTCAAACGAAAGTCCAAGGCCCACCCCCATCGCAAATCCCCACCCCCACCATGCCCTGCCCCCGTTCCGTGAAGTGCCTGGATGCCCATATGTTGCCCCATTAGGTGGAGTACCATGCACTTGTGGGAGTCATGGCCCATGGCAATTGTAGCCATACGGACTGGCCATTGGCCCTGTTTGGACTGTTTGGCTCTGTGAGCTTGTCATTAAAGATTTCTGTGTGGCCTGTGTTTTGGGGCATAGTGTTGAACCCTGTTTTTTTGTTTCATTGTTAATTGCTGTGGGGTGTATGACCTGTGCTGCTGTGAAGGTTTGGGGCATAGCAGGGTGGGTGGGTATGTGACTGTGCCCTTTCCTTCTTTGTTTCATATATTGCGGTACTTAATGTCGTCACCTTCATCGGCGGTCTCTTTCGTGGAAGTATATGGCAAGGAGCAGGGCTGGCATGATCTGCAGCTCTCTATCCATATCTGCTTCGGCGTGTTGTGAGTGCCTCCGGTGAGTCTTTCCTTATATTGGGTATGCTTCCACCTGGCTTTGCGTGGCAGTGGTTCCCACCCCGGAACTGGCTGCGGACTGGTGGTTCATTATTTGATGGGCGGGTTGGGCCTTTCTGACAGCCTGTGGGCGGACACTGCCGTCGTCGTCGGCACTCCTCTGCTGGCGGTGTGTATGTATCGGGATGCCTGTCTTTCATTTGGTTCATTATTTGGTGGTCCCGACCGCTCCTCTGTTGGCGGTTTTTACTGCCACAGCCAGCGGCGGGGAACGGACCGCCATGTAAATAATGAGGGCCTTAGTGAGGCTAACTGACCATCACAGATATATAGGGGCATATTTGAGGAAAGTGGCGCTGCATACATTCAGTGCCACTTTTCATGTTCCCCTTAGCACCCTCTAATGCCACCATGTGTGCGCTGTACTTAAAATATGGCGCACCATGGAGGTAGTTAATGGACTAGGGCCAGAATTGTTTACGCTAATTTTGCAAAGCTCATTGAGGACAATTGTAATCAATCGGGTGCCTCCTTTTAACATCTGCTTTGAGCAGGTGTTAAAAGTGACAAACAAATGATGCAAAAAAAACGGTTAGAGTTCTTAGCGCCATTTTTATTTTGCACCCCAATGAGGGAACGCCCCCTTTGCATACATTATGCCTGTGCAGGCATAATGTAGCTCAAACGGTTACAAAGTGGCACAATGGATGCATTGCATCACTTTGTAAATAAGGCGCAGGGATTTTGGCCTTTTTGGGCCATATTATTGTCTAAATAATTAAGCTAATGTGGCGTAAGGATATGCTAGGGGCTCTTATATATATGTCTAGTAGTGTGTCGAGTGAAGGGCAGGACTGTGCATCATTAAACAAATGTGCTTTCTGCAATGGGGGTGCAAACCGAAGCTTTATTGGGTACAGGGTAGAAATGAAATGTGAACATGTAGTTTCAAAATTTTCAGTAAAGAGGTATTAGACCTGACGGCCTTAGGGTGATCATCCCCCAACTTTTTGCCTGCCTGCCTCCCTCCACTTTTTAGACTCTGTTTTTGCTGATATTAGTACTTTGCACACTTTACCACTGCTAACCTGTGCAAAAGTGCATATGCTCTCTCCCTTAAACATAGTAATATTGGTTCATTCCCCAGTTGACACATTTGATTTACTTATAGGTCCCTAGTAAAGGGCACTACATGTGCCCAGGGCCTGTAAATTAAAATGCTACTACTGGGCCTGCAGCACTGATTGTGCCATCCATATAAGTAGCCCCTTAATCATGTCTCAGGCCTGCCATTGCAAGGCCTGTGTGTGCAGTTTCACTGCAACATCAATTTGACATTTAAAAGTACTTGGCAAGCCTTAAACTCCCATTCCTACATACATGTAACCCCTAAGGTAGGCTCTAGGCAATCCATAGGGTGTTATGTAGGTAAAAAGCAGGACATGTACATATGTGTTTTATATGTCCTGGTAGTGAAAAACTCTTAAAATTGTTTTACATTTCTGTGAGGCCTGCTCCTTTCATAGACTAGGATTAAGTCTGCCCTCATATACTTTTTGAGTGGTAGATTCTGATCTGAAAAATTCTGCTTATTAGTGAGGGTGGATTTTATATTACTATTTTAGAAATGCTACTTTTAGAAAGGGAGCATTTCTCTGCACTTAAACAATCTTACAGCCTGTCTCCAATCAACGTCTGGTCTGTGCTGGTTGACAGCTCCCTCGTGCGTTTCACCCAGACAACCACAAACACAGAACACTCGGTCACACCTGCATTCATCAGCATCTTCAATGGGTCTCTCTGGGCTAGAAGGGCCCAGACGCCAGTGACCTGTTCTCACACAATGGACTGCTAAAACCCATACTGGGACCCTGACAGACAGGAATGAACTGAAAGGGGAACTTGTGCACTTCAAAACCATTCTTTGAAGTCTCCTTCACTTCAAAGGCACTTTTGGGTATTTACACCGGGTCTCTGACCCTACCAAACCAGACACTTCTGAACCCTCACCTACATCCTGTCAAAACGAACTGCCTGGCTGCCCAAAGGACTCATCTGGACTGTTTTGCTAAGAAGGAATGCTGCCCTGCTGTTGCACTGCTACCCTGCAGGCCTCTGACTTTACTGAGAAGGATTCTGCCTTCCCCAAAAGTGCTCTCCATGAGCTTGGATTGAGCTTGCCTCTAGTTTTCTGAAGTCTCAGGGTCAAAAACACATCATCTCTTCAGGAAACTCCTTGTACTTTGAAAATTGATGCACCCCCCGCCAAAATCAATGCGAAGCCTGCATTGTGACCGAGAAATCGCTGCACAGACGACTGGAACGATGCAGCCCGACTGGAAATTCGACTCAGCGCCTGCCTTGTGACAAAAAATTTGACACACCGCCTACCGGATCAATGCAGCGGCCATGCCTTCTTCTATTGTGTCAAGGATTTTCCCTGCATTATCCTTGGATGTCAAAGTGTCCCTGCATCACAGAGAGGAACCTAGACTGCGCACTGAAAAACAACACAAGCCCTTTGCAGCATGGAAAGGAACGGCGCATGGTCTGTGCTGTATAGGAAAAATCTGACACACACCTTATTTTACCATGCATCTCCTCTGCAGTCACCTTGCGTCACTCTTTTTGACATATACCAGGTACTGTGTGTAACAGAGGGACAACTGCTTATTTCTCAGGATTAACACTTTTAAACCTTTTAAAAGTAATAACTCAACTAGTGCTTATTGGACCTTTGTCTTTTTTACCTTGTTTTATTCTGATAAATATTATCTATTTATCTAAACTTGTGTGGTATATTTTTGTGGTATTTTCACTGTGTTACTCTATGATTAATTGCACAAATACTTTAAACATTGCCTTCTAAATTAAGCCTGACTACTTAGTGCCAAGCTACCAGAGGGTGGACACAGGATAATTTGGATTGTGTGTGACGTCCTCTGACTAGGATTGTGGTCCCTACTTGGACAAGGGTGTATACCTCTGCCAACTAGAGACCCCATTTCTAACAAGAGGTAACTACAGAAATTGGGGAGGAGACAGGGATTGCATCACAGGTGCATTACTGCGGGTGCCTAAAACGTCCTTGGGACATCCCAGCCACTTCCAATAAGTAATGATCAGGGTATACATTGACTGTGTACTTGTTCAAGAGTGGTACACATGCTGTGTGCCTCCTTATGGAGTGATTGATTCTGTCCCCTCCTCTGCTCAGGGGCACATTTTAGATGTATTATGGTGTCTATGAAGATTAACATTCATAATGTTAGTGACTTGCAGTGAAATTTGTACATTTTATGAGCAGTCGCTATATCAAAAGTAAAACTACAAGATCTAACTACAGGATCTGACCACGGAAATTCTTTGCTTTTGAATGACAGCAAAAGAAACATTCTCCTTTTAATTACGGGAATCTGAGATAGTGTCTGATTCCTGTCACACATCTTCCAGCTGCTACTAACAATTGGCAAACCTGCATCTGTGAGAAAAACACGTATATCTATTTCTGGGAGCTCGCATGCTATTACTTGGTGTGTATTGCATTTCAGAAGCCTTGCTTATTATGCAATGAGCTTATTTGACCTCCTTGTGTCTTTGCATCTATCAGATGTATTTATGCAGGGTTTATGGGCAAATCACTTACTTTGAAAATCATTATTGCAAAAAAATGAATTCCTATTTCAGAGTTATTCCCTTGATGAAAAACAAAAAGCTAATGATTTATTTTAATGACTACGTAATTGACAGGGCAACAAAAAGAACTGATTATTTTAGAAATCAATGATGAATAACAGTTCTTCTGCTGCAGGGGCCTTAAGGACGATTTCTACAAGGTGTCCAAGTTTGACAGAAACTACAATAATAGAAATGAAAAGTCTGTTCGTGTGTCCAATAATTTGAAAGAATAGTGGGCAAGCATTCTGCATGACAGCTTGCCGCACACTGACATATCTGCATTGTATTTTACTGTGGCAGAGCCTTTCCAATGATGGAACTTCAAAGGCTAGGTTCCTAAGTGTGTGCTATATCTGCAGTTCACATTTTCCATTTCATTAAATGTCCTCTGTGCTACTGTAGGCTGTTTAACAGTAGTCTGCATAATGTCATTACAGCAGAAATGTTGGTTTCAGCACAACATATTGGGTGTGAGTGTCTGCATTTACCTTTGAAATGCATGCTATTTGTCACATTAATTTGCTGGGCTTAAAAGAAACCTGCCAGGACAGTGACAACCTCTGATTTTAGAAGACAATGTCAGTCCTATAAACACAGCCCCTTCATTGTGTGTACCACGTGGTTGCATTAACTTTGAGCCGCGGACTGAACTTAAATTTACAAACACACGTTCTTTTCACATTGAGAACTCGCGTCTCTTGACAGTTGTTTAGGGCAGCGCCTGCACGGTGATGGGCTGCCAACTTTTCTGGACTAATCACTTAATTTACCCAAGTGCACTCTCAAAACAAATTAGGAAATAAATTGTTTAAAAAGGAACTCAACAAATCTTAGAATCTGTGGTATTGTTCTCAGTTAGCAGGCCAGTATGGGTAATGGAAGGTGTTAGCACGTCAGACCTTGATAATTACAATTACAAGGAGAAGCCAATAGGCCATGGACCTGTTGACTGCGCTTCGAGTTTTTCCCACCACAAACCCATAGTTGCACGTCATACCTTAATAAGTAAATTACAAGGAGATGCGAATAGGCCGATGGACCTGTTGACTGTGCTTCGAGTTTTTCCCACCACAAACCCATACCAATACAAATCAATATTAATAACCATCAATGACATCAACAGGAGTCAGTAATTTACACACACCATAAACTTGTGGCCATGAATAACCACACCATTAAATAAAAGTTAGAATGTTTATTTCCCTATATTAACAATGCTAATGTCACCTAACCTAGTCTCAACATCAAATGAAAACCAGACAGAAACAACACTGGCTGACCAAAGCGGCTAAGAATTGCAATCTAATGAAAGCTTGAGCCACTACACATTCTAAGATTACAGTACAAATTAATAGCAAGAATAACTGCACAAACGTAGCAATATACATATAGTCAGTCAGTCTGTCAAAATAACTTTATTCGGCGTGTTGCCATAAAAGTACACATGCATACATAGAAATCATCATAAAATACAGTACTTATTACATAATTCGAAGGCAAATCTATAAGATCTAAGCTTACCACCTAAGCTTACTAAATCGGTATAAAATAATAAATACTTATAAAATCATATATAACAATAAGACAATATCTGGTTTCTCTTAATAAATAGTCACATTACCAATTCATATCGGTTTCTAATGGTGATAGCGAATTTAATAAAACTAAGAATAGAACTGCACATTTGTTTGTATGAAAGGCTTTGAATGCCAATCAATCCTTCTTTATAAGAAAAAGTGTGCAAATTACGCAAAATAGGTAGTAGAAAGGTTTTCCTAGGAGCTGAGTAAAGTGTACAAAATAAAATAAAGTGGCAAGTACTTTGTTTTGAAAAGTTATCACAAGGGCATGGCGGTAATGTTTTTTCCCACACGCATTTTGTCGGAAACGCCACTCTAAAATGGATCATGTTAAATCTAAAAAGTACGAGTAAAAAATATAGAGAAGGGATCGGGAACCAAACAAAATAAGGTTCTAACAAGTCCGATGATGGAATTTGTACATATGAATTAAAAGAACTCAATTTCTCTGCCACTTGATATCTAAGGTTCATAACATGCTCTTTGTGTCGGAGTTTAACAATTTCTTTCACATTGGCGGGCAAAAGCTCTGGTTTGAAATACATAAACTCCAAGTCCAAGTTTCGAAGACCATTGTGAACAAAATTTAGCCATGGAATTTTGTTGCAATTTGCTAATGAAATACAATCTTTTACAAAATCGTGTGTTAAAGTAGCCGCCGGATTTGACCATACTTTTATCCATAACAGAAGGGGGGCAATATCTATCAAATCTGTAATGTAGCGGATTCCCAGCTCCTCATGGCATAAAATATTTGCTGCGTTCTTAGGTACCATAAGTAACCGATGAAGGAATTTATTCTCTGCCAGTTGTAAAATGCTTGGACTGGTATATCCCCAGAGGCCACCCCCATAAATCGCCGCCGAGACACATTTAGAATTGTAGAGCGTGATGATCTGGTGGACCGGTCTATGCCCTAATCTACGGGCACAGCGGAAGATTGCCTCAACATTTCTTTCCAATTGTGCCCAATATACCAAAGGTGTAAAACCTCAACAGTGGTTTAATTCAGCCTGTACGGCTGCCCACAGAGATTTAAAGACAGCCATTAAGACTATTCCATTCAGTCGTGATTTAGTTAAACAGGCCAGGGGCCAATACAAGTCAGTCCTTGAAGAAGGAAAAAATGAAAAACGCACTAGCGCATGGGAAGATCTCATGGCAGCCAAGGAATTACGGGATCCCTCTCAATTTTGGAAGGTGATTAATCACCCATATTTCTCAGGAAAGGTAAATAGGGACGATGACTGTCTGATACCAGAGGGGGTTTGGGTAGACCATTTTTCATCTGTATTTCAGTCCGCAAACAATTCTAACTATGGAGGGGTGGCACGTGGTCTCCTACGTTCGGCTACTCCTATCCCAGTCAAGAGCGGCATTTCACTTGAGGCATACGAGATCAGTGTAGCAATAACTAAAATGAAACAAAGGAAAGCCCCTGGCCCCGATGGGATTCCGGTGGACTTATTCAAATCTTTACCTGATTTGTGGGTTCCACTACTCACAAATGTTCTGAACAGTGCTATTCAAAGTGCTATCCCCTCTTCATGGTTAACGGCAACAATCGTCCCGATATTTAAAAAGGGTAATAGGCATGACCCCTTTTGCTGTAGACCCATCTCTCTCATTGACTCCACGGCAAAGATTCTGGGGAGTGTCATTTTGACCCGGCTCGAGGAGTGGGTTGTAAGGACAAACATTCTATCGCCAATTCAATATGGGTTTAGGCCTGGATTAGGCACGGTGGATCAGGCCCTAAACTTACATCTTATTCTTAGCAAATATGTTATTGCAAAAAGGGAACCTATCCACTTAGCCTTCATAGATCTGTCCAGTACATTTGATATGGTGAATAGAGCAAAACCGTGGATATAATGGATACAATGGGGATTGAGCAAGATTTGTTGGATTTGATTAAACGCTTATACTCTGACCTTTCTATTATAATTCAGTTTGGACAACATGGCGAAAGGTCTCATCCCCTTGCATCCAATCGGGGTGTTAGACAGGGCTGCACTCTGGCACCTTTTTTATTTCTGCTGTACATAAATGGCTTGCATAGTTATTTAGCCCAAAATGGTAAGGATTTCCCAAGGATGAGTTTTAGACAATTGCCAATTTTATTATATGCCGATGACGCCGTTTTAATTGCCCGCATGGCCATTGGTCTACAGACCCTTTTGGATCCTTTTTTAACACATACACGAGAGCTTGATTTGAAAGTCAATTTTAAAAAGGCACACGTCATGACTTGCGGCCCTAAAAACACACGCACCAAATGTTTTACAATGGGGGGGAACACCTTAACAAAGGTAAAAGACTTTTGCTATCTAGGCCTGTACCTAAGTTCCACTCTGTCATGGAAATCCCATTTGAATTTTAAGCTCCATACATATAGATTCAGCAAAGAAAAGGCTTCAACTGTTATTACATGTTGAGAGTGTTGGACCTGGCCCTTTTACAAGGTCATTCCCCAAACTTTTTGCTTTTTCCTCCTTATTTTTCTGACCCTTGTTGGCTGATGTTATGCCTCTGAGCACTTTTTCACTGCTAATCAGTGCTAAAGTGCATGTGCTCTCTCTTGTAACTTGGTACGATTGGCTTATACTTAATTGGCATATTTAATTTACCTAAAAGGCCCTTGTAAAGTGCTATCTCTATTTCCAGGGCCTGTAAATTAAATGCTACTAGTGGGCCTGCTGCGCTGCTTGCGCCACCCAATGAAGTAGCCTATCAAACCTGTCTCAGGCCTGATAGCGCAGGGCCTGTGAGCGCAGTTTTCTGCCAAAGAGACCTGGCATCTAAATTGACTTGCTAGGCCCAGAACTCCCCTTTTACTACATGTAAGTCACCCCTAAGGTAGACCCTAGGAAGCCCTATTGGCAGGGTGCCATGTATGTAGAATGCAGGACAAGTGACTGGTTGCGTGGCCTGTCCTGCTAGTGACAAACAGCCTAACTTGGTGTCTCACTGCTGTGGGTGCTGCCTTCTCATAGGATTGCATTTGAAATGCCCTGCCTTATTTGTAGGGGTATTGTCTGATTTATGAGGGTAGTGTAGGCATGTTTGATATGGTTGTAGTGGTGATGAGAAATGCTGCTTACTGGTGTAAGTGGACTTTTTATTACTAATACAGAAATGACCCTTCTAGAAAGTGAGCATTTCTCTGTGCTCATGACTCTGGTGTTTTGCAGCTTGACTCCAATCCACGTCCGGGTAGAGTGACAGTTGAGCTTTGTGCATACTTTTGAGGTGTCACAGAAGTGCATCTACATATTGAAAAGTCTTCCTGGGCTGAGAAAAGGGAGAGGCGGGCACACCTGCATTTGTAAAGGCTGTGCCCTGGCCTCACACAATAGGGTCATTTACCCCCAAATGATGTTTGGAGCCTGTGCTGGAGGAGAGCGGGGGCACTCCCAGAACCAGTTGTAAATGGTTGGAGCATCCTCTCCCCTCTCTTTGTGAAACACATTGTAAATTGAGTATAAGTACAGGGGATTTTTCCCCACAATTTAGACATGAGGACTTGAAGAGACTTACTTGGAACTTGACACAGGACGCTGCTGAATAAGACTCACCAGGACCCATCTTGGACTGCTGCTACTGTGCTGACCTGTGACCTTCCTGGTCACTAGCGGGAACTGCCACCATCTGCATCCCTTGTGCTGGCCTGTTGTTGTGCTTGCTAGCCCTATGCTTCCCTCCCCCTCCTATGTCTCTAGGGGCAGGGTGCTGTGGCCCCTGACCCCTGCAACCATCCAAAATTATTTGAAGTGCTCTTTCTTTTATATATAGCACCTGGAGAGTGCTGTGCTGTGCAGGAGACTCACTGCCTCAACCCAGGGCTCATTAAAGTGTCCCCCGTGCTTAAAATAGCACTTTGCTGATGCCTGCCGTGACCCGGGCTGGAGGAATGCCCCTTGCGGTCTGAAAAGCACCCGGCATTGTTTTGAAAGTGCACCAGAGTCGCGCTGTCCCCAGTGCCCTTGGGGCCCCTCCAGATTGAAGGAAAGGAGCAAGCTCACTCCTGCCATGCCACTGGGGTGAGGCACGCTCTAAGGAGCGCCCCCGGGGCACGAGCAGACTCTCTCTTCGGTGCCTCCTCACGTCTACAGAGACGGGCGGGGAAGGAAGCCTCATCGAAGACTTCCTGCCCCATCGGTCCTCTTGAACTCCCTTTGGCAGAACTGGCAGGGGGAAAGAAAGCCTCATCGGAGGCTCCCCCTGCCCCAAGGAGACCTTGTTTCAGTTCTCTGAGACCGCGGGCAGGGCAGAAGCCTCGACGGAGGGCCCCGTGCCATAGGTCTCCTTCTTTGGGCCCCACTTGTTGTTTTGGGGCATTGTTGTGCCCTCCTCCTGGTTGGCAGGCCAGTGGAGGCCCGGAGGAGCCCCCAGTAATTGTGGGTCCCAGGAGGGGCCCGTTCAAAACAATTGAAGTGGGTGCGTGCCGCCCCTCTCCCCCAGGATCAACACATGGCCCCTGTGTTGTGCAGGAAGTGCCGGGGGCCCTGCCTGTCCACATCTCGGCACTAGAAGTGCCTAGGCAGTATAAAACAGGTAATTTCAAAAGCTCATAAGACTTCAAATGTTCCTAGTACGGACGTGGTGAATAAATTATGCTAACCTGTGTCTTTTTGCGCCATATTCCTGCTGCCTTTTCGGGGCTGGACATGCTGTTTTGTGTTGATTATTTGCCATATGGTTTTATAATGTTCCTGATGTAGATATGTATAATACTTTTATGACAAGTGCATTTATTTATTTACTGTAATTCCTGACTACTGCTTAAGTTGCAGAATCCTGAGTACTTACATGTTCTAATCTGACTACTGCTTATTCCTGCAGAGTATTAGTAACCTGTGTAACATTATGACAACTACTAAGGTAGCAGGGTAATACTACGTAATGTTTGGTCTACTTATGTTTTGTGCAATATAGTTTATTTTTACATAGCTTAGTGTTGTGTGTACTTTGTGGTGTGCATATTGCGTGGTGTCTTGTGTGTGTTGTGCAAACGCTTACACATTGCCTCCAGGTTAGGCCTGACTGCTTGTGCCAAGCTACCAAAGGGGTAAGCAGCGTTATCTTGGATGTGTAACTCCCTTGCCCTGACTAGAGTGGGTGGGTTCTGCCTGGCTTAGGTGCATACCCTAGCCAACCAGAAACCTCATTTCTAACAGCAACCATAATCAGTGAGAATCCTAAATAACATCACATTAGAATTGCATGTTTGGATTTCATGCATAAAAATGTAGTTAACACAATTTGGAAATACATCTAGCTATGGCTAATTAGCGGTTAGTACCTAGAAAGAAAATCAGATAGACATAACAATCAGTAACATCGTCTTTATACCCCGCCTCAGTATGGTTCAGCAAGCTGTGACAGTCTTTGTCAATAGGACATCAGTTTGGTCATCAAAGTTCAGAAAAAGCAAAGTCTCTTTATGCAATAAAGTTAAGCATTTCTCTTCTCAGGATGGTCAAGAAAATAATGGTGGTATCTCGTCTCAGTGCAGTCCGGATAAGTTAGATTTCCAAAAACCACTTCCCATGTCTCTATTGTTTAAATAATTGCATGGTTGAAATTAAAACCCTAAAACTACACTTTTACTGGCAAACAGTTTACATGTCGATGATTGGCTCCTCTTCTCCTGTTCCCATCGTTTGGCTCATCAGGTATAAATATTGCTGCAGTTTATACTCCAGTCAGTGCATCCACAGTCTTACACACATTGCATCAAACATTGTATCCTAGCTAGTACATCATCTTCTAGCAAGCAGTTCTCATGAGAAAGTCGATTAGCTACAAGCACTTGGTCAGCACAGTGGAAATTCACAAGTTAATTCTCTAAGCAGCCATTTTACAAGTCGATTAAGAAATGCAGCTCGACATGAGGCTGTGCAATTAAGACCTACAATTAATAAAGCTAATTCTAATAATGCATAACCCTTAACATGACATATCACTACATTAATCAATCATAAGCTCAATATTTCATATTAATAAGCTATTGATAAGTACACTTTGTGAACACTGGCGGCCACTCAGGTGGGTGCATCTTCAAATGCGTGCATTATTTTCTCCATTTTAATTAATTTTCTATGCATATTCAACACTCAGAATACATGAATAATCATTAATATATTCAGTGTTAATAATGGTAACACACTTCGTTAGGATGCTTGCAAAATAACTTGTCCTCATTCATTAATAACTTTTGATGGGACGCTTCGGTTATAAAGTATTTAATGAGTGTCTGAAAAATGAATTTGATGCTGCCTTTCATCAATTGTTCATTTTTGTTGCTTTATTTATGTTTTTATTGGTGTTTTGATAGTCATCACGTGCTACTTATCAGCTTCTTCAGAGCAACTCATTAGTGGAAGTGGACAAAGTGCAGAAATTAGAAGTGGGCTTTTCGCAATAGTTAAGACTAACATGTCTAGTCACAACTATTCCTGAGAGGACTTGGATTAGCAGTTACAACTACACTGTTGCTATTGGAGCAGGACTGTGAGAGACTTGGGAAGTTGGTTGAGGGAGGTTAAACACTACTCAAGCAACAACCAGAATTCTTGTCAGTGTCAACCACAAAAACTCATTAAATTAACCTCGGCTTGCCCTCAGGTAGTTTGGCACAAAAGCATTTAGGCTCAACCTGGAGGCAATGTGTAAAGTACTAATGCAGCACTCAAACATTAATGAAGTGAGAACTCAACACAAGAAAAATCCCACTCCAATTTAAAAAGCTAGAGTAAACCTTACAAATCTTTTGACTTCAGAACAACAATAATCTAATCAGTGGGACTGGTGATATAAATGTTTACAGTTGAAAGTAAAAAAGGCACCTAAAAGATCAAAGTATCAACTGCAGACATCTAGTAACACGAGACTGGGGCAAAGTAGAACATTATGACCAAATGCAATGGAATATGGTTCGGATACACAAAAATGATTGGCTGAGTATCCACTTACCTTCGTACTTTGAAGAAATTCTTAAGAAAATGTCTGAGGAGGTAAAGCTTCAGGAGAAGTTGTTGTCAGGTAGCTGCTAAATGAAGTTACATTGAAGCTTTCAGCTTTGCTCACCCTCTCGCACCTATAAATGAATATCCCCACTACCTCTATACTATACAGGGCAATTAGAGATAGCTAAAGGGAGAAGAGGGATTCACTTTTGAAACCTGTGCTCAAACCACAGTGAGACAGTTGTGAAATTATCAGCTATGTGGTAGAAATAATTTCAGATGTTCATTTGTATTTCCTAAAGTTATTGTGACTTCTTAAATTTGGAGGACATTCCATACATAGGAGCCTTATCTGTCAGTTTAGAGTCTACCTAAAAGAGCCAGAAACGATGAGAACTAATAACAACCTGTCAAACGACATAAATACACTCCACAAAGTCTAACATACATCAATATACCCAGACACCACCCCTTCAGACTTGAGAGAGCGAACATTCACATAAAGAATACAGTAAGAATTACAGGCTTTATTCATCTTGTGCCCATCATGTCATCTCATATTAGACCTAGCCATATGCACATCAGTCTTGGTCCTACTCCAATAGGAACAGTTCACCAAAAACTGTCTAGCCAAGACCTCTCTGAGCCAAAACACAAGCAACCCAAGACTGGTTTCACCTTAATTGGGGTTCGTCAATCGAGTGCAGCTTGTTTCCAGTGGCACAATGAGCACAGGAACAATGTCTGGGCATACCCTTTGCGACTTAAGGTATTAGATCAAACAACCAGAAGTTGATGGGAGGGATGTTTGCCATGAGTCTAACCACTGGCAATCATTTGGAGTAGCATTCCAATTCATTATTATTTTGCCTACTATGCCACCTCAGATTAGACCAAGCCATATGCAGATGAGTCTTGGCCCTTGGCATTGATGGACTTGGCCCTCTCTGCAGGGTCACCCTCAAATATTTGCCTGCTCCCCTCCTGTTTTGCTAAATTTATTTTTGTAGGCCTTAGGGCTCTTTCTCCTTAACCACTGCTAACCAGTGTACAGATGCTAGTGCTCACTCCCTATAACATGGTAAAATTGGTTTGCACCTGATTGTCATATTTAATTTATTTGTAAGTCTCTAGTACAGTGGTATACCATATACCCAAGGTGAGTAAATTAAATGCTGCTAGTGGGCCTGCAGCACTTATTGCGCCACCCATTTAAATAGCCCTTTAAAACATGCCTTGGGCCTGCTATTGCAGCCTAGGTGCAGGTTTAAGCTGCCAATTCGACCTGACTAAATAAACATTTTGCCAGGCATAAAGCTTCCTTTTTAATATTCATAAGTCACCCATATGGTAGGCTTTAGACAGCCCATAGGGTGAGTTACACTTTATTTAAAAAGGCAGAGCATGTGATTTAAGTTCTACATGTCCTGGCAGGAAAAAAACTCCAAAATTAGTTTTTCAATATTGTCATTTATGAAATGTTGACTTTTTTATTGGCAACAGGTACAAGTGTCATGTTTGCTCTCAAAAACGTTGTCATTTAAAATCCTCTTTAATGCTAAAGTCAGATTTTAATTCACAATTCTAAAAATGCCACTTTTAGGAAGTTGCCATTTTCTTGTCGTACCCATTATATTCCTTCAGACTGTGTTCTAGTTCAC
Source organism: Pleurodeles waltl (assembly GCF_031143425.1). Classification (NCBI taxonomy): domain Eukaryota; kingdom Metazoa; phylum Chordata; class Amphibia; order Caudata; family Salamandridae; genus Pleurodeles; species Pleurodeles waltl. Next base: position 420,295,362 of record NC_090438.1, read on the forward strand.
ATGACCTGGGTCACATGATGTTGAAGAGTTGACAGGCAGTCTTTGTGTATTCCTTCTAGACAGGGAAACAAAGTGGGATTAGGTGTTGGCAGGATGGCCCTTCTTGCCAGGATGGGAGGGGCTGTCCTGTTCCCTGTCCCACTTACATTTCAAAGAGCTGCCTTTTGCCACCCTAGACCATTAGGAACCTGGGCAGGGTAAGCAGGGAAATTTCCACAACCCGACTGGGAGATAGCAAAATAGTTTCTCCAACTTCAGAGGATCACACCAGTAATAAATATTGGACCCTCAGAATAACTCTTCAGTAACTGCCTGGACCTGTGAAATACAGGTCTTATTCTCCAGAGAACTGCCTTGCTGCCTTAGCCGTGACATGTTCTCTAGAGGACTGCCCTACTACTTGAGGCCTATCCTGTTCTCTGAGGAGGAAGGCTGGGCCTGCTGCCTTCATTCCAGGGTATCCTGAGTGACTCCAATGGTCGGTTGGCTGGCCTCCTGTTCTGAGCTACATGGACACAACAGGCTCGAGAGCCCTCCCTGCAACTGCCCAGCTGACTACTGCAATTAGTCCTCCCTGAACCTGCAACTGGACCTGCCAGACCCTGCTGACCTCTGCTAGAGTGAGTCCCTGATCCTCAAGATGTTCCTCCCCACGTCCTGGACCCTTGGCTGGCATTAGAGTGCACTCCTCTGTGAGGAAAGAAAGCCTCCTGAAGTTTTGTCTCTTGCCATCACGAACAGGGCCATTAGTGCCAAGACACCACCACCTGCGATGACCACCAGCGCAAAGCTCTGGTGAACCTGACTCTTCATGCTACATTGACCGTCAATGATTAACATCAATGCAAGACCCACACTTCGCACTAAAACAATGACAGCCCTCAGTGACTGCCAACATCAAGCTCCAGCAATGACCATCTGTGAAGCTTAACCAGATCTTCATGTTACAGTGGTGAACATCCACAAGGCCTTTGCGCTACAGCATCAATCTACTGTAATGATCTCCCTGCTCCTCGCTTCCTCCTCTACTGCAAACTGGACTCTTTGCGGTGTGCATCAAGAAAGTACATTTTTCAGTGAGACTAACCTGCTCTCTGTTGCCAGCTGACGCTCTATCACGGTTGGCCTGAACTTGTGACTTGTGACTTAGCATGACCAGATGACCGTGAAACACACTCAGTGCTTTTATGCCCTATACGTACCTAAAACATTTAATATCTCTGGTTCTACTGACTAGATTTTTGTCATTCTGGTATCATTTTATTTATTGAAATATATTATATATTCTAAATATGTGTGGGATTGTTTTTGCGTTTTCATTTAAATACTGTTTGTGTTCTGCATAAATACTTTTCACATTGTTTCTAAATTAAGCCTGACTCCTTTTATATCAAGCTACCAGAGGGTTAAGCACAGTTAAATATAGTGGCTTTTGTGGTTCACCTTAACAAGGATTGTGGTTGTTGTTTGAGAAGTGTTCTCACTGCCCTAAACCAATAAACCAATTTCTGACACCCACCAACTGCACAAGCTTCAAAGGGACATCCCCTGTCATTGGCAGATGTACCTAACACCTAGATTCACCCATTCCTTTCTCCAGGTAGTCAGGATGGCATCAATCTCAGTGGGGGGAAACCTATTTTAGAATTGGTTGCCAGAGAAAGTTACTAATTTTCCTAGACACAGCTCGGTGGTGTGCCCAGAACTCTATCTAGAGGAAGTAAGGTCCTGCCATGTTGGATTTTTGCAGAGCAATGTTTTGTTAGATTGTTTAGTACCACCCCCTGGGATGTGACGTCAAAGTCAGTAGAGGTTCCCTGGGAACTTTTCCCTATTGGTCAGGTGTCTTTCCCCATCCACAAGCTGGTGCAAGTCATTAATTTGGCATCCCTGGATACCTTCTTCTGAATATATCTGGACCTGTGGAATTCAGCAGAAGAACTGATCCTAGTGTTGAACCTGTAGAGATAGACCCCAAGGGCTGGATGCAGTCCCACTTGTACCCATGACAAAAAGGTATACTCCAAGGATCACTTAGGTGACCCTCTGTATATCTACAGGCCACAAAAGTAGAAAAAAGCCTATTCTTCCCAAGAGTGCAGCTGATCAATTCCTACTGGATTTCCCCTGGCCCCTGCTGGCAGCTTCTGGGAGCATGTTCTAATCAGCTAGCAGTGCATACTAAGTACACAAATCCTTACCTGGTGTTAAATTCCAGACCTCTGACCCCAAAAACTACACAAATGGACACAAAACTTGTTCAGAAACTTTTCTTCTAAAGAACCAGAGGAGACCAAGAAAAATGCAGAATGCTGCAACTGCTGATATCAAATCACTGGTCAGATTCAACTTGCGAGTTTCCCCCACTGAAAACATTTTTTGACTTCAATAAATGTTTTTAGGTCCAATTGTAGAGGAACTTCACTAAGACCAACTATGAACTGCACCTGATCTCTGATGAGACCTTCCTGGGGGCAGATTTCCGATTTTGCCTGCTTGGAGCTTTCCTGCGGTTGATGATGATAGCACTGAGTCAGTACAGATCCAAGGCTCACTCTGAGGACCCATGCTTCACCAGGCCATCACTGTCAAGCCCTCTTCTGTATCCAGCTTGCAGCTCAGCCTATCAATTAGAATTTTTCTGGAGAAAATAATCTAAATCAGAAAGTAAATTTTCCACCCGGGACAAACATGATCCCTGTACTTAACCTGTAGTAGCTGGCAACCGATCTTAACTATTGACTTTGATCCTGTCTAGAGAGACATCATAACCATGATTAGTGTTTTGCACTGATAGGTACCATTTTTACGTAAAACTTCTAAAAATCTTATCTCTGGTTCCCTATACCCATTTTTTGTCTTTTTAGTGCCAATTTGTTCATTAAATGTTTCTATATTTTGCTAACTTGGAGTGAGATTGTTATTGCGTGTTCTACTTTTTAAGTGTTTTGATACTAATAAATGCTTTACACATTTCTCCAAAGTTAAGCCTGTCTGCTCTGTGCTGCACCTTCAAGTTTAAAGTATTGAGACCTAACTGGACCTGGTATGGAATTTTAACATTACTACTTGGTGAGGACTCACATCTCCTCCAACTAATAATCCACATTCTTGCAGCTTTGGAAAGAGGGTTATTAGTAGGTGTGGGTATTCACAGTCAGCTAATAATGATATAACAATCAGTAACAGGTCCAGTCAGGTCAAAGTAACCCTGCTAACCCCTGGTAGTTAGCAAATAAGCAGTCAGGCTTAATTTAGCAGACAGGTATGTGCAAGGCATATAGTAACACCAACACAGTAAATAAATAAAAGACACAACACAATAAAAATCCATCAGTGAACATGTTTATCCTTAAAATTACACCAAAATGACAAAAAACAAGGTAGGGAACGGGAGATATGAATTTTTAATGATGAAAATAAAGAATTGTGCATTCTAGTGCCAAAAAGGTTAAAGTTTCACTTGCAGCTATCTGGTCATGTTGGATTGTGACAAAGTTTTAGGACATCCACAATGGAGAACTGGTTGAGTAAGCTGAGAGCAAGGTCTCAGTTAAAAGTTTCCTTAGGACTTAGGTCCTGTTTTAGAGTTTGGTGGAGGGATTACTCCATCACAATGGTGATGGATATCCCGTCCCCAAAATATAAATTCCGAAACATCCTATGGCCCAATTTCCATTGGAGCTTTTCTCTCAGTGTCAAGCCATTGGGTTCCTTCAAATCTGGAGATCTATTTGACAATGGCAACCTTCTGCAGCACTATGTCCTGGTGAAGTTCTGAAAGTCTTTGTCCTCAATGTCGATAGCAAGCAGCTTGGGAGATTTCAGCAGGACAAACCAGTGTCATCACGCCAATTGGCAAGTTGACAACTTTGTAGACAGTTTCCAAAATTTCAGATCTTGTTCCTTGTTCAATATTTTGGGGAGATATGTGTCTACCGGGCAATGGTTCAGAGACTGTTGACTGCCACTTGGGTGCGAGGACTTAAACTCCCACAATGCATCTGCAGAGTCCATGATTAATCCAGTTGCAACTTGTCAGCTGGGGACACCCACTATTTGGCTTGGCAGGTGGCTTCTTACAGTCCTGATGTATCTGTTACTGATCAGGGAGCCCACTCCTTCTTTTTTGAGTCAGGCACTTTCCTTTCCTTGTGGAGACTTAAGAATGCAACAGGTGCAGTTCTTCTGAGAGCAAGCCTTCTGTTGTGCATTTCAAGGGTCAGCATAGCAGTCCCCCTTCTTCAGAAGTTCCAATCAGTGATCTGAGGAGCTTCTGTACCTCTGCCATATTTATCCTCCATTCTGGACTTGCAGTAGGGGGCACCCCAACCAATACGAGAAAAGCTACCTCCCTCTGATATTAACACACTGTGCAAAGTGTGGCACATACTTGATCCAGAATGCACTGTTCTTCCAAAAATCTAAATGGAGGAATTCTCCTCTTGGTGTGTGTGTGTGTGTTTATCCTAACTCAGAGGTGTGGTTATCATCTGGGTATGCTCCCCTTGCATCCCATCTCCTAATCTACTTAGAGGGTTCTAGCATAATGGCTATGCTGTATACTACAAGGTAGCTGTAGAGGTTCAGTGAGGCAGGACGTCAGGGGTTTTTGCTACATGAGTTTCAACTTGTTTGGGTTAATGGGTTAAAATAGTGGAAGTTCATTCTGAAGATATTCTTTGCCTCCTAGTCCTAGTATAAAGTTGTACCTGATTAATGTATAATCCAGACCTATTGTAGGGGCCCTAGGGTGGTGGAGCAGTTAGATAATCTTTTATCCTCACTTCCAGATAGGGTGGTGGTGGCTGGCGATTTCAATTGCTAATTTGAGCCATTAGAGGTGGAGTGTGAGAGAATGGTAACGACTGGGCACCATGAGTCAGGACTTAGGATAGGTAATAATAATCAGCAGGAATGTGGATTGAACACTTGTTCATCCTCTACATTGAGGGTATGGGGCAGGGAGTGCAGGAGGACAGTAATCCTGCCTTAAAAGCACCTAATGGGGGTTCCATTTGTGTAAAAGGGAGGGAGTACCCTCCTATTACCATAGAGCAAAGAGTGAGGGCCGTCAATAAGATTGCCCTAGGGAAGGCTCCAGAGATAGATAGAATCCCAGGTGATTTATTTAGCTCTGTCCCAAATGTTTGGGGCCCATACTTAGAGGCAGTGTTCAATGTCATTGTGGAGGGGATGCCAATCTAGTATACATTGGTCACGGGCGGAGATTATTCCCATCTACAAGATGGGATCTCCCTTGTAGCTTAGTAACTATAGAACCATAAGCCTGATTTATGTTATGCAAAACATGTTCTCCAGAGTGATTTTAGAGTGTCTTCAGTCCTGGATGAAGGATAGGGATAGTTCTTAGTCCCCCTGAAACAGGCTTTCCTCCATGTACCTCAACTACTGGTCAAGTGTTCAGGCTACAGCTCCTTTATTGAGAAAGTATGTGGTCTTAGCGGGTGGTAGTCTGCACTTGATTTTTGTTGATTTACGCTCCACAGTTGATATGTTCCTAGGGCAACTCACTGGTGGATTCTCACTGACATGGGGGGGTCCCATTTTATCTGTGCCATATATTACAAAGGTTACATGAGGGGAATTTTGCACAGTTAAGATGTGGGGTACTGGGAGAACTTACAGAACCTTTTTCAGTTACCAAAGGAGTACAGCAGGGCTGCGTACTGCCGCCTACTCTATTTACTTTGTATACCAATGGGTTGTGTGATACAATAGCAAACATAAACAGCAGTGCTCCAAAGTTGGTGTCATATAAGATGCAAGAAATGTTATTCGCTGATGACACCCTTTTGCTCTCTATGTCCCTCCTGTGAATCCAAATAATATTGGATATATTTAGCTTATTTTGTAAAGAGAGGAGCTTAGAAATATAGGGAACAAAATATATGATATTGAACCCTACAAGGTCAATACTCCCCAACCCTAATTTAAATCCTTTTCCTTAGAGTGGGTCACAATATATGATTATCTTAGAGTCACCCTCAGTAAACGTATGGATTGGCGCCCTCACATGGCTTGGCAAAGTTTAAGATGTGGTCAGTTTATGGGTGGGCTCGCTAAGGTGAAAGGGGGGGGTCCCTTTGCAAACCAGTTAGTCCCACAACTAAGATATATAAAATGCAGGCAATGGGGTGGCTACATATGGAGCTGAGCTTTGGGGTCACAAGTCATTGACAGAGTTTCTGAATATTGAAAATAGGTTAATGCAACAGCTGTTGAGCCTTCCACCCAATATCCCACTGTTCCTCCTAGATTAGATTTAGGACTTATGCCCATAGTTGAGATTATTGGTCTAAGGCCACTACTCTTCTGGAGGCGAATCTGGGTTACACCCAAATTGACATCGTATATGTCTGCCCCATAGGAGATTTCAGGACTACCAAGGGCGGGCAGACTATCTTGGCTCTGATATGTTAAGTTGGCCTTGAATACCATCAGCAAATCTAGTTTGTGGGGAAACCTTCAGAGGTATGTTTGGTTACATTCAGATCAGAACTTGTGCAAAGCTACAGAGTCCATAAATTATCATCTTTGGTGATGGACTCCTCCCTTGGGGACCTGACCCAAAGATTTTTAGATCTTTAAGACCACTACGAGATGGAAAGTTTCATTGATGAAATTCAACTGGATTTGGCAAGGAAGTTTTACTTGTAGTTCAGACAAGGCAATTTACCCATCCGGTCATTTACTAGCAAAAGGTGTCCTTGGGTTCAGATTGAGGAAAGGATATGTCCCTCCTGTGGGCAAGCAGACAAAACTTAGGTGCATTTCCTTCTTCACTGCTGTGCCTACAGGAAGTATAGATCTGGCTCTCTAGTCCCAATTTGTCACTTTTTGGGTATAACTTGATGCGCAGAAGACTTAGGGATCCTGAAGAATGACACTCAACAGCCAATTGTTTTTTCTGTGCCCTGATTTCTGTTTAGTGTTAGGTGTCTAAGGAAGCAGGCGTTGCATAACTCGCCACCACTATAATCGGTGGGCAGGTTGATCTCACTGGATTAGGTGCTATAAATTTACAAGAGTATATGCAAATGTTCACTTAGACTGCACCCACAGTTTATGCCCGTTGTAGATGGTATTGGCACTCTTCAATGGTCCTTGGGATGGGAGTTTTAACCTCTATTCTTTTAATCTTTTTTTTAAAACAATTTTAGATACACAACTTGTTAAAAGCTTTTTTTAAGTATAAAGCTGACTGACTTTTGATGTTCATTGACTAGTTACTATTAATTGCATTTTTTGTTGTTGTAATTTTATGACTGAATTGTTGCAATAAAATGTTCTTTTATGTATGAATTAGGGGGGTACCCATTTGGCTGGGGATCACAAAAGTGGGGCTAGCCTGGGTCCTATGACATCTGTCCTCCTGCCTTTGAAGTCCAGCTTATCTCTCCAGCCCCTCTTCCATTCCCTGGCTTCTCTAGCAAACAAATCTCCCATCAAATGGCTGTATTGTTTCAGCCCCAGGCTGTTTCACACCTACTGAGGGAGCAGCTTTGCTCAGGTTGTAAAAGGCTGCAATCGGAAGAGACTGCTACAGGGCTGCTTTAGGTAACTTCAGGACAGTAAGTTCTAAAAATACTTTCCTGTTTAGTTACAGTAAATCTGATCTTGTTAGAAGTTGGATTTATTGCAAACATTATTTTGATACTTTGAATGGTATGTTTAGCTAACTCGAATTAAAGCTGAGAATTTCTAAAGTTTAATAAAGCCTTCCCATGTTAGCCATGAGACCAGTAGCACTATAATAGGGAAAAATACTTTGGCTATTTTTCTTTACCAGGGCACATAAAACATATTTTTTATTGTTCTTTCTTTATATAACAAAGCACACTACTCTTGGGACATCTAGGGCAGGCCTTAGGGGTGATGTAAGTATAGTAAAAAGGGAGATTTGGAGTTTGGTAGTACTTTTAATTTGAAAGTTGAATTTGGACACAGTTTTGTTTCTAAACAAGCTTGAAAGGCTTTAAAATGACACCACATACCACACCAGGGCACACTTAAGTCCTAATTGGATTTCTAAACATACATGCCCTACCATATCCCAGGTACTTACAGGTATGTTGTCTTGGCTAATTATAACTGTACCAATTACCATATACATTTAGAGGACAGAACTCTGGCCTTTGCCGTAGTTAGCAGAGCCTTGAGCACATTCAAAGTCAGTAACCAGCAGCATCAGTCAAAAAATTGGAGTGATCATGGCCAAAATAATGAATTTCCTACATACAGTATTCTACTTCTGAAATTATGTGGATGGTAATTGATGTTTTAGAATGCCATTTTAGATAAGCTATTTGAGAGTTATTAGTAAGTCCCTAACACACACTGTAAAATATCTCTAAGTGCACGGTTACTTAATAAATAGACCTCAGTATGCAGCCATTTTAATCAGTGTAGCACTGAATGCTTTGAATGCTTTGGATGGTTGTCAGGTATGCATTGGAATTGGAAAAGTAGATAGATCTCCTGACCATACCATGAAAGTTTGTGCTATTCTGAAGCAAAATTAATGAAGACCGTATGCAAAACAAAAGCAAGGCTTTGACAATGAGGAAATCTTTACCAATGTTTGGCTTTCATGAACTAGTAAATGAATCAAGAAAGTTCTGTTTGACCTCTACTAAAGTTGGCTTATTTCCCAGACTTATTCAGTAACCACTACCCCACCACTGACCAAGTATTGACTTACCGCAAAATTAAAAGAGAACGGAGTGAATATGGCACTATTAAAGATGTTTTGGTGTTATCTCATTCAGATTGACAGTAGGATGATTAAGTTAATAATAGACTTGCCATTGAAATCTGTTTTAAGTTACAGTTTGTTAGACCTGATAGCCTTAGGGTGGTCACCCCTAACTTTTTGCCTACCTTCCTCCACTTTTTGGACACTGTTTTTGCTGTTTTTTAGACTCTGCGCACTTTACCACTGCTGACCAGTGCTAATATGCATCTGCTCTCTCCCTTTAAACATGGTAACATTGGATCATACCCAAATGGACTATTTAATTTACTTATAAGTCCCTAGTAGAGTGCACTATATGTGCCAGGGCCTGTATATTAAATGGTACTAGTGGGCCTGCAGCACTGATTGTGCCACCCACTTAAGTAGCCCCTTAACCTTGTCTCAGGCCTGCCATTGCAAGGCCTGTGTGTTCAGTTTCACTGCTAATTCGACTTGGCATTTAAAAGTACTGGCCTAAAACCCCCCTTTTTCTATATATAAGACACCCCTAAGGTATGCCCTAGGTAACCCACAAGGGCAGGGTGCTGTGTAGGCAAAAGGCATGCCATGTACCTATGTAGTTTACATGTCCTGGTAGTGTAAAACTCCTAAATTCATTTTTACACTGCTGTGAGGCCTGCTTCCTTCATAGGCTAACATTGGGGCTGCCCTCATACATTGTTTGAGTGGTAGCTGCTGATCTGAAAGGAGTAGGAAGGTCATATTTAGTATGGCCAGAATGGCAATATAAAATCCTGCTGACTGGTGAAATTGGATTTAACATTACTATTTTAGAAATGCCACTTTTAGAAAGTGAGTATTTATCCGCACTTAAATCCTTCTGTACCTTACAATCCACGTCTGGCTGGGTTTAGTTGACAGCTCCTTGTGCATTCACTCAGACACACCCCAAACACAGGATACTCAGCCTCACTTGCATACATCTGCATTTTGAATGGGTCTTCTTCGGCTGGGAGGGTGGCGGGCCTGCTCTCACACAAAGGACTATCACACCCCCAACTGCCACCCTGGCAGACAGGATTGAACTGAAAAGGGACCTGGTGCACTTCTAAGCCACTCTTTGAAGTCTCCCCCACTTCAAAGGCACATTTGGGAATATAAACAGGGCCTCTGCCCCTACCAGCTCAGACACTACCTGGAGAAGAAACTTGTAACCAGAACCTGCATTCTGCCAAGAAGAACTGCCTGGCTGCCGAAAGGACTCACCTGACTGCATTCTCTGAAGGACTGCTGCCATGGTGTTGGTCTGCTGCCTTGCTGCTCTCTGGCTGTGGTGAAGAAGTGCTCTCTAAGGGCTTGGATAGAGCTTGCCTCCTGTTCCCTGAAGTCTCAGGACCAAAAAGACTTCATCTCTTCAAGAAAGACTCCTTGTGCAATGAAATTCGACCCACAGCCTGCCAGAAATGCAGCACAGCCTGCACCGCAGTGAAAATTTCACTGCACACCGAACCAGAACGACGCAGCCCGACTTCGCGATGAGAAGATCGACGCAGCACCAGCATAGCAACCGGAAATTTGACGCACGCCCCACTGGATCGATGCATAGCCGAGCCGGAACGACGCAGCCCAACTTCCAAAGAGGAATCGACGCAGTGCCTGCCGTGCAGTAGAAAATTCAATGCACCACCCACCGGAGCGACACAGCTCCTGTGACTTCATCCTGCCAGTGCAGGAAATCCACGCACCATCCCTGGGGAGTCTGAAAACCCCACAACCCGAAGAGGATCAACAACGAGCGTCGGAAATCGACGCACAGCTGTCCCTGCGTGGAACCTAAATGACGCATCACTATGTGCGGCCCAAGAAATCGACGCACACCTCTTTGTTTTCACGCTTCTCCTCCCCTGCGGCCCTTTGCAGAGATTTTTCACGCGAACCAAGTACTTTGTGCTTGAAAGAGACTGACTTTGCTTTAAAAAGACTTAAGATACTTTATATCACTCTTCAGTGATATCTCTATGTTTACTTATTGCATCTTTGATCGTTTTGACCTGCATTTATCCAGATAAATATTACATATTTTTCTAAACACTGTGTGGTGTATTTTTGTGGTGCTATATGGTGGTATTGTATGACTTATTGCACAAATACTTTACACATTGCCTTCTAAGTTAAGCCTGACTGCTCAATGCCAAGATACCAGAGGGTGGGCACAGGATAATTCAGATTTTGTGTGACTTACCCCGACTAGTGTGCTTGGACAGGGGTAACCTGACTGCCAACCAAAAACCCCAATCTAACACAGTTCATGAGGTCAACCTGGACTTCTATCATTGCTAGCTTAGTAAATTGAGCTCCATTAAACTGACTTTAATTAACACTGTCAATTTCCATTGTTTAGATGTAGAAAAATGTGGTTTGAAACACTGTAAGATTTTATTTTTACAATTTGTATTGGAAGAAGGATTTTTGAGACTGGCTCTTCTTCCTGAGGAAAATCCAATGAAAAGAAAAATCCACTTAATAAAATTATGAGTATATAAAGAGAAAAGGGACCATAAAGTTGGTGGAAAATAACTGTATGGTTAAGGGAAGTTTCCAGCCTATAAGGCAACACATAAGCTAACCCCAGTAATGAACTGAACTGTTGTGGGAAAGATAAGTCTACTTGATATGTTTTTAACAGTACCATAAAATAGCTATTGCAGTTTTATAATAGTAATTGTTCTGACTCTGAAGCTTACTGAAAGGCGCCTTGTCAGTTAGGTTTCCTCTTCTTCTTTCAGTGAAGGTAAAAAAATTCTCAATCAGACAGACATTTACATTTTTATTGATGGCACAGCCACCAACACAAAAATATAAAAAAAAATCAAGTTGAGAGTTGAGTAGGAACTAAAGTCAAGCAGGTCCAATAAGGAAGGGAAACCATGGAGGACTGCAACTCTCTCAAAATGCTCAGAAAATGGGACAGGATACTCTAGCTATAACCAACAAATTGTCTTTCAATTCATGCAGAAGAACACTCAATCCATAATGTATGTCTGTAGCAGGCTGGCCTGGTTTGTGGTAGGTACCTTGGGTACTTACACCTTACACCAGGTCCAGTTATCCCTTATTAGTGAAATGTAGTAGTGGTCTAGCAGCTTAGGCTGAGAGAGGTAGCTATAGCAGAGCAGCTTAGGCTGAACTAGGAGACATGCAAAGCTCCTGCAGTACCACTTATAGTTACACAGTAATTATACACAAGTAAAGACAATACTCAGTGTTACCAAACATAAAGGTATTTTGTTTGGGTGACACAGTACCAAAAATATCTTAAAGGCAATACCCCTTCTGTAGGTAAGTATTATACACAATATATACACTAGACACCAAAATAAGATAAGTAATTAGACATAGGATGATGCAAACAATAGGAAATGCTATAGAAAGCACTGGGAGAAAATAGATCTGGGGGCAACACAAACCATATACTGAGAAAGTGGAATGTGAATGATGAATTACCCCCTAGACATTTGTAGTGTGTGCAGAATTGCTGGGAGAGTAAGAATACAGTAAACATAAGTAAATTACCCCACCCCAGAGCCCAGAAACGCAGGAGTAAAGTACTGCAAGTTTCCTTAGGATGCATTACATGTCATGATTAGAGTTATTGCAAGAACCAACCACGACTGCAAACAACGAATGGTGGATTCCTGGACCTGAAGACCTGCAAAGGAAGAAGACCAAGTCCAGAAGTCGAAAGAAGTTCCAGGAAGGACAGGAGCCCCTGCCAATCCAGAAGAAGGTGCAAAAGAAGAGTCCCCGGATGGACAAAGACTGCAGAAATGCACCCAAGGAAGATGTCAGTGGGTTCCTGCATGACGCACTGGATGTCCCACGTTGTGAAGTTGGATGCAGGTGAGTTTTGGCACTGGATTCCTCCAGCAAGAATTGGTTCCTGCAAAGTTTCATTTTGCATCAAGTAGGTGCTATCTGGACCCAGGAGGGATCTGGGGGCCTCAACTCTATGTGAGGAGGAAGAGGGAGCTCTCAGCACTTCAGAGAGCCCTCAGAGCACCCAATAGCACCCCTGGGAGTCTCTGGACATGGGGACAAAAGAGGTGAAAAATGTAGTTGGTGCAGCATTACAAAGGAAGGTCCCACGCCGCTGGAGAACAACTCAGTGAGTTGATTGTCACAGGATAGAGTGCTGGGGACCTGGGCCAGGCTGTGCATGAAGAAATTTTGCAAACAGTGCACAGAGGCCACAGGAGGTGAAGACGACCTGTGCACAGGGGTACTGTCGTTCTCAGGGAAGGCAAGTTCTTACCTCCTCCAAATTGGGACAGCAAGACATCAGGACAGTCTGCATTGATGGGGACTACCCTCTGAGTTCCAAGGAGCAGGCTCATTGCCAGGAGAGGAGTCCAAGAGAACCAGTCATTGACTTAGAAGGTGCGTCACCCCATGTGATTTTTCTTCGGCCCTTCTGGTGCAGGATGAAGACAGGGAGTCCTCAGAACGTGCACACTGTGGAAACTGTTGCAGTTGCTGGCTGGAGCTGAAGTTGCAGAGGAAAAGTATCCCTTCTGGATACTTTGTTGCTGTTACAGCGGTTCCTGGAGCAGGCTGCAGTTTATCCGAGGTCAGAGGATGAAGTAGTAGTTGCAGAGGATTCCTGCTAGAAACTTGCAAGTAGAATCTGAAGAGAACCCACAGGAGAGACACTAAATAGCCCTGAGAGGGGAATTGGATACCTTATCAGATAAGGACCTATCGGGAGGGGTTTCTGATGTCACCTGCTGGCACTGGCCACTCAGAGGCCTCCAGAGTGCCCACACACCTTGCAAAGCAAGATTGCTGAAGTCTGGGACACACTGGAGGAGCTCTGGGCACCACCCCTAGGGTGGTGATCGGCAGGGGAGTTGTCACTCCCCTTTCTTTTGTCCAGTTTCACGCCAGAGCAGGGACTGGGGGTCCCTGGACTGGTGTAGACTGGCTTATGCAAGGAGGGCACCATCTGTGCTCTTCAAAGCATTTCCAGAGGCTGGGGGAGGCTACCCCTCCCCAGCATGTTACACCTATTTCCAAAGGGAGAGGGTGTAACACCCTCCTCCAAAAGGAAATGCTTTGTTCTGTCTTCCTGGGACTGAGCTGCGCAGACCCCAAGAGGGCAGAACCCTGTCTGAGAAGTGGCAGCAGCTGTAGCTGCATTGCAAGCCTCGGAGAGCTGGTCCGGCAGTACTGGGGGTCCATGGTGGAGCCCCCAGGATGCATGGAATTGGCTCCCCAATACCATATTTGGAATGGGGGGACAATTCCATGATCTTAGACACCTTACGTGGCCATATTCGGGGTTACCATTGTGAAGCTACATATAGGTATTGACCGATATGTAGTGCACGCGTGTAATGGCTTCCCCGCATTCACAGAGTCCCGGGGAATGGCCCTGAACTATGTGGGGGCACCTTTGCTAGTGCAAGGGTGCCTTCACTCTTAGTAAATTTGCACCTAACCTTCAGCAAGTGAAGGTTAGACATATAGGTGACATAAGTTACTTAAGTGCAGTGAAAATTGCTGTGAAATAGTGTGTGCACTATTTCACGTGGGCTGCAATGGCAGGCCTGTGGAAGGGTTTGTTCTGAGCTCCGAAATGCTGCAGCCCATAAGGATCTCCTGGAACCCCAATGCCTTGGGTACCTAGGTACCATATACCAGGGACTTATAAGGGGGGGGTCTAGTGTGCCAATTGAAATTAGTAATGACGTCACTAACCTATAGTGACCAATTTAAAAGCAGAGAGAGCATAAGCACTGAGGTTCTGATTGGCAGAGCCTCAGTGATACAGTTAAGCACTATCCAGACACACACATTAGGCCATAACTATGAGCACTGGGGTCCTGACCAGCAGGATCCCAGTGAGACAGGCAAAAATATACTGACATACAGGTAAAAATGGGGGTAACATGTCAAGAAAGATCATACTTTCCTACAGTGTCTGACTGAAGTTCAACAATGATGTTAATACTTTAATTTGGAGAGATATCTTGGGCCTGTGTGTGTCAGAATTCGAGTGTACCATGATGAAATGCTTATTGTATGCATATGAATGTGCCCAATTTTTGACTACTCTTGAGAGTTTAACAGGCCGTCTTCTACAACAAAGATAATGATGTCAGTTCACAAAAAACACTCTTTTGATCTTCTTGTATTACTTTTTCTCTTCTATCCATTTGTAGCTCAAATACTGTGTTTTCCCTAGCCATAAATGTGTACGTGTATAACTGTACATATACATGAACGTGCACATGTGTAAATTACATAAGCATTAATTCTTGAATGTTTGTATGTGACATATGTTACCAATAAATGTATCTGTGAATTATACATTTGATGGGCAATAAATGGCACATTAACACGTTATTTCTATGAAGACATGTTTTTGCAAAAATGAATAATTTCCTATACATTCCAATTCCTTTATACATGTTTTTTGCAAAGTCTGCATAGGGTTATACTACACTCTATGGAGTGTTATGCCCGGTTGAGATAGGTTTAAGCTAGGTGCTGAGATAAGTATATAAAATGGTCTTTCAATTACATGTTGAAATCAACTAAAGTTAGCTCTTTGTGAATGTTCACCTATTTGAATTGCTTATTCAAGACCATTCCCAATACGCCCCCCTGTGAATGCCCACATTTAACACTTTGGAAGGCATGAGTTGGTAGTACATGTTTTGTGTAATCATAAACACACCGTATAACAGTAGATATATAAATTAAATGTGTGTGAACATCACTAATATTCCACATAAATAATGACATAATTTTTAAAGAGTTGTGTCGCCCTCGCACCATGCGATGGCACCCTAAAGTGACGTAACAATTAAGTTAGATTTATCTAACCACGCAAGGCCACGTTGCGTGGATTACCCTGCCTTGAAATATCTAGATTAACGCAGAACAGCACAAATCACTGCTTTGCCCTAGAAAGTTGTTCAATGGGTAAAGCATGGGTGTTCCCATGCATCCACCCATGGATCTTGGCACATCCTCAGATTTACCCATACTGCTAGGTTTGCGAACGCATCATATTCTACCTGTGAGGCGTAATCCTTGTTACTTCCTCTTTCCATGTGTGCTACATTCGGCAGCACATACAGAAAGAGAAAAATGCCTCAGAGGATTGTTTTTATGCAGGAAGGTCCTTTCCTGTACAAAAACAATCCTGCTTTCAACAAAGACATGCATGCAAGGGTGCCTGCAATGGTCACTAGGAAGCACATCCTCCTCCAGTGCAGAGAAAAGACAGGAATGTGCCATATTATGTTAAATACGGTGCATTCCAGCCCTTTCCGCATCACAGAGCGAAACACAGCAAGGTGACTTGCTGCACTGCATGATTGTTTTGCTAAATATGCCCCATAATTTGTAATGTCCAGGCACAAGTCTCTGTTAGATTTGAAAAACGTTTTGAGCCTTGCTCCATGTCCGTTAAATGAATAACCTCCTCACTAGTAATGCAGTTTGGGCATTACAAATGCCACAAGTAGCATTATGTATTCGAGTTTGCCGAAGTTAATTCGGATCTGAAAATCAATATGCACAGATAAATTATTATGTGCTAAAAATTATTTATGCGGTTAGACCTCGATAGCATATATACAAGTGTTGAGAAAGTAAACAACTGTTATCTTTAATCTCAGGGAAATAGAAACATATACTTTTACGTAATTTGGTTGCATTTGAATTTGAGAGAATGTTTATCGAAAGGCTACCTACAGTAAAGGATGCAGCTGTTTGTGATGATGGTGCTGTAGTATTATTTATTGTTGCTACCAATTGTGATTCTTTACAACATATGTATCCTCGACTACTTCTCTGTGCGCTCTTTTCCTTTCATTTTCTGTTGTCACCAGCACTCGGCACAGCCATTTTAGGGTTTTTGGGGCTCTGGGCACAGACATTGAGTGGCCCGTGATGCCCTGATTATAACAGCCCCAGATGATTTGCAACATCAACAGCTCCAAGTAAATTCTAATACATTGGGATGCAAAATTTACCAGGTGCGGAAAATTCAACTTATTACAAGCTTCCCTTTTAAAAATGGGGAATTACAAGCTCGTTTTGGTGCTTTCGAGCTAACATCTGCTCCCACTTCTATTTAAAATACATGTTTTCTCAATAAAGTTCAGTAGGTATGACTTGCTAAAATTTACCTGCTATAAATTGTGGACTGGAGTTACTGCACATATCTGAATTAAATGCCCTACTTATAAATGATTGCTTGGATGCAATTAGAGATAGACATGATGTATCTCCACGACCTTCAAATTACATAGTTTCATAATGCGTTTTTTGCAATTTCTAAGTAGAGTAAATCACAGTTGTACCTTATTTTGAATGTTGTAATTCATTGTTAATTTTTTACTATATTTATGTGTCCACTGCTCTGGGATAACAAAAAATCTAAACAACCTGTGATGCAAACTTTTAGTGAGAGAGCTCCAGCAATAACAACGCCATAACCCACTTGAAAAATAACATGTACAATAATCTGTGATTAGGCAACTGGAGCTTGAAAAAGAAGCACAGGTGGTGTCTGTGATTTCATTGATAATGGCAGTGGCATTGAGTGAACAATGTAGGCACGCAAACCATATGTGTGGAGAGAGAATGGGTCCTCGCTGACCACCATTGCACAAGGCTGCTGATGGTATGGAAATCTATCTGGATCATAACTTTAGGGACACAAAATGAGACAATAATACAGCAGTGAAGTTCTTTGATATCACAATGGAATTGCACATACACAGAAGTAAATGGGTTACATTTTAGTTGCTAAGGAGTTGGGCTGTGGTAAGAACAAGGAATCAGCTTGAACTCGCTATTACGGTGACCACAGTCGGATCCCAAGTGACAACTCCATTCAGTGCATCTCAGGAAAATATTGAAAAAAACACCATTACCACAACAGGGTTTTGGAGCCCAGCAGATGAGTCAAAGGTCTTTGGCAACACAGAGGCGGATTTCTAAAGAACCAGAAGAAATCACAGCATCTTTTGCATGGTACCTAGCTCTCTACTGAAACCAAATATTTATTTATTTATATGTAATTGTTCTTATTTTTGTCTTTATAATACTGGTATACTTTCGGAATACATTTTCCAAAAGAATTACAATGGTAGTTTTTACATCATTTGACTGGAGCTGGCTGACATTTGAATAGCAGTGGTGAAAAATATGCTGACTTTTAGTATCTGATTCTCAAACTACACTTTGTGGTATGCTTAGTAGTACTACAAAAACATACTACAACATGTACGTTTTGCCAAGGCACAGAGGCACAGAGGAATGGGTGAGAAAATGGTTAGATTTACTGCTAAAGGGGATAGAGTTAGAGAGGACCAAGAAGGGTTTAGGACAGGTCAGGAGGGTTTTAGGGAAGGATGTTACTTACCTACCAGAAGAGTAAGCCAATTAAGGGTGAAGCCGTGTAAGTTACGCCCTTGTAGTAAGTTTGCAATTGGAGTTTGTGAATATCAAAAGCAGTAAATATGCTACAAAGTGTAAACCTACTTAAAAGTGTTACTTTTTTTGTGAATCACACCCACAGTGTGTATCATGTGATAACCTAAGGTCCTACTTCTATTAGACTTTCATATCACAGAACTACCCTCAATTTTCTTGCTCTTTACACCTATGATATGCCACTGTTCCTCACGCTTGGGTCTGAAGCAGTAGTACATGCCCTTAAAGTTAGTGAGATTACAAATCACTATAGACCATCAAAATTCACTTGGCCCATGAATTCCTGAGAATTTGTGAATATAGAAAGCAGGAGCTAGATGGATAGTTGAAAGTATCTGTCATTTAATATCTGTGATAGTCACTAGCATATTCAAGCATGCCTAGTATCATTGTGTTTTCTTGTATTTGCATGTAATTGCATTCAATGGACCTGCAACTAATGGCGATTCGGTCTGTCTGGTCTTTTATTAACTCCATGTATTTGTTATGATGTTGTCTTCACAACATTCTTCTTGCTGGAAAGCAGAGAGACCGTTGCGTTGCAGCGGAAACGGTTATTCAGAGTGGATTTGGAGTTTCCTCCTAGTCAACTTAAAATATGAACAGCTAGAATCTACCAGGTGAAAACTAAAAATGTAGTCTTTAGGGGGCAAGGAAAGTAGACTGAGATCTGTAAAATAGTAGTTTCCAGTGCATCAAGATTAGCTTCACAGTCACTAATCTTTCTCTTCTAATTCTGATGCTATGTGCCCATGGATTTGGCTGTCATAATTATTTGCCATTATTTGCATTGCACTTTTAACTATAACTTTGCCTTTTAAGTCAGAGGATGATAGCATATGGTAAATACTAGCTGTCACTAGTGGAGAGGGAAGTGCTTGTCTTCATAGATAATGATCATTCTACATGTGCTATGAACTTGTCAATAAAAGCTTCATAAATCTCTTGTAATGTAGCACAGCACAGAGCACTGTGTTACATTAATTTCCATGGGTGCTGCCTGGGTGTTCCCACACACCATCCTTGGATTTTGACACATTCCCAGATTTATAAACCTGGGAATGCACCAAGAGGTGCTACCTCCTTAGGAGAGGCATAACAAGAAAAAATGCATTCTGCAGCAGACATAGAAAGAGTAAAACACCTCTCAGGATTGTTTTTGTGCAGAAAGGTACCCCTTTCTGCACAAAAACAATCCTGCATGCAACGCAGGTACCCTTGCACCATGGTGCAAGGGTGTATGGATTGTTGCCAGGCTTCAACAATGGCAGAAGTGCAGGGGGATCGGACAGAAGTGTGCTGAATTGGATAAATATGGTGCATTCCTGCTTTTTTCTTGTGATGCAGGGCAGTGCCACAAGGTGACTTGCCACACTGCTCTGTGCCCCAAATCTCATAAATCTGGGCCTATGTGCAAAAAGATGTTTTCTCCCTTGTGACCTAGGCTTAGTGTTACACTGCAAATAGCAATGGGATTGATTAATCTTGACTTTTTTGGGCCATATTCACAAACTGCACTTTGTAGTACAATTAGTAATACTACAATAATACTACGTAGTACGAAATGCTGTTCACTAACCTATGTGCTGAGGTCTCTACCCGTGGTGCTGTTTTATCAATGAAAATATATTCTATCTGAAAACCCAAACAACGGTCGATATGCCTTAACTTTGTTTTAGTGAAACACTTCCTCAGGCCAAAATTACCGGCGGTCAGATTTGGACTTTGGAAGAAATTGAAAACCCTTTACTTTCCTGTGGAAACTAAATCAGACTAGAATCCGGCTGAATTTGTAATGTTTAGGAGAGATGCTACAGTAATCCATATCGTAGTAATTCGATGTGAGGTCAAAGCTCGTTGTTTGCAACTGAAAGCTGGAATTTAATGACGCCAAACAGTGGATGAGTACTTTACTTTCATTACTTTCAACTTCCCACGTGCCCCCTCAAAATGCTGGCTGTACATGACAAGGGCAGACCTCTAATGTACATTTATATGCAAACAACTGACACATTGTGTCTCCTAAAATAATTCATTTGCACTATTAGGTCGAACACATCCAACCATTACACCACATCCTGCATTGGGAAGCTATTACATTATTGTGATATCCAACTAATTATGCAACACGTCTCCCTTTCATTATCCTCTGATATGGATATTACGCTGACTTAAGATCCCAGGGTTTTGGGTGCCATTATCTCACAAGCATGTGTCATTTTTCAGCCTTATGTTTCATTCCCATTGAAAATTCTGTTAAAAAAGCGGTCTCAGTACACATACGGCTGGCAGGATGGTTTAACACATCAATGAAGGTTGTTCTGGAAACATGGTGGCCATTATCAGTGACAGGTTCTGTCATGGAAGAATGGAAGGTAACATTTGAGTGGAAGAAATTGTATTAAAACAGTTTTGGAATAAACCTTTCTCAATAAAAATAAAAACTCATGCATCTGTTGTCTTATACAAATAAAGCAGCTGTTTTATGCACAAACTTTAATTCTGATTGGAAAACATAAATAGTAATCGCTATCAACTGATCAACCGAATGGTCTTTGGTTGTCTTTTACCTACAGACTTAGAGATGGCCAGAGCTTTAGATCAATGGTAACCCAATGACCTTTCAGACTGTCACCTGACACAAATTTTGAGATAAATTAGGGTTAACTACAGAGGAAATACTGATAAACAATTTTGAAAATAAATATATACTTCCTTCACTTTCAAGTGCTTTAAATTGATTACAATAATATTGGTCTGAAAATAAATCTGTCATTTATAGTAGGGAAGAATAAAAAACGAGCACAGAAATAGGAGGCACATAACGAGAAGGTTTGAAGTCAAAGATAGGATCAGGATTTTAAAAGGAAAAAAAACGTGTGTAGGAGGCTGGCCTGATTTGTAGTGGGTACCTAGGATACTTACACCTTATACCAGGTCCAGTTATTCTTTATAACGGAAATGTCGTCAGTGTCTAGAAGCCAGGCTGTCTAGAGGTAGCTGTAGACAGAGCAGCCAAGGCTTAACTAGGAGACATGCAAAGCTCTTGCAATGCCACTGTAGTCACACAGTACTCACACACATGAAAGACAATACTCAGTGTTACCAAAAATAAAGGTACTTTATTTTAGTGACACAATGCCAAAAATACTTTGGAGACTATACTCCCTTAGGAGGTAAAACATTACACAAATTATACACTAGTGACCTAAAACCAGGTAAGTAAATAGTCAGAAAATAGTGCAAACAGTGAAAATCACAATATGTTGCAACGGGCCTATGGGGAACACAAACCATGTACTAAAATAGTGGAATGCTAAAGTCAGTTTCCCACCTAGGCACGCGTAGTGTGTAGAGGGGCACTGGGAATGAAAGAAAACACCAAAGGTAAGTAAAATACCCCACCCCAGAGCCCAGAAAGCAGGGGTAAATCACAGCAAGATTCCTAAAACACCTTAGATGTCGTGATAGAAGACAGTGCAAGAACCAGAAGAGACTGCCAGACACAAATGATGGATTCCTGGACCTGGAGACCTGTGGAAGAAGAGGAACAAATCCAAGAAGCACTGAAGAGTCCAAGGGGAACAGGAGCCTCTGCTAACCCTGATGAAGGTGCAAAAGAAGAACGACTGGTGAGAACACAAAGTCAGTATTGCACCAAAGAAAACAGATGTGGGTTCCTGGTTGGTGCCACAAACAGTTAGGAGCGCACCTGCCTGACATCCCAGCAGTTAATCTGCCCCATTGCATCATGGTAGATGTAGTATCTTCAAAAAACGAACTCCATTAATTTTTAAATATTTCACCTTTAAGTAGGTACAGCCTTTACTGTGCATCTCTGGACACATGTGTTTCTGGGTTAGTCCCTTCTTCAGCAGAGAACATATTTGGTTGGTGCAGAAGATGTCCCAAGCAGGATGGATGAATGCATTCTGGTTTGCGTTGCTGAATTCCGGCAACAAGCCTTGTATCTCGCAAAAACCTCAGCTGGCAGAAAATGGAACAGCCCGGGACCAGGAGGGACCTGGTGGCCTCTACCCAGGAGGGAGAGACAGAGGGGCTCTCAACAACTCAGAGAGCCCTCAGGAAACCAGGCAGTGCACACAGGAGACCCACAGCTCGGGGACAAAGAAGGTGCCAATGGAGGCCCATGTAGCACAACCCAAAGGATTCCTATGCCACAGGAGAACTACTCAGGAAGCTGTGCATCTCAGGATGGGATGTGGGTGGCCTAAGCTGTGCTGTGCATAAAGAATGTCTTGGAAGGTCACACATAAGCCTTGGCAACTGCCAGTCATGGTGTGCAAGGGGGTAATGTCTTGCGTGCGAAGGCAAGCTCTCATCTCCGCCAAATGTGGACAGCTGGACGTCGGGACTGTCAGAGTCACTTTAGTCCATCAGCAGTGTTGCTGGATCCACACCTGTTGTCTGGAGAGGGGACCCAAGCCACCAGTCATCGCTGCAGAGCTGCATGCTGAAGCAAGAAAGTGACTCCATCACTCCATGGGAGATTCCTTCAGTTCTTCTGGTACAGGCTGAAGACAGGCAGTCCTCAGAGGATGCATGACCTGGAAACTGTTGCAGTTGCTGGCAGCAGCTGAAGATACAATGTTGCAGAAATCATCCTAGCTTCTTTATTGCACTTTTGTAGAGTTCTGGAGCAGTCAGCGGTTGAACCGTTGGTAGAAGATGAAGTAAAGAATGCAGAGGATTCCTGCTGTAGTCTTGCAATCCGAATCTGACTAAACAACCAGAGGAGAGACCCTAAATAACCCTGAGAGGGGGTTTGGTCACCTAACCAGGTAAGCACCTATCAGGAGGGGTCTCTGACATCACCTGCTGGCACTGGCCATTCAGATGCTCCCAGAGTTCCCTGACCATCATGAAAACAAGATGGCAGAACCCAGGGATTCTCTGAAAGAGCTCTGGGCACCACCCCTGGGGTGGTGATGAAGAGGGGAGGGGTCACTCCCCTTTCCTTTGTCCAGTTTTGCGCCAGAGCAGGGGACTCGGAGTCCCTGAACTGGTGTAGGCTGGATTATTCAAGGAGGGCATCATCTGTGCCCTTCAAAGCATTTCCAGAGGCTCAGGGAGAATACCCCTCCTGAGCCTGTAACACCTATTTCCAAAGGGAGGTGGCGTCATGCCCCTCTCCTAAAGGAAATGCATTGTTCTGCCTTCCTGGGATTGAACTCCTCAAGCCCCAGGAGGGCAGAAGCCTGTCTGTGAGGTGGCAGTAGCTGGGGCTGCAGTAAAAACCTCAGAAGGCTGGTATGGCAGTAATGGGGGCCCACTGTGGAGCCCCCAGAGTGCATGGGATTGTGCAACCAATACTGGAATCAGTATTGGGGTACAATTCCCAGTTGTTAGACACCTTACATGGCCATATTTGAGAAGCTGCACATAGGTATTGACTTATGTGCACTACACACCTAAAATGGCATCCCGCACTCACTAAGTCTCTGAAAATGGGCCTGGGCGATGTGGGGGACATCTGCTAGTGCAGGGGTGCCCTCACACACAGGTACTTTGCACCCAGCCTTCAGAGTTGCAAGATTTGATATATATAGGTGACTTATAAGTGACCTTGTGCCGTGAAAATGGCTGTGAAATAGCGTATGCACTATTTCACACAGGCTGCAATGGCAGTCCTTTAGAAGCCTTTGTATGGGCTCCTTATAGGTGGCAAAATAAATGCTGCCATCCATAAGGATCCCCTGGAACCACAATGCCCTGGGTACCTATGTACCATATACTAGGGACTTATAAGGGGGGACCAGTATGCCAATTTGGAGTGAAATACTGAGTCACTAGTATGAAGTGACAAATTTATTTAGGAACAGAGAGAGCATGAGCACTGGAGTTCTGATTAGCAGGACTCCAGTGACAATTTAGAAAACAGTGAAACTCACTGACAAGTAGGCCACAAACCATAAGCACTGGGACAGGATCCCAGTGACCCAGTCAACACACTGGCAAACAGGCCAAAAACGGGGGTAACCATGCTAGAACGATGCTACTTTCTCACAATGTGTTCTTGCCAATCTAGTTTCAAATGGTTTGAGATTTTTATGTAGTGTTTGTGGAAATGAGGAATAAGCAAAAACCATTTTAATGCCCAGGGAAGTTACAATGACATAATGGTTTCTGTTCAATAGGAAGGTGTTAAGTAGAAAATCATGGGTGTTTTTTGTCTTTTCTCTAATGGAACATTCATTCTCCCAGAAATATTTTATCTTAAAAAGGAGTGGGCTGCTAAGGGCTATAATCAAAGAAACCATACCATTTTGGCACCAGTGCAAGATATTCATTCTCATTGATAAGGTGTTGTCTCAAATATCTTGTCATTGAGACTTTGGTTTGAGGAGAAAGGTATTAAGTTGATCAGTCTGCATTTATAATTTATTTTTGGATAAAGGCAACTGCTCATTATTTTATTGTTCTCATTACCTAGTGTATATTGTATACAGGCAGTAAGAGAGCAGTATGACTGAAGAGCAAGACCCAGTCCGGGAAAGTATCATAGCACTAAGTCTAGATTTAGACAATCTCAAAAACCCAATAATTTTCCCAATCCCACCTGAGATTCAAGACACTGTTCATGGCACTAAAGCAAGGCAGGCCATGGTACTCAGTGGCCAGATCACAAAAAAAGAACAGAAGCCAAGCAGCCAGTAGTTCAGTATCTAGGTGTAGTGGACTGCCGTCATCTTGAGTTAGGGAACTTGAGTGCATAGACATATTACATTGCTGATACCTACATCAGCTATATCAGGAGCTATATGGCCACACCCATTCAGGAAACAAATTGGAAGAGTTGCCCAATGTTCATCAAATATGATATATCCTTTCCAAACAACAATATGACATTGGTTGCAGCTTGTACATAAAGCCCAGAGGGGGCACATTAAGATTGCCCACCTTTGGCTTTCCATCTGCTGTCACAGGATTTCTAATGCTATTCATCATCCACACAAAGAACGCAATTTTCCCAAGAATCCAGCGGAGCAGACACAAGAGTGACGACCACATGACGGACAACTGGAATGTTGAGAATGACAAGTGACTTAACATATGGTTCAGGCCTTCTCTGTTGATCAAATTCAACCCAATCCCCTGCCCACATTGAACCAAATCAGTGTATTCAGTAAGGGAATGGGGGTGGAGCCATAACCATGTAGAAATCATGGAGCAAATACATGAAATGTAGTGGGGCCTAAAGAGGCAGGAAATAAGAGAACACACAAGGACTGATCTGAAGAGCTATCCTGGCCCACAATTTTACTAGGTAAAAGGCTGTTTTTCTAACTCAATGAGGAGCAGAGGGATGAACGATGCTTTCTTTACAAAGTTTACACTTTCTAAAATGGGCCAGCCCATTCACACAATATGTACAGTCTGGGAAAGGTCTGAAACATGATGAGAAGGCTGAGAAATAATACACGCCAATGTTAACATTCCCATTCCTACAATTACATGTCAGCATTCACTGATTTTTTCAGCTTAACATCACATTTTTATAAGTATCCTTCATTTCGTATAACTCCAACTCATTCTTGACTCCAAGAATTCATATTGAAACATGTTGGTAGATCACCAGCTCATCTACATGCAAATCATCTTCTGTAAAATGTACTTCTCTGTCAATAATTGTCCTGAAATGTACCACAAAATTGCTCTCTATTCAGCAATACATTTATGTATTCTCTATCCTGGGTTTTAGACATCCAGAACACATCCCACTTGACTTAGTTATGATCATATATCTATATATTAGAATAAAATATATCTTCAGTTTAAATTAGATGAAAGCGTTTTGGCGAGAACCACACTTATTAGGTCTTGCCTAGAAACAACTTTAACCGATTGTTTGCAACAGACCTGTTTTACTCACTATAAACGTAGAAGGGATTCAGGTCCACCCCCTGGTCAGAATTTGGCCTTTTTTCTATCTCATTTGCCTGCTTCTGAATTGATTGTGATCCTCCCTATTCTTGTGTTGGTCCTGTCGAAGTAGCATTTTAGCCTCACCATGTATTGATTGGACAAATTGCTTCCTCACTGCGGATATTCAGATCCTGCATTGCACTGCATGAGGAACTATGTTTGTTCTACCTGGTACTCCTGTTCACACTCCCATATCCCACTCCCACTTTCGCTTTATTTGCATTGCTGGCACTTCTGCAGCATTTAAGTGCTCCCCTCTGCTCCCTCAGAAGCATGTTACTGTATCTGGGGACTGCCATCTATTAATGAATTTAAAACATGTCAAGATTGCTGCCCTTCCGTCCAAATATATATGCAGATGAATGCAAAGATGGCTGCCATCCTAAAATGTTTTTTATTTTGATTTATCAGTCCACGATGGTCTTCTGCGCATGTGAACACACAGCTTCCCTCTTGAAATGGTTAAGAAAAACTATTTTTCTTCCTATACTTAAAGTAAAACTATTCGAAGATGGCTGACATAGATATAGTTGGATGTGCGTGTGTACATGTGTTGGTCCTACTGGGATACTTTCTCTCAAGCTTTATGGATAACTATTCCTGCATTTCAGGCATGCGTGTGCTCGCATGGTCATCATCCTGAGAATAGATTTTGTCAAAGGCTGTAAGTCTGTACCCTGGGGTGATAGGCAAGACCTGTTGACTTTTCCAACGCCTATTGTGAATGTCATGTACTATCTTAGACGTTATTGAATACAAACGTTTTCTATGTTTATTTTCATAAAGTAATATACTTGAGTTGTCTTAAAACATTACTAAAGAACTGTAATACATGTGAAATTAAAGCCGCTATCCTGTTAATGTTCACATGGATTTTAATTATAATGTGTAATAATTAGGGTTGTATGATAAATGAAATAAAATCTAACACATTCTATTAAGGATGATCTTGAAAATTAACTATGTTTTTCTGTGTGTTTTGCTGTAGTTCTGCAGAACAACAACACAGAAACTATATGAGAATCCACAATATTCATTAGGTAAACATTAAACAATTCATAACAGTGCAATTAAACAATTCGTGTGTACACACTTTGCAACCAGAAAGTATATCAGCATAGTGACTTAAATGATTGCAGATATTTTTTAATGTCCAGCACTAAGAATGAACTGATAAATTGAGACTCGGGTTGGAATCGTTGCTCAATGATTCAAAAATTCCTTCAAAACATCTTCTTAAGCATCTCAAAGGCACAGTCCTCAAATGCACCCATATATGGCAATCTTAACTTCTATCTAACCCGGTTTTACAAATGTATTGGTGAGTTATTCAGTGATATTTATTTTGTGGCAGCCAGTACTTTTTTTATAGATTAAAAAACAATGTACTGATTGTATCTACGTGGTCAAAGTCGACATTCAAGGTTAAAACCACAAAACAGGATTGCCACAACAAAAAAAAACTGAGAAAAAACACATCTTCCATTTTTCTACAAGGATGATAATCAAATTATGTTGAAAATAAGCATCTTTTTAGGGAGAGGAAGGGATAGGGGATTAGTTAAAAACACCTTTATTGTACAGGTCAGAAAATCACCATGATCGTGCTAATCTCACATTTCCTGCCTCATTAAGGTAGGTCTGTGAACCCCCATATTACAAAACACTGTTGGTCAGAATACTTCAACAATTTCAACAATGCAAATATGGGTATTTATCGATGGCCTGACTATATTTGTGAACAGTAGCAAACCAAAAGTAACATTAGATGCTCTGGTGCGCAGCGTTAGAAGATATGGCATTTTACAGACCCCCCTCTGCTCCATCTGCTTAGCAGAACAGCAAGCGTTGGATCCAGCATCAAGTATTAATGGTTGAGCTGCATGCAACGGGAGATTCTGACCCAAAATGTGGGCTTGATTCACATAGACTTTGTTTTGGTTTACTTTTGTAGTGCTACTGGTTTACACTATAAATTCAAAAGTAAGGCAGGACTACTCCAGGCTTATGCTTCAAGTTCAGGTCAGACCTATTCAGTTGATAAACACATTTGTACATTATTAATTCAACAAATCAGGTAAATATTGTTTACAGCCGCAATAGGAAATGGCAAGATTCAGATTCTACATGAAAGCAAAAATAATATGCTGCATTTTTGTGGTGGCAGGCAGATGAGACTTCAATGAAAACCTTCATTTGAAAATCTCTGTTTTGTCGGGTTTTTCTGGATTTTTTCGAAGTTTTATATACGCAAACTTGGCTCAAGGGCTTTAGATCACTTTACACAAGCAGATTAAATTACACAAGGTCAGATGAGTTTTATTTTATTAAGGCACTGGTAGATGAAGTGATTTGTCCAGAATCACAGGATAGTGAGGGGACGCTGGAACTCGAGTCTGATTCCCTAGTTTCAGAATGGACAGCTTTGGCTGTTATACCACATTTCATCCCCAGTCTGTAGCTAGTTTTCTGGTATGTGCTGGTGCAACCACATAAATGAATGGTGTAATTAATCTGTAAAAAAACAATCATTAGTGCCTCCTCTTATGCTCTAATACAGTGGTTCCTAACCTGTGATCCTGTGACCTCTGGGGTTCTTCCACAGCTACTCAAGGGGTCAGCAACTGCTTAGAAAATGTCTTTTAAGTGTGAAGCAATTGGAAGTTGTAAACTAATAATTTTCTTGGTATCCTCAGATTGATTTGTGGGAGCAATGAAGTACATCAAACAGAATGTAGAATGGGAGATCGCTGGCCTCAATTTTATTGAGAAAAATAATCCCATTAAAATTAAATAATTTATATATTTGTTTGATGGCTGTATCTTTTCAATTTTTTGTGTATTGGCTTGTGGTTCAAATCATAGAAATTGCTTAGACTGGGGCCCCCTGATTCCAGTATTAACTCAGTGGGGGGTTTACAGATCCAGTAATGATTCAGTGGTGGTCCCCGGAATCAAGGAACTGATTAAGTGGGGGTTTACAGAAATAAAAAGGTTAAGATTCACTTCTCCAGTGCATCTCTCAAGCACATTGTGCATTTCTCCCAAGATAGGTGTATGGTGTTATTAGCAACATGAGCTGCAGTCTATGTAAATGAGTTTGACATAAAAATATGTAAGTAAAAACACATCTTTTTTAAAAAGAATTTTTACGCCTGCTTTCATTGGGATTAACATATGATCTTCCCAGGCAAATTTCACATTTAAATTATGTCAGGCAAAGCACCATGTTGAAGATATTTCAGGGATGCACGGAGATATTAGCAGAAGGTGCCCAAACTCGCCCTGGGACGTCACAATTCCCTCATATCTCTTACTTGCTATAATTACAAAAGCTCATCCGATTCAGTACCAGCAAACAACATACACTCAGACGTTTCTACCCCAGGGAAGAATGCAGGCAAGGCATTAATAAAGCAGAGTAAAATAACTTAATTGCTAATGAGAAGCTCACAAAGTCCACTAAACCACCCTCGTGTTGATGACTAATGAAAGAAGGTAATTGAACTTGACATGATTGATGCTACTGATTTTTTTAGGATGTGTTGGGTTCACTGTCATACTGGCAATGCAAGTACAATGCAATGATAGATTGCTACTTGCTATGTATGAGTTATGCCTCTACTTTTAATTAATAAAATTGAACTCTCTGTAAATCAGCAGAATCAATGAAAAAAGTAACATGGTGTTCAGACAGCATCAAAGCAGTTTAGGAGTGTAAATTTATGCTTCAGTCCAATCAAGTGTGTTAACATCCACGGGACGTTCAGCTGTAGAGCTGTAACAAGAAGCTTGTGCTACATAAAAAAGAAGAAAAAAAACATTTGTGCACTACATATATAATCCAAAGAACTGCGTTCCTATTTATCGGGTAATGCACCTAACTCAAGCAAATATTCATCCTTACAGATACGATGACAGCACCACTAAATACACAGTACATTTTTCCACTGTGAAAAAATGTAAACAACTCGGATCACTTAGAAATATGCACACAGCACCAGCGAGCAAAGCATCCTACACTGGTCCAAAAAAGGTGAGCAGTTGGTTTTGATGACATGGTTGACGATGTCCCCACACAAAAACACAGAGGCCACATGAGGAGTAGTATGGTTGCAGTCCTCTCTGATGAGCGAATGTGTAGAGCAGTGCTTCCCTAACACTATAGATCCACAATTGTAGAATGACAATCTTTCACCACTCCCATTGCTTTAATAAACATTAATGCCCTTCAATATCGGACTGCGGCTAAGATATTGATCTGCTCATAAAAGTGGCAGATAGTGAAATGAACTGAGGTCTGAAGCTGGAACACATTTCAGAGTGAGGTGCTGACCTGTGGCACTTGTTCTCTAAAATCACAAGGCCTCTGAAAATCATGTTTGTATTGGTGAGTTTAGCAAATCTGAATAAAATCCTTCTAAAACAGAGTATGGGGTAAGGCCTCGTGTCAATTGTGGTGATTAAACAAGGCCTAGTGAGAGGTTGTGGTGTGTGTGTGTATACAGACACAGCCCAAGGACATTGGATTACTTTACATGGGCACCAGATTACATTGCACAAGGTCACATTTATTTTATTTTGAGCACAGAATATTTAGTGATTTGCTCAGAATCAAAGGATGTTCAGCAAACACTGGGAGTCAACTGGGATCCCTAGATCCAAAGTCAGTCGTTTTGCCATTAGGCTACTTCCATATTTCTAAATTTATGTGTGAAAGTCACATATAAGTGGTAAAGTTATGTATGCTCAAGTATAATATGGGAAGTAAAGAAACAGCAGCAAAATGTACTGATAGATTCACCCGAAGGCTTACTTCGGCATACTTGCAAGTGTTTGTTTTAAAACCAAACTCAGGAACAAAGTTCACCACATTTGTAATGGTGCACAAACAGAGCTAAACATTTTAAATATTACTTACATACTGACCTGAACTATTGGGACCCACCAAAAACCACCTTGCAACCCACCACTGGATCCTGACCCAGACTTTGGGAAACTGTGGTGAAGAGAGATCCAAGATGCTGCATAGTCATCATTTTTATGTGTGGTACACAAATCAATAAGCAGCTGACTTACGAGATATACTTTGTGTTAGTATTAAACATAGCCCTGTGTGGTGGACAGGAATATTGTAGCCATTACTTAAATCCTGAGATGAGCATGGCGGACTCATTGCTGTAATGCTCTGTGACTTTCACCCTGCCATCCTTCACTACTCCTGCCCGGCGTCTGAAGGGGAGAGGTTGCCGGTGCTCCTCTGCGACTCTGCCGTGGCAGCCTCACTGCATTCCATGGCTGGCGGGCCACCCTGAGAGATGTGGCTGCTCCAGCAATGCCGCAGCCTAGCTGTAGTGGATGTGGTGGATGCGCGGCTCTTGCCGCGTGACACCGTGCTGATCTGAGGTGTGACCACCACCATGCCCGCTGCCAGCAGCTGCCTACCTCGGGTGAAGGATCTTGACACTCACCCTCGGTAAGACAAAGCCACACCACCACTGAGGTGACCCAGGTTGCGCTGGAGGACTAGAAATCCCTTCCCTCCACTGAAGGCCTAACTCTGCTGCCCGGGAAGGATTCCCCTGGGGCCACTGAGATGAAAACTGAACTCGCACCGTGCGCCTCCCACCACAGCCCAGCTACAGTCCCTTCTGGAACTACTCTTCCTGCTCAATTGTATGCTGCCTCATGCCTGGAAAATTACTACATTGACGGGCCTTCACCCCATGCCTGCCTCTATAGATCAGCTCGAGGGAGTGACTCATGGGGGAGCTAGCTGCTAGAACTCCCCCCCTACTGACTTCCTACGCCCTGTGCTGGGACCCCTGATCGACCATATCCTAGGCTGCAGGACCCATCCATGTTGCACTCACCTGCCTTCCTGATCATCTGGCCCCTACAGCAGGACATTATTAACCATTCCAGAGTAACAAAGTGGGCACTACCGAAGACTACGATAACTGTGAGGCACAGACTGCTAGATAGCATCCCAAGTTCTCTTTTCATTCGCACTACAGTTCTACATTCTGGTGACGCCTATCCCATAAAGTGGATAGTTGGGAGCATCTGGCTGGCCTGGTAGTGTTAACGGAGGCCTTATCAGATGCATAATTATATCACCCTCATCTTCCAGGTGGGGGACCTGTCTTTACTATTGACTGCACTGGGCTACATTGGATGGCTCCCTGGTAATGTGAACCCATCAACAGAGTCCATCACTCACACCTTCGAAACACCATAGTTGTTAGTGGGCATTGCACAAGAAACACTTATTCCTGTCCATCACTGGCTGCCAAGGGACGTCCGAAGACCTCCACGTCCTCAATCCCACAGCTCGATTCCCCTCCACGATTTCAGACACCCTCCTCCAGGGCCCGTCTACCGCTCCTACTGCAGTCCTCACAGGACCACCTAGATCAAACATTGTCAGGCATTAAAAACTCATGCAAATTCATGGAGAGTGCCTTAGGGTCATTGGTCACGAGTTCGTCTTCCTTAGGTATGACCATTGAAACTCAAGTACTGCATGGCTGAGGGGGAGCGGACCCTGGCCTCTCTACAACCACAATCAGACAATGCGCAGGCTATGTGAGACCTACAAGACAGAGGTTGCACCCTCGAAGACCAGGCAAACGATGCCAAGGGTCGCTCACATAGGAGCAACATACGTATTATTGGCTTGCTGGAGGGTGTGGAGGGGACGGATCCATTCCAATTCCTACATATTCGGTTCTGCTCATATTTTTAATCCTCAGGCTTCACTATGTTCCACTCACTGGAAAGGTCTTGCTGGATCCCTGCCAGTAGGGGCCCCTTGGTGTCTCTTCCCTGACCTATTTTGGCAAAACTTCTCCACTACAGAGACCACAATGCCATTTTGCGTGCGGCCTGCCTGAGGGGCTCTTCATACGGGCGAAAGTGCACATGATGATGTTCCTTGACTACACCATCGCAGTACAATGCCATGGCACGTTACTTGAAGCAAAGAAGTGCATCTGGCAATTAGGAGTCCAGTTTTCCAAGTTGTTCCCAGCTAGATTGAAAGTTTTGTACCATGACGAGACCTACTTCTTTGCAGACCGTAAAGAAGTGTGAAACTGGACCAAAAAACATTTTGGTTCCTCAATACCAGAACCTCCCTCCAAAGCCAAAACATCTGCTAGGCCTAAGAGGAAATGCACTGCCCACTTATAGAAAAGCCTTCCTCTCACAACCACAAGGTCCCGACTGCCTGCAGCTTCTGATCTGTAACAAATGATACAACAAGTCACAACCAGGCCAAGGAGGCAGTGGTACAGCTAAACTCAGAGACTGTCCTCTCCTACATCGACAGCGGCCCCCACATTTTATCCACAGAAG
This sequence comes from Pleurodeles waltl, assembly GCF_031143425.1. NCBI lineage: Eukaryota > Metazoa > Chordata > Amphibia > Caudata > Salamandridae > Pleurodeles > Pleurodeles waltl. The sequence continues at coordinate 420,328,900 of NC_090438.1, forward strand.
GAGACTCTAATTCCCTCTAGGGGTCCACCCTCCCACTGGTGACCCCCTCAGATAGCAGAAACAATAATAAAACACCTTTACATTTAGTCGCTGACTGAGAGGAGCTTTGTGTTTGTGTTTTTTTTAGACACAACACACCATATCTGCAGTTATATTATTGCCAATAAGTTTCTGCTGCTGCTTGTGACCTTTGCTGCTGTGCCAGTGGTCAAATATTCATGGGCCTGCCCAGGCTGCCGGGTCCCGACATGATATGCCACACTGGAACTAACAGGGTGGATAACCCTGCTTCCACCTCTCCAAAGCCTTATGGTCAGCCCCCACATATTGCGATTTGTTCTTACTGTTAATCAGTTTGGGTGTTCTGCCTGTTGCGGAAGGCTTGGCTTGTTCGCACCTATCCCCTCCCACATGACTTACACTATCCATAACTCAATACCATGGCTATACCCTGTGCTCATGTAATTTGAACACCCCAGGGGTTGCATCAGTGCACAGAGGCACCCAGTGTACATGCGATTCTCCCCTGCAACCTTCACAATTTACCAATCAATGACACGTGCCACCGCTGCCTGCTTCCTCACACGCAACATGAAAGGCATGTACACCACCCAGAAGTGCTACTCTATTTATTTGTATCACAAATGCCAACACCCTCACATAGTCTTCCTACAGAAGGCCCAAATTACTTCCTTAGAACTACCCCAACAACAAAAGCACTAGTGAGGCTCCATCCGCGAAACCACATACTCAGCACATGCCAGAGGAGCCTTGGTATGGATCCGCCCAGGAACCCCTTTCCAAACGCTCGAGGTCATTGTGAACAATGGAGATAGATATGTCTTCCTGGATGGACACCATATACGCCCCAAATATAGACCAAAATGTCTTCTGGACTACACTAGCCACAGTGCTGTCCCAGAAGATTTACCTGCACCCTCGACCTTAATTGCTCCCACCCGCTACTCTCCCAATCTCCCCCATCCTCACAGGCTTCCAAATTTGCATAGTGGACACAAAACCTTTTGCTCGTAGACCCTTGAAGATCCCTCATCCCCTCGGCTCAGGTTTACTCCTTTTATTCCTGACCCCACAACTTATATGTAAGACTAGACTGCATACTCTGCTCCCACTCACTTCCCCCATCTTTCTGACAGGCAGACTATCTGGGAAAAGTGATCAAAGATCATGACACCGATGCCCTTTACATTCAGTGGGGCATCCCTGACTCCAACATGGCGTCTTCCCCATGTGTGTTTGGAAGATCTGGCATTCCATGATGCCCAAGCTGATCACATCTGAGACTACTAAGAAAATAATGGCAGCACCACCTCCGATAAACTTAATGAGTGGGATGCATTCAAAGTTGTCACTGAGGATGTTGCCTTCAGGAGATTGTTGGAGTTTGATGTGCACTACACAAAGAGATTGAAGAAGTTTGAGGCTGTATTCCCCATTAAAGAGCCAAACAGAAGAGGACCCATTCTGCTTTGCAGAACCCAAATGGCACTTCCCTCCATACTGAAATGCCTCCACTGCTACAATTGTACCACTTTCACAACAAAACCTCACACGAAGGGCAATATATCAGGTTGACTCCTTGCCTGGTTCAGTTGCCAGGAACAGAGAGAAACCTCCATCCTTGAATCACAATTCCCCTCTGTGACTACCCTTTGTACTCAATCTGACATAATATCAACCTTCCAGAGCTATTATTCCTCTATATACTGCACACAGAGGTTGACCCCGAGGCAGAATTCCTAAACCATCTCCCCCTGCCACGCATTGACATAGACAGCACTGGATACTCCCATTACCCCAGCCAACATCAAACAGGATATCCAAGACCTTGCCAAAAATAAAACATGCAGTCTGGATGAGCTACCAATAGAATATTAATGTACATGTTCTAACATCCTAGCCCCTGTCCTACCAAATATGAATAATGAGACCCTATTTCTCTGCCACCTACCATTCTCCCTGCATGAATCACTCCTATTCTTGACTCCCAAACCTGGCCAGGACCCCAGAAATGTGCTGCCGTACTGCCCGATTGCTATATTAAGCATAGATTATAAAATCCTGGGGAAGGTCTTAGCTGCCAGATACACACAAGCCCTACTGGACCTTATACCGTTGCTCCAGAATGGACTAGTGCAGGTTGTAGCACATCCCATACCTTCGCTGGCTGTTCCATATGCAGAACCAGATCCGTGACCAGTTCCCATAGTCACCCTTTGACATTCTAGACTGGTCCTACCTTTTCCATGTTCTTGGAAGAGTAGACAAGGATCCTCGCCTCCTTGCCCACACAAGACTTTCATATACAGCACAGCTATCAAGGGTGTGGGTGGGGCATCTTATATCAGACAAGTTTGTGATTAAGCATTGTGTGGACATAGTTTCCCACTCTCACCACTGTTTTTTGCAGCAGCCATGGCACCCCTGGCAGCCCTACTTCACCTTAGTGGGTTCCAAGGGGGTATACCTTTATCAGACACAACACACACAGTGTCACTCTACGTGGATGACCTCCTTCTGTACCTGTGCAACACCTACTGTGGTCCTTGCTGACGTATCTGGTGAACTGGGATGAATCATCAATCTACCGACTCCATGCAGTTCTCCTACTACTTGAATTGACCATAGATGACATCTCCCTCCCTTGGAGCACTTCCGTGGTACGCTACTTGAGCATCCACATGTACCATACCCCAAAGACCTCTATGAAGGGAACGTTTGCGCAGTATTGTCTTCGCTCAATCCTCTAGTATACTTTTGGATCAAATTGATCCTAGACGCCATGGGATGAAACACTCTCTCAAAAATGGGGTTGCTACCCTGTCTTCTCTATTTCTTTAGTATCTTCTTGGTAATTCCCCCAGAGCATTCTTTAAGGAATTAGTTATGAAACTTATGTGGGGCAGGGGACACTGCAGAGTTGCTCTGAAGAACCTGTATTCCCTGCCCCTTCCCAAGCACCTATCAGGAGGGGTCTCTGACGTCACCTACTGGCACTGGCCACTCAGAGGCCTCCATTGTGCCCTCACACCTCTGCATTCAAGATGGCAGGGGTCTGGGACACACTGGAGGAGCTCTGGGCACCACCCCTGGGGTGGTGATAGACAGGGGAGTGGTCACTCCCCTTTCCTTTGACCAGTTTAGTTGGGGGATCCCTGAACTGGTGTACACTGGCTTATGCAAGGAGGGCACCTTCTGTGCCCTTCAAAACATTTCCAGAGGCTGCGAGAGGCTACTCTTCCCCAGCCCTTAATACCTATTTCCAAAGGGAGAGGGTGTAACACCCTCTCTTAGAGGAAATCCTTTGTTCTGCCTTCCTGGGACTGGGCTGCCCAGACCCCAGGAGAGCAGAAACCTATCTGAGGGTTGGCAGCAGTGGTAGCTGCAGAGAAAACCCCAGAGAGAAGTTTGGCAGTACCCAGGGTCCATGCTGGAGCCCCAGGGATGCATGGATTGGCACCCCAATATCAGATTTGGCATGGGGGTACAATTCCATGATCTTAGACATGTTACATGGCCATATTCGGAGTTACCATTGTGAAGCTACATAGAGGTATTGACCTATATGTAGTGCATGCGTGTAATGGTGTCCCCGCACTCACAAAGTCTGGAGAAATTGCCCTGAACGATGTGGGGGCACCTTGGCTAGTGCCAGGGTGCCCCCTCACACTTAGTAACTTTGCACCTAACCATCACTAAGTGAGGGTTAGACATATAGGTGATTTATAAGTTACTTGGTACCTCACTTGCATGGGTAGGCCTAATTCTCGTGACAGGAAACGCAACATGGTCATATCACATTTTTACATTGAAATCTGTGCATTTTTTTAAACTAGACATCTGAGGCAATCCAGGATGGGATGACTTGTGGGGCTCTCACAAGGTTCTGTTACCCAGAATCCTTTGCAAACCTCAAAGTGTGGCCCAAAAAAACTTTTTCCTTGCATTTTGATGACAGAAAGTTCTGGAATCTAAGAGGAGCCACAAATTTCCTTCCACCCAGCATTCCCCCAAGTCTCCCGATAAAAATATTACCTCACTTGTGTGGGTAGGCCTACCGCAGGCAACAGGAAATGCCCCAAAACACAACGTGGACACATTATATTTTCCCCAAGAAAAGAGAGCTGTTTTTTGCAAAGTGCCAAGCTGTGGTTTTTGGCTTCTAGCTCAGCCGGCACATAGGGAAAGCTACCAAACCGGTGAATTTTTTTAAACTACACTCCTAGGGGAATCCAGGATGGGTGACTTGTGGGGCTCTCACCAGGATCTGTTACCCAGAACCCTTTGCAAACCTCAAAATCTGGCCAATAAAACACTTTTCCCTCACATTTTGGTGACAGAAAGTTCAGGAATCTGAAAGGAACCACAACTTTGGAGGAATTTTTTTTTTTCTGTTTCATCCCTGAGTATTTTTTTAAAGCTCTATGTGCCCATCCCCAACAAAAATTACAGCAGATTTTGTGATTAGATGGACATCATTGACTTTTTATTTATTTAACATGTTTGTAAACCGCATACTATTGCCAAAACTTGCACCTTGGTGCTAGAGCTAATTGAAGATTCAACCTGCGAGACAGTAAGTGGAAACTACAATCAACAAGCAGAAGAAAGCTGACTGCAGAGCCTACTTTGAAAAAAGCCAAGATTTTAATGTCTTCCTAAAAGGTAGAGGATGTGGGATTGACCTAAATTAGGAGGGCAACTTGTTCCAGGTCTGAGCTTATTTACAGTGAGCAAATTGGCAGTGCTTGAATGGAAGCATCTTTCAGGAGTGTAACGCTTTAGTTTCTGCTGTAGTGGAAGTGGGCCGTGTACATGTAAAGCTTAAAAAAATGCACATAGCTTTAAAAACTATCCTCAGGCAATTTGGAAACCAATGGAGGACTTTTAGGGCTTTAGAGGCCGAAAACCTGTAGGATCTATTTAATGCAAGGTTGGCTGCTGCTACTTGAACTCAGTGCAGTTTACTGATCAATGAATCTGGGGCGCTGAGCAGGAGGGCATTTCAGTAATCTAGCCTGCTCATTATAATTCTGTGCTTAATAGTAGAGTGGGATTTGTTTGGTAGGATGAGTAGCACCTTCCTAAGATCACTTAACAATGCAAAGCAGGTGCTAGTGACTCTGATAACATGCCCCTCCAGAGATAGCTTGTCACTGAACAGAACCCCCAGATTAGGAACTGTGCTGGAAGGGAGCAGATTGCTTTTCATCAGTAAGGGCCAGAAATGTAAGGAAGCTGCATAGAGATTTTATTAGCTGATCAGCAGAGAATTTTTTTTTTTATCCCTGTTTAACTTAAAGCAATTAAGGTTCATCCACTTGATGACATCTAAGATTCCTTTTTTATATGTTTGCCACAGAATGTTTATCATTCAAAGAAAGGATCAGCTGTGTGTCATCTGCATAGTTAACTAGCATACTATCATATGATTTTACCAGAGAGGACAGTGGTCTCATGAATACATTAAACAGGACTAGGCTTAAAGGCGAGCCCTGAGGGACTCATTTTACAAGCTTGTAAATTGAAAGCAATAGGGTGGCTCAGCAACGGTCGGAGAACGTCCAGCTAAATAAGATTCAATTCACTTCATGATCAAGTCTCCTACCCCAATTTCGGCTAGCCTTTCAAGAAGAGTTTTACGGTTGACCGCGTCGGAGGCCACCAACAGATAACCAGGGCTTTTGGCTGGACCCTATCTACTCTCGTGTAGCTGGTCCAAGGCGACAAGTTTAGCTGACTCAATTTCATATCCTGGTCCGAACCCAAATTGTCCCTCTTCTCAGAGGGAGTGTGTTTCCAAATATCGTGAAAGCCTTTTACTCACTTATTACTCCAGAATTTTCATGGGGAAAAGGAGAAGTGAACGAAACCTAAAGATATTAACCACTGAGGGATCTGTTGTAGGCTTTTTCAGGAGTGAAGTAACAATGGCCCTCTTCCTTATTGAGAGAAATACCCCAGATTGCAAAGACTGATTATACAATCACAAGATCAGAAGAGCAAGCTCATCTCCCAGCTCTCTATAAACCCTAAGTGGTATAGAGTCTAGGGGGATTAAGATGAAATCAGTCTGACTAAGGATTGAAAAAGTTCCTCAGAAATAGGCTCAAACAACTGAAATCTATTTTTCTGATCCTCCAACATAGTCTTGCAGGCTAGAGGCTTATCAGAACTGCTGAAACACCGCTGTGTGCTTGGGGATTACTTCTCCACTGGACAGTAGGGTCCTTCTTAGTAGAGGAAGTAATCAGACTAGGGACTGTATGCTGAAACTGAGAGCAGAGATCCTCTAAGATCTTACAGATCTTGTTATCAAAATAATTGACAAGATTATCACAGAGTTTCTGTGATAGAGGGACTCCCTGTGTAACACATTCAGGGAGGATAAACACCTTTTTTGAGCTGTTTGTGGTGGAGAGAATGGTGTTGGTGTAACATTCAGTCTTTGCTCGCCTGATCTCAAGTTTATACTCACAAATAGCTTTTTTTAAAACCTCTTTTTTACCTTCTTTATACTCCCTATGCCAGTTATGTTCTAGTTGTCTACAGACTCCTTTCAAGGTTTTCAATGAGTCATTATACCAAGGTGCAGAGGATTTACAGCAGCATTTTATGCTCTTAAACAGGATAAATGTATTCAATGTCTCCAAAATCTTCTGTTCATAAATTGAACAATTAACCTCAAATGGACTTCCAGGATAGAAAAATGTGGAGAGGCTAAAAATAGGTCTCAATAATGACTTGTCCCCTATCAGCTTGTGCCAGGGTCTAACTTGTCTTATGCTCCTCCTTTGCTGTTTAGGGTGATCAAGACTATTCACTGTTAGACCAAAGACAACCAGGGCACGGTCACACCAGGGTAGGGGAAGAATCCTATTCACATAGATCAGCCCTTTTGGGGCAAAGATCAAATCCAGGCTGTGGCCTGCCCAAAGAGTTGTGCGTAAAGTGTGTGTACGTATCATGTAAGATTGATAAAGGTCAAACAGATGTAAGCCTAGACAGAATGTTACAAAACAGCTCAAGGGCAGCATATGGTTGTTCTATGTTTTAGTGGTTGTGTTCAGAATATTGTGAACAACAATAATGTGCCAAATCTTTAGAGCTGGCATGGGTTCTCCATATTGTTTGCTTTCTATCCTCCTGTTTTGACTGCCGAACTTCGTTTATGCTGGCTTTATGGCTCTTTGAACTTTTCACTGCTGACCAGTGTTAAAGTCATTTGTTCTGTGCCTAAAACATGGTAATATTGGCTTCCCCATGATTTCCATATTTTATTTACAGGTAAGTCCCCAGTAAAGTGCACTATGTGGGCCCAGGACCTGAAAGTCAAATGCTGCTAGTGGCCCTGTGGGAATGGTTGTAACACCTCTACAGTAGCCTTTCAAACATGCCTCAGGCCTGCCAATGCAAAGCTTGTGTGTGCAGTTTAAACTGTAATTTCGACCTGGCAAGTGTACCAAATTTCCAGGCCCAAACCCTCCTTTTTATTACATGTAAGCCAACCCTAATGTAGGCCCTAGTTAAACTCAGGGGCAGAGTGCAGTGTATAGAAACAATTGGACATGTTCTTTTAAGTTTAACAAGTCCAGATAGTGAAAAAGCTCAAATTCATTTTTCACTGTTGCAAGCACAGTCTCTTCCAGAGGCTAACATTGGGGTACCTTAAAACATCTTTTAAGTGTAAATTCCAATTAGGAACCAATAGAAAAATGGAGTTTGGTATTTCTGGACTCACAATTTAAAAACACATCTTTAGGTACATTGGGTTTTTCAATTGCCAGTCTGAAAATGCCACTTTTAGGAAGCTGGCATTTTCCTACCTTAAGAATTCTTTGCCTAAGCCTGCCTCTGAATTAGCATCTGTGTTTAGGTGACAGCCGCCATTGTGCATTTTCTCCAGACAGCCACACAAATGAAGGGATGGGTGTGACAGGAGATACATCAGCAGCCATTTACGTACTGATGGTCTTCCAGGAGCAAATTTCCATGTGTTTAATGTGTTTTGGGAGTTGAACACTTACTTACAAACTACATTGAAGAAGTATATGGATAACCCCAAATGTAAGAGGACCGTAAATACCTACAAACTAACATGTATGTGAATTTCTCTGAATGGATAGAAATATTTTCCCTGTGTAGAAAAAAGAAATACAATTGTAAACTTGGTTTTAGTTCATTTTTGACACATTGCCACATGCAAAACATGTTTGCCTGTTCCAATTCTAAACTGGTAAATCCATATCTGAGTGCTCCAGAAAATGTGTGACTTTTGCAGAGTTCCAGTAATTGTGGAATTATTTCTGAACTCTGAAAAAGACATCTGCCACAAATGTGGGCATAACACTATATGAATAAATGTATCACTTTCTTCAGGGAGCCTTAGTGAATCAGTGCCCAAAAAGGGAGATAAACTCAATTTGAAAAGTTCAGTATTCAGAGTGCACATTGCTGTACTTTATGTTATTGTTGCTGCAGTGTTATGGTGATCACAGTGAGAGGTCAACTAACATCATAGACCTCCCTCCATAGCGATTATAAATCTGTACTGCTGCTGCACCATCCTTGTACTTCTAGAGGTGGGTGTATAGTCCTTTATCACTTTTACAAGTGCTAGTCAGCCAAAAGAGATAATAATGATTGTCATTTCCACTTTATGGGTTTTGGGGGTTAAGCTTCAATGCACATCTGCCTTTCTAATGCAGTCGCGGCTCGCGGAAGGGAAAAGGGGTGGGGCAGCATGGCACGTGGAACAACAACAAAAAAATATAATAAGAAGAAACTTAACTTTCTGGCCCCCCACTTCGATCCTCTCCGGTCCTCCACTGTAGGCACAGGCTCCCATCCTGCCCTGCGTCCAATCCTAACACTGCTTTCATGCTGCTGGCAGCATGAAAGCATGCTAGGATTGCTAGGATTAGGGAGCACCGAGCTAAAGCACTCCAAGGCAGAGTGAGAGTCTCTGCCTGCTCTCTCCCACCCGGAAACATAGTGGCGGGCTGGATAGAGAATAGTGCGAATGTATGTTTGGCCAGCCCGAGACGGCCAGCAAATCATACATGCACACTGAGGGAGAATACAGTCCCTATCACGCCCCATGGCCCCACCCCTTGTACAGTAAAACCATAATAACCTTGGTTGATTATGGTTTTACTGTGAACATTTTGCACCTGCTGATGGTTCGGGCGAAACTCATCCGCCATAGCGGAGGAGCCGTTCCTCTTTAAATGTTTGATGGGCCTGTCTGTCTGCTTCCTCACTGAAAGAAAGACCTCTCTCCTATACGACCATGCCCGGAGGGAAGGAGCATTGTTTATGTTTTTCTCCATTCATAAATATGGGCTGATGCACAAAGGCACTTATGACTGCTTGAAGTAGTAGTACTCGTGTACTACTACTCCACAAACTCTTCATTTCCTAATTTGGAGCAACACATCTAAAATGGGGATAAAATGTGAATGTTAGTGGACTAGACATATAAAGTTAGTACAAATATAAAGGAATGTGTCTTTTTGTACTTTTACTATTAGGGTATTAGAGATTGCAGGTCAGATTTACAAAGGCATTAATGCGTATGTGAAGCAGTATTTCTGGAGTGCTAATCCATGTACCCATCAATGGCTTTGTAAATTAAACCCCAATCAGTTCATATATTTGCTCTGTATGTGCAGTCTCTTGTCATTGTTATTATTGATGTATTGATGTTGTTGCATGTGCGCTGTATAATGCTCTGTTGGTGGTGGTCTTCTTTGCGCTGACAGGAAAAATCAAGCATTTGCAATGCAACGGGTCTCACATTTGCTCAAGTTAGAGCTATTAGCATTGTAAACTCCTAGCCGGACATTTCTTGGCACACAAATTACCTGAAAAAAAAACGCTATTGTTCTATGTAAAATGCACTGCGATCGCACTGAAATTGAAAACGGAAAAACCGAGCGCGATCGCACTATGTAAACCGCAGCGCGATCGCGCGGCAAGGAAAATAAACAGATAAAGTAGTCCCGAAACCATGCTGAAAACATCGAGCCTCGAATGGTTTCAGTAGTTTTCTGGTGCTGTGTAGGTGGGCGAAACAGCAGAAAAGGCATGGCGTAGGCATGCCTTTCACAAATGAAAGCTAGTGGATTTTAAAAGGCAAGCCCACGAACCAATGAAAAAGTGACTGACGTGACATGGGCGTGGTTAGAAGCCCAAAGTGAGATTACAGCATGGTACGGAGAGCTTTGCGCTCGCCCATAGAAGGAATCGGATATTAAAAGGAAAAGAAAGGGAAACTGAAACACAGCATGCACAAGCCAGAAACACAACTCCCCTAGTGCTGATATTTTCCACTAGAATTTCAATTCTTCATTACATCAACAGGGCTTCTAGAAAAATAACATACTTTATAAGTTGGTGTTGATGCTGAGTAGGACTACTTTTACAGGGAAGATATTTGTGTTTTTTTTATGTAGCATTTACTACCTGCAACAGAACAAGTGTTGTTTATTAATATCAAAAGGACAAAAGATGAGCTGCGTCTGGCCAGCCAGCAGAATTGTTTTGAACATTTCGAGCAGATTTTAGCAGCATTTACTTCGCTCCCTGGCTATCTCACAGGCTGTAGGAGATGTGCACACCCTTCTTCTCCTTGGTGCAGAATTGTAGATTTGCTGTTGTATTTTTCCCTTCCTCTCATCCTCGCTCGCCACTTTATAAAAAAAAACGAAAACACTAGAAATGGAAGTATACATTGCGCTGGAATGAACAGCAGCTGAAAAGCAACGTCAAACAGGACCACTGCGATAGGTGAGGCAAATAAATTCCCTTTTTGTAGGACCTTCTTGGCTTGATTGCTGAACTCCGCGAATGCTTTTCTATTGCTGGTGTCCTGTTGTACACCTGGTAATTATAGAAGTACGGTGTATATAGAACCATTTCATGTCTGTTTAATAGACAGGGGCGTTTTTGAGTGTCATGAAAGACACCATGTCAACAGCCAGGCTGAATATAAAATATAGTGTTCCCTGGCCTCCCTTTAGCAATTGCCCAGGCCACTTTCTTGAGGAAGATAAGCAGGTCGACCTGACAGAGGCAGTCATTTGTGAAACTGTGCTATATGGTGCGGAACAAGCTATTTTCCAGGTACTTGGCAATCAGAAGTCCTTTTCATGTGAATTTAGTGCTTGTAGGTGACGGACTGAAATTACTAAAAGCTGTGCTCCCTGTTCTTCCAGGGAATACACGTGGCGCTCAGCGAGACATTGTACACTTAGAAAGCACAACATGCGGTTAAGCTCTAAATCTACTCTGTGAGGACCACATATTTAATGTGAAATTAATAATCCTTGTCAATGACAATTCAGTAATGCACCTCTTTATGGGGAACTGTACCAAAAAATGTATTATGTGAATGTGTTCTTGTGACTGGGTACTAGTACAGCATGCTCGAATAACCAAGCAAACAAGATTTAGTCATTTTGTTACATATAGGCCTAGGTATGATTTCGTCATTTTTTTTAAATACAGGCCAGTGCATGCGGTGGGAACGGTGGGGTCGCAGAATAAAGTCAAGCGATTAGATGACGAGTAATTCAGACAGCTTTTTATTGCCATAGTACACAGAGATCATTTAGGAGAAATTACAGTTTCTGGTTAAACCTACGGTTGCACGGTCATTCACAGTAATAGTTGGGAAACTTCCATCAGATAGTCTAGTGCGCATTTTCCATTTATCCGTTAGCACTAATGATTGGTTGGAATGGGCAAAACATTTTATCAAAATGAGAAATGTACGGAGTCCACCGTCTTTTTCTGCGTTCCATCTTTTGAATTTTCCTCCTGATTGCATGTGATATACAATCACAAAGTTAGCCAGTGTGATTGTCCTACATGTTAACCAACTTCGTTGACAAAACCCATACTTTCAAAAACTTTTAGTGTAGGGGATACGTTGTTATGTTGTGGGAGCGTTGGTGATCTTTCTGCACATTATAACAAGAAAGAGGGAAAGTTGTTATGTTGTAGGTGTAGCAGTGATTGATTCATAGGATGTATCAAGAGAGGACATGCATATTAATGATGCGGGGCTGTGGGTGATCCGAGTGTGGGAAGACTGTAGCAAGAGAAGGAAGGAGTGTTATGCTATGAGGCTGGAGGCGATCCGTGTGTGGATAGATAATAGCAAAAGAGACAATGCATTGCTATCCTGCGGGGATTCAGGTGATCCGCGTGAGTGAATATTATTGCAAGACAGGAGATATATTGTCATGCTGTGAACCTGGGGTGATCCACATCGAGGAAGATCATACTAAGAAATGAGATGCATCGCTATGTTGTGGGGGTGATCAATGTGTATGTTATAGCAAGAACGGGGATATGTTAATATGTTGTGGGGCTGGTGGTGATCTGTGTGTAGACTATAGCAAGAGAGGGGATGTACTGTTATGGAGCTGGGGTAACATGTGAGTAGGAAGATTATAGCAAGAGACCAGATGTAGTTTTCATGTTGTGGGCCTAGGGGTGATCCGAGTGGGGGAAGACTGTAGCAAGAGATGAAAATATGTTACACAGTGGGGATGGACGTTATCCGCGAATGGGAAGATTACAGCAATAGAGAAAATGTATTCTTCTGAGGTTTGCGGAGATGCGCGTGTGTGAAAATTACAGCAAGAGAGGAGATCCATTGTCATGCTGTGGGCGATCTGCGCCTAGGAGCATCATAATTAGAGATGAGCTGTGTTGTCATGTTGTGGGGCTGAGAGTGGTCAGTGTGTGGGAAGATCACAGCTTGAAGAAAAAGGTCTGTTCGAAAGCTTTGCATGACGGAGCAGAGGGCTGTTTCATCTAGTTATTTGCAACCTCCTTACCCTTCTTCATCACAACTGACCCGATAAACCATAAAAAAATAAATATTTGTGCCGTTTTGTGCCTGTTGAATATTTGCTATGAAATATTTTTACAAGTCAATGAAGTCTTTATTCGATATTTCATCATAAAAGACATGCTACACGTCATAATACTTATAAAATTATCAGTACTAACGATTAAAACAATAAATACAATATTTCATAAAAGCTACTAAGAACGTATTAAATCTATCTAATGCTTCATTTGTTAAATATTTTAACATATTAAAAAAAGAAGTACATTACTTTAAAAACTCAGTTCTAAAGTTCAAGATAATTTACTTATCTAAAACATGTAGCTGTTTTAGTAGTTCAGAACGAATTATCCATGCCCACCCCAGGAATTTGGCCACCCCTATTGCTATAGTAGGTGAAAGATCAGTTTTAAGGATCCTACAAGCAGTCTCGGCCGATTGTGTGCCCAGACTTTTGCATAGGGGTACCAACCACTTCTTCCTTGGGGCAGCATATAATGGACAGACAAAAAACAAATGGCTCACATTTTCCCGCATTTCAGTACACAATGGGCAATTATCTGGGCCTCCAGTGCCCCAGGTTGAGGTTAAACACCTTAATGGTATTGAGCCCACTCTAACTTGGTGATATAATTTGCGGTCCATAGGTTTCGTAATAACATCCCAGTACTTTTCAATTGCAGAGACATCTTTCACGTGTACAAATGTTGTTGTAAGGGAACTACCTATAAGGGATGAGTGTCTTATGCCTACCACCCATTCCCAATATAGTTGTTTCAGCTCTTTTTTTGAAGGAAAAGTAGCTGAGTCTGGGTTGTGCCAAAGGGCACCTAAACCCATGGCACAAAGGGTGGTTCTAACACCCTTAAACCAACCAATCTTATCGGATCCTAGGGTGTCCCTTACCTCGAGGCATGCTTTCGCATATAATAACAGCTCTGGGGTAGACCACAACCTCCGCCAGAAGGCCAAGGGCCGAAATCTGGCTTGATCTTCCACCGGTTGGAGCCCAAGATCATAAAGGAGCGGGATGCGTGGGGATGACCTCGGAAGACCAACCGCCCCTCTTGTAAATCTATTTTGGGCCAGCATCAGTCGGTCCAGATTGCTATAACCCCAAAGCTCTGCCCCATACAAGACTGAGGGAAGAATTTTTGACCCATAGATTTCCATAAGTGGGGACATCGGGCGGGTAAATGATCTTTTATATTCCTTAAGAAGGGCACCGCCTAATTGAACATGTTTAAGTGCTTTGATATCAATCTGGGGTTTCCAACTAAAATTATCACTAAAATGCACACCCAGATATGTAAATTCATTAGTTTGCTCAAGAATAGCACCACCCATTTTAACCCTTGCCACAGTTTGTGTTTGACCTCTTAGTACCATGAATTTTGTTTTAGAAACATTTACTTCTAGCTCATGCTCGTCACAAAATAACTCAAATCTGAGTAGGGCCTGCTGGAGCCCTTGCCTTGTCTTTGATAATAACAAGGTATCATCCGCGAACATGAGCAATGGTACTTTCATTCCCGCTATCTGGGGAGCATCCGTGGGATGTGTTGCAAAATATTTGGTAACCCCATTAATAAACAGGGAAAACAAATTGGGAGCCAGGACACATCCTTGTCTAACACCTTTCAAAACATGAAACCTGTCCGTAACCTCGCCAGGCTTACCCCAGCGGACTTGGGCATAAGTGTATGCATGAAGATTCATTAAGAGTCGCACTAGAGCCCTGGGCATTCCCTGTTCCAGTATGCAATCCCATAACTTAGTCCTAGGGACCAAGTCGAATGCAGATCTTAAATCCACAAAAGCTGCATACAACTTGCCCTTACCCAAAAAAACTGTTTTCCAATATAAAAGGGCAAAACGAAAGGCTTGATCAAGGGTGCTTACATGAGGTCTAAAACCCGCCTGCAACGGAGTCAAAATATCTGAGTCTGTTATCCATTCCTGTATCCTCCCTAAAATGAGGCGCGCTATGATTTTTTGGATCGCATCAATAAGGCTGATAGGCCGGTAATTTGAGGGTACTGAGCGATCGCCTTTCTTGTATATAGGAAGGATTTCTGCCCCATACCATGAGTCAGGAATTTTAGCGCCTGCTGCAACTGCATTCACCAGGTGGAGTATATAAAGTACCCACAGGACCTGGTCTTCCAAAAAAATGTCAGCTGGAATACCATCTGGCCCAGGGGCCCTCCCTTTGGGGATGTTTTGCAGGCAATTGATAACTTCAGTAACTGAGAATATTAACGGCTCGACGGGCTCAAGACAGTAGGGTATAGTCACTTCTACTGTATGACACTTAAACTGATCCTCAAAATTTTTTACCCACTGATGATTAGAGACAGTTGCTGGACTTTAGTGCGCGTCCTGCGAGATACCCCATTTTATGAGGTACCAAAACTGTTGCATATTGCGTTTACCACAGGCTTCTGACAGCATAAGCCAGCGTTCCTCATCCCACGTATGTTTTGCTTTGCGTTTTGCCTCATTATAGAGTTTTCTACAAGATCTAATCTGGCTATGATTTTTGTTTTTAATAGCCTCAAAGAGAACTCTTTTTATCTTGCTACACTCTTTATCAAACCAGGTAGTGGATGAGTATTTCTTGGTCCTAGGTTGTTTAGGGCTAAATTTGATGAACAACTTTTTAAGTTCCTGAAACAAGTCAGAATGGGTACGTATAAGTTCGCTGTTAATCTCGTCCTGTGAGCCACAATTGTTTAAAAGCTCCACAGAACTAGACACTAAGGTTCTTATCGCCCTGCGGGCCCCAGCGTCCACAGCTATTTTAGGCCAGCGTACCCTGCGCGTATCATTGCTCACAATGACCTCTTTTTCAGTTATATAAGGACCACTGCCCTCAGACCTCTGAAAGCTGGAATCCCTTAAGGTCAAAACCAGCGGGTCATGGTCGCTCTCTGGGCGTTCCGTAACTAGCATATCAACAACTGCAAACCACTGCCTCACATCGACCAAAATATAATCGATACGACTACTGTGTCTGCCGTTGTTGAACGTATGCCTGCCCTTCCTATCTGACTTGACCCTTCCATTAACAGCTCTTAAAACCATGTCCAGGCATAGCCCCTTGATATAGGTGGCTGAGCTCGACCACTTAGCAATCGGAGGTATCTCGAGTTGGGGAATACCCCAGGATAGATCCTCATCCTCGGTGAGCGGGCCATCCTCAATACCCAAAGGCTCAAAACAAGTATTAAAATCCCCAATCACAATCTTGTGGCCATCGGTCGTTGTTCCTGATAAAATGTCATCCAACAGGAGGAGGGTCGGAGAAACCCTTCCTCCCTGGAGACCCCTGACATAAATATTAACCAACAGGATGTTTGTACCTTGGTTGGACTTTATCTTTAAAGCAATTATGTCTGGACTATCAATTGTCACTTCTTCAACTCTTACACCCGCACTTTGGCGGACCCAAATTGTAAGACCTCCAACAGGACGCCCTTTCTGGCCTCTAATAGCTGGCTTACTAAAATTCAGATACCCCACCCGAAATATCGGTATGATAGCCCATGTTTCCTGGAATGCAATTATATCGCCCTGATCTATGAAGTCCCTCCAATCAGGAATACACTGGCTGGACTCCAGACCGGCTATATTCCAGGATATATACCTTGATAACATATCAACAGGCTCAGCTAAAGCAGAGGGTGAGTCCGTACTAAAATTGGGTAGTGCAGACAATGTACCAACAGGGGTAGTGTCAGGATTATTAATTTGATCTGTGGCAATAGCCTTCCAACTTATATCTTCTATGTGGGGGGATTTCAATAAAGTTAAATTAACTATTTCTTCTCTACCGATGAGTCAATCATTCTCATTTAGGCAGGATAACGGCCCATATCTCCCGACAGTAATCAAGGGTTCAATGCTTTCTGGTGCGAACCATCCACTGGGAGGGTTAATGACATTTTTGTTAATCTGGGAAAGCACCTTCACCTCGGGATACACCATAGGATAAAAATCTAGTAGTTCCCACGTGACTATTGGTCCATCTGCAAGTTGCGGACACCAGCCTCTCAAAAATGGGACCACATTAATACTCCTGAAATTAACTATTACCAGATCACCTGGGATATCTTTAATCATGTGGCCAAGCCAACCCACCCTTCTCACATTTAAGATTTTACCATCAATGGTAGGGGGGAGGGGTCTATCTTAGTAAGCCAGAAGGCTACTTTGTTTTTTAAGTCATTGTAACCTTCTTTTTTACCTGGACTAAGTTCTGGGACTCCTGACAATATACATACAAATGGAGCGGCCTCCGGTGGGAGATCAATCCTAACATTATAATTATTGTTGTGCTCTCTTGCTTCCTTATGGACTCGAGTTGGTTGAGGCCTACCCTCTAGGGACCCTCGAATCACTTCGGGTTCCCTAAGTATAGTGGGCTCCGCCTCCAAACTTGTTTCGTTACATGGGGCTTTGTGTCTTAAACTGCTGCCCGCGAGTATTGCCTGCTCAACACAATTTCCAGATGGTAAATCTAGAGGTACCGTTAGTACATCTGCTGGTGTCGATGTTACTTGTACCCTCAGACTATGAACCTCTTGGGTAAGTACTTCAATTTTCAGCAATAATGTGCTAAAAATTTCAGCCATTTTTGTCGCTAACTTATCCTCTACTGTTGCCAGTATATTTTCTATATACTGCCTGTTATGACAGCAACCCACTGGCTTATCAGATCCCCCGTCTAATCCTTTTGTTTTAATAGTATGGGATTTTGGTTCGAGGGGCTTTCGAGAATTGCTGACCTTCCCCACTCCTCTTTTGCCAAACGACTTTCTACAAGCCCTAACTGCTCTTGTTGGTTGGGGGGGAGTCTCTGCCATAACCACAGGGCTAGATGGGCTCTCGCCAATTATACCCTTTGAGTCTAAGGGATTAGAGTGTATCTGTGCCTCAGTTAGTATCATATCCTTATCAGTGTTGGCGCCCAGATCCTCAAAAGTAGACACTATATGTGGGGAGGAACTAGGGTGTGTCTGAACGGGGGAACCTCCTTTCCCTAGAGAGACTCTGCGATCGCTATTAATCTTTTTAACCACCTTAACCAGGTAGTTATCAAGCATAGTAGCCCCTAGATCTTTGGCGGAGTTATTACAGTTAGCCTTCATAGGTTGGTTGCAATAAGTACCACCAGCTATGATTCAGCAATACAAAACACAAAACCGCGTAATCAAGATGTAATACAGCTGATTTACAGTTTAGGCAGAGTCCCGTGCCCAGTCCAGACTCTTCAGGCCTCTGAGGGCCACAGAGGGCCCGCCCTTTGCCTGGGCTTAGCCCGGCGCGTCCCGCGCGCATCCCGCGCGCGTCCCGCGGTGCGGTGTACCTTGTTGCAATTTAAGGGCCGGGGGGGCGTAACAGCACTTTCGCGCCACTTGGCGCACAGGAAACCCAGAGGATTCTGGGTATTGTAGTCCTCCCAGCGTGTTTTAGCAGGCAGCCTAAAACGGCGGCGGCCGCAAAGTGGGTGCCGCTAGTTGCGGTGGTCCGAGCCGACAGCCCTGTGTCCTGTAGCAAGGTAAGCAAAAAAAAAATTACCAGAGTTGCGCGTTGTGAGTAGGAAGATTATAGCAAGAGACCAGATGTAGTTTTCATGTTGTGGGCCTAGGGGTGATCCGAGTGGGGGAAGACTGTAGCAAGAGATGAAAATATGTTACACAGTGGAGATGGAGGTTATCCGCGAATGGGAAGATTACAGCAATAGAGAAAATGTATTCTTCTGAGGTTTGCGGAGATGCGCGTGTGTGAAAATTACAGCAAGAGAGGAGATCCATTGTCATGCTGTGGGCGATCTGCGCCTAGGAGCATCATAATTAGAGATGAGCTGTGTTGTCATGTTGTGGGGCTGGGAGTGGTCAGTGTGTGGGAAGATCACAGCTTGAAGAAAAAGGTCTGTTCGAAAGCTTTGAATGACGGAGCAGAGTGCTGTTTCATCTAGTTATTTGCAACCTCCTTACCCTTCTTCATCACAACTGACCCGATAAACCATAAAAAAATAAATATTTGTGCCGTTTTGTGCCTGTTGAATATTTGCTATGAAATATTTTTAAAATATTCAATGCTTATAATATTTGCAGTATCTTAAAATGTCCTATTAATAAATAACGAAGTATGTAGCGATTTAAATGTATGTAGTACTATGCAGAACATAGTGGCACAATACCGAGTGCTGATATTATACATTTCTGCCACTTTTTAATACATCTTGCTGGCTGAAAGTAGATAATTCGCAAAACGAATTTCTCTTTGAAAGTTTTCCAGGTCTGATTGGCTTGGCTTGCTCTGCACATAAACAATATTTTATTTTCCAAAAATGAATTCCACCCTTCTTGTGTTTGTTTCACTCGTAGTGAAGGATGCTGAAGTCAATTTAGGCTCATGTACAGAAGGAAAGGGCAACGATCCCTGACGTGATGAGGTCACATCCATGATAAATTCAATTTAGCAGTGACTGTGCGGCTAGTTGTTTGATTTTTCGTGCATTTGTAAGCTTGCTCCGTGAGTCATAAAACAATCTGTAAGGCTGAACGATCATGCGGCCTGTCATGCCTCTCATGTTTACATACACCAGCTCCTTTAGTCACTGGATGCAAAGTCTTTGCCCTGGCTTTCACTTTCTGTTCCTGTTGGCATTCTGAGAAATGTTCAGAATCCGTATTGTAAAAGCATCAGAGCTTCTACATATGAAAACTAAGGGTTAGATGTATCAAAGGGTTTTCGTCATTCTGTGTCTATGGGAAAATGCTCTAGTACATATGGCCCAAAAAATGTAAAGCTTTCTGGAGACCCAAAATAATGATTCGCAAGAAGACATAGATACATGAAGCCACCACATGCATTAAAAAAATCACTGTACTAAACGTTAATGAGTATGGCATTAAAATAAACGGTGCAAATAGGTTGTTCTGTGTTTTGCTGTGGGTTATTGTATAACATTTCACAATTACTTGGGGTCTTGGTAGTTTTTTATTCTCAGCATAAGTAGAGTAACTTTAGGGCCAGGCTCACAATTAATTTAAGTATCAGCAATTTAACACCGGGGGCCATATTATACATAGGACCTGGGAGGCGCGACAGGCATGTGAACCTACTTTATGTGTTATTGGGGCACTATGGTATCACAGGAGCCGCAGATACTTGTCTGGCTCTTTCAGTAATACTGATAGTACTGGAGCCATATGTATTGCCAGTGCTATCTTCAGAGGGTGGGTCCTCATTTCATGGTGACGTGCCCATTGCAAATGAAGGAATCTCTTTGCCTCTGTGCCCATGCCTTATTATGGACATGGGTGTAGAGACAGACAGGCCGGTATTTATACTTTTTTAGCACCTCATTCGCGCCGCTTTTTGATGCAAAAGTGGCGCAAACTTACAAGATACAATTGTATTTTGTAAGTTTGCGCCGCTTTTGCCTAAAAAAAATGATGCAAATGCGGCGCTAAAAAAGTATAAATATGGGCCACATCACAAAAAGGGCATGCACTCCCAGACTACCCCGAGACCTGCCCTCTAGATGAGGGAAAGGATGTTCTATGGACCCCCTAGATGTCCCCATGCAGGCGAGTGTAGTCACTCACTGACCCCGCCAGCTGAGTGATCTCTGACCCCTGTTTAAAGACCCAGACTGGGAGCACTAATTAAAGAGTGCACATCTTGCCATGCAATAGAAGCACTGGAGCAACTCAGACAGCTATTGGAGCTGAAGGCGTAGGCACTAAGGAGAGTTTGGGCTGTCCAGGTGCTACCATGCCTCCCACATGCAGCCGACGCACTGGATTGAACTGGAGGCTTGCGAGTGCTAGAGGATGGGGCACCCACTGAGATGCTGCACGCTTCCTTGTTGCTGGAGCGGGAAAGACTCATTAGGGGCCTACCGGTCCCTGGGAAACCTGCTGCTAAAAAAAAAGCGGTGCAAACTTACAAAATACAGTTGTATTTTGTAAGTTTGTGCCGCATTTGTGTCAAAAAATGACGAAATGCAGCGTTAAAAAAGTATAAATATGGGCCATTGTCTATTTCCTAAGAGTCAGATTGTACTCTTGAGTTAATGCTGCTAATGAGCATTCCTTATTTGTGCCCACCAGTGAATGGGGAATTACCCTGACCACAATCTGAACAGGAGGTGGGGCAGAGATTTGCCTGTGAAACACTAGAGTTCCCGCCTCAAGGGGAAATGTTTTAATCTTTCTTTTAATGCAGAGGGTTAGAAACAAAAGTCTTCCTTTAATTAGAAAAATAAGTATTTTAGGAGACATTGATTTTTTGACACTGCTGTTCCATCTTTGAATTATGAGCCCTGTTCACTAATCTGTATTCACACTTCCCTCCGAAGAGACTGTGACTGCTTGAACACAACCACCACTGAGACTCAAGTGAAGAAAGGATACTTGGCTCAGTTGCTCAGGATCCAAAGTAGGTCAGTGTTAGAAATAGTGTCTTTGGTTGGCAGACAGGTTACCCCCTGTCCAAGCAAGGATCCTCACTGTAGTCAGGTTAAAAGGGAATCACCCTGGTGTGATTTCTAGGGGTACTCTCCCTTGGGGGGGTGCACCATGCACCTGATCCTCCAGTCCAGAGTCTGTACCATCAGACTGGACCACTGCCTGGCAATCCAGGACTTTCTGGGGGGCATATATACCCCCCACCAGGCCAGAGTTTACCCTCTGAACCTGGTCATCCAACCCAGAGTCACCACCCTGTGGTTGAACCACTGCCTGGTGCACCACGACTTCCTTGGGAGCACACCTACTCCCCCTCAGGTCAGAGTTTGCCCCCTGAACCTGATCATTCAACCCAGAGTCACCACCCTGTGGTTGAACCATTGCCTGGCACACCAAGGCTTCTTGGGGGGCACACTTACCACCCACAAGGGACACACCATCCCCAAGGGCCACACAAGAGTCTGGTCGGCGCAGGTCTCCTGACCCCTGCCCATCTGGGAGAGTCTGAATTCCCCCCAACCCAGAAATGGTCTCACCAAGGTCATTCCTGAGGGCGCTCTGTTGTCAGAGCTGACACCTGACCCTCCAGGTTCTCCACTGGGGTCTGCAACCCCCTCTCAACCCTCTGTCTGGACCTCTGCACCCCCTCAATAGGAGTGGTGCTGCCAGACTCCAGAACTGATAGGATGCTGGCTATAGCCGCCCCCCCAAATTCTCCTGACACTGTGAGGTCTCCCTCAACCGATGGCCCTACAGTACAGGCTAAGCTCCCCTCCTGGTGTTCCCTCATGGAACCCTCCAGGACCTGGACTGGATCTCAGGCACCTTGGGCCTCAGCCCATCCCCATTCCCTCTCCTCTGAGACTGAACATGGGGTCCCTCACCCATCCCACTACACTGGGACCTACCTGGGACACTACAATCCTTCCCTGCCTCACCTGGTTGGGAAATACCTATACCACTCCTCTCAGGAGCACCCCCAAATGGCGCTTCAGACTCTCTGGTAGTCAACCAGAGGTCAATCTCCTGTGTAAGTTCCCTGGTGTCAGAGAACTCACACTCCACCTGGTGTTGGCGTAGCTCTGGAAAATAAGCACTAGACATCTGCTCTCCAGCAATTACATCACTCAACCCATCACATGAATTAACCCTTGACCCAACCATCCAGTGACTCAGCTTTGAAAAAGCAGCACAAATCACCCTCCTGAGACTGGTGAGACAGTACCTGACTGTCCCTGACACTCAACCCACACTCTTCTGGGATGTCTTCACACTCCATAACCAGGACTTCTACCTGGGGGCAACCCCTCTCCCTGTCACTCTCACCTAGCATCAGTAGAGTGTCCCTCCGACCAGTAGGAATATAACTCCCCATGCCA
Source organism: Pleurodeles waltl (assembly GCF_031143425.1). Classification (NCBI taxonomy): domain Eukaryota; kingdom Metazoa; phylum Chordata; class Amphibia; order Caudata; family Salamandridae; genus Pleurodeles; species Pleurodeles waltl. The sequence continues at coordinate 420,351,651 of NC_090438.1, forward strand.
GTTCCCCAATCCACGTCAGGGACCCTGTGTATTACCGGAGCTACCACATATCCCTGAACCTCCTGATGTGTATCAACTCCCTCCTTCAAGTAGGGCACGACGTCTCTGTGTATGTGCACTTATTCAGAAGTACTGGATATAGAATTGTTGTTGCCACCATACCCTCTTGACTTTCAGCTCTTTCAGTTTTAGCTCATAAGCCAAAATCATTTCTTTTATCTCTAAGTCCCTCTTCCACTCGTCAAACTCCCTTTGCATCCTCAACTTTTCTGACTTCAACCGACGAGCCCTTTCTGCCTGTCTGTCCTGCAACTCTTCAGGAGTCAGACCCTTAGAGGACCTACTGCTACCTCTCCTGGAGACCCTCCCCCCAGGTGCAACAGGTACCTCCACTACACCACTGTTTAGACTCTGCACTTCCCCATCCATATTCTCTGTATGCCCCCAGCCTCCTTGACTGTCACCCAGGCCCTCAGTGCCTCTTGCAGCTCCCCCTTCCTGGTGGAGCTCTCAACGGGACAGGCACGATCTTCACAGAACTGTTTCAATTGAGCAACTGAGTACTTTTCCAGTTTCCCTAATTCAAAAACAGCTCCAGCTGTTGCATCTTCAGATTAAGACATGATTATAACAAGTGCATAGAGAAAAATAGAAAATATTTATCTAAACAAAACAAGACCCAAAACGACAAAAATCCACAATACACAAGTCAAGTTATCACAAAAAATGCAAAAAGAGTCTTCTTGAAATTTTAAACACACACTAACACTGTTAACGGGAAAATGTACCTTGAGTGAGTTAGGAATAACCCCGCATGGGCGAGTGTGCGTCAGAAAGGGCTTGCAATGCGTTGATTCCACTCACTAGCTGGATCTTGCGTTGTTTCTCCTTTCGTCGGGTCGGGCGCGTCATTTCTTCTCTCTGCAGGAGAGCGATGCGCCGATCCGGTCAGCCCTCTTGGGTCCGGGCAGGCCTCGCGTTGTTTTTACACACCCATTGGTACTTGCATCAGAAATCCAGCCGCATGATGATCCGAAAACCACGCAGCGCGGGTTGGGACCTCACCAGCCTCCGTCAGCGATGCTGCACGTAGTTTTTCCAGCTCAGTGCATCAATTCTTCGGTCGCATTGCAGGCGAGCGTCGATTTTCAGCTGCAAAGCTGGCGGCGCGTCCATTTTTCAGCCACAGTCGCATCGATCTTTTCCCCGCACGGCACTCTCTGCATGGATTTCTTCCTCTCAGGCTGCCAGCTTCTCCTTTCAGGGTCCCAGGAACTGGATGGGCACAACTGGACACAGTAGGAGTCTCTCCAGACACTCCAGGTGCTGTCAGAGAGAAGTCTTTCCTGTCCCTGAGACTTCAAACAACAGGAGGCAAGCTCTAAATCAAGCCCTTTAAGATCTTCACAAGATGGAAGGCACACAAAGTCTAGTCTTTGCCCTCTTATTCTGGCAGAAGCAACAACTGCAGGATAGCTCCACAAAGCACAGTCACACGCAGGGCAGCTCTTCTTCCTCAGCTCTTCAGCTTTACTCCAGTCAGAAGTTCCTCTTGGTTCCCAGAAGTGTTCTAAAGTCTGTGGCTTTGGGTGCCCTTCTTATACCCAATTTCTCCTTTGAAGTAGGCCTACTTCAAAGCAAAGTCTATCTTGAATGTGAAATCCTGCCCGGGCCAGGCTCCAGACACTCACCAGGGGGTTGGAGACCAGGCACAGCCCTTTCAGGTGTGAGTGACTACTCCTCCCCTCCCTCCTAGCACAGATAACTCATCAGGAAATGCAGACTATACCCCAGCTCCTTTTGTGTCACTGTCTATTGTGATGTGGAACCAGCACAACTATCAAAGTGACCCAGACAGGGAATCCACAAACAGGCAGAGTCACAGAAATGGTATAAGCAAGAAAATGCTCACTTTCTAAAAGTGGCATTTTCAAACACACAATCTTAAAATCAACTTCATTAAAAAATGTATTTTTAAATTGTGAGCTGAGAGACCCCAAACTCCAGATGTCCATCCTCTCCCAAAGGGAATCTACACTTTAATCATATTTAAAGGTATCCCCCATGCTAACCTTTGAGAGGGACAGGCCTTGTAACAGTGAAAAACAAATTTAGCAGTATTTCACTGTCAGGACATATAAAACTCATTACTATGGCCCTCATTACAACATTGGCGGTAAATGCCGCTGACCGCCATGCTGACGGCCGCCAACATACTGTGTCCACGGTGGAAATCCGCTACGGGTATTATGACCCGCACTTCGAAATCCTCCACAATACAGACACCCACACAAGTCTGCCACACCAGTGATAAATTGGCGGAACTAAAACCCACACTGTCACGCCAACAGGAATACGCCCAGAGTATCACACCCCATGAATCAACGAAAGCGGTCATTCGACCGCAGTAAACCATTGGCGGTACACACCACCGTGCTCAAAATACATACACACTTACAAAACACAACCACATTGGACAATTCAAAATACACACACCTGACACACATACACACACTCACACCACTATAAAAAACACCCCCATTATACCCACAACCCCTTACACTGAAAATTTTTGAAGAAGCAGAGAGAGAGAAAAGCAAAGACCACACCAGCATCCAGAGGCACATAACACCATCACTCATACACCATCCACGCACAAAAAACTACACACCCTAAAACATCACCCCACACATCACATCTAATATCACCTCACACCTCATCATGGCACCTCAAAGACACCCCAGGTTTTCTGAGGAGGAGCTCAGGGTCACGGTGGAGGAAATCATCCGAGTAGAGCCACAGCTAGTCGGATCACAGGTGCAGCAGACATCCATTGCAAGGAAGATGGAGCTGTGGCGGAGAATTGTCTACGGGGTCAACGCAGTGGGACAGCATCCAAGAACACAGGATGACATAAGGAAGACGTGGAACGACCTACGGGGGAAGGTACATTCTGTGGTATCCAGACACCAGGTAGCCATACAGGGGACTGGCGGTGGACCCCCACCTTCTCCCCCACAACCAACAACATGGGAGGAACAAGTCTTGGCAATTATGCATCCTGAGGGCATCGCAGGAGTAGCAGGAGGACAGGAATCTGGTAAGTCAAATCTTTACTACTATATCCCCCCCACCCTACCTGCATGCCAGTGTGAGTAAATCTGTGTGTATCGTTGTTTGTCCTTATATCTGTCAAATAGTGTTGTGATGCAGTTATGTGCCATGCCATGTGCCCCCCTGAAATGGCGGCTGCCTGACCTGTAAGGATGGACAAGGGGAAATGAGGTAACTGCGCTGACGTTGTGCAGCGTCGTGGTAGGCAGTCGAAGTCCGCCGCGCAATTTAGCATTGGTTATCATTGGGCCCTATGGGTTCCAGGAGCCAATGACGATGTATGCCGGCGGTGATGGTACGCACCGCCGCAGACGTGACTGCCATTTTCTATCGCTTTACTCACTTGATACCTGACCTTCAACAGGAGAGGACCTACACTGCAAGTGCTGCTGTGACCTGTGTCAGGAAGCGACAATGGCTCATGTGTCTGGGGAAAGGGCCCCTGACTTCACAGCGGAGGAGTTGGACAAACTGGGGGATGGGGTCCTCCCCCAGTACACGCTACTCTACGGTCCTCCAGACAAACAGGTGAGTACACTGTGAGCATAATGCGTGGGCAATGCCTGTTTGTAGTGGTGTGGATGGAAGATACATGGGGGGGCTGAGGCCTGCATGTGAGGATGGTGAGTGTATGTGCGTCAGGGCATGGGTGGGAACTGGTGGCCAATGAGTATGACGGCCCGGACGGGAGAGTAATTTCCTTTCATCCTGTACCTTTCCTCTAGGTCAGTGCCCACCAGAAGAAGGGTATTTGGCGTGCCATCTCCAAGGAAGTGCGGACCCTGGGGGTCTATCATAGACGGGGCACCCACTGCCGCAAGAGATGGGAGGTCCTGCACCGCTGGAGCAAGAAGATGTCAGAGGCCCAGCTGGGGATGGCCTCCCAACGTGGAAGGGGTGCCCGTCACACCATGACCCCCCTGATGTTCCAAGTCCTGACGGTGGCATATCCGGAGTTGGATGGGCACTTGAGGGCATCATAGCAGCCACAAGGTGGTGAGTACAGTGTAATTCATCTGACTTTGCGTGCTTTACGAAGTGTCTGGGTGGGGGATGTGGGCTGTGGGTTCCCCTAGGCCAGGGCGAATTGGCAGGGTAGGTCCCTTGTGTTAGTGGGCATCTACAACTAGTCAGGCTCCTGTGGGTTCCAATGTGCAGCAAATGGTGTTAGGCATAGCACCCCATGGGCAGGTGTTTTTCCTACTAACTGCTAGTGCATGGCCAAGTGCATAGGTCTGCTCCTTGTGTGTCCGCCAACGGTACTGGTGTTGCTGGCATCAACCATGTGTCTCCTCTGTCTCCCCCCCCTTCTTGTTTTGTCACCCTGTCCTTGTGTGCATTTGCATCATCTGGAGGAAGAGCAAAGGCACCGGAGACGGAGGGAGCTGCATCTCACATGGCCCTGGAGGGTAAATCTACTGAGTCTGAAGGCACCAGTGGGACAGAGGGTGAGGGGAGCTCCACGACCGGGAAAGGAGGGGACTCCGGCGACAGCGACTCCTCCTCTGAAGGGAACTCCCTTGTGGTGGCGGGCACCTCTGTGCCCACTGCAACAACAGGTACAGCTTCCCCCCCTACCAGCACCGCCCTCCCAGCAGCCCCTCAGCGTGTTTCCCGTGCCCGCTCACCCAGGAGGGTGGGCATCTCCTTCGCCCCATGCACCTCAGGCCCTGCCCCAGTCAGCCCTGCTGCCCTCAGTGAGGAGGCTATTGACCTCCTGAGATCCCTCACTGTTGGGCAGTCAACCATTCTGAATGCCATCCAGGGTGTCGAGAGGAATTTGCAACAAACAAATGCATACCTGGAGGGCATTCATTCTGGCGTGGTTGTCCAACAGAGAGCATTTCAGGCTCTGGCCTCAGCACTGATGGCATCCATTGTCCCTGTGTCCAGCCTCCCCCCTCCAACTTCCACTACCCAGACCCAATCCCCTCTACCTCAGCCTATCCCAAGCATACCTTCCGACCAGCATGCACACACATTAACACACAAAAGTGTCTCAGGTAAACATAAGCACCACACATCCCACAGGCACTCACACAAGCACCATACCCATGCAGACACACCAACATCCACTGCCTCCACTGTGTCCTCTACCTCCACCTCCCTTCCTGTCTCGTCTCAACTCACATCTGCATGCACTACATCCTCAGCCACAACCTCCATCACCAGCACGCCCATCACTACACACCGTTCACGTGCAGTCACCACCCCCACTACAATTCACACGTCCCCTCTGTCCTCTCCCAGTGTGTCTGTGAGCCCTCCTCCCAAAGTACACAAACGCAGGCACACACCCACTCAACAGCCATCCACCTCACAACAGCCTCCAACCCATGCACCTTCACCCAAACTCAGCAGATGTGCTCCTCCTACAACCACTACCTCTTCCTCCACTCCCAAACCCCCTCCATCTTCCCATCCCAGTGTGCCTACAAATCTTTTCCTAGCTAGCTTTGACCTCTTCCTTCCACCCCGAGCCCTTCCCCTAGGGCCATGTTGTCTAGATCCCAGCCCAGCACCTCAGCTACCAAATCTGCATCCGCTGTGGTCCCTGCTACTCCAGGACGGTCTAAGGGGGCACCCGTCAGAGTTGCCAGTGTGCCACCGGCAGTCAAGAAGGACCACCCTATTCCACCACCTGCAAAGGTCAAAAAGAGTCCGGCTTCCAGCAGGGGACAGTCACACCACCCACCCAGCAAGGCCTCGCCCAAACACCGAGTGGACAGTGCCAAGGTCTTTGCAGCGACTGTCAAGATGGGGAAGGGCCAGAAGCCAGAGGGCACATCACCTCAGTGCACAAAGTCACCTGGTGAGAGGCTGGTGACCACCAAATCATCAGGGATGGCAGCCACATACACCACAGTCACGACCGTCACCTGCGCCGCCACCTGCACCGCCACCTGCACATCCGATGCCATTCTGTTGGCTGTCAGCAGCATCCCCAGTGTGCAGCCGTCAGAGTCTGCAGGTGACGTCCTGGACCCTGGACACGCCACTTGAGACACCGCCTCCAGCACTGACACAAACCCGCAATTGGCAGCCTCAGTCACCGCAGGATGGAGTGTGGGTCTGCCTCCATGGAGTATCATCCTACCTGTTCCAGGTACATCGTGTGGCTGAGACACCCAGGTGAGACGAAGTCAACTGCCACACCCCAAGTGCTGCATCACTGGGCACAAAGCCCCCTCTAGAACCAGTGGAGAAAAACATCCACTAACACAGTCCTTGGCAGGATGAATCACTCTGGGCACAAAGCCCCCTCCAGAACCAGTGGAGAAAAACATACACTAACACAGTCCTTGGCAGGATGAAGCACTCTGGACACCAAGACCCCTCCCGAACCAGTGGAGAAGGCACACACTAGAGACACTGTGGCTTTGCACTCCCCAGGACCAAGCAGTGGGCAACCCAACCACTTGATAGACTGTGGCTTTGCACTCCCCAGGACCAAGTAGTGGGCAACCCACCCACTTGAGAGACTGTGGCTTTGCACTCCCCAGGACCAGGCAGTGGGCAACCCACCCACTTGAGAGAGTCAAGAGACTGTGGCTTTGCACTCCCCAGGAACAAGCAGTGGGCAACCCACCCACTTGAGAGACTGTGGCTTTGCACTCCCCAGGACCAGGCAGTGGGCAACCCACCCACTTAAGAGACTTGAGAGACTGTGGCTTTGCACTCCCCAAGACCAAGCAGTGGGCAACCCACCCACTTGAGAGACTGTGGCTTTGCACTCCCCAGGACCAAGCAGTGGGCAACCCACCCACTTGAGAGGCTTGAGAGACTGTGGCTTTGCACTCCCCAGGACCAAGCAGTGGGCATGGAGCCCCCTCGGAGAGCAGTGGCGTCGTACCATCATCAAGCTGAGGTGCCCCCCCCCCCGAGGTGCCTGTTATTTATTTCGACCTGATGCCCCTGCAGTGTTCTCTCTGTTTTGAGGCAGGTGTCATGTTTGGGCTTCGCCCATGATTTGTTTTGCCCACTGGGCCATGGACATCTGCAATGGACAGTGTACGGCCTTCTGTACATATTGTACATATTTGTATATACTGTTTTTTACAATTGTTTACTTTATCTGCCTATTTCTATTACATGGAAGATTTGACTCAATTCCTTTTGTCCTTGCGTTCTTCCAGGGGGTTATAGGGTGTATATGTAATGTTGTTGCATGTATTTGTGTGTATGGTGTTGTGGGTGAGGGTGGGTGTGGGAATGTTGCGTTTTGCGTGTGTGTGTCACTTTCTTTTGCCTCCTCCCCTCCCCTGTGTGCTAGGTGCAGTACTCACCATTGTCGTCACCGCCTTCTTTCCACTTCGTTGTGTATGAATAGATAGAGCAACATGGGCAGGACCTGTAACTCGGGCTTCATGGCGTCCTGGTTCTTCGTTTGTGTCGAGAGGTGAGTGGTTTACGTTCTTTGTTCTGTTTCTGCCGTGCTTTTGATGGCGTTGGTACCGCCCTGGAAAAGCTGGCGGACTGGTGCCTTGAAATAGTGTGGGAGGTACATTGTCTTCCGCCTCTCTATTGGTGGTGACCGCCGCGGTGTTTGTTGCTACCGCCGTGGCGGTCAGAGTGTTAAAGTGGCTATCTGTGTTGGCAATTTCCGCCATGGTCGTGATTCCATTTTGTTATCCGCCGGCCTGTTAGCGGTATTACCGCCACTTTAACACCAACCGCCAGGGTTGTAATGAGGGCCTATATGTCCTACCTTAACCATTAACTGCACCCTGCCCTTGGGGCTACCTAGGGCCTACCTTAGGTGTGTCTTACATGTAAGAAAAGGAAAGGTTTAGGCCTGGCAAGTGGGTACACTTGCCAAGTTGAATTTACAGTTTAAAACTGCACACATAGACACTGCAGTGGCAGGTCTGAGACAAGATTACAGAGCTACCTAGGTGGGTGGCACAACAAGTGCTGCAGGCCCACTATTAGCATTTGATTTACAGGCCCTGGGCACGTCTAGTGCACTGTACAGGGACTTACTTAGTAAATCAAATATGGCAATCATGGATAAAACAATCAACCATACAATTTACACAGAGAGCATATGCACTTTAGCAGTGGTTTGCAGTGGTAAAGTGTTCAGAGTTCAAAAGCCAACGGCAACAGGTCAGAAAAAATAGGAAGCAGGAGGCAAAAAGCTTGGGGATGACCCTGCATAAGCAAAAAAGTCTAACAGGCTCTGGGACATCAAGAGTACAAGGCCTCAACCACCATGGTTGGGCCCAGTAACCCCTGCGTGCCCTCTGGCAATCTTAAAGGGATTATGATATTAATCATCTATACATTGTCTCCCCCAAGTCAGGTGTTAGCGTGCTTAAGGGAAACATGCTATCTTCAAAGGCCTCTGACCATGAGCAGGAATAAGACGGTTCCTGCAGTGCAGGAGACTACCTCCAAAAGTTCTATTCTTCCCTCAGAACTACCTGCAAAATAGAAGGCTGGATGGTCTCTGTTCTTCTCAGTTACTGAGGCAAGGGTCACAATCTCACTGATGCTGCGCTTACAGCAGGAGTCTTTCAGTTAAAGCCTGATTGTAACCGGTTGTGCTCCAATTACACAATAATTTAACAACTCCTCCTTGTGATCTGCATTGAAGAGAAATCTAATTACAAGCCACTGCAGCACAGCACAGGGTTAAAGCTTTGGGGCAGCATAGACAGCATTTGAAAACATTTCTAGGAATCAAATGACATTGCTACTAAACCATCAAGTGTACAACTGAATAACATCACGGATTATTAGGACAATACAAGAATAATATGTCTGTAATGTTCCTACCCCAAGAATCAAAATGGCACTTTTAAACCCTGGGTACGTTCTCTCAATAAAACCTTGACAAAGGCCTAGGTAATAACACATTGATATCCCTGTTGCTACTGAAATATAATTATTGTTATAACGTTGAGGTTCTCCATTTTGTCATTATGAACTGGACCTTGTTGGGGGGGGGTCAAAATCATGCTTTACAATTGACTTATGTATTGTCGGATGTGAGTCTAAGCATGGCAAATCCGATTATTTGACACATGACCAATGAATCTTTGTCTGGACTGTTCCATCGCTTATCAGCCCATTTTTCCATGTTTTCATTCTCCATTGTGAGTGACTTAAAACCATCCTTATACCCACATTTCTGCCACTTGTGCAATTGGTGTACTTTTTATGGACTTACGCAAAAGCTAAGCTTGTCAACTGATGTTTGCTCATTATTTGTCTTGAGTTAAAGTAAACACACAGCTAGAGGTTGGTTAGTCTGGGCTCACTGCCTAGATGTCCAAACTGGGTTCATATAATTAAAAAAAATGTGTGCGAACCCGCAAAATATTAGTTTTACAAAACATCAAAACAAAGTTTGTATTACCAGAACATACATTGTGCAGAAGAGCAAAATAAAGCAAATCTAAACTTCCCAATTTTTCCAAGTGTTGTAGGCAGGCGTTGTATGCTGCATTGTTATATGCAACTTAGACATCAAAAAGTAGTATCGTTTTTGTAACTTTCCTCTCCCACCACCAATTTTGCAATCAAATTATTCATTAAAATTCATGAAACCCAAAACAAGGACAAGCACATCTGAGATGCTGTAAATTTCCAGCTGAGAGAGACCGTAAAATGTGCGACAATGGAGCATATATTTAGATGGTTCTTCAAATGCTAAACAATATAGTCATTAAAAATGAAAAATGAGAATTTTCATCTGCCAATGTTCCTAGCAGTGCAGACAAATGAGGCTCCTCCCCATATGAGACTGACAGTTGCGTTGTTTGTGAATTCTCTTTAGACAGTGACACAAAGGGAGATGAGCAGTGTCCTACATATCCTGATGAGTCTCCTGGGCTAGAGTAGGGAGGGAGGAACTGACACTGACACCTGAAAGGGCTTTTCTTATCCTCACACATAGGCCCTCATTCTGACCCTGGCGGTCGGCGGAGAGGCGGCGGTCGGACCGCGAACAGACCGGCGGTATTAAAAATGGCATTCTGACCCTGGCGGGAACCGCCAACACAGCCCGCCAACTTAACACTCCGACCGCCACAGCGGTACAAACAAACAGCGCGGCGGTTCCCGCCAACAGCCCGGCGGCAGACAAAGTACCGCCCACCCTATTACGACCCACCAATCTGCCACCTTTTCCGGGGCGGGAGCACCGCCGATAAGAACACGGCGGAAACAGACTACGAACGGGAAAACGCTCACCTCTACGCACTCCACGGGAGATTCCGGCAGTATGGAGCCAGAGTTGCAGGTCATCCCCGCACTCCTATTCCTCCTCATATACCAGGAGCACGCCCGGCGGCGCGGAAGACATCGGTGAGTACTGCACCTACGACACAGGGGAGGGAAAAGATTACCGGCACACACCCACCCACCCACACCCACTACAACACACACATCAATGCATTCCCACAGATCACTGTCACAACCCACAAACCACCCCCCTCCGAAATAATGCAAAGACCAAAAGAAGAGATCATAAACGGCCAGATATATTGAAATAAACTATGTACAAAATATATACAGCTACTAAATGTAGTCCAACCACTGTCCGTGGATCACAGGGGTCCTGTGCAAAGGGGCAAGGCCCAGTCCCACGACAAGAACTCCACGGAGAGAACACTGCAGGGGCATCAGAAAGAAAATAGGACAGGCACCTCAGGGGGAAGGGAAGGGGGGGCACCTCAGCCACTTGAGTACACGACGCCAGATCCACGAGGGGACTCCATGACCACTGGGCCATCCTGGGGAGAGCAAAGCCACAGTCCATACAGTCCATACAGTGGGTGGCCTGCCCACTGGGCCATCCTGGGGAGAGCAAAGCCACAGTCCATACAGTCCATACAGTGGGTGGCCTGCCCACTGGGCCATCCTGGGGAGAGCAAAGCCACAGTCCATACAGTCCATACAGTGGGTGGCCTGCCCACTGGGCCATCCTGGGGAGAGCAAAGCCACAGTCCAAACAGTCCATACAGTGGGTGGCCTGCCCACTGGGCCATCCTGGGGAGAGCAAAGCCACAGTCCATACAGTCCATACAGTGGGTGGCCTGCCCACTGGGCCATCCTGGGGAGAGCAAAGCCACAGTCCATACAGTCCATACAGTGGGTGGCCTGCCCACTGGGCCATCCTGGGGAGAGCAAAGCCACAGTCCAAACAGTCCATAACAGACCCCACTGCCACTGGAGGAGGCAAGTTGGCCAGAGGACATCCTGCAGCCCTGCCCGAGATAGATCCTGCCCTGCCACGTCTGCCAAAGGGCCAGCGGTTCTTGCCTTGAAGGGCCCAGTTCAGCGGTTCTTGCCTTGAAGGGCCCAGTTCAGCGGTTCTTGAGACGGCGGGGCCCAGTTCAGCGGTTCTTGAGACGGCGGGGCCCAGTTCAGCGGTTCTTGCCTTGAAGGGCCCAGTTCAGCGGTTGAGACGGCGGGGCCCAGTTCAGCGGTTCTTGCCTTGAAGGGCCCAGTTCAGCGGTTCTTGCCTTGAAGGGCCCAGTCCAGCGGTTCTTGAGACGGCGGGGCCCAGTTCAGCGGTTCTTGCCTTGAAGGGCCCAGTTCAGCGGTTCTTGAGACGGCGGGGCCCAGTTCAGCGGTTCTTGCCTTGAAGGGCCCAGTTCAGCGGTTCTTGCCTTGAAGGGCCCAGTTCAGCGGTTCTTGAGACGGCGGGGCCCAGTTCAGCGGTTCTTGCCTTGAAGGGCCCAGTTCAGCGGTTCTTGCCTTGAAGGGCCCAGTTCAGCGGTTCTTGAGACGGCGGGGCCCAGTTCAGCGGTTCTTGCCTTGAAGGGCCCAGTTCAGCGGTTCTTGAGACGGCGGGGCCCAGTTCAGCGGTTCTTGCCTTGAAGGGCCCAGTTCAGCGGTTCTTGCCTTGAAGGGCCCAGTCCAGCGGTTCTTGAGACGGCGGGGCCCAGTTCAGCGGTTCTTGCCTTGAAGGGCCCAGTTCAGCGGTTCTTGAGACGGCGGGGCCCAGTTCAGCGGTTCTTGCCTTGAAGGGCCCAGTTCAGCGGTTCTTGAGACGGCGGGGCCCAGTTCAGCGGTTCTTGCCTTGAAGGGCCCAGTTCAGCGGTTCTTGCCTTGAAGGGCCCAGTCCAGCGGTTCTTGAGACGGCGGGGCCCAGTTCAGCGGTTCTTGAGACGGCGGGCCCAGTTCAGCGGTTCTTGCCTTGAAGGGCCCAGTTCAGCGGTTCTTGAGACGGCGGGGCCCAGTTCAGCGGTTCTTGAGACGGCGGGGCCCAGTTCAGCGGTTCTTGAGACGGCGGGGCCCAGTTCAGCGGTTCTTGAGACGGCGGGGCCCAGTTCAGCGGTTCTTGAGACGGCGGGGCCCAGTTCAGCGGTTCTTGAGACGGCGGGGCCCAGTTCAGCGGTTCTTGAGACGGCGGGGCCCAGTTCAGCGGTTCTTGAGACGGCGGGGCCCAGTTCAGCGGTTCTTGAGACGGCGGACGGTCTATGGCCAACTGCTAATTGCATGGTGGTGCCCTCCTGGGCAGCGGGGATGGTGCTCCTTCACTGCCCACCTGGGCTGTGGGTGGTGGGGCCCTCCTGGCCAGCTGGGCTGGGTCCTCCCTGGGCAGCGGCTATGGGGGTGGTGGGCTCTCCCGGGGCAGCGGCTATGGGGGTTGTGGGCTCCTCCTGGGCAGCAGGCCTGCTGCCTGACCTCTCCAACTTGCTGCCCTTGCCCTCCTTAGTCGTCGGCCTGTGGCCCTTGCCTCCCTTTGGAGCTGTGGCTGGTGACTGTCTCTGGGTGGTGTCCGGGGGGGATGTAGAAGGCGGGCTCCTGCGGCGCCCCTTCCGCCTTCTGCTCCTCTTCCCAGGGGGTGGGCTGGCTGTCCCCTTGCTGCTGGGTGAAGATCCAGACATGCGGGCTGGCGGGCTCCAATACCCCTGCACCCTTGTCAAGGGGGCTGCAGGGCTGGTGGTGGCTGAGGTGCTCTTCTTACCCCGACGAGAAGGAGGGGGGGGCTCAGGGTCAGGAAAGAAGTTAGTAGTGGCGAGGAAGAGCTTCTTGGGACAATGGAGAGTGGTAGGTACAGTGGGAATGGGAGTGGAGGGAGAGGATGTGGTTGTAGGTGAGTCACGTTTGCTGTCTTTGGGTGCAGGTGCAGGAGGGATAGGCTGTCGTGAGGTGGATGGCTGTTGGGTGGGTGGGTGGCTGCGTTTGTGTGGTGTGGAAGAGGGGGTGACAGACACAGTGGGAGAGGACACAGGGGACGTGTAAATGGCAGTGGGGGTGGTGACTGCACGTGTGCGGACTGGAGTGGAGGGTGTGCTGGTGATGGAAACACTGGCTGATGGTGAGTTGAATGGAGGTGTGAGTGTAGACGTCACAGGGAGGGAGGAGGGAGACGAGGAGGTGGGGGTCACAGAGGTGGTAGTGACTGTTGGCATGTCTGCATCGGAATGTTGCGTGTGTGAATGTCTGGGTGATCTGTGGTGCTTATGTTTGGATGAGCTTCTCTTGGGTGTTGAGGTGTGTGCAGGCTGGTCTGATGGTGTGGGTGGGACAGGCAGAGGAACAGGAGACTGGGAGGAGGGAGTTAGTAGAGGCAGGCAGGAGACAGGGACAATGGCTGCCGTCAGTGCTGAGGCCAGAGCCTGGAACGATCGCTGATGGGCAGCCTGACCCGAATGAATGCCCTCCAGGTACGCATTGCTGCGATGAACCTCCCTCTCCACCCCCTGGATGGCATTCAAAAGGGTAGTCTGCCCAACAATGAGCGTTCGGAGGAGGTCAATGACCTCCTCACTGAGGGCAGCGGGGGTAACAGGGGCAGGGCCTGAGGTGCCTGGGGCGAAGGAGATGCCCGGCTTCCTGGCAGAGCGGGCACGGGGCGAACGCGGAGGGGCTGCTGGGAGGGCGGAGATGGTGCGCTGGGTGGCGGCTGTACCTGTAATGGCGGGGGCACGGATGGTGCCACCCCCGCAAGGGAGCCCCCTTCCGAGGACGTGTCCGTGTCGCTGCAGGCTCCAGTCGTCCCCGTCGTGGAGCTCCCCTCGCCCTCCGTCTCACTGGTCCAGTCTGACTCTGTGGCATGGCCCTCCTGGGCCATGTGAGATGCAGCTCCCTCCTGCCCCGATGCCACTTCTCCTCCGCCTGATGATGCTGATGCACACAAGCACAGAAAGACAAACAAAAAGGGGGGGGGAGAGAGAAATAAAGGGATATTGAGTACATGGATCTCCGGTACAGTTAGCGGACATGACAGACACAGATGCCCCCTGCACTAAGTTGCGCACTTGGGGTCCGCTACGCATTCCGTGGAACATGCCCTACACGCCTAGAGTTGTCAACTGCACCCATGGATGACACGGCCCAGGGATGGCTGTACTGACACACTACTGAGGGTGGTGGCTGGGGACACAGGGGCTTACGGGGGTGCCCAGCCTACAGATATCGCCCTGGCCTAGGGGGACCCACAGCCCTCCTCCCCCACCCAGACACCTCCACTGCACGACAACAGAGTAGATGATGCTTCTACTCACTCCCTTGTGTCTGCTGTGCTGCCCTCACGCGCCCATCCAAATCAGGGTAGGCCACCGCCAGGATCCGGAACATCAGGGGGCTCAGTTGACGGCAGGCACCCCGCCTACGTTGGGAGGCCATCCCCAGCAGAGACTCGGCGGTCTTCTTGGTCCCGCGGCGGATGTCCTCCCACCTCTTGCGGCAGTGGGTGCCCCGTCGATGGTGGACCCCCAGGCCCCGGACTTCCTTGGCGATGGCACGCCAAATCCCAATCTTCTCATGGGCGCGGACCTATGTGACACGTACAGGGAGGGAGAAATACCACGTTCAAGTTACTCAGCATTTTCCTTTCCAGTGGCCCAACGCCCCCCATCCCCGCCAGGCCCCCCGCCAGGCCCCCCGCCAGCCCCAACATGCCCCCCATCCCCGCCAGGCCCCCGCCAGGCCCCCCGCCATGCCCAACATGCCCCCCATCCCCGCCAGGCCCCCGCCAGGCCCCCCGCCATGCCCAACATGCCCCCCATCCCCGCCAGGCCCCCCGCCAGGCCCCCCGCCATGCCCAACATGCCCCCCATCCCCGCCAGGCCCCCCGCCAGGCCCCCCGCCATGCCCAACATGCCCCCCATCCCCGCCAGGCCCCCCGCCATGCCCAACATGCCCCCCATCCCCGCCAGGCCCCCGCCAGGCCCCCCGCCATGCCCAACATGCCCCCCATCCCCGCCAGGCCCCCGCCAGGCCCCCCGCCATGCCCAACATGCACCCCATCCCCGCCAGGCCCCCCGCCAGGCCCCCCGCCATGCCCAACATGCCCCCCATCCCCGCCAGGCCCCCCGCCAGGCCCCCCGCCAGCCCCAACATGCCCCCCATCCCCGCCAGGCCCCCCGCCAGGCCCCCCGCCATGCCCAACATGCCCCCCATCCCCGCCAGGCCCCCGCCAGGCCCCCCGCCATGCCCAACATGCCCCCCATCCCCGCCAGGCCCCCGCCAGGCCCCCCGCCATGCCCAACATGCCCCCCATCCCCGCCAGGCCCCCGCCAGGCCCCCCGCCATGCCCAACATGCACCCCATCCCCGCCAGGCCCCCCGCCAGGCCCCCCGCCATGCCCAACATGCCCCCCATCCCCGCCAGGCCCCCCGCCAGGCCCCCGCCAGCCCCAACATGCACCCCATCCCCGCCAGGCCCCCCGCCAGGCCCCCCGCCATGCCCAACATGCCCCCCATCCCCGCCAGGCCCCCCGCCAGGCCCCCCTCCAGCCCCAACATGCACCCCATCCCCGCCAGGCCCCCCGCCAGCCCCAACATGCCCCCCATCCCCGCCAGGCCCCCCTCCAGCCCCAACATGCACCCCTTCCCCGCCAGGCCCCCCGCCAGCCCCAACATGCACCCCATCCCCGCTAGGCCCCCAAGCCAGCCAGTGGCCCCAAATCCAGATAGAATTAAACTCACTTGTTGGTCTGGAGGACCGTAGAGTTGCGCATACTGGGGGAGGACCCCATCCACAAGTTTCTCCAACTCCTCTCCAGTGAAGGCAGGGGCCCTTTCCCCAGTCGCAGCAGCCATTGTCCCTTCCAGACCGAGGTCACAGCAACACTTGCAGTATAGGTCCTCTCCTGTGAAAGTTCAAGTCGCAAGTGGATAAGTAGATAGAAAATGGCGGTCACGTCCGCGGCGGTGCGTACCGCGGCGGTGCGTCCCGCCACCGCCGGCGCCCTTCGCCATTGGCTCCTGAAACCCATAGGCTTCAATGTTAACCAATGCGGCTTCGCGCCGCGGTCTTGGCCCGCCGCCCGCCGCGGTGTGCCACGCCAGCGCATTGACCTCACATCCCATTGTCACACTTCACAGGTCAGGCAGCCGCCATTTCCAGGGCCCACATGGCTCAATTTCAACTGCGTCACACAGGCCTAGGCCTTGCATAGCCACTCATACACGCCATTCACTGCATAGAGAATCGTATACTGTGCTAGCTGTGAGTACGTACCTGTGGGTTGCCTGACTGTGTGCTCCATGTTGTCCTTCCTAGGCACCGTCCGCTGGGTTGGGCGAGGAGACGGATGAATCCTCCCGTGTACCGACCGCTGGTGGACCTGTCGACAATGGAAGAACGCCACATTATCCTGACCTACCGTCTTAACCGTGCCACTATCCATGAACTGTGTGCCCGGCTGGAGCCCGACCTGATGTCCCCCATCCGCCAACCCACAGGGATTCCCCCTCTGGTGCAGGTCATGTCAGTACTCCATTTCTTGGCAAGTGGGTCATTTCAGACAACCGTGGGAATTGCTTCTGGGATGTCTCAGCCCATGTTTTCAAAGGTGTTATCCAGAGTGTTGTCTGCCCTGATGAAATCCGTGAGGAACTACATCATTTTCCCTGAGGTGGGCGAACTGGCTACAGTGAAGGGTGATTTCTACGCCCTTGGACATATTCCCAACGTAATTGGTGCCATTGATGGGACCCATGTGGCTTTGGTTCCCCCAAGAGACAGGGAGCAGGTGTACAGGAACAGAAAAAGTTACCATTCAATGAACATCCAGGTGGTGTGTTTGGCTGACCAGTACATCTCGCATGTAAATGCCAAATTCCCAGGGTCAGTGCATGACGCCTACATCATGCGGAATAGCAGCATCCCTTACGTGATGGAACAGCTACAGAGACACCGTGTATGGCTAGTGGGGGACTCTGGGTACCCCAACCTGTCGTGGCTACTGACCCCAGTAAGGAATCCCCGGACCAGGGCAGAGGAACGGTACAATGAGGCCCATGGGCGTACTAGGAGGGTGATCGAACGCACCTTTGGCCTCCTAAAGGCCAGGTTTAGGTGCCTGCATATGACAGGTGGATCCCTAATGTACTCACCTAAGAAGGTGTGTCACATCATCGTGGCCTGCTGCATGCTTCACAACCTGGCTTTGCGCCGCCAGGTGCCTTTCCTGCAGGAGGATGGTCGAGACGGTGGTGTTGTGGCAGCGGTGGAACCTGAGGAGAGTGACGAGGAGGAAGACGACGGGGCTGAAACAGACAACAGGGACAGAATCATTGAACAGTACTTCCAATAGGACACAGGTAACATTTCAAAGATAATTTAGTAAAAGTTAACTACTCTGCAGCATCTCTGCTGCCTGTCTATTTGCCCCAGTGTATGATGACTGAGTTTTGGCTTTTCCCTCCCTATTTCAGATCTGGGGTCCCCACTACGAGTCCTGTGCTTCGTTTCCCCATGGACTACAGCTTTGTGGCAGCTGTTTGTTGACTTCACCATGTACAAGGACATATTTGCACTGTCATGTCAATTACAATCTATTGAAATCACAGCCAGACTCCTGATATTTTGGTGCAAAATAGGTGTTTATTGAAGTGCTCAAAATGGGATGGGTGGTTTCAAGTGGGTGGGGGCTATGGTGAAGGAATGTCCATGGCAGAGTCCAGAGTAACAGTCACACAGGTGCATTGTCCAGAGGCCTGTGGAGAGATGGAGCATGGGCAGTTCGAGGATGGACAGGGTGACAATGTGGGACAGTGGGATGACATCAGGTGGTATCCATTGCTGGCGGGGGTCTTGACATCCTACTCTGTCTTGCGAGATCTCAGGGCCCTCTTGCGGGGTGGTTCTTCTCCTGCAGGAGGTGGGGGTCTGGTGGGCTGCTGCTGTGCGGGGGCCTCCTGTCCACTAGCGCCGGCGGAGGTGGATGGCTGTTCTTGGTCCCGGCTAGTGGCAGGGGCCCTTGGGTGTTGTTCAGTGTCCGCCCTGCTGTTTACGAGGTCCTGCAGCAGCCCTACCATGGTAACCAGGGTGGTGTTGATGGCTCGGATGTCCTCCCTGTACCCCCGATAGTGTTCCTCCTGCAGCACCTGGATCTCCTGGAACCGGGCCAGTACCGTCGCCATCGTCTCCTGGGAGCGGTTGTATGCTCCCATGATGGTGGTGAGGACCTCGTGGAGAGTGGGTTCCCTGGGCCTCTCCTCCCCCCCCTGTCGCACAGCTGCCCGCCGAGTTGCCCTGTTTCCCTGGGCCTCTGCCCCCTGGCCGGTGTGCCCACTACCACTGCCCCCAGGTCCCTGTTGTTGTTGGGGTGGTGGGTTATCCTGGGTGCCCTGTAGTGGTAGACACACCGCAGATTGACGCGCCCTGGAGACAGAGGCATGGGCCCGCTGGGTGGGAGCTGTGCTGGTGTTCCCAGAGGGGTTAGGGTCTATAGTGGCCTGTGCCTGTGTGAGGGGAACCGACTGTCCAGAGGTCTCCGATGGTCCGGGCTGGTCATCGGTGTCCAGATCGACAGAGCTGCTGTCATCGCTGACGGCCTCTTGGGTGGGGGGTGTGGATAATTCTGGCCCCTCCGCCGCGGTGTGTTGACGGTCGGGTCCTGCAGGGGTATAGAGGTATGGTTATAGTTTCAATGTGTGGCATATGGGTGTATCTGTGGGTTCCCGTGTCCCCAAGTGCTGGCATTCGTGTGTGGGGGCTTTGGTGAGGGTGGCTTGTGGGGGGGATGTGTATATGCATTGGGCATGCTTTGGTGATGGGTGTCCATGCTTAGTGGACGCATGCAGGCCTAGGTTTTGGGATGTGTGGGTTGTGATGGTGAGACATTGGCGGGGAATAGGTGTGCTGGGGGTGGGGGTGAGGATGGTGGTGGGGGTGAGGATGGTGGTGGGGGTGAGGGTGGGGGTGAGGATGGTGGTGGGGGTGAGGGTGGGGGTGAGGATGGGGGTGGGGGTGAGGGTGGGGTTCGAGGATGGGGGTGAGGGTTGGGGTCTGATTTGGCATGCAGGTGGGGGGGAAGCAGTATTGAAGCTTCAACTTACCAGTATCCATTCCTCCGCCGACTCCTGCGAGGCCGTCAGGATGCAGGATGTTCAAGACTTCCTCCTCCCATGATGTGAATTGTGGGGGTTGAGGTGGGGGTCCTCCGCCAGTCTTCTGCACGGCGATGTTGTGCCTGGATACCATGGAACGCACCTTCCCCCGTAGGTCGTTCCATCGCTTCCTGATGTCTTCCCGATTTCTGGGGTGCTGTCCCACTGCGTTCACCCTGTCGACAATCCTCTGCCATAGCTCCGTCCTCCGGGCAATGCTGGTGTATTGGACCTGTGTGCCGAACAGCTGGGGCTCTACACGAACGATTTCCTCCACCATAACCCTGAGTTCTTCGTCTGTGAAGCGGGGTTGTCTTTGGGGTGCCATGGGGTGGTGTGTATGATGTGTGGGGTGGAGTATGTGTATTTAAGTGAGTTGAGTGTGGTGGTGTGTGTTGTTTTGTGTGTGGATAGTGTGTGGGTGATGGTGTTGAGTGGCTGTGGCTGTTATGTTTTGGATGCTGGTGTCTCTCTCTTGCCTTCTTTACGATTTTGTAAGCGTAGGGGTTTGTGGGTGATGTGGGTGGGTGTTTTATATTGTATTGTGTGTGTGGGAGTGGTGTGTGTATGTGTATCAGGTGTGTGGGATTCAAATCGTCCAATGTGGGTGAGTTTTGTTCGTTGGTGGGTATTCTGACCGCGCCGGTGTGTCCCGCCAATGGAATACCGCGTTTGAATGACCGCCGCGTGGATTCGTGGGTCGTAATGGGATGGGCGTATTTCTGTTGGCGTGGCGGTGGAGGTTTGGTCACCTCCACCTTTCCGCCGACCGCTGGTCTGGCGGTCTGTTGTGGCGGTCGGATTTTCGGAGGTTTGCCTTCTGCGGGTCAGAATGACCGTGGCGGGTTTCCGCGACCGCGGCGGGATTATGGAGGATTTCTGACCGGCGGTAGGCGCCTTTTACCGCCGAGGTCAGAATGACCCCCATACTGTCTAAAACTCCCTCGTGTGTGTTTGGGGCTAGGCCTGGGCGATGCAGGATCTTGTCAACAACAGAGACTTTCCTTTGAAGTTAGCCTACTTCAAATGCAGGAATGGGTATGAGTAGCGGACCCAAAACTCCAGACTTTAGAACACTTCTGGATCAAGAGAAACCTCTCCCAAGGAGAAGAGCTGAAAAGCTGGAGGAGGAGTACTGCCCCTATGCTGTGTGTGCTTTACTCAGTTGGCCTACATTTACTGCTTCTGCCTTAGAGAGGACAAAGACGGGACTTTGCTGTGTATCCTGCTTGTGAAGTATCTCCAAGAGTTTGGACTGAGCTTACCTCCTGTTAAGAAACCTCAGGGACAGCAAAGACTTCATCTACCAGCCTCTGGGTTCACTTGCGGTGGACCCTAACTCACCAGGTGGTGCCTTCTCCAGTTGTTTGGCCCTTGGGAGTGGAAGCTGGTGAAAAACTAAGAAAAACAAGGTGTACTGACATCAGACGATGCCCAGGCTGATCCTGCTATCTGACCCCACAACGCTGCCTGCAACCGAAGCTGTGGTCTCCACTGGAGTGATGACTCCGACTGACGTCGCATGCCTGACTCGACTGCAGCCCCGCTGATGTCCCGTGACTTTGTGAGTCCTGAGTGCCATGTACATGACACCTGACTCTGCTGTGGTGCCTTCAGCCCCTTGGCATGACCGCAATCCCTTGAGATTGCCATACCATGTCTTGACCTGCTGGACATCGACCCTGCCGGAGGGTATGGAACTGACGCTTCACACCGATTCGGCCTCCTCTCCCCTGATCCGCCGCAAGGACCAGACACTTCACACCAACGCTTCCGCTCCACTGCTCTGCAGCATCAGAACCAACGCTGCACTGGATCCAGCAACGCCTCGCTTCCCCAGCTCTGTGCATAAGCTTGTTTTCCTCACTTTCAAAAGGTAGTCTACCTGGGGTCTGTGAAACTCTGTGACCAGTGCCATTACATTAGATTGTTGGGAACGACTCCCTCACAACGCCATGATAACACCAAATTGAAGCCTTTGTGTTTCTAAACACTATATTGAGTTGTACTCTAGGAAAATCCATGGCTTTCCTTGTGTATATTGGATTTTTCTAATTTGTATTTGTTTTACTCACATATCGGTGATTTTTCTGAACTGGTGTTGTGTACCTTTTGTAGTGTTTTCACTGTATTACTGTGTGCGTTGTTACAAATACTTTACACATTGCCTCTAAGATAAGCCTGACTGCTTGTGTCAAGCTACCGAGGGGGTGAGCAGGGATTGTCTGAGGGTTGTAACTCCCTTAACCTGACTAGAGTGAGGGTCTCTGCTTGGACAGAGTGCAAACTGACTGCCAAACAGAGACCCCATTTATAACCCAAACCTATCTTCTACCTCATTTTTGCTGCTACTTTTCGTATTTGGTCAGGCCCAGATTTCGATATTCTTTAAAACTGGGTCCAGTACTAAGTTCCGTATTCCCCAAAGTGTGCCACCACGGCTCATCTTCCTGCATTTTCTAAATGCATGGTCGTAGAACTCTGCTCAATCGATGTTATGGCCGTATGTGTTAATAACAGTGGCTGAAGTGTCAAGGATAGTTCCGTTGACCAACACCTGCCCTTCTGGTCGCTAATGATCGCCCGGTGTTTATAATCAAGTGACTTACAAAACAGTATACACATTTCTTTAGAGTAAGAACTATAAGACTTGAAAACTTTATTTGTTCCCAATTTCTCTGCAAAATGTGTTTGTTTATTCAGGCACATGTGATCTCTTGCAACATACCTAGATTCAGCTACAGTGGGGAAGGAGTTCTTGATGGTCCTCTTCTGTCTGCAGGCAAAGGCTAATAAATATCCTAAAAAAGGTGGGTTGGATGGGTGAATGAGTGAAAGTGATAAATGGAAGGATGTGTGAGTGAAAGGATAGATGGATGGGTCAGTGAAAGGGTAGATGGGTAGATATATGGGTGAATGAGTAAATGGATGGATGTAAGGATGGATGAGTGAAAGCTAGGGTGGATGGATGAATGAATTGGTAGATAAGTGAAAGAACGGAAGGATGGATGTAAGGGAGGGTGGATTTAATGGATGGAAAACGGGTGGATGATGAGAGGGTGGATGGACAAGTGTGAAAGTATGCATGGCTGAGTTAAAGGGTGGAGTGAAAGAGTGGTGAATGGGTGAAGTGAAATGGTAGATTGATGGATGAGTGAAGGGAAGGGTGGGTGTCTGAGTGAAAGAATAGATGATGGGGCGTTGTGAACTCCCAAGTTTAGCACTGAGGGGGCTAATTATTGATGGCCCTCTTCTGTCTCCATCTTGACAGGCAAAAGTGAGTAAACAAGTGAAAGGCTAGATGAATGGATGTGTGAGTGAAAAGGCAGATGGACAGGTAAGTGAAAGAATGGATCAGTAGCTGGATGAGTGATTCAAAGGATGGATGAATGAGTGAAAGGGTAAATGGATGGTTGAGTGGAAGAGTGGATGGATGAGTGAAACGAAGGATGGGTGTATTGAATGAAATAGTGATTGGATGGAAGGAAATGAAGGATGGATGAGAAAAAGAATGGATGGACAAATGACTGAAAGAATGGATGGATGTGTGAAAGGGTGAGTGGAGAGCAGATTCAGTGAAAACATGGCTGGATAGATAGATGGGTGATGCATATGTTTGATGGATAGGTTTAAATATGTCTGGATAGGTTTAGAAATGAATGGGCAGACAGAAGGAATAGTGAAATAGTGAATGATGGGTAAAAGAATGAATGGCTGATAGAATGTGAAGATGAAATGGTGGATATCAGCAGGTGATTGAAAGGGTGAATGGATGGAGGCTTGAATGGAAGAAACAAGAAAGCTCTTCTCGGGAGGGTTGTGATGACTTGCTTCGTTTAATTGGTGTCATAAAAGCTTTGGTTCAAAATGTGGGGTATTTCACGCTTCTAGCTACTCCCTTGGCTGGAGCCATCTGTTGGTAGATCCATGTTTTGTGTGTCCAAATAGGCCACTAGTCACCTGGCTTTAAACAAGCCATGCCCCAAAAAACGATATTTTTGTTCCGTGTCAATTAATGTTTTGTTCTCTGAATGACTTATGATATATCAACATGTGCTGCTGCAGCCAGTGCAATGTCCACACTTAAACTCTCCAAATTTCACCCACAGCGATCTCCCCAATTTAACAGTGAAATACCCTTTAGATTATTAACCACCCTTTAACTTCCAGGTCACCAATGTGTGACCCACACACTTGGACATGTGATTTTGACACATTCCTCACGCAATGATACCCAATAGTATCCAGAAATCATGTTACATCGTTGGGCTATTACCAATTAGGCTGCTTACTCCAAAATGTTGATTTATCCTCATGTGCCTGAGATGTTTAACTATAACTTGCTCCTAAAGTCAAAATAGTCACTTGTCCACATTACTACCATGGTTGATAGAAAAGCTTTTGTGTGGTGTTCTATGTCCGGTGCTCCTGTCGAATTCTCCAGTCTCTGGTCTGGTGTTCGTGATCCAGAAGAAGCGCTCGCCCTTTCATTCAATTTGTTTTTGGTTGAATTTAGAAGAAATATCAGTGTCCATTAAGAAGTGTATCGTCCCCTGCCATTCAGCTCTCAGTCGGATGCGTACAACATGGACTTTTGGATGATTGTGTCTCTCAGTTGTTTCCCTTTTCAAGAACCACCGCAGGCTTATTCGACTACCATTGTAAAGTAGATGCTGATAGGAGGTCTTAGATGCTGTAGAAAGTATTTATCTCTGGAAACAATATAACCACCTATTCACCGGTCTTCCTATTCTTCTATTATTTGTTTCCTTAATTACTATGACTTTCTCTCAACATGACCCTTCCCCGTCTACCTTTCTGCTCAGCTATAAATCCATTTATTTGCCCGTTCATTATTTTATTAAGTGAGCTATGATGTGTGAGAGTGAGTCTTGTTTGGGAGTTCCATTCACGGTACACAAATAGCTTTACCTGTTGAACTATATTTGTGAGGGTGGCCATCTTCTTTCTCAAACTGGTGACGTAAATGAACAGTGGTGTGGTATGTGGCATCTGATGTACATGTCTTACAGTGAATTCATAGCTGTTTGGCGCATGAATGGATGCATGGAAGATGTAACTTTTGGCGTATGTGTGATTGCATTGTGGTCTGGGTGGGTATGCACATTTGTAGACTGGTTATGCAATTAGACCTATGCTTAAGGCAGAAATGGCAATTTATCATGTATTAGGTACTGAATTGAAAATAGGTTTCTGTGGGCTGGGTTGTTTCCCTTCTCTATAGATGTAGTGTGTCTATTCTCGTTTTGAAACAAATGTGTTTCTTTCAAAATGATCTTTTATGTGCATGCGATTTAGAATTTATGCGATCATGGTATTTTTTGTAAGTTTCATTTAAAAATTCCTCTTTTTTAGCTGTTTTCTAGTGAAAATGACCTAATGTTCGACCCTTCGATGTTTTTTCAAAACTCTATCTTACTCGTACGGATGGTTAGGACATACCAACAGGAAACACCAACATTTATTCAGACACGTGCCGAATTTAAACACATGTATTCTATATTTAAGGCGTTTACTATTTAAGGTGATTTATTGCAAAGTATGTTTTAGCATCTGGTTCCAGGAAGGATAAAACTTAATCTGATGATATCTACGTTTTATTCTGTTCTGGTATATTTACAACTCACAGTTTGGTGCATACGCACATATCTGGTAGATAGTTGCTCTCTCTGAGCAGAAAATGGTAATTTAGGTTTTTGACGTGGAAAATCCGTAAAACTTGTTCAAGACAGTGGTACTAAGGAAGGCCTTTATGTTATGGAGTAGACCTCTCCTTTCCTCTCATGACTGGACACTGTTTTGATGAGTCGTAATAGGAAAGGTGATCTGGGAGGTCTAATTTATGTTACGGCTGATTTTCATCCAGAAGGGTGTGGCTATCTTGCCAGGCAACAGTGTTTGAGGCCAAGTGCCTCAAATTAACGTCTAGGGTACACCAGAAGCCAGTGAAGGTTTCAGTTGAGATGTTATCAATTATGTCATTAATTATGTCACAACGTTTCACGAATGAGGTAATAAGTGAGGTCTTAAGCTGTGCATAACAGAACGCAAGTTATGGTTAGTTTACCAAACCACAGTTTAACTATTTTTTCAGTGAATTTCAGAAGATTTCTAAAATTTAAATGAAGGTCCTATAAGCGAAGCTCACCATAACATCACTTTAAAATGATGTTCATTGAGAGTCTTTTTTATTGAACCCTCTCACCTGAGCCAGAACGTCAGGTGATGCTATTGCTGCCCTCCTTGGCTCTGGAAGAAAAGAAGCTAGCTATGGAGAAAAGAAGTATGGCTCATGAATGGAGCCTCAAAGAGCTGGATATCTGAACCATGAATGCAGAATCCAGCAACAATCGTGTTAGTAGCCCTACAGTGCTCAGTGGAGACAAGACGGTCCATGTTTTAAGAATCTGGTACCTAACTTTGTTGTGGGGCTAACACAGATAGGTTGTTTGAAGTCCATGAGGAGGACCAGGAGACAGTCTCTGGAAGAACATACCAAATAAGGAGAGAGATGCCCTGCTGTTCTTAGGAAAGGGGGACAGGTTGAGGTATTGCCCCAAGAAGGACACCCTTATCAGGAAGTATGGACCCACTCCAGAAAATTATCGCAAAAATAGTAGGGACAGCCATGAAAACCAATACTTGCAACCCAAAGGCAATTTTCCAGACCTCACCCTTAATGTAACAAATTATTCCTCAAATATACATAGTTGACCCTGTCCACCCCAGTGCTTTTTTTCCAAAGTGTGCAGCAAATTTGCAGGCCAACCACAATATTTTGGTGACATTTAAAAAAAAAAGAAAAAAAAAAAAATATATATATATATATATATATATATATATATATATATATATATATATATATTTTTGGCTTCCTTATAACTTTTTGTAACTTTTTTACCAGGACTCAGGACACAGGGCCTTATTACGAGGCTGGCGGCTTCGAGACCGCCAGCCTCATGGTGGTGGTCAGAACCGCTGCTGATGTGGCAGTCCGACTGCCACATTAAGACCCTGGCAGTCAGATCACCAGGGTTATGCCGTCTTCACCGGGATCAGTGATCCAGAAGGGTTAACAGCAGGTGGAGGTCGCAATAAGCCAGAGCGGCACTGCATGCAGCGCCACTGTGCTGCCTATGGCCTCATTCTCTGCCAGCCTTTTCATGGCAGTATTACCACCATGAAAATGCAGGCAGAGAACAGGTTCAGGGAACCACTGCACTGCCCATGAATTTGGCATGGGCAGTGCACTGGTCCCCTGCCCAGCACCATCGCAATGTTCACTGTCTGCTGTCCAGACAGTGAATATTGCAAAGGTGCTTGTGCACCCTGCAGACAACAGCATTGCCCCCGGAGATAATGCTACTGCCAGTGTCCCACTAGGCTGAGGGGCAGAAACCTCGGTTTCCACCCGTCAGCCTAGCAGGAAACTCGTAATAGGTCTGGTGGGGTGGTCGCCTCTAAGACAGCAGCCACCCTGTCGGGCGTTTGGCAGATGGGTGTGTCCGGCTTCCAAACTCATACTTAGGCCCTTAGTCCTGAGTGCTGTGATGGTTGCTGCCTCATCGCTGTTTATGTGGTGGCATCCAATCAGATCTCATCTGAGACCTCATGGGTTCATGAATCCTCTGCGGCATGAAATATACAAACTTTTTGAAACTTAGTTTCATGAAAACTATTAAACACATTCAGACCAAGTCACAAAAAGCACGCTGTCAGGACCAACGTTTAGTTTTCTGCCAAATTTGGTGTAAATTTGTTAAGCCCTCGCGGCAGCCCACCACAACATTTAGAAAAATGAGTCAT
Organism: Pleurodeles waltl; assembly: GCF_031143425.1. Taxonomy (NCBI): domain Eukaryota; kingdom Metazoa; phylum Chordata; class Amphibia; order Caudata; family Salamandridae; genus Pleurodeles; species Pleurodeles waltl. The sequence goes on from NC_090438.1 coordinate 420,378,896, forward strand.
GGTGCCCCTGCCCTTTATAGGGTCACCCCGAGGATGTACTAACATATGTAAATAGCCTACACACACCTTGGCAGGAGCAGTGAACATTAAATAAGTGTCTGCCCCACTCATTTCATACTTGCGCCCTATGTGTTTGTTTTTTTCTTATTTGTTGGACCCCACCCAGCAAACCAAGTAGTGCTGTAAACATTGAGGGACACAGAGGCAGGCCAACTGCCCCCTGCAGCCCCATTGCCTTTACACTCACCCACTAACGGTAAGTGGACATACTGTTTTTCTCTTGAATATGTGCCCCGGTACCACCTGAAGGCACCCAACAATTTTAATACATTGAGTGCCACACAGGGAGGCCTATGTACCTTTGTGGGGCCACCAGCTATCCCTCCAGTGCCCATCTTGGTTGCCGGAAGAAGCCAGCAATCGTTTTTCTTTGTTAGTATTTGTCCTGGTCCCACCTGAAGCCCCCACAATACCAAGAGATGTTGTGGCCAGTGGGGGAGAGGTCTATGGCCCTCATAGTCCCACCAGCTTCCCTGACAGCATCTATCCTCTGTTCTTTTGGCAACCGGCTCCATTGGTTTGCTCACGCTCAGTGGAAAAACACACATTTTTGGCCTGGGGTGTTCTCTTTTGGACCCCCCTCCCCCAATTGGCCTAGAGGGCACAGGGTATTCCTACCCTGTCCATCTGTATATTTGTTAAAATAATATTTAATAATTAGTAAGGAAATTTCCAAGATGATGTAAGGTGTGAAATGCAATATTTTTAAATGCCAACAAAGAGTCTACGGACCATAAGCTTTGACATTTCACATGAATCAAAATAGAGTGGAAGTCAGTACAATTTCAAAATAAACTTTATCTATGACCTGCACATACCTTTTATGCTTCCCTGCAAGACTCATATCTTTGCTGATGCATTAAAATCTGTGAAGATGTTTATATTTTTATTTGGTCGTGCTCTTGATTTTTTGAGGAGCTTTAGCACCACTGACCAGTTTGTGTCCTTGGCTCACTCCTCCATACTGTGTGGTTTGTTGATAGCCCTTTATCAGAAATTGGGTCTCAAGTTGGCAGAGGTAGGTACCCTGTCCAAGTAGACACCACAATCCTAGTCAGAGCACGTCAGTTACACAACCTAAAAAACCTGTGGTCACCCACAGGTTGCTTAGCATAGAGCTGTAAGGCTTAACTTAAGAGGCATTGTGTAAAGTATTTGTGCAAAATCTAATTACAGTAACCCAGTGAAAAGCAGCAATAAAAAGACTGAACCAGTTTAGAAAAATAGAGAATATTTATCTGAGTAAAACAGGACCAAAATAAAAAAAATCTAATATCTAGAAGTCGAGATATGAATTTTCAAAGATTAAACTAAAAACTGTACTTAGAAGTCACTAGTGGTCAAAAGGTTACTTGAGGTCATGAGGGACCAGTGCAAATCCAAAGTTCAGGCCAAACATGATGGAGGGTAGGCCAGCTACAGAACCCATGCAGGGTCCACTGAAAGAGCACCTGGTATGGTGTTTTCCATGCAGTTGAGTTGATGTGTCATAGACAAGGCAAGGGTAGGACTCACAGATGGCAGAATCCAGTTGCAGGTAGTGTTTGATGTCCCTGAGACTGCAGGTGAACAGGGGAAAAGCAAATAAACTCTTGGAGAATCTTGGGTTCAAGATTGTAGAGAACAGGTTCAGTCCTTCTCACTCCAGGCAAGAAGCAGTAGGCAGCAGGCCAATATAGCAAAGCAAGTAACAAAGTGGCAGTCCCTCCTACAGAACAGCACACAGCAAGCAGTACACCAACACAGCAATGCAATTAGTAGAGTTAAAGCCCATCCACGCAGCACAGCGGTCCTTCTTCCTTGCAGAATTTCCTCGGTTCCAGTAAAGTACTCCTTTGGTGGTGTTTGGGGTTCAGTACCTATACCCAGTTGAGCCTTTGAAGTGGGGGAGATTTCAAAGAGAGGCATTTGAAGTGCACAGGGCCCCTGCTCTTCCTTCCTTGGCTCCAGACACTCTACAGGAAGTTATGCAGCCTTTTGTGCAGGGAGAGGTACAGCCCTATTTAGGTTCAAGTGTCAGATCCTCCCTCCCATCTAGGCCAGAAATACCTATCAGCCTGGTGATGGGCCATCAGGATACAAATGTCACACCTAAGTTCCCTTTGTGTGTGACTGTCTAGAGGGAATGGACAAAGCCATGTTGTCCCCCTCAGATGTGTATTCAGGGGCTGACAGAGGCACAGAATGGCCTAAGTAAGAAAATGGCAATTGTCCAAAAGTGGCATTGGCAGACTTACAATTTAAAATCTGACTTCACAATCAGTTGTGATTTAAATTGTGAGTCCAGAGACACCAAACTCCAAATTTCTATTCCCCATTAGAAGTTCCATTTAACCCCTTCCCCACCAAGGACGTAGTGGTTGCATTCGGTGACATGGTGCTGAGGCGCACGGCCATAACCACTATGTCCTGGCATAGGCCCTCGGGGGAAGCGCTGGCGCTCTCCCTGAGGGCGTTTCCCCCAGGGCAGGGCTGGAAGGGGAATCACTTCCCTTTCCACCGCCAAATCCCTTTAATCCCCCAGTGACGTCTAATGACATCAGCATGCGATCGCATGCTGACCTCATCAGAGGTCACCTCCCATCGTGCTGGAAGCATGCTTCCAGAGTGATGAGGAAGAGAAATGCTCAGAATTTCTCTTCCGCTCGGGAGAAAGGACAGACAGAGGCATGAAAGGAAAGGAAAGGCCTTTCCTTTCATGTCTCTGCAAGCATTCTGCTGCCGGATCGCGATGCGATTGGGCAGTAGAAATGCCCACTAGGCACCAGGGATTTTTTTTTTTTTTTGATACTTACTCATAAGGGGAGCGGCCACTTGGCCAAATTATTTTTAGGCCGTTTCTGCTCCCCTGGGGGCAGGTCAGCCTAATTTAATTAGCCCGATCTGCCCCCGGGGGGTCAGAAACCACCAGACACAAGGGATACATTTTCTTTATTTACTTTATGTTTTTATGTATGGAGAGTGACCCCTTAGGCAAGGGTCGCTCCCCTGGGGGAGGAGGGGAAGTTTATTTTAGACCATTTCTGCTCCACTTGGGGGCAAATCTGCCAATTTCTATTAGGCCGACCTGCCCCATGGAGGGGCAGAAACCACTTAGGCACCAGGGATTGTTGTATATGTATGTGTGTGTTTTGTTTGGGGGGCAGCACCTTGGGCAAGGGTTGCTCCCCATGGGTGCATATCACTGATGGCGGGAAGATTGGCCTATTTTTTGAAGGACCATCGGGGGCAGAAAGCCCACCAGAAATCAGGGAAGATTTAAAAATAAGAGGGTGGGGGTGTGGCCATACCCCCACTCCAAATACATGGGGCCAAAGTTGTTCTGCCCACCAGTGGGCACATGGGGCAATTACCCCTCATCCACACCCCAGGGAGGCAGAAAGTCTACTAGATGCCAGGGAATTAAAAACAACAACAAATAGTGGGGTGGTGTCTACCAACCAGCATGGGCCTGGTTATGCCTCCACCCCAACTGAAGGGGGTAACATTATTTCAGCTCTCCCCCTGCACACTAAAACATCTCATCCCACAGCAAGCAAGAGGAAATTTGATTATTTTGGGTTTATGTTTTACATTTGGGCCATGAGAGCTTGGCTACCTCTCAAAATCGTCCCACTTGCAATGGTGAGGGCTACACTTTTTGGACTTTGGGATGCTGCCATGTAGAAAAATCCACAAGACCTAGACACATCTGAAAACTAAACATCTGGGTGATTCCAGGGGGGTGTGCTTCACATGCACCCCACACTATTTTCTTACCCACAATGCCCTGCAAACCTCCAACTTTTCTGGAAATCACACATTTTTCCCACATTTTTGTGATGGAACCTTCCGGAATCTGCAGGAATCCACAAAATTCCTACCACCCAGCATTGTGTCATCTATTCCGATAAAAATTCTGCTACACTCATCAGTCTAAAAATGTTTATATTTTCAAACTGCCCTTTTGGACCCACTTTGGTTCCCCTTCAATTTTGACATGTTTTTGGCTCTTCCCTGTCACAGGCACTTGGCCCACCTACACAAGTGAGGTATAATTTTTACCGGGAGACTGAGGGGAGCGTTGGGTGGTAGGAAATTTGTGGGAAAAATTTGATTTTTTAGCTAAATTTGAGGTTTGCTGAGGATTCTGGGTAAGAAAACATTGGGGGATCCACACATGTCACACCTCCCTGGACTCCCTCGGGTGTCTAGTTTTCAGAAATGTCTGGGTTTGGTAGGTTTCCCTAGATGGATGCTGAGCCCAGGACCAGAAACGCAGGTGCCCCCCACAAAAACAGATAACTTTGTATTTGATAGTTTTGATGTGTCCAGATAGTGTTTTGGGGCATTTCCTTTCGCGGGCACTAGGCCTACCCACACAAGCGAGGGACCATTTTTATCAGAAGACTTGGGGAAACACTGTGTGGAAGGATATTTGTGGCTCCTCTCATATTGCAGAACTTTCTGTCATCAAAATGTGAGGAAAACATGCTTTTTTTGGCCACATTTTGAGGTTGCAAATGATTCTGGGTAACAGAACCTGGTGAGAGCCCCACAAGTCACCCCATCTTGGATTCGGTGTCTAGTTTTCAGAAATGTGCAGTTTTGGTAGGTTTTCCCAGGTGCCGGCTGAGCTAGAGGCCAAAATCTATAGCTAAGCACTTTGTAAAAAACACGTCAGATGTCAATGTAATAATGTGATGTGTCCATGTTACATTTCCTGTCACGAGCATTAGGCCTACCCACGCAAGTGAGGTACCATTTTTATCAGGAGACCTGGGGGAATACAGAATAGGAAAACAAGTGTTATTGCCCCTTGTCTTTCTCTAAATTTTTCCCTTCCAAATGTAAGACAGTGTGTAAAAAAGACATCTATTTGAGAAAACAAGTGTTATTGCCCCTTGTCTTTCTCTACATTTTTCCCTTCCAAATGTAAGACAGTGTGTAAAAAAGACATCTATTTGAGAAACGCCCTGTAATTCACATGCTAGTATGGGCACCCCAGAATTGAGAGATGTGCAAATAACCACTGCTTCTCAACACCTTATCTTGTGCCCATTTTGGAAATACGAAGGTTTTCTCGATACCTATTTTTCACTCTTTGTATTTCAGCAAATGAATTGCAAATGAATTGCTGCACCCATTGCAGGGTGTAGCTAATTTATTGACTATGGGTACCTAGGCTTCTTGGTGAACCTACAAGCCCTATATATCCCCGCAACAAGAGGAGTTTAGCAGACATAACAGTATATTGCTTTAAAAAATCTGACATCATAGGAAAAAGTTACAGAGTAAAACGTGGAGAAAAATGGCTGTTTTTTTCACCTCAATTTCAATATTTTTTAATTTCATCTGTTATTTTCTCGATACCTATTTTTCACTCTTTGTATTTCAGCAAATGAATTGCAAATGAATTGCTGCACCCATTGCAGGGTGTAGCTAATTTATTGACTATGGGTACCTAGGCTTCTTGGTGAACCTACAAGCCCTATATATCCCCGCAACCAGAGGAGTTTAGCAGACATAACAGTATATTGCTTTAAAAAATCTGACATCATAAGAAAAAGTTACAGAGTAAAACGTGGAGAAAAATGGCTGTTTTTTTCACCTCAATTTCAATATTTTTTAATTTCATCTGTTATTTTCTGTAGGAAACCCTCATAGGAGCTACACAAATTACCTCTTTCTGAATTCAGAATTTTGTTTACGTTACAGAAATGTTTAGCTTTCTGTGATCCAGCATTGTTTTCATACCCATTTCTGTCACTAACTGGAAGGAGACTGAATGCACAAACAATAGTAAAAATGAGGTATGTCTCAGTAAAATCCCCAAATTGTGTTGAAAAATGGGGTTTTCTGATTCAAGTCTGCCTGTTCCTGAAAGATGGAATGATGGCGATTTCAGCACTGCAAACCCTTGGTTGATGCCGTTTTCATGAAAAAAAAACACATGCCTTCTTCTGCAGCCCTTTTTTCCCATTTAAAAAAAAAAAAATTGTCTCTGTATTTTGGCTAATTTCTTGGTCTCCTTCAGGGGAACCCACAAAGTCTGGGTTGCTCTAGAATCCCTAAGGTGTTGGAAAAAAATGACACATATTTGGCATGGGTAGCTTACGTGGACAAAAAGTTATGAGGGCCTAAGCGCGAACTGCCCAAAACAGCCAAAAAAAGGCTTGTCACCTGAGGGGGAAAAGACCTGGCAGCGATGGGGTTAGTGGTTATGTCACGGTAACCCAATGTTAACCTATGGGAGAGATACGCCTTGCATTAATGAAAAACAAAATTCATAGTTATTCTCTATCTGGACATGTTAAACTCAAAAGTACATGCCCAACTTTTTATATACACTGCAACCTGCCTTTGGGGCTAACCAGAGTCTCCCTTAGGGGTGACTTACATGTAATAAAAAGAAGGATTTGGGCTTTTGGTGGCAGTGAGAGGTCCTGAAGTGCTGGGGTACCACCAACACATGTGTTGCACCAGGCACAGGAGCCTTAAGCTCACTATATAGGAGACCATTTGCCCAATAAATCAGGTGAGAACGAGAGGGGACTACAGCTGCCTGGTTGGCCGGCTTCCAAAGACCCACAAGGGTTGCACACTGACTGTCCATGGCAGAACTCCTCCCAGGTGGGACCCCTTTTACTGTTGCCAGTTGGTCAGCTCAGGCAGGTTCCCCAGTTTAGTTACTACTTCCCCTGTAGGTACTGGGCCATCCTCCTTAGGGTCAGCCTCCTTGCAGACCATGGGAATCTCAGGAGTGGGTTTCCTACACCCCTTGCCCTTCCTTTTTTTGGCTCGCACCTATGCCATACTTCCAGAATCCAGGTCCTCTTGACCACCATGTCAGGCTGCCATGGACTGTGTGATCAGGCACACCCACTCATGTATCCCCCTCATCTCCAAGTGTACCTAAGCTCCACCTCCTTCCAGATGGTCGTTGCTCAGCAGACAATCCATAGGCATGGACTGATTCTCAGCTACCTTCAGCAGACCTGAGGCCCCTCCCCTATTCAAAGGGAACCAAAGCCACTGCGTAGTGGCTCTCACAGTTTTCAGCAGCAATACCTTGTTGGAACGTGTTAAGGACTACCTTCTCTGACGACCCCAAATGACATCGGACGGTTGATATGCTGGCTCCTGTGTCTCTCAGAACCTCCACCCTCTGGCCATTGTTGGAAACCCACTGACTGTACTTCCTAGTATTGTCAGTCATGTGGGTTCTTCGTACCATATCTCTATCACCGAGGGACACTAGGTTCAATGATACACATTCCCCCCAAACTATGTGGGGTAATCTCCTTCCCAAGAGCTGTGCTAGCCAGCCTCAGTGACGGCCCACCAGTTGTCATCTCCATTTTAGTGCCCTTCCTGCTGACACTCATAGCATTTCACAGGAGCCTTCCCTGCAGACTTGTTCTCAGGGAACCATTTCTTCTTTTTCTCAGAGGGAGAAGGGAACCCTGTCCCACAGAACTAGTTAAGGGCCCTTTTGAGAACTTACTCTTTTTGTACCCCTCCTTCTTCTGGTGTGGACCCTGCCCACCCTTGGCGTGATCCCCCAGGTACCCTCTTAGGGACGCAGCTGGTAACCTAACAGTCGGCCTCCTTAGCAAGCTCTCTGGGGTCAGTGAGCTTATTGTCAACAAGGTGTAGGTGCAGGTCTGGAAAGCAAAGACTGACATGTGCCTTCTTCCAATCCCTGGTAATCGTTTACCTCCCTGCCCTTCACACAACCATATGGAGAAGTGTGGCACAATGGTTAGAGCGGCAGACCCTGATGCAGAGATTTTGCCCGGGGCCAGGGTTCAATTCCCACCTCGACAGGTCTTGGGCTCAATTCCCTTGGACTAGATAATTCTTGCCTCAGTGCCTAATCTAATTAATGGGTCCCACTCTGTAACTCACACAATGTCCCTCACAGCGCTTAGATGCCTGGCTTCACCCTGGGGCTGTCCAGGAGTGGGTGCCTCACAAGGAAAAGCCAGGAGTGGTTCTGCAGTGGTATGCGTACAGCACCTTGAGACCCTAACGGGTGAGTAGTGTGCTATACAAGTGCAAAGTTTACAGTTTATCTACTGCCCCACAAAAAGAATCCACACAGTCCACCAAGGTCTGTTTGGAAATCTTCTGACTATCCCTGAATTTCCGTCTATATTTCTCTGGGGTCAGACCAAACTTTCTGATTAGGGCCTCCTTCATAGGGGATACCTTATCCTGGCACTCCTTTCTAGGGCCACTAGAGTGTCCCTCCCCTCATTGGGGACATGTCTCCACAAACTTGCTCCCAAATCTCCCTCAGGAACCTTGTGCATTTGCAGAGCAATTCCATAGGCCTCAAACCATCTGTCTCGGTCATCTCCCACCATAAAATCAGTATGTGGATCTTCCTGTCAGAGAACACAGAAGAATTGCTGCTACCATCACATCCACATGTCTGGTCTAGATTGCCAGCTCTCTCAAGCACAGTTCCCGAGCGAACAACACTTACTTCTCTTTCATTCTTTTTTTCCTTCGCCTCTCAGGCCTATTTCCATTCCTTCAAGGCATTCGCCCTCTCCAATCTGAGCTTAGCTAGCTCCAATCTTAATTTCCTCTCCTCCCTTCTGTCCTCCAGTTTGTCTGGAGTCATGCCTTTGGAGGACACACTGCTTCCTGTCCTGGGGTGACCATTTATCTTTGTAGAGTGGTTGTCCCTGTCCCATAGCAGTCCCAGGTCCTCCACTGAATATTGGTCCAGCTCGTGATCATCCTCTCTTTCCTCATTATCCTCCTATTGGGTCGCATGTGCAGCAGTCTTTGATTCCAACTAGGCCCTCAGCACCTTTTGCAGTTCCACCTTTTTGGTGAAACCTTTAGTAGAAACCAGCACACTCCTTGCAAAAGGTCTTGAGTTGTTGCACTGTGCATCTCTCCAGTGTGGACATCCCAAACTTCAGTTTTGTGGGTGCAGGTGTTGATGCAGTTATGGGACCTCCTATCAAAGACATGATGTAGAATGAAAAGCCAAAATGCCAGGCAGGGGGTATTGAAAAATTTGAAAATGCCAATTAAAAGAGAACAGGGAAAAAATGAATGCCAAAAGACAATTGATTGGCATTGGTCTAGATGTGGGTAGTAGTGTACACCAAATTACTGTAAGGTGCTGCACAGCTCTATTCAGGTATGTCAGTCCCTCCCATCTAGCCCAGAAAGACCCATCAGCCTGACGATGGGCCACCAGGATGCACATGTCACACCCAAGCTCCCTTTGTGTGACCGTCTTGAGGGAATGCACAAAGCCCAACTCTCATCCACCCTAGACATGTATTTAGAGACAGAGAGAGGCACAGAATGGCTAAAGTGAGAAAATGGGGACTTTCTAAAAGTGGTATTTTCATACTTGAAATTTAAAATCCGACTTCACCATAAGGTGTTATTTTATATTGTGAGTCCAGAGACACCAAACTTCAAATGTCTATCTTTTCTCATTTGGAAGTTACACTTAAAGGTTGCTTCATGGTAACCCACATGTTCACCTATGAGAGGTAGGCCTTGCATTAGTTAAAAATGAATCTAATAGTTTTTCCCTACCTATACATGTTAAACATAAAAGTATATGTCCAACTTTTTAAATACACTGTACCCAGCCCTTAGGGCTAGTCACGGCCTCCCTTAGGTGTGCCTTATAGGTAAAAACAAAGGAAGGTTTGGGCCTTGCCAGTGGGTGCTTTTTCCAGGCTGAAATGGCAGTTTAGATTTGCATATACAGGCTCTTCAGTGGCAGACCTGAGGCATGTTTAAAGGGCTACTGTAGTGGGTTGCAAAATCAGTGCTGCAGGCCCACTAGTAGCAATTAATTTATAGGCCCTGGGGACATACAGTGTACTCTACTAGGGACATATAAGTGAGTTCAATATGCCAATTGTGGATAAGCCAATGTTACAATGTTCAGAGTACCGAGCACCGGCACTTTAGTACTGGTCAGCAGTGGTAATGTGCACACAATCCTAAAGCCAGCAAAACTGAAGTCAGAAAAGCAGGCGGTCACAGGGCAAAAAGGGGAACCACACTAAGGATGCCAGGTCCAATATCCTTATTAGCCATCTTTAGACCCAAGTGTATGAGAGAAAGTTTGTATCTGTTACCGTCTAGGTCACTGGTGAGGTGTAATAATGCCACTTTCTGGCAGTCAACAAAATGCATTCCTGTTACTTCAGCCAACATATTCCAAATGCTGTCTGAATACCGCTCAACCTGTGAGCATGTCAAGACAGTATGAAAAAGGTCAGCCCTCCTTTCCTGACATCCTAGACATTTTGAAGATGGGGCCTTGTGAAGCCTTCACAGATATTACTGGGTAATATTTGGGGAAGTACTTAAGTTGGATGATAAAGAACTGAAAGGCTAATGCTATTTCTTGTTGGGCCATCCTTGCCTTCTGTCACTCACCTAAATTCTCATCTCTCTTTCCCATGCAGCCCTTAAATTCTGGAAAGTGTCATGTGTATACATCAATAGAGATCCATGTAGGACAGATTTCTTCTGCCATTCCAGTCCCCCATTAAATATTTTAATTTTAGGAAATTTAAATCCAGTAAATCTGTGAGGTCCCTAATGTGTGGAAGAAGGCCGTGATTAAGCTGCAAGTACATAAAGAATTGAATCTTGTGCATTTCATAGCTCTCTTTAACGTCAGTGAAGGAACACCATGCAGGGCCCACCATCACATCCTGAAGACTGGATATCAAATAGAATCCCAACTCCCAAATCCTTGCAATGAATGCCATTGAAAAAGCCATGTCACTAACCACAGTGAAGTATCCCAGTTGAGCCTATGGTGCCATTCCACATCCCATGGGGCAGGCCGCCACTGTTTAAGCACGGTAATCATTGTGAGACAGGCTCACGTCCAGCCACCCATCTCACAAGTAATATAATCAGGGTGTCTCTCCATAGCTTCTTTCTTCTTAGCAGAAGCCACAAGGCTAAATGCAGTAATTTTAAGTCTGGTGCTCAGATCCCATCATCGTAAGGTGATTTATTTTCTTTGGACAAAACAATGTATGGGTGTTAGACCTACCATCGTTTGTGTGGTGTCCCCCAAACCTTTTGCCTTCAGACCTTGTGTTTAAACTGATTTTGTTTTGCTGGCCTTACGACTCTGAGCACTTTATCACTGCTAAGCAGTGTTCAAGTGCTTGTGTTCTCTGCTCATAACATGGTAACATCAGCTTATACGGAATTGGCATATTTAAATTAATTATAAGTCCCTAGTAATGTGCACTACAATGTCCCATGGCCTGTAATGTAAATGCTACTAGTGGGCCTGCAGCACTGATTCTGCCACCCAACTAAGTATAACAATTCTCTGGCCTGTCCTTGCAGAGCCTCTGTGTGCAGTTTTAATGTGCCATGTCGACCTGGCAAAATCAAAGTTTTGCCAGGTCCAAACCTTCCTTTTTAAAACACATAACTCACCCCTAGGTTAGATCCTGGACAGCCCCAAGGGCAGGGTGCACTGTATTTAAAAAGTTGGGCGTGTTTTATTGATTTACATGTCTTGATATTGTAAAACTCTTAAACAATGTTTCACTATCACAAGGCCTATCTCTCCCCATACAACGTTGGGCTTCTCTTATTATATTTTATAAGTGTAATGTCCAAATACCTAGGTCATGTTGGTGTCTCTCGAATCCTAGTCTAAAATTCAAACTTAGAGTGAAGTTGAATTTTAAATTGCAGTTCTGAAAGTGTCTCTTTTAGAAAGTTGACATTTTCTTCCCTTAACCATTTGGTGACTGCAGCCTGTCACTGGTCACATGACTGGGTGTAGTTGGCAGTTAATGCCTGCTGCCTGTTGCTTGTCACATGACTGGATATACTTAGCAGTTGGGATTTGTGCATTCTTCCTATTCGGCCACACACAATAGGAGCTTAGGTGTGACTAGACAGGCCATCACTGGCAGGATGGGAGGGTACTGAATAGGCTCTCTCCTGTCTCCATGTAAAGGGCTCCTCACTCTCCTTAGTTGGGCCGGCATCAGGGCAGGGAAGGGAGGGCACCTGTGCACTTCAAAGCCTCCAAGAATTTCTTCCCACTTCAAACGCACACATGTATACAAGAAGGACCTCAGATACCACCATGTAAGTGCACTTCTGGTCCTGTAGTTATTCTGTCAGAAAGAAAGACTGGTTTGTTGCTACAATAGCCATACTCTGCTAGACCTTACTCTGCTGGGCTCCTGCTTTGCTGTGCTGACTTGTTGTCCCCTTGCCTGAGTGAGAAGTGCTGGACCTGCATCACTTGATCTCACGGTGATTCCAAGGGCTAGTTGGCTGGCCTCCTGATCTGAAACCTCAGGGTCATAGCAGGCTTTTAACAACCTTGAATCTGCATCTGGACTCTGCCATCTGTGAGTCTACTCTGCCAAGTGGTGTCACCCCAGTCCTGGACCCTTGGGAGTGGGTTTAAGGTGCTTTTTCAACCTCTGTGGTATCAGTGGAACCAACACATCTCTGCTGAGTGGTGCAAGCCTGAGCAGAATTGACACACTCCTGCTGCTGCATGGATTGCATTGGTGTCGCAGCCCTCATCGTCTTTGGAACTGCCACTGCATGAGGAATCCTGAGTGTTGGCCTACACATTTCTCTTTGAGGGCAGCCTCAGTGACAATATCGGACTCTGGATTGCGGTCTCCCAGCTCTTCAGACCTGACGCATCACCCCACTACTCACTGCATGCTCGAATTTGCATCGCAAGCCCTATCATTCAAGTCTGGGATGCTTGATGACAAAGCAATAGGACCTCGCACCGCATCCTTACCCCACCTCAGATCTGACCCATCACCTCGGCTGTGTGACACATCTTTGACAAGGATCCATGCAATATTCCGCAAACCAGGGTTTATGGTACTCTGTTCAGCGGGCCTGACTGTGTCCCTGTATGTGGACCATGTTCCAATCGCTGTCTGCCTGAACTAGAGATTTTGTCCCAGTCCGGCATGACCAGATATCCACAGTTGGTGCTTTACACCTCTTGGTGCTGTTTTCCCTAAAAACATTAACATTCAATATCTCCAGTCCTACTAATTAGATTTTTGTCACATTGATCTTGTTTTATTTATTAAATTAAGCTCTGTTTTTTTAAACTACGGGGATTTTTTTTATGTTGTGTTTTCATTTTTTTACTGTTTAAGTTGTTGCACAAATAGTTTACATATTGTCTTCAAAGTATGCCCGACTTCTCTTTGCCAAGCTTCTAAGGGTTTGAGCATGAGCACAGGTTAATTTAGGGTTGCTTGTGCCTTATCCTGACTAGGATTGTGGCTGCTGCTTTACCAGAGCTCACACACCAGTCAACCAGCATTCACATTTCTAACAATGGGTTTATGACTTCACGAAGAAAGTTTAGTACCACTGCATTCAAGTGAAGAAATAATTTTATAAGCAATAGGAATAGTTTTCTAATTGGCTGAGAGAAAAGGGATGCATACTATTTAAAAAATGGCAGCTCTGCCCATCAAAGACAAGGGGAGGAGAGAGAAGCAGGTAAGACCAGCTCAGTGTTGACCTTCTTGGGAAAAATGTTGTGCTTCCAAGTCAATGATCTGTCTTTGGTGACATATATGTCCAAGTGACAAAACCCACCTAGCCATTTCAGTTCTTGCCTGCTCTCACTGACACGACAACAGCTTTGCAAAAGTTAACTTTCAACCTTGAGTATTTAACAAAAATATACAGTACTCATGATCCAGACCATTCTGTGTCCCGAAGGTTTAAAACTGATATCATCTGCAAAAAAGATAGGTATTTGACAATTTGAACCCATTCACTCGTGTATCTTCTTGGATCCACTCTACCAGGGGAATCACTTGCAATGGCAAAGAGCAGAGGAGAAGGTGAACACACTGAGAATAGCGAACGTGTGTGTATGAAACCTCTTTCCCCGACATTTACTCAAGCTGAAATATGTGTTTGAAGTAAATAAATATGTTTAATAAAGTTGGGACTGAAAATCATCTTCACTAGAAGCATAAACCTGTAGTTCTATATGAAAGAATCAATTATTCACTCAAAATCGACCATCAGTACAACCAGAAGCCCTTGAGACAATGAACCAGCACCAATGCATTGTAGAGGTGCCTAATATTGTGTCAGGTTGCCCACCCAAAAATAAAGCCATATTGATCCACGCACCTTCATGTAGCAACAAAGACTCAAAGATGATTAGGCAAATTGGACGGTTTGAGGAGCATATCTCTGGGGATCTTCACAGCTTGGGAATGATGTCTATTTCTGCAAAGCTTAAATCCACATGTAATTCTCTCCTTGCCAATGTTTCCTCAAGAAGTGCTTTAATAGCAGGACCTGTGACCTATGCCACTAACCTGGAAACCCATGAGAGCAAGATGTGTTTCCTGCCGGATGCTGCTGTAGAGCTGATGACAATTCTTTAACCCAAAATACCTCCTCCAGGAAATGGCATTTCCCTATGAAGTCTGGATTTCTAAAAGGTCCTATAAGAACTCCTACAGTTCCCTAGATTCCAGAGAGACCACATCATCATACAGGTAGTACTTTATGAAGCTTCTTATTCAGAAAGACTGTCACACACTAGACATGCCCACATGCCTCCTCCCTCTGGCACAGTCTTTGGAGCAGTTTTCACCTTTAAAAAACATGACTTTGAGTTTACAGCCACACAGTCCTGCTTCCCACCAGTGAATCTGAAGCAATTTAGGTCTTTGAAGGCAAGGTTTGGGAGAACCATGTTTTGGCCACACAGCAGGCCTCCTGTTCCAATGGTAGGGATTTCAAGCATTTCACCTCTTCTCTCCCTCTCTTATCCTACCATGCACTGTCATTTATGATCCTGCCTCTTGTGCAGGTTTTAAAGGCCTCCAATAGCACTACCTGAGAGACCAAAGAGTCAGTGCTCTTGGCAAAGTCATAATTTATCTCTGTGACAATAAACGATTGAAAACTGGCACATGCATGGCTGCGCCCACTCTATTCCAGTATGTAACACCATTAAGGTTGATCCCTGTGACCAACCGACTCACAGGTAAGTGTGGAATAAGTTGATCCAGGTGTTTCCGAAAGGAAAAAGTCTGAGTAGTATGCATGAGTGGTTACAAGCAAGGCTGGTCTATCTGGCAACAGGCCTGTGCAGCGAGTTCCTCTGGCGGTCTCTTCATATTTCTAGCAACCGAATGGTGAAGTCAGTGCACATTAAGATCTCTACTTCTTGTAATCCCCTCACAAACTCAACATGAGGTACTAGTTAAAACCTGATGGACCAGAACCTCGAATTCAGTCCCCATCAAAGGAGTAAAAGTACCACGTCAGCTTTGTATATTTTGAACATCTTTAGGACCAATTACTTTTTATTCTATGATGGAGGCCTTTCACATACCAAATAATGACCCTAATGTGATAAGACCTGGTTGAGGTCCTCTCTGTTCCCATGAACTGTTAATAAATTGTAATTAAATGCCAATCAAAATTCCCCAACCCTCCTCCCTACATTTTTTCACATAAATTATCTGTTTTCTGCTCATTATACTGAAATTGCCCAGTGGGCTGAACAATTCCAAAGCATTCCCTGAAAAGGAACCAAATTTCCCAGTGTCGGTATTAGTCTTCCACTAGACACCTGACAGAAGGAAAATAAGTCTAACTATTCAAATCAATGGAAAAAAAATCTACTCCAGTGGGGTTGCAACTTTGTCATAATGTGAAGCACTTTCAGAAACTTCAAGGTCTCTAGTCAGTGATATGCCTACCTAACACTTGTTTCAATCCCAGAATGGGAGTCCAAATCTGACACTGCCAATCTCCTCAAGTGCTGATTCTACTCGGTCTGATTTCCTCCTTCTGTGGCTGACTCTTGATAATGATTCTGACATATTAGGATTGGTAGACCTGCCATCTCTTGGCATGCTTTTCCCAGTTTATTTTGGCTTCTGACCACCTATTATTACCCTGTGCTGAACTTTGTTTTTCTGGCTTTAGTACTCTGGGCACTTTACCACTGCTGACCAGTGCTAAAGTACGAGTGCACGCTTTCTAAATTGTGTTGGTGATTGATTTTCTCCATGATTGGCATATTTGATTTACTTGTAAGGCCCTAGTAAAGTGCACTAGAGGTGCCCTGGGCCTGTAAATCAAATGTAACTAGTGGGCCTGCAGCACTGATTGTACCACCCACATGAGTAGCCCTGTAAACATGTCTCACACCTGCCACTGCAGTGTCTGTGTATGCATTTTTAAACTGCCAGATTGATCTGGCTAGGGCACCGACAGGCCCAAACCTTCCCTTTTACTACATGTAAGTCACCCCTAAGGTAGGTCCAAGGCAGCCCCTTAGGCAGGGTGCATTGTATTTAAAGGGTAGGACATGTACTAGTGTGTTTAAAATGTTGTGATAGAGAAATACTGCCAAATTTGTTTTTCACTATTGCAAGGTCTACCTCGCCCACAGGGTAACATGGGGATTGCCTTGAAATATTTTTTAAGTTTAGTTTTCTATTGGGAGCAGACAGAAATGTGGTGTTTGGGGTCTCTGAACTCAGAATTAAAAAAATGCATATTTTTGTGAAGTTGGGTTTTAGATTGTATGTTTGAAAATGCCCCTTTTAGAAAGTGGGTGTTTTCTTGCTTAACCATTCTGTATCTCTGCTGGGCTGTGGAATGTAGGTCTGTGTCAGTCTGACAGTTGGTCTATTTGTAAATTCACTCTAGACAGTCACACAAAGGGACCTGAGGTGTGTCTTTAATATCCTGATGGTCTTCCTGGGCTAGAATGGAGGGAGGAGCTGACACTTGCACCCGAATAGAGCAGTGCCTCTCCTTCCACAAAGCAGTCTCCAACCCCCTGGACTGTGTCTGGGGCTAGGACAGGGAGAGGCAGGGTATTGTGCACTACAAAGACTTTCCTTTGAAAAGTCCACTTCTGGACGGAGGACATTTAGCCAGGAAGACGAGCTGGATGCTTGAGGATGACCTGTCACTCTGCCTGTTTCTTTTTTGTGCTGGTCTGCTGCTGCTACTTCTGCCCTGGAAGCGAAAAGACTGAACTTTTCTTCTCACTTGCGAGTATGGAATTGATGCATTGTTTGCTTTTGTGACACATCACCTCTCCTGCGGCTTTCTTTTTGATGCATGCAAGGTACTTTGTACTAAAACAACACATCTATTGATTCCTGTAGAGTAGGACTCTTAACTTTAAAAATGTATATCTTTTCTTGTGTATATTGGATGTTTGTCATTTTGGTCTTGTTTTACTCAGATAAATATTGGATATTTTTCTAAACTGCTGTGGAGTACTTTTGTGGTGTTTTAACTGTGTTGCTGTGTGTGAATACAAATATTTTACACATTGCATCTGAAATAAGCCTTACTGCTTGTGCCAAGCTACCAAGGGGGTGAGCAGAGGTTATCTTAGGCGTGTGACTCCCTTACCCTGACTACAGTGAGGGTCCCTACTTGAACAGGGTATAAACTGACTGCCATCTAGAGACCCCATTTCTAACAAGGATGATGTTGATCTTGTCACTAACAAATCACACAGTTTCTTCTGTCAATTACAAGACAACCTAGTCTGCTTTTTCCTTCTCAATCTCTGCTCTCTCAGGTCTTATCTCTCCATGGAGGTGGTCTACCACTATTTTGCTATTTGTGACTTCCATGAATGTCGGGGCTTCTCTCCTTAATCAAACCCTATTCTTGTTTCATTGAACCAAGAAAAGTATGTATTATTTAAAAAAAAACTTTCATCCCTTACATCCTAGTAGAGTATAATAATATGTATTGTAACACTATTGCATGTAATTTCTATTGACCTATTAAAAGGAATGTTGTTGTCTCTGGACAACCTTGGTGTAAAGAGGAATCACAGGTATTTTATGGCCATCAAAGAAAGCACATGGAGATCTGGTAAAAATTATTTTACATATCTCTCAAGGAACCCTTTTTGATTTGAGCCACCCACACATTCTAGAAAGCCCACTAACTGCAAATTATTCCACCAAAATTGCCCTTCCTCATTCTCTGCCCCCAACCATATCTTGGCAGAGGTGGCCTATGCAAGTTCCACTGTGGATTTGAGTTCTATGACAGTATCTTTGAGTGTAGACATTCAGTTTGCTGCCTCAGTGACCCAGTCCACTGTGCTGCAAACATGATAGCAGTACTATGTCTATTCTCACCACCCCGTTTTAATTTCCAACACTTGTTGGGAAGTCTGAATGGCATGGAGCATCAGATCTGTGGAAGTGAGGATGTCAACTTGAAGGTCCATGTCTCTGCTTTAACTATTTGCAAAGGTGTGTTGCTGGGCAGGATTACTTTAGTGTATTTGTCAATTTTTGCCCTTTTTTAGGATAGCCCCAACTTTTTCCTTGGCCATGGGTACTGTGTTAATGTGGCTACTGTATTCCATATGAGGAGTCCAAATTCAGTGTCCAAATCAGAAAGCCAGGTATGACGAAGCAGTCTTTTAAGTGATACTTTAGTTAGCTAAAATGTCTGGGCTCAGAGAGACGTGACAACCTCACCACTGTGGGCAGCATATTCAGTCGGGCTTCCGGTACTAAATACAATATTCCCAAGGGCAGATTTTCTGATCCCAATTTGGTATCAAAAGCCTGCACCTTTGTTTAATTTGACACATTTATCAGAGTGTGTCCATGGCAGTTGGTGCAGGATAATATTGAGAATGCTGTGAAGGCCCTGTAGGAGGTGGGGTGTGACCAAACAGCTGGTACCCACTGACAGTAACTCCTTCCTAGATCCTCAACAATCACAACTTCAATGCCAAATGCCTCAAACTCTGCTGCAGCATTCTCCGTGTGAATGGCATTAGACCACCTTTGACTGACCATGGCTCTCTGTTGGGAGGCCATGAAGTCTGTGCACCCATCCACAAGGCAATGCCACATCAATCACTTCTCTTCCTCACAACTCTTGTAGTCTTGATCCCACCAGGGCGTTAACAGGGTCCATAAAATGTCTCTTGGTGTCTCAAGCAGGAAATTACCCAATGCATCCCAAATGCGAGCTCAATCTGTGATGTCTCAGCACCACCAAAACTGCCTTATTCTATCTGCCTCCAGTGGACCAAATAAAGATGAAGAGAGTGGGGCAGAACAAAATAATCTGCTATGTCTATGGCTGGTTCATAGGAGCTCACCTCATTTTTGAGTAAACTAAGCAACTGTTGCTCCTACTCAAAATCCCAGCATCAAACCACTGGTACCTTAGGGCTTCATTACGAGTGTGGCAGTCCGAGCACCGCCACACTCGCGTTGACAGTCGGACCTCCCCACTCCTGGTGGTTCAACTGCCCAATTGTGACCCTTGTGGGCGGACCTTCAAGGGGATCACTGTCCTCACCGAAAACTTTGTTTTAGATGGTCTGACGGTGGTCTTGGTTGTAGTCAGCAAGGGCTGCGCTGAACTCAGCATTGCCTGACTGATAACAACGTTGTTCTCCACCAGCCTTTTCAAGGTGGTTTTCCCACTGTTAGAAATGCGGTCTTTGGTTGGCAGTCAAGTTACCCCCTGTCCAAGCAAGGACCCTCATTCTAGTCAGCGTAAAGGAGAATCACCCTTAGCTAACCCACGCTCTCCCCCTTGGTAGCTTGGCACAAGCAGGCAGGCTTAACTTCAGAGTCTAGGTGTAAAGTATTTGTACCAAGACACACAGTAACTCAGTGAAAACACTACAAAATGACACAACACAGGTTTAGAAAAATAGGTAATATTTATCTAAGCTAAACAAGACCAAAATTACAAAAAAATCCACCATACACAAGTCAAGTCATGAATTAAAAACCAAAAGAGTCCTAAATCCTTTAGAAAACAGTGCTAACACTATTAGCGTGCAAAGGTACCTAGGTAGCGTCAAAATAATACAACATAGGCAAGTGTGCGTAAAAGAAGGCCAGGGATGCATTGATTTCTCACTCACAAGCGAGACCGTGGTCGTTCCTCCTCGGGCCGGGTTGGCGTGTACCATTTTTCCTCTCCGCAAGAGAGTGATGTGTTGATCCGGACAGGCACCTCAGGTCCAGGTACGGTTTGCATTGTTTTTTTTGCCCCCAGCGAGGTTTGCATCGAAAATCCGGTCGCACAGTATTAGAAAACCACGCTATGTGGGGTTGCAACATTAGCAACCTCGTCAGCGGGTTTTGCACGTCGTTTCTCCAGCCGCATTGCATCGATCTTTCAGCTACAATGCAGGTGGAGTGCAGATTTCAGCCATGAAGCAGGTGGCGCATCGTTTCTCAGAAGGTGCATCGAAAATGTCCCCGTACGGCGGTCTGTGCATGGATTTTTAGTCTTTGTCTGCCAGCTTCACCTTTCAAGGGTCCAGGAACTGGATAGAGCACCACTTGGTAGGGCAGGAGTCTCAGCAGAGAGTCCAGGTGCTGGCAGGGAAAGTCTTTGATGGCCCTGAGACTTCAACAACAGGAGGCAAGCTCAGGTCAAGCCCTTGGAGAGTTCTTCACCAGCAGGAATGCACAGCAAAGTCCAGTCTTTGTCCCCTTTCACAGGCAGAAGCAGAAACTGCAGAATAGCTCCACAAAGCACAGTCACAGGCAGGGCAGCACTTCTCCTTGGCAGAGGTTCCTCTTGATTTCTGGAACTGATCTAAATTTTCAGGGGTTTGGGTGCTCTTCTTATACTCATTTTGGCCTTTGAAGTAGACCTACTTCAAAGGAAAGTCTCTTTTGTTTGTGAGATCCTGCCTTGCCCAGGCCCGGCCCCAGACACACACCACGGGGTTGGAGACTGCATTGTGTAAGGGAAGGCACAGCCCTCTCAGGTGTAAGTGACCACTCCTCCCCACCCTCCTAGCACAGATGGCTCATCAGGATATGCAGGCTACACCCTAGCTCCCCTTGTGTCACTGTCTAGAGAGAGGTGCAAACAGCCCAATTGTCAAACTAACACAGACAGGGAATCTACAAACAGGCAGCATCAAAGAATGGTTTAAGCAAGAAAATGCCTACTTTCTAAAAGTGGCATTTTTAAACACACAATCTCAAAACCAACTTTACTAAAAGAAGTATTTTTAAATTGTGAGTTCTGAGAACCCAAACTCCACATGTCCATCTGCTCTCAAAGGGAATCTACACTTTAATCATATTTAAAGGCAGCCCCCATGTTATCCTATGAGAGAGATAGGCCTTGCAACGGTGAGAAACAAATTTGGCGGTATTTCAATGACAGGACATATAAAACACATTAGTATATGTCCTACATTAAACATACACTGCACCCTGCCCATGGGGCTACCTAGGGCCTACCTTAGGGGTGTCTTACATGTAAGAATAGGGAAGGTTCAGGCCTGGCAAGTGGGTACACTTGCCAAGTAAAAGTGGCAGTTTAAAACTGCACACACAGGCACTGCAGTGGCAGGTTTGAGCCAAGTTTACAGGGCTACTAATGTGCAGAGCACAACCAGTGCTGTAAGCCCACTAGTAGCATTGGATTTACAGGCCCTGGGCACCTCTAGTGCACTGTACTAGGGACTTACCAGTAAATCAAATATGCCAGTCATGGAAATCCAATTACACATGCATTTTACATAGGAGCACTTGCACTTTAGCACTGGATAGCAGTAGTAAAGTACCCAGAGTGACAAAAACTGCAAAACATAGTCCAGCACACATCAACAACCTGGGAAACAGAGGCAAAAAGATAGGGGAGGCCACGCCAAGGATGCTAAGTCTAACATCCACCATGAAAAGGATGGTGGAGAACAAGTGCAGGCGGCCACAGGGGGTGGGCCCTGCACTGCCCATGGCATGGGCAGAGCAACCCCCCCCACCCAGCACCTTCGAAATGCTCACCTTCTGCTTTCCCAGCAGGATCATTGTAATAGGGCATGGGGACATCACTGCCATAGCAGTGGCATCCTCCCCGCTGAGATCGCCAAACTCTTAATGAGGCCATTAGTCTTTTCATCCTCTACATTAAACACTTCTCCACCATAATGTCCTTGTCAGGCCCCTGGCTGCCTCTCAACTATGCTGCCTTTTTAAGCTATGTTGGAAGCTGACCCTTGGCAAAGCCAGCCCCACTCCAACATAAAACCACAACAGTAGACAAATAAAAGTAAAGATTAAAGAACAAATAGTAGCTTAAAGTGTTCAATTAAGAATCAATGGCAAAATATGTTGCAATGGAAGCCAAAGGGGAACATCAAAACCTCAGGCGAATGAGCTCATGAGGCGCAACAGGATTTAGGCCTTAGTTAAGCCTGAACCACAATAGCACATTTCAGAACAGAACTAGTGGTTTTGGCCAGTCTGAAAGTTTACCTTCACTCTTTGGCTTAGAAGTAGAGCAACGATAAGTGAAGGTGAGGCCTGTAACTGACCAGATTTCCATAGCACTGGATATGCTAGGAGGGGGCACTTGAAAAGGAAGCAACATTGAGGCAAAAGCTCCAGCTGAGAAAAAATGGTATTCAATAGCTGATGAAGACTTACAATGATACACAATCTCACCTGGTCAAGTAATGCACCAATATTTCATAATATTTATTCTCCAGGACAGCCAATTCCAGTCCAGAGGAGCAAATATACTCCCACATATTATTGCACCATACGAGAGAGTACTCTTACAGGTAAACACACTACAGTTGGGTAATATTGTGCATGAGTAAATAGATTTACATATATACGTTCACATTATATAAACACGAACCACCACTTTGTACATTTAAATATTTCACGTTCGAAGATAAAGGTTAAATTTACACCTCTAAATTGATTGTTACTCGGGCTCTGAAGGAAGATTCTCGCTCTCCCAATCTCACCAGACCTCTTTACTGTCTGAACGGCCATTGTTTGCTCTTTTGCTCATCATTTGAGTTTCCAATTTCTCACCATATGGGAATTTCATGGTAGTCACTAAAAAATGCCCTCTGTTGGAAGCGAAATGCGCTTTGCCTGTCGTTCCAGTTCTGCTAGGAAATACCATCAATCAAACTTTAATCAAGCTGAAAATCCCAATTTTATCGCTTCATATTCCCAATGGGCAATCGCATTGTAGAGCAACCAGATTTCTATATTCCTCTTCTTTGGGACTTTAGTGTGCTGTATGCTTTGTCCTCGCAAATGAAATATGTTTAGTATAGGATTACTCCCTCCTCCCACGTTTCCTAAACATATGCAGTGTACTTATTCGGCTACTTTGATAGAAAGTATTTAAAGCTCAGCAGCCTAATTGGAAGAAACATGATTGTAAGGGATTTGCAAACACTCCTTTCAATATACAGAATTGTGTTTACACAGCCACAAAGAGATTCATCGTTTAATTCTTCATTTTAGCTCTTTTTGCAAAGCTGGCTAGACGCCTAGTGCCGTAATCACAACAGTGTATATTAACAACAAGCGACTGATGCTGGTTTTACATAGGAAAGGGTCTTTTTATGCCATAAATATCGTTCAAAATGAAAGTAAATTTATTATCAAAAGTGGTTATCATCCGAGCGTAGAAGAAAACAACTACTTCAATTATTCACCCCTATTTAAAGTGTTTCAAGCGGGTTGAGCTGATACTCAATTAAGCACAAAAAAGCACGAATGTATATCAGAAATCAGCTTTTATGTCATAATTTTCTCATTTTAGCACATAAATAAAGATACTCGCTACCACGAACTCTATGAAACTTACAATAGTAGTAGTTAAATGCAACATCACAGGTGAAGTATTTTAAACGAACTTGTATGAAAGTCACTGAAGAGGTCAGACTTCATAAATCAATAGGGCTCGTCCCTTGGTGACTTCTTCCGCCATCATTAAGTATATTCCAAGTTGTTGTACATCAGTAAGTCTACAGTAATTTCAGTGAACTCTTTCCCTAACATCAGTCTCCCCATGTTATTTCTAGTCCACTGTCTCCTATTTCACTCGCACACTTCATTACATCTGTTTTGTTTAGGAAGAAGGGCTCGTCATTGCCTTCAAGCACTTACAGAAGACATTGGCTATTAATCTAAATTCTAAAGGTACAGATGGCAGTTTGTTGATTGAGTTATAAAGTTCTAATGTATTTTAAACAATATTTGGATGTAAAATGTATTTACTTTCTCCAAATTGCCTAATTTAATTGAAAGAACTATACCAGAGATTTACGGAAGAGAGACAAGAAAGTCGTTGGTTGCATGGGGAAGTGATGCATAAGTGGGGATTTATTTTCCTTGTGTAAATCATGTAATTTTGTTCAAATGGACGCACACAATGTAAAATACAAATCATTAGCCATTTATTTAAAACTTGTACATGAGGGTATGCCTCATAAAGAAAAATCACCCAAGATATCTGAAGAAGAATGGCTTGTATCAACGATACTTATTTGTTTCACGAACGTCTCATGGAGCCAGTCTTCTAGAGACAAAACATATTTGTTAAAAAGTCTAATAGGAGGAAAATAAAGTACACTCACTAAAAAATGAGAACAATTGAATTTTAGCACGCTGAAAAAATAGCCCTATCTTAATCACAAAATCAGTGACCACAGGCACACAAATAGACTGATCTAATTATGGGAATCCACAGATCATTATTTGTATCAGATCCTACAATTACTTCCATGATTTCTATTCTCTCTTTGTTTTTACACACAGACCTCCGTGATTTTGTCGCCATAGTTTTCACTCTGCTTATGGTTTGCTGTAAATGATAGCATACATTAAAATCAGAAAAACTATTCCTATTTTGATTGATGTAATTGAGCTGGCTCATACGAATAGTAAAAATAAAATACCCAATGAAAACGGCACCCATGAATTTCTGCATGTGTTGAGGTGTTGTCCAATGTGCAGAATGAGTGTACCAAATATTAACAGAACGTAATACTGCATCATTATGTTTAACTGAGGGAAGGTTATAGGTAGTTGAGGATCGGCCAATGTATGAATCTATCCTGGCCTCTACCCCCGACATCCCAGAGCTACTCGTTAGGAGTAGAGTTGTGACACAGAGTATCTGTCATCACAGTATTTTAAAGGAAACAAAAAAGGAAAGCTATAAAGACCATGCCAGCGGTGCAATTATGTCTTCCAGCCTGGCCCAAAACAATCCAAATATGTTCAAAACATATTGTCCATCTTGAAATATACTCAACAGAAAAGGTGACGATAGTGAAAAATAAATCCTACAAAATGTCATAGGAGGCAACAAGCAAGGGGCAAGGTTGTCACAGGCTCAAAAGAGTGTGTTAATACACGTAAATCATCAATGAAATAGAGACAGATAACTAAAGTTTGTCAGGACTCAAGATGCATATAACAATGTGTATAATTTGATGTTCATCTGTTCATAATCTCATACAAGGAGTGTTCACTATGATATGTCTCTGAAGGTGAGGGCATCATTTAAGGCACTGGATCCCCACCAAGGAGGTGGTGGCTGCACCCAATGATGAGATGATTGTTCACGCACTGATGACTGTGAGATGTAGGTCTAGTCGACGATCTCTGTGAGGTTCCCAGTCCGGGAGACAACCAAAAGCATTGACAGGAATTGGCTAATCTCTCCTCCATATATTCCTTCCTGCACTCCCCGTAAGTATGCAATAATTTGTTTTGTAACTCCGTGTTACTCCTCTAATCTACATAAAATTATGTGAAGACTTCATAAAATTTGTTTTATGCATTTTGGCTTGCTTTGTAGGTGGACAATCCTGCTTAACGAGCACCTCCAACATCATATGCAAAATTATCTTTGTAAAATTGTTAGTTGCTAAAACTGTGCAGCCACATTGGATGATTGTTCAACATAATACTGAAAAACTAACTGCCTTAAGAGTGTCAAAGACTAAAGACAGTAGAGTAAATGGACCTGGAGAAAGGCTGGTACTATAACACTTACTTATGAAGAAACAAAATGTTTGACATCTATACTTGTTAGACAGCATGACTACATTTGCAGCAGCTTGTGATGTACGAGTCTTGCTAAGGGAATTACATAGAATACATTGAACACATGTAATCACTTTCTGGGAGATGGTGATGTCCACAAGGGTAGCCGATGCATTGATTTGAAGGCTGGAGTTACAGTATTCATAAAAAAAGAGGGACTACTGCCAACTCTCAAACTTTAAAAAAAAAAGCAAACTTATATTTATTTTCACAGTGCCATTTCCTTTAAGAAAAATAGGCTGCGATAAAAAATGACAAACGTCTTTTTAATATAAAGCAATCAAAGATATGAAGGTCTGCTGACCCTTCCAGACCATCACCTCTGTGATGTCCACAAATCAAGGTGAGTTGCAATTTGTGAGTTACCTTGTTAATATTCATGGTTGTATTGTTTGGATTATGTACCACTCTGAATTTGAAATTTAGGACTCAACGTATTAATGCATAGGTCAGTCCATAAAATTGTACTGGTTGAAAAATTGCAACCCATTTGTTTGCAACCAGGAATTGGTACACCAAGCTTGTTTATACTTTCTGGTGACAAAGCACTGGTTGCATCTTTTCAATCTGATTGAGCCAGTGCATATGTCAGTTGCTCAGTGTACCTGTGCAAAACAATAAAAAGAAGACATATTGTGGACTGTACTTAAATATCAGCCATAATGATGTACTTCCTTAGAAGACCTATGGAAAAGTAAGTGTTCAAAAATAATCTGCTTTGCAATTGATGATGGTTTTTAGGGTAATCTCGTTCTGCCATAGGATACCAATGGGTTTTCCTAATTTTATGCATCTATTGATAAGACAGACATATGTAACAAACTTGCCTATTAGCCATTTAAAAAATAAACAAGACAAGCTGAGAGGTAAACCCAGTAAAACTCCAGTCTTTTCTGTGCTTGTATCTGGTCTTTGACAGCTACTGTACTGTTCATGTTATTTCAAATCAGGTTCTGAAATTTTAATTCCATCTTCTACTCAACTGGTATTTACATAATTCAGTTTGAAATTTGAGCATTCGTTTTTCTCTTTCACTTCAACGAAACTGAAACCATTTAAGAATTGTACCACAAATAAGGGCAAGTAGAGGCAGTCATTGCACAGAACTGCAAGGTACACTGCTTCAAATGCTACTTATATAATTAGCATCAAGATTGCATCTTCAACACCTTAGGCAAGAATGACAGCTTAAATTTCCATCAACACACTCTACTGACTAATCTGTTCCCCACACTAGGAAGAAAGGGATGGTGAGATACAACTGCAGTGCCATTGTGGAAACTTCTCAGGGGAGTGCATGGAACATTTGAAGAGCTTCACACACAATGGAGACAAAGCCTTGTGGCAAATAGGCAATTCCGACCTAGGACATGCAGTGTAAGTGAAATGAAACCAATGGTGCAATAAGCCTAATCCAAGAGACAACGTTCATCATAAACGGCACTGGAACTGCTAAACTTGCATAGGAAGTAGCACCTGTGGTGAAAGACTGATGATATTGGAAATCACTACTAAGTAAAAACTCAACACCTGAAATAAAGAGGGAAAATGGAAGCAAGAATGTAGGAATTATTCAAGCAGCCTTGACCACTCTACAACTACCCCCGGACGCCGGGGACTTGGAGTCTCTGACTTTGAGTTTTATTTTTCTAGCAGCCCACCTGCAGTGGCCCGCGTGGTGGCTCAGTGGATTGGGGCTCATGAAGCTGACAGTAGATGGGGGAACTCAGTAGCAGCGGACTAGTGAATGGGCTACTTCTGCCTAAAATATGAGGCACTAGGAGGGGAATATTACTGACAACATCCTTGGCCAAGTGGCAGAGAGTCCTTAGAAGAGCACGCACAGAGGTGCCTTATGTGCCAGATGTACCACTAGTAGGAATGCCCCAGGATGACCCCCTATCTTGCTTTACAAAACAACAACTTGACTGTTGGATGGTAATGGACCTACATACGCTAGGCGCGCTGTGCAGTCAGGGAATACTGATACCATTTTAGGATCTTGCGGACCAGACTGGTTTACCTCGCGGGCAGTTTCTGACATATGAGGCGATAGTGGAGAATTTTCGGGCCCTCTGGAAAGGGATGGAGGGTGAACTTCCCACACACAAGGTCTTACAGAATATGCTGTCTATTGGGGAGGGTTCACATTTGTTCTCCTGTCTCTATAAGGTGCTATTGGCAATGGTACACAATCCGCTAGATGCTCTTCGGGCTAAGTGGGGGATGGACTTGGATAGACCCCACACTGACGTAGAGTGGAGCAGTGTTCTTGCATACCCTCCCTCGATCTCCCGAAACACCCAACTAAAATATATACAATATAACTACAAGCACAGGACTTACCTAACCCCAAGTCGGCTGACGCTCATATATGGGGAAAATGGGATACGCTGTCCACGGTGCCGATTACTGGGTGCGGGATTCAGTCATGTGATATGAGGATGCCCACAGCTGGAAGAATTTTGGAGAGGGGTCATACATAAAATTAACCAAACACTACATAGACGACTAGATATTACGATGGAGACGTACTTCCTTGAGTTATTTGCTAGACCACGCCCCTAAAAAGTGGGTAACAGATTTGTTGATCTGGACCTGGTGCTGGCTAAGCAACGACTGTCGATGGCATGGAAACATGCTCAGGATCCTAGCCTGCAGACATGGACACTAAATCTAACAAGATGGGGTAGGGCAGAGGAGAGAGCTCCGAGGAGGGAAGAAAGCAAGGGGATGAGGCGTAGGCCATTGGCCCCAGTGTGGACCGAATTCATTGATGGCTGAAAAAACATTGCTGCAGAAGTAGGCACAGACCTGGAAAGCGATACAGGGAGCACTTTAACAAGCTTATAGGAGAGAGGTATAGGACGAGTGCCCTTGAGACAACTTCAGGACCTCCAGGAGACTGACACATGAACAAATTGTTACCTCCCCTCCATACCTACTCAGTCGGGGAACTACCCTCACGCACTGACTTAAAGATATTACATAAAGGATGATATACATACCTACTATCGTAATACAGCCTGATTGCATGTGTACAAGGATCACAGGCAGAAATTATTTTTCTTAGTTTTGAGATATTGTTGGTTTAATTTTTGACTTGTTCTCTTTCTAAATATGACAACCAATGAAGTTGATTGGTAATCCTTAGATGGCATGAATACTTACTGATGGGGACAGTAGGCACTGGCCCTGTACGGCATGATTACCTAAACTTTAACCCCCCCCGCTCCAGGTCACTAATAAGACTCTTTGAACAATTGAGTAATACTTATATATAACAGAGGAGTGATAACCTTAGTGACAAAACACAAAACACCATGTAATACATAAAAGTCACTAAGGCCCTCATTCTGACCCTGGCGGTTCCCTACCGCCAGGGCCAACGGGGGCGGGAGCACCGCCGACAGGCCGGCGGTGCTCCCTTGGTCATTCTGACCGCGGCGCTTTGGCCGCGGTCAGAACGGGAAAACCGGCGGTCTCCCGCCGGTTTTCCACTGACCCTTAGAATCCTCCAAGGCGGCGCAGCTCGCTGCGCCGCCGAGGGGATTCTGACCCCCCCTACCGCCATCCTGTTCATGGCGGGAAAGCCGCCATGAACAGGATGGCGGTAGGGGGGGTCGCGGGGCCCCTGGGGGCCCCTGCCGTGCCCATGCCCATGGCATGGGCACGGCAGGGGCCCCCTAACAGGGCCCAACTAGGCTTTTCAGTGTCTGCGATGCAGACACTGAAAAGCGCGACGGGTGCTGCTGCACCCGTCGCACGCCTTCCACTCCGCCGGCTCGATTCCGAGCCGGCTTCCTTGTGGAAGGCGCTTTCCCGCTGGGCCGGCGGGCGATCTGAATCAGATCGCCCGCCGGCCCAGCGGGAAAGTCAGAATACCCCTCGCGGTCAATTGACCGCGGGGCGGTATTCAGGCGGATTCCGACGGGCGGGCGGCAACCGCCGCCCGCCTAGGTCGGAATGACCACCTAAATCTGTAAACTCTAATTGTGTTGCTTGTACAAATGCTAAGATGTACGTCTTGAAACAAATATGTTGTGCTTTGCCTGCTTAAACCTGAGCTGAAATGCCAATAAAATAAAAGGTTTAAAAAATAAAAAAAAGAATGTAGGAATTATTCTTAAGTATAGACTGTAGCCATCAGAAGTGTAATCCAGTATTGAATTCCCCGCATTGTGTGCTGATATGTAGTAGTAGGTATTGAGAAGAGTGTGATGAACTTTGATAGCACGTTTGGTGAATATTATCAATTTATTATTTGCTCCCTAGACCTTGCTTAAGGAGTTCTGAAAATGTACAGTACTGGCTCTGCGTCATAGGGAATGAAAGATGCTGTGGAGTAAGTCAGACCTCTTTTTCAAAAATATGGAGCATACAAGACACAGAATAGTTACCTTCAATATATTTGTCCAGTCAAGAGAAATTTGTTACCTAAAAAAAGGTAAATTTAATGGGGTTAAGTGTTAGCATTGTCACTATAACTAGAGTCCAGGGGATTCTGGGTGTTGACATTGCCGATAGAGCTGTTGTCAGTGCCGCAGCAACACCCGTCGCGCATATCAGGCAGTGACCTGCGCGACAGGGCTGTGCACAGCACCCCTGCACTGCCCAGGCCAAGTGCATGGGCAGTGCAGGGGCCCCTAGGGGGGGCCCGGAGCACCCCTTTCACCAGCAATTCCCTGACGATTGAAACTGCCAGGGAATGGCTGGCGAAACACGGGTTCTTTATATGGAGGGCAGCTCTGCTTGCCGCGCTGCCCTGTTGGATAGATAACTCCACCATCATCAGGCTGCCTGGTGGCGGTAGCCTGGAAGTGGTGGAGGGCCAACTGTGGCGGTCCCCCCTGTGTTTATAATATGGAGGTTCAGACTGCCATGCCGGTAATTTCCGACACCACCGGCATGGCGGTCTGGACCGCTGTGTTCATAATGATGCCCTTAGTCATGGATGAGGCATCTACTGGGCAATATAATTTTCTGAACATAAAAAGTACGAGATTGCTATTGAAAAACAAAAAATATCTGTGGCACTGGTGCACTGGGCATTTTCTCCATTTGTGTGGGGGCAGACTCTTGTTTCCTGTTTTGTTGAAAGTCCCGAACAGGAAAAATGTATGTTGGAACAAACACTATAAATAGGGTGGACCTTTGGATGTACATTAAATGACAGCCATTTGGTGGATGAGTTGTCAGTCAAAGGCCTCGAACATGAAACCAGCTGAGGCTTAGCAGGCAGAAAACTAGCACTTTGCCACTTATAAGTGTGATGGGGAAACTGCAAATTTAAAGAAAGGGGCATCTGTAGATTTTTGACTGAAGCCAACTTCTGACATTATCTACATTTATATGAGGAAACAATAGAGTATCATATTTTTATAGGAAAAAACAGCACAGTTCAGCTGCCACATCTAGTTTGTCAGGAAAACTGTGATGGAAGTATACTTATCTTCACATGAGGATGAAATGTATTGGTTCCATTAATATAAAAGACATTAGTGTTAATTTATTTATAGGTATTGTTATGGATTTAAAATACGCTTTTCTGAGCTCTATAACATTCTAATGTTGCTGCCAGTACAGCAAAGTATAGCAAGATATGTTTTCTTTGTTTGCCACCCAGAGACGGTGGTGTGAACTTTCTACTATTGGATGCTCTTGTTTGCAGAAAGTCCTGTGATTTTAGACCAGAGGCAACTACTTCCCTTTACAGTTGACTACATTCCGCAGTACATTACAACACATTATAACTCAATATGCAGAGAATACTGGAACAGTTTTGACAGGATTCCTTTTGGTGAATAGGGAAATATTTATCAATGTGGAAGGGTCACTACTGTACCTGAAAAGCGATTACAAAGTTTAAAAAAGGAAAACATGTTTGTATCTACTTAAAGAAAATTAAATCAAAAACCATAAACACAAGGGGAGAGTATTTCAAAATGCAAGTTAGTGATCCTGCTTTAAACTACAAACAGTGCTATTAAACTCTACTGCTTAGCGCTTTTTATACCAGCTGCGAATTAGTAACAGAGGGATCTAGGGTGGCAACTCCAACTTCCTAGAGCCTAAGTAAAATAAAAATTCTAGGTTCATCCAGCTGAATATAGTAAAGCTCTGTAAACTTCCCTCTATGTCACTGTCGAGAGCCTGACCAGAATGATACAAACTACTTAGGCAAACAACATTTGCTCATGCCTCTAGCAGACGTTTGACTGCCCTGCATGGAGGTATTTGCCTTGAAACCTTGATTTTAACTAGGTCATAATGTTGCATGTCATGAACATCCTGAAAAATGAAGTAGATGCAGTTTCTAGATTGGTCTCAATGGGTATTATTAACTCCATTATATTTTCAAATTGTAAAGGTGTAAACTTTTACTAAGACAACCACTGCTTTATATCCAGCCGTGTGCACCTTTGATCAGAGCAAGGCTTATCTAAGTTGTGCACAATTCTCTTGAGAATACTTAGAACATTTTTCATGATTTTTCATGTCTACGTTTCTACGGCTTTTTAATGAAATCCATAGTTAATGTTGATTCTTTAGTAATACTTTAGTTTACATAACCTCATTAACATATTACATTTACATCTTTTTCACTTAAAATTGGTGGAGACTGAGATTCTTTATGTTTACTGTATTTTTTAAGGGCTGATTGGTTAAACACATTATCTGTACTTTTCCTCAGGACTTTATTTTCACACCAAGCTACCCAATACATGCCATGGTTGCATTAATTGAAAACTGCTTATCTCTCTGAAGTGTATTACCAGATACAGCAAATCCAATCTCTCACAGTGTCTCTCTTTCAATTGTTAGGCACTAATTTAAGAAATGTGGAGCTGCATTGGATGCAGAGCCACTTTCCTTGCACCCCTTAGCACCCCCCTAATGCGACCATGTGTGCTCTGTATCTATGATACAGAGCACCATGGCGGTAGTTAGGGGAACTAGTGTTAAAAATGTTGATGCTAGTTTGGAGCTTTGCACGATTAGCATAATTTTTTTTAAATGCTAATCCTGCAAAGCTCATTGAGGCCCAATTGAAAACAATGACATGCCTCCTTTTAATGCCTGCTCTGAGTAGGCATTAAAAGTGCAGAAAAAAATGATGCAAATAAATCTTTAAGATTTCTTGGCGTCATTGTTTCAGCACCTCTAACGGGGGACCCCCCATGCACACATTATGCCTGGCACATGCATAATCTAGCGCAAAGGGTTACAAAGTGGTGCAATGCATGCATGCAGAGAGTAGTGCACATAAATCCCTGGTACAAACATTACTATCATAGAGTTCCCTGTCCACCAAACACACCGTTGCTCGAAAACTCCTTGGGGAGTTTCTTTGTTAGGCAAATGTATCAGTCACTAAATGGGATACTGCCCATTATCAAATCAGCCGCCAACTAATTTTCTCTCTATGTCCCTTTATGTTTAGATGGGGTTTAAGAAGTGTGGGGCCTATTCACAAACTGCAAGTCGTAGTGTGTTTATTAGTACTATAATAATACTACAAAAGTACTAAAAACATCTATTCACAATCTTAAGAATGTAAGTTACCACCTCACCCCTCCTATCTTTTGCATGGGGAGATCCTCATGCATATAAGTTTACTACTTAGTAGTAAATGTGAAACAGACCAGGCAAAGTAGCTGGAAAGGGGGCTTATTTTTTACTGAATAGGATAGATTTAAGGAGGAATAGAAGTATTTAGATAGGAGTTTGGAAAGGATATGCAACTACTCACAAGCAAATAAGTCTATTTCTGTTCACAAACTGCACTTTTAAAATTATGAAGGCCAATAAAGGAACCCGCAACAGGCATTTACTACCCCAGCACTGAGCTAAAGTACGTCCAAAACCAAGCAGGGGCAACCATTAGCACTGTAATACCATCCTAAAGAAAATACCAAAGGTAGGGACTTAGGGCTTCATTACTAGTCTGGTAGTCGTGGTCCGACCGCCATGGGCTTGGCAGTCAGACCACTGTATTACAAGTCATATGGGACTATGGAGCAAAGACTTCCATGGTCCTGCCAGCACTGCCAGGCAGCGCAGACCGCAGCGGAGACAAGGCAGGGTAAACAGGCCAGCAGAGCCTGTGTTTCTGCCAGACACATTATGAGGTTACACACCGCCAAAGTGACCATGGCGATTCAACCACCACGTCTCAGCAGGCTAAAATGGAGAGCATAAAGGGAGCAACTCACCTGCAGGCAGCATTACACGTCCTGTGCAGTCATGGAGCCCATCACACATGTCCTGCCACTGCTGCTGCTCTTTGAAGGTGCAAAAAAATCACACCACCATGGAAGCAACCCACCATAAGTACACACACCTATCTGTGTCATTAACCTTAACAACAGATCACCCCTCCGGCATCCACATGATATGGTGGTCACAGTATTGGCATCAAGTACACTTGTCATTGGGTACACAGTTGGAGTCAATAAAAAAGAAGGACTCATTCACAGCCATTAAACGTCCCATTTGGGCAGGTCGCTCACACTGCACCACAACACTACACAAACAGACACCACTGCACATCTTAGGCACGGGGAAAGTGAAGTATACACAACATTGTGTCACACAACACCAGCAACACAGCAACATCACATCTACCAATACAACTGACACCCTCACATTGCACACATGCCATGGACTGTTATCAGATTCAATAAACATAGGAATGGATGTGTTATGGAACACAAACACCACTCCCATTAAACATCCCTGGTATAGACCCACACATCACCCACATTGCAACACAATGGGAGGACAATGGGATACACAATAGTCAGGGAGACAAATATCGCAAGCTCACTATGCAAACAGTACTTGCTCAGTGGTGTTGGGGGCATGTTGAGCACTCACGGAAGGATGCTGCACTAGGACACATCACACTTTGCACATGCCCCTAAAACAACATTTGCACAGGAACTGGCCCTACATGTATCTCAGAGACAAACAATACTAGAGTCAAGTGGCATGCCTATCTGCAGAATGTGGAAGTGCAAGTCAAGCAAGCAAATACAACTGCAACTGTATGGGACATGCATCTAGATGAAGTAGCTGCAAGGTACACCTATTAAAATGGACACATGCACAGTCAAATGCAAAAAAGAGGTAGCACAATTGAATACCCTCCATGTCTGCACAAAGAGAACTCAAGCTGTCACATATATTTTTTATTACCGTATGTGTATCCACGTTTTTGTCCCATCCTCTCCCTCCAGATATCATGCAACCCTAACTGAGACATCATAGCTAATACTCTGGATAACATTTTTTTCTAAATTCTTGCCCTACTACCTGAAGACCTATCTAAATTATAATTCAATACCACATTGAAATCTCCCATCCATATTATAGGGTCGGGGTACTGCAACACATGATGAAAGAGGTCTGTCAGAGGTGAAGGGTCCATAATAGCCTACCATGGTAAATGCATGCTCAAACGCCATCAACTTTCCAATTACCCATCTGCCTGCCTTATCCACTGGCCCACACCAAAGGGAGATATTAGGGTGATCTCTAACTAAAATAGCCACTCCCTTACTCCCTCCAGCCCACGTAGTGCTTGAAAACTGCTAGAACCATCTACATGATCTAAATAATTAGGTACATTCCTCATTGGACAAGTGCGTCTCTTTGAAGATTAAAACATTCGTCTGGGTGTCTCTCAGATACTGCATCAATCTTCTCTGCCTGTTCCTTACTCTTAAACCACTAACATTCCAGAATAGGAGTTTTAACTCATTTACCCCTGCCATCTTTATTCTGCTTTTAAGTGCAGCTGGTAGACCTCCCCCACCCCCACGTTCTGCCAACACCCTACTGGATGAGGACATTCCCTTTTTTTTTTGTTTTTGTTTCCCCGATTGCTTTCAAACCAGTGTTCACACCCTCCACCTCCACTTCCCACCCCCTACTCAACTTCCACCCCTACCTCTAAATCCCTGGGAAAACCCATCCTATCACTTTAACTGGGTGATAATCTCACCCCAGGAAGTCCGCCACTGGGCCATTATTTTGCAAAAACACAAAGCGCAACAGATACTCGCCCCAGCCTCCGGTCATACTAGCCAGCTTTACCTAACGTCTTAATCAGGTCATCCACCTCCCTCCAGTCCTTAAAATTATACATTTTATTGTTAGCCATAACTCTTAGGGAAGCTGGGAACTTCAGCTGGGCCATAGCCCCCAAACCTTTCAAAGCCTCCATCCTTCTTTCCTGCTCCCATTGACTATTCAAAGTTACGCTCAACAGGTCTGACCCGATTTCAAATCTGACTTCTGCCACTGCTAGCGGATTCTGTTATTCTGTTTCAGAGCTTCTACCAAAATACGCTCTTTAAGTGCGTACGTGTGAAAACTAACCAGTATTTTCCTGGGCTTATCTCTATTTGGAGTTTTCATATAGGGTGCCCTGTGCAATTTTTGAATATGTCTTGCAGTGTCTTCTGCCGTGTCTGCATTCTGCACATCCTGTTTAATTAACTAAATTACCAGCCCTTTTAAATCACTCCCTTCCACTGCCCACAAAATCATATTTTCATAGCAACAGCAAATGGATCAGCAATCAGGCTGAAATACACACAACTGTAGGCAGAAAACACAGATTCCTCTGGAACAACGCAAAGGTAAAAAGAAATTGCAGAACATAGGAAGCTTGCCCGGTGTGTGGTGGGTACCTAAGGTACTTATCCTTATACCAGGTTCAGGTGTCCCCTCTTAGTGAAGTGTAGGCAGTGTCTAGAAGCCAGGCTCTGTAGAGTTAGATGTGGATGAGCAGCCAAGGCTTATCTTGGAGACATGCAAAGCTCATGCAAAACTACCGTAGTCACACAGCACCTACACACATAAAAGAAAACACTCAGTTACACAAAAATAAAGGTACTTTATTTTTGGTCACACAATACCACAAAGTACTAGAAGGGTAACCCTCCAATAGGAGGTATGTAATACACTAATTATATACACTATTAAACAGTAAGGCAGAGAAAAGGATAGAGAACAGTGCAAATGCAGTTAGACAATAGTGACCCTAGGGGGAGCCAAAACCATATACTAAAAAAATTGAATGCAAACGCAGGACCCCCACCTAGCTAAGTAGAATGTATAAAGGGAAGCTGGGAGCACTAGAAAACTAGAAAACCACAGAGGTACGTAACACAGTACCCCCAGCGACCAGGAAAGCAGGAGTAAATTGCTGGAATTTCCCAGAACCACCCAAAAGAAAGAAAAAGAAAAGAAGACACCCAGACAAGACCGAAATAAACCAGTGGTAGATTCCTGGAGAGAAAGAGCTGTGGAGAGAGAGGATCAAGTCCAAAGTTCACAGTGGAGTCCAGGAGGAGTAGGAGCTACTACCCACCCAGCTCTACTTGCAGGAGTTGGTCGACATTGAGGAAGAGGAAGTCAGCACTGCAGCCCTGGAGCTGAAGAAGAGTTCCTGACAGATGCAGAAGATGTCTCACACTGGAATAAAGATTGCAGATGGGTATCAGTGCAGGAATTCCACCAACAAGCCTTGGCAAAGGCAAATTTGAAGTTAGTGGAAAAGTGGTGATGCCAGACACCAGCAAGGTTCAGGAGGACTCAACTCAGGAGGGGGAGTCAGAAGGAACCCTCAGCAATGAAGAGAGCCCACAGGAGCAAAGGCGGCACCCACAGGAGTCCCACATGATGGGTACACAGAAGTTGCAGAAGGAGCCCAGGCAGCACTACAGAAAGGAATCCCATGCCGCAGTAGAATCATGCATAGAGCTGTGCAGGATGATTCAAGATGGCAGAACCCAGGGACCCTGGAGGAGCTCTGGACACCACCCCTGGGGTGGTGATGGACAGAGGAGATGTTACTCCCCTTTCCAGTGTCCTATTTTGTGCCAGGTCAGGGACTTGAGGTTATGTAACTGATTTAGACTGGTTTATGCATGGAGAGCACCAAATGTGCCCTTCAAAGCATACCAGTGGCTTGGGGAGGCTACCCCTCCCAAGCCACGTAACACCTATTTCCAAAGGGATAGGGTGTTATCCCCCTCTCCCAAAGGAAATCCTTTTTTAGCCTTCCTAGGATTGAGCTGTTTAAGCAGCAGGAGGGCAGACACCTGTCTGAGGGGTGGCAGCAGCTTGGGCTGCCCAGAAAACCCTGTAAAACTGGTGGTAGCAATGCTGGGGGTCCTTTAAGGGCCCCACAGTGCAAGGAACCATACTTCCAATACTTGCAATAGTACTGAGGTATGATTCTGACATGTTTGATACCAAACATGCCTAGGTTTGGAGTAACCATTATGTAGCTGAACTTAGGTAGTGACCTATGTCCAGTACACGCATAAAATGACGTCCCTGCACTCATGAAGACCAGGAAAATGGAGCTGGAGTTCATGGGGTCACCTCTGCTAGTGCAGGAGTTCCCTCACACACAGGTACTTGCACCTTGCCCTGTGGGCTAGGAGGATCTGCGATAGGGGTAACTTACTGTGACCTGGAGCAGTGACCTGGTAGTGAAAGGGTACATGCACCCTTTCATGCAGGCTGCAATGGCAGGCCTGCAGAACACTTTGCATGGGCATAATACATGCTGCAGCACATAGGGATCCCCTGGTACCGCAATACCCTGGGTACCTAGGTACCATATACTAAGGACTTACATGGGGGCACCAGTATGCTAAATGTGGGGTGAAAACGGTTCCAGCAACCAAGTTTACAAGGGGAGAGCATAAGCACTGTGGTCCTGGTTAGCAGGATCCCAGTCAAACACATTGACAAACAGGAAAAAAGTGGGGTAAACATGCTAGAAAGAGGCTACTTTCCTACACAGAACAAATGTGTACCCCCCAAAAAACAAATGTGTTTATTTGAACCAAAATGATTATGATCAAAGGCCATTGGCCAGTCTATCTTAAGGTCTTTGCACAGTACTGTGCCCACACTTGACTCCTATTACTGCCAGGGAACCTCCATAGGAAGGGGCATCAGGAGGACAGGCAGGCATCTCAGGGATCATCCTTGGGGGGCTGGATTGGAATCGGTGGGTTTGGGTATGGGTATGGGAGGTTGGATCCTTTCATAGGAGGGGTGGGCATCTTCTTGGGGAGGGGTATGGGTACTTGCAGGGTGGGCAGGTGTGACAGGAGAGGACATGGATGTGGAAGAGATGGGTTGGGATGTGGGAGAGGGCCTCTTGGGTTTGGGACGAGGGTGGAGGGAACAGGGGCATGGCAAGCTTGAATAGGAAACTTTCTTTTGGAACACAGGAATGGTCATCAGAAGGGGATGGGGATTTGGAGGATGAGGGAGCAGTTGTCGGTGTGTGGGTGTAGATGACTTGGGTGTGTGCATGTGTGAGGCACACTTATATATGGGTGGTGTCTGTTGCCTGTGTGATTGGGGGCATTTGTGTATCTTGTAGAGCTGGGGTGTGGAGGTGCTGGGTGATGGAGCAGTGGATGTGTGTGTCTGTTGTAGTGGTGTCTGCAGTTATGCAGGTAATGCTGGATGTTTGTGAGTCTATTGGGGGTGATGTCAGCAGGTATGATGGATGAGGATGATGTCTGTGTGTTTGTTGTGGTGGTGTCAGCCAGTATGATGCATGTGGTGGATGTCTGTGTGTCTGTTGGGGTCGTGTCTGCAGGTATGGTGGGTGTGGTGGATGTGTGACCGGCTGTTGTGGTGGTGCCTGTCGGTATGCTTGATATTGTGTGGGTCAGTGGGGTTGATGAGGGTATCTGCTGAAGCTGTGGCTGATGTTGTGATTTGGGGTGTATATTGATCACTTGCATGCCAAGGTGTGTTGTGTTGTTTGTTTTTATGTGTGCTGCTTGTATGTTTTGAGGTGGGTGAATGGAGATGTGTCTGTGTGCTTTGATTAGATAGGGGAATGGGGGATTTGGATTAGAAAGAGGGTGTTGGGGGGCATAATGTGCCACCAGATAGAAGGCTAGAGCCTGAAAAGAAATCTGTAGGCCAGACATGACACTATGAATGCCATCCAGGAAAGCATTGGTCTGCTGAAGTTGGTTGGCCAACCCCTGGATGGCAATCAACATGGCAGTGTGACCCACAGAGATGTTCCTCAGGAGGTCAATAACCTCCTCAGTCAGGACAGCAGGGGTAACAAGGACTGGGGTAGAGGTGCCTGCGGCACTGGAGAGACCACCCTTTTGGGTGAGTGGGCATAGCCAACTGTGTGGGGAGCAACAGGGAGGGTGGTGGTAGAACTGGGGGTGGTGGACAAAGATGGTACAGAAGTAGGTCCTGATGGGTCTGCCACCACTAGGGAGTGACCACTGGAGATGTGGATGTAGATCCAGTCTCCTTCATGGCACTATACCACCCTCTGGGCCACTGGGTCCCTCAGTGTCTGTTGTGTCTTGACCGGAGGTGCCATTGCCTAATGCGTCCCCCCTTGGTTGTGCTATGTCTCCTTCGCTTGTCTGGGCTGATGCTGAAAATACAAAAAGAAAAAGGTGCATCACTTGTTCCTGATCAAACTTGAACAACAGCTGTGGTTATCAAATTTTACCATGATGTCAAGTAGGCCCCAGAAACTAACTCAACCAAAGGCCCCTACCTGTTCCATGCCATATGCACCCATGCCATCTGAACTATGAACAGATGCCCAATGACAAACAGGATCTTAGACAACTACACTTGCATGGCTGAAGTTGTGCAATCACACTAACCATTAAATATGTAGGGGACCAAATCACCTTAAGTGGTTTGCCTCATGGGGCATACCTCAGTTACCTGTTGTCATACAATAGTAGGCCAATCCGAAATTCATTCCCACAGATCCCACACAAGGTCATGCAGACATTCATTTGTTACATTCACAATAATACAACAATGTGAAATGTTGCTCCCAGAACATGCCATGTTGCTGACAACAGTAAAATAGCTTGGAGAAGGTGACATGGAATTACAAATGTCACACTGGAAACAAATCAACAATGCACACTTCATGAAGTGAAATTTGTCCCAATGGAGTCATGGAGGTAGTACCAATATTGCTCTGATATGCCACAAATTTGGCATGGAAATGTACACTATAGACATCATGGGAAAATTGACAGGGAGATATGTCCCTAAAATTCACAACACAATGAACCAGCCAACCTTACTGAAATCACTACTAATGCCTGGCACCCTTACAATTACATACTCTGATTGCATCCATGGGCATCACTAGTCCTTTGTATGTTAGAGAGGCCCGGAGATTTGCAAGTACCTGTAGAAGGCCCTCAACATGTTGCCAACTGGGAATCTACATCAATGTCTCCATTTTGGTCTTGAAAACCCACATGTCTGTGGATGAATCATCTTATCCAACCACATGTGCTTTCAACATAACTGCAAGTCACTCCATGATGCATTCACACAGTTGGGTTACAAACCTTCCCCATTTCACATGTTGCTACATGATGCCACATCAATGGCCAGGAAATGTACAATGTGGCTAAAAAATCTAGACATATACGTCTCATCCCTCATTGCTACTGCAGTTGTACATGCCCAATGACATGCAATGATGGTTGAGGGTATGTGGTAGGCCAACAGTCAATGGTGATACACTCCTGTCTGTGGCACAATGTGAAATGTGCCCACATTGCAAATGTCCTATTCCACACACAGGTTGGCATGAACATATATGTTGGGGAATAC
Source organism: Pleurodeles waltl (assembly GCF_031143425.1). Lineage (NCBI taxonomy): Eukaryota > Metazoa > Chordata > Amphibia > Caudata > Salamandridae > Pleurodeles > Pleurodeles waltl. The sequence goes on from NC_090438.1 coordinate 420,420,532, forward strand.
AGAAGACACCCCATGAATACAGGTAGACCATGCATGAAACAGCAGTGTGCCTATTTTGTCACAAGAGAAAGAGACACATACTAACATGTAGGCAGAAGGAATGTTGGGAATTGTGATGGCACACAAATCATGTCAATGAACATTTCTCATTTACCAAGGGAAAGTATTGATCTGAAGCTGACCCAAGGAACAATGTATGTTCTATCACATGTATGATAGCCATCTTCATATTAATAATACTTTTTGGCCCAAATGGTTGTCATACATATGTCAGAACCACCAAGCTAGAAATGTTAAATTTGTTAACACACCACAAGTGTAAAGCACACAAGCCAATAAGTACAGGTGTAGTGTAGCCATTTTTAATATAGCTTCATGCACGTTAGGTTAACATGCTAGGCCTCTGTGCACTTTGCCCTAGATACTTTTTATTCAACCTCGCACTGTTATTTTACAATAACCAGTTTTACGGTCTTGTTTTTATTTATTTCTATCACACTGTTTAGCTTAGTTCAGCACTGTGTTCTCAAACAATACATTCTTGCTCACCTTGTGCTTCAGTCAAGGCTACAGTCTGGTACATTGGTGGTAAACGTGGTAGAAGTTTAGTCTCTAGTGTTCGTAGGAAATATGCCTCCTTACGTAGGGACATTTTCTTAGAACATCTGCGTGTTAGTTATAAAAACACTTTCTAGTCCTAGTACAGGTCAGAGGGAGATTCCGACCAGGAACCTACAACTAGATGCTGACTGCCCCGTTGCAGATGCTGATGCAGATTACAGGCCTTTGCTCAGGTATGAGGGTTGATGTTTTCCCGGGGGAAACTGAAAGGCAGGCTTAGAGTTTTACATGCTGTGCTCAGAATATAACTTAGAGAGAACCTAATCTAGTTGCACTATGATAGCCTTATTCTTGTGCTTCACTCTCATCGTTACTATTTTTATCCTACTGTGTTGTGTAGTTCTGGTTATAGCAGCTCATGCTTTGCTATCTAAAATGCAGTCGTTTTACTAAACCAATCTTTAAAACTTAAACTGCCTTTGTCATTTATATATGAGACCGCACTGTGTATGAGAGAACCGGTTGTGACCTGAGTGACCACGACTTCCCTGGGAAGTACTAAGATGTCATGTGCTTGGCTGCCCAATTGTCTCTTCCCTTTGGGAGAGATGAGGCACTGCTAGTTAGCCGGAGCAAAACCAGGATTTAGAGTGACAAGGGTCCTTCACCATGGGTCAGACTTAGTCCCCCACACTGTGAACGATCTTGCCGCTCAAAATCCAGTAGTCTCATTAGGATAATGAGAGTCTACGCGACACAGACATATGTAACCACCTGCAGACTAACCCACTACCCTGCTCAGAGCCTACAATGACTAAGCAGGCCTACTGACATCAGGTAGCCCATGCTCCAGTGGCATGTACTGTCAAGTGAGGCACAATGAAAAACCATACACACCTATGTGGCTTCTGAAAGGTAAACTCCTTAGGCCTTAATGGACCAACACATTCATATTCTGCGAGATTGACTCACTGCATTCAGTCCCTACAGGCAACTACCATAGTACAGACTTCACCATTACACTTGAGTGATAATGAAAGGGCTGGCATGGTGGATACAGAAAGTGTCTTCTTGTGTTTGTGTGGACATGTGGCCTATTAAATGCGGGCTAATGCCACTTCGGGGGTGAGTTCTCTGGTATGTACCTGTACCACAGAACGTTCCTTTTGATTATTTGTCTGTCCTACAAAGATGGAATCCAACATACAAAGGTATTCATTGTACAATTTCTGCTACGTGATCAATGTACTGGCTCACATATCATGGCCTCCTAGGAATGAACACTCATTTGTGCAATAAGCCTCTACAGGACAAATATGACTTAAGTGAAGATGACAACAGAGCTGTGGGAGTGAGGGAATCAAAAACACACATTGACAATGATGCATTATACACATATAGACTACTTCTGGGATGTCCCTCAGTACCTAATCCTAATTCAGTCAATAGACTGAGGTATTCAGGGCAAGTTTGTTCACTAGAGCATCATATTGTCCACATTCCATGATCTGCTGGTGTAGAGGGAGTGGGCACAGTGCCACACTTACATAGCTACAGTGACTCTGACCCAACTTGGACTATGTCCCATATTGGGAGATACATTCGACAGGCCCTGGTCTCTGCAGGCTAAGCGTACAGAACCTATATGTCACTCCCTTTCGATCACGTCCATGCATGACAGTACATCATGTGGCCATCAGCAAGTTGGCATGTGGTGTGTGTGGCAACCTGAAGGGCAGAGTGAGTCACTATATGGATTCCAGACTACAGTTTTCTATGCCAGATGTGGGTTGAAGGATCTGTGGTACTATATGCTTTGCCTCATATGACTCATACAAGATGCATACACAGCTCATGCTGTCATGCACATGCATATTGTCCAATATTTACAACAGTCATGAAGAAAGAGGCGTCATTTGATGGCAGTAAATTATCCTTGCCTAGTTATGTGGATCCAACGATCCAAGATGATCTAGGACCCGAAACACCTCACACAACAAAATGTGAGTGAGCTTAAAATATAGTACTGGCCACCAATACCTACACAATGTATGTCACACAAAAAGTCTAACTAGCACACAGGGGCACATTGTAGCCTGTGAGGAGGGAAAGGATGGTGTAGAACAGAATCAAGTGTGCCTATAAGATTCTTACGTGCTCCTCAGGTGAGCCAGAGAGATGCTCATACAGGGGTAGGACCTCATCAACAAGCCTCTCCCGCTCCTCTGGAGAGAAAGCAGAGGCCCTATCACCTGCTGGACATGGCATGATTGCTCCCAGAGGTGGCACACAGCAGCTCAGGTAGTGGTGGTTTCACTGACAGCAGTGTCAGGAGTCAAGTGAGTGTGCACAACATAGTGGTCACCTCCACCACATCACAACCAGCGGACACAGCCATATTACCACAACTGCCATAGACAACATAAGCCTATGGATATGTCTGTCGTGGCTGGAAATGTCTCCTGCTCTGATGAATTCCGTCAGTGTTTGCAGGTGTTTCCTAATGTCCAGTGGAGTAGGTCAGGCATCTGCCACTTTGGTGGCCTGAAATACTGTATTTGGCTTTCTAAACTGCATCATACCTACAATATATGTGTTGTAGCATCACAAACATCCTTATTTTTTCTTGTCATGTAGGTCCTTCTACACAACCACCAGCGTAGTGTGTTGAAGGGCGCAGATGGCATGTGGTGGTGGTGCATGATCCACCACCGCAGACGATCATTCTGGCAGTCAGAATATACACTCACATTTCAAGGGGCAATTGTATAGCATCTTGAGTTTTATACAAATCCAAGTTGTCAATATGTGTTGACAACCATGGGTGTCACATGTGATCCTTGTGTACTTGTATATCCAGTCAGAACTGCTTTGTTACATGATACTTTTGGCATGCATCATATATGTTGTTGTGAAAACACTGACTAATGTCACAAATCATGTCTTGTCACACATAGGTACCCTGGGAGAGGAAGGATGCAACAACCTCCTTTCTATCGTCTACTTCCAGACCTTCTGACCATGTAACAATGGCATATTATGATGCTATACCACCTAGATTAGCAATAGTGGACTTATGCTGTCAGTTGGAGGCAGATCTGATGCCAGCTATTAGTTATCCACCCTGCATACTAACTATTGTACAAGTCATGTCAGAATTGACCTTCCTAGCCACAGGCTCCTTCCAAAATATAGTGGCCCTCTCTGCTGGTATGTCCCAACCTATGTTCAGTCTGGTGTTGAAGGATTTTCTCTCAGCAATGTTAAATTAAAACACATTGACAACTAAATCAGGTTCCCCTGACTTGAGGATATAACTAATGTGGAGGCTGATTTCTATGGTTTTGCCCGCCTTCCACATGTGGTGGGAACCATTAATGGCACACATGTTGGCTTGGTAGCACCACAGGCCACTGAACAAGTCCTTCTAAACAGAAAGAACTTCCATTCCATCAACGTGCAAGTTGTCTATTTGGCAGATCTCTACATCTCAAACTTCTTTGCCCGTTATCCAGGATTGGCCCATGACTCCTTCATAATGTGGAACAGCACTATACCCAAGCTGAAGTCACAACTGCACCCAAGAGGGCCTGGCTGGTTGGTAAGTCATGTCTGTCCTGATTGTGTGTATGCAATGCCAGGTGCTAAAATCATAAAGTGGGTTGCACTTATGTCCCATTCTTTAACAGAAGACTCTGCATATCCAAACCATCCTTGTTTGTTGAAGCCACTGAGGAATCCAACTATGCCAGGGGAAGTCTGCTACAATGAGGCCCATGGAAGAACAGCGTGGGCAGTGGAGCAGGCATTTGGGCTCTTGAATTCCAGATTTAGGTGTCTGGACAGGACTGGTGGAGCCCTCCTCTACTCACCCAGGAAAGTGTGTCAGATGACAGTGGCATGCTGCATGCTCCACATCATCGCCCTGCAGAGGAATATCGCATACATCCCAGAGGAAGGGGAGCCTGCAGTGTCTCCAGGTTAGACTCTTGAAATGCAAAGTGAGGATGACAGGGGTGAAGAGGAAGGAGCTGACTTGCGAGAAGGTCTCATCAACAGCCACTTTTCATGAGTGGAAGTACGTCATGTGATGTAATGACCATGATTGTACAAGCAACTGTAGTTGTAAGAATATGTGGTGTTGAGTGTTTTGGAAACATCTAGGGAGCTGATACTCTGCAATATTCATCCAAATGCTGCTTGATAAGATAGCTTTTGACACATCCCCTCCTTGATGATTTTGCTTTGTTTGTGTCAGTTTCCTTTCAATGTACTTTGTTTTCCAGTTGCCTGCTATGTGAATTGCGTCATAGGTATAGTTTTAAGCCTGTACTCCTTGTTTTATTCTTTGTAAAGGTACTTTCACTATGACATCTTCATGTGGGCATTTCAGAACTGTGGCATTGGGGCTCATTCCGAGTCCGGCGGGCGGCGGGCACCGCCCGCCGGGCGGAAACCGCCCAAAGACCGCACCGCGGTCAAATGACCGCGGGGGTCATTTTGACTTTCCCGCTGGGCCGGCGGGCGATCTCCAGAAGATCGCCCGCCGGCCCAGCAGGAAAGCCCCTGCAACGAGGAAGCCGGCTCCGAATGGAGCCGGCGGAGTTGCAGGGGTGCGACGGGTGCAGTAGCACCCGTCGCGATTTTCACTGTCTGCACAGCAGACAGTGAAAATCATGGTGGGGCCCTGTTAGGGGGCCCCTGCACTGCCCATGCCAGTGGCATGGGCAGTGCAGGGGCCCCCAGGGGCCCCACGACACCCGTTCCCGCCATCCTGTTCCTGGCGGGTTTTACCACGAGGAACAGGCTGGCGGGAAGGGGGTCAGAATCCCCATGGCGGCGGGGATTCCCTGGGCCAGGGGAAAACCGGCGGGAAACCGCTGGTTCCCCTTTTCTGACCGCGGCTTTACCGCCGCGGTCAGAATAGCCCTGGAAGCACCGCCAGCCTGTTGACGGTGCTTCCGTTGCTCTCCACCCTGGCGGTTTCAAACCGCCAGGGTCGGAATGAGGGCCATTGTCAGGTATTTGATGCTGCTCTGACACACAAAGTAAACATGAGATCTGTACCAAGACACTTTGCACAGTGTTTGGGTGGAGGTACAGAAGAGCCCATTGTACTTGTTGTGTATCTTGTAGTGGGCCTAATGCATCATGTGTATCATCATGTGGTCAGAACATATGTAGTCCTCGCTTTTGACTAAGTCAGTTTTCCTTCAAATTGTTTTTACACTCTTTTTGTATGATGTGTATATAGCTGTAGATGTGTTTCATCATTGCAGGCCACAGTGCCTATGCCACAACACTAACATATATTTGTGCCATGCCACCAGATGCATGGGAATTGGATTATGATGTCCCTGTAATTAGGGGCTGTTTTACAGCCATCTGTCTGTATCTTGCTTTGGTGTGGTATGTGATAAGGCTGAAGCTACTGACATCAACCACTTTAATATTTGCCTATTCTCCAGGACAATGTCTGAGAAATCCCTTGGGGTCTATACCTTGAAATATTTTTAGTTACTCAGTACGAGTCACTCATTCTTGTTTCCCATAGTCCAAACATATTCACAGACATATTTACAGCCTATGTGCTGAACACTACATTAAAATATTTGGTTTGACCAGACACTTGTACTAACATATTCATGTCTAATATTTGTAATCCTGAACTGGACACTGTGTACCCGCAACATATCCCTGCTTGCACAAGTAGCTTGCATCTTCATCGTATGGTTCATATGGTTCTGGTTTATGATGGGTGTTACACTTTCCATCCTTGACGTGGCCTCCTTCACTTTTTGCCTCTGTTTCCCAGTATGTTGATGTGTGCTGGACTCTGATTTTGCTGGTTTGGTTACTCTGGGCACTTTACCACTGCTAACCAGTGCCTTTACAAAATGTGTATGTAATTGGTTTATCCATGATTGACATATTTGATTTATTAGTCAGTCCCTAGCACAGTGCACAAGAGGTGCCCAAGGTCTGTAAATCAAATGCTACTAGTGGGCCTGCAGCACTGGTTGTGCCACCCACACAAGTAGTTCTGTAATCATGTCTCAGACCTGCCACCACAGTGTTTGTGTGTGCAGTTTTAACTGTAAATTCGACTTGGCAAGTGTACCCACTTGCCAGGCCTAAACCTTCCATCTTCTTACTTGTAAGGCACCCCTAAGGTAGGCCCTAGGTAGCCCCAAGGGCAGGGTGCAGTGTATGGTTAAGGTAAGATATATACTAATGTGTTTTATATGTCCTAACTGTGAAATATTGCTAAATTAGTTTTTCACTGTTGCAAGGCCTGTCCCTCTCATAGGCTAACATAAGGGGTACCTTTAAATAGGATTAAAGTGTAGATTCCCTTTGGGAGCGGATGGACATGTGGAGTTTGGGGTCTCTGAGCTCACAATTTAAAAATACATCTTTTAGTAAAGTTAATTTTAAGATTGTGTGTTTTAAAATGCCACTTTTGGAAAGTGAGAATTTTCTTGCTTATACCATTGCTGTGACTCTGCCTGTGTGTGGATTCCCTGTCTGGGTCAGTTTGACAGTTGGGCTGGTTGCACCCCACACTAGACAGTGACACAAAGGTAGCTGGGGTGTAGTCAGCATTTCCTGATGAGCCATCTGTGCTTGGAGGGAAGAGAGGAGTGGTCACTCACACCTGAAAGTACTATGCTTGCCCTCACACAGTGCAGTCTCCAACCCCCTGGTGAGTGTCTGGGTCCAGGCCTGGACAAGGCAGGATTTCACATTCAAGAGAGGCTTTGTTTTGAAGTAGGCCTACTTCAAAAGAGAAATGGGGTATTAGAAGGGCACCCAAACCACAGACTTTAGAACACTTCTGGAAACCAAGAGGAACCTCTGCCTGGAGAAGAGTTGAAGAGATGAGAAAGAATAGCTGCCCTGCCTGTGACTGTGCTTTGTGAAGCTATCCTGCAGTTGCTGCTTCTGCCAGAGTAAGAGGGCAAAGACTGGACTTTGTGTGCCTTCTGTAGGAAAGTACCATCTTGCCTGGCATGTTACCCCCATTTTTACTTGTATGTATGTTTGTTTTTGCCTGTGTCACTGTGCTCGTAAAGTGTGCCCTGTATTTGTTCCCTGTGTGGTGCCTAACTGTATCACTGAGGCTCTGCTAACCAGAACCTCAGTGTTTATGCTCTCTCAGCTTTTAAAATTGTCCCTGCAGGCTAGTGACAAATTTTACCAATTGTGATTGGCACACTTGAAAACCCTTCTAATTCCCTAGTATATGGTACCTAGGTACCCAGGTTATTGGGGTTCCAGGAGATCCCTATGGGCTGCAGCATTTCTTTTGCCACCAATAGGGAGCTCAGACAATTCTTACACAGGACTGCCACTGCAGCCTGAATGAAATAACGTCCACATTATTTCACAGCCATTTTACACTGCACTTAAGTGACGTATAAGTCACTTATATGTCTAACCCTCACTTAGTGAAGGTTAGTTGCAAAGTTACTAATTATAAGGGCATCCTCACACTAGCCAAGGAGCCCCCACATTGTTCAGGGCAATTTCCCCAGGCTTTGTGAGTGCGGGGACAGCATTACACAGGTGAACTACATATAGGTCAATGGCCTATGTGTAACTTCAAAATGGTAAATCCAACTACGGCCATGTAACATGTCTAGGATCATGGAATTGTCCCCTCAATACCATTCTGTTATTGGGGGTACAATTCCATGCATCCCCGGGGCTCCAGCATGGACCCTGGGTACTGCCAAACTAGCTCTCTAGGGTTTTCTCTGCAGCTACCGCTGCTGCCAACCCTCAGACAGGTTTCTGCCCCCCTGGGGCCTGGGCATCCCAGCTCCAGGAAGGCAGAACAAAGGATTTCCTCTGAGACAGGGTGTTACACCCTCTCCCTTTGGAAATAGGTGTTAAGGGCCTGAGAGGAGTAGCCTCTCCTGGCCTCTGGAAATGCTTTTAAGGGCACAGATGGTGCCCTCCTTGCAGAAACCAGTCTAGACTGGTTCAGGGAGCCCCCCTGCTCTGGTGCGAAACTGGACAAAGGAAAGGGGAGTGACCACTCCCCTGTCCATCACCACCCCAGTAGTGGTGCCCAGAGCTCCTCCAGTGTGTCCCAGACCTCTGCCATCTTGAATGCAGAGGTGTGAGGGCACAGTGGAGACCTCTGAGTGGCCAGTGCCAGCAGGTGACGTTCTGATAGGCTCTTACCTGGTTAGGTAGCCAATCTTCCTCTGAGGGCTATTTAGGCTCTCTCCTGTGGGTTTCTCAGCAGATAACGAATGCAATAGCTCACCAGAGTTCCTCTGCACTTCCCTCTTCGACTTCTGCCAAGGATCGACGGCTGAATGCTCCAGGATGCCTGCAAAACCGCAACGAAGTAGCAAGAAGACTACCAGCAACATTGTAGCTTTCTCGAATGTTTCCTGGTGGTGCATGCTCTGAGGGCTGTCTGCCTTCACCCTGCACTGGAAGCCAAGAAGAAATCTCCTGTGGGTCGTCGGAATCTTCCCCCTGCTAACGCAGGCACCAAACTTCTGCATCACCGGTCCCCTGGGACCTCTCTCATCTTGACGAGCATGGTCCCTGGAACACGGGAGCTGGATCCAAGCGACCCGACAGTGCAGTGGTCCTTCTGCTCCCGACACCAGACAGTAATCCTGTGTACTGCATGAACTGCAGCTGCTAGGGCTTGTGTGCACTTTTGCAAGGATTCCTTTGTGCACAGTCTAGCCCAGGTCCCCAGCACTCCGTCCTGCATTGCCCAACTCGCTGAGTTGACCTCCAACTTCGTGGGACCCTCTTTTGTTGTGCTGAGATGACCGCCTTGCTCAGATCTTCTGAAAGCCTGTTCGGGTGCTTCTGCGGGTGCTGTCTGTTTCTGCATGGGCTCTCTGTATTGCTGAGCGCCCCCTCTGTCTCCTCCTCCAAAGGACGACCTCCTGGCCCTTCCTGGACCCTGGCAGCACCCAAAACCTTCAACTGTGACTCTTGCAGCTAGCAAGTCTTGTTTGTGGTCTTTCTGCGTGGAAACAACTCTGCATCCTCCAGCACTCCGTCGGACATCTTCTGACTAAAGGAGAAGTTCCTGGCACCTTCTGTTGTTGCAGAATCTTCAGCTTCTTCACACAGAGGCAGCCCTTTTGCACCTTAATCCGGGGTTTAGTGGGCTCCTGCCCCCCCGGACACTTGTGTGACTCTCGGACTTGGTCCCCTTTCTATGCAGGTCCTCAGGTCCAGGAATCCATCTTCAGTACTTTGCAGTCAATTGTTGTCTTTGCAGAATCCCCTATCTCGACTTCACTGTCGTTCTGGGGTAGTAGGGTAACTTTACTCCTACGTTTCAGGGTCTTGGAGTGGGGTATCATGGACACCCTTACTGTTTTCTTACACTCCCAGCAACCCTCTACACACTACAATAGGCCTTGGGCCCATTCATGGTTCGCATTCCACTTTTGGAGTATATGGTTTGTGTTGCCCCAGGCCTATTTTCTCCTATTGCATTCTATTGTGTTCTACAGTGTTTGCACTACTTTTCTAAGTGTTTTACTTACCTGATTTTGGTTTGTGTGTAGCTGCACCATGGTAACTCCGAATATGGCCATGTAACACGTCTAACATCATGGAATTGTCCCCCCATTCCAAATCTGCATCCACCTCACAGACAGGGTTCTGCCCTCTTGGGGTCTGAGCAGCTCAGTCCCAGGAAGGCAGAACAAAGCATTTCCTCTGAGAGCAGGGTGTTACAACCTCTCCCTTTGGAAATGGGTGTTAGAGGCTCGGGAGGGGTAGCCTCCCCCAGTCTCTGGAAATGCTTTGAGGGGCACAAATGGTGCCCTCCTTGCATAAGCCAGTCTACACCATTTCAGGGACCCCTCATCCCCTGCTCTGGCACAAAACCGGACAAAGGAAAGGGGAGTGACCACTCTCCTGTCCATCACCACCCTAGGGGTGGTGCCCAGAGCTCCTTCAGTGAGTCGTAGACTTCAGCCATCTTGCTTTGCAAGGTGTGGGGGCACTCTGGAGGGCTCTGAGTGGCCAGTGCCAGCAGGTGACATCAGAGACCCCTCCTGATAGGTCCATACCTGATAAGATAGCCAATCCCCCTCTCAGGGCTCTTTAGGGTCTCTCCTCTGGGTTCTCTTCAGATTCTGCTTGCAAGTTTTCTTCAGGAATCCTCTGCAACTACTACTTCATCCTCTGACCTCGGATCAACCGCAGCCTGCTCCAGGAACCACTGTAACAGCAACAAAGTATCCACAAGGGATTCTTTTCCTCTGCAACTTCAGCTCCAGCCAGCAACTGCAACAGCTTCCATGGTGTACATGCTCTGGGGACTCCCTCTCTTCATCCGGCACCAGAAGGACCAAAGAAATCTCCTGTGGGGTGATGGAGTCACTCCCCTGCTCACGCAGGCACCTTCTAAGACGACGACCAATACCTTTGGACTCCTCTCATAGCAACGAGCGTGCCCCTAAGGACACAGAGGGTGGACCCCATCGACATAGACTGTCCTTAGGTCTTGCTGACACAATTTGGAGGAGGTAAGACCTTTCCTTTCCTGAGAGCAACAATACCCAAGTGTCCTGCATCTTCTTCACCTCCTGAGGCCTCTGTGCACTTTTGCAAAATATCTTCTTGCACAGCCTGGCCCAGGTCCCCCGCACTCCATCCTGCAATGCTCAACTCGCTGAGTTGTTCTCCGGTGGCATGGGACCTCCTTTGTCCCCGTGTCCTGGGACTCCTGTGGGTGCTGTCTGGCATCCTGAGGGCTCTCTGAAGTGCTGAGAGCCCCCTCTTCCTCCTCACACAGAGTTGAGGCCCCCAGGTCCCTCCTGGGTCCAGCCAGTCCCATTTTGTTGCAATTGAGAGTTAAGAAACAGATGTAATGGGGCAAGTGACCACTGCGCTGGTGGTTGAAGTTACAGTGAACAGGGTCTGCAGGGAGTTGCAGTCATGTCACTCCCTGTACTACACACACTATACAAATGTTATCTCCCCAGGTGAGTACACTTCGTTTTTGAGTCACTAAACAGGAGTATTTGAACAAGTGAACACTGGCCTGGTGTTTGGATTTAAAGAAACCGTGCATCCTGGGAGTTGCAGTCAGGTGACACTCTCTATACTATGCATAGTATACACATGATATCCTTCCAGGTGTACACTTCAATTGAGAGTTAACAAACAGGAGTAGTTGGGCAAGTGTACCCTGAAATGGTGGTTGAAATCACAGAAACCGTGCCTCCTGGCCTTAGAGGTCATGTCATTCCCTTTACTTCCCACACTTGACAAATGGTATTCTCTCAGGTGAAGAAACTTCAATTGAAGGTTACCAAACAGGGGTATGTCGACAAGTGGACACTTGTCTGGTGTTTGGAGTTATTAAAACAATGCCTCCTGGGAGTTGCAGTCACGTTGCTCTTTCTGTTGAGAAATCCCATGAGCCCTGGAATTATTTTTGTATATTGTATATTGAAAGACTTACAAGCGCCATTTGGATATATGCCTTGTGTTGGACCGTAGTAGCTGTGACTTTGGGATATAGACTGACAGTGTCAACACCTAGATACTCTGGATATTGAATGTTGGTGGGGTACTTGAACAAGAGAGTTGAAAAAGGCAAGCATGCATGACAAAGGACCCTAGAGGAACAGGTTCAGGACTGTTTTAAATTGCTACTTTTTAATTGAACGCTGCCATATTTTAGTCCTGTGTGTTTTTAAAAAAAAATACAAGTTTGTAGTTGGATTTCTTTCTGCAATTTAGCTGACATGGCCCGTGTTTAGTAGCCAGTCAGCTTAACTTGGGGACACTTTTTTATTTTATTTGGGGCCTCCTTCCCTACCCACATTCCATTTTACTGACTCCCCCCCTCTTCCACTTATCGAGGTTACCTTGCAGTACCTTTCTGGGCATTCGCTCGGCTGTTGTTTCTCAGACAGAGCCGACATTTTTACTTTAGGGTGGTGGCACGTTTCTCCTGTGGGGTGATGGAGTCACTCCCCTGCTCACGCAGGCACCTTCTAAGATGAAGACCAATACCTTGGGACTCCTCTCATAGCAACGAGCGTGCCCCTAAGGACACAGAGGGTGGACCCCATCGATATAGACTGTCCTTAGGTCTTGCTGACACAATTTGGAGGAGGTAAGACCTTGCCTTCCCTGAGAGCAACAGTACCCATGTGTCCTGCATCTTCTTCACCTCCTGAGGCCTCTGTGCACTTTTGCAAAATTTCTTCATGCACAGCCTGGCCCAGGTCCCCCGCACTCCATCCTGCAATGCTCAACTCGCTGAGTTGTTCTCCGGTGGCATGGGACCTTCCTTTGTTGTGCTGCACCTCCTTTGTCCCCGTGTCCTGGGACTCCTGTGGGTGCTGTCTGGCATCCTGAGGGCTCTCTGAAGTGCTGAGAGCCCCCTCTTCCTCCTCACACAGAGTTGAGGCCCCCAGGTCCCTCCTGGGTCCTGCCAGTCCCATTTTGTTGCAAAATGCATATTTGTCGTAAGCAAGGCTTGTTGGCAACTTACCAACATGAAATCACATCTGCATCCATCTTCTCGTCATGGGATATCTTTTGCATTATGCAGGAACCCGCTGGCATCTTCCTAGGGTGCATTTCTGCAGTCTTTGTCCAACCGGGAACTCTTCTTTTGCGCCCTCCTCTGGGTTGGCAGGATTTCCTGCCCTTCCTGGAACTTCTTTTGACTTCTGGACTTGGTCCCCTTCTTTTGCAGGTCTTCAGGACCAGGAATCCAGCAGTTGTTGTTTGCAGACTTGGTTAGTTACTGCAATAATTCATATAATGAGGTGTAGTGTGCCCTAAGGAAACTTGCTGTATTTTACTTCTGCTTTACTGGGCTCTCGTGGGGTAATTTACTTACCCTTACGTTATTCTTACTCTCCCAGTGATTCTGCACACACTACACTTGTCTAGGGGGGAATTTGTGATTTGCATTCGACTTTCTTAGTATGTGGTTTGAGTTGCCCCTAGACCTATTTTCTCCCATTGCCTTCTATAGTATTTCCTATTGTTTGCACTATCCTATGACTAATTACTTGTCTAATTTTGGTGTCTAGTGTGTATATTGTGTATAATACTTACCTCCACAAGGAGTATTACCTCTAAGATATTTTTGGTACTGTGTCACCCAAATAAACTACCTTTATTTTTGATAACACTGAGTATTGTCTTTACTTGTGTATAAGTACTGTGTAACTATATGTGGTATTGTATGAGCTTTGCATGTCTCCTAGTTCAGACTAAGCTGCTCTGCTATAGCTACCTCTATCAGCCTAAGCTGCTTGAACACTACTACATTTCACTAATAAGGGATAACTGGACGTATTACAAGGTGTAAGTACCCAAGATACCCACTTCAAACCAGGCCAGCCTCCTACACTCAACCGGCTGCTGAAATGTGTAGATCATTTGCACTTGGGAGGATGGCCTGAAAATGACATCTTGCCACCAATGTAGGCAAAACAGTGGCTAGGCAAGATATGGATTTGCCCATTTGAATGCCTAGTTTAGAGTGATGCAGGCAAATCCAGGACCTTGTTATATATGCGACTGGAGTTATTATGTGCACAGTGCAGTGTGGATGTGTCTGCTGCCTATACCAATCTGGTGATGCATTTTAAAGCCTTATCAATATTTGATATGGGTAAGGTGTCATTCCTGGCCTCAAATATATCATTGTGGGTTAGCAAGTGAGGATCGAGCTATGTTGACAGATACATTTTGATTTGGACATTATCTATGCTTGATCACTCCTAGGTGAGTTTACTTCATTTGAGAGTGGCAAACATGTGTATTTGGACAAATGGCCACTGTGTTTGTGGTTGGAGTTAGAGTAACAGGGCCCATTGGGCTTTGCAGTCATGTCACTTCCTCCACTTCGAAAGACTTAGCAAATGGTATCCTCCTATGTGATTATATTTCAATAGGGAGTTGCCAAACAGGAGCCTTTGGACAAATGTATTCTGGTCTGGTATTTGGAGTTAGAGACAGAAGTCTTCCTGGAGTTGCAGTCCTATCACCCACTCTGCTACACACACTATACACATGGCGTACTCCCAGGTGAGTACACTTCAATTAGGAGTTAAGGAATAAGGGTATTTGGACAAGTGAACACTGGGTTGGTGAATGGAATTATAGATACAGGGACTACTGGCCTTAGCAGTCATGTCACTTCTTGTAATACACAACCAGATGAGTACACTTAGTTTGCGAGTAAACAAACAATGGTATTTGGGCAAGAGGACACTGGGCTGGTGGGTGGAGGTACAGTAATAGAGCCTCGTGGCCTTAGCAGTGACACAAATCCCTGAACTACACACACTATAAAAATTGCATCCTCCCAGGTGAGTACACTTCAATTGTGAGTTACAAAACAATGGCATTTGGACAGAAGGACACTGGGATGGAGAGTGGAGGAACAGTAACAGAGCCTCCTGGCCATATCAGTCATGGCACTCCCTGTAGTACACACACTATACAAATGTTATCATCCTAGGTGTGTACACTTAATTTGTGAGACTACATAAAGGGTATTTGGACAAGTGGTCTGATATTTGGAGTTACAGAAAAAATGTCTCCTGGAAGTTGAAGTCAGGTCACCCCTGTACTAAACACACTATACAAATGTTATCTTCCCAGGTGAGTTTACTTCAATTGAGAGTTAAGAAACAGATGTAATGGGGCAAGTGACCACTGCGCTGGTGGTTGAAGTTACATTGAACAGGGTCTGCAGGGAGTTGCAGTCATGTCACTCCCTGTACTACACACACACTATACAAATGTTATCTCCCCAGGTGAGTACACTTCGTTTTTGAGTCACTAAACAGGAGTATTTGAACAAGTGAACACTGGCCTGGTGTTTGGATTTAAAGAAACGGTGCCTCCTGGGAGTTGCAGTCAGGTGACACTCTCTATACTATGCATAGTATACACATGATTTCCTTCCAGGTGTACACTTCAATTGAGAGTTAACAAACAGGAGTAGTTGGGCAAGTGTACCCTGAAATGGTGGTTGAAATCACAGAAACCGGGCCTCCTGGCCTTAGAGGTCATGTCATTCCCTTTACTTCCCACCCTTGACAAATGGTATTCTCTCAGGTGAAGAAACTTCAATTGAGAGTTACCAAACAGGGGTATGTCGACAAGTGGACACTTGTCTGGTGTTTGGAGTTATTAAAACAATGCCTCCTGGGAGTTGCAGTCACGTTGCTCTTTCTGTTGAGAAATCCCATGAGCCCTGGAATTATTTTTGTATATTGTATATTGAAAGACTTACAAGCGCCATTTGGATATATGGCTTGTGTTGGACCTTAGTAGCTGTGACTTTGGGATATAGACTGACAGTGTCAACACCTAGATACTCTGGATATTGAATGTTGGTGGGGTACGTGAACAAGAGAGTTGAAAAAGGCAAGCATGCATGACATAGGGACCTTAGAGGAACAGGTTCAGGAATGTTTTAAATTGCTACTTTTTAATTGAACGCTGCCATATTTTAGTCCTGTGTGTTTTAAAAAAAAAATACAAGTTTGTAGTTGGATTTCTTTCTGCAATTTAGCTGACTTGGCCCGTGTTTAGTAGCCAGTCAGCTTAACTTGGGGACACTTTTTTATTTTATTTGGGGCCTCCTTCCCTACCCCCATTCCATTTTACTGACTCCCCCCCTCTTCCACTTATCGAGGTTACCTTGCAGTACCTTTCTGGGCATTCGCTCGGCTGTCGTTTCTCAGACGGAGACAACATTTTTACTTTAGGGTGGTGGCATGTTTCACGGCCGCCATCTTTGGTGTGTCAGAGGTCTAGTTGTTTTCACTAGACCCTGATAAAGCACCGGATGCTGTGGTCATGCAGCGGACCTTAGAGGAACAGGTTCAGGAATGTTTTAAATTGCTACTTTTTAATTGAACGCTGCCATATTTTAGTCCTATGTGTTTTTTAAAAAAAAAAGCTAGTTTGTAGTTGGATTTCTTTCTGTCATTTAGCTGACTTGGCCCATGTTTAGTGGCCAGTCAGCTTAACTTGGGGACACTTTTTTCTTTTATTTGGGGCCTCCTTCCCTACCCCCATTCCTTTTTACTGACTCCCCCCCCTCTTCCACTTATCGAGGTTACCTTGCAGCACCTTTCTGGGCATTCACTCAGCTGTTGTTTCTCAGACAGAGCCGACATTTTTACTTTAGGGTGGTGGCACGTTTCACGGCCGCCATCTTTGGTGTGTCAGAGGTCTAGTTGTTTTCACTAGACCCTGATAAAGCACCGGATGCTGCGGTCACACAGCGGACCTTAGAGGAACAGGTTCAGGAATGTTTTAAATTGCTACTTTTTAATTGAACGCTGCCATATTTTAGTCCTATGTGTTTTTAAAAAAAAAAAAGCTAGTTTGTAGTTGGATTTCTTTCTGTCATTTAGCTGACTTGGCCCGTGTTTAGTGGCCAGTCAGCTTAACTTGGGGACACTTTTTTCTTTTATTTGGGGCCTCCTTCCCTACCCCCATTCCTTTTTACTGACTCCCCCCCTCTTCCACTTATCGAGGTTACCCTGCAGTACCTTTCTGGGCATTCACTCGGCTGTTGTTTCTCAGACGGAGCCGACATTTTTACTTTAGGGTGGTGGCACGTTTCACGGCCGTCATCTTTGGTGTGTCAGAGGTCTAGTTGTTTTCACTAGACCCTGATAAAGCACCGGATGATGCGGTCGCACAGCGGACCTTAGAGGAACAGGTTCAGGAATGTTTTAAATTGCTACTTTTTAATTGAACGCTGCCATATTTTAGTCCTGTGTGTTTTAAAAAAAAAAAACAAGTTTGTAGTTGGATTTCTTTCTGTCATTTATCTGACTTGGCCTGTGTTTAGTGGCCAGTCCTTAACTTGGGGACAATTTTGTATTTTATTTGGTGCCTCCTTCCCTACCCCCATTCCTTTTTACTGACTCCCTCCCTCTTCCACTTATCGAGGTCACCTTGCAGAACCTTTCTTGGCATTCACTCGTCCGTCGTTTCTCAGACGGAGCCGACATTTTTACTTTAGGGTGGTGGCTTGTTTCACGGCTGCCATCTTTGGTGTGTCAGAGGTCTAGTTGTTTTCACTAGACCCTGATAAAGCACCAGATGCTGCGGTCGCGCAGCGGACGTGCGCAGCGGGTGCACCGCTGGCGCGCCAAAGGCGCGCCTAGGCAAGCCCACCTGCGCCCGTCTGCGCAAGGTCGGGCCCAAGGGTCAGTTCCCTTGGTCAGTCCATGAGTAGAAGCTGTGCCTATACGGCGGAAGGTCTTAGGAACCTGCCAGGTGTGCCCCGATTTAAGGGACAACACATGGTTGTGCTCTTCATGCAATTGGGTTCCTCGGCAGAAGAAACCCACAGGTCCCATGGATAATAATGCACAGGTGACTTTTATGCTTGTAAATTGTCGATCATTACCAGCACAAAAATTGGACATTAATATCTTGGTGAGCGCTAGTGCTCCCACTGCCCTGTTCCTTACCGAGACATGGTTACACGATGGTTCGGGCCCTGATATAGCTCTGGCCCTACCTCCAGGGTACCTGATGGCAAGAACAGACAGAACCACCTCTAGAGGAGGCGGAATTGCGATCATATACAGGGAGAGATTCAAGTTTACCTCCTGTCCCCTGCAGTTAACGGGCTGCGAAAGCATGTTTTTTTTCGCTTAGTTTGAACCCCACATTTACCTTTACAGGAGTGCTGCTTTATCGCCCTCTGGGTCCCTCTGAGATTTTCTTAATACCTTCTCTGACCAAGTAGCCGATTTAATATGTAATAAATCAAACCTTACAATCCTAGGTGATTTCAATATTCAAATAGATAATCCGGATTCAACAGCAATCAGATGTCTTTTGGTGGACATGGAAGCTTTTGGGCTAAGACAACTGGTCATGGGCCAAACACATGAAAAGGGGCATACAATGGATTTAGTTTTCAGTAATTTGACAGTGCTCCGGTCCATGCCTCCCCTTCCTCAGGCCTGGACCGACCATCTACTAATCCCTTTAAAATTAGATATCTCCTCGGCAAAAGGCCCGCCCAGCCCCCAGCTCGGCAAGTTAGGCGTTGCCACAGTCTCAATGCGGATGAATGGATTAAGCTCCTAGACAGCCGTAAATTTATGTATTTTAAATAGAATCAGATAGAAAGCAAATCCTTTAATGATTGGATTTCTGACTGTCTGGACATTGTTCTTCCTTACAAGACAGTAACGGGGCTCCCTAGGAGAGGTGAGGCCCAGTGGTTCACCCCACATCAGTTAACACTCAAAAGGAAGTGCAGATGCCTGGAGAGAAAGTGGAGGACATCTTTAAATCCAGCTGCAAGGGAAGAACACAGGCAATCTATGAGGCATTATCATGCTGAAATAAGACTAGCTCAAGGCTCATATTATTCCAGTAGAATTGAACAGGCATCAGGCTCCCCCAAGGAGGTTTTCTAGGTGCTGAAGGAGATTCTTCACTCCCCTACACCATCTGACCCAATTGAAGCCTCAGGAGAACGTAGTAACAATCTTGCCAGGTTTTTCCTACAGAAGATAAATGCCATCTACTCCAATCTCCCAAAGGACAAGGCCATGTTGACGGCCCAAGCTATAACCTCTCAACAAAGTACAGCCATCCTAGCACATTTTTCCCCCTTGTCTTTGGAACAGACCGCCTCCTATCTTTCCGCATTAAAGCCAGGTTCCCCTCTGGATCCAGCACCCCCACATGTGCTAGCTCTTGGAGCTCCTGTTATTGTACCTGTTGCAACTGAACTCCTCCCTGCGGAGTGGCTGTGTCCCGGATATATGAAAACACGCAATAGTGAAGCCCCTGCTAAAAAAAAAAAACCTAGAGGCTGGTGACCTCAAGAACTATAGGCCCATGTCTTTACTTCCTTCTATGTCTAAAATACTAGACAAATATGTCAACTCCCAGATTTCCACTTTTTTTGGAGAGAACACTGTTTTACATCCCACGCAGATGGGCTTCAGGACGCCTCACAGTACAGAGTCGGCACTGATAGCGGTCATGGAAGAGGCCAGGAAACGTATGGATCAGGGACTTATGACAGCCATTACACTCCTCGATCTAAGTGTTGCCTTTGATATGGTAGATCATCATCTCCTGATTCAAAGGATAAAGACAATGGGAATTAAAGGTCCCGCCCTCAAATGGGTCTCCTCATTCTTGGAGGATAGATCTTTTCAGGTCCTGGACCGCTCTCATTTTTTGGATCAGTATAAACAGAGTTGTAGGGTCCCACAGGGCTCATCGCTTAGTCCTACCTTATTTAATATATACATGACCCCCTTGGCAGAACTAGCGGAGTCTTTTGGACTGTCACTAGTCTCCTACGCAGATGATACCCAGTTGGTGGTCTCTTTCTCCATGATGGAGGGATCAGATGGAGCGGTCTTGTCCTCATGTTTACAGGCAATATTTAGTTGGATGACCCATAGTATGCTCCAACTCAATGGGGACAAGGCTGAAATAATGATCCTTGGACATCAGTCTAATCTGGTCACTAACTCATTGGCCATTTCCCCTCTGGAGTCTTTGCCAGCTCCTAAGAATCAATATTAAGAGTCTAGGAATTTGGCTCGACCCCTTTCTCACTCTGGAATGTCAGGCCAAGAAAATTGCTGCTGCTTGTTTTGGATCATTAAGACTCTTGAGAAAGGTACTGGGAATACTCCCCCCCTTGGCGAGACGACTTACGGTACAAGCAGTCATTCTGTCTCGACTTGACTATGGTAATAGTCTTTTTCTCTGCTCCCCTAGATACGTGGTCAACAAATTGCAGGTGGTTCAGAATGCAGCAGCCCGTCTCCTGCTCAACATTCCAAGGTATAGCTTGGTTAAACGGGCTCTGTCCGCACTCCACTGGCTTCCAGTAGAACAGCGTGTGAATTTTAAGACTCTTTGCATTATCCACAGATCATTACATAATAGAGGACCTCATCTGTTAAAGACTTTGGCAACTTTCTACAAACCAACCAGAGCCCTCAGATCGGCAGCCACAGCTTTAGCAGTACTCCCCAAGATTAAGAAAGCTAGATGGGGTGGTGCCACTATGGAATATCGGTGAGATAAATTATGGAACTCCCTCCCCCTCAACATCCGTCTAATTAGTCACAAACTAAACTTTCAGAAAGCAATTAAAACCTGGCTTTTTAAACTCTAGTTCCTGTCTTTGGTTTTGTTGTGGTGCAACAGCGATGCGAGGCCTCCGGGTAGTTTTTGGCGCTCTACAAATTCAACTAACATAACATAACATAGCCTTTTTGTGACATATTTTTGTGTTGTGACTTACCAGACTCAACTCCACCAGGTATTCCTGACAAGCCCTCAGGATACAGGATGGCCAAGACCTTCTCCTCCAAGGGAAAGAGATATAATGGGCCACTAGGAGGGTCACCACCAGTCTTCTTAGCCTGCAGGTGGTGCTTTGAGTCAGGGAACAGACCTTGCCCCTGAGGTCATTCCACCTCTTCCTAATGTCCTTCTTTATGCGTAGGGTGGTGCCTACAGCATGCATTCTATCAACTATCCTGTCCCACATTTCGATGTTCCAACTGAGAGGAGTATGCTGGTCTTATACTCCAGGCAATTGTGGCTCTACTCTTATGATTTCCTCCACCATTACTCTTAATTCATCTTCTGTAAAACTGGGATTTTTAGAACATGACATGATGAAAAACAAACAGGTGACAGTGACTTAATAAACAGGAGAAGTGCAAAACGGTGTGAATGAGCAAAAGTGTTTGCAGGTCGTTCTATGGGATGCTAAAAAAAGAGGTGTCTAATATATGTACTATGTGGTAAAAAGGCACTCTGGCTTCTGTGTCATGCTGTGTATATGCAAAGGATTGTGGTCTGTGAAGGGGTGTGTTTTTTAGTGTCCTTTGCAGGTGTGTCCACTGTGGCAATGTTGGCCAGCTGAGTTGTTTTCAAATGTATCCAATTTGCCGTTGGCTATTACTTTGCTAACTGCCAACTGCTGTGGTTCGGACCATCATTGGCTGACTGCAATGAAGAGACCGCCATGGCGACTGTGTGCTTGTAATACACTCAGTGGTTGGTCGCAGCGCTGTCAGCGCTGGAGGTCGGCCTGCCCATTTCCAGCCTGCCGCGCTGCTGGCGGTCTGCCATTTTGGCAGTCTCTGGTGCTGCTTGTGTAACTAGCAATAGAGCGGTCTGAAAAACCGCCAACAGGACATTTTTTTCAGGACCACCAACATAATGGTCTGGTATAAGTGAAAAGTTACGTATGTACCTTACTCACAAGTTCTTTCTGAATAACTTTGTTAGTTATGAAGTAATATTATTTACTTGCATTCTCTTTCATAGGACAAAAGTTGGTCATATTAATGTTCCAAATAATGGCAGAATGAGGAAGTTGTAATGAAAAAATATGATAGAGTTGCTCTACAAATGGCCTATGTAAGGCCATTTGTGAAACTGATGCATTCGGTTGAGGACCATGATTCTGTTTTGGGAGTTTCAAAAGTCTATTTCCAGATTGTATCCAATTTAGTGGGACAGGTTATATCAACAGGCTAATGAATGGTTCCTAGAATTTTAACTTTGGGAATTTTATGAGTGAGGATGCTTCAGTGGTATGCATCTTTAAATAACTTCTTACAATATCACATAAAGAAACAAAAAAGCTAGTTGGTCCTAAAATGCAGGAAGTTCAAATGGAACTAAATATTACATTGTTAGGTCCCACATTTTGACTCTTGAGCACCATAATGCTTATAAGAACTGAAGAAGTGCTATGGAGAGACCCTCCACCACCTCCATGTTACCTTAATAAATATGGTACTATATACATATATGGAAGGTGATTTCTGTCTTTAGCTTCTTTGCTGAGACAATAACAATTATCAAGGCCTAGTTCTGTTTATTAGAAGAGTGACAAATATATATTTTTAACATTTTGAATGCCGTTAAGCTCAAGAAGTAACATGTCCGGTGGGAGAGACAGAGAATATTGCGGGTTGCAGCGTCGCTTTAGTGTGCTGCGATTCCCGGGTGGGGGCAGAGCGGAGATTTGCGACGTTTTGTTGCTGTGGCTCACAGGAGTCTCAGAGGTCGAAGGTGCTTCTGGGCAGCTCAGACAGGTGAAGCAGCACTTTTGGATTTACGTGCTGGGATAGAGCCACCCTGGAGCTCCGACGATCACGTAGGGCTGTGGTGCAGGCTCCTCTCCATGGAGGTAGAGGCAGAACCAGCACAAGCAAGGGCTGACTCAACACAAATCCTCCTATAACAATGGTAAGGAGGGGGAAGCCGGCTTGGAAGGGGACTGAATCACAGGAGGGAACCAGGAATTCATCAAGAACTCAAAAAGGGGGTCCTGGCTCAGTCTACTAGGAGAGAAGAGCAAAATCAAGGTAGGAGGGTTAGTGACACTTTTGGTTAGGGCTTTTGGTACTATTAACCCTGTTGTTTCAAGGCAGAGTGAGGCTTTTACTTATAATTTGGCGCCCGGAAGTGAAGGCATTACTACTAATGTATTGGGATGCAGAGCCAGAAAGCAGATACGGAACCCAGGTATTAAAAATAAAAATAAAATTACTTCCTCACTGAGATCCTATTTTAAAATTAAGCCAGTGATAGTGAATTCACCATCTAGGAAGTCGGAAATGCAACAGGAAAATTGTGCTCAAGGCCCTTTAGTTGTGGAGGGGCAGAGAGAGATAGGTGATCTAGGGTAAAGAGGCCCCCTCCAGGCAAACAAAGTCAGTCCAAGGGTCAACAAGGAGTCAACCTAGGACTATGAAGGGGTCCCCCCATACAGTCACCTAGAGAAACAGTTCTCCCTGCTAGAAGCTCAGGTCAGAGGATACCAGAAGAAATTGCTTCTGAACAGGCTTTGGATTGTCACATGAGGGGCCCTCAAGTTGATCTTAGTTATGATTTCTCAGTAGAGACGATGATTCTCTCCCTTTCTAAAGACATTAGAAAAGGCTTTTCAATTTCTGAAAAAAAATCAGGGAGAAATAAGAGAAGCCTGTGAGGCATTGGAGAAGAAGCTTGATCTCTTGACATTGAGACCTCAGGCTCTGGAAGAAGCAGTGGATGCCATGAAAGATGAATTAGGGGTACATCAAGCCGAAATTCAGATGGTGAAAGATTCTGAACAGGTGTTACAGAGTAAGTTGGAACAGCTGGAGAACAGCTTGAGAGGTAACAACTTGAGAGTGCTACATGTTCCGGAAGGACCAGAAGTAGAAAATTTGAAAGCTTTTGTGGTCTCACTGATAAAGTCTGCACTCTTGTTGGAGGAGAGTGAAAAATAAATTATAAGAGATATTCAAAGGATGCATAGAGACCCCTTTAGGAAAAATCCAAATAGTAGTAAGCCCGAGAAAATCCTGATTAATTTTTCAACATAAAGGCTGAAAGAAAATCTTGTCTCCAAGGCACTAAAGTTGAAAACTATTAAAGCTAAGGATTTCTCGTTTGAGATTAGGTCAGACTTGTCTACGATCACCATCAACAAACAATGGGAGTTAGGGCGGCGTCTGGAGGAATTCAAAAAGCTAGGAGTGTCTGCACAATTTAAGTTCCCCGCTACCCTTCGAGTTATGTACAACAGTAAGATGTACAATGTCAGAGACGGCAAGGCAGCAGATGAGGTGTTGGCAGTTATCAAGTCAGGGGTCGGCGCCAAAGGAAATTAATAAGATTGGGTCCCGCCCGGGAACCTCGTGTGCTCTAACCATGGGCCTACACAGGTCCATCAATCAAGGGGGGCTTTCCAAGGGGGGGGGTGAGGGGTGGAGGAGGAGGGGTGAAAAGGGGGGCACTGGGTGGGGAGAATGAGGGAAAAATCAAAAAAGGATCCTCTTTCACCTCAACTAATTTTTCACCTAGTTATTACTGGGAAGTGATATTAGGGAATGCCATGACCCCGGGACAGATCATTTCAGATCCTCTCCTGGAATGTTAATGGCCTAAGAATGAAAGGAAGAAGAGAAAAGGTCCTACAATATTTAAGGGACTCTCCAGCTCAAATACTAATCCTGCAGGAGACTCACTTAACCAGAGAAGAGGGTAGTGAGCTTTTTAAAAAGCACAAATGGCTTCACTCCTATGCTTGTACTGAGCATAATCTTAACACCCGGGGAGTGGCTATTTTAATCAAACATGGGATTAAGGCAGGAATACTGGAGGTGAGGTCAGACTCAGTAGGTAGATGGATTATAGTTAAAGTACAAACTAAAAACAGAAGATTAACACTGGTTGAGTTTTATGGCCCGAACTGTGATGATACAGGTCCCCTTGAAAAACTATCTTCACAGTTAACTGACTTCCCTGACCCCGTTATAATGGACAGGGATTTTAATGTTGTTTTAGATAACAAGCGAGATAGGTCCAAGAAGTGTAGATCTGTAGGGACCCCAAAATCCCAGTGTTACTTGAGGGGTATGATGAAAGAGTGGGGATTTTGCAATTTATGGTGGCAGAGAAGGGGGTCAACAAGGGCTTTCTCTTTTAACAATAAAAAATACGAGCATGCCTCCCACATAGATTATTTCCTCATTGATGTGAAGCTGGGGGAAAAGCAAAGTGATAAATTGTCCCAAATGCAATCTACAGGGTGCTTCTGACATTCATATGTTTCTAGAATTTCCAGAGGTGGTCCCCTTCTGGAAAGAAGTTGTAGATCTCTCTCAAGTATGTTGGGGAGAGAAATTAGGGTAAGTTTACCTCTGATTATGTTTGGTCATCTACAGGAACCAGACTTGCGGGGAAGAAATGGTTGGAAAGGTGACAAGAATTTGATTTTGTACTCTATTTTAGTGGCTAGAAGAGAAGTATGTTGAAAGTGGATGGATAAATCTCCCCCTCATTATCTTGATTGGCTTCACACTCTTTTTTACACTGCAAGAATGTATGTGGAGGCGGGTGGTTTAAACAAGAGGAAGGAGGAAATGTGGAACCCTTTGGTAAATTGGAGACAAGATCAAGAGAGGTGGTAAAAGATTAAAAGGGCTTAAGATCAGGTGTTTGTAGTCCAATGTTTATATTCCCTCCCCCGATCTTCAGCTGTGTAGATGCGGCCATCCACCTACCGCGGAATGGGTGGGTGAGAGAAAAAGGGGGCTCCATGGCATGGGTCAGCTCTACATTTGAGAGGGTGCAAGGTGCAACAATTGAGTTGATTTAAGTGCTTGAGGTGTATGAGGACAAATAAAAAGAAGTAACGTGTCCTTTTAATTGTCAAAATATATATTAAGTATATTTACAGGGGCTTTTAGCTGGTTCTCGTCATCCATTGGACTGCCAGTGTATCATTCACATTTTTGTACGCCCAACACAGAATGCAGCAAGGGGCACAGGATCAGCCCAAAACCAGTGACTCAGCTCTCTGTGTGTAGCATTATTCTGCTCTTGCACACTATCATCCTACACACAAGTAGTCCCCAATTCAGTCTTACAAAAACATTCACATTGAGAAAGTCAAACGTTGGCAACAAATGTGCGATTAGAATGGCAGGCAAGAATGGCAAAATGATGTTCCTTTCTAGAGTATCTAACCATCTTCATGTACTATTTCTACCTAGGTCTTCACTTACTGGATACGCATGAATGGGAAATCCATGAACTATTTTATCTCCCTGTGGCTCTATTCTTTTGTGTGCCAAAGTGTGGGTCATTTAGAGAATGGTAAAATTCTCCCATAGGTCACTGTACAAAAACTGGAATATTATGTTTTTTTTTTACATTTGACCTTCATGCCAGGTATCTCACGCTATTTGTTTGTTTTATAAATAATTAATTTGAAAATTATGGTTACATTAATGATTAAACAGACATGGTAGCATGAATGTTTCTTTACTATATTGCTGTATTATAGCAAACCTTTCCTTCTGTGTTGTAGGGAAAGTTTATAGTGACAGAAGGAAATCTAGTTAAAAGTACAGCAACCTTCATTATCTTCATAAGGAAACAGACTAGAGGACCAATTACGAGTTCAGCAGACGGGAAGACCTGTCCGCCGTTTATGAGTTTGGCAGACGGGAAGACCTGTTCGCCGAACTACCGATGGAGAGGTTGCTGGCTTACAGTTGACCTCCCACTGGGCTGACGGGTGGAAACCAAGATTTCTGGCTGTCAGCCCAGTGGGAAAGTGGCGGCAGCATTGTCACCAGCTCGTAAGCGAGCCAGTGTCAATGCTGCCGCCCGTAGGGGGTACCAGCACCCTCGTAATGCACAGCAGACAGAGCACATTACAAGGGTGTTGGGCAGGGGGACTCCTGCACAGTGCATGCCATGGGCATGGGAAGTGCAGGGCCGCCCTGTGCCCCCCTGCACCTGTTCTCCGCCAGCCAGCCATGAAAATGCTGGCAGAGAACTAGGTCCTAATCAGCAGGGAGGCGTTGACTTCAGTGCCACCCTGGCTGATTGCAACCTGCACCACTGTCAGCCCATCAGGAACATTGTTTCTGGTGGAGACGGTGGTTATTTGGTGGTCCAACCTCCAAACTCCTAATTTGGCAGTCGAACCACCAAAGCGGCAGTGGACATGACCGCCACTGCAAGTCTGGTGGTCTGTTGACCACCATATTCGTAATGAAGTCCTAGATCTTCAAATCCAAAGACAGAAGCAGCTTCTTCGTAAGACCTTCACTGACCAATCTTTGTCATCAAGATATAGATGAAAAAAGTTGTGGATATAGATTCTTCTTCCTAGTTATGTAGGGATCAGCCAAATAGTTTATGTACCATACAGAAGCAAGGCTTCACAATGTTAGACAAACATTCAGTGCATTCGTTGCAGATATATTTTTCAAAAGAAAATAATATTTAAAATAGCAATTGTTTTCATGCTTTGCAAAAACTTTAAGATATAAAAGAATGCAGACATAAGCTTGGATTCATTACTTATTTCATTTTGAGAATGTTGTAGGCATGTCCATAAAAATGTTCATTTCTAATGGTGAGTATAGATTACATAAAGGAATGATCACTGTCTGCTTTCTGTCAATCTGAGAACAGGCTAAGGAATATATCCATTAGGGGTGCACAAAGTTGTGTTATCATGAGTTGGCTCTTTACATATTTCTTAAAAACCTTCAGCTACACATAAGTCTTGCTAAGATTTTAGAGGAAAAAGTGTAATTGTAGGCTGCAGCTACGCTCATTGTGGTGGCTGTAATTGAACCTACTGCGATGAGGGACAAGGCTAGTCCAATGTGACTCTGTCTATCCTGTTCTTACAGCTGCGCAACGCTCTGACTATCCAGGTCAGCTTTCACACTGGCAACAACCTTACCTTGCCACAGACCATTGAGGGTTCAGGGAGCTGAAGGCACCTGCTAATCAGAACGACGGTTTACTCCTGCAGGATGTCTCACTCTCAGGCTATCCTGGAACAGAAAATTGTCATGCGGCAGGCAGAGTTCTTTTCTTTTTTTAACCATAGCTTTCAAAGTCACAGAAAATTGGGAAACGGCTAGTGCTCTGTGAAGCCTGGAAATTCTAGATTGCTTCTGCGTATGTAAACATGAAAAGCTTTGTTCAACCATTGTTCTCCAAATGACACTCCTCTCAACAATAGGTATAAAAGGTGACAGATTCATCCAGTCACATATTCAACTACTTTTTTAGAGAGTTTCAATATGGAAAGGTTTGCTTCATCTCTAGTTATACATGGCTGCTAGCAACACCACATCTGTCTGCTCTTACTGTGTGCTGGATACTAAAATACCATATTTCCAACTATGTATATGTGAGAAAGGACTTCACAGGGAAGACATTTGAACTGTCCCAAATGTAAACTACATTGGAGCTACAATGTAGAACGGAAACTCCCTTGCTGGGGAGAATCAACTGACTTGCCAGGAACATTTATACTTGAACAAACACATGGAATGTCACAGAGATTAAATTCCATTGCACTGATTGTGCAAGACATAACTCATTATAACACATCCCCTTCTCTTCCATAGACTACAAATAATGATGGCTAAACAAACTCTCAAAGGCAGCAGAACAAAACATGAACTTAAAGCAATAAAACATATAAATAATAACAACTTAACAACCTAATGAACTGCATGGAAAACATTCAAAGCTGAAAGGAATGTGTTTCATGCACTTGAATAATATCATTTCTTTTAAAGTAGAACCTAAAAATAAACATTCTTATTGAACCCTGGATGCAACCGTTTTTCAACAAAGACTACAAGTGAGGGTAACCAAACTACATCATATAAGGTGAGGGATGTGTCTAAAACAAGGTACATTAAAAGAGCAAAAGAGTATGACGTGAGCATTAATAAACATAATCCTTCAAATACACTGGTGGTCCACGATCCCTTACACTTCTCTTTTCCCTGATGGCAGGCAGAACATCAGCAGGGTTTGTACCTGCCTTCCGTTCACTTGCTGGCAAAACGTTGTTAGAACTCTTTCCCCTCCTAATTCCTTATCTTTCATCATCATGAAACTGCTATATCCTTCAACATCTCTCATGGTACAATCTCCACCTCTCTGATACATAGCAAGTCTGGGATGATTCCACTACTCTGCATTTTGTAGCCAACCATGAAATTGATACACACGCAACTTTGAAGAGACCTCTAAACTTAAACAAATCTTTTGTTATTTTACCAGTCTTAACCTTCACCAGCCTCCACTGCATCATTAGTCTATTCTGTATCTTTTTCTGACTGCTTCTTTTTTCTGACTACCTTGCGTCAACCATTCTTTCACCCATGAAGGCATCAATTCGGTACTCAGGCCTCTCCCTCTCATTATTTCAAACGCAGGCTTGTTGGTAGTTTCCTACAGAGTGGTACGATATGCCCAGATCATATCCTCCACCGATCGTCCGCATCCAGTCCACCCGCATTTGTCATATGAATAATACCCTTCACCAAACTATTAGCCCTCTCAACCATACCATTTCCCTATTGATTATAAAATGAGGTGTGATGGTGTGTGATCCTACAGACAAAAACCGCTTACCAGGATTGTCAATGTGTCACATATCCCACTGCACATCAACCTTAAGTCTTTTCTACCCCTCTTTACAAATTATACACTTTTCAGTCCGTTATATAAACCCGGCCACCAGACCTGAGTCTTGAGTCTGTGTTGAGTTATGATTTGTCCTAAATGCCCTTAATGGGCTAATGCAATGAGTTTGGTTCTCAAACCTAAGGGTGGCACAAACCTGTCACTCCTCATCAGCAACTGATCTCCACACATGGACATTTCGTCCAATACCTTAACATATGGCTGCATCACTACGGACACACAACTCTCCCTTCTACTCAAGGTCATCATCATTCATACAACCTCCTTTAAAACTCCATCAGCATCCATCTCACCCCACTTTCCACTGCATCCAGAACTGAAACAACATCACCTTTGCTCACACTGGCAGAAAAAGATGGACCATCCATATTCTGCAAGTCTATAGGCTTCCTCGACAAACTGTCTGTGTATTTTTCCAGCCTTGGATGTCTTCAATATTTGATACTGATATTTTTGGAGTCTAGCTGCCAACCTCACCAATAGTGCCAAGCCTTTACTAGCCCTTCCAGAAGAAGTACTTTCACCAAAGGGTTTATGATCTGACCTTCAGCTAAATCACTTACCACACATATATATGTATTCGGTGATGGTCCAAACCCAAGACCACTGTCAGCACCCCTCCTTCAATAAAGGAATAATTTATTTATAAAACGATAAGGGTCCTTCATGCAAAAGATACGTTTTCTTCTGTGTTGCCATGTTTTTGGGAAAGAATAGAGCCTAAACCAGTGGCACTGGCATCTGGCATCAACAGTTATAATGGATTTGAGATTGATTTCAAAGGATATCAATAACCCTGCTTCACAAATCTCTTTTTTAATCATAGCAAACTTTCTTCCTGTTCACGACCCAATGTAAAATTTTACCTTTTTCTGATTAAAGATCTCAAACATTCCAACTTATCAGCAAACTTTCTACAAAATGTGAACAACATTCTATCAAACCATGAAGGAGTGTAATTGTTCTTTATCGAGGGGAGCAGGAGCCAACTCAAATACTTTCAACAAATTTTCCTTCGGGTTGGTCCCCTCCGCCATAATAGTATAACCCAAATAGTCAACTTGTCTTACAAAATTAAACATTTTTCTATTCTGAGCATAAGACAGACTTCTGCAATTCTATGCAAAGCCTCCTTAAGCACAATATCGTGCTGCTCAATGGTTACACCAAAGAATAATATATCATTGTGGAAGTACACAATATATTTAAATTCTTTAAATACTTCACTAATCCTGCTATGAAAAACACTTGCTGCTGATGACAGTCCAAACGGCATGCAAGTAAATTGAAATGGTCCCTCCATGGTAATGATGGCGATTAGCGACTTGGATTCCTCATGGAGTTTAATCTAATGGTAGGCAACCTTTAAGTCCAACTTAAATAAGTAACTCCCACTTTTAGCAATAACACCATTTCACTAATTTTAGGCAGAGGAAATGTATCTGCTACAACATTTTGATTCAATGATCTGAGGTCAACATGGAACCGTAACTGCCCATCATTTTTTTTTTGGTGATCACAACAGGCGATACCCGACAGGGTACCTCCACTGGTCCTATGATCTCTTCCTCATTAATTTCCTGGATTCATTTTCCAACCTCTACCTGAACTAAAACTGCCAGTCTCCTATCTTTGTGTTGAACTGGTACTGTACTTAAGTAAGATTTTTTTGCACATATCCTTTAAGTTGTCCACGTTTGTCAATGAATATATGTTTTACACTATCTAGGATTTCCGATAAAGATTCATTTTTCACCACCACAATTTGGGATGGAGCCCGAGGGTTAGAGATGATATGTATATCATATTGACGTAACCATTCCAAGATCTGAGGCCCATGCTCAGCTACATACACCTTGCCCTGTATATTCCTTTCTAAAAAGAAATGCTAGTGTCCACATAATCCAAATTATCAATAGTTTTGCTTTGATATTGCCAGGAAAAAGTGTCTTTAGGCTTCAACACCACTCTGCCCCACTCACATAAAAGCATTTTGTTAGGAACTCTAGTGTACATGGATCCACTATCTTCCATAAGCTAGATTAAATATCCATTCACTCCAAAAGTGATCATTGGTCTATTTTTCCTCTTCTCTTCAACTACATCTCCCTCACATCCCACACTCTAAATCCAGTCAGAACCCTCAGTGGCCATAGTAGAGATTTACGATACTACCGCCATTTTACTAGAAATGGAAATTTGCCCATCCTAGCAAAATGGCCTGCCCAACCACATTTTCAACATTCATTTTTACTTGCAAAACTAGATTTATAGTCTGACATAATACCCAGGCCCCCATACCTACTGCAGCCCCTAGTAGGTTTTTTAGACTGCATACCACATTTAACTAATCTTTTAGAGGGTTTAGGGGGTCATTCCGACCCTGGCGGTCATGGACCGCCAGGGCCGGGGACGGAGGAAGCACCGCCAACAGGCTGGCGGTGCTTCAGGGGCAATTCCCGCCGTGGTCAGAAAAGGGAAACCGGCGGTTTCCCGCCGGTTTTCCCCTGCCCCAGGGATTCCTCTACGGGGATTCCGACCCCCTTCCCGCCAGCCTGTTCCTGGCGGTTTACACCGCCAGGAAGAGGCTGGCAGGAACGGGTGTCGTGGGGCCCCTGGGGGCCCCTGCAGTGCCCATGCCACTGGCATGGGCACTGCAGGGGCCCCCTAACAGGGCCCCATTAAGATTTTCAGTGTCTGCAAAGCAGACACTGAAAATCACGACGAGTGCCACTGCACCCGTCGCACACCAGCAACTCCGCCGGCTCCATTCGGAGCCGGCTTCATCGTTGCTGGGGCTTTCCCGGTGGGCGGGCGGCCGGGCGGCCTTTTGGCGGTCGCCCGCCTGCCCAGCGGGAAAGTCAAAATGACCGCTGAGGTCATTTGACCGCGGTACGGTCTTATGGCGGTCTCCGCCCGGCAGGTGGCGCCCGGCGCCCGCCGGGGTCGGAATGACCCCCTTAATCTCTTCAACCCCTTCTATGTCTGGTTTAGTGACTAGCCCCACCTCTGAAACTTTATGCCCCTGATTCTATTTCTCCATTTCCTTAATACATACATCAGATTTTTTCACAACTTCAGCAATGTTTATTGCATCCTTCAATATGGGATTCTTTGCTGCCCACAATATTTCTCAATGTGCTTTTACTTTTGCATTGTATAATTAACTGATCTTGAATTAGTTCATCTGCCATTTCAGCAAATTGACATTTAGTTGTTAACTCGCATAGCCCTGCTACAAATTCATCAATAGTTATTTCTGCACTTTGGTGTTTGGTGTAAAACTTGTATCTTGTTATGACT
Organism: Pleurodeles waltl; assembly: GCF_031143425.1. Classification (NCBI taxonomy): domain Eukaryota; kingdom Metazoa; phylum Chordata; class Amphibia; order Caudata; family Salamandridae; genus Pleurodeles; species Pleurodeles waltl. The sequence goes on from NC_090438.1 coordinate 420,453,445, forward strand.
AACTTCTCTTCATTTGCAGATCTAATTTCTACTCTTGGTCTAGCCTCCTGGAAATTGTCTTGGATAGGTTGACCATTAGGTTTTACTGCTTGCTGCAGATATCTGAAAATGCGTTGATTTTCTTTACCTAAAGTACTCAGCAATGATGTCCTCTTCTGTGCATGGCAAAAATCTTGACTACCAAGAGCCTCTAAATAGTTATCAAACATTAAGATCCAATCTTCAAATGGAATTGGTGAGGTACCAGCTTGTGCTAAGAAACGTGGCAGCATAATCATCAGAAAGTATGTGGATTCCATGGGCAAAATATGAGAATTGGTAACACAAATCAATTGCCCCCCAAAAAATGATCATTAAACACCTCAGCCAATGTAGGATGGTGTGTGTACCATAACTCCAGGTTGCACATCAATGGGTTTCGCTCCCAGAGAGATGTTATTGCTGTGCGGCAACACTCCACACTTTGGCTAAGATGAGCGTATCACTGTGTAACCCAAATCACTTCCTAAAACAAATCAATTGACACACAAATAAATAGTAAGGATTAATCACCTCAACCAATGTATGCTCTGTGGTTTGTGCATCACCGCTCCAGGACCTGCATCGAAAGCTTCCGCTAGTGGAGTGACTTTCTTCTTGCAAGTTGCTGAAAAGGACCCTTTCTAAAGGGTAATCCCCAGACGTTTTGCCTTCCTCCTCCTCGTTTTCTGACCTTATTTTTGTTGGCTTTAGGACGCTAACCAGTGCTAAAGTCCATGCGCTCTCTGCTTAAAACATGGAAACAGCGGTGTGTCCACAATTGGCATATTGTAATTCCCTACTAAAGTGCACCATATGTGCCCAGGTCCAGTAAATTAAGTTCAACTAGTGTGTCTACAGCACTGATTGTGCCACCCTTTCAAAAATGTCAAAGGTCTGTCACTGCAGAGCCTGCGTGTGCAGTTCTAAACTCCCATTTGGACCTGGCATGTGCACCCACTTGCTAGGCCCAAACGTTCCTTTTTCTAACAGCTAGGTCACCCCTAAGGTAGGCCCTAGTTAACCCAAGGGTGGGATGCAGTGTATTTGAAAAATAGGACATGTACTTTTATGTTTAGCTCATACAGATGGTGGTGCACCGATGAGTCATAAAATAAATGTGTTTCCATAACTTTTCTGATCCAACTCGTTCTTTATTTTCTTCAAGATATAAAAATAAGACAGCCAACACATTTTGTTCAGCACATGTGAACTTCCTCAGGGCTCTTAATGTCCTTTGCTCCTCAGTAATCCAATGGCTTCCCAGTTCTTTATACATAGTCTTAGTCAATTCCAATATTCACATTAGTTTGAAACAATGGCGCCATTTCAATTGGTACCTGAAGTCAACAACACACGCAATAATGACACGTAAAGTTGAGCTTCCAGATGTCCCACTAAACCTTGTTGCAGTGTTTTTTTCAAATCTACCCATAATGCTCGCTATATTATATCCACCATATTTCAAACACCATAACAGTTCTTAAAGTTTGTTACATACGACTCAAAATCCCTCTGTTAAGTATTCCAATGGCTTCCCAGTTGGTGGTGGTGGATACAATGTAGCACAAGTTATGAGTAGATTTGAAAATGCTCCTGCAACAAGTTTAGTGAGATGCATGGGAGCCCAACTTGGCTGGTCATTAATGAGTGTGTTGTTGATTTCAGGTGCCAATTGAAATGGTGCAATCATTTTGAACTTATGTTAATATTGGAACTGACTAAAACTATATGTGAAGAACTGGGAAGCCATCGGAATACTTAGCAGTAAAGGAAATAAGTGCCATGAGGAAGTTCACATGTGGTGATAGAAACACATTGGCTGTCTTCTTTTTTAAATTTTAAAGAGAATAAAAAGCAAGTTGGATTATAACAACTTGGGAAACAAATGTATTTTATGACTCATCAGCGCACCACCATCGGTATTGATTAAACATTGGACCTTGGGGTTGCACCTTGGGAGCGGTAGGTGCTTTGGTGGGGGCAAGATTCCAACATTTATGGGACAAGGGGGCTGTACAATTAAATTAATAGCTTGCTGCTCCAACTTGGTTAAGAAGTTTAACATGTACAGGCAGTGAAAACCTCTTAAATTTGTTTTTCACTAATGCAAGGCCTATCTCTCCCATAGGTTAACTTTGAGATTGCCGTAAAACAACTTTTAATAAGTGTAATTTCTAATTTTGACAAGATAGAAATATGGAATTTGGTGTGCCTGGGCTCACAATTTTAAAATCACAACTTTTGGTGAAATAAGATTTTAAATAGAAAATTTGAAAATGCCACTTTTAGAAAGTTTGGCATTTTCTTACTTTAACCATCATGAGCCTCTGCCTGCCTCTGAATACATGTCTGAGTTAGTAACAGCTGGGCTATGTGCATTCCCTCTAGACAGTCACACACAATTGTAGATTAGGTGTGACTTAATGGGCCTTAATGGGCTACTAACTATCTTGATTGTGGCAGCGCTCAGTAATGCTTCACTGACACCTTCCCACACAAAGAACTGCTCAAGCCCCTGCAGAGTGTCTGGAGCCAGGGAAGGAAGTGTGGGGACCATGTGATCTTCAAAGTCCTCCTTGAAGTCTCACCTTCTTCAATGGCACACGTGGGTATAAGTACTGGACCCCAAACCCTCCAAATCAGAATTCTACTGGAACCAAGGACACTCTGTTGCCTGGAGGGACTGCAACTCTGGAACTACATTGCTCTGTTGACCTACTGCTTGCTATGTGCTGTGCTGTAGGAGGGACTGACACTGTGCTACTTGCTTTGCTGTGTTGGCCTGCTGCCTTGCTGCTTCCTGCCTGAGTGAGAAGGACTGGACCTGTTCTTCACAACCTTGAACCCAAGATCTTCCAAGGGCTTGCTGGTTTGCCCCTGTTCTCCGTAGTCTCAGGGATATCAAATAATGTGTTTAACTCTCCTGGTGCTGCTGGACTCTGCCATCTGCCTGAGGTGCCCCTTCCAGTTCTGGACCTCAGAAGTGTGTTTTTCAGCTGATTACTGCAAAACCCAGTGCATTGTGCACTTGATGTTAACACTTTGCTTCAACAAAGGTACTGTTTCAGCGAACCCTGCATGTGTTCTTTTTCCAGCCTGCTCCACATTGCGGTCTGCCCGGACTTTGTATTTGCACTAGTCCCTCATGACCTCAAGTAACCTTATGACTGGTAGTGACTTCTAAGCACTGTTTTTGGGTTTAATCCTTAAAATTCATGTCTTAACTGCTACTTGTTGGATTTTTGGTGTTTTGTTTTTGTTTTCCTCGGATAAATATCCTCTATTTTTCTAAACTGATGTGGGTCTTTTTGTGGTTTCTTTCACTTTATTACTGTAATTAAGAGTTGCATTACTTTACATATTGCCTCTTAAGTTAAGCCTAACATCTCTGGGCCAAGCTACCAGAGGGTGAGCACAGGTTAATTTAGGATGTGTATCTGACTTGCCCTCACTAAGATTGTGCTCCCTACTCGGACAGGGTGCATGCCGCTCCCAATTAGAGACCCAATTTCTAACATGAGGCTATGTTCCTCTCTTTGACTGAGGTAAGCATATCACTGCACATTTGCTCTCACACATGAATTCAGCCCAACTTAAGATGACCACCATGAGTCTTACTGCTTGCGTCTGTACACTTGTGCCAGATGCGGCCACATGCTACTGGGGGAATTCAAGCTGCACAGGCTTAGAGGAGGGCCCAATGGAATGTACAATGGTCACCTCCCAATGCCTACTATCGGCTACTCACATGCTTGCTTTCCTCGAACCATCTCCTGTGCACTTGTGCTGCACGACCATGGACAACAACTTCAGCTTTGGCACTGAAAACGGGTCCCATTTGGCCACACTGTGATGCTGTGGCTCACTTTCCTCTGTTTATCTTCCGTAACTTAACTAGCCAGCTCATCACCAAAACTGTCATAAAGGACTTCACAGGTAAGGCATTTGAACAGTTCTAATGGCAAGCTTTATTGAACGTAGAGTGGACACTCTCTTGCTGGCCCGGATGAACTGACCTGCCAGGAACGTTCGAACTTGAACACACACATAGAATCTCACCAAGATTCAATTTCATCACACTGATTGCGCAAGACATACCTTATTATAATAGTATACAAGAGGGTTTTTGTCATAACGTAGGAAGGAACACATGGGGATGTTTTCGGCAAAATCCAAGGTATTTTTTCACAGTTTCACAAATTGCCAAAGGTTATCCAGTAGTAAACCTTAAATACAGTTAAATGATCATGCTCATGCAGGATTGCAATATGTTGTGCTGTAGTACTAAGGCCAGCAATCTCACCATGCTTTCTCAGGGAACAGTGACATTATAATTAAAAATACCAATCACCTATGTTAATCAGACAAAATTGCCATTCAACAGGTCATCGGTTTCTATATGCTTCCTTAAATTGCCAGTCTTTCTATAAGTGGCAATCTAATTCATAACTTTCTGAAACACAAGTTTCAGAATAATTTCCTTATGTTTAGTATCTTGGACAATTGCAATTGGGTTTGTGACTATATAACAATAGGTACAATACTCTAAAGGTTGGAATTAGGGTTACAATTCCAATCCACAAGGGATGCTGTAAGAGCACAATGTGGTATCTGAATGTCTGGTAGGTCTGCTCAACATTTGCAGGTGGTTATGGAAGCTGACTCATCACAGTTCTACTTCTGGAGTTGGAGTTAGAGATCAGCAAAAATGTGTGTGCTGTCCAGAAAGGAATTATAGAGGTCGAGATATCAGGCTATTTAGGAGCCCGGCCCAGAATCTTCCCTCTCTTTCTTCCCAACATTCAAATAGGTTGGTTAGTATTGCTTCTTGAGTTGTCAGATCAATGAGCTCTAAACTGGATTCCTCTTGCTCCCTGAAGTACTGTACCCCATGGAATAAATCTGGTGTTCCATCACATCCTCTGTTCATTCCCACATATGTGATATCATGAGATTTTGAAGCATATGGTTGTGTCCTAAGTCTCAGGATTCACAATACTTTCTGTATGCCACCAGCAGATGCAGGGTACTTGTTTTAGAAGACATTTGTCTACAACTCATATACTGAGGTAGTGTTTCCATATAAACATTTATCAGGGGAAGAGAAATACTGTTCTCATGTTTCGCCACATGCTAATTTCCTGCTCACTGTGATGGAAGCCTTAGTTCCCCAGCTGAAGGCATGTTTAATAAAGGTTTGTGCTTTATTCATGTGTATTGATTTCATCTGAATAGCTAATACATTAGTAATGTTTTGAACTTCGAAGATAGAATTACCACAATAAGCCACTAACCTCTATAAACTAAGGGCCTGATTTAAGAAAAGTGATGTTGCATCCAATGCAGCACCACTTTTCTTGCCCCCCTCTTAGTGTCCCTCTACCACCATGTGTGTGCCGTATGTAATATATGGTGCACCATGGCACAGTGTAGGGGCAATAGCGTCAAAATCTTTAACGCTATTGATGTACTGTGTAGGATTAGCACCAAAATGTTTGCGCTAATCCTGCACAGTACATAGTGGCCCATTGAAAGCAATGGTGTGCCCTCTTTTAACGCCTGCTCTGTGCAGGCATTAAACGTAGCCGCAAAAAATGATGCAGTGAAATCTCTTAGATTCCACTGCACCATTTTTTTTAATCCCCCTAATGGGGGAACGCCCCCCTTGCATACATTATACCTAGAGCAGGCATAATGTGGCACAAGGGGTTACAAAGTTGTGCGATGCATGCATTGCTCCACTTTGTAAATATGGAAATAAGATTTTGGCCTCGTTGGTCCACATTGCATAACAAAATGACAGTAATGTGGCACAAGGATGCACTAGGCCTTCTTAAAACTTGGCCTAAATGCTTCTAGCTCCTACAATTTTGAGCTACCTAACAGCACCGATTAATGTATATGTGGCTCCTAGCACATGCTGTGGCTTGCATAGACAAAGACAGTAGCGTACAAGTCTATATGACATACACAACACCGGAAAGGTATGCTTTTTCTGCCCTTGAACAAATGATCATTCTTCGGAATTCAGAAGGACTTCAAAGGATTCAAAATGGCAAATCCACCACGTTTGCTTTTCCATTTATGTATTATTGATTGTTGTACTAGCACAGTGTGAGGCATGTACTATGTAAATTGCGCACTCGAAAAGTCACTAATTATTGCACTCTGTCAACCACTAATGAACTCACTCATGCATTCGGACAGCCACATGCTTGCTCACTCACTCGACTATTTTTCCGCTCTGTTGTATGTCTTTAATCAACTCGTCTTTAATACACACAACCTCTTTTGAGTTCTACTTACATGCCCTTAAAATATTCGTAGCTAATTGCAGCTAGCCTAAGCTCACAAAAATGTACAACTTCTGTGCCAACTGAGAAGATAAGTAAATAGGTGTGTTCCTTTCGCTGTGACTGCGGTAATGTTAAAAACCAAATATAATATTGTGCAACGTGATATATAGTTCAGGCTCCATGCATTGCTTTACTTACCACAAGTCTATCACTTCTTTATGTTATAAACAGTTATTACTTATTTTATCTACGACAATTAATGGCACAGCCCCAAAACACATTTCACGAATGAGTCCATATCCAGCACGCGATAAGCCCGAGTGTGATGTCTGTGAAGGGATAAGTCATATTCTGTTCATTTCACATCTTAGTCGCGTGTTCAAAAATGGGATGCTCTTAGTAGAAGCAGAACAAGAAAACGCAACAATAGCAACATTATTTTATATTAATAATAATAAAAATAATAATAATAATAATAATAATAATAATAATAATAATAATAATAATAATAAGCGTGCCCAACGTGCCCAGCTGAAAATTGATTTGGGGAAAATAAGATTTTATACAAGTAGCAAAATGATGTGGGGAAAAAACCCTCTTTGGTACAATAAATGAATGCTATTACTGAATGTTTGTGTGTATTTGGGTATTTAGAATGGAAACACACACATACACAAACATATCATAATGTATTTTTATTTTTGAATTATGGTTCACAAATTCCGGTACACAAATCAGTAGACATAAACTATTTGCATAATATATAGTCTAATGGCAAAAAGTGGCCCTTTCAAATACATTCCAAAGTTCACAAATTTCCTTAACAGATCTATCACTATGTCATTCGAATTTTAACTACAACCCGGAAATCCAGCGAACTGACAATATATATACTCAATAGCAAAAAATAGAAATGCGTTCCACATAGGCAGCACAGGGGCATGCGGTTCTAATGGTGTCAAATTGCGGGAGGTAGTGGTATGTATAAATAAGCTCCTCATTCTAATGAGTCGCATCCCTTGACATACAATCGCTAGGGTCACTTACGCACAACGACAATATCAGCTTGACCTGCACAGGTAGTCAGTTGTTGTTTGACACTAATTTTAACCTGCTTTGCATTTTCATTGGGAATGCTGAATAAATCTATATTTCAAGCTTTGCCAACCAATCATAACACAGCAGTCTGCAGGCATCATCATTCTTTTTAGTGCTTGTTGGACCCTGCTTTTTGACAGGGTCATCTCCAAACTTTTTGCCTCCTTCCTCCTATTTTTTCTGACCTTTTGTTGTTGGCTTTTGACCTCTGGGCACTTTACCACTGCTAACCAGTGCTAAAGTGCATATGCTCTCTGTGTAAATTGTACTACTGATTGGTTTATCCATGATTGGCTGTTTAATTTACTTATAAGTCCCTAGTAGAGTGCACTATATGTGCCTAGGGCCTGTATATTAAATGCTACTAGTGGGCCTGCAGCACTGGTTGTGCCACCCACTTCAGTAGCCCCTTAACCTTGTCGCAGGCCTGCCATTGCAAGGCCTGTGTGTGCAGTTTCACTGCCACTTTAACTTGGCATTTAAAAGTACTTGCCAAGCCTAGAACTCCCCTTTTTCTACATATAAGTCACCCCTAATGTGTGCCTTAGGTAACTCCTAGAGCAGGGTGCTGTGTGGTTAAAAGGCAGGACATGTACCTGTGTAGTTATATGTCCTGGTAGTGTAAAACTCCTATATTCGTTTTTACACTACTGTGAGGCCTGCTCCCTTCATAGGCTAACATTGGGGCTGCCCTCATACACTGTTGAAGTGGCAGCTGCTGATCTGAAAGGAGCAGGAAGGTCATATTTAGCATGGCCAGAATGGTAATACAAAATCCTGCTGACTGGTAAAGTCGGATTTAATATTACTATTCTAGAAATGCCACTTTTAGAAAGTGAGCATTTCTTTGCACTTAAATCTTTCTGTGCCCTTCAATCCACGTCTGGCTAGGTTTAGTAGACAGCGCCTTGTGCATTCACTCAGACACACCCCAAACACAGGGTACTCATCCTCACTTGCATACATCTGCATTTTGAATGGGTCTTCCTGGGCTGGGATGGTGGAGGGCCAGCCCTCACACAAAGGACTGCCACACCCCCTACTGGGACTCTGGCAGACAGGATTGAACTGAAAGGGGGCTTGGTGCATTTCTTAGACACTCTTTGAAGTCACCCCCACTTCAAAGGCACAACTTAGTATAAAACAGGGCCTCTGCCCTACCTCATCAGACACTTGCTGGAGAAGAAACCTGAACCAGAAGCTACATCCTGCCAAGAAAAACTGCCTGGCTGCTCAAAGGACTCACCTGTCTGCTTTTCTACAAAGGACTGCTGCCTTGCTGTTGGCCTGTTGCGTTGCTGAACTCTTGTCGGCTGTAAAAGCGCTCTCCAAGGGCTTGGATAGAGCTTGCCTCCTGTTCCCTGAAGTCTCAGGACCAAAAAGACTTCTCTCTTTCACTTGGACGCTTCGTGCGCCGAAATTTTCGACACACAGCTTGTTCCGCGGCAAGAAAAACCCCGTACACCGACGCTGATTGACGCGACGCCTACGGGACGACCGGAACTTCGACGCACGACCTTGGGAGGACAACGCCGCCCGACTTCCAGAGGAGAAATTGACGCAACGCCTGCCGTGAGAGTGAAACTTCGACGCACAGCCCCGCGGAACGACGCGCAGCCGGAAAAAAAGCAGGAGAATCCACGCACAGACCCGGGACATCTGGTAATTCCTGCGACCCATAGAAAGAGACTGTCCGCGCGCCGGAAAATGACGCACGACTTCCCCGCGTGAAAAATAACGACGCAAGTCGTGTGTGCTGTGGAGAAATCGACGCACACACTTTTTTTCCAAGTATCTCTTCTTCTGCGGCCCTTTGCGGAGATTTTCCATCAGAAACCAGGTACTTTGTGCTTGAAAGAGACTTTGTTTACTTTTTAAAGACTTAAGACACTATGGCCCTCATTCTGACCTTGGCGGGCGGCGGGGGCCGCCCGCCAAAGTCCCGCCGTCAGGTTACCGTTCCGCGGTCGAAAGACCGCGGCGGTAATTCTGACTTTCCCGCTGGGCTGGCGGGCGGTCGCCTTCAGGCCGCCCGCCAGCCCAGCGGGAAAGAGGCTTCCACGATGAAGCCGGCTCGGAATCGAGCCGGCGGAGTGGAAGCTGTGCGACGGGTGCAGTTGCACCCGTCGCGTATTTCACTGTCTGCGCAGCAGACAGTGAAATACATTTAGGGGCCCTCTTACGGGGGCCCCTGCAATGCCCATGCCAGTGGCATGGGCACTGCAGGGGCCCCCAGGGGCCCCGCGACCCCCCCTACCTCCATCCGGATCCCGGCGGTCCTGGATGGCGGTAGGGGGGGTCGGAATCCCCTCGGCGGCGCAGCAAGCTGCGCCGCCTTGGAGGATTCAATGGGGCGGCGGTACACTGGCGGGAGCCCGCCAGTGTTGCCAGTCCGACCGCGGCTTTACCGCCGCGGTCGGAATCCCCATTGGAGCACCGCCGGCCTGTCGGCGGTGCTCCCGCGGTCCTCCGCCCTGGCGGTCTTTGACCGCCAGGGTCAGAATGACCGCCTATATATCACTTTTCAGTGATATCTTTACAAATTCATATTGCATCTTTGATCGTTTTGACCTGCAAATACCCAGATAAATCTTATATATTTTTCTAAACACTGTGTGGTGTATTTTTGTGGTGTTATATTATGGTATTGTATGATTTATTGCACAAATGCTTTACACATTGCCTTCTAAGTTAAGCCTGACTGCTTGTGCCAAGCGACCAGAGGGTGGGCACAGGCTAATTTTGGATTGTGTGTGACTTACCCTGACTAGAGTGAGGGTTCTTGCTTGGACAGAGGGCAACCTGACTGCCAACCAAAAACCCCATTTCTAACAGTGCTGTTTCATAATTCTGTATAATGGAAACCCAAAAGCGTGTTACAAGTATTTTTAAGAGTATAGAACACTTGTGCTAAAATGTGACACCAGGATGACTGGGTACTAATTCAGGGCTCAAATCTCAGCTGCAATGGAGTAATTCAGAGGAAAACACGTACACAACCAAGGAATGCATTTTAAATTGGATCTAAGGTGCCCCATTAATTAGCGTCCCGGACGTTTTTCAGCTATTTGTCATCTCCAGTAAAACCCAATTCCGCTGTGTTTTTTCCCTAGTAATTGAGCATAACATGACGATTCTGGTATTTTGCGCACAAAAGTTGGCATGTCTGGTACTCACTAAGGCATGTTCATCCATGGAATTCAGGCCTGTTTGACTTGCAGAAATTTGTTTAGGAGGCCGCAATTGTATTGTACCTGTGGTTACAGGGTGGCGTGGCAATAAATCAACATGTTATTGCGGTCCCTTTGCATTGAGGTCGACAGAAAATGGACTTTGTGTAATTGAGGCACTTGCTCGAAGATGTATCACCAATACAGTTTTCGGCAATTTGGGTAGCTAGATACCTCATCCTATCAAAGGCGGACCTACCTAACTGTCAGGAGTTTTGCTAAACACCATTATTTGCATGTTTCCTAAATTTACTATTATTCCATAGCATTCAACTGAACAACTAATATACTGAATTTTCATTACATCTTCAAGCACAGTATTATCAGCAAAGAGTATAATCTTCAAGGATGCACCCAAACCGGCGAAGGTGGGACAAATAAACCTCAATGAACTCCTTATTTACAACTAGATTGAATAACCAGATAACAAGGACACATCCTTGCCTCAAGTCCTTGTGAAATTGCACCATCTAGCCAAGTGAGTGTGATTTGTTACCCAGTTTTAAGCTTGTTGATGACACTGACTAAACATACTGGGACCCACTTCACAGTACTTTCTTCAGTATCAATGATGTAGCCTATGTATGGAATACTTTTGAATAGTGTAAAAAAAATGGTATTGGGGTCACAATCACCCACTGGACTTTCTATCACAAAGAAGCTCAGAGCCATTGCACCATGAATTGTGGTTACTCCTTTCCTGAAGCTTATACAACTTGGAGCAATATCGTAGTCTCATTTAGCCAGGTCTCCAACCTATTAAACAATATTCAGAGCCTTTGTTTTTTTTGTCTCCAGGAAAGAGCAAAATGCCTTCCAAGAATCTGGCTACACGCTGCATTCATTATTATCTTACAAATTAGAAGTACAAGAGTAGGCCACATTTAATGTTTATTGAATTACTACTCCAGCTTGCAGGACCAAATGATTTACTAGTCTTAATCTGTTTAATAGCCTCATACATTTTTACTTCTAGGTTTAATGGATTTTCCTGACAATTAAAAGTGCTGTAGTTGTTACATTGCTGTCAGTTGCAATAAGGTGAGCTTCCCATATGTCATCCGGAATGATTTGGAATAATGGAGATGTATTGTCATTGTTAATACTATTCTTAATTAATTACCAATTATCTTTTTTATTTTACTTTGTGGATGATCTCCAATATGGGCACACACTGGGACTTTACATGGTTCTCTTTTTAGATAGAGCATAGCAGCGCGCAGGTGCTGCTTTTCCGCAGTGTCTGATGTGTTGGTATGTATCTGGGCTTTTAACCACGCCCACCGCACGCCCATCACTCATTTGTGGGTTTCCCTTCAAAAATCCTTTCCTTTCGTTGGCAAATGCTTTACATTTGTCCCTCATAAGGACGGTTTTGTTACCACCTTGAGGACCGACCCTGTTGCATAGATAATTGCATGTTTGCGGATAACTTTGCCTGCGAGCAAACTTCTTTTTCCTTTTGTTTCTCCTTTATGCTTAGGGCGGCATCGAATCGGCTCACTTATGTCAACTGTTTTATTTTTTAGTTTCAGTTAGTAATTTACAATGCTAATAGCTCTAAGTTGAGTAAACGCAAGATCAATCGCATTGCAAATGTTGGTTTTCTTTTATTATGAGTTTTATTTACATGTACCACGCAAAAGGTGATGGGAGGAATGCTTGTCCACTGACAATCGTTCAGGGCAGCATTCCAGCCAATCAGTTTTGCCTCCTGTGCCACTCTAGACAAAGGTCCCCCTTTTGCAAATCAGAAATAACCCCCACCCCTGATAGCGCGTCCAGTCTTTATAAATTACTTATACTTGGAAACGCCGGAGGTCGGTGGACCTTTTAACCGGGTTGAGTTCTCCTCATCCAAGAATAGTCGGATCCCTCAAATCAATAATCAATAACCATTTATAATCAATGACCAACACTCAATTAGTAATCAAACAACAATCAGGAATCAATAGTAATCAGTAATTTGACACACTATGACCTTTCATTCATGAATAACCACACCTTTTTATTAAAAGTTAATGAGTTTATTTCCCTATATTAACAAAGCTAATACAATATAAGTAAGCCTCAAGATCAAATGATATACGTATACGAACATTACTAGCTGTCCATACCGACGGAAGAAATGCAATCTATGCAAAATCTGGATTATTATGCACTCGGTTATAGCAATGCAAATCACTAATAAGAGTAACTGAATTTGACTAATTCCATACATCGGTCAGCATAACAAGATTTCAATTCAGCATGGTGCATCAAATGAATACCTCAACTAACCTCTGATTAGCATTGACATGTGGGGCTTCATGCAAAATGAATTTAGTCAACATACATTTAGAAAAACTTCTAGCTTAAGCTCAGTCAAAATAAGCAATTGGTACCTAAGAAGGAAAACACAATGCATAATACATTTTGGGGGTCATTCTGACCCTGGCGGTCATGGACCGCCAGGGCCAACGACCGCGGGAGCACCGCCAACAGGCTGGCGGTGCTCCCATGGGCATTCTGACCCCGGCGGTATAGCCGCGTTCAGAAACGGAAAACCGGCGGTGTCCCGCCGGTTTTCCCGCCGGTTTTCCGCTGCCCTGGGGAATCCTCCATGGCGGCACTGCAGGCAACACCGCCATGGGGATTCCGACCCCCTTACCGCCAGCCTGGTTCTGGCGGTTTTGACCGCCAGAACCTGGCTGGCGGTAACGGGTGTCGTGGGGCCCCTGGGGGCCCCTGCAGTGCCCATGCCAGGTCGCACGCCCGCCCAGCGGGAAACTCAGAAGAACCGCGGCGGTCTTTTGACCGCGCAGCGGTATTCTGGCGGTTCCCATTTGGCTGGCGGCGCCCGTCGCCAGCCAAACTCAGAATGACCCCCTTTATCCTTTTATAATTACCAATTACAATCAGCATTCAAGGTAAGTCTTCGTCCTTCAGGTACTGGTTCGATCAGCATGGGGCAGATTTCAAAGAGGCAAAGTTAAGGCAAATTTCCTTGTGCCAGCAAGGAAAATGGGGCACAAGTTATTGTATGGGCAAGACGGGGTAAAGTTAAAGTTAAAGTCTCTAGGGTAAGAATTCTTAAAGTCTCTGGGATAGAGAAAAGGCATCAAAGTGTCATTTAAAATGGCGTCTTGAATCTGGCTTCAAAATGGCATCAAGGAAAATGGCTGACTTCCCTTTGTCCGATCGGTTTAAGTAAGAAAACGTTCCAAATTCTTCAGGGTCTTCCATTGGAGGGTTCATAGGGTGGTTTCTCTTTGACCAATGAATAGTGTCTTTCTCTTAGTACTCATTTATGCATAAGGTGTCCTTGGAGTTTTGGAACACAAGTAGCAACAAAGTTTGCCAATTATTTCTGTATCAGTGTCCTTATTGTCTGCCCCTGCAGAAACTGACCTTGCTTCAAAGGGGATGAAACTTGCCTAGCACGAAACCTTGAGATAAGTGTATTAGTCATTCTACTGGAAAAATACAGTTTTAAAGGTGTAAAACACGCTTTTGTTAATACAAGTGAAACCCACGCAGTTAAATTTGAGACCAGGCAACTAGGCCAAAGCCTCTGTTAAATTTAAGCTAAGCATATAACAGTTTCAACAAGAAAATCATAGAATACATTTGCAATTATGACGGATTGCTACATTGTCAATTCTTCATGATTAATTAAGCTCGTTTATAATAATGGCGAACCACTCCGTGGGCACATTTTCCCACATACATTATTTTTCTTTGCTAAAATCACACTGCCTTATACGATTTTGTTACATGATATATGAATGTTTGTTAGCCTTTCTTTTTCTGCTTCATCACCCCCTCCATCCCATGGGATCACTCCATTCCGAATTGCAGGTGAGGACCCCTCAAGAAGGGAACACAAGCAATCCCAATCATTTTCAGGAGTGCCACAGTGGGCAAAAAACTATTGGTTTGAATGCTACCCCGAGCAATTGCAAGTGGTTAGACTTTGCAAGCATTCCTCCTATCAACTTAGTGTGATTGATATATTTTGCACCCATAAAATAGTTAATCTTTTCAGTCATCTGCAGCACTATGTGGCACTCTGTGCATACTTGATAGATCAAGCTGCTCCTTTGTTTAGCACCTTTTCTTTCCAAGGGTGAGGGCTCTATTAGCGCTTAATTTTATTTCTTGCATAGTTTTGCGTTTCCTAACACAATCCACTGTTACATTAAGAGTTACAGTGCTAATCAGGTTCTCACTGAGGGAGTTTGACTGAAAGTTGTGTTTCAGCTTCAAGGCTGCTAAATTATGCCACCGGTGAATGATCCATTTCACTGATATTCATGTTACAGTATTGCTTCCTAGGGAGCAATAAAGTGAATGTTTGGGATTTTCGCGACTTTCAATGCACGAAGCAATACAGATGTCAGAACACAGAATTAATAGTTCATACAAAACATATGTATTCCTTGTCAGCCTCTCAACTATGTGACTTCCGCTGATATACTTGACAGCTCTTATTCAAATGATGAGTTTCTAGATTATATAAGAGCTCTAAGAGATGTTTCCTAGTAAAACAGTTTGCTGCCGGATGAATCACCAGTCACAGAGCATCATAGTTACACCGTTTTTGTTCATATGATCCGTCCCTTTTTTTAACAGAGAGTAGCACAAAAGGGACATTTATGCCAACATGTTAATTTTTTCAAGCCATAGTTTATTGCAGGATAGACAGAAAGACAATATCTGCCTGTTACTGTTCATTCTGAGCTACGGCCCGCTCAGCCTCTCAAAAGAGCCAGAGTGATCACATGCAAAAGGGATTGGTAAATTGTCAGAGACTTGCATGCTAATTAAGAGGCCATCAGTAGGTCCTTCCTACAATACGCAGCCTCACTGGTGCACAGCAAATAGTCAAATCAATGTATATCGTCTGTATAACGTTTCATATACCTAATCAATTTTAAATCTCTCATTACATCGACATTATCTGATTCCCATTCATAACAGGTGAGCTACATCCCACCTGATAACCCCGAGACTTCCACAGTACCAGAATCTATTGTAAGGCAGTTACTAGGATATCGTCTTAGTCTAAGAAAGCAACACTGCTCTCCCATAACACTCATTGTTTAAGTGTCTATCCGCCAGCTCTAAACTTTTTATATAGAATTCACATAATTGTGTGAAAGGTGATGGACGAACAAATACAAGCTTGCTGTTTTTCTAACCTTGATCTTATGTCCATGCACAGTTACAGTTTTCTCATGTTAGCTATCTAGCACATGATTTGATAATGGGTCACATGCTTCTAACCAACAGAAATGTACTGCAATGGTGATTCATGTATTAGACTTAACAATAAAATTATATCACATTATTTTGAGGTTTTCACTATGCAATTTAACATATTCACACTAGAGCTGACCTTTCATAGACAAATTATTCATATACACCTCAAAGCTAATCTCTCGGAATCTCATATTGTAATCATCCTTGTTGGAAATGGGGTCTTTGGTTGGCAGTGGTGTCCATCCTTTCCAACTAAGGACCTTCACTCTAGTCAGGGTAAAGGAGTCACACAGCTAAGATAACCCCTGCTCACTCACTTGGTAGCTTGGCTCAGGCAGCCAAGCTTATCTCAGAGGCAATGTGCTGGACCTGAAAGCCTTAGGGTGGCCTTCCCCAACTTTTTTGCCTACCTTCCTCAATTTGTTTGATCTCCTTTTCCCTAGTTTTAGGTCTCTGCACACTTTACCACTGCTGACCAGTGCTAAAGTGCTTGTGTTCTCTCTCCTAAACATGGTAACATTGGTTCATACCAAATTGGCATATTTAATTTACATGTATGTCCCTAGTAAAGTGCACTAGGTATGTCTAGGGCCTGTAAAGTAAATGCTACTTGTGGGCTTGCAGCATTGAGTGTGCCACAACCATAAGTATACCCCTAACCATGTCTCAGGTTTGCCATTGCTACGCTGGTGTGTGTAGTTTTACTGCCACTTCAACCTGCCGTCTGAAACTACTTGCCAAGCCTTAAAGTCCCCTTTTCTTCCCTACAAGTCACCCCTAAGGTAGGCTATGTAAGTAGACTATGTAAGTAAAAGGCAGGACATGTACTTTTAAGTTTTACATGTCATTGTAGTGAAAAACTTCTAAAGTTGTTTTTCACTACTGTGTAGCCTACTCCTATCAAAGACCGGCATTAGAGATCTTCTTATATGCTTTTACGTGGTTATTTCTGATCTGAGAGAAATAGACTTGTCATATTTGGTATGGTTGGAATAGTAGTAAGGAATCCTACTTACTGGTGAAGTTGGAGTTCGTATTACTTTTTCAGAAATGCCACTTTTAGAAAGTAAGCATTTCTCTGCACTTACTGCCATCTGTGTCTTACAGCCTGTCTCCAGTCCACGTCTGGTCTGTGCTGGTTGACAGCTCCCCTTGTGCATTCCACCCAGACACCCATAAATAAAGGACAGTCAGGAGCCATCTGCATTCATCTGCATACAGATGGGTTTCTCTGGGCAAGAAGGGTGGTTGGGCTCTCTCTTACATTTCAAAGACCAGTGGCCTGCCCTCACACAAATGACTGATATCCCCCAACCGGGCTACTGGCAGACTGGGCTGGAGTGAAAGGGGAACTTGTGCACTTCAAAACCACTCTTAGAAATTTCCTCAACTTTACATACACTTTTGGGTATATGTTAGAAATGGGGTTTCTGGTTGGCTAGGGTATGCACCTCAGCCAGGCAGAACTTACCCACTCTAGTCAGGGCAAGGGAGTTACACGTCCAAGATAACCCCTGCTCACCCCCTTGGTAGCTTGGCACGAGCAGTCAGGCTTAACCCAGAGGCAATGTGTAAAGCGTTTGCACAACACACATAACACACGTGACGCAATATCCCCACCACAAAGGAAACACAACACCAGATTATATGAAAATATACTGTATTGTACACAAGGCAATTATCAGACCAAACATCACATATCAGTACTATCCTGCTACCTTAGCAGTTGTCAGAACATTGCACATTAGTTACTCTGCAACCTAGCAGTAGTCACACATAACACACAGGTTACTCAGTATTCTGCATCATAAGCAGTAGTCAGGAAAACACGTTATTACAGCACTTGTCATAAGAATATCATAACATGCCCATAGTAGGAACATTAGGAAACATATGGCAAATTAGAAAAACATATTAGCAAGCATGTCCATAAAAGGAACATTTGCATACACATATGTAAAAACATCAAACGCAGGTAGGTAATATATGAATCAAACAAAAGTCTGTAGAAAGAACTTTGGATTGCAACTATATTGGTCCTTTAAACAGTACCTGGTTGGATGAAGGCACCTCCAGTGCCTAGAAGGTGAACAATGGGGCCCCCGGCGCTCCTATGCGCAAAACGGGGGCCTCCCTTATACTCTGGGGTCAGAGGAGGGCGACATGCACCTCCTCTCTTTTATAGACAGACCCATCCGGGGACTGTGATTACTGGGGACCCCCCAGGGCCTCACCGGCCAGCAAAAACAACTTAGGGCAGGAGGGAGCACCACGCACCCCCTCCGGTTTAATGACAGGCCCCTCCCGGGACCCGCGATCTCTGGGGGCCCCCCCCGGCCTCCACTGGCCCTTCCACCAAGGGGGGGACGCACAATAATTCCCGTTTTACCTAACAGCAGAAAAGGAGAGTCTTGCTCCTAACGCAGAGGCCAGGGGGAAGGGGGCACTCCCCACGCCTTCCCCTGGTCCTGTCGTGAAGCCACAAGAAGATCAGACCCCTCCTGGGGCCCGAGCAGACACTCGCCTGCACCCGATGCGGTGCGCGGGTGTTCTTCCAGCTTCCCGGCCCGCTGCGGTGATCTTATTTAAAGGGGCACAATGCATCAAGGAACCTACGAGCTCCCAAGGCTCCATAAGCGCGCTGCAATCAGCGCTATGGCAGCCGCAACCACGGAGAAGCACCCCTCGTGAAGAAATGGATGTAGGGGTCAGGGGCCACAGCACCCTGCCCCTGGGGAGCAGAATCTTAAGACAAGGTCCTCAGGTGGAGGGCCCAGCTACAGACCAGCACAAGGGAAAGGCAGCAAGTGGCAAGTCCTTCACAGTGACCAGGCAGGTCACAGGTCAGCACAGCAGCAGCAGTCCATGGCGGTTCCTGGTGAGTCCTTTCAGCCTTTGGTGTCCAGTTCCAGAATGATGACAAGAGTCTCCAAATTGTGGGGAAAATTCCCCAGTACTTATAGTCAGTTTTTACAGTGTTTTACAATGGTAGGGAGAGGAGGTTCCAGCCAGGTACAACTGGTTCTGGGAGTGCCCCCTCTCTCCTTTCAGCACAGGCTCCAAACATCAGTGGGGGGGTTAACGACCCTATTGTGTGAGGCCAGGGCACAGCCTTTACAAATGTAGGTGTGCCCCGCCTCTCCCTTCTCTCAGCCCAGGAAGACTATTCAGTATGCAAATGCACCTCTGTGACACCTCCACCCTCCCTGTGTACAGGCTGTCTGAAAAGTATGCACAAAGCCTCAGCTGTCACTCTGCCCAGAAGTGGATTGGAGTCAAGCTGCAAAACACCAGAGTCATAAGCACAGATAAATGCGCACTTTCTAGAAGTGGCATTTATGTGGTAGTAATAAAAAATATACCCACACCATTAAGCAGCATTTATTATCACCATCACAACCATACCAAACACGCCTACGCTACCCCTCATAAATCAGACAATACCCCTTACACATAAGGCAGGGCATTTTTAATGCAATCCTATGAGAAGGCAGCACTCACAGCAGTGAGACACCAGTTAGGCTGTTTGTCACTACCAGGACATGCCACGCAACTTGGCACATGTCCTGCCTTTCTACATACATGGCACCCTGCCCATAGGGCTAGCTAGGGCGTACCTTAGGGGTGACTTACATGTAGTAAAAGGGGAGTTCTGGGCCTAGCAAGTAAGTTTAGGTGCCAGGTCCCTGTGGCAGAAAACTGCGCACACAGGCCCTGCGCTAGCAGGCCTGAGACAGGTTTTGAAAGTCTACTTCAGTGGGTGGCGCAAGCAGCGCTGCAGGCCCACTAGTAGTATTTAATTTACAGGCCCTGGGTATAGAGATACCACTGTACAAGGGACTTATAGGTAAATTAAATATGCCAATTAGGTATGAGCCAATCATACCAACTTTAGATGGGAGAGCACCTGCACTTTAGCACTGGTCAGTAGTGATAAAGTGCTCAGAGTCCTAGAGCCAACAGCGAGAGGTCAGAAAAACCAGGAGGAAGGAGGCAAAAAGACTGGGGATGACCCTGCGTAAGGCAAAAAGTCCAACAGTATATATACTGGATCTGTGACCCCACTAAATCAGATACTTCTGGACTTGCAACTTAACTCTGTCAGAGGGACTGGCTGGCTACCCAAAAGACTTACCTGGACAGGTTTGCTGAAAGGGCTGCTCTCCAGCTTGTTACCCTGCTGCCTTCTGGCCCCTGCTGTAAGGACTCTGCCTTCCTCCATATGGACTCTCCAAGGGCTTGGATTGAGCTTGCCCCCTGTTCTGAAGTTTCAGATCCAACAAAGTCTTCACCAAAGTGAAGAAAATCCCTGTACATTGAAAAATTGACACAACGTCTGCAGAATTCGATGCAGGGCCTGCGTCACGACCGGAAAATTGCAACATCACCTACCGAAATAATGTAGCAATGGCTCCTACCTACTAGCACGTTGTGGATTTTCAACGCATCCTCCCTGGGCATCCCAATACCCCCACATTGCAGTGAGGAACCAAGACTGTGCTCCTGAAAATTGACACATCACCTTGTAGCATGGAAAGAAACCATGGGTCGTCTTTGCCCCACCAGAGGATCCGAAGTATCGCCTTACTTTTCAGTGCATCTCTTCCTCTGTAGCTCCTTTGCATCGTTATTTTTGATGCACCCAAGGTACTGTGTGTTAAAAGGATTCAACCACTGATTTAGAAGGATTGAGACTCACTTAAACCTTTAAAAAGTAATATCTTGACTTGTGCATATTGATTGTTTTTCATTTAGGTCTTATTTAATTCAGATCAATATTATCTATTTTCATAAACTGGTGGTCTTATCACTGTTACTGTATGGATTGTTGCACAGATATTTCACACATTGCTTTCTTAGTTAACCTGGCCTGTTCTGTGTCAAGCGACAACAGAGATAGCACAATATAATTTAGGTTGTTTAGTGGCTAATCTGACTAGGATTGTGGTCCCTACTTGGACAAGGGTGTACACGTTTGCCAACTAGAGACTCAGTTTCTACCACAATGTGTACAATATTTGTACAAACACCCCCCCACACACACAGCATAAGGCAGTGAAAACATCACAAAAGTGTTCCCCACCATTTTAGAAAAATAGCCAATTTTTATCTGAATAAAACAAGACCAAAGCAACAAAAATCCAACATATACAAAAAAAGATACACATTTTCAAAAATGAAATCTTAGTATAGCACTGAGAAACACTTATTCTATCCTATTGGGGCTATCATGTCATCTTGACGGATTTGCTTCCAACAGTTTGATGCCACGCTGAAGGAATGCAGGCCAGTCACGGAGTCACACGGACCTCAGGTATAGTACCATGGAAAACAATTACGAAACTAAGGGGCATATTTATACTCCGTTTGCGCCAAATTTGCGTCGTTTTTTTAGACGCAAATTCGGCGCAAAATTAACGCCATATTTATACTTTGGCGTTAGACGTGTCTAGCGCCAAAGTAGGAGTAAAGAGCGTCATTTTTTTGCGTGAACGCCTTCCTTGCGTTAATGAGATGCAAGGTAGGCGTTCCCGTCCCAAAAAATGACTGCGACGCAAATGCGTCGTATTTATACTCCCGGGCAAAAATCACACCCGGGAGTGGGCGGGTCAAAAAAACCCGCATTTGCGCCGCTTTTTAACGCCTGGGTCAGGGCAGGCGTTAAGGGACCTGTGGGCTCAAAATGAGCCCACAGCTGCCCTCCCATGCCCCCAGGGACCCCCCCTGCCACCCTTGCCCACCCCAGGAGGACACCCAAGGATGGAGGGACCCACCCCAGGGACATTCAGGTAAGTTCAGGTAAGTATAAACATTTTTATTTTTATATTTTTTTTGTGGCATAGGGGGGCCTGATTTGTGCCCCCCTACATGCCACAATGCCCAATGACCATGCCCAGGGGACAGAAGTCCCCTGGGCATGGCCATTGGGCAAGGGGGCATGACTCCTGTCTTTACTAAGACAGGAGTCATGTAAATGGCGTCTGGGCGTCGTGAAAAATGGCGCAAATCGGGTGGAGGCGATTTTTTAGCGTCAACCTGACTTGCACCATTTTTAAGACGCCCTAACGCCATTTTTCCCTACGCCGGCGCTGCCTGGTGTACGTGGTTTTTTTCCACGCAAACCAGGCAGCGCCGGTCTGCTTGCGCCGGCTAACGCCATTCAATAAATACGGCGCCCGCATGGTGCTTCAGAATGGCGTTAGCCGGCGCAAAAATGTTTTCCGCTAAACTGCGTTAGCGCAGTTTAGCGTCAAAAAGTATAAATACGGGCCTAAGACATTGCACAGAGTTGGGGTGATGAGGCATCAATGGAACCAGTACAGTGTTGCTTCCTTACTGCTACTGGTGAGGTGAGGTGTAGGTTCCTTACTGCTAGGTAGGGGAGGTTAGGCATTGGATCCTTACAGCTGCAGGAGAGGTCATGCAGCATCTGGGCCATGGTGTTCATTCTTTACGACAAGGCAGGGATTAATCCAGCAGGTCAAGATGCCAGGAGTCGACTTTGTGGTGTCGCAATCACACCAAGGGGCCACTGGTTCTGCGTCAGAGTCAGGTGTCATGGACGTCAGTGATACAGCACTCGGGATCCCACTGTGGTGGGACTTTGGCAGCACTGTAGCAATGTTGGGCCTGAGCTGTAGATCACGGTCATTGGACACAGCAGGAACCACAGCTCCGGTACAGGCAGCAGTGAGGAAACATGGAGCAGCGCCAGTTCCAAAGTCACTCCTGAGTTGATGTGCATAGTTTCTTCTTGGTTATACCAGAAATCACTTCAAAGGGCCTAGGAACTGGATTTGGCACCACATGACAAGCCAAAACTCTCAGCAAGAGAGCCCTGGCACTGATAGGTGAAGTCTTTGATGGCCCTGAGATTTCTTAACAGGAGACATTCTCAGTTCAAGACATTGGAGAACCTTGGAAACAGGATGTAGAAAGCCAAGTCCAGTCCGTTCACCACCAGGAAAGAAGCAACAAGCATCAATCAGCAGTCCAGCACAGCAAAACAAAAGGCAGAGTGTAGGAGGCTGGCCTGGTGTGTGGTGGGTACCTGTGGTACCTACACCTTATACCAGGTCCAGGTATCCCTTAATAGTGTAGTGTAGTCAGTGTCTAGAAGCCAGACTCTCTAGAGGTAGCTGTGTATGAGCAGCCAAGGCTTATCTAGGAGACAAGCAAAGCTCATGCAGTACCACTAAAGTCACATTTAGTACTTACACACATGAAGGTATTTTATTTTGGTGAAACAAATACCAAAAAGTCCCATAAAGACCATATTCCCTTAGGAGGTCAGTAATACCCAAATTATATACACTAGTATGCAGAAATAGGCATAAGACAGATAGAAAACAGTGCAATTAGTGAAAATCACAATAGTTAGTAATAGGCCTTGGGGTGCAAACACCGTATGCTAAGAAAGTGGAATGCGAAAGTCGGTCCCCTACCGAGGTGAGTGCAGTGTGTATTGAGGAGATGGGAGTACCAGGAAAGCCCAAAGGTAAGCACCACAACCCACACCAGCGACCAGGAAAGTAGGAGTGAATCACTGTAAATTACCCTGATCACACACCGAGAAGAGAAGAAGAATGATGCAAAGCCCAGGAGGGACTGCAAGACACCAAAAGTGGATTCCTAGACAAGAAAACCTGTAGAAGAAGGATACCAAGTCCAAGAAACACAGCAGAAACACAGAAGAGTCCAGGAAGGGCAGGAGTCCTTACTCACCAGGATGAAGGTGCAAAAGATGAACCACTGATGAAGAAGAAGAGTCATCACTGGAGGATGCAGGTGATGTCCCACCTGGGAAGCAGGATTGCAGTCGGGTTTGTGTCTTCGGATTTCACCAACAAGCCTTGTTACATGCAAAACTCGCAGTTAGCGGAAAGTGGAGCTGCCGGGGACCAGGAAGGACCAGGTGGACTCTACCCAGGAGGGAGAGCCAGAGGGAGCCCTCAGCAACACAAAGAGCCCACAGAAGCCCAGGCAGCACCCATAGGAGTCCCACAGGATGGGGACAGGAGAGTCGCAGAAGAGGCTCAAACAGCACTACAAGAAAGGCTCCCCTGCCACCGGAGATATCTCAGGGAGCTGTGCATCACAGGGAGGAGTGCTGGAGCTTCAGGATGACTGAAAATCTTGGAGGAAGGATGCCAGCAAGCCTTGGCAGCTGCAAAGGACATAGTGCACAGGGCCACTGTTCTGCGTGGGCAGGCAAGGGCTTACCTCCAACCAAGTTGGACAGTTGGAAGAGAGGACCCTTGGGACCACTTCAGTCCACCATCCGTGATGCAGGATCCACGCAGCTCAGCAGGAGAGGGGATCCACACAGAAAGTCGTCGTTGCAGTTGGTGCCTGCAGAAGCAGGGGAGTGACTCCACCCCAAGGAAGATTCCTTCTTCCTTCTTCCTTCTGATGCAGGCTAGAGACCAGCTGTCCTCAGAGGATGCACCACTGGGGAAATGATGTAGTTGATGGAAGGAGCTAGAGAGAGACAATGTTGCAGAAGGTGTCTTGCTTCTTTGTTGCAGCTTGTAGGGTCCTGCAGAGTCCAGATGCAGTTTCTTTTGTCAGAAGTCGAAGTGCGGGTTGCAGAGGATTCCTGCTAGAGTCTTGCAATCTGAATCTGAGGACCCACCCTCAGGAGAGACCCTAAATAGCCCTGAAAGGGGTGTTGGTTACCTAGCTGAGTGACCACCCATCAGGAGGGGGCTCTGATGTCACCTCCTGGCACTGGCCACTCACATGCTCCCAGAGTTCCCTGCCAACCTTGAATTCAAGATGGCAAAACCCAGGGACCCTCTGGAGGAAATCTGAGCACCACCAATGGGGTGGCGAGGGACAGGAGAGTGGACTCTCCCTTTTCCTTTGTCCAGTTTCACTCCAGAGCAGGGATTGGGGATCCCTGAACCGGTGTAGACTGGTTTATGCAAGGAGGGCACCAAATGTGCCCTTCAAAGCATTTCCAGTGGCTTGGGGAGGCAACCCCTCCCAAGCCTGCAACACCTGTTTCCAAAGGGAAAGGGTGGAACATCCCTCTCCCAAAGGAAATCCTTTGTTCTGACCTTCCTGGGCTTGAGCTTCTCAAGCAATAGGAGGGCAGAAACCTGCTTGGGCTGCCTCAAAGCCCTCAGAAGGCTGGAATGGCAATACTGGGGCCCTCTAAGGACCCAGAGTGCATGGAATCATACAACTAATACTTGCAAAAGCCTTTGGATATGATTCCAACATGTTTGATACCAAACGTGCCAATGTTTGGAGTTACCATTATGTAGCTGGACATAGGTAGTGACCTATGTCCAGTACATGTGTACAATGGCATCCCCACACTCACAAAGTCCGGGCATATGGGCCTGGAGTTCATGGGGGCACCTCTGCTAGCGCAGGGGTGCCATCACACACAGGTACTTGGCACCCTGCCCTCTGGGCTGGAAGGCCTGCCATAGGGGAGACTTATAAGTGACCTGGTTCAGTGAAAAATGGTAGTGAAAGGGTGGTTGCACCTTTTCACGCAGGCTGCAATGGCAGCCCTGCAGAACCCTTTGCTTGGGCTCCCTATGGGTGGCAAAATATATGCTGGAGCCCATAGGGATCCCCTTGAACCCCAATGCCCTGGGTACTTAGGTACCGTATACTAGGGACTTATAATGGGTCACCAGTGTGCCAAATGTTGTTGAAATACAGTGATAACAGTTACCAACAACTAAATTTAGGGGAGCAAGCATAACTACTGGGGTTCTGGTTGGCAGGATCCCAGTAGACACAGTCAAACACACTGACAAACAGGCTAAAGGTGGGGCTAACCAAGCTAGAAAGAGGCTACTTTCCTACACAGAGTGATAGTCTCACCTACAACATCCAGCGCTTCTTCCTGGCAGAATGTCTTTGTAGTACACACAACCCTGCTTTTCCCTGCCTTGGCCCCAGGCACACTCAAGGGGATTGGAGACTGCTTTGTTTGAGGGCAGGCATAGCCCTACTCACATGCAAGTGTCAGCTCCTCCTGCCACTCTAGCTCAGGTAGACCCATCAGCTTGGTTGTTGGCCATCAGGATATGCAGGGCACACCTCAGCTCACACTGAGTGACTTTCTAGAGTGAATGCACAAACAGCCCAACAGTACATGTCCTACCTATGAAATAAACTGAACCCTGTCCATGGGGCTGCCTTGAGCCTACTTTAGGTGTGACTTACATGTAGTGAAAGGGAAGGTTAAGGCTTGGCTAGTGAGTGCACTTGCCAGGTCAAAATGGCAATTTACAACTGCACACACAAGCACTGCAATGGCACACCAGAGACATGGTTGCAGGGCTAATTGTATGGGTGGCACAATCTGGCTGCTGGTACACTAGCAGCATGTGATTTAAAGGCCCTGGGCACACATAGCACACTTTACTAGGGACTAACTAGTAAATCAAATATGCCAATTATGGATGAACCAAACACCAATACAATTTACATAGGGATCCTTCGCACTTTTGCACTGGTAAGCAGTGGTAAAGTGCCCAGGTTCTGAAACCAGCAAAAACTAAATGCAGCACACAGTCAAAACAGGAGGTCAGGAGCAAAACATCATGCCAACTGATGCCAGTTCTAACAATCCTTAGTTGAGGGAGTACTCTGGATCCATTAAGTGCCTAATCTCTTTGCATTGAACAGAATGATCATAGAATGTGCCCCTCAATTTTCTTGATAGTGTGGAATTACCACAGCTGATTACGTACATAATTTTATTTATTTTTGGTTACTGCAACAGCAGTGTTTTTTGGCAGGAGTGGGTGAAATGGTATAGTTTGTGACTGGTAAATTCACATTTGAGTGTTTTTTTTTAATGTGAATTACTGTAGCGCTTTTATCCATAGTGTTTTACAAAATTATTGACATGGTATAAAACATCCCCTGTAATCATGACAGACCAATAGTATACACATGTTGTAAAACATAAATTACTGAATGATTATTAACAATCATAATAATACATTTGATATGCCTGGGAGTACGGCTCTTTGCTGCTCTACAAATAATGTGTAAAAAATATGGAAAAGAATGCCAAAGTCAAAGTCCAACTTCAATTCAGTGTACTAGGTAATTTATACTTGGATGGGTGTCTGTGTGTACAAATGTCATGTTAGATACCTGCGCAATCTATTAGGAGGTCATATAAGTGACATTCTGTACTCAAACTAGTCTCTCTCATGCAAACATTATTCAAAAATCATAACTGTATGACAAATAAAAAATTACACAAAATACACAAACCCTAATAATCATGATTCAGACATGATTTTGCTTGTCTAGATAATATAACCCAGAACTATTGTGTTGCAATTGTAAATATAGCACTAATATTAAATCTCATAGTGAAATGAATAGGTTGTTTGACATGACGTGGTATAAAAGCAGGCATATCATTTTGCGTGCCATTTTGCATAGGTGGGTCATTTTTGAGCCCGGATGACATATTACGCATATAATGTGGCATAGGATTTCAGTGTTTGAGCATGAACAGTTTGCCATATGAGCATTGCAGCTCTTTTATCCTCCAAAGTTAAATCTATTCTAGAATTTGTACTTCTATGTTGCTCAGCAAAGAATATTCAGACACTGGAAAGACATTTTGTTTGCACTTTTTTATATATCACAAACTTGGCCCAAGGGTATTAGCACGCTTTACATGAGCACCAGAATATACTGCACAAGGTCACATTTGTTTTTAGAGCACAGAGAAATTAATGGCATGATTTAGAATAGGTTACTTCATCACAAACATGATGGATATCCCATCTACCCTAAGTTGATACCGTACTCAAAAATCCAAAACCTCGATGCAAGCAGTAAAAAAGTACTGAATGCTTAAGTAGCTACAGACTTATGTTTCGAATCTGATTAGAGGACGACTATTTATTTTTGGATAATAGTGGTGAAGTTACAGCTTAGTCTCACAATAACATACTATACACTTTGCAGAGTGTGATCTAAAAGGAGGCCAGAAGGAAGTTGCTTTTGAAAGAAAGAAATGTGTTCAAACTCAAAAAGAATTAGGTAATTAATAAATCAAAGTGGGGGAAGGATTATTTAATTTATTGAAGATTAGAAGAAAAGATATACCATTTCACATAGTCATCATTTCACAGAACTTGAACAAGTCACGGTCCTGATGAGAACCCAGAAGGAATAAGAGATTCAAAGGTCATGGACGGATACACTTAGGGAGTTTCTTTATTGGATTCAAGTTGCACAGTAGACTATCAAAAATGCCACGTGAAAGTCTACTTCAGCAGTACTGGCTCATAACACCCAAAGGACATTAGAAGCAAGAGGGAATGCATTAACACCTGTAGTAATTATAACCTCTGCACTTTGTTCAGTTTTTGACTGGTCACAGGAATATGTGTTTGTAATTGCCATTTGTCAAAAGTAGTGTTTGGGTTCTGTTTAAGGTCTTTTGAATAAGTTGAATGCTCTGTGTGCATGCAGTCTGTCCCCAATACTCCAATGGGGTAGGTAAGATCTACACTTTGCACATTCCCTCTAGACAGCCACAAACACAGGAACGTTTGGTGTGTCTGAGCACCCATCTGAAGTCATCTGAATTTAAATCGGCCTTCCAGGGCAGGGTGGATGGATGGGAGCTGCTACACCTGAATAGGGAAGTAGCTGTTCCCACACAAAAGGCTGATTACCTCCTACTGATAGTCTGGAGCCAGGGCTGGGACGAAAGGGAGGGGTTTGCACTTAAAGGAGCTATTTTAAATTCACCCCCAATTCAAAGACACAATTAGGTATACATACTGTGGCTCTGACCCTTCCAAGAAAGATCACTACTGGATTTGGGAAGAACTCTGCTGGAGTAAAGACTGCTATGCTGCAAGGATTGCCACTCTGCCTGCTTCTCTGTTTTGCTGTGCTACCCTGATGCCTACTGAGGGCAAGGACTGAACCCATTCTGCTGACCCACAGTGCCAGAATATCACCCATTTAGCATGTTCAACCCAATGTTGCTGACTAATACTGATGGTAACTGACCCTGACTGAGCCCTGGGCTCTGCTTAACAGGCCCAGGGTTAATGCTCTGGATAAAAGGTATATGATCAAATGACACAATTTAATAATTCCAATTGGCAATGACAGACCCTGTAAGTCCTTAGTCGATAATAGGGCAACAGGGATTCAAACTATCTATAAGTCCCTAGTATATAATAGGGCAGGGATGTTTAGAAGCCTAGTAGATTTCTTGCACTGGACTGTGCACTGCTGTGTGCCTGCTGTCATTTTTTAAAGGCAGTCCTGCCTTGCAGATTGTCTTTAAAATGTAAAATATATGCACATTTTACTTTAGAATCAAAGGTACTTACACAGTAACAATCTACATTATTTTTAACTATACGTCACCCCCCAAGGCCTGCCCTAGATGCCCCAGAGGAAGGTTGCTATGTCACTATAATTAGGGGCATTATAAAATATGTTTTTATAATACCTTGTGAGGGAAAAACTGCACCTTTCCTTTTCCCTCATTGTAAAAAGTTTTCTCCATGGGCTATAAAAGAAATATTTTTCATAAGACTAAGTACTGCTAGGAAAAAGATAAAATGCAAAACTATACATAAAACAAGGTATGAGACCTTCTTTACTGTAAGCCAAATTCCAGCCTGCTAGGGGTCTCTCCTGTTTGCTCAGCCCTAACAGGTTTAGCCAGGCTGCTTTGATGAGGTCTGCACTGAGGGAGGTAAGCTGACAGTGAAGCCAGGCTAGGAGGGGGGCTGGGTGAATTAAGATGAGGCTTCAGAAATATACCAGTCAGAAAGGAATCCATCTAGGCCTGCCCTCTCACCCCTGTGCCCCACAGATAAATAGTGGGCTTAGGGAAAGACAGTTTAGCCAGATCTTACTCCTCTGGAGGAAAATCATCCATCCTGGAATGTTAACGTGCAGTGCTTTAGGGGACAAAGATATGTAACCATTTGGAGGAAGTTGTCATATGTCTGAGTGGCCCCCTTCAGCTCATTGGCCAAGGATGCCCACTATCTGTTCCCCAAGATGATTGAAGAAATGTGGCTGATCTGCATTGGAATTCAGATCTGATGCCTGAAACCATAAGAAGAAGAAGGACTGCCCTGCTGAAATGCTGGTTTGCAACCTAGAGGCCTGCAAACGTAAGGCCTGTGCCTGTTGCACACTGTAACCACAGCCCAAAGGACTTTGCTGTGCTTCAAAAAGGAGTCAGAACTGGACTCCCTGAAGCAACAGGGTGAATTAGCTTCTCTGCACCAACATCCACAAAAGTCCCTGCCTGGAGGGTGTCCAGTGGACTTGTAAGGATTTGGCTGGGTGCATTGGGGGAGTTGTAGTCCCAACACTCCCAAGGAGCAACTCAGAGATTCTGGAACCTTGGATTGTTGTTGTGGATCATTTTCCTGAATCAAGAAACACACCTGGAAGTAAGTGTAAAGGTATTACATTGCGGACAACTGGAGGTCTTGACTGTATCCCAGTCCAGTGCAACCTTCCCTTTGAGAACTATTTGCTTCAAAGTGCTAGTTTTCCTTTTATTTTTAAAAAATTACAATTTCTGGTTACATTGGATTTTGGTCATTTTGGTGTAATTTTTAAGATAAAAATATTTACTATTTACTATTTTTATGAATTAGTGCAGGATTTTTATTGAATGTTGTGCCTCACTTATTTACTGTATTGCTTTATTTAAATGCGTTACATACCTGTCTCCTTAGCTAAGCCTGACTGCTCTTTCCCAAGCTGCAAGGGGATGAGCCAGGGGCTACTTTGCGGGACATTGACTGGGCATAACCTTGCATTAGGGGTGTATTCCTAGTGGTAGGTGGGTGTGTACTTACCCCTACCAATACCTAGCCTCTAACACAGAGTGAGTCCAAGGGCTTGCTGGCTTGTCACCTGCTTTTCTGCAGTCTCAGGCACAACAAAGACTCTCCTCGTGTTGCTGACTCTGCCATCTGTGAGCCCTACCCTTGCCTGAGGTGCCCGCTCCCGGCCTGGGCCTCAGAAGTGGGTTCTGGAGCAAAAAGTGACTCACCGCCACAAGCACATGTAAAATTCTGCAACATTACTCCTTTGACTCCAATGCAGAGGCAGCTTGATTCACAGCCTGCGTGGCCTGACGATGACACTCTGCACTTCTTGACAATGATGCATTGCATTCACTTCAGCGGAGCCTGATGATGCCGCAGTAATCCTTCTGTATGGAAAATACTGAAGCATAGTACCCTTGATGTTGATGCTTTGCTCCATCAAAGGTACTGTTTCAGCAGACCCTGCGTGGGTTCTGTAGCTCCATCGCAGTTGGCCTGAACTTTGGGTTTGCACGGGTCCCTTACGACCTCAAGTCACCTTTTGACCGCTAGTGATTTCTAAGCACTATTCCACATTTAATCTTTAAAAATTAATATCACAACTTCAAACAGTTGTATTTTTGCTGTTTTGGCCTTGTTTAATAAGATAAATATGCTTTATTTCTGTAAACCTGTGTGTAGTCTTTTTGCAGTATTTTCATTGTGTTACTGTGTGTATGTATATGTGTGTGTTGCACAAATGCTTTACACATTTCCTATTAATTTAAGCCTGGTTGCTCTGTGTCAAGCTACTTGAGGGTGAGCACAGGTTAATATAGGGAGAGTAACTGACTTACCCTGACTAGGATTGTGTTCCCTACTTGGACAGTGTAAGGAAATGCCTCCTTGGCATGGTTACCCCCTGACTTTTTGCCTTTGCTGATGCCAAGTTATGATTTGAAAGTGTGCTGAGGCCTGCTAACCAGGCCCCAGCACCAGTGTTCTTTCCCTAACCTGTACTTTTGTTTCCACAATTGGCACACCCTGGCATCCAGGTAAGTCCATTGTAACTGGTACCCCTGGTACCAAGGGCCCTGATGCCAGGGAAGGTCTCTAAGGGCTGAAGCATGTCTTATGCCACCCTGGGGACCCCTCACTCAGCACAGACACACTGCTTGGCAGCTTGTGTGTGCTAGTGGGGATAAAATGACTAAGTCGACATGGCACTCCCCTCAGGGTGCCATGCCAACCTCACACTGCCTATAGGTATAGATAAGTCACCCCTCTAGCAGGCCTTACAGCCCTAAGGCAGGGTGCACTATACCATAGGTGAGGGCATAAGTGCATGAGCACTATGCCCCTACAGTGTCTAAGCAAAACCTTAGACATTGTAAGTGCAGGGTAGCCATAAGAGTATATGGTCTGGGAGTCTGTCATGCACGAACTCCACAGCACCATAATGGCTACACTGAAAACTGTGAAGTTTGGTATCAAACTTCTCAGCACAATAAATGCACACTGATGCCAGTGTACATTTTATTGTAACATACACCCCAGAGGGCACCTTGGAGGTGCCCCCTGAAACCTTAACCGACTACCAGTGTAGGCTGACTGGTTTTAGCAGCCTGCCACACACCAGACATGTTGCTGGCCGCATGGGGAGAGTGCCTTTGTCACTCTGTGGCTAGTAACAAAGCCTGTACTGGGTGGAGGTGCTTCTCACCTCCCCCTGCAGGAACTGTAACACCTGGCGGTGAGCCTCAAAGGCTCACCCCCTTTGTTACAGCACCCCAGGGCACTCCAGCTAGTGGAGTTGCCCACCCCCTCCGGCCGCGGCCCCACTTTTGGCGGCAGGCCGGAGGGGATAATGAGAAAAACAAGGAGGAGTCACTGGCCAGTCAGGACAGCCCCTAAGGTGTCCTGAGCTGAGGTGACTCTGACTTTAGAAATCCTCCATCTTTCAGATAGAGGATTCACCCAAAAGGGTTAGGGATGTGCCCCCCTCCCCTCAGGGAGGAGGCACAAAGAGGGTGTAGCCACCCTCAGGGCTAGTAACCATTGGCTACTTGCCCCCCCAGACCTAAACACACCCCTTATATCGAGTATTTAGGGGCTCCCAGAACACAGCAAGATAGATTCCTGCAACCTAAGAAGAAGAAGGACTGCTGAGCTGAAAACCTGCAGAGAAGACGGAGACACCAACTGCTTTGGACCCAGCTCTACCGGCCTGTCTTCCCCACTTCTAAAGACACTGCTCCAGCGACGCATTTCACAGGGTCCAGCGACCTCTGAAGCCTCAGAGGACTACCCTGCATCTAGAAGGACCAAGAACTCCAGAGGACAGCGGCTCTGTTCCACAAAGACTGCAACTTTGCAACAAAGAAGCAACTTTGAAACAACGCACGTTTCCCGCCGGAAGCGTGAGACTTTGCACTCTGCACCCGACGCCCCAGGCTCGACTTGTGGAGAACAAACACTACAGGGAGGACTCCCCGGTGACTGCGAGACCGTGAGTAGCCAGAGTTGACCCCCCTGATCCCCCACAGCGACACCTGCAGAGGGAATCCCGAGGCTCCCCCTGACCGCGACTGCCTGCTTCAAAGACCCGACGCCTTGTAAAGACACTGCACCTGCAGCCCCCAGGACCTGAAGGATCCGACCTCCAGTGCAGAAGCGACCCCCAGGTGGCCCTCTCCCTTGCCCAGGTGGTGGCTACCCCGAGGAGCCCCCCCCCCCCTTGCCTGCCTGCATCGCTGAAGAGACCCCTTGGTCTCCCATTGAATTCTATTGCGAACCCGACGCTTGTTTGCACACTGCACCCGGCCGCCCCCGTGCCGCTGAGGGTGTACTTTTTGTACTGACTTGTGTCCCCCCCAGTGCCCTACAAAACCCCCCTGGTCTGCCCTCCGAAGACGCGGGTACTTACCTGCTGGCAGACTGGAACCGAGGCACCCCCTTCTCCAATGAAGCATATGTGTTTTGGGCACCACTTTGACCTCTGCACCTGACCGGCCCAGAGCTGCTGGTGTGGTAACTTTGGGGTTGCTCTGAACCCCCAACGGTGGGCTACCTTGGACCCAACTTTGAACCCTGTAGGTGGTTTACTTACCTACAAAATTAAGAAACACTTACCTCCCACAGGAACTGGTGAAAATTGCACTGTCTAGTTTTAAAATAGCTTATTGCCATTTGTGTGAAAACTGTATATGCTATTTTGCTAATTCAAAGTTCCTAAAGTTCCTAAAGTTCCTAAGTGAAGTACCTTTCATTTAAAGTATTGTTTGTAAATCTTGAACCTGTGGTTCTTAAAAATAAACTAAAAAAATATATTTTTCTATATAAAAAAACCTATTGGCCTGGAATTGTCTTTGAGTGTGTGTTCCCCATTTATTGCCTGTGTGTGTACAACAAATGCTTAACACTACCCTCTGATAGGTCTACTGCTCGACCACACTACCACAAAATAGAGCATTAGAATTATCTCTTTTTGACACTATCTTACCTCTAAGAGGAACCCCTGGACTCTGTGCATGCTATTTCTTACTTTGAAATAGTACATACAGAGCCAACTTCCTACAGACAGGGTACATAACTCTTCCAACTAGAGACCCAATTTCTAACAGTGGGCATTAGCCTGCAATAGCTAAATTAAAGATAGCAGTTGGTGTCGATGTTCCAGAGGTATTGTAGTTACTTTAATGCTGTAAAGTTATAGCATGGCCTAAACATTAGGGCAAATGTCTTGGCTATCTGGGAATGGAGACACAAAGGTACACAATGGACAACAGCACTCAGTAATGGTCTCCTGGTTTAGAGGAAGTGGCCAAGTGGGATGAGGTGCACTGCAGATTAAATGAGTAGCAAGCGGGTGATCTGTTAGCACTGCCTGAGAGCTCTGGTGTAGTCTTCAGGAAGAAAGAAAATAAAAAGGTCTGGCCAGCCAGCCCTGACAATGAAGCATACCTATTTTCAGGTGGATGTAGACATGATCAGAAAATGCCATCACAGGGCAAGATAGCCAGTGACTGATGAGGTCATTACCTTATACAGTATGCTGTCATAGATGGAAGCAGAGTGACACTCAAACAGACCAGTGGTAGAACAGAGCTTAAACAAAGGCCCTCTATGTACATAGATCAATATATTTTTACATATAGGACTTATGTATTATTTAATTATTTTATTTTTCACAAGAGCCTGGAAAACATTGACAAAGAGATTCTAGCAAGAATTATTGCAGTTCAAATCTTCTTCTCCTAGGGTTTTGTCAGATGTGGTAGCAAACACCAAAATTCTTTGTTACAAAGGAAATCTCTGACATTCCATTAAACAAAATACCCACCTGTAGTTTTCAATCCAGAGAAATAACAATGCACCCCTAAATGCGCATTGACTTTAACATAAGCTTTTGTGCAATCAATAGGTCAGGCCTGCTGTGCTTATCATACCTTTTCTTAATAAATAGATCAGACCTATTGTATCATATGTTTTTCCTAGTGACCTAATCAGGCCTCTAGCTGTTATCATTGGATTGTCACCATAACTAATTCATACCTAATAAGTTGGTTATACATATTTCCACAATGCAAACATGAGGTACATCATAATCAATTAACAAATATGTACACAATGCTGTTGCCAAAACAATATAAAATCCCTACTAATAGAGTCTAGGAATGATGACTATAGTGGAAATCACCAAACCTCATGATTTGTTCTGGTGGGTCACCAACACCAAAACCCATTCCTATTAAGTTAATCTGTTAGATTCCATGTAAAATAATACCTGCCTACAGGCCTTAGTATAGGGTAATAACAATGCATCCTTAAAAGCCTATTGCCTGTTACACATGCTTTTCTCAAAATGTAAGTAAGGCCAACTTGGTTTGTCATAACTTTTCCTTATAAACAGATCACACCTAAGGAATCTGACCTAACTTTTCCAGTGTGCTGATAAGGCTTCTAGACATTTACCATAGGCTTCACACTGTAAACAACACAGGCTTATTGAAGAGTGCAACCATCCTACATAAAGTTGTAAAATTACAAATATGTGCAAAATTACAGTTGGCAAAACAATATACAATCATTTCAATATGCCTAACAAGAATTATCACTGGCAACTTATTCTCCCAGGTTTTGTCGCAGTGTGTGACCAACACCAAAACCCTTGCCCACTATGGTAATCTCTGTGATTAAATGTAACCAAATACCTTAATGCAGCCTCTAACATAATGACAACAATCCACTTTTAGAGGCATACTGGATTTCCCAGATGCTTTTCACAATAAATCAATCAGCCCTCCTACCATTGTAATACTTTTTTGTAATAAACCAGCCAGACCTCTGGCATCTGGCAGAACATTTTCCCTGCAAACCAATCAAACCTATAGCTGTTATCTTTGGCTTGTCAGTGTAACCAACTCAGACATGCTATACTGAGTTCAAATTTCCAATGAGGCAACCATGAGAGATGCAGTCATAAAATCACAAATGTACACAAAGTTACACTTGGCATGGTAAAATACTCTTTTAATAGCACTTAAAAAGAATCCTCAGAGAGCAAATCG
Source organism: Pleurodeles waltl (assembly GCF_031143425.1). Classification (NCBI taxonomy): domain Eukaryota; kingdom Metazoa; phylum Chordata; class Amphibia; order Caudata; family Salamandridae; genus Pleurodeles; species Pleurodeles waltl. Next base: position 420,489,705 of record NC_090438.1, read on the forward strand.
CCTATACAGATGGTTTGCCAGAAGAGGTCAACCACACCAAAACCCTTGCCTGCTAAGGTAGTCTGTAAGGTTCCGTGTAATGAAAACCCCTACCTGTAGGCTTTAATTCAGAGTAATCCAACCTTAAATGTCTATTGACTTTATCAAATGCTTTTCAAAATCAAATATGCAAGGCCTACTGACTTTATCATAACTTTTTGTAATAAACAATGAAGCCTACAGCCTTCTTCATTAATATGTTACTAGAGCCAAACCAAGAGTACTGTACTGAAGCTTTCAACAAGGCAACCATCCCATACACAGTCATAAAAGAGTTCAAATGTGTACAAATTTACAGTTTGAAAAGCACAATACTATCTCCCCAAAGAGAGCCTAACAAGGATTGCTGTAGTGAAAATTTTCTATTCCGGCAGTTTGTTTGGGTGAGTCATCTACACCAAGCACCTCACGTACTATTTTATTCTGTGAAATTCCTTATAACACAAAACCTGCAGATGTTAACACAGTGTAATACCAATCCATAGTTATAAGCCTCTTGTCTTTAACACATGCCTTTCACAATAAGCAGATCAGGCCTACTGCCATTGTTATAACATTTCATAATAAACTAACCGAACCTCTGAAATGTGGCATGACTTTTCCCAGTGAACTGATGAACCCTTTGCCCCTTGACATTGGCTTTACTGGCCTATTCAAGTGCAGATAAACAGGCAACCATCATGCACACAATTATACATTTACAAATACATAGAAAAGTACACCTCACAAACAATATAGAACCCTACTCTACAGGGTCTAACAAGAATCATCATAATAAAAATCCCCAGGGTTTGTGTGAATGGGAGTCCAATGCCAAAACCCTTACTTATACTGGTAATTTGTGAAATTACATTTAACAAATTACCTACTTGTAGCTTTTACCCCCTTTGCTGCCAGGCCTTTTCCCCCTCAGGTGCCAGGCCTTTTTTTGGCTATTTGGGGCAGTTCGCGCTTAGGCCCTCATAACAATTTGTCCACATAAGCTACCCACGCCAAATTTGAGTCCTTTTTCTTCCAACAAGCTAGGGACTCTAGAGGTACCCAAAGTTTGTGGGTTCCCCTGAACCAGACTAAGAAATTAGCCAAAATACAGCAAAACCTTTGTTTTTTCAAAAAAATGAGAAAAAAGGGCTGCAGAAGAAGGCTTGTGGTTTTTCCCCTGAAAATGGCATCAACAAAGGGTTTTCAGTGTTAAAATCACAATCTTCCCAGCTTTCAGGACCAGGCAGACATTCACCAGAAAACCACAGTTTTCAAAACAATGTTGGCATTTTTACTGGGACATACCCCATTTTTACAAATTTCTGCCCTTTCAGCCTCCTTCCAGTTAGTAATAGAAATGAGTATGAAACCAATGCTGGATCCCAGAAAGCTAAACATTTATGAAAAGTAGATTCTGAATTCAGCAAGGGGTAATTTGTGTAGATTCTACAAGGTTTTCTTACAGAAAATACCAGCTGAAAACAAAATACTGAAATTGAGGTGAAAAAAACAGCCATTTTTCTCCACGTTTTACTCTGTAAATTTTTCCTGCAATGTCAGATTTTTTAAAGCAATATACCATTACACCTGCTGCACTGTTTTGGTTGCTGGGATATATAGGGCTTGTAGGTTCATCAAGAATCCTAGGTAAAAGAGCCCATAAATGAGCTGCACCTTGCAATGGGTTTTTATTCTATACCGAGTGTACAACAACTCATTTGCTTAAATATAAAGAGTGAAAAATAGGTATCAAGAAAACCTTTGTATTTACAAAATGGGCACAAGATGAGGTTTTGAGAAGTTGTGGTTATTTGCACATCGCTGAATTACAGGGTGCCCATACTAGCATGTGAATTACAGGGCATTTCTCAAATAAATGTCTTTTTTACTCACTGTCTTACATTTGGAAGGCAAAAATGTAGAGAAAGACAAGGGGCAATAACACTTGTTTTTCTATTCTGTGTTCCCTCAAGTTTCCTGATAAAATTGGTATCTCACTTGCGTTGGTAGGCCTAATGCTCACGACAGGAAATGCAACATGGACACATCACATTTTTACATTGAAATCTGATGAGTTTTTTGCAAAGTGCCTGGCTGTGGATTTTGGCCTCTAGCTCAGCCGGCACCTAAAGAAACCTACCAACCCTGTGCATTTGTTAAAACTAGACACATAGGGGAATCCAGGATGGGGTGACTTGTGGGGCTCTCACCAGGTTCTGTTACCCAGAATCCTTTGAAAACCTCAAAGTTTGGCCAAAAAACACTTTTTCCTCAGATTTTGGTGACAGAAAGTTCTAGAATCTGAGAGGAGCCACAAATGTCCTTCCACCCAGTGTTCCCCCAAGTCTCTTGATATAAATGGTACCTCACTTGTGTGGGTAGACCTAGTGCTCGCAACAGGAAATGCCCCAAAACACAACGCGGACACGTCACATTTTCTCAAAGAAAACAGAGCTGCTTTTTGCAAAGTGTCAAGCTGTGGGTTTTGGCCTCTAGCTCAGCCGGCACTTAGGGGAACCTACCAAACCTGTGCATTTATGAAAACTAGACACCTAGGGGAATCTAGGATGGGGTGACTTGTGGGGCTCTCACTAGGTTCTGATACCCAGAATCCTTTTCAAACCTCAAAAGTTGGCCAAAAAAATACTTTTTTTCTCACATTGCACTGACAGAAAGTTCTGAAAGTGAGAGGAGCCACAAGTTTCCTTCCACCCAGCACTCCCCCAAGTCTCCAGATAAAAATGGTACCTCACTTGTGTGGGTAGACCTAGTGCCCGCGAAAGGAAATGCCCCAAAACACTATCTGTACACATCAAAATTAACAAATACAAATCTGTTTGGGGTACCTGCGTTTTTGGTCCTGGGCTCAGCAGCCATCTAAGGAAACCCACCAAACCCAGACATTTTTGAAAATTAGATACCCGAGGGAGTCGAGGGAGGTGTGACTTGCGTGGATCCCCCAGTGTTTTCTTACCCAGAATCCTCAGCAAAATTCAAAGTTAGCTAAGAAATCACATTTTCCCACATTTCTGTGTGGGATCACCGCACCAGGACACCCAACGTTCCCCTCAGTCTCCCGGTAAAAATTATACCTCACTTCTGTAGGTGGGCCAAATGCCTGTGACAGGGAAGAGCCAAACACATGTCGAAATTGAGGGGGAACCAAAATGGGTCCAAAAGTGCAGTTTGAAAAAAACATTTTTAGGCTGACAAGTGGAGCAGAATTTTTATCGGTATAGATGAAACAATGCTGGGTGGTAGGAAGTTTGTGGAATTCCTGCAGTTTCCGGAAGGTTCCATCACAAAAATGTAGAAAAAATTTGCGATTTCCAGAAAATTTGGAGGTTTTCAGGGCATTGTGGGTAACAAAATGGTGTGGGTAGCCGGTGAAGCACACCATCGTTAACTCACCCAGATGTTTAGTTTTCAGATGTGTCTAGGTCTTGTGGATTTTTCTACATGGCAGCATCCCAAAGTCCAAAAAGTGCAGCCCTCACCATTCCAAGTGGGACGATTTTGAGAGTCAGCTAAGCTCTCATGGCCCAAAGAAAAAACAAAACTCAAAAAAATCAAATGTCCTCTTGCTTTCCGTGGGATAAGATGTTTTAGTGTGCGGGGGAGAACTGTTACCCCCTTCAGTTGGGGTGGGGGCATAAACATGCCCATACTGGTTGGTAGCGACCGCCACACTTTTTTTAAAAAATTCATTGGCATCTAGTATACTTTCTGCCCCCCCTGGGGTGTGGATCAGGGGTAATTGCCCCATCTGCCCACTGGTGGGCAGAACAACTTTGCCCCATTTATTTGGGGTGGGGGTATGACGATACCCCCACCCTCTTATTTTGAAAAAAAATCTTCCCTGGTCTCTGGTGGGCTTTCAGCCCCCCTTGGGGGCAGATGGGCCTTCCAAAAATTGGCGGCCAATAGTAATGTGCGCCCATGGATAATGACCCTTACCCAAGGAGCTGACCCCCCAAACAAAACACAGACATACACACACACACACCAATCCCTGGTGACGATTTGCCCTTCCCCAGGGATAGATTGGCCTAATAGAAATAGTCCTATTTGCCCCCAAGGAAAGCAGAAATGGCCTAAAACAAATTTGCCCCCCTAGGGGAGCAACCCTTGCCTAAGGGGTCGCTCCACTCACATGAAACTGACAAAAAAAATCCCTGGTGTCTAGTGGTTTCTGCCCCCAAGGGGGACAGGAACAGCCTAGAATTAAAGTTGCCCCCAGGGGAGCGACCCTTGCCTAAAGAGTCGCTCCCCACATATAAAAAAGAAATCCCTAGTGTCTAGGGGTTTCTGCCCCCGGGAGTAGATTGGCCTAATTACATTAGGCCAATCTGCCCCCAGGGGGACAGAAACAGTCGTAAAATAATGTGCCCCCTGGAGAGCGGCCCTTACCCAAGAGGTTGCTCCCCTTATGCATAAACAAACAAACAAAAAACTCCTTTATGTCTAGTGGGCAGCAGAAATGCTGAGAAAGACATCAAAGGAAAGGAAAGGCCTTTTCTTTCCTTTGATGCCTCTCTCGGCCCCTCCTCGTGATCGGAGGAGAAATGCTTTAGAATTTCTCCTCCGATCACTCTTGAAGCTGAGCTTCCAGCGTTGAGGGGCAGGCCTCTGACGAGGTCTGCATGCGGTCGCACGCTGATGTCATCAGATGCCACCGGGGAGTCAAAGGGTACGGGAGAGGAATGGGAAGAAATTCCCTTTCCATCCCTGCCCTGGGGGCGCCAAGGCGAGGCTCCTGGGGGGAGCACTAGTGCTCCCTCATGAGCCGGTCCAAGGATGTAACAGTTACGTCCTTGGTGCCTGAGCGCTGCAGCCAAGGACGTAACCGTTACGTCCTTAGCTGCCAACTGGTTAATATAGAGTGATAACAATTCACACTTAGGGGGTCATTTTGACCTCGGCGGTCTTTTGTCAAGACCGCCGAGGGACCGCCGTGCTGAAGACCGCCAGTGGTGGCGGTTTTCCGCTCGGTGTATCATGACTGTTGGCAGCCCTCCGTCCTTTTTCAGACGGAGAGCCGCCAATAGCCATACTGGCGGTCGGCGGGGAAGTGGAGGTTGCTCCACCTCCACCACCACGTCAACAGAACACCGCCCACCGAATCACGTCCTGTGATTCGGCGTGTCGGTGTTCTGTTGACGGTGTGGTGTCGGCGGAGCAGCCCCCATGGATCCCGTCCCCTCCCGGAAGATCAACGGACCAGGTAAGTTGATCGTCCGTTAGGGCAGGGGTGTTGGGGGGTGTTGTGCGTTGTGTGCATGCATGGGGGTGTGCGTGTGTGTTTGTAGAGGGGGTGTGTGAGTGCGTGTATGCTTTCGGGGGTGTTGTGTGTTTGGGAATGAGTGCGTGTATGTCTGTAGGTATGTCTGTATGGATGTGTGCGTGTATGTTTGAATGTGGATGTGCGTGTCTGACTGTGTGTGTGTCTGTTGGCATGTATGTCGGTGTGTGTGCGTGTATGTGTGTTGGTGGTGCCTGCGTGCGTGTCGGGTGTGCATGAGTGATGTGATGTTGGGGGTAGGGGTGGGAGGTGGGTCCTGACACCTTTGGGGGGTACCAGGGGTGGTGGGGGGTGTAGGGGAGGGAATCGGGGTGGGGGTGGGGGGTGGGGGAGACCCCTATCAGTGCCAGGGAAGGAATTCCCTGGCACTGATAGTGCTTACCGCCATGGATTTCATGGCGTTCCAAACCGCATGAAATCCATGGCGATCAGCCGGGTCAAAATACCGCCGGCGGTATAGTGACAACCGCTGGGCTAGAGACCCAGGTCTCCAGCCCAGCGTTCGTCTCCGCCCTGGTGGGCGGAACGGAGAAGAGGTGGATGACCATGGCGGTAACCGCCATGGTCATAATTGCAAAAATTTTACCGCCAGCCTGTTGGCGGTCTTACCGCCGCTTCTCCGCCGTCCGCCAGGGTCGTAATGACCCCCTTAAATGCCTATTGACTTTAACATATGCTTCTCACTATAAATATGTCCGCCTCGTGCCTTTATCATAACATGTTATAACAAATAGTTCAGATTTATAGCAAATGGCTTATGGCTTGCCACCATAACCACCTCAGTTCTGCTCTATTGAGTATAAACTTTACCACAAGCCAACAAGTACCATACATGCAGCCGTTTTATTGAATGCACTTTTTATTGAAATCCTCTGCTCATGCGGATGGAGACTAAGGGTGTTATTACAACTTTGGAGGAGGTGTTAATCCGTCCCAAAAGTGACGGTAAAGTGACATATATACCACCAGCCGTATTACGAGTCCATTATATCCTATGGAACTCGTAATATGGCTGGTGGTACATCCGTCACTTTACCGTCACTTTTGGGACGGATTAACACCTCCTCCAAAGTTGTAATAGCCCCCTAAGTCCCTTTCTCAGTAATACGCTGAAAGCTCTTTTTTGTTGATCACATAAATTCAGGTGACATTTGCACTGTCAAGCCAGATATAAAACTCCATGTAGGTGATTGTAGCCCAGGGTATACTATATTGCTCTCAAACACAAACCTGACCTTTGAAGTTTAAAATTAATAATGGCATTGATGTGTGTTAGAGCTGCAATACATTCCTTATGGCTGCCACCCTTCATCTGTGCTGCCGGCAGAAAAGGACAAACATCATAAATGATCTAGTTATCTAAGCAACGTTAGCAGCACCACAATGTCATGTATGCCCCTAAACATTCAAGCTCAGGCAGCTGGACTAATAAACAAAATGGTGACAGCTGCGTGGAGGGCAAGCAATTTGTTGTGGAAGCACAAATCGTCTGCTAAATCAAACCATGTACTCAAAACATGTAGGTGGAGCTAAAACCCCTGATTTGGTGATTCTCACACAACTGTCTAGCAACAGCTGCGCTGTCAAGCAAGACCAGCAAACCAATCACACTCACTAAAACGCTCAACCCATTTCTCTGAGGAAAGAAACCACGCCAAGTCAGGCTGTGAGTGCTTAGCTGCAGCCTGAACCAGTCAACGACATAGCGCTATAGTATTGGCTGTGAAATTATTCAATACCTGGAATTCAGGTGGTTCAGGGAATCAGTCACAATCGCTGAAGGAAAGGATGTTTATCCTTCTGCCCAGAAATAAATAAAAAAGTCCCATAATGGGTACCATGTACCATTTGATTGGGTCAAGGCAGGCATTTCACAGAAAGTGGTGATACACGAGTTCTTGTTACTTAAATGTTACTTATATCAGCCCCAATATAGCTATCTGCATTTTCGAACGAATGCCTGAAACACGAGTGAGCTTCTGAAATCCAAAGTGAGATGTTCCCATTCTGTCACCCCGTGAGAGCGATTACACAGCCCAAATGTAGCTTAGTTGACTGTAATGAGAATCTTACGGTATCGGTATCAAAAGCTCAGGTAGACGAAGCAAGAGCTGTATGGGCGTGCTTTGAAGAAATTGCGTTCTGTTTTGAAAGTGCCCTTCACACAGCAGATGGAACATGAAGTCCGTTTCATGGCTCATAAGCTCTATCCAGTGGAATGATTTTAATGTGTTACCTCTGCATTAGCTGAAAAATGGTATTACATGTTGCAGCCAACCATGGCTACCATTGTTCCAGTGGCTCAGCCATGTTCTACTCAGAACATACTTTATCAGCATGGAAAAGCGTCAAATAAAACGGCTTGGGCCATGACACAGGTTCCTGTAAAACAGTGGGAACATCAAGGGACATTAAGGTATCACAATGAACAGCAGCTGATCAGCTGCCTGCGGATAACAGAGCCTTTCTCCCATAGATCTCGATTATTTCTGTATGGATTTGTGCATATGCACCAGGTGTGGAATTAGAGCTTATGCAATAAGAGGCTGGTTAGCAGTTTCCGAGTGTACACTCGTGTGTTGGGAAAATTCAGGGGCATATTTATACTCTGTTTGCGCCGGAATTGCGTCGTTTTTTTTTACGCAATTCCGACGCAAAACTAACTCCATATTTATACTTTGGCGTTAGACGCGTCTAGCGCCAAAGTCCATGGAGTTTGCGTCATTTTTTAGCGTGGACACTTACTTTGCGTTAATGATATGCAAGGTAGGCGTTCCCGTCTAAAAAAGTGACTCCGAGGCATGTGCGCCGTATTTACACTCCCGGGCAAAAATGTCGCCCGGGAGTGGGCGGGTCAAAAAAAATGACGTCCAGCCGCTTTTGCGTCGTTTTTTAGCGCCTGGTCAGGGCAGGCGTTAAGGGACCTGTGGGCTCGGAAGGAGCCCAGAGGTGCCCTCCCATGCCCCCAGGGACCCCCCCTGTCACCCTTGCCCACCCCAGGAGGACGCCTAAGGATGGAGGGACCCATCCCAGGGAACATAAGGTAAGTTCAGGTAAGTATAAATCTTTTTTATTTTGTGGCATAGGGGGGTCTGATTTGTGCCCCCCTACATGCCACTATGCCCAATGACCATGCCCAGGGGACAGAAGTCCCCTGGGCATGGCCATTGGGCAAGGGGGCATGACTCCTGTCTTTGCTAAGACAGGAGTCATTTCAATGGGGGTTGGGAGTCGAAAAAAATGGCGCAAATCGGGTTGAGGCGATAATTTTGCCTCAGCCTGACTTGCCCCATTTTTTGGCGCCCAAGCTCCATATTCCCCTACGCCAGCGCTGCCTGGTGTATGTCATTTTTTTTGACGCACACCAGGCAGTGCCGCCGGCTAACGCCGGCTAACGTCATTGAATAAATACGGCGCCCGCATGGTGCTTCAGAATGGCGTTAGCCGGCGTTAGATTTTTTGACGCACAACTGCATTGGCGCAGTTGTGCGTCGAAAAGTATAAATATGGCCCTCAGTGTTTCTAGAAGGTGCACTTTATTACACCTCTGCAAAACTGCATTTTTGAACCGAACCGAAATTACTGGGTCGGTGTATTCCAATGATAGAACTTGTTACAGCAGTACATGCAAAGGACTAGGGGACAGCTGCAAACAATAAACAATTAATTACGATAATTCATTTCTGATATCGATGTATTGTTGCCTGATGTGAAATGCATACAAAATTGTGAGTGTGTTCTGGTTCTGGGACTATTGTTTGCTTATTCAACACCAAACACGTTTCAGATAGCTTATACTGTTAAGAAATATTAAAGCGGTTATGTGAGCAATGAAACATCAAAGGTCATTGAGGTACAGAAGACGTCTTAGACTGTCTTGTATGTTCACAATGCATAAATATTTTGACTGGAGTCATTACAGTGCCTCCATTAGCAGTAAAGATCAAACATTTACCTAAGTGCATGAGGCATACCTGTTGCTATTCAACTGAGCCTTCAAAAGTCATAAGCCAATTGCATGTGCATGCCTAACACATGCATAAAATGTGATCCTCCAAGCAGAAACCATTTTACTCATGCAGAATATTTCCCCACAATATGTAATATTCTGCAGGAATAACTCCAATGGAGGGCACCAACATTTGTAAAAAGACGTTGGAAGTGAAAATAGGTGTGAAGAAGCATAAAAAATAGGGTACTCCTTCTATACATCATTTGTGAGTATTTACTGTGTAAAATATATATTCAATGTGGACTTAACGTTATTCACTAGTGTATGTCACCTTAAATTGTAGTAGGTCACCACTTTGAGCTTGTTAAGAAATAACATGCAGTTGTACTGAGTTGAATAACAACTAACGTAACTAGATTTACTGAACATTTACATTTCAATAATAATCGTTTGATTGTAAATGATTAATAATACTGTAATGTTCTTCCATTTTGATTACTGAGTTTTCTTAGCTTGAGGTAAGCAAGGCCTTAGCTGAGCATTAAACATTTTAAAGTTTGCAGTATGCTGTGTTTTTTTCTCAGCAGGTACGTTATTGGGCTCCTTGTTAGAGAAAAGGTTTGTGGTTTTGTATTGGGTTATAGCAAGGTAATAAGGGCTTAGAAAGGAAACCTGGAAGCACGCATGAACTGAAGATGCTGCAAGGAGCCTTCCATGCCCAGTGTACAAGGATTATGCAGCTCTCAAGGCCAAGCAGATGTATACATAATGTGAGTGTGGGAATTTAAGGAGTTTAACGATTCCTGGAAAATGTCGCCATGGGATTGACTCTGGACTGTGAGAGAGAGATATGGATGTTCTGAAACCTTCAATTTAGTTTTTCATTAGTGTTCCAAGGTTAGTTAGGGGGACTTCTTACTCTGGCTTCGAGGAGAATAGATCTCTTTACTGGGTTTTCCTTAGAAGGTAAAGCTTCATGCTAGACACTGTTTTGCTTCCTCTGAACTTCTACTGAGGTTCACATTATGAATACACCTTCTTTTCCTTCCTTGTAGAAAACCCCGACTCTTATTTATTACTTAAGTTAGATAGGGTGACTTTCTTTTTGGAACACCTAATCTGGATATTTTGCATTCTTTGCATACTGAGTTTTACTATTCTGTATTATATAACCCTTTAATTTAGAGTGCTTGAGTATTTTAATATTCTGGCTGTTCTAGTATACTTACTTAATCATTGCCAAATTCTTTGACTGTGATTTGACAAACATTTGGAAAATAAACCTTTATGACTGAATATAATCCTCTCTGTTGTTATTGTTAAGTCACATTAGTTTCATAGTATTTGAAATGTATTTCTGATGTTAGTTTTCTATCAACGCTTCAAGTCAACAACAAAAGGTCCATAAAACCAGTGGGGTTTCTGTTTGATTACTTTACCAAGAGATTGAGATTCAAATAACCCCACTCCATCAAGAGCAAACAAATAAAAATAGTCATAACCATTATATTCAGCTTGCCCGAGTGGCCCCATAAATGCAGTTTTGTAGAGGTGTAGTAAAGTGCACCTTCTAAAAACACTGAATTTTCCCAACATACATGAGTGTACACTTGGAAACTGCCAACCAGCCTCTTATTGCATGAGCTCTAATTCCACACCTGGTGAATACCAAATGACGTACCTCAATTCTACCTAAGGCTAAAGTAATATGCCACAATAATTGCATCAGTTTGGTAAAGCGTCAATTATCGTGTTTGCTGCAGTTTGCTGGTAAACCACCTATAGTTCCTATAAATATTGCTTTAGGGCTGCACTAAAGCAATGAGCTGCCATAGTCAAAGACTGCGCTTACTCCATGTAAAGTAAACCATTGTGGCGAGTTAAAAAGCCTACATTTAACATTAGTGATGTAACCTATGAGTAGTGCTGTCACGTTTGTGGCGAAGTAACCCATCCTCTGAACTCTAAATCAGGCCCTATGTCCTCTGAACCAGCCCAATTACAAACCCACAATGGTAGGGTGGTTCAGTAAGGTGTATGCCTGTTGTCGAGATCCAGTTTGTCTTGTGTGTCACTAGTTTTAACTCTGTCAGTACCAGTTTAATCTTCCACCCTTTTAAGGATAATATATGAAAAATCATTAACTTGACCAACAGTAGCACTTGCCATTCACAATGTTTTAAATTTACAAACACTATTAAGCAATGCAAATATAAGGAATTGTAGACAAGGTTTAGTAATGGCGTAGGAGGTAGAGATCAGCGACACAGACTTGGAGAAAAATCTTCAGTCTAACAGGAGCTCACTGAAACAAGAGTGAAAGGAGTGGTTCAAGGTCAGCCTTGATTTATCAGATTGTATGCCCCTAAATCTCACCGGATAACCTGTTATAAACTGTACCCTCACACCTTTACTACACAGTGAAAGACATAAAACACCACACAGTTTGTTTTACTGCTACTAGTAATGTTGATCTACTGTCATTTTGGAACTATGCCTAGCTGAAAGCACAATGAGAAAAAGTGCCTCACTGTAAGCTTTTTGTGAGATCAAAAAAGTAATTCCAACATTGCTATGTCAATTGGTCTAGCTTCATTTTTATTGGCTCCAGAGAACATAGATGCCTCATTCAAAAATTATACCTTTTCCCTCTACAAGATGATAATTAGCTCTCCCAGAAGAGAAAAAGCGTATGTCCATTTGTCACCCCAGTACACAAAATGTATTAGTCACAATAAAAAATGTACCAATTCGGTAAATTCTATATCTGCTTTTAAAAACTCTTACAGAAAAAATCTGCAGGATTTAAATTTTTATAACATTTCTCTCCCTACAATCAACTTTTCCCTTTCAGATCTTTGCTGATATATTACAAACGGTCAATAGTTTCCTACTTATGCGCTGGTGGCAAGCCAGCAAAGTAGCAAAATGCTGTTTTTTTTTGTTTAGTAACGGTTCATTGAAGAGAATACAAACAGGAAAAATTACATAAGAATAAAAACCTTATAGATTATCCAAGCATTGTATATATCATGAGAGGTTTCTCATTAACTTGAGAGTTGAACGAAAAATAAGTTTGTTGGGAGACAAATATGTGAACTATAAGACTCAATGCTTGAATTAGGAGATGTAATTATGAAGAAGCCAATAGCGGGGACCCCACCATGAAAAGGTTCATGGAAAGCAACCCATCAGAGTCCATGATCCTGGCAGTGCCGAACTCAGCTCTGCTGCGCCTGACCATGACTTTGACCGCTGCCAACCCATCAAAATCCATGATCCTGATGGAGGCAATGGTCTCCTGGTGGTCCAACCACCAGGATCATAATCTGGCAGTCGGACCGGTAGGAGTGTGGTGGTCCAACCGCCACCAGGTGTTTGAGGGTCTGAGGCCTGCCAAACTTGTAATTAGGCCCTTAACTGTCTTAAAAGTTGTGTGGATTCTCTAAATGTTTTTTTTCCTTATTGCAATGTAATCTAGTATAAAATCCATAGAAGTTGTTTTAGACGCATCCCAAATGAAATTTATCTGTTTGTCAGAGGTAAGATTATTTGTAAAAAAAATCACCAAAGAAATTTGTGAATTGTTTAATAAATTGTTTATTTAGTAAAAGGACATTGTTAAATCTCAGCATACTAGGGTGAGGTGCAAGAGGTACCAAATCTGCTATGATTGTGTCATTAAGAAAGGAGCCTATCTCTGCATGTGACGTAAATTGGAGAAAATCGGACAACAGTCTGAGTGGGAAAAATAAAATCTGTTCTAGAATGTCAACTATGAACGGGAGAGATATAAGTAAATTTCAACAAATCAGGGTGGTGGTATCTCCAAGCATCATCTAACCTTCTGGATGAAATTACCTTCTGAAAAGATTTGTGCATTTTATTAGGAATAAACTTTGCCTGAGAACAACGATCAAAAAAGGGGTCCATTAGTTGGTTACAGTTTCCAACTAGTATGAGATTTTCTGATGAACATGAGGACAATAAGGATGAAACTCGAATTTCAGAATATCGAGTCCACAGCTGTGGGACCATATAAATCACAAAGGGAACACTGGGTGGCATTAATCTTGATATTTAGTAAGAGCCATCTTCCTGCATCATCTTTAACTTCCTTCAACATTTGAAAATTGGAGGTTCCAGTAATGAAATTCTCTTTTTGCTCCTTGAAAAACAAAAATAAGAGGTATGAGTAAATATATTGTTAATTGCAGGTCATTGTTCCATTTATGTTGAAAACACTCCTTTTTGAGGTAAAATAAACTGCCAGAAGCAATTTAAATTGGCTGTCGTAATTAAATGTGTGATACAAGCAGTGAACTTGATTAAAATAAACTACTTTTAATGGCAATGTTAAAGTCCAAGAACTTACCCTGCTGCTTCAGAGAACTCTCAACACCATATGGTCCAGTTGTGAAGAGCGCGGAAGGGAAGAAACGTTCCTCAGGTGAGAAGGATCCTCTGTGCCTCAGGAGGCACTCTACCAGGTGGCCATCTTATCCCACTGCCATGGGCCAATCCAGTACAATGCATTTTTGACACTTTTCAGGTGGCTCATTAGAGTGAACACCAGTATATCTATGATCAATTTACAGGCATCTTTCAAACTAGTATTTGTCAAATACATTGACATAATTATGGTTGTGTTTTATATGAGCTGGCCAGAAAATGTAGCTGAGTCAAAATGCACATCTTGGTAAACAGTTTACCCCGAGATGCCCTGAGCTATTTATCAGCTCCTGCAGAATTCCAAACAGAGCCCTTTTTTGTTGCTGCAAAGGTTCCCTGTATTTGGTTAGACATGAAGCCAAACGTATCTCGCTTAGACTGTGATTGAATCCACAGTAGGGATAAGTGCTATTTAATGCACAAGATAAAATCCAACTCCTGAAGGTTCATAATTTTACACGTGCAATAAAATGCATTCTTCAAAGGTTTTGTGTAAGGACATGTGGTTTGGTGTTTAGTGCACCAAAATGTACATGTCACGGTAAATACTGTATTCTTCTCTCCTCTTAAATTTTGGCAGATTTGACCTGCCGATATTTAATTATTAATAACTGGTTGCTGTAACTCAGAATTCCAAGCCCTCCGCAAGTAGGATTTTGCTCAAGGTTAGAAAACTCTGGCCATAATCAGCACTTTCAAATAATTATCTTGAGGTAACATACTTTACCTTTCTCAGTAATACACCGACACATGCCGGAGAATTTCTATTTGCCCCTAGTGGATAGAAGGCCATTAATCAATCTAGTATTTTGTTTTAAAAGGTGGCAGCTTTGTGACAACATATGTATTCCTCTTGATGTAGTGAGACAGCCTCAAGTACAATCTAACCAGAGTGAATTAAGGAGTAAGAAAAATCCAGAATAACATGAAGTTATTTCCTAGATACCTGCCATTTTTATTGTTTGTGTATACACATATGTATGAATGTAATATTTGTATAGCACAAAACTAGCCAAAAAGGAAGTGGGACACTATACCAAGTCGAAAGCAGTGATAAAGTCAGCAAGTGACAGGAGAGGTAGCTAGTTGTTGGGTTGGTACTGCATTGGGACGCACTGTTCTTTAAAGAAATATGTTTTGATTTTTTTCTTAAATTGGAACAGCACTGGTGAGGTCCTTATGGATATAGGGATGTTGCTTCAGATCCTGGTTGAAAAAATATGGAAAGAAGGAAGTTTCTCTCATTTTTAAAGAATCCATGCTCACACCAGTTTGGTACTCAAAGTCCTGTCTAATGTTACGTTATATTGATTTGTATAGTGCACTAATCACCCGAGGGGGTATCCAGGCACTTGGGTAGGCATGCAGGTTTCTGGTCCCCAAGATATTTATAGAAAGAGCCAGGTTTTCAGTTTCTTTCAGAACCCAAGAAGTGATGTGAAGGCTGTGATGTGTTGAGAGAGATCATGCAAAGTCTTGGTGCAATGTAGGAGAATGAGCAACCTGTATCAGAGGCATATGGATAACACAGTCATTCCAAGCCACAATTATGTTTTTCCACATGCTCAGGACACCAACACCCACCTTCATGAAACCATTCTTCACTAGCCCCTCTTTCTACAAGGATAAATTCAGCACTTGTCTTTTAGAAGATTTTTTAATTTTTTAGATAGCAAGGTGAGAACTATCCTGTACCCAAATTTTCTGATCAAAAATGAATTGGGGAACCTTAAAGCCTACAGACCAGTGCTTTGAAGAGGCAAAACAGCAAGCAATATATAAAATACAATTTAAAAGCTTAAATTGGACCCAGACTCCTATGCAGGGTGTGGTAATGTGATTCTGTGTTGAATTCAAGTGAAATAGGACTGCACCACATTCCAATGGAACTTCAGGAATAATCTGATGGGGAATGGTATACTTTAACTTGTCACTGTGACCAATACTGGACAGGATGGCTGGAATGATGTTCCTCTAACGTGTGTCTTAACAAACCCATTTATTTAATCCTGGACTCTTGACTTTCTACTTGAAGAAGGATTCCAAATGTTAACACTGGCAATGAGATAAAATCAAGGAGGAATTCAGGACATTCAAGAACAATTACAGAAACAAAAGAATAGCCAAGGAAAATCTAAGGAAAAGTCATTTCAAAGCCCAGGTATAGAGGGAATATTTTAAGAAATTCCAGTCTGTGTGGGGAGTGAGTGACTTACAGATTCACAATTATGGGTAAGAACAAGCAAATCTACTCTACCATGCTTTTTACCGGTTGCAGAGGGCTGCAACATCTCTGGAAAAGTTTAGCGGCAAGTAGAGAGAGTCAATCGCGAGAAAACCTTACTGTGTTACTGGTGTGCAGAGTGAGCGGCATTTCATAGAGATTCCTCGTATGGTGGCATACAAGTGTGAAGAAGGTGTGCTGAAAAAGTGGCCTCTCCCAGCACATTGATGGGATTTGTGACACAGAGTCAACCTAGTGTGAGAGATCAGTGCATCAAAGCTAAGAGATTGGCTGGAAGCATGTGCGCATGCACATGAGAAACATGCCAGGGTTTCGAAAACTGACGATGGACCCGCCATTTTGGTGAGTTAGTTTCAGTGTCATTGCCACACATCTCTTCCAAGTTATTACTTATGGTGATAGGCATGCCACAGCCTAGGCCTCTGCTGCAACTAATATTCAGAAGCAAGCATGCCAATTTTCAAGCTTGTCAATTGGCACAGCTCATACTGCAGGACCATAAGAGTATATCACGGACATAGACATGCCATTTGAAGAGATTGTTTATCAGTGCTGTAGGGCTTTGGCAGTGTGTGCTGCTCCTGGTGACAGGCATGCCTTCATAGTACAGTCTGCCTATGCATCATCGGCGATAGACACGCCTTGGAAATAAACATCATAAGGTACATTTCATGAGACAGCTCTTAGGATTCTCACAAGTGTTTAATTTTTTGTGTGACAAATGCCTTTGGGTGTTTGTCCACAAGGTCAATTGCTTAAACACAATAAAGATGTCTAATGAGTAGTGGCAGTTGTTGTTGTACACTCTTTTGTGTATCATTAGCTATGATTACACTTATTTTTTTAGAGCTGAGAGTGGAACAAGTGTAACTAACAGCCTCATTACGAGTTTGGCGGTCTGACCTTTGGACCACCAAAGCCACAGGGATGAGGCCAGTGTCAAGCTAGTGGTCCCAACCCCTGTTACATTAAGATATTTCCACTGGACTGACAGGCGGAAACATCGTATTATGATGTTTCAACTGCCAACCCGGTGAAAACACAGCATTGGCCCCAGCTCACCTAAGGGAACAGAGGCCAATGCCATCGCACATCAGCACCTTGAGAATGACGCATTCAGAGGGTGCTGGCAGGGGGCCCTCTGCACTGCCCACAACATGGTTGTGGGCAGTGCAGGTCCCCATGGGCCCCCAGAATTGCCCTTCTGTCAGCCTTTCCCTGACAGTGAAACCACCATGGATAGGCTGGCGGAAAGTGAAGGTGTGATAAGCATGGCAGTGCTGCCAGGGGCACTGCTATGGCTAACCATGACTTCGACCATCCACAACCCATCGTGATCCATTATACTGGTAGGCCGACCACAAGGATCGTAATTTGGCAGTTGGACCACCAGGAGTGTGGAGGTCTGAATACTGCCAAACTCGAAATGAGGCCCTAAGACAGTGTAAATATCCTGAGGACACAATAAGAATCATTGACCATGCAGAACATAACCGCATCACCTTTCTTCTTGTCAACACCAGGTGAACCAAACATAACTTGGGTCAAACGGAAAAAGGTATTTGAATGTTGTGCCGAAGTTTGTGGAGCATCATTGAGTTCTGAGCGTAAAACTGCTTAAGGGCAGGAAGTTGTTGAACATCTTCCTGCTGTTGCTAAAAGTGATGCAGTGGATTGAATGAATATGATATTTGTATAAGAAAGTTAGACAATCAGGCTTCCTGGAGGTTAGCATAGGTCTTGAAAGATATAATTTTGGCAGAATTATGCAGAAAGGGCTGAGTCTGTAGAGAATTAGATCACAGATTTGAGAAAACTTGCATCATGTTGCAAGTTCATGGGTGAAGTAGAAGAGGGAATGAGAGATCAATTCATGCTGGGGTGTAATCGAGAGAAAGTTAGAGACAAACTTTGGCAGGAAAATGAACCTACATTAGATGAAGTTCTGAATATATTGAAGAAAATTGAACATTTGATTAAATGCGTTGGCATAATTAAGAAGGGGTCACCCCAGGATGTTGGTGTAGTGAAACAAAAGCAAGGATTTGCAGATAAAAAAATTCAAAAGAGAGAAACAAAGGGGCATGTTTATACTCTGTTTGCGCCAAATGTGCGTCCAAATTTTAGACGCACATTTGGTGCAAACCTTACACCATATTTAAACATTGATGCGCGAGCCCGCGGACATCAAAATTCCTTTGTGTGCATCATTTTTGGGATGCGGGAAACTGCCTTGCGTTAATGACACGCAAGGTAGGTGTTCCCGCCCAAAACAATGACTTTCAGGCCTGTGCGCCTTATTTATACTCCTGTGTCATTTTGACGGACATGAGGTGGCGGGCCTTAAAAAACGGCGCACAGGGTGAGGGCAGGCGTTAAGGGACCTGTGGGCTCACTTCCATGGTCTCTGACCATGGAAGGAGTCCAGAGGTGCCCTTCCCTTGCTGAATGGTCCATGGGATGAAGTTGCTCTAGATATACTTGGGCCAATACATTCAAAGACAGGGTTTATGTATGTTATGGTGTTGGTGGATTTATTTTCGAGGGGGCCAAATGTGACCTTTATGCAAAGAATAGAAACCAGGCATGCAGTACATTTTCTTAAGGAACCTATAAGCAGGGGAAGGTATCTCAGGTGTGTTGCTCAAAGAAAATGGTTTCAAGGGAAATGGGAGAACTTTTAGAGGAGCTGTAGAGTGCACAGAGTCCTAAAGCCAACAAAAAGTGGCCAGAAAAGTTAAGAGGAAGGAGGCAAAAAGTTTGAGGATGACCTATGCTACAAGGGCCAGGGCCAACACAACTCCCCACAAGCCTACAGCCAGGGGAGACTAATCAATACCTTGATGGACTTCTCTGTTTCGGGCGACAGAACATGGATCCGGCCCGCAACAGCAGGGGCATGTTCCAGTTCTATACCTCCCTGAGCTTAGTTAGATCCCTCTGTCCATATCCTCAGGGCCCACTAAGCTAACCCATGGGGGACCCCTATCTTCACCTGTAGATACCATCTGTGCAGCACCTAACCTTACTTTGCTCACAGATGTATCCCAGTGGGCAGACAGTACCACCAGGGCCAACACAGTGGTGTGGCCTACTCAATCCCCGGGTGTGACTCCTGTCCCACTAGGACAGCAACCCATAGTGGTGATTGACAGCTGTCAGGGATGAGAGCCAACCCCCAGGCCTTTCAAGGCTCTCCAGCCACAGTGACTGTGGAGAGTGGGCTGCAGTAGCCCCAGGTGCCTGGCACATTTTAACCACTCTCCCTTCCACTATGTCAGTAATGACAGCCTGACACTGGTCCTCCCCTCTGGTGCTCTATTCCCTTCCCGTAGTAGTGGCACCCCCAGTGTCCCGAATTGTCAGCTGTTTGTAGATGAAGTCCTGCACAATTCCCCCACCTGGGCGGGGATGTTAACCTGCAACTGGTATTCCAACCTGGGGTCTGTATCCTCAGGTTTGATCAGGGTCAAGGATGAGGCTTCCCCCCCCCACCCTTCTGTGGTCCTTCACCCCCCCCAGTAGGAGTACCCCCTCAGAATCCAACATGGTAAGGGCACTGTTAGCAGTTGCCCGTCCCTCGATGTCAGGGGGGACACCCTGAACCTGACCGTTCAACCCAGGGTCTGTATCATTGGATTGAACTGGGATAAGGGGTGAGTCTCTCCCTCCTCTGCCCCTACTCCCAGAATTGTGCACCTCACCCACCATGGGGAGCACCCCTAGAAGTCACACAGGGGAGTGCTTGGGCAAACCACCCCCCATCAGGTCAGGGTTTACCCCCTGCACCTGACCCTCCAGCCTAGGGTCCGTACCCTCAGTCTGGACCACTGCCTGGCAATACAGGACTTCCTGGGGGCACACCTACCCCCCCCATCAGGTCAGAGTTTAACCCCTGAACCTGACCACCCAACACAGAATCACCACCCTCAGGCTGGATCACTGCCTGGCAAGTCAGGTCTTCAGGAGAAGCACACCTACCCCCAACAAGGGAAACACATTCCATAAAGGCTGCATGAGAGTCTGGCTGGTGCCTGTCCCCTGACCTCTACTCACATGGTGTCTCCATACCTCAAAACCAGGACTTCTACCTTGGGGAACCCCTCTCCCTGTCACTCTCACCTAGAGCCAGTAGAGTGTCCCTCCCACCACTAGGAATATGACTCCCCATGCCAGTTCCCCAATCCACCTCAGTGACCCTGCACACCACTGGAGCTCCCTCATACCCCTGAACCTCCCTGTGTATGTTAACCCCTTCGCTCAAGTTGGGCACCAAGTCTCTGGGCATTTACACTTCTTCATCAGCACTGGATGTAACACTTTTGCTGCCACCACCTGAACTGGACTCAGCCCTCATGGCTTCCAGCTTTAGCTCTTCACAGCTCAGCTCATAAGCTACAAACAATTATTTTGCCAAGGCTAGGACTCTCTCAGCCTAAGCCCTCTCAAGATCTTCATCTAGCTCTCTCAGCCTCTGCTCCTGAGCTGGGAGTCATCCCTCTCTCATTTGTTCCCTTTCAGGGCCACTACACTCCTCATCAGAGTAGTCCTCCTCAGAATCATCTGGTATGGTTGCTTCCTAGCGTTTCATCTCATACTAAAACAGGGCTGTCTCAAGAACCACCTTTTCACCATAGCCAGCCCCCTTTCCTTGCAGAAAACCTTTAGATCACTCACTGTATAGATCTCCAGGTGCAAGAAGTTGACTTCCAGACTGCCAGGGCCTCACGGGTGCAACCCAAAACCAGAGTGCAAGAAGTCACAATACCTCCAGGAGGACAACAGAGAACATAACAGGAAATAAAACAGTATGTGGTTGCGTAATAGTCTGCACTGAAAACAGTAGTGTACACTTAATCACTGTATGTCAAGAACAAATCGAGCCCAATCCCACCACTGATCACTAATTTTAGAAATGGGGTCTTTGGTTGGTTACCCACCTGTCCAAGCAAGGACCCTCATTCTAGTCAGGGCAAAGGAGAAACACACCTGGTTAACTCCCACTCACCCCCTTGGTAGCTTGGCACAAGCAGAAAGGTTTAACCCGGAAGCAATCTGGAAAGTATTTGTACCAACACACACATACAGTGAAAACACTACAAAATGGACACCACACCAGTTTAGAAAAATAAGCAATATTTATCTAAATCAAAGAAGACAATAATGACAAAAATCCAACAAACACAAGTCAAGATATGAATTTTCAAAAGAATAAGAGTTTTTTTCCATATAAAACAATGGAAACATTGATTTTACACAAAGTACCTGGGTTGCGTCAAAAATAAAGCCGCATGGACGAGTGTGCATCAGAAAAGTCAGCAATGCACTGATTCCTTACTCGCAAGTGAGGCCGTGTGTCATTTCTTCTCCGGTTGCATCGTTTTTCTCCCTCGCAAGAGAGCGGATGTGTCAATTTCCGGACAGGGCACCTCGGATCCGCGCAGGTTCACGATGACTTTGGCGCCCAGCTACGATGCGTGAGAAATCCGTTTGCACTGTGTTGGAAAACCACACTGCATGGGGTTTGCATCATTATCAGCAGCTGTAAGGTGTTGTTTCTTTAGCTGCGATGTGTCAATCTCTTAGCCACGATGCAGGTGGAGCATTGATTTCAACTACGAATCGGGGGGTGTTGTTTTTCAGCTACGTTGCAAGTGGTGCATCAAAAATGTAACCACACTGTGTTCTGTGCATGGATTTCAATCCTTGTTCTGCCAACTTTACCTTTCAAAGGCCCAGGGACTGGATAGGGCACCACTTGGCAGGGCAGGAGTCTCAGCAAAGAGTTGAGGTGCTGGCAGAGGGAGACTTTGATGGCCCTGAGACTTCAGAACAGGGGGCAAGCTCAGTCCAATACCTTGCAGATTCTTTTCAAGCAGGAATGCACAACAAAGTCCAGTCTTTGTCCCCTTTCACAGGCAGAACCAGCAACTGCAGGATAGCCCAAAAAAGCACAGTCACAGGCAAGGGCAGCACTTCTCCTCAGCTCTTCGGCTCTTGACCTTGGCAAAGGTTCCTCTTGAATCCAGAAGTGATCTTGAAGAAATATAAGGGCTGGGGTTTTGGGTCCACTACTAATACCCCTTATGCCTTTAAAATAGACAAACTTCAAAGGAAAGTCTCTGTTGTTCACAAGATCCTACGTTGCCCAGGCCTGGCCCCAGACACACACCAAGTGGTTGGAGACTAAATTGTGTGAGGACAGGCACAGCCATTCAAGTGTAAGTGACCACTCCTCCCTCCCACCACTCTAGCCCAAATGGCTCATCAGGATATGCAGGTTATACCTCAGCTCCTTTTGTGTCACTGTCTAGAGGAGAATCACAAACAACCCAACTGTCAGTCTGACCCAGACAGGGAATCCACCAAGAGGCAGAGTCACAGAATGGTTTAAGCAAGAAAATGCCTACTTTCTAAAAGTGGCATTTTCAAACCAACAATCTAAAAAACAACTTTACCAACAGATGTATTTTTAAATTGTGAGTTCAGAGACCCCAAATTCCATATTTCCATCTGCTCTCAAAGTGAAACTACACTTTAAGAATATATAAAGGCAGCTCCCATGTTAACCTATGAGAGAGATAGGCCTTGCAACAGTGAAAACTGAATTTGACAGTATTTCACTGTTAGGACATGTAAAACACATCAGTACATGTCCCACCGTTAACATACACTGCACCCTGCCCATGGGGCTACCTAGGGCCTACCTTAGGGGTACCTTACATGTATAAAAAGGGAAGGTTTGGGCCCTGCAAGTGGCTACACTTGCCAGGTCAAATTGGCAATGCAAGACTGTACCCACTAACACTGCAGTGGCAGGTCTGAGACATGTTTACAGGGTTTCTCATGTGGGTGGCACAATCAGTGCTGCTGGTCCACAAGTAGCATTTGATTTACAGACCCTAGCCACCTCTAGGGCACTTTACTAGGGACTTACTAGTAAATCAAATATGCCAATCATAGATAAACCAATCACCAACACAATTTACACAGAAAGCATATTCACTTTAGCACTGGTTACTGGTGGTAAAGTGCCCAGAGTCCTAAAACCAACAAAAACTGGTCAGAGAAAATAAGAGGAAGGAGGCAATACATTTGAGGATGACCCTTCAAAAAGGGCCAGGTCCTATAGAGATAAAAAAGGTAAAGACTCTTAGGTTTTTGGAGGACTATGAGAGAGAGTGATGAGTGCTTAGAATAAGCATAAATGGTAGGATTTTGTCATGTTGCATCCTATGCATATTTATTGCCTTTAGGCACCATCTTTAGTTTTCTCTCAGCACAATACGGTTGTTATAACAACAATTTTAGGCTTCTAAAGCAATGTTTGGTTTAATACAATTTGGTATTAATTTTTCTCTTAGTATAAGTATTGTATTGTTTATGTGAGAGGAAGGTGTGTGGTAGCGTGAATCTGTGTTGAGTTCAAGTGGAATGGGACTGTATTACATTCCACTGGATATCCAGTGTAAGAATATTCTAATAGGGTAATGTTATACTTTAACTGTGATGAGGACTGGAGAGAATGATTGGGGTGGCTTTCCTGTAACTTGTGTCTTAATAAACCCAATTACTTCATCCTGGTCTCTTGACTCTCTAATTAAAGAAGGATTCTTCATTTTAACACCTGGGCTCACCCTAGATTCTTGCCGTCATTTGCTGAGCCCTTTCTGTTGGCATTTAGGTCTTGGGCTCTTTTTCTCTGCTAGCCAGTGTAGATGCTAAATTAAATGCTACTAGTGGACAGCAACACTCATTGTACCACATACCTATGTAGTACTGTGAAACATATCTCAGGCTTTGCACTGCCTTTGCAACCCGACAAAGTAAACCTTTGGCCTTGCTATAACCTTCCTATTTAATACTTATAAGTCACCCCTAAAGTAGGACTAGAGGCATGCTGCATGGTATTTAAACAGTAGGACACATGAGTTTACGTTTTGCATGTCCTTACAGTGAAAAACTCCTAGTGTAATTTTAACTGCTTGAACTCTAACTCTCTCATAGACCAACACTGAGTTACTATATTGCTGCTTCTACTCAAATGAATTGTAATTTAAAATGGTATTTAACAGTACAGTCTGATTTTAAGTTACTGTTCTGAAAATGCCACTTTTAGAAAGCTGCCAGGGTCATGGGATTATTAATGGGAGCTCTGTTGTGTTTTGTGATTTCCTTTCAAACATGGAAACAGAAGGGCCTTGGGGGTGAGGCACGGTGTTGCTCTCCTGAGCTGAATGTCCTGTGGGGGTTGTGCTCAGCCTAGCTGAACTTCAAAGGGTAGCCTCAGTTTTAGTCCACCCCCTTCCTGATTTTTAATGGCTGCCTGCCCTGCCACTGACAAATGCAGGTCACACCTAGGGCTGCCTGTGCAATGTTACCCTAGAGAGTTTGGGGTAAAATGCAGGAACAGGGAGAGGTTAGAAAGGTTAGGAAAAGGGGGAACACCACACCACAGGTGGCACCTTCCAAATCACTCATCAGGACACTTTTGGAACCATGGAAGATTCAGAAGAAGGATTGTCCTACTGTCCGAAGAAGGAAGGTTGTACCTGCTTGCCTTGAATTCAGGTTGCCCATAATTACTCCAAGGGTCAGTTGACTGGCCTCCTGTTTGAGCTGCTGCGACACAACAAGCTACCAGAGCCTCTGTGGTGCAAGGATTTTGCCCTTGTTTGATAATTGAAATCCTGAAAATAGGGCACTGAGGAAGGCAATTTTCGTTTTTGGACAATTGAACTTGTAGCCATGTTCATTGCATTTCAAAAACTATGCAATCCATTCTGGCTCAGCGTACGTTCACGTTGTTGTCCATGAGGTATATATCATCAATATAGGACAGTGCTACTGAGTCAATTTCTTGTTGAATTGAGATTACTCAGACAGCAATTAGACCTGGGCTGTTCTTATATCCATATGGGAATCTGCAGACTTTTCTCTGTATCCCTAATGCACTAAAGACAGTTAAATCTCTGCATTCAGGTGCTATGTTTTGGCAGAACCCCCCCATTGGAAATATCCCCATTGGAAAAATCCCCATTGGAAAAATGTTGTTTTATATTTTGTCAGACAATATTGTTCATTAAAGCCGTACAAAATGGATTATTCATGGGAGATACACAGAGCTCAATCATTCATTGGTACTCTAAATGTGAGAGAATCTCTCTCACTTGGCCTTTAGTTTCATGCTTAATTGGGTATTGTGGTTGCACCTGCGGACTAGAGCATATAGGTGTGACGAGAAGGAGTAGCCTTATCCCAAACTACGGGGTTGCTATATAACATTGTAGATAGTGCTAGAGCCCATTCTGCGGCTTATGCTTGTTTAACAATTTCAGGGACAAGAACAAAGAAGGAAAGTATATTTACATCATCTCTTTTTGGGACTTTTCTAACAAACTCAGGCAGCACGTCTACCTCAGCCATGAGAATATTGTAGGTGGTGTTTAAATTTTCCCAGAATATTACTTCTGTAGTACGCAGTACGTCACCCTCAATTCGGATGTCCAAGACATTAAGGGGCTGATTTAAGAGCCCCTAGCTTCATCCTAATGGCACATTAGCTTCATTTGTTTATGCTCATGTGGTGTTAGATGGCCAAAAAATGTCGCACCGTATGTACAAAGTGGTGCAATGCCTGATTGCCCCATTTTGTAACCCTTTGCGCTACATTATGCCTGAGCCAAGCATATTGTATGCAAAGGGGGCGTTCCCCCATGGGGGGGGCGAAAAAATGTCACCAGGAAGTCTAAGTGATTTCCTTGCACCATTTTTCTCTGCACTTTTAATGCCTGCTCTTGAATACAATGGGCCCCTATGTGCTCCGCAGGAGTAGCGCAAAAGTTTTGGTGCTACTTCTGCAGAGTACATCAATAGCGTCAACAAAAATGGCACTATTGTTCCCTTACCCTGTGCCATGGAGTGCCACATTTTAAATATGGCATGCACATGTTCGCGGTATGGGGGTGCTAAGGGGCACAAGGAAAGTGGCGCTGCACTGGGTACAGTGCCACTTTTCTTCAATCAGCCCGTAAGTCTGTCGGGAGGACTAATCGACTGATATTGTGCTTCAACTTGCATAAATTCATTAGTTGCTCTCAAATCCAAAACCTCTTGACATTCTACCAAGCTATTATGATCTCTGCTTCACTGTCTAGCAGGCTCAAGGCCCACGCCTTGTTGGGAAGGAGCGTTCTCAATGTGTATGGTATATTTAGTGGAAATACCTGGCACCTTCTTCTTTTTAAACTGGGGTTGCTGTTATGGAAGTTACTAGGCCTTTTTTTATGATGATGTCAGATGACAGCTGTGAGTCTGTTTTCAATTTTACATATTCCTCTTGTCTGCGTTAACTTCATCCCCTCCCTCTGAGCATCTGTCTGGTGAGGCATGAAAGGAACAAAAAGGACATTTATCAGTATACTGCTACCTCTCAGTCTGTTTGAAGTGAAGCATGATTATGTAAATTATAATGTTTTTTTTTCAGTGGACTCTGGTTGTGGAGATCCAGCCTGTGTTTTTGTTTTATCCGTATGTTTCTGTTTTGGCCATATATTTTTTAGAAGCCTAAGGTGCCTGTTTGGCATTACTTTATTCATATATGCATTTAAACTGTGGTTTATTAGGCCTGGCTCCCAAATTATCCCGACCCATAGATATACAGGTTTTGGTCCACAACGGGAACCTGGACGAGGTGTTGGAGTACTGCCAGTTTTGCCTCCCCTTCAATATTACTTAAAACTATTGAGTATGTTATGGTATAAACAGCAGCAAAGACTGTGTCCCAGGTGGCACAGTCTTCTATAGTGGGAACCGTACCAAGTGGTAGTGTTAGAATTTTATGTTGGTCTTGGAATCCCGTATGGGGAAACACTGCATCAAGCTGGTTTGTTTTTGTGCAGTCCAAAACAGAATTTCCTCACACTTGGTGGGAACCTTACCCTTAATTGCATTGATAGTAGCAGGACTAATTGAAGCACAGCTAACTGTGGCTGCACAGCTTGAACAGCCCTTGCTGGAGCAGCTGTTTTTGTATGCATAACAAACTGTTAAATGTCTATATAGTCTAACTAGACCTGTTTACAGAGGACAGAAGTTTCCAGCATTTAATGGTGCTAAATTTGGGTATGATGTGTAGCCCACTAGGACTGACTAGGTTACCCCTTCACTGCTGAAGGGAATCAGTCTTTATCTTGTACTGTGTTTGGAAAGATGCCTTGTAAACAGTGCTGATGATCCTGAAATGTAAATGGTATTTCCAAATATCCATTAGGTCTATATTGGCCAGGTAACACAGCTGGAATATGTGTGAAATGGCTGTGAGGTGGCATCAATGGCAGCAAAAATGAACCCAGGAATAAACACATTTGCATTTATAAGCTTCATGTGCCTCAACCATGATAGTAACACCTCCACCCACAATAGGGGGCCCTTGTGCCAGTAAGTGATCTGTAACAACATGTCTACAATCAACAGGAATATTAACTGCTGGCACCACCTTTAATCAAATGAATTGAAAGGAAGGAAAATACTACATTGGGAAAATCCTTTTGAGGTTCAAACTTTGAACAAACATCAGACAAAATAGGGGTTTCCTATGAAGTTAAGGAAGATTAATCCCTATCACCCTAGGTGTCTCTGTATAAAGGTAAAAAAGATGAACTTCTGCAGATGAAAAGCTACTCAGGAGACCCATTAAATAAGTGCCTGACCTAGAAAGTAGATTGTGCCCTGTTATAGGGTTTCTATGAATTATGCAGGGCTGTATATTAGGTCAACATGAACTTCAAAATATATGGTCTTGGTCCACATATACCATTATAGAATATTGACAACATTCTTAGCTAGCTCACGGTCTGTACCCCTAACCTTTCCAGGGTACCATATGGTATCAGCAACTTCGGGCATGATCACCCTTCTTCCCAAGTAAATAGTGGAAACAGATCTATCATTTCGTTACTGTGCATGCCCAAGGTAAACACAAGAAAATACAAAAATGGCTAATCAAACATTCATTGAAACAATCATATTCTTATAAAGAAAGCATGAATTGAAACAATCATATTCTTGTATAGAATGCATGATCTCTGGTTATTAGGTAGATGAAACAAAGCATTGCACCCAGCATTATGGGACTAGTAAAAAAGATGAACAATTCAACCATGGTAAAGTTACTATGTTGTCATACTCCTATCTGCTACTACACTGTTGAGAGCATTACAGACGACATGGCAGCAATGTATACTAAGAATAAGCTGCTCACAAGCTAGCTTCTCGGTACAATGTCGTGTTAATGTAAAACACATAAAAAGTCAACATTAGAACAAATGTCACTGCTTAAACATGAAAGCTAAAATGGAGACTCAGAGCAGGCCCTAACATGCTTCAATAGATGCTGCTGCAACTCCTTTCGTGGACTGGGACTCAAGAAGGTAAACTCTTCAGTGGGACAAACCTTGCCCCTGTATCTGATCCATGCTTCATCAGGGTCAGCCTGCACTATAACTTGCGCCCTCACTATGCACAGTTTTCTGTCAGAAATGTTACTGCAAATATTACATTGATATTATCAGTGATGCTATCTAAGATGTCATGAGTGTCATAGTTTGTGCAGTAATTAGCAGTGCATGGAGAGATGAAGATAACAAGTGAATTTCTATGGTTTTGTAAATTTAAAATGGGAGCCTAACTATAACATAACCCTAACATTTGTTTTTTTAAGTGAACTTTTATGTTTTTTTAAATTCTATTTTCTAACTATAAAGGCCTTGTAACCTTTGTGTTTTTTTCAGTGAATTTCTATGTTTTTTCTTATGTAAAGTAATTTTCATTACTCTATATAAATCCAACTATCGCTGCACACATTCTTCAACAAACT
This sequence comes from Pleurodeles waltl, assembly GCF_031143425.1. Taxonomy (NCBI): domain Eukaryota; kingdom Metazoa; phylum Chordata; class Amphibia; order Caudata; family Salamandridae; genus Pleurodeles; species Pleurodeles waltl. The sequence continues at coordinate 420,518,554 of NC_090438.1, forward strand.
GTGTGCAGTGGAGGTTCCCTGCAAGATGTGGCCTGTAGCCAGACCCTGCGGCCAACCACCCAAACCCATGCTGTGCACCGCTTTTGGCTGTGTGTGGTGGGATTTGGCCACAGCCTCTCTGGGTTTGAGAATAGCTGTGAGAGGGTATTTCTGGGGATGAGAGTGGATGTTAGAGTCTCTGGGTGTGCAACTGTGTACATCAGTATTTTAGTGGGTGTGTCAGTGTGTGTGTGGGTCTGTGAATGGGTGCACAAGGATGTCAGTGGGTCTGTGAGTGGGTGTGTAAGAGTCTAAGTGGGTCTGTGAGTGGTTGGGTAACTGTATGAGTGAGTCTGTGACAGGGTGCATGAGTGTCTGACTGGGGCTGTAAGTAGGTACACAAGGGTCTGAGTGGGTTTGTGAGTGGGTGTGTGAGTGTCTGAGTGGGTTTGTGAGTAGGTGGGTAAGTGTCTAAGTGGGTGTGTGAATGGGAGAAAAAGATGGAAAGAGAGCGAGAAAGACAGTGAAAGAGAGAGTTTTTTAAGCGTTGGTACTTAGAATGAGATATTTCTGCACAATTTTCAAGAAAACTTTATTTGTAATTTACAAAGAGTAAGATCACCTTTTATTATGAGCCTTAAAAATGTGCATTTAAAAAAAGAATAAAGATGGGAAATGACCAGGGATGCACCTGGACTTGAACCCTCAAATCGAAGGCCTGTGACCTTCACACTTTTTTAGTGGGTGTGTCAGTGTGTGTGCTGGTCTGTGAGTGGGTGAACAAGGATGTCAGTGGGTCTGTGAGTGGGTGTGTAAGAGTCTAAGTGGGTCTGTGAGTGGGTCTGTGAGTGGTTGGGTAACTGTATGAGTGAGTCTGTGACAGGGTGCATGAGTGTCTGACTGGGGCTGTAAGTAGGTACACGAGGGTCTGAGTGTGTTTGTGAGTGGGTGCGTAAGTGTCTAAGTGGGTGTGTGAGTGGGAGAAAAAGAAGGAAAGAGAGCGAGAAAGAGAGTGAAAGAGAGAGTTTTTTAAGCGCTGGTACTTAGAATGAGATATTTCTGCACAATTTGCAAGAAAACTGTATTTGTCATTTACAAAGAGTAAGATCACCTTTTATTGTGAGCCTTAAAATGTGCATTTAAAAAAAAATAAAGGTGGGAAATGACCAGGGATGCACCTGGACTCGAACCCTCAAAGCGAAAGCCTGTGACCTTCACACTTTTTTAGTGGGTGTGTCAGTGTGTGTGCGGGTCTGTGAGTGGGTGCACAAGGATGTCAGTGGGTCTGTGAGTGGGTGTGTAAGAGTCTAAGTGGGTCTGTGAGTGGGTCTCTGAGTGGGTGGGTAACTGTATGAGTGAGTCTGTGACAGGGTGCATGAGTGCCTGACTGGGGCTGTGAGTGGGTACACGAGGGTCTGAGTGGGTTTGTGAGTGGGTGTGTGAGAGTCTGAGTGGGTCTGTGAGTAGGTGCGTAAGTGTCTAAGTGGGTGTGTGAGTGGGAGAAAAAGATGGAAAGAGAGCGAGAAAGAGAGTGAAAGAGAGAGTTTTTTAAGCGTTGGTACTTAGAATGAGAGATTTCTGCACAATTTTCAAGAAAAATGTATTTGTCATTCACAAAGAGTAACATCACCTTTTATTATGAGCCTTAAAAATGTGCATTTAAAAAAAGAATAAAGATGGGAAATGACCAGGGATGCACCTGGACTTGAACCCTCAAAGCGAAGGCCTGTGACCTTCACACTTGAGCTATTGATTTAAAAAAAAAATAACAATTGTTGTCCTTTGCAAGCCATTTGGGACTCTGGGGGGAAGCCTCAAGGCCTCCCCTCTGGTCCCTGATGATTTTTCAAATGTATTTTATTATTTGCCCTTTACGGGCAATCTGGGACTGCTGAGGGAGCCTCATGGCATCCCCCAGAATCCCATCCTCCAGCAAACAAGGAGGTGCTTTAAGTAGGAGCTCCGTAGTTGCTGGAGCAAAGTTTTCATTTCTGTTCCCTACAAGCATATCTGTTTGCAGGGAACATAGATGAACATTTGGCTTTGTGACAACGGGACCTCTTTAACAGGTCCTGCTTTCAGAAAGCTGAGTGTTTGCTGCGACTTGGCTGCAGCTTTTAAAGCCCCCCTTCAGGAAGAATAGCCCCAGGGAAGTGGTGATCCTTAGGGCTGCCGGGGAGGCTGTGTGGCCACCATGCACCCAATTTTATCAATGCCCTAGGGAGGTTGTGGTTCCTTGCAGGCTGCGGGGGCCAACTAGTCCCCCGCACATAATCAGATCAATGCCCCCGGAAGGTGGTGATCCCAGGAGCCGCAGGGGGCTGCACGCCCCCCGCACGCAATTCAACGAATGCCCCAGGGAGGTGGTGCTCCCTGGGTTGAGGGGAGCCAGGTGGCTTCCATGCATTAACTTTGACTAATGCCACAGGGAGGTGACGGTCCCTGTGGCAGTGGGAGGGGGGCATGTGCTCCCGCACTTAAATAATGCCCCCAGGACTTGGCCCACCTGGGGGCTTCAAAATGACTCCAGCGCTTCATTTTTTTTAAACATTGTGCTGCAGATTTGCGACCGCGTTGCGATTCTGCAGCAAAGATTTTTTGAAAAAGGCATTTTAGTATTTGAGGAGTCCCTGTGAGCCTCCACCACCAGAGCTAAGTAATCAGGGTGAATCTACCCTGGCCCCTTTTCTTTATTTTATTTTCAAACTTTTTTGTGGGACTCGGCTGAAGCCGAGTCTCAACATGGCTGACAACATTTCCTTGTTGTCAGCTAGTCAGATCGTACTAAGGTACGGAAGGGGTTGTCAATTTTTTGCATCTCTATATACACTATTCTTTTTTTATTTCTCTAAACCTACTGACTGGATTTACACCAAAAAACTCCTGCTTGGGTTGTGCTTTATTGTGTGTTGGGCTGCAGCAACCTACCAAGGCAGAAATGATGGTCTACTAAAGATTAAATATAAATGTGCAGGACTACCACTACCAGGATGTATTGTGTAAATCAGCAGAGCATTTAGTCAAGTAATCTGGTGCCTGCAATCATTTGCTCAACCTAAGCATTTCGTCTGTGACCAAGGATGATATGTCTGAAACGCATAAGGCCTGGAAAATGTGTTAAGAATTCTTTGAATGTTACAGGCTTTGCTGCTTTCCAAAATAAACTGCAACCTGTTGAGAGTGCGCTTTTGTCCAGAGGACAACTTTGTTTTGCACATAATTAATGGCCTGTCCAGCCGTGAAAGCAGCACCACTGCAGATTTACCATCGGCATAGAAAGAGCAACAGGATGGAAAAATGTCATCAAAACTCGGTAACTGTGCTTTGAATTTGCCTACTATGGTTTTCAAATGTGTTTTAATGTGTGTTTGGCTGCAGCAACCTACCAAGGCAGAAATTATTGTCTACTAAAGATGTAATATCAATGTGCAGGACTACCACTAAAAGGATGCAGTGTATAAATCAGTAGAGCATTTAATCAAGTAATCAGGTGCCTGCAATAATTTGCTCAACCTAAGCATTTTACCTGTGACCAAGGATGAGATGTCTGAAACGCGCAAGGCCTGGAAAATGTGTAAATAATTCTTTGAATGTTACTGGCTTTCCTGCTTTTCAAAATAAACTGCAACCTGTCGAGAGTGCGCTTTTGTCTGGAAGATAACTTTGTTTTGCACATAATTAACGGCCTGCCCAGCCATGAAAGCAGCACCACTGCAGATACAAAGCAGGTCTGTGTGACTTTACTACGTCTTCATGGAAAGATCAACAGGATGGAAAAATGTCAGCAAAACTCTGTAACTGTGCTTTGAATTTGCATACTAAGGTTTTAAAATGTGCTTTAATGTGTGTTTGGCTGCAGCAACCTACCAAGGCAGAAATGATTACCTACTAAAGATGTAATATAAATATGCAGGACTACCACTACCATGATGCATTGTGTAAATCAGCAGACCATTTAATCAAGTAATCAGGTGCCTGCAATCATTTGCTCAATCCAAGCATTTGGCCTGTGACCAAGGACGAGATGTCTGAAACGCGTAAGGCCTGGAAAATGTGTAAAGAATTCTTTGAATGTTACTGGCTTTGCTGCTTTCCAAAATAAACTGCAACCTGTCGAGAGTGCGCTTTTGTCTGGAAGACAACTTTGTTTTGCACATAATTAACGGCCTGCCCAGCCATGAAAGCAGCACCACTGCAGATACAAAGCAGGTCTGTGTGACTTTACTACGTCTTCATAGAAAGATCAACAGGATGGAAAAATGTCAGCAAAACTCGGTAACTGTGCTTTGAATTTGCCTACTAAGGTTTTTAAATATGCTTTAATGTGTGTTTGGCTGCAGCAACCTACCAAGGCAGAAATGATTGTCTACTAAAGATGTATTATAGTATGTGGGGAGTCCCTGTGAGCCTCCACCACCAGAGCTAAATAATCAGGGTGACTCTACCCTGGCCCCTTTTCTTTATTTTATTTTCAACCTTTTTTGTGGGTCTCGACTGAAGTCGGGTCTCAGCATGGCTGACAACATTTCCTTGTTGTCAGCTACCGCTACCAGGATGCATTGTGTAAATCAGCAGGGCATTTAGTCAAGTAATCAGGTGCCTGCAATCATTTGCTCAACCCAAGCATTTGGCCTGTGACCGAGGACAAATTGTTTGAATGTCACTGGCTTTGCCTCTTTCCAAAATAAACTTCAACCTGTTGAGAGTGAGCTTTTGTCCAGAGAGCAACCTTGTTTTGCATATATATATATATATATATATAAGTATATATAAATATATATATATTCTAATTGCAATGTGGTCTCTCGGCAGCACACTGCCCAGAAACCACTTTGCACTTCGATTTAATCGTTGCCAGCAGCTCCCAACACCACAGCTGTGAAGACATTGGTTGTGATGCAAATCATTGCGTTGTCTACTAACAATGAGAGACTTTGATAGCCTGGACAGGCAGGGACTCTCCTTACGCAAACCTATGGAAACACGGTGAGTATTGGCCCGAGGAGCATGTCCTCTGAAAATGGCTACCTTGGTGTCGATGCGGCCCAAGACTGGAAAGCATTCAGTGTAACAGGCCTGGTAGTGTTCATTATATCATGATATTTTGTAAGTGACAGTAAAAACAGCAATAGTCCCATTTTGGACTTCAGTTCTCAGATGCCTCTTGATTACATCTATGAATAATTAGCAAAGAAGGACTCATTGAGTTTGAATTTTGCCACTTTGAGGAAGACGGTAGTTGAAACGCCTCAGTGTTTTTTGATGAGTGTCTCGTATGTATAATAAAGGACAAACTCTACATTTCCTGGGAGTGTCGTGATAATTCTTTGTACTGCAAGTTTGCATTTTCAGAGGACAAGCTGCAGGAGCAGTGAGGGCATGTCCTCTGAAAATGGCTACCTTGGTGTCGATGCGGCCCAAGACTGGAAAGCATTCAGTGTAACGGGCCTGGTAGTGTTCATTATATCATGCTATTTTGTAGGAGACAGTAAGAACAGCAATAGTCCCAGTTTGGACTTCAATTCCCAGAATGCCTCTTGATTACATCTATAAATAGTTACCAAAGAAGGACCCATTGAATTTGAATTTTGCCACTTTAAGGAAGACGGTAGTTGAAACGCCTCAGTGTTTTTTGATGAGTGTCTTGTATGTATAATAAAGGACAAACTCTACATTTCCTGGGAGTGTCGTGATAATTCTTTGTACTGCAATTTTGCATTTTCAGAGGACAAGCCCCAGGAGCAGTGAGGGCATGTCCTCTGAAAATGGCTACCTTGGTGTTGATGCGGCCCAAGACTGGAAAGCATTCAGTGTAACGGGCCTGGTAGTGTTCATAATATTATGCTATTTTGTAAGAGACAGTAAGAACAGCAATAGTCCCATTTTGGACTTCAATTCCCAGAATGCCTCTTGATTACATCTATAAATAGTTAGCAAAGAAGGACCCATTGAATTTGAATTTTGCCACTCTGAGGAAGACGGTAGTTGAAACGCCTCAGTGTTTTTTGATGAGTGCCTTGTATGTATAATAAAGGACAAATTCTACATTTCCTGGGAGTGTCTTGATAATTCTTTGTACTGCAATTTTTGCATTTTCAGAGGACAAGCCCCAGGAGCAGTGAGGACATGTCCTCTGAAAATGGCTACCTTGGTGTTGATGCGGCCCAAGACTGGAAAGCATTCAGTGTAACGGGCCTGGTAGTGTTCATAATATCATGCTATTTTGTAAGAGACAGTAAGAACAGCAATAGTCCCATTTTGGACTTCAATTCCCAGAATGCCTCTTGATTACATCTATAAATAGTTAGCAAAGAAGGACGCATTGAATTTGAATTTTGCCACTCTGAGGAAGACGGTAGTTGAAACGCCTCAGTGTTTTTTGATGAGTGCCTTGTATGTATAATAAAGGACAAATTCTACATTTCCTGGGAGTGTCTTGATAATTCTTTGTACTGCAATTTTTGCATTTTCAGAGGACAAGCCCCAGGAGCAGTGAGGGCATGTCCTCTGAAAATGGCTACCGTGGTGTTGATGCGGCCCAAGACTGGAAAGCATTCAGTGTAATGGGTCTGGAAGTGTTCATTATATCATGCTATTTTGTAAGAGACAGTAAAAACAGCAATAGTCCCATTTTGGACTTCAACTCCCAGAATGCCTCTTGATTACATCTATAGTTAGCAAAGAAGGACTCATTGAATTAGAATTTTGCCATTTTGAGGAAGACGGTAGTTGAAACGCCTCAGTGTTTTTTGATAAGTGTCTTGTATGTATAATAAAGGACAAACTACATTTCTTGGGAGTGTCGTGATAATTCTTTGTACTGCAATATATAGATATATATAATACATGGGACTCTGTAATCCCTGTATAAATGCACATCTCTAATTTCTTTATAATTGCCCACCCAACTAGTGACACACTCAGTTGCTGATTATAAGGAAAAAACATAAAAACTCAATTATTATTATAAATTATCATAGTCATGTTCTGGTGTCAAAATGCCTTCTGTCAGAGGTAGCAGCTAAGGTGAAAGGCATGAAAGGTCATGGAGCATGAGTGAAGGAGCTGTTTATAGCAATGAATGGAATGTTGCTTTTCTTTCTTCTGCTCTGTTTTAAAAGCTTACAATGACAAGCAGAGCAAATATGTTCATTTTTTGCACTCCTTAGATTGAGAAAAGCTAGAATCTCTATGTTTCTACACATTACAAGCTACTGCAGCTTGTATTGAACTATTTCTATCTGTTTCTAATATCTGTTTTCAACAAATATATATTAGGCTTCATATGAAAGAACTATGCATCAAAGTTGTAAGTGGCTTGTTGGAAAGGGGATGTGTTATATGGCATAAAGACCCCTCAGGAAGGAAATCCGCCTTTGGCCTCGTTCCTCTATATGGTTATGGAACTCCAAGGTGACATGCAATATCCTTATCATGTACACCAGGGGGTAGAGGGTACTTCAGCCCTCATATATCATTAAGGTACATATTTGTGGAGTTCGGTATAAAAAATGTACATTCACTTACGTTTCAATATTTTGCTTTTCAATATTGTGTCAAGGAGTTTTGTTGCCATCGAGATTCCTTCCACCATATTCCAGGAGCACATCATTGTTCCATATTAACGGGCCTATTGCTGGGTGAAGTTTTAAATCTTTTTCTGATGTACATAATTTATGTTTCTGTTTTTTTCTCAGCAGGTCACTGTGCATGGTGATATGAATTTGTAGTGCAATTAGTCTTCTCATTCACTAGTTAAATAGTAACTATTGATTTTAAGGTTCTAACCTAGCAATGGCGAGTCCACCTATATGGTCTTCAGATCTTATTTTAACAAACAACCCACTGTTAACCCCTTAGGTGTTGAGAGTTTCAGTACTCCAGAGCAGACAAGAAATGTTAGACTTTTCATCCTTAGCGTGGTCTCCCTTAACTTTTTGCCTCTGTTCCCCAGGTTGTTGATGTGTCCTGGACTCTGATTTTGCTGTTTTTTTTACTCTGGGCACTTTACCACTGCTAACCAGTGCTTAAGTGCAAGTGCTCCTTTACAAAATGTGTATGTAATTGGCTTATCCATGATTGGCATATTTGATTTACTAGTAAGTCCCTAGTAAAGTGCACTCTGGAGGTGCCAGGGCCTGTAAATAAAATGCTACTAGTGGGCCTGCAGCACCGGTTGTGCCACCCACATAAGTAGCTCTGTAATCATGTCTCAGACCTGCCATTGCAGTGTCTGTGTGTGCAGTTTTAACTGTAAATTCGACTTGGAAAGTGAACCCACTCGGCAGGCCTAAACCTTACCTTTTCTTACATCTAAGGCACCCCTAAGGTAGGCCCTAGGTAGCCCCAAGGGCAGGGTGCAGTGTATGGTTAAGGTAGGACATATAGTAATGTGTTTTTATATGTCCTGACAGAGAAATATTGGTAAATTTGTTTTTCACTGTTGCAAGGCCTGTCCCTCTTATAGGTTAACATGGGGGATACCTTTAAATATGATTAAAGTGTAGATTCCCTTTGGGAGCGGATGGACATGTGGAATTAGGGGTCTCTGAGCTCACAATTTAAAAATACATCTTTAAGTAAAGTTGATTTTAAGATTGTGTGTTTGAAAATGAAACTTTCAGAAAGTGAGCATTTTCTTGCTTATACCATTTCTGTGACTCTGGCTGTTTGTGGATTCCCTGTCTGGGTCAGTTTTTCAGTTAGGATGGCTGCACCTCAGACTAGATAATGACACAAAGGGAGCTGGGGAGTAGCCTGCATACCCTGATGAGCCATCTGTGCTAGGAGGGATGGGAGGAGTGCTCACTCACACCTGAAAAGGCTGTGCCTGCCCTCACACATTGCAGTCTCCAACCCCCTGGTGAAGGTCTGGGGCATGGCCTGGGCAAGGCAGGATTTCACATTCACAAGAGACTTTGCTTTGAAATAGGCCTGCTTCAAAGGAGAAATTGGGTATAAAAAGGGCACCCAAAATCACAGACTTTAGAACACTTCTGGAAAAAAGAGGAACCTGGAGAAGAGCTGAAGAGCTGAGGAAGAAGAGCTGCCCTTTCTGTGACTGTGCTTTGTGGAGCTATCCTGCAGTTGCTGCTTCTGCCAGAGTAAGGGGGCAAAGACTGGACTTTGTGTGCCTTCCATCTTGTGACGAAATCTTCAAGGGCTTGATTTAGAGCTTTCCTCCTGTAGTTTGAAGTCTCAGGGACAGCAAAGACTTCTCTCTGCCAGCACCTGGAGTCTCTGCTGAGACTCCTGCTCTGACAAGTGGTGCCCTATCCAGTACCTGGGCCCTTGAAAGGAAAGCTGGTGAAAATCCAAGGAAATCGACTTTGGATGACTTCGGACCGACGCCGCTGCTGAATCCGGTGACGCTGCCTGCAACTGACTCCGTGATCTTTGCTGGAATGCGACAACCTTCGCAGGCCCGACATCGCTGCAGCCTTGCCGAAGTCTACGACTCCATGGAAGTCGCTGCACCACGTCGTGACCGGCGCTGCTCAAAGTGCAGGGATTCAACATTTCGTACAGACGCCACGATCCCTGACTTCGCGCATCGGCTCATTTTCATTTCCCCACCAAGGTACTGTACCTGGGGGTCTACGCGGCTCCGTGTCTGGCGCCGCTTGTGTCAGATTTTTGGGAACAACTCCGTTATGACGCCGTGTTAACACTTCATTGAAGCATTTTGTGTTTCTAAGCACTATTTTTGAGTTTAATCTTTAAAAATTCAAAACTTGGCTAGTGTATGTCGGATTTTTGTTGTTTTCATCTTGTTCTGTTTAGATAAATATTTCCTATTTTTCTAAACTGGTGTTGTGTCATTTTGTAGTGTTTTCATTACGTTACTGTGTGTGTTAGTACAAATACTTTACACCTAGCACTTTGAAGTTAAACCTACTGCTCTGCCAAGCTACCAAGGGGGTAAGCAGGGGTTAGCTGAGGGTGATTCTCTTTTACCCTGACTAGAGTGAGAGCCCTTGCTTGAACAGGGGGTAACCTGACTGTCAACCAAAGACCCATTTCTAACATTGGTGATCAGCGGTTGGGATTTGGACTTGTATTTGGACTTGACATACAGTGATTAAGTGTACACTACTATTTTGAGTGCAGACCACTATGTGACCACATACTACTTGTTTGGTAATCTTTAGATTTTTTCTCTTTGGGACTGTTTTTGTTCTACTTTCATTTTGTCGCTGATTACTTGATTGACTTTCTTTAAAACTTCATTTGGGAACTTGTTTTTCTGCCGTTGGAAATTTGCACTGTTTTTGAATCTTCATCATGTCCCAAGCTGGAGATGCATCTGTTGGAGCTGACTTTGACCTTGAGAAATTGGAGAGTTATATCAAGGCTCAGTTGAAGCAGTTCTGTAAAAGTTTTGACTGTCCCAGTAAGAGCTCAGGAGGAGCTGCAAAAGGTGCTGAGGGCCTGGGTGACAGCCAAGAGCACTGAAGGACACACAGAGGATGAGGGAGATGAGGAGGGAGAGGAAGAGTGTTCCATACACAATGGTAATGTGGGTGGACCTGTTATGTCCAGGAAGAAGGTCTCCAGGGCAGGTAGCAGTGTCTCACAGGACAGACAGGCAGAAAGGGAGTACCAATTGGAGCAAAGAAGGCTAGCCCTTGAGGAGAGGAACTTAGCGATGGCTCATGAGCTTAGCTTGAGAGAGATGGATCATAGAAGCCAGTCCAGTAGAGAATGTGGCAGCAACCCTACAGTGCAGCCTGAGAGGAGGGTGCACATTCCTAAAGACCTTGTGAAAGATTACAAAAGGGAGGATGACATATACGTGTGGTTCAAGGGGTATGAGTCTGCTCTCCACATGAATCTGGTCCCTGAAGCCCATTGGGGGGCGGGTCTGTGGAATCACTTTGAGGTAGAGGGGAAGGATACACTGACAGCCTTAGGTGATGCTCAGAATCTCACCTACTTTAGCATACAGGGTGCCTTGTTTACAAGGTATGGTCTTACCCCTGATCAGTACAAGGAGAAGTTTAGGTCCTACAAGAAGAAGGAATCCCAAACATGGTTGGAATGTGCTGATTCTTATTGCAGGTCACTGGATGGTTGGCTGAAGGGCAGTAAGGTAACTACATATGAGGGGCTTTACAATCTGATTGCTTGGGAGCACTTGTACAGTTTATGTTTTCCAGAGCTGAGCCAGCACCTGATTGACAGCAAGCTGACTGACCCCAGGAAGCTTGCGCAGGAAGTGGACCGCTGGGAGAGCACCAGGGTCCAGAAGAGGTATGGGGGAGACCACGCCAAGGGTGGGTAGGGTCCCTCTCAGAAGAAAGGGGGGATAGGGGTAAACATGGGGAATTCTCTAAAGGGCCCCAAACAGATTCCCAGGGTAAGGACTCCCAACCCCTTAGTGAGAAGAAGCCATGGTTCTCCAAAGGGAAGCCAGTGGCAGGTGGTCCCCCACGTAAGTGCTATGCATGTGACCAGGTGGGTCATGTGAGGTGGGACCCCAAATGCCCCAAAAGTACACCAGCACCCACTGGTGCGACGTCCCAGGGTTTGGCCAGTATAGCGCTTGGGAGGAGTTGTTTTCAGGTGGTGGGAACCAGCTGAGATGACCCTTGTCTCACTAGAGGACAGTGAGATGTCCAGAGAACCCTAGTACCTGAAAACACAAAGAAGTACAGGCAGTGGGTGACCATCAATGGACAGAGAGTGGAGGCTCTGATAGACACAGGAGCCAGTGTGACTACAGTGAGGAGTCAACTGGTGTCTGAAGAGCAGATTGATCCCCGGGTACTTCACCAAGTAGTTGCAGTGGACAACTCAGAGCGCATGTGCAGAGTGGCACAGGTTCCCTTTGAATGGGGGGGGGGGTCTCAGGTTCCTTGAAGGTAGCTGTGAATTCAACCATACCTGTTGATTGTTTGCTAGACAATGACCTGGAGGATTCCCCTTGGAAGGAGGTGGAACACAGGTCTCACTTGGAGATGTTGGATCTGCCTAGGAGAACAGGTGGCTAAACTGTGGGAGGTCCCTGAGCTGTCGCAGTGGCAGCAGGAAGGGGGGCCCACCAGAGAAGCATTCTGAGCAGCACAGAAGACATGCCCTACTTTGGAGGGTTTGTGGCAGCAGGCTGCAGACCAGGTGGCTGGTAAGGAGCCAGGATCACACCTGATCTATTGGGAGGATGACCTCCTGTATAGCGAGCCTAAGGTTCTTGAGCCTGGGTCAGCCCGTGTACTGGTGGTACCCCAGTGCTTCAGGACCTTCCTACTGGGGTTGGCTCCTGATGTGCCTTTAACTGGACATTTCGGGCAGGACAAGACCTTTGAGATGCTTGTCACCCACTTTTACTGGCCCCTAATGCGCAGGCACTCAGATGCACATTGCAGGTCTTGTCAGGCTTGTTAGGCAAGTGGCAAGAGTGGGAGGAAATGTAAGGTTCCCCTCCAGCCTTTGCCTATTGTCAGTCCTCTGGATCCCAAAACAGCCATGGGCAACAGGTTTATCCTGGTCTTGGTGGACCATGCCACCGGGTACCCAGAAGCCATTCCATTGAGATCAATCACTTCCCCTGTGGTGGGTCGTGCTTTGATAGGGGTTTTTACCCACATGGGGTTCCCCAAGAAAGTGGTATCTGATAGGGGTACCAACTTCATATCCACGTATATGAAGTCTCTGTGGAAAGAGTGTGGGGTAACCTACAAGTTCACCACCCCTTACCACCCCCAAAGTATTGGTATGGTTGGGAGATTCAACCGCACCTTGAAAGGCATGATCATGGGCCTGTCAGAGCCCTTGAGGCAGAAGTGGGACGTCCTCTTGCCATGCCTTCTGTTCGCTTACAGGAAGGTGCCTCAAAAGGGATTTGGGTTTAGTCCCTCTGAGCTGATTTATGGTGACCCTGTGAGGGGACCTTTGAGTCTGGTTAAGGAAGCTTTGGAGAAAGCTCCTAGTAAACCCCCCCGGGATGTATTCAGTTATATGCTGGCTTTAAGAAACCAGACTGCCCGCTTCAGGAGCCTCGCTCAGGAGAACCTGGAAGCAAGCCAGGTGGACATGAAACAATGGTATGATCAGAATGCCACTCTGGTCAAGTTTTAACCTGGACAAAAAGTGTGGGTGATGGCACCAGTGGAGTCTAGGGTGCTCCAGGATAAGTGGACTGGGCCATTTGAGGTGGTGGAGCGCAAGAGCGAAGTCACCTGCCTGGTGGACTTGCGGTCTCCAAGGAACCCTTTAAGGGTCCTGCATGTCAACCGCCTCAAACCTTACTTTGAGCGGACTGAACTGTCCATGCTCCTTGTGACAGATGATAGGGTAGAGGAGGAAAGTGAGCCTCTTCCTGACCTCCTGTCTGCAGGAGAAAAAGATGGGTCAGTGGAGGGAGTGATCCGCTCCCCCTCCCTGACTGAGGATCAGCAAGGTGACTGTTGCCACGTGTTGGGACAGTTTTCCTCACTGTTTTACCAGATCCCAGGAGTCACATACTTGTGCACACATGATGTGGACACTGGGGACAGTACACCCATTAAACAGAACGTTTACAGGGTGACTGACAGGGTCAGGGAATGCATTAAGGATGAGGTATCCAAAATGCTTACCCTAGGGGTTATTGAGCACTCCAGCAGTCCTTGGGCCATCCCAGTGGTATTGGTCCCAAAGGCTGCTGCACCTGGTGCCACTCCACAACTCCGGTTCTGTGTGGACTACCGGGGACTCAATGCGGTCAGCAAGACTGATGCACATCCCCTCCCCCGCGCTGATGAGCTCATTGACCGGTTAGGCGCTGCAAAGTACCTCAGTACATTTGATTTAACATCTGGGTACTGGCAGATTGCCTTAACTGAGGGAGCCAAGGAGAGGTCAGCATTGCCTACACCAGATGGCCACTTTCAATTTAAAGTGATGCCATTTGGGATGAAGAATGCCCCTGCCACCTTTCAGAGGTTGGTCAACCAGGTGTTGGCTGGGCTGGATGAGTTCAGTACGGCCTACCTGGATGACATTGCTGTGTTTAGCTCCACATGGGAGGAACACCTGCAGCACCTCTGGAGAGTGTTAGAGGCCCTACAGAAGGAAGGCCTCACTATTAAGGCGAGCAAGTGCCAAAAAGGGCAGGGTTCTGTGGTGTACTTAGGGCACCAGGTGGGGAGTGGCCAAGTGGCACCCCTACAGCCTAAGATTGACACGATTCTGGCTTGGGAGCCTCCCAAGACCCAGACTGAAGTGAGAGCCTTTTTATGTCTCACAGAATATTACAGGAGGTTTGTTAATGGATATGGTACCATTGTTACCCCCTTAACTGATTTGACTTCTAAGAAGTAACGCAGGCAAGTGATCTGGACAGAGGCTTACCAGAACGCTTTTGATGCCCTCAAGGCTGCCATGTGCACAGCACCTGTGCTGAAGGCACCTGACTACTCCAAGGAGTTTGTTGTGCAAACAGATGCTCAGAGCATGGTATTGGAGCAGTACTCTCATAGCTTAATGAAGAGGGCCTAGATCAACCAGTAGCCTTCATTAGCAGGAGGGTACTACCCAGGGAATGTAGGTGGAGTGCCATAGAACGCGAAGCGTTTGCTGTGGTCTGGGCCACCCTACTTGTTTGGGACTCACTTCTGAGTTCAGACCGACCACAGGCACCTCAGATGGTTAATGCAGATGAGGGGTGAGAATCCAAAACTGTTGAGGTGGTCTATTTCCCTACAGAGGATGGACTTTACGGTGGAACACTGTCCTGGTACAGAGCACGCCAATGCTGATGGTCTGTCCAGGTTCTTCTGCCTTAGTGATGAGAACTCCCATGAGGTTGGGTAGTTGCTCCCCACTTTCAGCTGGGGGGACACGTGTTAGACGTTTCATCCTTGGCGTGGTCTCCCTTAACTTTTTGCCTCTGTTCCCCAGGTTGTTAATGTGGGCTGGACTCTGATTTTGCTGTTTTTGTTACTCTGGGCACTTTACCACTGCAACCAGTGCTAAAGTGTGGGTGCTCCTTTACAAAATGTGTTTGTAATTGGCTTATCCATGATTTGCGTATTGATTTACTAGTAAGTCCCTAGTAAAGTGCACTGGAGGTGCCAGGACCTGTAAATCAAATGCTACTAGTGGGCCTGCAGCACTGGTTGTGCCACCCACATAAGTAGCTCTGTAATCATGTCTCAGACCTGCCACTGCAGTGTCGGTGTGTGCAGTTTTAACTGTGAATTCGACTTTGCAAGTGTACCCACTCGCCAGGCCTAAACCTTCCCTTTTCTTACATGTCAGGCACTCCTAAGGTAGGGCCTAGGTAGCCCCAAGGGCAGGGTGCAGTGTATGGTTAAGGTAGGACATATAGTCATGTGTTTTATATGTCCTGACAGTGAAATATTGCTAAATTCCTTTTTCACTGGTGCAAGGCCTGTCCCTCTCATAGGTTAACATGGGGGCTACCTTTAAATCTGATTAAAGTGTAGATTCCTGTTGGGAGCATATGAACATGTGGAATTTGGGGTCTCTGAGCTCACAATTTAAAAATACATCTATTAGTAAAGTTGATTTTAAGATTGTGTGTTTGAAAATGCCACTTTTAGAAAGTGAGAATTTTCTTGCTTCTACCATTTCTGTGTCTCTGTCTGTTTGTGGATTCCCTGTCTGGGTCAGTTTAACAGTTGGGCTGGTTGCACCTCACACTAGATAGTGACACAAAGGGAGCTGGGGTGTAGCCTGCATATCCTGATGAGCCATCTGTGCTAGGAGGGAGGGGAGGAGTGGTCACTCACACCTGAAAGGACTGTGCCTACCCTCCCACAATGCAGTCTCCAACCCCCTGGTGAGTGTCTGGGGCCTGGCCTGGGCAAGGCAGGATTTCACATTCACAAGAGACTTTGCTTTGAAGTAGGCCTACTTCAAAGGAGACATTGGGTATAAGAAGTGCACTCAAAATCACAGAGTTAGAACACTTCTGGAAACAAGAGGAACCTCTGCCTAGAGAAGAGCTGAATAACTGAGGAAGAGGAACTGACCTACCTGTGACTGTGCTTTGTGGAGATATCCTGCAGTTGCTGCTTCTGCCAGAGTAAGGGGGCAAAGACTGGACTTTGTGTGCCTTCCATCTTGTGAAGAAATCTCCAAGTGCTTGATTTAGAGCTTGCCTCCAGTTGTTTGAAGTCTCAGGGACAGCAAAGACTTCTCTCTGCCAGCACCTGGAGTCTCTGGGGAGACTCCTGCTCTGACAAGTGGTGCCCTATCCAGTCCCTGGGCCCTTGAAAGGAAAGCTGGTGAAAATCCAAGAAAATTGACTTCGGACGACTTCTGACCAGCGCCGCTGCTGAATCCGGTGACGCCGCCTGCAACTGACTCCGTGATCTTCACTGGAACGTGACAACCTTTGCAGGCCCGACATCGTTGCAGCCCCACAGAAGTCTGCGACTCCGTGGAAGGCGCCGCACCACATCGTGACCGACGCCACTCGAAGTGCATGAATTCTATGTTTCACACAGACGCCGCGATCGCCGACTTCACGCATCAGCTCGTTTTCATTTCTTCACCAAGGTACTGTACCTGGGGGTCTACGCGACTCCGTGTCCGGCACCGCTGGTGTCAGATTGTTGGTAACAACTCCATTACGATGCCGTGTTAACACCTCGTTGAAGCATTTTGTGTTTCTAAGCGCTATTTCTTAGTTTAATCTTTAAAAATGTATAACTTGACTCGTGTATGTCGGATTTTTGTCGTTTTAGTTTTGATCTGTTTAGATAAATATTTCTTATTTTTCTAAACTTGTTTTGTGTCATTTTGTAGTGTTTTCATTAAGTTACTGTGTGTGCTGGTACAAATACTTTACACCTAGCACTTTGAAGTTAAGCCTACTGTTCTGCCAAGCTACCAAGGGGGTAAGCAAGGGTTAGCTGAGGGTGATTCTCTTTTAGCCTGACTAGAGTGAGGGTCCTTACTTGAACAGGGAGTAACCTGACTGTCAACCAAAGACCCCATTTCTAACAAGAAAAAATATGAGAATGGCTGTCATTTACAGGATTAGAAATTGTGTCAATACCCCATGGGTGGTTGATGCAGTGTTTCTTCCCCTAGTCAATCAGCACCAAGTGCTCTTACAAACCCCAAATACTACTGAAGGCTAGGCACTGAGTGCAATTGAGGGCCCTCTGGCTTGCATGAATCCCACCACTTGCACACAATTCCCTTCAAATGTAAATCTTTGAAGAGAATACCCACAATTGACATGATATAATTTTGAATGTGTGGTGAATGCACAACTAATAAAATGTAGCATTTTATCTCCTCTCCATCCAAAAACAGTACTCCATATTTGTGAATGCCCATCAATTATACTCACCTTTGACAGAGCAATTAACAAGCTTGAAGACCAAATAGGTAGGTGGCTTAAACTGCCACTTCTAATAGCAAGTCATATCAGACATATTCAAATGGTAACGCTGCCTACATTTCTCCACTATTTGATCAACCTTTCTTGCTAATTGATCAAAGGTTATGAAAAGCATTGATAACCCAACTCATTCTCTTCATCTAGGCAGACAGGAGACCCCAAATTTCTAGTCACTTTGAGTTTTCCTTATCACATGCTTCATTATGCACCATAGGAATCAATGGAAAGTCACCTTTAAAACTACAGATGAAATCACACAGTTGCTTTACTAAGTTCTCCTTTTGCATGTTGGCCAAGGTCATCGGTGGGCACACTGTGCCAGCTGGAGAATTTCAGGCGATTCCCAGTTCCAGCAGAAGCAGTGGTGAAAAGTCTCTGGAGCTGATGCAGGGCCACTGCTGGGGACCACTTGGAAAAGGTGTGTGCAGGTAAGTTTAGAGGTGGTTCTTGGGATCCCCTTGGAGTTTTGAGGTCACAAGGGTTGAGGGATCCTTAGGGCATAGCAGGTTCTTCATTGGAAGGCACTGTGCAGCTGGTACAGAGTGAATCAGTAAGCCAGGAGCTGTGCGCAAAGATGCCCTTTGGTTCTTTAGGTAAATCACTTCAAGGGTCATTTGCAGGACAACGGAGACACTCTGGTAAGAGGTCTGGTGTGTTCTTGAAGTCTCTAAACTGGGGATTCCTCATGGTCCTTTTTCAGCCCTCGGCGGTCTGGTTTTCCTGGTGTCTGACGTCGGCTGAGTAGTACCCAGGGTATTGGTATGGTTCGACCACAGGAGATCACAGTGCCACCAAACTTGGCACAGTTGCAGGGTTTGTCCTCATGATTGTTATTGCTTTGTTGGGTTCAGCTGCAACCGGTTCAGGAGTTGAAGTGGCCCTCACTGGGTTACTGTTTTCTTTTTTGTTGTGGAGTGGTACCTCTACTCTGGACAGAGTTCTTGGATGATTGGCAAAGACTGGCGGTCCTCTGGGGTTCTTGAGATCAGTCCAGTTGTTCAGCAACTCCTCAGCAGTGACTGTCGGGTCCTGGGTGCAGCAGGCAGGGTTTGGCACCTTTTCTTTATGCTGCACGTTCACAGTTCTAGTGCCCTGGATCTTCTTTGTGCTGGTCTTTTTTGTGTCCTTCAAATCTATGGTTTAGGGGTGTTCTATAAATACTGAATTTAGTGGGCATTTTAGGAGGAACCTGGTAGTGTCCAATGGGATCCTTACCTTTGGGTGGCTACACCCACTATAGTGACTACTTCCTGTGGAAAGGGTCACTTCTTTATCCCTGATTGGCTATTTTTCTTCCATCTAAGATTGAGGAAAATGAAATGGAGCGTCCACCTCGCAGGCACCACCTTATGGGTGGTACATGCCAGGTGGGGCCACTCCCCCTACTCTTTGTGTAGTTTCCCACCTTTGCTCCAGCCAAACGTGATGGTTTGCAAAGGGGGTGGCCATCTGCTGTTAGCACCTGGCCTTGGGGGTCGAGTTTCACATGCAGTAAGCCCTTTGAAGCTCACCCACAGGGCTGTGCACATTCCTAAGGGAGAGAGTGTTAGCACCTCCACCCAGGAAAGGCATTGTTCTGAATCCCAGAGAGCAGGAGCTCTCACCCCAGGGGTTCAGACTTGTGTCTGGAGATGGCAAGCTGGTTGGAACCAGTCAGCAACCATGCCAGGGTAGTTAGCTTTTACATGGGTGACCTCTAAGGTGACCCCTTGGCACATTTAGGGATAAATTCAATACTGGTACCAGTTTAGATTTATCATTCTGAGTTGTTTGATACCAAACAACTTAGGGTTCAGAATGGCCATCATGTAGCTGAGAAACTCGTGTTGATCAGCGTCCAGCACATGTATTAAGATGCCTGTCCTGTTCACTCACTATGTCCCAGGTTTGGAAAGGACACAGTGGGGGCATATTGATCATGCAGCTATGCCCTCACATATAATATGGTTCACCCATGAGGGTATGGTGGACGGGGCACACAGGCAGTGTGCCATGTCGAATTTGTGTTTTAGGTTTGCACCAGGACGCTCAGCCTGCAATGGCAGTGCAGGGTGCATCTGGATGCATGGCCCTACAGCGTGGCACAATCAGTGCTGCTGTCCTCAGGGGCCTACCCTTAGAACCCCATGCCCTGGGTACCTAAGTATATTTTACTAGGGACTTATAGTGGTAGCTATAGGTGTTTCCAATTACCTTTACAATGTTTTAGGGATAGAACACTGGCACTGGGAACCTGGTTAGCAGGATCTCAATGCACTCCAGTCCAAGTTGCATCCAGGAGCCAGGATAAACGTTGGGGGGGGGGAGGGTACTGCACCACAGTGCCAGTTTCCCACAGATCCTTCCTCACAAATACTCTGCCCATCTATCAGTGAAAAAGGCATAGCAAACCGAGTCCCTCTAAAAACAGCAATATGATCCAATTAACTCTCGAAAATAATCAAAATCAATACTGTCAAATCCACATTTCGGGCTTGGGACATCCTCTGTCAAAAAGCACAGTTGAAACTATTGTACACACCCACAGTTCCCATAATATTGCACCCGGTTTTCAACATAGCTTCTGAACGAACAGCATGCTCACAACTTGTTCAAATCACCACTTGGGGAGGCCTCTATGAAAGCAACACATCTATCACTACAGAGTCTCTTCAGACACATTTCTACATCAGAGAATAAAGTTAATGTGCAAACAAATAATTTCTGATTTTCCTCATGAATCTGATCAGTACAAACCTCTTGAGTCACCCATTACAGCAAACATCACTCATAAAATTATCAACACACTATTCCAAGCCTTTCTAGGGGCACTACCCACAAGACATTATCAATCCCAGGCAGGTTCGGATGTTGAGTTAGAATACCTTCTAATGGAATGATTCTGGCATACTGTTGTGCACGAACAAGGAAACTCTTAAGACTAATACACTGCAGATACCTACACAGTGTGTTTCGGACCCTGTTGGTTTACCACAAATGGGTACTATGACAAAACTTGAAATGCGAGCATTGTGGGGGAGTAGAGCCTGACTGTACGCATCTCACATGAGATTGTTTTGAGGAATTTTGAATACATGTGATGGAAACAAATAAATAGGTGACACTCTCCAATACAAAAGACACCTCAAATTGCACTCTTGGGGCCAGATGTAGCAAGTATTTTGCATGGTGGAAACAGCGAATTTCGCTGTTTGCGCCATGCAAAATGCACATCGCGATGCTCATTCCCATTTTGCGAGTCGTAACCTGGTTACCGACTCGCAAAATGGGAATGCGACTCGCAAATTGGAAGGGGTGTTCCCCTCCCTATTTGCGATTCGCATCGCGATGTAGAATTGCTTTGTGACCGCGTTCGTAAAGCAATTCGCAGTTAGCACCCATTTCAAATGGGTGCTAACCCATTCGCAAAAGGGAAGGCGTCCCGATGGGACCCCTTACCCTTTGTGAATGGCCCTGAAAACATTTTTTCAGAGCAGGCAGTGGTCCTATGGACCACTGCCTGCTCTGAAAAAATTAAACACAAATGTTTCATTTTTTCGTTTGTGTTGCAACTCGTTTTCCTTTAAGGAAAACGGCTGCAATACAAAAAAAAAAAACAGCTTTATTAAAAAGCAGTCACAGACATGGTGGTCTGCTGTCTCCAGCAGGCCACCATCCCTGTGAGTGCTGCGAATCAGAAGGGGGTCGCAAATTGTGACCCACCTCATTAATTTTAATGAGGTGGGTCTTTGCGACCCCCTTCCGATTCGCAGATGGTGTCAGGGACACCATCCAGCATCCGATTTTGTGACTCTCAAATTGTGAGTTGCTCAGACTCGCAATTTGAGAGTCGCAAAATAGTTTTTTTCTACATCTAGCCCTTGGTTTCTAAACAAAAAATTATGTATTATGTTGAGAAATTCCAGGCACTAGTGTGAGAGCGGAAATTTAGTACTAATAATTCTTAGCATTTGCTTCAATCATATAAGATGTATTAACGTGGAAATGACTAATACCCTAAACTGTGGTTTTCTGATTGGCCACCATCAAGTGTGAAAACATGGATTTTATGATTTGAAAATAATGTACTAATGCTGTACTAATCCAATGGTCAGTTAAATGATGAATAAATGAACAAAATAATATGAGAATTTCTTGTTTTCTGCTTGGCTGCTTAACTAACAAATGTACCCACGAAAGAAACATTTAGAAATTCCCATGCCCGTTGTATAACAAACTTCTTTTAAGTCACAAATTTGTTCTGTACATGTATTAATGAAATGTATTTCTCTCAAGGAAATGAGCTGTTACGAAAATGATTCCACATCTTTGTAACTATCGTCCAGTAGCTGCATATTTTGGAATGGTTGAACAAAAGGCTCCACTGACACCAGTCGGAAGCAAGTCTAAGAAGCTGCAATTAGTATTGTTTGGAGTTATGGAAATAGAGAAGCGACAAATCAACCTCCTACGACTAATATTGGGTCTTTTCAAATGTATTTCCGATATCTAATATTTTTATGATTGGATGCTCTTTCTTTGCCTGATGCTTTTGACCAAGAGAAATTATGAGTGTATTTTAATTAAATGAACAGCTCACGGAGAGCGCTCTGTCATTCTGTCACTCTTGTTCTGGAGCTAATCCTTGGTTCTGGTGCACTTTGACATCTCATGCTTTACCAAAAAGTCTAAGGACGACTTGTTATGTTATTATTTTCTGAGTTTATTATGTCTGTTCAAATGCTGAACTAATGCTCTGATGGTTTAGGGGGTCATTTTGACCCTGGCGGTCCGCCAGGGCTAAAAGGACGGAAGCACAGCCAACAGGCTGGCGGTGCTTCCAGCCCTATTATGACTGCGGCGGAAGCCCCGCAGTCGCACCGCCGGGGCCGGCGGTTTCCCGCCGTTTTAGCCCCAGCGGTGATAATCGGCCAGGGCAGCGCTGCAAGCAGCGCTGCCCTGGGGATTATGACACCCCTACCGCCAGCCTGTTTCTGGCGGTTTGCACCGCAAGGAAGAGGCTGGCGGTAAGGGGTATCCTGGGGCCCCTGGGCACCCCTGCACTGCCCATGCCACTGGCATGGGCAGTGCAGGGGCCCCCTAACAGGGCCCCGGCCAGCTTTTCACTGTCTGCATTGCAGACAGTGAAAAGCACGACGGTATGCAACTGCACCCGTCGCACGGCCGCAACACCGCCGGCTCCATTAGGAGCCGGCCCCTATGTTGCGGCCTCATCCCCGCCGGCCCAGCGGGGATGTCATAATGGGGGCTGCGTGAGTGCGGCCGCATTGGCGGCCGCACGGCAGTTACCGCCTGGCGGGCGGCAGTAGCCGCCCGCCAAGGTCGTAATGACCCCCTTAGTGATCTTAGAGTCCAAATCCTAAACAGGTCCCCTTTACCCTGCCCTATCCTGAAGCTGACAATGCTGTCAACACTGAAGATGCTGTAGCCATTCTGCTGACTTTCCTTAGGGATAGGTAACTATGTTTAATCTGTGCATTGTTATTAGTCTTTTGTTTTTCAGGTACAAACTGCTACTGTTCTAATACTGCTGATTGTTTGATAGTGCCATGGTTAGATGTTTTCCAAATCAGTGTTACTAAAACTTTTGCATGAAGTCCAACATGCTAATGTGAGGTTAGTGAGGTGTTTCCTTATGCCAATGAATTGCTGTTAATTTGCTTTCTGAACAAATATATTGTATGTCTCTTTCTCAAAAATTGCTGCTATTAATGAGCATTTTCGCTGTTGAGATTGGCGTTCTTGGTGCTTTGTTCAAGTTAAGATGCTTTAGGATATATGGCTAGCCTGTGATGTTTCTTTATCTTTATCATTTGATAAGGAAATACTCCTTTAAGTTGATACCATTGGTGTGGTTATTTGTGGCCAAATTGGTCATGGTGCGTCCTTTACTGACTCTCTGTTGTTGATAAATTGTTTATTATTGATGTGTGTTACAACACCCTACAATATTAATTTAAATAAGTCAAAAGGTTCATCGACCATAAGCAAGGGCGAATGCACACTATTTTTCAACAAAATAGATAGGCCAAGGCCACAATAACACTAGCAATATACCTGCCTAAAAGGCTAGTAGGCCAACACGGAGTTCGTGAGCATGCAAAGAAACCCAGACAGTGGTTAAATAGCCATACATTTTGCAGCAAACAACTGGAGCTGCATAATTATTTGTTCTCTGTTCCTTGACTGCCAAAAGGCATATGGCCATCATTCCGTATTTTCCTTTTGCTGAGTGCTGAGAATGATAACAACTGTAAACAGCCTGATGACTAATCATAATCTTTACTGCTTGCTGTAGTGCAGTGTGTAATAAGTGTTATGGTAACCTCACAGAGACAATATGGATGTCAAGTCTTTATTAGTTCTTTACTGTACTGTTTGTTGTGGTTGTCTGTAGAATGTAAAAATTAACCACCTGTATTATGGTTTAATCTCTTTATCTCCATATTGGCTACCCCCATATCTGTTCCTATTTTAAAATGGTTATGTAGAGAACAGCATATTTGAGACGTAAGGGGAGCAGACATTAGTCCTTGAAACAAAGTTCCTGAAAATGTCTTAGTTATGAAACATGTCTTCAGTTAGTTAGCCTCAGACCCCATAAGATTCTGGTGCTCTCATTGTAGAGATGAAATGAAAACAAGACAAGAGTGAGGCATAACTTGAGCTAAAAAGCCAGCTCCCCACTTGAGAAAAAATTAAACCTTAAAGGATTTCACGTCCTTACGAGGAGTGTGGAAGCTGGGAGTACAAGCCTTGATCTAGTTTTAAGGCGTTGGGTCCAAAGGTTATTTAATTTCCAAGTGATGGAAATGGGTGGTAACTCATGTCAGAATGTACGGACCCCATTCCATCAATATGTTCGTTTTTTATAAATCTCTGGCATGTAGCAGGCTTTTCACATTTATTTATCCTATTGCTGGTAGGCTTCCAACCAAACTCAATGAGGACAGAAAGTGCTTTATAAATTTACATGGACATACATAGTAAAATCTCATATTCTATTCCCACATAGAATATTAGTCCTTCCATTATATTTGAAATCATTTTCAGTTTAAAGGGAATTATGCTCCCCAAACCAAAGATAAAACCGACTGACAGCCCCAAGGTATGCTAAGATATGCAAACATGGTTCCCCAGAAGCTTAGTTCATGATTGAACACAAGCTATGAAAGATAACAAAATAAATGGCATTGCTGATGACATCAATGGCAAAATGACATGCAATGTCATCAATGCCATTCGTTATTGTGCATTACATATTACATTAAAGGAAGATCAATTCTGCAGTACCAATCAGAGTCAAAAGAGAAAATTCCCAAAACAAGACAGATCTTCAGTGCCTGAGTAAGTAGATGTTGTCATAGAGATTGTTTACACCAATGGCTGCAAATGTGCTGATAGATGGACCTCATGTAAATTGCCTAATTATGCACAGAGTAACTACAATATAACAGTTGCACATAAGTTACTTTCAAAGGAAACAGTCAGAAGGATAGCTGTAAATACAGACATAAGCCTGCATTCCCGTAGTAGATAAAACAGATACAAATTGATAAGGGAGTAACACACTGAAGAAAAAGATATACCCATTCTAGGAAATTGGTTGTTGATTGCCTGGGGTGTGAGCCCAGGTCAAATAGCGATCATAATACTTGTCAGGTGTAAGGCACAAGCAAACCCCAAATTAATCTGTACTCACCCCCCCCCTCAGGTGGTTTTCCACAGAGCAGTCAGGCTTAACTTACAGGCAATGTGTAAAGTATTTGTGCAAAATCTTCAAACTGTGCCACATCAAAAAAGGGGTCCACAACATTATTAAGTAGAGTGATACTTAATAACTAAAACGAGACCAAAACAACAAAAAACCAAATAGTAGAACTGGAGATATTTAATTTTAAAGTTTTCATAGAAAATAGCACCAAAAATATTTAAGCACCAAGTGTGAATATCTGGTCATTCTAGACCAGGATAAAGTTAAAAGTTCAGGGTGATCTTGATGAAGATAGGGCCAGCTACAGGGACACAGTTAGGCCCACTGAACAGTGTACCTTAACTCTTGGTTGGGAAGTGTTAAGTGGATCGGTGTCTTAGATGCATTGCGCAGCTGCAGCAATGCATCGGTTCTGAGGCTGTGGTGCGAGGTCCTGTTGCATTGATGTCAAGGATTCCATCAACAAGGACTTGCACTGGAATTCCATTGCCGGGAATGTGTAATGCAGTTGGGGACAATGTGCCGGTTTCAAGGTGCTGTGATGCTGCAGTGCTGATTTCGGCATCCTCATTGAAGCAGCTGTCGTAGAAAGATGTGAGGGCCTGTGTTGAGAATGTGTCCGCAACAGCAGTTCAGAAGGTGATGAAAGTCTTTGTGACAGGTCCAATCCACACACTAGTGGAGATGCATCAGTTCTGCACAGGGTTGTGCTGTGAAGCAAAGGGGATGTGTCAGTTCTGCTGGATCCACAAAGGCCAGCAAAGAACCTTAAGACCACTTTCAAAGATCTAGGATTGGGATGGCACCACTTGGCAGGGAAGACTCGCAGATGGCAGAGGCCAGGTGCAGCTTCAAGGTTTTTGGAAGACTGTTACATCGCTGAGGCGTCAGATCAGGAGGCTATCCAACTAGCCATTGGACTTACTCTGGGTTCTGGGATCAAGCGATGCAGGTCCAGTCCTTTTTACCCAGGGAAGAGGACAGCAGGAAGTGGGTCAGCACAACATATCAAGAGTCCAGTAGAGTGCCAGTCCTTCAGCAGCACAACAATCCTTGTTCCCGGGAGAGTATCCTCAGGTCCAGAAGTGTACTGAAGTGGTGGTGTTTGAGGTCCTGTATTTGTACTCAGCTGTGTCTTTAATATGGAGGAGAGGCTTCTAGAGGCATACCTGTGAGGTGCACAGGTGCCCTGCCTTCCTGGCCCCGGCTCCAGACTAACTTCAGAGGGTATACAGTCCTTTGGGTGGGCACAAAACACAACATATTCTGGTGTAAGTGAGGCAGGGCCCAGTTGCTCCCTCCCATCCTGCCAGTGATGGCCCATCCAGTCACACCATAGCTCCCATTGTATGTGGCTGTCTAGGAGGAATACACAACGCCTAACTGCCAACTACCCACAGTCATGTGGCCAGAGACAGGCTGCAGGCACTAAATAGCTAAGGCAAGATGATGCAAACTTTCTAAATGATACATTTTCAGAAGGGTAATTTAAAATCCCACTTCACCATAAGTTAGGATCCCAGAGACATCAAACATGAACAGTTATTGTCTCCCATTTGTACATTACACTTATAAAATGTAATAAAGCAACTCCAATGTTAACCTATGGGAGAGATAGGCCTTTCTGCAGTGAAAAATGAATTTAAGAGTTTTTCACTACCAGGACATGCAAAACGTAAACATACATGTCCTATTTTTTAAATTCTCCACACCCTGGCCTCTGGCCTGTCCAGGGCTTACTTCAAGGATGATTTAAAAGTATTAAAAAGAAAGGTGTGGGCCTGGCAGAATGTTTATTTTGCTAGGGAAAAATGTCAGTTTAGAACTGCACACAGAGATTCCGCAATGGCTGGCCTGAGACATGTTTAGAGGGCTACTTGAGTCAGTGGTACAGCCAATGCTGCAAGCCCACTAGTAGCATTTCATTTGCGGGCCCTGGGTATATGTAGTATCACTTTACTAGGGACTTCTAAGTAAATTCTTTATGCCAATTAGGTCTAAGCCAATATGACAATAGTTAGAGGAGAGAGCACAAGCACTTTAGCACTGGGTAGCAGTGGTAAAGTGTGCAGAGTCCTAATGCCATCATAAACAAGATCAGAAAAAAATGGAGGAGGAAGGGAAAAAGTTGGGGAAATACCACCCTAAGGCTGACAGGTCTAACACTGTATAGAATCCTGAAATATCACTATCAGCAACTAGAAATCCTCCCTGAGAGAAAATGCCAGTTACAGATAAACTAACATATAACAGATATTCCCCCAAAAAATCTAATTGCAAGGCTGCAAAACTGTTGTACTCCAATAATCATCATTGAAGACATTACAGACCAAATTGTTTTTGAAATTACACCTACAGGTACAATGACAGATATTAAAACTGTTATTATTTTGCAGTACTACACTGAACAAGTTGAACTCCTGTAGAATATGAAAACTAGTTACTATGGTTAAAAGTAAAAAATATATGTTCTTGTCTTCCGCCTGTTTTATTATTTAATGATGTCAACGCTGATGTCAAATTTGTAAAAAATTTCCCTAATTTTCGATGAATTGTATACTTCTTCCAAATGGGAAATGTAGATTAGTGTTAAAAATGGGGCATTTAGATGGTAGTGGTTTTCACCCTGTTCAAGTAGGGACCCTCACTCTAGTCAGGGTAAGGGTGTCACACAGCTAAGATAACCCCTGCTCACCCCCTTGGTAGCTTCGCACGAGCAGTCTGGCTTATTTCAGAGTCAATGTGTAAAGTCTTCATACACACACAGAGCAGCACAGTAAAAACATCACAAAAGTAATCCACACCATTTTAGAAGTTTAAAACAATAGCCAATAATATTCTGAGTAGAACAAGACCAAAACGTCAAACAACAAAAATCCAACATACACAAGTAAAGATACACATTTTCAAATATTAAGGGGGTCATTATGAACACGGCAGTTTTCACCACCTTGTTCATGCTGGCGGTCTGTCTATCCACCGCCAGCCCCTCTGGGAGCCCGCGGGCCGTATTATAAACATTCTGCTGGGCCGGCGGGTGGAAACATTGTTTCCGCCCGCCGGCCCAGCAGAATGCCTGGCCAGGATATTGCCGGTGGCTCCATCATGCGGCGGGTGCAGCTGCACCCATTGCGCAGACCAGTGCGATGGGGCACTGCACAGGGGCCCCTCAAGGGGGCCCCTGAACACCCGTTCCGCCAGCCTTTCCCACCAGGGAAAGGCTAGTGGAAATGGGATCATTATCCGAGGGGCAGCAGCGCTGCCCTATCGGATAATGATGCCGTCCACGGCCAGGCTGCCTGTCGGAGGCAGCCTGGTGGTGCAGGAGTGCCACCTATGGCGGCCCTCCCTGTCATCATTATGTGGCAATCTGGGCCGCCATGTCGGATGGCGGGATTTCCGGCCACCACCAGCATGGCGGCCCAGACTGCCAAGTTTATAATGAGGGCCTAAATCTTAGTATAGCTCTAACAAATGCAATAGCTCCAACTGGGGCTATCATGGCATCTTGAAAGAGTCATTCCCAATGGTCTGACACCACTCGTAAGGGAGTGCGGGTCTGTCACAGAGTCGCACGGACCCCAGGTACAGTACCTTGGGAAACAAACATTTGCAGGGAAGTGAGGTGGTGCTGGAGCTGGTGTGGTCTTGGTTCCTTATTGCTACCCAGGAGTTGAAGCATTGGTTCTTTACTGCTAGTCAAGGGAGGTGAGGCTTTGGTTCCTTACAGTTGCAGGGAGGGTGATGTGGCATTGATGGTGAGGCATCTGTTCCTTACGACCCAGCGGGGTTTAGGAATCCAGCAGGTCAAGATGCGAGGCGTCCACTTTGCAGCATCACAATCACACCACAGGGCCACATGTGCTGCAGCAGAGTCGCATGTCACGGGCATTGGTGACACTGCACTCAGGACTACGCTGTGCCAGGTCTTTGAAGGCGCTGCAGTGATGTCTGGCCTGCGGCATCATTCGCAGTCAGTGCACTCAGCAGGGACCACAGCTCTGGTGCAGGCAGCGGCACAAAGTTGGACAGCGCCACCAGTTCCAAAGTCGCTTTGGAGTCGCTGTGCTTGGTTTCTTCTTTGTTGCACATGAACTCACACCAAAGGGCCGAGGGACTGGAATTGGCACCACTTGGAAAGCCAAGACCCTCAGCAAGAGGTGCTGGCAGATGAAGTCTTTGATGTCCCTGAGACTTCTTAAGAGGAGACAAGGTCAGTCCAAGTCCTTGGAGAACTTTTGGAAGCAGGATGTAAGATGCAGAGTCCAGTCCTTTCACTCCTATAACAGAAGCAGCAAGCAGCAGTCCAGCACAGCAAAGCAACAGGCAGAGTGGCAGTCCATCCTACAGCATCCATCTCCTCTTCCGGACAGAATGTCTTCAGTCCAGAAGAATTCTAACTTTGTGGGGTCAGAGGCCCAGTACTTATACCCATTTCTGTCTTTGAAGTAGTCAGACTTCAAAGAAAATTCTTTGCAGTGCACAAGACCCTCCCTTACTTGCCATGGCTCCGCACTCACTCCAGGAGACTGGAGACTGCTTTGTGTAATGGTAGGCACAGCCATATTCAGGTGCAAGTGTCAGATCCTCCCACTACTCTAGCTCGGGAAGACCTTTCAGGATATGCAGGACACACCCCAGCTCCCTTTGTGTGACTGTCTAGAGTGAATTTGCAAACAGCCCAACTGCCACCCGGATGTGAATTCCACTGACAGGCAGAGGCACAGAATTGTTTAAGTCAGAAAATGCCCACTATCTAAAAGGGGTGATATTCAAACTTACAATTTAAAGACCAACTTTACCAAAAGATATATTTTGAAATTGTGAGACCCCAAACTCCACATCTCTAACTGTTCCCAATAACACTTCTAAGATATTTGAAAGCATGATACTCTCAGGGAGAATAGCCCCTGCAAAAGTAAAAACGAATTTAGCAGTATTTCATTATCAGGACATGGTAAGCACACCTGTGCATATCCTACCTTTCAAATACACTGCACACTGTCCATGGGGCTGCTTTGGGCCTACCTTAAGGGTGACTTACATGTAGTAAAAGGGACAGTCTGGGCCTGGCAAGTGGGAGCACATGCCAGGTCGAAATGGCACTTTAAAACTGCCCACACAGATCTAAGATATGTCTACATGGCTACTCATGTGGGTGGCACAATCAGTGCTGCAGGCCAACCAAAGACATTTGTTTTACATGTCCTGGGCACACATCTTGCACTTCTGTAGGGACTTACTAGTAAATCAGATATATCAATCATAGAGAAACCAATCAATACCTTTTATACAGAGCGCATATGCACTTTGACACTGGTTAGATGTGGCAAAGTGTCCTGAATCCTAAAGCCAACAAAAACAGGTAAAAGAAAATAGGAGGAAGAAGGCCAGGTCCAACACAACGCCTTTCCAGCCTAAAGCCAGTGTAGACCAATCAATACCGTGTGAACTTCCCGGTTTAGGGCAATAGAACATGGACCCTGGCCCTCAACAGCAGAATTCCAGTTCTATGCCTCTCTGAACCCAGTTGGATTTATCTGTCCATAATCTCAGGGCCTATTACGGTAACACATGGGGAACCCTTCTTCTCACCTGTGGACCCCACCTGTATAGCACCTAATCCTACTTTGCACACAGATGTATTCCAGTAGGCAGACAGTACCAGCATGGCCAACTTAGTGGTGTGGCCTGTTCCACCCTTGGGGCGTGAATCCTGCCCCCAACCCAATGGAAATTCTGTCCACAAGGACAGCAACCCACAGTGGCCACTAACATCTGTCAGTGATGAGAGCCACACCTCAGCCCTTCCAGGGCTCTCTAAGGAGTGGGGGAGGGGGCAGTAGCCCCAGGTGACTGGCACCCTTTGTTCACTCCCCCCCCATGAGTTCAGGGGTGGTATTGTGAGACTGGTTCTCCAGCACAGTGTCTGTACCCTAGGGCCAGACAGGAGTCAGCTGTGAGTCACCCCCCTCCCCCCCACAGCTCCCCTTCTCGGGACTCTGTACCCTCCTTTTTGGAGTGGTTCCCTCAGAATCCAAAAAGTCAAGGTACTTGTGGCAGTTGTCCTGCACAATTCTCCCATCAGTTCAGGAGTGCTATCCTGCAATTAGTCCCCCAACCCAGGGTCTGTACTCTTAGGCTGAGCATGTATCTGGCAAGCCAGGAATACCAGGGTAGTACAACCACACCCAGGGATACACATTCTGCATATGTTATGTGAGAGTCTGCCTGGCATAGGTCTCTCATCCTCTGTCCATCTGACAGAGCATCAAGCTCTTCCAAGCCGAGGCCAAAGAGGCGTCACCAGGGTAATTCCTGGGGTTCTGTGATGTCAGAGCTGGCAACCCCTGACCCACTGGTCCTACCACTGGGGACTGTCTCCCTCTCTCACTCCTCCATCTGGGCTTCTGCGCCCTCCTCTCTGGAGGGGTGCTGGCAGATACCAGAACTGGTGGGACGCTTGTGACAGCCGCCCCCTCAAGTTCTCCTGGCACTATGGGACTCCCATCAGTGGATGGTCTCCTGGTACTGACCAGGTTCCCCCTGCCAGTTCCCCCTCTGAAAGTAATCCAAGCACTGGGGCTGAGAATAGGACACCCTGGGCCTCTGGCCACTCCTACCCTTCTCCTAGAAAGAATGTGGGGTCCTTCCCCCCACTACACTGGGACCTGTCTGGGGTCCTGCAGTGCTCCCCCTCACTCTGATAGGAAAAACCTGATCGACTCCCCTTAGGTTTACTCTCCAATGCTTCTTTGGCCCTCTGGCACTCACCAAGAGGTCTGCCTCCAGTAAAAGCTCCCTGGAATCAGGGAACTCACCCCCACCAGGGGTTGGCACATCTCTGGAAAGCTGTGACTGAACATCTGCTATCTAGCTATCAAATTATACAGCCCCTCACATGTCGTAACCATCTTAACCATCATAACCTTCACCCAACCATCCAGGCCCTTGAAAACAGTATTGGACTGCCCTTCAAACTCAACCTACCCTCCTCTGGGACAACCGCATACTCCCTAACGAGGGCTCCCTCTGTGGAGGTGCACCTCTCCCTGTCATTGCCTTCTAGAGCCAGGCAAGTATCCCTCCCACCACCAGGAATATGATTCCCCATGCCAGGTCCCCAATCCTTCTCAAGGACTCTGCACACCTCTGGAGAGACCTCATATGCCTGAGCCCATAGGGGTATGTCACCCCCCTCCTTAGAAACCAAGTCCCTGGGTATATCGACCTTTTCTTCTGGACTGGAATCAGTACTTTCGCTGCCACCATCTGAGCTGAACTCAGCCATTCTCTTTCAGCTCTCTCAACTTAAGCTCATTAACTAAAATAATTTCCTTTTCCACGGTTAAGGCCCTCCGCCTCAGAGTTCCTCTCCTATGCTAGGGCTGTGTCAGCCTCAGCTCCTCTCTCCTCTGCATCTGTACAAGCCAGCCACAGCTACAGGTCCATCTCAGCCTGTCTGTCCTTGAACTCCTTAGGGGTCAGGGTGTGAGAGGAGACACTGCTCCCAGCAGTAGATCCAGCAGGGGACTCCCTCTCTGTGGGGTCCCCTCTCTCCCCTGTAGCCTCTGCAAAGTCATTTTCCCCTCCTCTGCTTTTCCCTCACGGCCACTGCCCTCTTGAAATTCTGGTTTGGAATACTCCAGGAAGTTCCAATGCCTTCCACCCTTTACACTTCCAGAGGGATCTTCCCACTCAGATTCCTCCCCTGAGTCATCTGATGGTGTTTATACCCAGCATGTTTCCTCATACCAATACAGGGCTGTCTTAAGATCCCACCTTGTCGATCTCTTCACGGCCAGCCCCCTGTCCTTGCAGAAAACTCTTACCTCCTTCATAGTATGGATGTTTAGGTGCCAGAAATTAATTTCCATTCTGTCAAGTCTTCACAGGTGCAACAACCAAACAGACTTCTAAGTTGATCAAGATGAAGCAGGAGTAACTTTAGAAAAATGACCAATTGAGAGAAAAAGGAGAACGGTATAGTGGTACGCAATGGTCTGCGATATGGAAGCAGTGTACACCAATCACTGTATGTCAAGTACAAATACAATTCCTATCCCCACCACAGCTCACCAATGCTAGATATGGGGTCTCTAGTTGGCAGTGGTTTGCACCCTGCCCAGTTAGGGTCCCTCACTCTAGTCAGGGTAAGGGAGTCACACAGCTAGATAACCCCTGCTCACCACTTGGTAGCTTGGCACAAGCAGTCTGGCATATCTCAGAGACAATGAGTAAAGTGTTTATACACACACAGAGTAACACAGTGAAAACACCAGAAAATTACTCCACGCCAGTTTAGAAAAATAGCCAATATTCATTTGAGTAGAACAGAATAAAAATGACGAAAAACCAACATCCACAAGTAAAGATATGAATTTTCAAAGATTAAATCTTAGTAAAGTGCTTAGAAACACAACAGCTCAAACTGGGGCTATCACAGCATCTTGACAGAGTCATTCCCAATAGTCCGACGCCACTCGCAAGGGAGTGCAGGCCAGTCACAGAGTCACATGGACCTCAGGTACAGTACCTTGAAAAAGGATGAGGAAAAAAAGATTTTGCACTGAGTTGGGAGGTGAGGCATTGCTGGAGCCCATGCAGCGTCAGTTCCTTACTGTTACCAGGCAGGTTAAACATTGGTTCCTCACTGCTAGGCAGGGGATGTGATTTGTCATGTTCCTTATGTTTGCAGGGGAGGTGATGCGGCATTGGTGGCGAGCTGTCTGTTCCTTACGACCCAGTAGGGTCAATGAATCCAGAAGATCGAGGTGCAAGGCGTCCACTTTGTGATGTAATCACACCACGTGGCCACAGGGGCTGCAGCAGAATCGGAGCTGGGTGTCACAGGCTTCGGTTACACGGCACTCGAGACTCATGCTGTGGCAAGACTTCAGAGGCGCTCCAGCACCGTTGGGCCTGTGTTGTCAGTCACAGTCACTGCACTCAGCGGAAACCATGGCAGAGGTACGGGCGCCTGCTTCGGGGTCCTGTATTGGTGAGATCATGTATTCAAGGAATAAAATGCCCACTGCTGTATATTTAAAGGACATTGCAAGCCACCTCAGAGTTCTATCTCCTTATAAAGCAACTCAGCATTCGGCCTCTTTTCTATGGTTACAGAACTCCTCGTTGACTTGCAATATTCTTATAATGGAAGTTAGGTGGAACTTTATCCTATAAATTATAAGTATTATTATTTTAGTGAATGTAACGGAGGTTTCTTCATATGAGAGCTAAACTGTTAAGTTAAATGCTCTGCAAACGGTTGATGAAAATGAAACACTGCATTTTATGTACTCTTAAACAATGATAACTGACACTGACAGGCAATTTTCTGTGTTAAGTATGCTGCCCGACTGCATTCCGAACAACTATGTATTACTTGGATTTCTAGCATGTTTTTCTTTTCACATTGTGTCATTAATATTTAGAAATATAAATGTTTCCCCATCAATTTCCTTCTCCACGTCTGTCATTATTCTCACATTAAATCAATTTATCTTTAGGACATACGTATTCAAACGAGTTAACTGACAGATAGGGTACAATTATTATAAGTGCTGTCCAGCTCCTTTAAGTAAAAGCCTCGGAGAGAGCTATACACCAGTGGTTGGGCTCAGCATGGGGCCACTCTCCATTGCTGAACTTGAAGCTCATTCATTCCTAGTGTCCTCCAGCGAAAACGCAAGGTTGCAGTCGACATAAGGAAAGTCATTCATTCACTCAAAGCTTGGCTTCAGAAGCCTCATTACATAAAAATTATGCTTTACTAAACTTTATTTTAATTTACAAATACTCTGAGGTGTGTATTAGCAATAAAAAATCTCTGCGAAAGGACCATTAATCGGCAAGATAATTAACCGGGAGCGTTAGTGCCCTTCGATTCACCTCAGGCGTTTCAAATCCTTCAGTGGCCCTAATTCTGCTGTTAATGGCGCTTGGATGTTCAGTCCTGTGGTAATGATGACCTCAGTGCACCATTATTACGTTCAAACTGCATGGTGCAGTTCCGGCTTGCGTTCATATTGCACGTCAGAATAAGGAAATATATATTCACAGAACGGTATCTTCTTTCAGGACCTGTGTTGTGTCCGCAAGGACGTGACAATTAAAGTTCCGCGATTCATAGGGCTTTGCATGGACGGAGAAAGCTTCGTCACTTTTGTTGGCAAAACGGATCATGTCTGTTTTTTACTATTACGAAGTGACAGTTTATAACGTCTTGCAAAAGAGCTGCGTCTGCATGTGTCGCCCAGCAAATACAACCTGTTCCACTCGATTTGTGTTTTATTGAAAAAAATGTATCAATTTATGAGGAGACTTCAGTTATACTGTGAACATAACGGTATTAAAGATGACGATTGTTTCGTTAGGCAATACATTTGGAAAATTATTAAACAGAAACAACGAATAAAATCAGAAGAAATGAGCATTTAAAAATATTTTCCCCAACAGGGAACACCTCCCATGTCTCTATTTTCACTGCCTATGTTTTCAGTTGGCACTCTCGACTGTTTCCATTCAATGGCCTGCCTTGGTTTTTCGAACTGGACGTTTTCATCAATAAATGCCACCACTTTTCTCTGCCTATGTTTTCCCGTTCCTGTGCGTGGCTGAAAGCTGTCACTTTGCTTTTTTTTTACGTTGGATTTAAAGAGTGTAGAAGCATATTTAAAGCAAATCGTGCAGTTTTACGTGTTGTAGACCGCAGGGCTGTCTTTCATAGCAATTGCTAGGGGCGTAGTTTTGGGGAAGGGGATGTTTGGGGTGTGTGAGAAAGTCATCCTTTAGCCCTGTTCACGCCAAATGTGTCTGACTGATACTGGTGGTAATTGACTGTGACTGTGTCTCAGGCTGTGCTAAACAGGCCCAGGGCCAGCGCTCTGATTAGAAAGGTACATAGTAATTATATATATTGATATTTGGCAATGACAGACCCATGTAAGTCCCTAGATAATATAATAAGGCAAGCGGGATTCAAAATACCTATAAGCCCCTATTATATATTAGGGCAGGGAAGTTTAGAACCCAGTAGATCTCCTGCACTGGAATGTGCACTGCTTTGTTGCCTGCTGTCACTTTTAAAGGCAGCTTTGCTTTGCAGACTGTCTTTAAAAGTAAAATATATGCAAATTTGACTTTGGAATTAAAGGTACTTCCAAAGTGATAATCTACCTTAATTTTACACAAACATCACCCCTAAGGCCTCCCCTGGGTGCCACAGGGGTGGGTTACCATGTAACTATAAGAAGGACATTATAAAAGATGTTTTATATGCCCTGGTAAGGGGAAAATGCCCATTTCATTTTTCTTCATTGTAGCTACCTAGCTCTATGCTAACGTTGGAATATTTTATTTTTTAAGTGTAAATATTGCTAGGATGGAGCTGGAAATGTCAATCACTGACCCAAAAGATTGGTGATGATAAATCCAACAATTTGGCACTATTGAATTTATCATAACTACTGTGGAAAAGAAGATATAAGACTTTGTTTTCTATGAGCCAACATTTAGCCTGGTAGCAGACTTTCCTGATTGGTCAGCCTTAACAGAATTAGCCAGTCTGCTTATATGAGGTGATAAATGGCCTTCATAGAGCAGAGATTATCTGAGGGGGGAGGAGCTCTGCAGCCCCAGAGCACAGGCCAGAAAGGGGGCTGGGTAAATCAAACTGGGCTTCAAACAGAACAGGACAGAAAGGAATGACAGCCAGTTCTACCCCCTCGTCCTGTACTTTCCAGGTGGATGGCAGGCCAATGAATGGAATTTGCAGATGTTGTGGAGAGGGAGTGTTAATGGAAATTAGCCATACCAGTAAGTTGGTTTAGTAACTCTTACCCCTGTGGGGAGCAATCCTCCATTTCGGATTATAAACATACAGTGCTTTGTGGTACAAGAATATGCTACACTTTGGAGGAAAGTGCCATCTGTCCCTCAGACCATTAAATACATTTGTGAGAGCTGCATAGAAACTCAGATCTGCTGTCTGAGACTACACTGAGAATAAGACTGTCCTGCTGGAACCCTGGTCTGCACCCCAAAGGACTGCTCTCTGAAGGACTGCTCCTACCGCACACTGGGAACTACAGCCCTGAGGACTTTGCATTGCTTCCTAAAGGATTAAGGAGTGGACTCCTTGAAAGCGATAGGTCAACAGAGCTTCCCTGCACCATCTTCCACAAGAAGTCCCCAGCCTGGAGTGGTTCAAGTGGATTTCTAAGGATTTAGCCAAGTGCATAGTGGAGGTTGAAGGTCCAACCTTCCAAGGACCACCTCAGATCTTCTAGACCCT
The DNA here is from genome assembly GCF_031143425.1 of Pleurodeles waltl. Classification (NCBI taxonomy): domain Eukaryota; kingdom Metazoa; phylum Chordata; class Amphibia; order Caudata; family Salamandridae; genus Pleurodeles; species Pleurodeles waltl. Next base: position 420,555,904 of record NC_090438.1, read on the forward strand.
TGGATTTGTGTTTTGGACACGTTGAACCCTCAAGGGAAACTTCTTTAAGAAGTTCCAGAAGTTTGGCGAGGTTTGGAGCAACTTCTGGAAAAATCTCCATAAGTGGGACGACCCAGTGGCAGAGGCCTCCTGCTCAGTGTTTTCAAGCAGGGCTCTATTGCGGTTGGCCTCAAATTGTGACTTGGTCCCATCTAGCGCAACCAGATGTCCGAGGTTGGCAGTAGAAAGTACATTTCTTTGATTTAATCTCTAAAAATTCATATCTCCGTTTCCCTGTATTGGATTTTTGTCATTGTGCTGTCATTTTAATGATAAAAATATTTCTTATTTTTATAAATTGGTGTGGGATTTGTAGTGTGTGTTGTGTCTTACTTATTTAATGTATTGGTGTATTTAAATGCTTTCCATACTTGTCTACTAATTTAAGCCTGCCTGCTCACAGCCAGCTACCAAGGGTTGAGGCAAGGGATAACATTTGATGACCTTAACTGGACCTTATGTTAGGATGGTAGCCTTATTGCTAGTGATCCCTACTTATAATCCATCCTCCAACAGGGTGTAACAATCTCCCTAAAAATGTATTCTGTAGTAAGTAGTTGGGTACAAGGTTTCTTGTTCAGGTATGAAGGCCCGTATTTATACTCCGCTTGCGCCGAATTAGCGTCATTTTTTTCAACGCAAATTCGGCGCAAAACTAACGCCATATTTATACTTTGGCGTTAGACGCGTCTAGCGCCAAAGTATGGGCAAATAGCGTCATTTTTTAGCGTGAACGCCTTCCTTGCGTTAATGAGATGCAAGGAAGGCGTTCCCGTCTAAAAAAATGACGGCGACGCAAATGCGTCGTATTTATACTCCCGGGCAAAAATCACGCCCGGGAGTTGGCGGGTCAAAAAACCCCGCATTTGCGCCACTATTTAACGCCTGGGTCAGGGTAGGCGTTAAGGGGCCTGTGGGCTCAAAATGAGCCCACAGGTGCCCTCCCCTGCCCCCAGGGACCCCCCTGCCGCCCCTGCCCACCCCAGGAGGACACCCAAGGATGGAGGGACCCACCCCAGGGACATTCAGGTAAGTTCAGGTAAGTATAATTTTCTATATTTTTTAAAAAAATTTGGTGGAATAGGGGGGCCTTATTTGTGCCCCCCTACATGCCACTATGCCCAATGGCCATGCCCAGGGGACATAAGTCCCCTGGGCATGGCCATTGGGCAAGGGGGCATGACTCCTGTCTTTACTAAGACAGGAGTCATTTAAATGGCGTCTGGGCGTAGAAAAAAATGGCGCAAATCGGGTTGAGGCGATTTTTTTGCCTCAACCTGACTTGCCCCATTTTAAGACGCCCTAACACCATTTTCCCCCTACGCCGGCGCTGCCTGGTCTACGTGGTTTTTTTCCACGCACACCAGGCAGCGCCGGTCTGCTAGCGCCAGCTAACGCCATTCCATAAATACGGCGCCCGCATGGCGCTTCAGAATGGCGTTTGACGGCGCTAAATTTTTTGACGCTAAACTGCGTTAGCGCAGTTTAGCGTCAAAAAGTATAAATATGGGCCGAAGTGTCTGTCAGATTTCACATGGGATTTTCACATGCCCACATAGACAAACACACACAGACTCTCGCTCTCTCATCTCTGTTTTGAAAGCCTTACATTATGTTGATTAATTAACAATCCACCCTCCTCTCTCTTTCTACTGCCCCTTCAAGCCCACCCAATGCCTTCCTTGTCAGATTGTGTGTTTTAACAAGATATCACAGCATGACTGTTGGGAAATCTAAAGTTCACCCCACACCCGCCCCCAATCTTATTGACCAAGCTATTCCCGGACAATTGTACATTTTGATTTGTATGTTCAGTGCCTCATTTTTGTACAATCTTACTCATTTTTAAAATTCACAGAAGTTTCCAAGGGTATATTTGGAAAGCTGTTAGGGTCCCAGGATTCAGCTACATTTCAGAACAAAATGTAATGAGCTGCATTTGAAGGCAGTTCTTTATTTACAATAGTGCTTAATACGAAAACACACTCCCATCAGTGCAATGCACTGTCATTATTTTTGTTAGCAGACAATAATTTTCTCAATGGAGAAGCCCAGTACTTTGAACCTTTTGAACTTTGAAGATGTACCCTCTCTGGAGGCAGATTTACTCTTGTTCCAGGCAGGAGAAAACCTTTTTAGGGTGAGATTGACAGTGCTGCTGTCTACTATATGTATTGTCACAAATTCTTAAAACCAAACATAAAGTGGGGTTTGACTCTGTCCACAGGATTAATAATCTCTCACCCAATGGTATTGTCTATTTGGTGTATTTTTCTGCCTTAATAAGTTGCATCCATTGGAATGCAACAGGGACTATTTTACTTCTAAAAATGTATGATAATCATCACACTGTTTGTGAATTCTATACAAAAAGAAATCTTCATTTGCTACTTTTTTCTAGCATTATCAAAGCCATGTAATCTTAAGTGGCGAACAGCATTTGTGCTTGTCACACATGAAACTGTTTTTTTTTTTAATACAGTGTTAATGTGACTGCAACATTAAAGTGAGACCTGTTAGCTTTGCTAAAGTTTGATTATAATTTGCAGAATTGGAATGGGTTGTGAAAATATATGCCATTACCCATAAAAACCCACAAGAGAACTTATTCATGAGTAATATTACACCATATTAACGTATGGATGAATTAATGAATCTCTTTAAGACATGTACTAATATTAGTATTTGTGATTACCAAATAGCACACCTTTGTGAATCGCTAGTTGGTAACCACAACAATAATGTACTAAAGTGTGTTTGTTGTACCTGGCCTTTTTTGCAGGGCTATCCCCAAATTGTTTGCCTTCCTCCTATTTTTTCTGACCTGTTTTTGTTGGCTTTAGGAATCTGGGCACTTTACCACTGCTAACCACTGATAATGTGCATATGCTCTCTGTCTACATTTTACTGGTGACTTGGTTCTTCATGATTGGCATATTCGATTTACTTGTAAGTCCCTAGTATAGTGCATCATGTGTGCACAGGGCCTGTAAATCAAATACTACTAGTGAGCCTGCAGCACTGATTGTGTCACCCACATGAGAAGCCCTGTAAACATGTCTCAGACCTTTCACTGCAGTGTGTGTGTGGGCAGGTTTAACCTATATTTAGACCTGGCTAATGCACCCACTTGCCAGTCCCAAACCTTCCCTTTTTCTACATGTAGGGCACCCCTAAGTTTGCCCCACAGCAGCCCCATGGGTAGGGTGCAATGTATTTAAATCTAGGGTATGTACAAAGTGTGCTTTACGTGTCCTGATAGCGAAATACTACTAAATTTGTTTTTCACTATTGCAACAACTATCTCTTCCTTCGGGTAACATGAGGATTGCCTTGAAATATCTTTTAAGTGTGATTTCCCATTGAGAGCAAATAGAGATTTGGAGTTTAGGGTGTCTGAACTCACAATTCAAAAATATGTCTGTTGGTGAAGTTGGTTTGGAATTGTAAGTTTGAAAATGCCACTTTTAGAAAATGGGTATTTTCTTGCTAACCATTCTGTTCCTCTGCCTGTCTGTGGAATACACATCTGGATCAGGGTGACAGTTCGGCTGTTTGTGAATTCACTCTGGACCATCACACAAAGGGAGGTCAGATGTGCCCTACATATCCTGAATGGTCTTCCTGACCTACAGTGGTGAGAGGAGCTGACATTTACACCTGTCCTTACACAAAACAGTCCCCAACCTCCTAGAGTGTGTCTGGGGCAAGGGCGGAAAAGGCAGGGTCTTGTGCACTACAAAGACTTTTCTTTGACGTTTGACTAATTCAAAGGCAGAAATTGGTGTAAGTACTGGACTTCTGACCCCACAAAGTTAGAATTCTTCAGGACTGAAGACATTCTGCCTGGAAGAACAAGAGGATGCTGTAGGAGGAATTGCCACTCTGCTGGTTGCTTTGCTGTGCAGGCCTGCTGCTTCTGTCCTGAGAGTGAAAGGACTGGACTTTGCTTTCTACGTCCTGCTTCCAAAGGTTCTCCAAGAGAATGGAATGAGTTTGCCTCCTGTTAGAAGTCTCAGGAACACTAAATACTCCATCTCCAGCACCTGGGCTCCTCTGCTGAGAGCCCTGCCCTACCAAGTTGTGCAAATCTAGTCTGGGTCCTTGAAGGAGGTTTTGGTGCTACAAAGCAAAACTCCACACATAGACTCACGGTGTAATTTTATACCGATGCATTGTTGGAAGGATTTGAAGCAGCACCACTGTCTGCACTGGAGCATGGTCCCCGCTTGATGCCACAACCATGGTTTTCAACACAGGTGCCAGCTTTATGTCCCAGCTCATAAGAAAAACCACCACTGCATGTGTTCGGAGCACCCCATCAGTGAAGTCCATGACGCACCACCCTGACTCTGACAAAGCACCTGCTTCATCACTGTGAGATCAAGGAATTGTGGCTTGACTTCTGACACATCACTGATGTATTGTCCCTGGGTGCCATTTTCATAGCCGACACCTCAGTAAGGAGCCAACACTTCATGCTGCAATTAATCCATTATCTCCCCTGTAGCAGTAAAGAATCAACACATCACCTTCCCTGCCTAGCAGTAAGGAACCAATGCATTGCCCCTCTGCAACAGTAAGGAACCAGCACATGTCTTGCTCTTTCAATGCATCACCTCTCCTGCGGCCCACATCGTCGTTGTTTTTGACGCATTTCAAGTACTTTGGCTCAACCAAGCACTTCATTGATTTCAGGGAACTACAATTGTATTTAATCTTTTAAAAGTGATATCTTTGCTTGTGTATGTTGGATTTTTGTCATTTTGGTCTTGTGTTACTCAGATAGATATTGGCTATGTGTCTAAACTGGTGTGGAGTCCATTTGTAGTGTTTCACTTCAATACTCTGCGTGTGTTTACAAATAATTCACACATTGCCTCTAAGATAAGCCAGACTGCTCAAGCTAAGCTACTAAGGGGGCGATCAGGGGTTGTCTTAGCTGTGTGTCTCCCTTCCGCTGACTAGAGGGAGGGTCCCTACTAGAACAGGGTGAAAACCACTGCCCACTACAGACCCCATTTCTAACAGTGTTTAAAATGTTTAGCAATTCCCAGTGGGTTGCAAATAAACCTACCTCATGCAAATTAATGAGATAGGTCTGAGTTTGCGACCAGGAATCGGCAGACCACCATGTCTGTGACAGCTTATAAATAAAGCTACCTTTCATTTTTAAAGTAGCCCACTTTCCTTAGAGGAAAATGGGATGCGTGTCAAAGAGAAAATGCAAACGTTTTCATTTAATTTTTTAATAGTAGACGGTGGTCCATGTGACCACTACCTGCTCCTAAAAAAGTATTATTGCAATCATTCTCAAAAGGGACACCTTCCCATTAGCGAATGGGATACCACAATCTTTAAGTTGATGGGAAAATGCACATCTTTTGTGACCGCATTTCGGTTGCAAAACATTTGTACATACCAATGCGAAAAGGTATTAGGAAGGGAAACCCTAAACACACCACTTCCAAATACCGATTCACAATCCCAAACAAGTTACTGAATCACAATTTGGGCTTGATACATACAAACATGCTTGTTTGCATTCACGAAAGGCCCGATTCTGTGAATCGGGCCATTAGCAAATGCAAAAGAGCTTCATGCATCTGGCCCCAAGAATGTTAATCTATATTATTTGCATCACAGAGGTCAACTTTTATTTGCAAGTCAATCCATTTTGTCATGTTAATTCACAAAATGCACAATGGCTTTCTCATTTAGGCTCCTTGAGTTTTTTGCAAAATAAGGGCCTCATTACGAGTTGGTAGAAGGATACCACTGTTGCTTTTCAGTGGTCTTCCTGAACCATTGCCTTGACAGTCCACTCGCCTGATTACGATCCTGTTGGGAATTTGGCTATAAGACCGCTGATGGGTCTCTGCCACTGCTGAGACTTCTGTTAGCGCGTCAATGGTGGGAAAGCCAGAGGCGTTTCTGGGAGATAGTTCTGCCAAGGTTTCTGCTTTTTGGATTAGGACCTCCCTTTCCGTAGAGCTTTTCCTGGCCTGGACACAGTCATACAAAAGTAGGCAGAAAGGCACAAAAAGAGTTGATCACGCACAATTTTTTGGGGTCCCACTTCAGAGTCTGTGTCGGACACCATTACCCAGGTCCATCCTGTGCTGCTGCCACCTGACCACGAGGCTCTGCAGCCCCGTTGTCACCAGAATCTAAGGTAGGCTTCAGCGTCACTCGTCCTATGTAATGCATGGCAACAGTTTGTCATATTTAACACGCAATAAAAAAATAAAGTACACATAACTACAAACACACTTCGACACATACACAACATATGCATGTATTTTCTGATTACAGACGTGTAATTACCTATCTTTCCAGCAGCAAAATGCCACTCCTTTGGGACTGTGCCACCAAGAAACTGCCAGCCCATTGGGAACATTGTAATATACCACAGCCTGCAGACCGCCGACTCTGCGGGACCGCTGTCGTAGCGGTATGGAGGTGAGACAGCCAAACTCATAATCGGTCCCCAGAGTTTTTGCAGAAATACACGTTTTAATTGTTAATTCATGATGAAAACAGGATGCCATTTTATTAAAAACCTATTGATCCTTCAATTGAAGATAAATTTTTCAAATATTGAAGGGGAAAGACACAAAAACCTCCGTCATCCTAGCTTGTCAGAAGTGGAGAGCCTCTTTATCATTTTTACTGGGCAGTTACTTTTGAAATCATTCCTTTTTAGGACAGAATTCGGTGCTTCAATGGTTGACCTTCAGTATTAAGTCAGAACTCTTTCCACATCAACCTTTGATCCTGGCTCTCCTGACGGGGACGTGTGGCAGACACCTCCTACATCTAATTCACTGCCCCTCACATGTCTTTGGACCAGAGCGCGCTGTCCTTTTTTTTCGGCTCTTTCTCATCCCTTGGAACATGCTGCACAATTTCCATCCCTTCATTCTGGCTCAGAAGCATATCTGACACTTTATTACAGGCCTCCTGCGCCAGATAATAGTCCAATTGATGGTACGTGACACAGCAGCTTAAATTCCAAAGCCGCCGCCTCGTGCTATAACCGCTGTCACTTTCACTTTTTAAACCTTCCCCTCTGGTAATGATTTCCTTTCCTTGTTGCTGTTTTAATTCCTTTGTGTCATGTTTCCTTAAGATATTATAAGGACGTGAATTCAAATGGGTACATGTGGATATTCATCCTAAAGCCATTTATTCTGTCATACACACGAGGGCAGTACAACACGATACAACAAAACAAATATACAAATAAATAGCTTTAAATGAAGTAAATATATTTTTAAAACCCAGCAGTTGAGTATAAGTAAAACACCTAGTGCAATATATTTATTGGTACCCTTTAATGCTGACGAAAATATGCTCTATTCCACTTTAGCCTTGTAAACCGAAACTCAGCCCAAGTTGTAAGCGCAGAAATACATTGACTTATATACTAAAGTAACATTAAGCAGACAGCTGCGTTCGAAAACTGTAGTAGTTTGCAGGGTTGCGAAAAAACACCTGTTTATACTTCTTTGTGTCTTTTCTTTGTTAAAAAAATATTTGTGCCCCCAAATTTCTTTGTAGATTAAAAAAAAATGTTACTTTTACCAAGTGAAAGCAAGGTTAGGAAAACATGCTTCGTTCGACAGAAAACAAAACTTTGCTGGTATCTCCACAACATTGTTAGGTTTCGAAAATACAATGCATTACATTTTTTTTTCTTTTGTCGTTCCAAAATAATAACACGTGATAAATAGCACCGTTATGGATTACTATCTATCAAAATTAATCGGACTGATGTTAATATGATCTTTTTAGAAAATAATAGTCCATCTTTACACGAGTTAGCTATTGCTTTATCTAAACACGTTTAGAACAAGTGTCAGCTGATGAGCTGTCTGAAGGACAGTAATCCTGTTATTCATGTCAGCCTTCCTAACTCATACATGGTTCCCATGCAGTTATACAGAAAGATGTCTCATGAGTGATGTTCACTCTTAGTTTTACCTAAACGTAACCCAGCTTTTGCTTAAAGCATCGAAGATTGGCAAGATATCATGCTCTATCACTCTGTGGAAATGACAAAAGGTAAATATTTATTGCCTCAGTTTGGAGAAGTAACACAATGAAAAATAATAGCCTCATGACCAGTTGAGGCTTGCTGGGGTTATAGGGAGATTGGCGGGGAGGATACGGGGAGGGAGGGAGAATATTAATAAATGAAAATAAATAAATTTAAAAAAACGAATCTCCGCTCCACGCTGCTGCTCCTCTGTTGTAAGCAGGCTGCAGGCACAGGCTTCCAGCCTGCCCTGCGGCCAATCCTGACGCTGCTCAGAGCAGAGTTAGGATTAGCTCCGAGCGCCCAGGCAGACTTGGAGCCTGGGCCTCCACTCTTCAGCCCGGCAACACAGTGCCGGGTTGGAGAGAGCCTACTGCGCATGTGTGTTTGGCCGGCCCTAGATGGCCAGCCAAACATACATGCGCACTGAGGGGAGCACTCGGTGCAATCCCCTCACTGCTCGTCACCCTCAAGGCCCCACACCTTTCACAACAAAAGCATAATAAACATAGGTTATTATCCTTTCATTGTAAAAGGTTTGCATCTTCAGCTGCTGGTGGTGGGGTAACACCACTGCTCATGACCATGAAGGGCTGAATGTCCATTCAGATGAATTTCCAAAATAAGGAAAACATTGTGCTTAGAAACATTTCAGGGTGCTTACCCAAACAAAACCAGCAACAAGAGAAAAGCATATTAACACAAGAAAACAAGTAATTAGGAAAAGGGGCAGAAGCGGGCAGGAAGTGGTTTCTGTGCAAAATAAAGCTTGATGTACACAATATAGGTGTAGTTGGAGATCAAGCGATACTAGGACATCTTTTGTTAAAGATGTACTACGTTAATATTTCTTAACCTGTGGTATTTGGACCTCTGGGGTCTGCAACTCTTAGGGTTTCTTTGGATAGCCAATTACCCCATTACCAAATAGTGGTAGTTTAATAAGGTATAAGTACAATAAAAACACGTAAAGTCAAACTTTTTAAATTGCTCTGCAAGGGTGAAAGTTTTGAAAATGTAGGCTAAAATTAAGTTGGTATCCTTGGCATGAGTCATAGGGGCAGGGTAAGTACAGCTAACAGAATATATTATGGGTGATCGATTACCTCAATTAAAGTACTCATTTTTTATGACAAAGGATAAGGAGCCTTAGGTGCAAGAAAACAAAGTGACATACAGTTTAGCATATCACTTTTTGTTTTAGAGACAAAATCACATTTTGAAAAGCTCCACTGTTCCCTTTACAGTTTAAAAATTTAATTATGTACATGTTTTTGTATTGAATTATTCATTTAATAATTTGTGTCTTTGTTTGATGTGTCCTTATTTCTGTATCATTGCGTATTTTTGGGAGGTTTGAATGATAGCAATTGCTATCCCCAGGGTCCAGGGAATCTGGTAATAATTCAGTGGGTGTCCACAGACGTTAGAAGGTTTAGAAAGGTATACTAGGATATTGGCAGGTGTGGAGCTGAGGTACAAAGGCGGAGCAAAAACATAGTTGAGTGGAAAGTGCGTACAAACACAGTGAGTACAGCAGGAGAGATATAAAGAAAACTGGAAAAAAGACGTGTGGTTCTATGGCGGTATTCTTCTCACAAAAACACTGTGAAATGGTAGACTGTGAGAATGTGGATAAGGATGGCAAAGGTAACTGTCTCACAATAAACGAGAGCACAGAAAAAGTGGGATCCTGAAATAAAGGACTGCAAGGAACTTTGTCAGCATAAATGTGATTTCCATGGATGGACTTCACATCCTGAGAATTGCCACTCATTTTAAAAAAGTAAAAAAATCTTTGGAAGCATGCTAGTAGATAGATGTTAGACTTGTCAGCCTTAGAGTGGTCTTCCTCAAAACATTTTGCCTTACTTCTTCATTTTTTGCTGATCTCACTTCTGTTGGTCATAGAATCCTGTGCACTTTACCACTGCTAACTGGAGCTAAGTGGGTGGTAAATATAGTAAAATTGGCTTACAGCCAAATGGCACATTTAATGTACTTCTTATTCCCTAGTTCTGTGGTACTACATGTACCCAAGTTCTGTAAATAAAACTTTACCAGTGGATCTTTTTCACTGATTGTGCCACCCACTTCAGTAGCCCTTTAAAATGTCTCATGCCTGCCATTGCAACCTGTGTGTGCAGTTCAACCTGCCATTTCAACCTTCAAAATAAACCTTCTGCCAGGTCTAAACCACATCACTCCTATGGTAGGCCCTAAATAGCCACACAGGGAAGAGTGCAGAGTATTAAAAAAGTTGAAGATAAATTTTTAACTTGTAGTTGTCCTGATTTTGAAAGACTCTGAAATTCGTTAACTAGTGCAAGGCCTACCTATCCCATAGGACAACATTGGGTAACATTACATTTAATAATTAGAAACTTTCATTTGGGAGTAGAAAGAAATGTCAAGTAAGTTTGGTGTCTAAAGAATTGTAATTTAAAACCCTTTTTCATGGCAAAGTTTGGAAGTCACAATTTTGGCTCTGATATGTCAATTACATGTCCCCTCCCCTTGTGGGGTAGAGCCTACCTGTTGATGCACTATCACACCGAGTGATTGGATAATCCAATACATCCAGTCTTGACCACTTTCTCACAGTATGCTTACTTCCTTTTTTCAGCACTTTCTTTGTTGTCATTCAACTTATTACTGCAAAACGTCGCATTAGCACTAAAAAAGATGGCTCTAGCCATCTTCCACCAAATAAGTTCTTGTCTTTTCTTTAGCTGCTTCCTTACAGAATGAGGTGTTCTCCTCTGTGTCAAGGGCAAAACTGTTGCCCCCCCCACTGGAGTTGGAGCCAAAAAGAAATGGCCATGATAATGGATGGTAGCATTATCTGTCAGGTCCATTTGGTGTCTTTCATGCATAGGAAGAACCATGAAAAAGTTCATTGTTTGCCAGCTGTTTCTGTCTATATCACAGGTGGCAAATCCCTGTTTAGTGACTCGGCCCTATGGACTTAAAATCTACACATTAGGGGGTGGCTTAACACAAATATAAAATACTTTTTGTCTTTGAAAACAACGATTTTCTTTGCCATGCTTTAATACCTGTGAGGTTTCAATGTGCAGTCCTACCAGAGGACAATGGTGCCTCCTGAAGTGCTATATTTTTGTTATTTATATGGGTGATGCAAATACACCCTGCATGACATTGAATTTTCATGCCACTGGTGCATCTATTGTGCCATTTACCTTTACCTTCAATGATAATTAAATAAGCCAGGTAGAGAAAGCCAATGTGCAGTCCATATGCTAGGCAAAAAGTATGAATGCTGTTCCATTGTTTAAGAGCAAAATAGTGCATAGAGCCCAACAAAAGAAAAAATCAGAAAGGGAAAAATGTGTGTACCACAAGAAAAAGTTTGGCCTTTCTAACAGCAGCGTTAGGTACAAAAAAGTCTTAGAAAGATAAGCAAAACAATTGTACACGGGAAATATATATTTATTTTGTTTTTTGTAACTACAATCTGAATAAAGCACAATATGTAAAGCCCAAGAAAATACAAAATATTATCAGCACAGGTAAATGATGTAAAAATCGTCAACAGAATATCATTATGTGCAGGGTTTTCATTAAACTTAAAAAGATAAATCTAATGGATAGTAATGATTTCTTAAAGGTGGTGTTTAGCTTTTGCTGATCTTCATAGGAACAGAAAAGAAATATACAACATCAATTACAGTTGATATAAAAGATACATGATTATATTTTGATCATCATCTATCATTTCTGAAGTGCCACATATCAGCAAGTGTCAATCTAATTACTTGTATACAAGCAAGTGTAAGGTAATGTCTCAGCATGATTAGCATTTCCAATAGTTAAATGAAACTAGTTTCTATTTGCAGGTTATGTGAACTATATGCATGTAATAATCATAGATTCTGTTTTCACAGGTATGTCTTCTACTCAGTCAAATCATTTCACCTGAAAGGACTTAAATGGACTTTCTCTCAACATTTTTTGCCCAGAAAAGCTGTATGTTATGGGGTCTGTTGAAAATATCATGGTGTGGAAATACTGGCCTTTTTAACTATAATTAGTGCAATCGTAATCGAATAACTAATGCTTCCTTTAGAAATGCATGCTCATTTCGACCACTGGTCAGGTATTGCCGAAGTCATAAAAATATTCATGTTTGTATTAATCATCTAAATATGATCAACCTGTGACATTCCCAACAGAGCAGCAACTGTTAATGATTTTCACGATGTATGCTATACAGAGTCATTATACACATTTTGATGATAATTTTGACTAATATTTGACACAGAGTTACTTTTGACCGGCCTTTCTGGTATTTTTTAAAACTCTAACCAAATCAAAAGCAGTTATAAAATTCTAGATCACGTGACCATATGCATTCATAGTCAACAGAATATTTCAGATGTTTATTTTTAAATACCTGGTAGCATCCTGTCATGTTTACTCTCAATTGTTTAATTGTGATTGTCAATTTATGAGAAAAACAGGACAGTAAGGATATGAAAACACATAGCTGAAAATTGGTGCAGCAATTAGAGAAAATGCAATGAGATTTTTGGATTTAATCCATGATCTTACTGAAGCCCAAGTGATCGATTGTATATGACCAAAACAATGGTCCATGCGGGTGAAGTGTAAGCCACGGCTTCCACAGCACTACTACATTGAACCCTCCTAGAAAGTAAAGTTGTTTTGATTAACTTTATTTAGATACATATTCTTTTTTACAAGAATCAAATTCATTTGTAAATAATTTGCAAGATAAAGCATTCACATATCAATCAATATATATCAAAAGTGACACAATTTAAAAAAAAATCTGAAATATCAATAAAAAACATCAATAGAAACAGGTGCTCCTACTAGGTAATGGCACAGTAAAAGTTAATAAGTTAAGTTTAAGTGCACCAGTGTTATTTACAAGTATATACATCAACATGTGGCTGTCAACAAGAGTATATGTAAGAGGCTCCTAAGAAAAAAGTTTATATAGCCATGAAAAACAATGCAAAGGCCTTGCTGCAACCAGAGGCTTCAAATCCCCCCTAAGTTGCTAAATAGGCTAAAAAAGCCAGAATTAATCTAACTTCCTTACACCAATTTTGTCAGTGTCTCCTTTCAAATAGGGAAAAACTGTGTAGGATTAATTGATGAATTTGTCTGAAAAGGCAAACACATGTTCCTAAGTCACATGTAATCTGCCTCTAATCATACCAAACCAAAGTCATGGTATTTTACTGGCTTCCATCAGATGTGCAAACCTATTCAAATACAGCCGACAGACCGGCAATGCGGTGGGTGGGTTTTCCATTGGAACATTCAACATCTAAATCAGGCCCTAAGTCTCTAGCCCTAACTCTATTGAACCTGTAGTTTACTGCAGTTTCAGTTGTAGGGTATAATAAAATTAAGCTCACAGACTTTTCAGCAATCACTACAGATATAGTTGAAAAAAAAACCCTTTTAATCCTTTTCTAAAAGTTGGTACTGGCACAGATTGTACATCAGATTAAGTGAATTTAAGGCCATATTTTCAAGCCGCCGGTCCGTCACTTGCTGCAGAAAACGCCTCTTGTGATTCTTCTTGCACAGAAACAATCATCCCGGCAATGCAGACACCCTTGCACAATGGTGCAACGGTGCCTGCGTTGGCGCATGGCAGCCCCTTGTGTGCAAGCACAGGGAGAAAGGGCAGGAATGCACCATATCTTTCAAATACAACACATTCCTTCCTTTTTCTTGTGACACAAGGCAGCGCAGCAAGAATACTTGCAGCACTGCCCTGCACCAAAAAGTAGTAAATATGCTCTTAGTGTAAACACGTGGCCTAGCACTGTTTTTCAGAATACAATTTTCCAATCAAAATAAAACAAGCATTTGCAATGCAACAGGTCTTGCATTTGCTCGAGTTGGAGCTATTAAAGTTGTAAAATCCTAACCGGACTTTTCTTACCACACAAATGACAAGAAAAAAAACACAGTGCAATCGCGATATGTAAAATGAAATTGAAAATGGAAAAACCGAGTGCGATTGCGCTATGTAAATCCCAGCGCGATCGCGCTGTGTGGAAAATAAACAGATAAAGTTGTCCGGAAACCATGCTGAAAGCATCGAGCCTCGAATGGTTTCAGTAGTTTACTGGTGCTGTGTAGGTGGGCTAAATACCGGAAAAGGCATGACTTATGCATGCCTTTCACAAATGAAAGCAAGCGGATTTTAAAAGGCAAGCCCACAAACCTATAAAAGTGACTGACGTGACATGGGTGTGGTCAGAAGCCCAAAGAGAGATTGCAGCATGGGACAGAGCACTTTGCGCACACCCATAAAAATGTTTTGTGTAATGGAGTGTCAAAATTTCCTCAGCATCTCAGTATATGGGCAGACATGCAGCCTGTTTATTAGGACAATTCTCAGTGCACAGTATGAAAGATGCAGATGCATAGAATAGTATATTCAAGACCAAAAGGAAATGGCTTCCCCAGACAATTAAACTGAAGCAAATGTGGATTTAGACATTTAACTAGAGTTTGTATCTTGCTGTAAAGCATATTTTACTCTGTGAATGAACTTTTCTTGCATTAAACCCCCTATTTCTGTCCTACAAATGCACTTACGCGTGCCCTTGATAGGAGCATATTTTGTGAGTAGTTCTAGAGCTGGGAATTACTTGCCGGTGGTATGTGAATACCACAAAATCAGGTATTGTGGTGTTCGCCTACTTTTGTAGGTGAACATCTAGGTATTTACTGCAACACCTAATCCTTGCTTTGACTACAGAACTTTCACCATTCTTTCAGACTTGTCACTGAAAATTCTATTTGTGAGAGTAAAATCCACCCCACTTTTTTCATCTGAACGTGTATTTGTATTTTAGCCTTAAAAATTGCTTTTATTTGCTAGATGCAGGACATTTTGCAGGGGTGCCTAGCTGATTTGTTCTGCCTTTTTCAGAACTACGATTTAAAAGGGTTTATGTTTGTCAAAGTATGACATTTCCACAGGCATAATTAATAAAAATAGCCACGGTCTGACACACAATCTAGTATTTCTATTCCACAGTGAAATTCATGTTAAATAGTTATTGGTTTGCACCTCATAAGAACAGTCATAGCAGTGGCCAGTTTTTAAAATAATAAGGTCGTATTTGAGGAAAATGTATCCCTTTGCGAAATGGATTAAAAGGACAAAATATAGCAAAGCAAATTAGACCTGTAAAATTATAAATCGCTCCGCAAAAAGTGCAATGAAGGTCACCAAGCAAAACCGAGACTATTTAGTGATGCTGAAAAAATAGTGTTGCCCAGTCAAGGTACCTTTACCCAACGCAAGTCAAGGTATCTTTCCCCAAGTGACAAATACATTTAAATCAGGTCAGTGGATCAGATCACAAGCCACAAGTGTATGTGCAACTTCTGTGTCATATTTGAACACTGGTAGAAATGATTGCCCATATTTATGGGGAATTGACACAGGGCAGCACCAAAAGTCCTTTTGCTGCACTGCCCTACGCCAATGTGAAGGAGGAGGGATGCACTGTATTCATGAAATATGGTGCATTCCTGTACTTACCCCCTGCACTGGCGCACAATTCGATGCCTGGTGACAATGTAGGCACCCTTGCATCATTGTGCACAGGTTTCTATGTAGCATACAGGATTGTTTTTGTGCAGGAAGGGTTATCTTATCTTATCTTATCCTGAGAGGCATTTTCCTCTTTCCATTTGTGCTGCAGAATGAAGACATAACGAGAAGAAATGAAAATATTTCTACCTGTTACACCTGCTCTGGGGAGGTGTAAGGTTTTGGTCTTGCCCCCGGTTTACGTGATTAAGTAAATCTGGGGCAGGGTCAAAATTCATTGTGCTGCATGGTAAAAACCACTGCAATGCCTATGAAATTCCTTCCTGGTGCAGAGTAAGGCAATGCAGAGACTTGCGCTGCTTTGTCTTACTTCATATCTATGAGGCCATGCAGAGTGGCTTTGCGTGGCCTCATAGATATGGTAGAGAGGCTTGTGCCACCAGAGCACCAAAAAAGTGATGGCTCCGGAGTCACAAGCCTCTCATAAATATTGTAAGAGGCTGGCCTGGTGGGTGGTGGGTACCTATGGTACTTACACCTTACACCAGGCCAGGTATCCATTATTGGGGTAGTGTGGTCAATGTCTTTAAGTCAGGCTCTCTAGAGGTAGCTGTGGATAAGCACCCAAGGCTTATCTAGGAGACATGCAAGCTCATGTAATACCACTGTAGTCACACTTTGCACTTACACACTTGAAAGAAAACACTCAGTGTTACAAAAATGAAGGTACTTTATTTTGGTAACACAAATACCAAAATACCATAGAGACTATACTTCCTTAGGGGTAAGTAATACACTAATTATATACACTAGTATGCACAAATAGGCAAAAAAACTGTTAGAAAACAGTGCAATTAGTGAAAATCACAATAGGTAGAAATGGGCCTAGGGGAAGCATAAACCATATATTAACAAAGGGAAATGCGAAAGTCGTCCCCTCCACCTAGGTATGTTTAGTGCATAGAGAGGAGCTGGGAGTACATGAAAGCCCAAAGGTAAGTTCCAAAACCCACCTCAGCGACGAGGAAAACAGGAGTAAATCACAGTAAGTTTCCTAGAGAACACACAGATGTAAAGAAGAATAATGCAAATCCCAGAAAAGACTGCAAGACACCAACAGTGGATTCCTTGACAAGAAGACCTGTGGAAGAAGGGGACCAAGTCCTAGAAACACAGAAGAGTCCAGGAAAGGCAGGAGCTCCTACCAACCCTAGTAAAGGTATAAAAGGTGAACCACTGGTGAAGAAGAAAAGTCAGCACTGTACCCAAGAAGATGAAGTCGGGGTCCTGGAGGGAGCAGGTGATGTCCCACGCCAGATGGAGGATTACAATTGACTTTTGCATCGTCGGAGTACATCAACAAACCTTGGCACATGCAAAGCTCACGGTTAGTGGAAAATGGTGCTGTCGTGGACTGGGAAGGACCAGGTGGACTCTACCCAGGAGAGAGAGCCAGAGGGGGCCCTCAGGAACACAGAGAGCCCAGAGAACACCAGGCAGTGCCCACAGGAGTCCCACATCAGGTGATAGGAAAGTCGCAGAAGAGGCCCATGCAGCACTACAAAAAAGGCTCCCACACCACCCGAGAACCACTCACGGAGCTGTGCAACACAGGAAGGAGTGCTGGGGGATGGAGCTTCAAGATGCATGAAGATCTTGGAGGAAGAATGGCAACAAGCCTTGACAGCTACAAATGATGCTGTGCACGGGGGTACTGTCCTGCGTGAGCATGCAAGGGCCTACTATCCCCCAAATTGGAAAGTGTGAAGAGAAGACCATCAGGACCACTTCAGTCTACCACCTGTGATGCAGGATCAATGCAGCTCAGCAGGAGATGGGATCCATGCAGCTGGTCGTCATCCGAGTTGGTGCCTGCTGAAGCAGGAGAGTGAATCCTGTCCAAAGGAGATTCCTTCTTTCTTCTGATGCAGGCTGAAGATTGGCTGTCCTCAGAGGATGCACGACCAAGGAAATGTTGCAGTTACTCGAAGGAGCCGGTGATAAAATGTTGCAGAAGGCGCCTTGCTTGTAGGGTCCTGAAGAGTCCCAGCTGAAGTTTTTTTGATTAGAAGTCAAAGTAGAGAGTGCAGAGGAGTCCTGCTGGAGTCTTGCAAACTGAATCTGATGAACCACCCAAAGGAGAAACCCTAAATAGCCCTGAAAGGTTGACCACCTGTCAGGAGGGGACTCTGACATCACCTGCTGGCACTGGCCAGTCAGATGCTACCAGAGTTCTCTGCCAACCTCGAATCCAAGATGGCAAAACCCAGAGAACCTCTGGGGGAGCTCTGAGCACCACCCCTGTGAGTGGTCACTCCCCTTTCCTTTGTCCAGTGTCATGCCAGAGCAGAGACTGGGGGTCCCTGAACTGGTGTAGACTGGCTTATGCAAGGAGGACACCAAATGTGCCATTCAAAGCATTTCCAGTGGCTTGTGGAGGCTACCACTCCCAAGCTTGTAACACCTATTTCCAAAGGGAGAGGGTTTAACACCCCTCTCCCAAAGGAAATCCTTTGTTCTGCCTTCCTGGGCTCAAGCTTCTCAAGCAACAGGTGGGCAAAAACCTGTCTGGGAGGTGACAGCAGCGTGGGCTGCATCAAAACTCTCAGAAGGCTGTGATGGCAATAGTGGGGTTCCTTTAAGGAGCCCCCAGAGTGCATTGAATCATACAAAAACGCTTGCATAAGCCTTGGGGTATGATTCGAAAATGTTTGATACCAAATATGCCTATGTTTAGAGTTATCATTATGTAGCTGGACATAGGTAGTGACTTATGTCTAGTACACTCGTAAAATTGATCCCCGCACTCACAAAGTCTGGGAAAATGAGCCTCGGGTTCGTGATGGCACCTCTGCTAGGTCAGGGGTGCCCTCACACACAGGTACTTTGCACCCTGCCCTCTGAGCTAGAAGGCCTACCATAGAGGTGACTTATAATTGACCAGGTGTAGTGAAAAACGGCAGTGAAAGGGTGCTTGCACCTTGTCACACAGGCTGCAATTGCAGCCCTGCAGAAGTTTTGGATGGGC
The DNA here is from genome assembly GCF_031143425.1 of Pleurodeles waltl. Taxonomy (NCBI): domain Eukaryota; kingdom Metazoa; phylum Chordata; class Amphibia; order Caudata; family Salamandridae; genus Pleurodeles; species Pleurodeles waltl. The sequence goes on from NC_090438.1 coordinate 420,574,591, forward strand.
TTCATATGGGTTGGAAATTATATGCTGCAGCCCATAGGGATCCCCTGGAACCACAGTGCCCTGGGTACCTAGGTATCACATACTAGAAACTTATAAGGGGGCACCAGTGTGCCAATTATGGGTGAAATACAGAGTTTTGAGAGAGAGAACATAATCGCCTGGGTTCGGGTTGGCAGGATCCAAGTTAAGACAGTCAAGCACACTGACATCAGGCAGAAAAATGGGGTAACCATTCCAAGAAAGAGGGTACTTTCCTATAAATATGCAATGATGGTCTCATACATATACCTAAAGTAACAAAAGGCAATTAGGGTTATAGGCTTTGTGTGGGGAGCCACACCCTTTTTTCTGTCACATTCGTTTGTGAAGATGTCTCAGTGGTTTGATATTTTGTGTTAAACATATCCTTGGCCAACATGGAGACACAAATCGAATGAGGAATGATGAAGGGGTACAATGTTCTGAGTGTATTATTAAACAAGCATTGAGCCAAAGGACAATTGTGTTGTCAATACAAAGTGTAAACCTGTGTCTTCTGTTCCCATATGGATCTCTTTTGCAACTGTTCTTTCTTTCATGCTACCTTAGAAGAGCAAAATGTCTGTACAGAATGTTTTGGGAATAAGAAGTATTACTGGCCCTAAAAAATATTTTTACAATGACCAGTGTTCTTGGATAACAACCAAAAAGAGAACATAGATTTTTATATGAATCACATGACCCAGTGAATGAATGGAAAGTGCAGTATATGTGCAATATAAGACTAGCCTTGCAGAGTTACAAACTACCCAGCAGCTAGTTTTCATCATTATGACACACTTCCCTCCCAGCATGTAATTGAAAATCTACTGTAACTATCATCAAAGTCATCTAGTTCCAGAGGCCACAGAGTAATTCTGACTTTATGGTGCCCATGTTTCCATATTTACAAATCTATCTCTCAATGGCAGCCCTAAACATGTAGGCCCATATTTATACTTGGTTTGCGGTGAATTAGCGTCATTTTTGTTTACGCTAATTCAGCGTAAACCTAACTTCATATTTATACTTTGACGCTAGACACGTCTAGCGCCAAAGTTATGGAGTTTACGTAGTTTTCTGGAGGGAAAAACCTACCTTGCATCAATGAGATGCAAGGTAGGCGTTCCCTTCCAGAAAAGGCCGATATGGCCTTTGCACCATATTTATGCCCCTGTGATAAAATCCAGGACGGATTGATGGGGGCCTTAAATAATGGCGCTAAGCTTGGTTAGCGCCATTATTTAATGCCTTGGTCTGGCCCCAGGGACACCTCCACCCACACCAGGAGGTCATCTAAGGATGGGGGACCCATTCCAGGTAAGTCGGGGTGAGTATTGTTTTTTTTTCCGAACACCGCTCAGGGGCCCTGACTTTGGGCTCCCTGCATGGCGCTGGCCCCAATTCGACATTGGGGTGGTGGGCATGGCTCCTGTCTTTACGAAAAAAATGGCACTACACTGCTTAGAGGCAATTTGTTTTGCCTTTCCAAGGACACTAACTGGGCCTTATTTCCATAAATATGGCACCCGGCCGGCGTCATGGAATGGCACTAGCCATCCCAATACGTTTTGACCCAAACCTGCACTAACACAGGTTTGCATCAAAAGTATAAATATGGGCCCTAGACTTAAGTAAAAAAAAGTAATGGATGGAAAACTTGAATTCTTCTCAAAAGCTAGTAATTATCCGGGCCGCTTCAAATCCATTGTTTTTTAATGCCCACTTTATCCCCACTGTGAGCCTCTAGATAAAAACTACCACATACAAATTAGAGTCTACCATTTACCCTATTTGGGAGTCTATGGCACTGTGAGCATGAAACCTATCTGTGGGTATGCGCCTCACAATTAAGGTTTTGCATTGAGAAAACAAAACGATCATGGTTTTAATTGTTGAAAAATTAATAAAGGTATTACTTTGTCATTCACTTGGCTGATGGACTGTAATATCTAGGCTTGAGTAAAATTCAAATTCTGGTGTCATTTTTGCAATGTTTTGGAATTTCTCATTATGCTATGTGAAATTCCCCAAATTACCCCGTTACACAATGTAAATATGTGCCATTTGCAGTTACAACTTACAACAAACGCACAGGAACAAAAGAACTTTACCCATGATGATTTATTTTACTGATTTTCTAATAATGAAATGTTTCCTCTCGTCAAAAATTGCCACACGGATGAATGCCATGCTAAAATATAGTGCTAAAAGATGGAATTGGATTTTGTGTAAATGTGTATAATCAGCTAAAAGTTTAGGTATCACTCAAAAAGCAATCTTAGCGAATTCTGAATTCTGCTAGTGGATCGGTCACAATTCGAAATTCAGTTTTCTTTTCAGTGAGTGTTTGGAACATTAATTTCAACAATGTATTACTATAGTCAGAGTTACAAACACCAACCATTACTATGGTGAAGACGAAATACCCTTAAGAAGCACAACTGAATTTCTTTATAGAATATGCTGTCCTAGATCAATCTAATTCAATGCATTGCTCACCAAGATAGGGATTTTAAAATACTGCATGTAACATTTTCTAATGGTATTTGTATTATCCAATCTAGGACTTTTTATGACAGAATTACAAGCACTTATAGAGCGTACGTCTAGCTGGAGGTATGCTGGCAGTAGGAATAGCCAATCTGATGGAGTACAGGACTTTTCCCAAAAAATGACTATAAAGAGAAGAGCCAGGTCTTGATACATGTTCAAATCTCCCTAGGCATTGAGTTCCATAACTTCAACATGAGGAAGGCAAAAGATTTTGCTCCCAATCTGCACTACATCTCTCCTATTAACTTGCCTTCCAGGACCATCTAAGGCAAACAATGAAGTAATAAAATGGGGACCGATTACATGCTGAACTTTAATTGCCAAACAAATAATTTATATATTGTTTCTGGACCAGGAGACAATGTAATATTATCATAGCCTCAGTGAGGAATTAGTGTTTAGGTCTGCAAAAAATTAGGGAAGTAATCTGAAGCCAAGAGTCTGATTAATACCCAGATAAAGTAATTACAGTAATATAGGCCACTGCTGCCTGAAATCCATCTTACCACCTTCTGCCTAGCCCCCCCTCACTATCCCCCAGTGCCACACCCTCATTCCAAGACCTACTTAATGGAGGACCCAGCACAGCTATACCACCGACACAAGCAAAATGCAAGCCCATCTGCACCCATCCATGCCCGGACCGCACCCAGTGCCAGGACCCCTGGTTCTTCCACTCCACGACGATACACTGCTGCTGACCTCTTAGCCCTGGATCCTGGACACATGAACAACCACTGCTATTGAACATCCTGCATACCACCACAGTTCTCTTGCTGACACTGCCGCCTCACCTTCAGCATTGAAGTAACCAATGACACCAGCAACACAGCAAACGTGGCTGCACTTGACACATCAACCAAGACCACCACATCACAACTCCAGATGCCATTGAAGTCTGGGACACAATGTCCTTCCTCACCTCAGATGTCATCTTCCTCTCTAAAAACTGTCTCTCTGCACCAGACATCACCACTGCCATCCCCAAAGATTACAAGAAAACACACCATGACATCCCCTGACAACCCGACACTGATAATGGAACACCTCAACTCCTAACTCCACACAGACAGAAAAAGCACCATCAATGGCACCTTTGCCTCCAGACTACCAGGATCACACACTAGCTACTGCTAGGCCATCCTGGGAATCATCGTCCAGTAAGCAATCAACTTTGTGCATAACATATTCCTTGGGGACCTCAACTTCTACCTCAATGACCCCAGTGACACCAATTCCTGGAAAGAATGAGCAACATCAGCCTCAAACAGCACATCATCCTACCCACAGTGCAGGAAACATGCTCAACCCCATCAATACATCCAGCGACAGAGTCAGGTACATCAACACAACTCATCTGGATAAACCACTACAGCATACACTTCAACTTCTCAGGACCCACCTACCCCAAAACTCTGCCCCCTCTGCCCCTAGATCCACATAAAGATACTGGAAAAAGGTATCAGGACCCCAGTGGAACAACACTGTCCACTTCCACCTCCCATACTCTAAACATGACCATGAACAAGCAGCAAAGTGCTTCTTACAGTGAATCACAGAATGCACTGATGCCATCACCCCATCCAAGACAGCCAAGGTCAAAGGATAATGCAAAAGACCAAGCTGTTTCACCAAGAAACAGCACTCCACCAAATGCAACTGCCAACAACTTGAAAGGAAGTGGCACATCTGCAAAAAAATAGAAGACCGCACTGCCTTTAGGACCGCTTTCAACCAGTATCACAGCCACCTGAAAGAAAACAAGAACACACTAGCAGTCTGCATTAAAGCAAGTGCAAACCACAGCAAAACACTCTTTGCAATAGTGAAGGAGTTCACCAATGCAGCAGCCACCAAGAACGACATCACTCCTTCCCAGGAAATGTGTGACAACCTCGCTGACTTCTTCCATGACAAGATCTCTGCCATCTACGAAAACTCTGAATGCCAAACCTCCACCACAGACAGCATAAACCAGATCACACCCACAAACACAAACCCAGAAAACCTTCTAACCTACTGGAAACTTCTCACCATGCAAGACACTGTCTCCATAATGAACTCTGTGCACTCAGGAGCACGCACAGACCTTAGTGCCCACCACGTCTTGTCGTAGTTGGACTCTCACTCCTATGCAAGACTGCTGCTTTAAGGGAGATAGCATTTTTGTTTGGAGGTGACAAAGTCACTCCTACAACAAGTCACATCTGTCGGCCCAACCCACCTGGCTCACAAGCAGTAACTCACCAAAACCCTGAAAGTAAAGGCGATTTCTGAAAGCCTTACACACAGACTAGATTAGACTTCTCAGGGAAGTTCTGGTAGAATGGAAGTTACTCTTTTCTCTTGTTGGTAATAAGTCTCATACACACAAAGTCAATGAAAGGGATACAGGAAGGTTTTCTACATATCTATTGAAAAGACTAAAATCTACGATAAAGTGCATGTGCTGCAATGATTAGGATAATGAAGATTGTAAAGATGAGAGTTGTGAATATAAACCCCCCAACCATCTTACAATAAACATGCAATATAAAACTCTTAACCAAAAAAGCCTAATTCTCTATCCTAGTGAGAGCTAGGTATGATAAACAGAATATGCCAGTACCATGTCCATGAGAAACACCCCTTTACCCCTGTTACCTTGGAATGGGGTCTCTAGATCAGACTCCATGGTGATACAAAGGCTGAGTTCTGGAGCAAGGTGACATGCAGCATAGATGACATCTGGAAGGAACCCCTCTAATTACCTTGTCCGTGTGAGGTGTATTTACATAGATCATGTAAGATCCCTGACTCAGGTATGTTCCTAAACAACTGATAATATGGCAGACTTGTCAGCAATTTCATAAACAATCCCTAACAAGTGTGCATTAAGTTCCTATCACACGTAAGTGGGAAAGGGACATGATAAAAATACCTACATGTATCACTGACAGTGATGCTGATAATGAGGCCTTCTCAGAATGGAGCTGATAATGAGAACCAAAACGTTTCTTATAAAATATTAGGACATGGCGAAAGCTAAAAGAAATAATAAAATAAAACAGAGCAGGCTAAATAGGTAAAAGGGCACTAGGTGACGGGGCACTGGCCTTCAAACTAAAGGCTAAGCTGGCTCCTGTGTCCCAAGTGGAAATTGAAATGGATCCACCAGAGTATCATCCTCGGAAGCAAGACAATCGGCGACAAGCTCTGGAAGGTCCTTAATATCTTCATCACCTTGGCCTCCTTCCCGGAGGACTGGAAACACGCTAAAGGCAGGCCCCCCAAAAAAATATCAATTGACTAAGCCGAGTTGAAGAACTAAAGGCCCATCTCTCTGCTCCCCTCTCCAACAAAAGTCCTCGAGAAACCAATCAACCAGCAACTCATGCAACACCTAGAAGACAACAACCTACTAGATACCTCCAAATCCATATTTCGAGCTAGCCACAGCACCAAGATAGCCCTGATTACAGCCTCAGATAAGATCAAAGCCCTTCTGAGCTGTGGGGAAACAGCAGCTCCCATCCTTTTAGACCTGTCCCCTGCTTTGTCACTGTCTCCCACCATATCCTGATCAACAGACTCCATCAAATCGGGATTCAAGGAAAGTCCATATAATGGATCACCTCATATCTCACCGGCAGAACCGAACGGATCCATCTCCCATCATTCACCTCAGACCCCCAAAAGGATCATTTGTGGAGTCTCCTAAGGATTGCCTCTCAGTCTTACCATCTTCAACACCTACATGACCCCCCTGGCCATCACCATCAGATCACATGGACTCAACATCATCTCCTTTGCTGATAAACACACAGCTCATCCTCTCACTGTCAAAAGATCCCTCCACCACAAAAGCTAACTTCCACAGATGCGTAGTGAATGTGGAGGACTGCATGAAGGACAACTGTCTCAAACTCAACCTCAAAAAAGAAAAGTTCTCATCTTTGAGAACAAGGCCTCGCCATGGACTGATTGTAGGAGGCTGGACTGGCTTGTAGTGAGTACCAAGGGGTACTTGCACCTTGCACCAGGCCCAGTTATCCCTTATTAGTGTATAGGGTGTCTAGCAGCTTAGGCTGATAGATAATGGTAGCTTAGCAGAGCAGCTTAGGCTGAACTAGGAGACGTGTGAAGCTACTACAGTACCACTTAGTGTCATATGCACAATATCATAAGAAAACACAATACACAGTTATACTAAAACTAAAGGTACTTTATTTTTATGACAATATGCCAAAGTATCTTAGAGTGTACCCTCAGTGAGAGGATAGGAAATATACACAAGATATATATACACAATAGCAAAAATATGCAGTATAGTCTTAGAAAACAGTGCAAACAATGTATAGTTACAATAGGATGCAATGGGGAAACATAGGGATAGGGGCAACACAAACCATATACTCCAGAAGTGGAATGTGAACCACGAATGGACCCCAAACCTATGTGACCTTGTAGAGGGTCGCTGGGACTATTGGAAAATAGTGAGAGTTAGAAAAATAACCCTCCCCAAGACCCTGAAAAGTGAGTGCAAAGTGCACTAAAGTTCCCCTAAGGACAAAATAGTCGTGTTAGAGGGAGAATGCAAGGAAAACACAAATCAGCAATGCAACAACGATGGATTCCTGTCTGAAGGTACCTGTGGAACAAGGGGACCAAGTCCAAAAGTCACAAGCAGCTCGGAGATGGGCAGATGCCCAAGAAATGCCAGCGGTTGGTGCAAAGAAGCTCTTACTAGGCTGAAGAACTGTGAATACTGCAGGAACGACAAGGGCTAGAGACTTCCCCTTTGGAGGATGGATCCCCCACGCCTTGGAGAGTCGTGCAGAAGTGTTTTCCCGCCGGATGGACGCCAACAAGCCTTGCTACACGCAAATCGTGCGTTTGGCGTTTTTGGACGCTGCTGGGGCCCAGGAGGGACCAGGAGGTCGCAAATTGGACCTGCAGAGAGAGGGGACGTCGAGCAAGACAAAGAGCCCTCACTGAAGCAGGTAGCACCCGGAGAAGTGCCTGAAACAGGCACTACGAGGATGCGTGAAACGGTGCTCGCCGAAGTTGCACAAAGGAGTCCCACGTCGCCGGAGACCAACTTAGAAAGTCGTGCAATGCAGGTTAGAGTGCCGTGGACCCAGGCTTGGCTGTGCACACAGGATTTCCGCTGGAAGTGCACAGGGGCCGGAGAAGCTTGCAAAGTCGCGGTTCCCAGCAATGCAGCCCAGCGAGGTGAGGCAAGGACTTACCTCCACCAAACTTGGGCTGAAGAGTCACTGGACTGTGGGGGTCACTTGGACGGTGTCGCTGGATTCGAGGGACCTCGCTCGTCGTGCTGAGAGGAGACCCAAGGGACCGGAGATGCAGCTTTTTGGTGCCTGCGGTTGCAGGGGGACGATTCCGTCGACCCACGGGAGATTTCTTCGGAGCTTCTGGTGCAGAGAGGAGGCAGACTACCCCCACAGCATGCACAAGCAGGAAAACAGTCGAGAAGGCGGCAGGATCAGCGTTACAGAGTTGCAGTAGTCGTCTTTGCTACTATGTTGCAGGTTTGCAGGCTTCCAGCGCGGTCAGCGGTCGATTCCTTATCAGAAGGTGAAGAGGGAGATGCAGAGGAACTCGGCTGAGCTCATGCATTCGTTATCTAAAGTTTCCCCAGAGACAGAGACCCTAAATAGCCAGAAAAGAGGGTTTGGCTACCTAGGAGAGAGGAAAGGCTACTAACACCTGAAGGAGCCTATCACAAGGAGTCTCTGACGTCACCTGGTGGCACTGGCCACTCAGAGCAGTCCAGTGTGCCAGCAGCACCTCTGTTTCCAAGATGGCAGAGGTCTGGAGCACACTGGAGGAGCTCTGGACACCTCCCAGGGGAGGTGCAGGTCAGGGGAGTGGTCACTCCCCTTTCCTTTGTCCAGTTTCGCGCCAGAGCAGGGGCTAAGGGGTCCCTGAACCGGTGTAGACTGGCTTATGCAGAATTGGGCACACCTGTGCCCAACAAAGCATTTCCAGAGGCTGGGGGAGGCTACTCCTCCCCTGCCTTCACACCATTTTCCAAAGGGAGAGGGTGTCACACCCTCTCTCAGAGGAAGTTCTTTGTTCTGCCATCCTGGGCCAGGCCTGGCTGGACCCCAGGAGGGCAGCTGCCTGTCTGAGGGGTTGGCAGCAGCAGCAGCTGCAGAGAAACCCCAGGAAGGGCAGTCTGGCAGTACCAGGGTCTGTGCTACAGACCACTGGGATCATGGAATTGTACCAACAATGCCAGGATGGCATAGAGGGGGCAATTCCATGATCATAGACATGTTACATGGCCATATTCGGAGTTACCATGGTGAAGCTACATATAGGTAGTGACCTATATGTAGTGCACGCGTGTAATGGTGTCCCCGCACTCACAAAGTTCAGTGAATTGGCTCTGAACAATGTGGGGGCACCTTGGCTAGTGCCAGGGTGCCCTCACACTAAGTAACTTTGCACCTAACCTTTACCAGGTAAAGGTTAGACATATAGGTGACTTATAAGTTACTTAAGTGCAGTGTAAAATGGCTGTGAAATAACGTGGACGTTATTTCACTCAGGCTGCAGTGGCAGGCCTGTGTAAGAATTGTCAGAGCTCCCTATGGGTGGCAAAAGAAATGCTGCAGCCCATAGGGATCTCCTGGAACCCCAATACCCTGGGTACCTCAGTACCATATACTAGGGAATTATAAGGGTGTTCCAGTAAGCCAATGTAAATTGGTAAAAATGGTCACTAGCCTGTCAGTGACAATTTGGAAAGAAATGAGAGAGCATAACCACTGAGGTTTTGGTTAGCAGAGCCTCAGTGAGACAGTTAGGCACCACACAGGGAACATACACATGCACACCTATGAGCACTGGGGCCCTGTGTGACAGGGTCCCAGTGACACATACATATAGGCCACAAACCTATGAGCACTGGGGTCCTGACCAGCAGGATCCCAGTGACACATAACAACCATACTGAAAACATGGTGTTTTCACTATGAGCACTGAGGCCTGGCTATCAGGATCCCAGTGAGACAGTGAAAACAGTGACAAACACCCTGACATACACTCACAAACAGGCCAAAAGTGGGGGTAACAAGGCTAGAAAGAGGCTACCTTCTCACACAACCCCCCCCCAAACGAAGGACAATAAGGCTAACCTTGGCCAGTTGAGACTTTATTGTCTAAGTGGTGATAAGTAGAGAGTAGCTCTGCAATAGACTGGTTACTCCCTTTATCATCCACTATATGGTTACTTCCCTGTGGGGATGTAAACCATCCTGTTTGAAGTTTTTTAGCTAAGCAACAATGTGAAGATGTATTTTCAGAGTTTCTATCAGTAAGTTTTAGTTTAGAGCAGTGGGAATTGTCCACTGAACCTATTTGTAATGATGGAAATGCCAGACAGGGATGCTGTCTCAATAAAGCCATAGCTGGGCAAAAACTTTGTCCATATGGCTGGAAGAGAGAACAGGGATGCTGTTTCTCTTGAGTTGGAGCAGGGCAGGGATGCTGTCCTATGAGCTCCACACTAGGGCAGGGATGCTGTCCTAAGTGTTGTGAGGTAGTGCAGGGTTTCTGCACTAAAGTTTCTCTGGGAGGGTTGGAGGGATGCTCCATGTTAACTAAAATGGTGTTGTTTTTCTCACCAATGTTAGTTATCCCACAGAGAGGTACTTCCACCTCAGGGAGTCCAGCTTTGCCAGCTGATGATTCCCTTGGAACAGGTGCCACCCCAGGAGAGGTTTCTCCCACCACAGGAATAGTATCCTGAATGGTAGGGTGGTTAGGGGATACTGTGATACCCTTTTTACCTGTTGATGGAGAGGGATCCTGAGTTTTCAGGCCTTCTCTCCTTTGCTTTTTCATTTCACTTGAAATGAGAGGGAACAATTCCTCAGGGATGCCCAGCATGGCTGCATGGGCATAAAACTCTACATCAGCCCAACCTGAGGCCTCTAGGTCATTACCTAAGAGACAGTCTACAGGTAAGCTAGGTGATACCACCACCTGCTTAGGGCCAGTAACTCCACCCCAACTAAACTGAATTATAGCTAAGGGAAGAAACTTAGTGGAGTTATGGACATCAATAATCTTATACTGTTGTCCAATGATGTGTTGTTCAGGAGGCACTAGGTCTTCAGTCACCAAAGTGAAACTGGCACCTGTGTCCCTGTAGGCCAAGGCCTCAACACCATTTATTGAAACTGTCTGCCTGTACTTATCCATTGTAAGGGGACAAGCAGTCAGTGTGGCAAGGCCAATGCCACTAGGTGTGACAGAAACTGTCTTGGGACTGATGACATCAGTTTCCACTATGGACCCATAAGTGAACCCAACTACACCCTTTGCTTGACTGTTGCCAGCAGTCCCACCACTAGTACCACTACTGCTAGGGGCACTAGAGCTTGATGTATTAGTGGTGGTAGGCTCAGGGGGTTTACCTGGACAGGACTTATCCCCTGGCCTATGGCCTCTGTTTTTACACACAAAGCACCAGGGCTTTTTAATGTGTGCAGGTTGGGAAGAAGAGGAAGAATTTGTTTTATCCCCACCCTCTGAAGAGTGTTTAAGATTTGAAGTGGGATCTTTGGTTTTACCCTTATCCCCATGCTTATCTTGAGATTTTTCACCATCTTTCTTCTTATTGCCATCTTTGTCACCCCCTGTATGAACTTTTCTGTTCACCCTTGTTCTGACCCATTTGTCTGCCTTCTTTCCCAATTCTTGGGGAGAGGTCAGATCAGAGTCTACCAGGTACTGGTGCAACAAATCAGACACACAATTATTAAGTATATGCTCTCTCAGGATTGTGTTATACAGGCTTTCATAATCAGTAACTTTACTGCCATGTAACCACCCCTCCAAGGCCTTCACTGAATGGTCAATGAAATCAACCCAGTCTTGTGAAGACTCCTTTTTGGTCTCTCTGAACTTTATCCTGTACTGTTCAGTGGTTAAGCCATAACCATCCAGGAGTGCATTCTTAAGAACTTGGAAATTATTAGCATCATTTTCTTTTACAGTAAGGAGCCTATCCCTACCTTTTCCAGTGAATGATAGCCATAGGATAGCAGCCCACTGTCTTTGAGGGACATCCTGTACAGCACAGGCCCTCTCAAGTGCAGCAAACCACTTGTTAATGTCATCCCCCTCCTTGTAAGGGGGAACTATCTTATGCAGATTCCTGGACTCATGCTCTTTTGCAGGATGACTATGGGGAATACTGCTGCTGCCACCATGGGTATCTAAACCCATTTTCTGTCTTTCCCTCTCTATTTCTAAAGACTGTCTATCCAAATCCAGCTGTTGCTTCTTGAGCTTCAGTCTGGTTTGCTCCACTCTCAATCTATTGAGCTCCCTTTCCAACAATCTGTCATCAGGGTGGGTGGGAGGGACATTTCTAGATACAGAGGTATGATGGGAATGAACAGAAGGAGACCTGTCCCTTACAGAGGGCACCCTAACAGCTTGGCTACCAGTATAATGTGAGAGCACATCATCAGTATGATGTGATTCAACCTCTGTACCAACTATGCTAGACTGTCTAGTAATGGGCAGGCTGAGAAGTTTCTTTCCTGAACCTTTTCCTGGGGGAGTCCCTGGATCAGATTGAGAACCATTAGCTACTTTTTCTACAGATTGGGCACTTATGGCCTTATCCTGTACTCTAAGCATATTAATTAACAGTTCTAAGGAAGGATTCTTCCCTACACTCAAACCTCTCTCTATGCAGAGACTCCTTGCTCCTTTCCAGCTAAGGTGATCATATGCAAGTTTGGACAGTTCAACTTTTTGGCCTGTGCCAGACATTTTTAGAGAGAGTTAAAGTGATAGACAAAAGAGAAAAAAAGTTTTCAGAACTTTTTGGAAAGACAGAAAAAACTTTTTAAACTTTTAAGAACTTTTTGAAAGTTTTAGAAGTACTTTTCAGCACTTAGAAAAGAGTGAAAAGAGGAAATGCAAAACTTTTTGTCTATGTGTATATACACTGACCTTGTTTTGTATATTTTTCTCTTATGAAAAGTACAATGACAAGAGTGGTAAGTAGTCTCAAAGCACTTATCCCACCACTGCACAACCAATGTAGGAGGCTGGACTGGCTTGTAGTGAGTACCAAGGGGTACTTGCACCTTGCACCAGGCCCAGTTATCCCTTATTAGTGTATAGGGTGTCTAGCAGCTTAGGCTGATAGATAATGGTAGCTTAGCAGAGCAGCTTAGGCTGAACTAGGAGACGTGTGAAGCTACTACAGTACCACTTAGTGTCATATGCACAATATCATAAGAAAACACAATACACAGTTATACTAAAACTAAAGGTACTTTATTTTTATGACAATATGCCAAAGTATCTTAGAGTGTACCCTCAGTGAGAGGATAGGAAATATACACAAGATATATATACACAATAGCAAAAATATGCAGTATAGTCTTAGAAAACAGTGCAAACAATGTATAGTTACAATAGGATGCAATGGGGAAACATAGGGATAGGGGCAACACAAACCATATACTCCAGAAGTGGAATGTGAACCACGAATGGACCCCAAACCTATGTGACCTTGTAGAGGGTCGCTGGGACTATTGGAAAATAGTGAGAGTTAGAAAAATAACCCTCCCCAAGACCCTGAAAAGTGAGTGCAAAGTGCACTAAAGTTCCCCTAAGGACAAAATAGTCGTGTTAGAGGGAGAATGCAAGGAAAACACAAATCAGCAATGCAACAACGATGGATTCCTGTCTGAAGGTACCTGTGGAACAAGGGGACCAAGTCCAAAAGTCACAAGCAGCTCGGAGATGGGCAGATGCCCAAGAAATGCCAGCGGTTGGTGCAAAGAAGCTCTTACTAGGCTGAAGAACTGTGAATACTGCAGGAACGACAAGGGCTAGAGACTTCCCCTTTGGAGGATGGATCCCCCACGCCTTGGAGAGTCGTGCAGAAGTGTTTTCCCGCCGGATGGACGCCAACAAGCCTTGCTACACGCAAATCGTGCGTTTGGCGTTTTTGGACGCTGCTGGGGCCCAGGAGGGACCAGGAGGTCGCAAATTGGACCTGCAGAGAGAGGGGACGTCGAGCAAGACAAAGAGCCCTCACTGAAGCAGGTAGCACCCGGAGAAGTGCCTGAAACAGGCACTACGAGGATGCGTGAAACGGTGCTCGCCGAAGTTGCACAAAGGAGTCCCACGTCGCCGGAGACCAACTTAGAAAGTCGTGCAATGCAGGTTAGAGTGCCGTGGACCCAGGCTTGGCTGTGCACACAGGATTTCCGCCGGAAGTGCACAGGGGCCGGAGAAGCTTGCAAAGTCGCGGTTCCCAGCAATGCAGCCCAGCGAGGTGAGGCAAGGACTTACCTCCACCAAACTTGGGCTGAAGAGTCACTGGACTGTGGGGGTCACTTGGACGGTGTCGCTGGATTCGAGGGACCTCGCTCGTCGTGCTGAGAGGAGACCCAAGGGACCGGAGATGCAGCTTTTTGGTGCCTGCGGTTGCAGGGGGACGATTCCGTCGACCCACGGGAGATTTCTTCGGAGCTTCTGGTGCAGAGAGGAGGCAGACTACCCCCACAGCATGCACAAGCAGGAAAACAGTCGAGAAGGCGGCAGGATCAGCGTTACAGAGTTGCAGTAGTCGTCTTTGCTACTATGTTGCAGGTTTGCAGGCTTCCAGCGCGGTCAGCGGTCGATTCCTTATCAGAAGGTGAAGAGGGAGATGCAGAGGAACTCGGCTGAGCTCATGCATTCGTTATCTAAAGTTTCCCCAGAGACAGAGACCCTAAATAGCCAGAAAAGAGGGTTTGGCTACCTAGGAGAGAGGAAAGGCTACTAACACCTGAAGGAGCCTATCACAAGGAGTCTCTGACGTCACCTGGTGGCACTGGCCACTCAGAGCAGTCCAGTGTGCCAGCAGCACCTCTGTTTCCAAGATGGCAGAGGTCTGGAGCACACTGGAGGAGCTCTGGACACCTCCCAGGGGAGGTGCAGGTCAGGGGAGTGGTCACTCCCCTTTCCTTTGTCCAGTTTCGCGCCAGAGCAGGGGCTAAGGGGTCCCTGAACCGGTGTAGACTGGCTTATGCAGAATTGGGCACACCTGTGCCCAACAAAGCATTTCCAGAGGCTGGGGGAGGCTACTCCTCCCCTGCCTTCACACCATTTTCCAAAGGGAGAGGGTGTCACACCCTCTCTCAGAGGAAGTTCTTTGTTCTGCCATCCTGGGCCAGGCCTGGCTGGACCCCAGGAGGGCAGCTGCCTGTCTGAGGGGTTGGCAGCAGCAGCAGCTGCAGAGAAACCCCAGGAAGGGCAGTCTGGCAGTACCAGGGTCTGTGCTACAGACCACTGGGATCATGGAATTGTACCAACAATGCCAGGATGGCATAGAGGGGGCAATTCCATGATCATAGACATGTTACATGGCCATATTCGGAGTTACCATGGTGAAGCTACATATAGGTAGTGACCTATATGTAGTGCACGCGTGTAATGGTGTCCCCGCACTCACAAAGTTCAGTGAATTGGCTCTGAACAATGTGGGGGCACCTTGGCTAGTGCCAGGGTGCCCTCACACTAAGTAACTTTGCACCTAACCTTTACCAGGTAAAGGTTAGACATATAGGTGACTTATAAGTTACTTAAGTGCAGTGTAAAATGGCTGTGAAATAACGTGGACGTTATTTCACTCAGGCTGCAGTGGCAGGCCTGTGTAAGAATTGTCAGAGCTCCCTATGGGTGGCAAAAGAAATGCTGCAGCCCATAGGGATCTCCTGGAACCCCAATACCCTGGGTACCTCAGTACCATATACTAGGGAATTATAAGGGTGTTCCAGTAAGCCAATGTAAATTGGTAAAAATGGTCACTAGCCTGTCAGTGACAATTTGGAAAGAAATGAGAGAGCATAACCACTGAGGTTTTGGTTAGCAGAGCCTCAGTGAGACAGTTAGGCACCACACAGGGAACATACACATGCACACCTATGAGCACTGGGGCCCTGTGTGACAGGGTCCCAGTGACACATACATATAGGCCACAAACCTATGAGCACTGGGGTCCTGACCAGCAGGATCCCAGTGACACATAACAACCATACTGAAAACATGGTGTTTTCACTATGAGCACTGAGGCCTGGCTATCAGGATCCCAGTGAGACAGTGAAAACAGTGACAAACACCCTGACATACACTCACAAACAGGCCAAAAGTGGGGGTAACAAGGCTAGAAAGAGGCTACCTTCTCACACTGATACATGGTGGCCCACAAAGTTAGGGTTACCCCCCACTTCAGCAGACCACACCCTCAACCTCGGCATCATCATGGATTGCAAGCTATCCATGAAGAAACAAGTTGCTACAGTCTCATCCATATGGTCCACACCCTTCGTATGCAGCACAATATCTTCAGGTGGCTCCCAGGAAACACCAGAAGCACCGTTGCACAGGTCCTCATCACCAGCAAACTAGAATATGGAATCATGCTCTATGTAGGATTCACTGAAACCTCCTGAAAAGACTACATACAATACAGAACATTACACTCATACTCAACCTCCGCAGAAGGAGCCACATAACACCCCATCTCAAAGAACTACACTGGCTTCAGATTCAGAAGAGATGCCGGTTCAGGATGTTGACCCATACCTACAATGCCCTGCACAATGAAGGACCAGCATACATCAACAAATGCCTGACCTTCCACCAGCCAACCAGACACCTCTGATCAGCTTCTCTCTCCCTCACGTACACCCCATGGATCTGTTGAGACAACAAGGGAGGATGCTAATTCTCCCACCTTCCAGACAGGGCTAAGAACAACCTCCCACTGCACCTCAGGACTGCACTGTCACTCCAGTGATTCAAAAGAGAACTGAAGACCTGGCTGTTCAAATGATCATACCTCCACGCAGCAGCATGCAGCTCCATCACCTCGAGACCCTCACGGGTGATTTGGTGCACTCTATAAATGTTTGATTGATTAATGACAGTACTATACATTGTGACCACAGTATCATTCCAATACACTATTACAGTATATGGTGGAAGGTCATAACCAGCTTTCAGTGGTGTGTTGCAAGTAGTTCTTTTTTCAATGGTGAGACACATCAACAGCTTCATAAGCATAACATAAAATTAGCATTTTTCCCAATGTGTAAGGAGCTTAGTATTCTTTGGTTCGACTAACACATGTGGTTAAAGTGATTTAAGCAGAGCTTATTAGAGTGTAGGGATTGAGGTGAAATTTCAGCTATTTAAAAATTTATTAGATAACTTATGGCGTGCATTTTGAAACACATAATTAGACAACACTACACCATTAGCATGTGTTGAGTGTTTGACGCTATATATATATATATATATATATATATATATATATATATATGTATATATATATATATATATATATATATATATATACTGTACAAACTGAAAAAAACAAAATGTTACAGGGATGTTATAGTTAGGTTCTGAATTTACTTGTACAAAACCATGGAACACAGTTATAGTTATAGTTATTTCAAGTAACTATAACTCACACCCTAAGGTAACTATAACTTGCGTCCTGGCCATGCACTGTTTTTCTTCATTATTTTGCTAATGCTTCATTTATATATTTTTAATAACGTTATAGAAGATGTCATGAGTGCGTAGTATCTGGGGTAATTAGCAGTGCATGGCGAAGGCGTGAGTTACAGTTACCTTATGACACAAGTTATAGTTACTTGAAAGAACTCTTACTATAACTGCAGAATTTCTATGGTTTTGTACTAGTAAATTCAGAAACTATAATGTCCCTGTAATGTTTGTTTTTTCAGTGAATTTCTATGGATTTATTTATTCTATTTCTTGACTATAACTCCCCTGTAACCTTTGTTTTTTTCAGTGAATTTCTATGGTCTTTAACGAAAAGTAATTTTAATTACTGTACATTAATCCAACTACCACCGTGCATAGCCCTCAGCTGTGCATGACGAGGGATGTCCAGACGACCTAGCCACTGCAGACAACCCCCTCTAACCACCCAAACCCACACCATGCAAGGCCTTTGGCCCTGCATGGCAGGAGTTGGCCTCAGGGCCTGGCCGCTGTCAATCCCTATAACCACCCAAACCTGCACTGCACACAGCCAAAGGGAGTTGGCCACAGGGTGTTAGAAATGGGGTTTCTGGTTAGCTAAGGTATTCACCAAAGCCAGGCAAAAGCAACCCACTCTAGATAGCGCGAGGGAGTTACACAACCAAGCTAACCCTAGTTAACCCCTTGGTAGCTTGGCACGAGCAGTCAGGCTTATGCCAGAGGCAATGTGAAAAGAACCTGCACAACACACACAACATATATGACACAATAAATACACCACAAAGGAAACACAAAACCAAGTTATATAGAAATAAACTGTATTGCATAAATCATCATTGGACCAAACATGACATATATGAGTAATATCTTGCTACACAAGCAGTTGTCAGAATAACATACAGGTTACTAGTTCTCTGTGAATCTAAGCAGAAATAATGTAAACATATAGGTTATTGGTATTCTGCAAAACAAGGAGTAGTCAGGCTGTCATTCTCACATAGAACACATTTTATAGTAAACACGTTATCTTGAATGCAAAGACATCAACCGAAATGTAAAACAAGAGAAACATTCCCCAGTGGCATATGTCATATAAAACCTTCTCCCTCTTGCCAATAAAAGGAACAAGCACATGTACTATGAGGTACTCTGGTCATCGCCCATACAAGGAAGCCTCTCTACATGACATAAGTCATAAGCACAACATTACTGCACAAGAGTCACTGTCTCTGAATATAGTACTGGTGCCCGTCTCAGTAGAAGCAGGACATACTCCTGAAATCAGCATGTGAGATCTTACCCCCAAACCTCTTTGGCCTGAAAGTCACAGCGCCTCTGTGCCTCCAATTTCAAGTAACCCCGTGAGGGCAAGACCTAAATGTTAAGCGCAGGGCTTCCCCTCTTCTTCCACAATGCTTACAGTAGCAACCTCAGCGCTGGCCAGACCAGGGCCTCCAATGAGGATCCTTACTCGGTTGGCCAACAGAGGGTAAAGGTGCCCTCTTGGGCCAAGCTTAGTTCCCACGGGGGAGGCCTCCTTGGTCCTCCCCGCTGACATGGTCACCTCTCTCCGCAGTAGGGTCAGTGTAATCTTATGGCTGCAGAGGGATGCACCATTAACTATTCTTCCCCTCCTCTACACCCTGAAGCCGATCAGGATCCTGGTGGTCCTCACGGTGGGAGGTAATGGCTGAAGGGAAGTCCAGCAGGCCAGCAGGCCAGAGAAGGCAGGGTCCAATGGGCGAGTCTCCATCCACCTGCCAGCACCCACGCAAGGGCTCCAGAGCCCCGTGATGCCCTCCGCTGCACTGGCTTGTTCTCTTGGTCCCCCGATTCTTCCACCACTGGTGCCTGGACCCAATGAGGTGTGCAAAATCCCCCGAGAGTGGATTCAATGTTCTGCGGATGCCAGCTCAGAAAACGGGGGCTGGCCAGTACCCCAGGGGCAATACAGGAAGTTCTATTCTCTGCGCTGTTGCAAGGGGTTCCTCGCTACTTCGCCAGCAAAGGGGGTGGGGAAGCCTCAAAAACAAGGACACGGATGATTATCTACCTCTGAGGGAAGAAAGAAAATTCCACAGAAGTCAAAGGGTAGCTTCTAATAATGAGGCATGAGAGTAAGCAATCTCTGCATACGGAGTACTAACCCCAAAATAGCCAGTGCTCATCACACACTGGATGGACAAGGCGGCAAGAGGCTGAAGCCAGTGCAGCCCCCACACCAGGGCTCCTGAGAGATACTTCATGGGGACAAGGAGTGCAGTAGATAACGGTCTCCCCTGGTTCCTCAGTTCTCAGTAGTGACTGGGTGCAAGTCCCCCACAGAACATGGGCAGAATGGTGTCAGAAGTTAGATGGCAGCAGAACCACACAAAGAAAGGCAATACAGATGAGACCTTTGGGGCCACCCAGCAGAAACCAGGCAGCAGGGCAACAAGAGAAGATCAGACCAGATGAGTCCCTTGCATAGTCAAGCAGTTCCTCTGACAGACATCAGTCCCAGTCCAAAAGTGCTCTAAAAATTTTGGGGAAACCCCCTGTACTTATACTCCTGTTGTGCCCACGATGGGGGAAAAGGTGGTCCAAACAGAACTAACCGGTTTCAGGAGTGTCCCCTCTTTCCTCCAGCATTGGCTCCAGACATCAGTGAGGGGTTAGGGAGCCCTCTGTGAGACCAGAGCACACCCTTTACAAATGCAGATGATCCCTGCCTCTCCCTCTCCCAGCCCAGGAAGACCACTGAATATGCAGTTGCACCCTTCCTACACCTCCACCCTCCCTGTGTACAGGCTGTCTGAAAAGTATGCACAAAGCTCAGCTGTCACTCTGACCCAGACGTGGATTGGAGTCAAGCTGTGAGACACCAGAGTCATAAGCACAGAGAAATGCCCACTTTCTAACAGTGGCTTTCCTATAATGGTAATACAACATAATACACCAGTAAGCACCATTTCTCACTACCATTTCAACCATACCAAACATGCCTGCGCTACCCCTCATGGATTAGATAGTACCTCCTACACATATGTTAGGACATTACCAAGGCAGTCCTATGAAAGAAGCAACACCAACAGTAGTGAGGAACCAAACTGGCAGTTTGTCAGTACCAGGACATATACAAACATAGAGACATATGTCCTACCTTTTACATACAGAGAATCCTGCCCATGTGACTTACATGTAGTAAAAGGGGGGTTTCAGGCCTGGCAAGTAAATTTAGATGCCAGGTCCCGGTAACAGTAAACTTTGCATGCTGGTTCTGCAGTAGTAGGCCTGAGACAGGTTTGAGAGGCTACTTCTGTGGGTGGAGGAAGCTGCGCTGTAGGCCCACTAGTAGCATTTAGTTCACAGGCTCTAGGTGTAGGGATGCACTGTACAAAGGACTTGCAGGAAAATGGAATGTGCCAATCATGTGTAAGCCAATCATACCAAGTTTATAAGGGAGAGCACATGCACTTTAACACTGATCAACAGTGGTAAAGGGCCCAGAGTTCTAATGTCAACAAAAAGGGTCAAAAGAAAACAGGAGGAGGAAGGCAAACAGTTTGGGGATGACCCTGTAAAAGGGGGACAGGTCCAACCCAGGGTTTGGCTCTCTGGGTGTGAGAATAGATGTGAAAGGATGTTTCTCGGTGTAAGAGTGGGTGTGAGAGTGTCAGTCTGGGTGTGATAGTGGGAATGAGTGAGTGTCTAGGTGGGTCTGTGAGTGGGTACATAAATGTCTGAGTGAGTCTGTGAGTGGGTGCATGAGTGTCTGAGTGGGTCTGCACTCTGCCAGCCTTTTCATGTCGGAGGAAAATAAGGTTCTAATCAGCAGTTCGTTTTTTTCTAGCAGCAAATAACAGACTTTCACTCAAAGTGAAGCTTTTTTCATGATTTACACAAGTAAAATATATCAGTGTTCCAGTTACACCTTTAGAGTAAGTATAAAATATAACAGAAAAAAATTACCTCTAATACTATGCGTAGAAGTTAGGGCAGGTACTAAAAATGTGCAGCTCGGTGCTCCTCATGTTATTTAGCTTCATCTTTGAGTATCTATGTACTCTGCCCTTTTTACAGCCACACCCAAGTAGGGCTGTGTCACACTTCATTTACTCATAGGAAATACAACTAAATTAATTACAATTAAAGACCCATGAGCCTTTTTTTGCAGTAAGGTTTACAAACATTATGTGTACTAGTCTTCCTGTTTCAGTTCTTTGTTGGGTTATCTTAATTGGCTTGCTACAAAACGTTTTTTTGTGTCATGAACTTGAAAGCAATGTTTCCCAAACTATGAATTTTGACCCACTGATGCTTCACCAGTCAATATCTGCTGGGTCACAAAGGAGAAAACAATTAAAGATGACTTTACATTTTGCATTTGTCTTGCTGTCTTTTCTGTACTTCAAAGACAGAGGTCAAATCTCAAGACTTCTGATAAAGTGTTGAATATACTTTTAATATGAGGATTAGTGTTTACTTTTTTTCCCCGACTGCAGAGTGAGAAGAGTTTTTAGGATAATGTTGCTGGTGTACAGGGATTGAGAAAGGAAAGGATGTGGGATGTAATATTTTGTAATTCACAACAACTTGAAATATATGCAAATGAACTGTACACATTTCAGAATATATCAGCAACTACTACCACTGAGCAATCTAGGAGCCCGCGGATCTCTAGATCTGATTGTCTGCCAACATATCAACAAAGGTGTTGTGTCAGCCATTTTAGGGTTGGGGGACTCCCCCTACCACCCCACTGTGTTGCTAGATGCGGGTGCCCTGGGTGGGCATCCATTTTAAACAGTTTTAAATTATGGCTAGCTCCCACCACAGTAGTGGATGGGGAGCTGGCTGTGGTTGCAGGGGATTTGGGCTCTCTCTGCTACCCCAACGTTTAACATATGCAAGTGCCCAAGGCACAAGGGCATCCAAAACAAATTGCCAGTTTCCACCAGTAGGACAGGGAAGCCGGCAGGTGGCACGGGATTCTTGGTGCTTCCACTTGGCCCTCAACATTAAAAAAAGGTGTGTGTTACCCGGGTGGGTACTGAGGCACTTAAAAGGCATAACATATAAAGGAATATAATAAATGAATAAAAAATTTGTGGCATGGGCTGTTCAGTTGCCCTGCAAGGGCTTTTTGTTTATTTTATTTTTTTGTCCAAATGGTGCCCCTAGAAGGGGCATGGACACCGCCTTTATTTTTAATGTACCGAAGTGTCAGAGCAGGGAAGTCAGTGAACTTCACATGTGTGTGGCGCTTGATGCTCAAAATTGTCAACGCGTTGTTGGTATACAGACTTCACAGGATAGGTCTAAGACTCCGGAGTACATTAAAAGTGTATTGAGACACTTGGTTTTTGTTGTAATGTGCCTGTTTAGTAGGTCAACCGGGCGTGGTTGGCAAGTCAAGCTTTTGATTTAAAATTGAGTGTTAGGTCTTTTCAACTGAGATATGACAAGTCAGCTCTGCATTAAGACAAATTTATTGATCAGTTGAGAGTAAATTTGCAGGTTAAATTTGCTCGTGAATCTGGGGAAATGAGAAAGAAAGAAATACCTGCAAGAGCGTAAAGCCGTCAGTGAAAATTTCCATAAGGTTCCTATAGAAATTGTGGTTACCCTACCTGTAGTAAATAGACAAATTTGGTTTTGGTTTTATTGAAATGCTCATATAACTTTGCGTCAATATTTTGTCACCCGCTGTGTGTAAGTGTGATGTCATATTTTGCTGCGCTTGGATAGGTTGTTTAGTGAGAAAGGTCACGCATGGATTGGTGGACAACCGTGAAGCACAATTGGCTGAGAAGAGAGGGTTGTGGGATTAAACGTTTCTTCCAAATTATTGATTTTTGACATAGATTTGTGAAAATGACATTTTTCAAGGCTTTACAAAGTGCACTAAGAGGAGATCAGTATTTTCCTCCCAGGTGAGGAGAAATTTGCCCTCCTAAAGGTACTCCGGCATACATTGTAATTGAAGAGAAAAGTACCGGAGCATGTCTTTGGTTAAAACATTGGATTAAGATTACAGAGAAAGAAGGGTGTTTGGCATTTCCTGAAAATTGAACATTTCATTTGAGAATTTTGGAGAATCTGAGACGGGTGATATATGGTCTAACCCCTCCACCAAGACCAGCTCAGTTCGAAGCATTAGCGATCTGGGAGCTGGTAGCTAGATAACAACAGGCATTGAAATTTGAGCAAAAAAGGAAAAAAGCAGAGAAGTCACTGGCAGAAACTAGGTGGGATGCTGACCAAAGACAGTGGAGATTAGATACCTTACAAGGTATTAGGTTATGTTGTGCTATTTCTAAAGAGAGTGAAAAGGATGTGAAGAAAACTTCTAAGAAGTTTTACTTCATAAGATATAGAGCAGAAATCGAAAGAGTCCAACAAGTTTTTGACTAATAATGTGGAATCAGACGATGATTAGTTTATTTTACAGATACTGGGAAATCAGCACCCCGATATATGGTTCAAGGAGGTCAGAGTATAAGTGGCAGAAACCCTACTGCACCAGAACCAGTTACAGTGACACAGAGACCGAAACAGAATTTAGAGCAAAGTCCTGTACAAAATAACATGACAGAGAATTCCATACAGGTTAATCCTAACATGAACCACAGTTTAGTACAGACTAGTCCTTTTGTGCAAATACCAATGCAGAGCAGTTTCAATCTGCCGAGGGTGTCATCAGTGCAGTGTCAGCTGCCACAACCTAGTCTTCCTAGGATTTACTCAGATGTACCGATTGTGAACACAATCTAGAAGTATCCACAGAACAGACCTTACAGAAGCCAATGTTGATCCAGATAGAACCAACTCCAATATTGCTGCCACAAATGCAGCCACAGGAAATTTCAAAGTTTACTCCTTTACTAAGCATGCAGACTGACATGTCTGTATTAATAGGTCAGAACACTGGTGTTAAATCCAGATGCAGTGTCGATACCTATTAGAATTGGTCCACCTATACGTTTATTTGCTCAAGGCAATAACAGTGCAGATAACCCAGAATGAAAACATGAGGATAATTTCACCTATAACACAGACATTAAATAAATCAAGGTCATTATTAAATTCAGCTCCTTTTAGAAATTAAGAGTTGGCTGAATTACAAAATGGTTCTGAGCTGAAAATGATAACTCCTCAAATTACCAGTTCAATCCAACAGCAGTTGCCGAGTATGCAACCTGGTAGAATTTCATTACAGGGTTTCACTGCACAGCAATTAACAGTGTGGTTAGAAGAATTAAGTGCCTCAGATAAATGATCCAAGGAAAGTGAATTTATAAATCAGATAAGATCGTTGATGGAAGCATGTGAGCTTCTTGAAGGGACAATGGGAGTAAATAGGCTTGAGTCTTTCACTGAAGCAGAATTGAGATACTTGTATCAAAGAATTACAGCGAGAGGAGCTGAAATATATCAGCAACTACAAGAGGTAGCAGACAGACATGGATTAGATTTTATGAAAATGAAATACCTGAAAAGAAGTTATAGATTACATATTGAAGCTGAACATTTTGAACACATGAGGTTCTGCAGGGAAGTAACA
Source organism: Pleurodeles waltl (assembly GCF_031143425.1). NCBI lineage: Eukaryota > Metazoa > Chordata > Amphibia > Caudata > Salamandridae > Pleurodeles > Pleurodeles waltl. The sequence goes on from NC_090438.1 coordinate 420,599,258, forward strand.
CACCTAAAGGGATGCTTGAGAGAGTAAAAATTAGGAGAGCTTTGGAAAAATGGGAAGGCAGACATGTCAAGAAAACAGAAAAGCCGAGGAGAGGTTCAGATACTTCTTCCATAGAAATATCACAAAAAAAAGAACCAGTAAAAGTCTTACCAATGAGAAAAATTCCAGGCGGGAATTTTGTACATGTCCCTTTGAAGCAGAAATGACATCCTGTCATTTACAAATGACTACCCCAGACTGAGGGAGAAACCAGTAGAATGGTATCAACAGACAGATATGTTTATGAAACTTGCAAAATGCCTGTAGGAGGATTTGAACACTATTTTGGAGATAGTTTTTCCTACAGACTTGTGGGTTGAGTGTAAGAGGAATGTAGATTGGCCAACAAGTGAGCCACAGAGAGATGTAGCAACAGGTGCACCATTACCTGAAATAATGAAATATTACTATAAAGTGATTGAGTTTCTGAAGATGAGAATTTTGCCTAAAAACATTGATTGGCAGCGCATAGATAGGACAGCTCAGGAAGTTAAAGAATCAATTCATGCATAATATGAGAGCTTGTTAAAAGCATTCAAATACTGAAGTGGTACAGAAACAATTGAGCCAAAAGACATGATTCATTTTCTGTTCAGGTTTGTTGATGGACTAAAACCTGAAAGTAGTCAGATGATTAAGAGTCATTTGATTTGTTGGCAAGAGAAGCCGATTGAAGAGGTGTTGCAGTATGCAAAATATTGTAATGATGAGGTTGAATTGAAACAGAAAAAGTTGAGGGAAAAGGCAATGGTGATGTAGATTAAGGTAGCACAATCAGGAATGCAGGGAGGATTTGTAATTCAACAGTAGCAGCAAGGAAGTGGGATGTTTCAGAATCAAGGAGAGGTAGAGGACATGGGGGAATGGCGATGGGAAATGTTAATCATGGTATTTAAATTCTGCAATGATACGGGGAGAGTCTGAGGGAAATAAATTGTTTTCTTGTCACATTTGCGGAGGTGTTGGACATTGGAAAGGGCAGTGTCCAATGATAAATCAGGGAGGTGTTGTTCAACAGATGAATGCTGTCAATGCTTTTCAGAATATGAGAGGACCAACAAAGAGGGGTCAAATTTCAAATTTCCAGAATAAAATAAATCTGAAACAGTGTTTCCAACCCTCGCAACCCATGCAGCCTATGCAAACTGTACAACCGAAAGTACAACAATACAATGACCCCAATTGCAACAGATGCAGTCACAAGTGCAGATGATGCCTGCACAACAAATTCAATTGTCTAGACAATTTCCTATGGATCAGCAACAGGTGATGCTTTCTCAAGCAGTCACAGGTTAGAAAATAAACCAGGGTAATAATGCAATGCACCAATATCCTTTACACACTGAGGGTCAAATAACGATGTTTGGATGTCAGAAAGCTCAGATGAGGAAGAATTTGTGTTCGCTGACTCTTTAGAAGTGGATCAGGAGGGTCCTTATGTTAAGACAAAGTGCACGGTCACAAAATGTATTTGCTGGTTGACACTTGAGCTTTCCGTTTAACAGTGAGATCTACAGAAGTTCCAGATTTACCTTTATCAGGGAAAACAGTCCAGATTGTGGGAGTAGCAAATCAATATTTGACGAACCCAATGACAGAATTTGTTTTGGTTAAAATTTGAAATTATAGAGGTATGCACAAGTTTGTGGTTTGTGATTCAAGTCCTGTGTCCTTACTAGGAAGGGATCTGTTGTGCAAAACAAGGTTTTCAATCACTTGTTCAGACGAGGATATCAAAATTCAGATGAACAGTGATGACGAGGAGAGCCCAATAATTACTGTTAATAAAGAGCCAGAGTTGACAGAAGAGTTTCCATTGATTAGTTTCAGTGAGACGGGAAACAATGAGGCAGTAGTTGAAGAATCTCCTTTGATTAGTTTCTTTCCAATTTTCAAAGTGAAAGAACACTTTGATTTACAGAAGACTGTTCAGTCTAACGTTTGGGATCTTCCAGGGAAAGACATTCAGTTGATAAAAGGAGTAGAACCAGTTAAAGCCACAGTTAAATCTAATGCAGTTTTCCCTTAGACTCCATATTATCCAATGTCAGTTGATGTAATTGAGGGTGTGAAACCATTAATGGAGAAGTTTGTGGAGAAAGGAATTTTAAGAGAAGTGTTGAGCAATCCATGTAACTCACCAGTAATAGGTCTGCGAAAACCATGTGGGAAAGTTTGACTTGTCCAGGATTTGAGAACAATAAATAAATTAGTGGTCTAATGTTGTCCACTTGTGCCAAATCCAGCTGTAATTATGTTTCAGATCCTATGTGATGCTGAATGGTTTACTGTGATAGACCTATGTCAAGCGTTCTTTTCTGTGCTTCTTCATGAGGACAGAAAATATCTCTTTTGTTTTAAATTTCTTAACAAGGTCAATTGTTAATGTAGAATTCCACACGGATTTTCTGAGTCACCATCTATTTTCAACCAGATCTTGAAAAATAATTTGGAAGCATTAGTGATGCCTTATCAGGCAACATTGGTGCAATAGATTGATGATTTGTTAATTGCATCCAAGACAAAAGAAGGGTGTTAATAGGATACGATTGCTTTGTTGAATTTCCTAGGAGTCAATGGACATAAATTGTCCCCTGCTAAACTGCAGTATTGTCGGAAAGAGATGAAATACTTGGGTCATCTGATTGAAAAAGAAACAAGGAAAATTTCCAGAGAGTTGCTACAATTTTACAAATGCCAGTCCCGAGTACATAAAAAGATGTGAGGATATTTTTAGGAATGGTTGGCTACAGCCGCCAGTGAATTTCAAATGTGTCAGTTCTTTCAAAACCCTTCCAGAGGCTGACCCATAAAGATTTTTCAGATCCTGTATTAATGGATGCACCTTGTATGAAAGCATTTATTGATCTGAAAGAGAGTTTGGGTCAAGCTCCAGCTTTAGGTATGCCTGACTACACTTAACCCTTTCTACTGTTTTGTCAATGACGTCATGCATGTTCTTTGTCTGTCTTGACTCAGACCCATGGCGCTGTAAATCGCCCAGTGGCATATTTTTCAGCCACCTTGGATCCGGTTGCAGCAGACTTACCAGGATGTTTGCGGGTCACTGCAGCATTTGAGCAGTGCCTCGCTAAGAGCAGGAGCATAGTGATGGGTCATCCTCTCACTAGTATGGTCCCACATTCAATTGAGATTTTGCTTATCAGGTCTAAAACCTGGTATCTGACCAGCTCTAGGCTGACTAGATATGAAACTGCAATCTTGGGGTCTCCTAATGTTACAATTAAAAGATGTACAGTGCTTAACTCAGCAACCTTATTTCCGATTGAAAATGTTTTATATGATGTATTGGATGATACAGAACAGGATTGTCTGGAAATTACAGAATTACTCACAAAACCCAGAGCTGACACTAGCGATACTTGTCCGGAACAGAATGACCAAATTATCTTTGTTGATGGTTTCTGCCTGAGAGATAATGCGGGTACATTAAGAGCAGGATATGCAGTAAGTACTAAGTTTGATTAACAATGTAATGAAACATGAATCTGAATTAAAAGAATTAACTGAAACTAATATTTGGGAAAAGGCTGGCAACATATGCTTATTGCATTTTAATCGTTTTGACCTGCATCTAATCAGATAAATATTATATATTTTTCTAAACACTGTGTGGTGTATTTGTGTGGTGCTATACTGTGTTGTTGCATGTTTTATTGCACAAATACTTTACACATTGCCTTGTAAGTTAAGCCTGACTGCTTAGTGCCAATCTACCAGAGGGTGGGCACAGGATAATTTGGATTGTGTGTGACTTACCCTGAGTAGAGTAAGGGTCCTTGCTTGGACAGGGGGTACCATGACTGCCAACCAAAGAACCCATTTCTAACACTTATAGTTCAATCAATATATCATTATATGTTAAATGTTGTGTATTGCGCTTAACATGCCTGTTAAATTGGCCACAATCGAATGTGAAACTAATTGTGAATAAGATAGAGAAATGTTAGGAGTTAAATTGTCTTCTGTAGAATAAATTTTTGGAAATAATACGAGTATTTTTTGTTCTCTGCTTGGCCTGTAGCTGAGAAAGGCCAATGTGTAATGTTATGTTTATTAAATGTTTCTAGTGTGCTCTACTCTTATGACCTCATGTCCGCTGTTTGACTATCTCTATTCATTTATGTAAAGACATGTCTGTTACTCTTGTTTTCTTGTGAGGATTCACAACATTACATACTGTTCCTAGTGTTATTAAATATTTATAACATAACCGGCAATGTCGAACAAAAAGAACCATTGAAACCAGATGGAAGAAACCCTCTAGGATACTTTTGTATAAATTTGGGAATACATGAATGGTCCTGTAAACGTCTAAAAGAGAAACTTAGAATGTAATGTCGATATCTAATGTCTTTGAAATTGGTTGTCCTTTCTTTGCCTGACTCTCTTGTCCAATAGAAAGTTTATTGTCTTTTAATATAACAAGACTACACTGAGATTCTGTGCAATTATTTTGCCATTCTCCTTTGAAGCAGTTTTTGGGATTATTATTATTTTTGAGTTGTTCTTTAGCTAGATAGTCTCCAGACTTTTTGGTATTTTATTATTTTCCGAGTTTAACTTTCCTTTTCTATGATGAACTAATAATCTCATGGTTTATGTACTTATAGTCCAAACTTCTAAACCATCTCCCCCTTTCCTTGTTCCTGTTCTGTTCCTGTTGTTGCTTTCCCCTTGATGAAGCCAAGCTGTTTGCTGTTCTATTAGGATAGGTAATTATGTAATTATGGGGGTCATTACAACCCTGGCGGTCTTTGACCGCCAGGATTGTTTTGGCGGATTTCACAACCAGCAGGCAGGTGGTGAAATCGTGGGAATTACGCCGTGGTCGCTCTGCCGGGACCGGCGGTTTCCCGCCACTTTAGTCCCGGCGGGAGTAATCCTCCAGGGCAGCGTTGCTTGCAGCGCTGCCCAGTGGATTACGAGTACCCCTCCTGCCAGCCTTTTCATGGTGGTTTGCACCACCATGAAAAGGCTGGTGGAAAGGGGAGTCGTGGGGCCGCTGGGGGCCCCTGCACTGCCCATGCTACTGCCCATTTAGAGCCAGCTCCTGTGTTGTGGCCGAGATCCCCGTCGGCGCAGCGGGGATCTCATAATGGCTGTGGCGCAAATGCGGCTGCATTGGCGGCCGCCCGGTGGTCAAACCTTGGTAATGAGCCCCATAATGTCTTGTACTTTGCCTTTTGTTTTGCAGGTACCAATCTGCTGCATATTTGTTATAGTGCCATAGATAAGTGTTTTCCAAATTGGTATTATTAAAACTTTGCATGAAGCCCAACATGCTAAGCAGTGTATAGTGAGGTATTACTCTTATACTTATGAACAGTCATTGAAATTTGCTTTGATGATTCAATATATATAATTTCCTTTACTCAAATACTATTGCTATTAATTTGTGCATTCTCTATCAAAATAATAATTTTCATTGCATTGATTAAGCTTAGATTCTTTCGCCGACTCAACCAGCCTACACTATTTCTTTACATGTAACAGTTGATTTTGAGATTTTGAGATTAATATTTGTGACCTTAGCTTTGTTACCATGGGGAATTAAACATTTTAAGGTCTTAATGAAATGGTGTGGTTATTCATTGTCGCATCGATCGTGGTGTATTCTTTATTGGCTTTATAATGATGTGTATTGCAATTAAGTAATTGACTGTATGTCTTTGACGATTTCTTTGAAGCAGCACAAAAAGTTTATCGACCTAAAGTGTGAAATCTGCTATCTAGTTTATTATAACTAAAATATAGCCAAGATTTCTGCTTTAACAACAGTACACACTCAGCAACATTAAAAAACACCTTAAGACTCCTAGGTTATTGAATCTGTGACCCCAGACAGCTTATCGTATTTTTAACTGGCTTAGTGCGGGTGTCGGCCACTGGCTGACGCCCACACTACCTCCCTGGTGCAGGTCACGACCAGTGGCCGACACCAGGGAGGAGGATAAAAAATCCTCTGAATTTTTTTTAAATGTAAAAATACACCAGGAGACAAGAAGAAGTTCTGTGTCTCCCCAGCCATCCTAGACGCCCCTTTGTGACATCAGCGAGCTGCAAGGCACCCTGATGTCACTATTTGTTTTCTCCATCAGAGCAGGAAGTGTCTGCTTCAAACAGCCTTCCTGGCATTCAGGAAGGCCTTGTTTGAAAGGGGAGATTCTCCCCTTTCAAACAAGGCCTTCCTGAACTGGTTTCTTGGACCTCAATAGCATGCCAGGAAACCCCACTAGACACCAGGGACATCACTTGGGGGGGGTCAGCCCCCTCGGCAAACAGGCCGGGGGGGCATATTTTTTGTCAAAAAAGGTAGGTTTACCCCTGGGGGTTGCGATTGCGCCAGTTTGCTCCCCCAGGGATCTAAAAATGTTTTTTTAAAGTGGAAAACATAAAAAAAAAGAAATTCACAGGGGGTCGCCCGTGAGCACGGCAACCCCCTGTGGGAGCAATCATTTTTCTTAATAGTTGTATGGTTTCCATAGGGAGCACTATGGCCCCCAAGGAAACCATACAGCTATTAAAAAAAATCTACATAGATGTGTATATATATATAAATGTGTATGTATATATATATATATATATATATATATTCAGCACCAGTTGTCTTGCAGTTGCAGCTTGCATCTTCAAAGCAATGCACATACTTCAACTGACACGTTTCAAGTGTAGCTTTTAGGAAGCAATGAAAAGTCAAGTAGGTCTTGGGATTATTTTTCTCCTACAAAAGGATCAGACTTTTGTCTAGTGGCAGTTTTGATTACATAAAGTACTGCAGAAGGTTTACATGCCCACTGCAAAGTTCAAATCTGTATTTTATGTAAATAGCTGAGTACATTAGTAAAGTCAGCCATTGCCTGCGCTATAATACAAATGAAATGTATGTGCAGGAGGGGCTATGGAGAGATGAAGGGCACTTTTGCTGGGTGGTAGGGAGGGAATCCAAGGAGGAGGTCATGGGAGAGGGAGCACCAATAATGATTGTTGGACTGGGCGCTAGAGGCGCTTAAGACTGTGACAACTGGTATGTGACAAGGTGAAGTAATAGTGTGTCTTTTTTTGAGTGTCTTGAAAGAACGTGCTGATTTAGGGAAGAAGTGAAGGTAATGTGACCTCTACTTTTGCATGTATCACACCCACACACCCACCAGCAAGTTTTTGACTGTCTACGTATGCTAGTGTTTTAGAGCAACAGTTTAGCCAGTAGCAGAGATGGCATCTCATTGTATAACTGCTGTTCAAGCCCTCACTTGGGTCATAGAGGACAGCTCTGACGTAGGATCAGAGACTGAGATAGCAGATACTAAGACAGCATCTGAGGGATGGGACAATGGCACAGACTCTGGGAGTGATTTTTCAGTTGGAGGAATCCCATTTGATATCTCCTCTTCCATTGATTATGAGAAAGGTGATGAGGACAGTCCTGCTGTCCCTTCGCAAGCACAGTCTGTGGAGCAGGGCAATAGTGGGTTAGCCCACCCCAAGGAACAGGTGCATGTGGCGGCAAGCACAGAGAGAATACTCTCTTGAGAGCTCCCCAATTTCGTTCAGCTCCAAATTCCACTGCCCAAATCGTATTGTGGAGACATCAAAATTATCTATCACAAAACAACCTTGGTTTGTAAGGCAGGCACCTGTGTTTTGTGTCCTGGGCTCAGCGGCCTTATAGGGAAACCTACTAAACACAGACATTTCTGGAAATTAGACATCTAGGGGAGTCCACAGAGGAGTGACTTGTGGGATTCCCCAAGATTTTCTTACCCAGAATACCCTGCAAAGGTGAAATGTTGAATAAAAGCTCAATTTATTCTTGCATTTCTGTCACACAAACTACAGGAATATGCTGGGATCCACAAAATTCCTACCACCCATTGTTTCCCCACCTGTCCTGATAAAAACGCTACCCCACTTGAGTGCCTATACCTAGTGTCTGCATCAGGAATGGATCACTCCAGGGTCAACAGTTGCCCTCAAGTAACTACCAACATTGACCATTGTGTGAGCTATTCCTGTCATGGGCACTAGGCCTACCCACACAAGTGAGGTACCATTTTTATCGGGAGACTTAGGGGAATAATGGGTGGAAGGAAGTTTGTGGCTCCTCTCAGATTTCAGAACTTTCTATCACTGAAATATGAGGGAAAAGTGTTTTATTGCCAAATTTTAAGGTTTGCAAAGGATTCTGGGTAACAGAATCTGGTGAGAGCCCCACAAGTCACCCCATTTTGAATTCCCCTAGATGTCTAGTTTCCAGAAATATACAGGTTTGCTAGGTTTCACTAGGTGCCAGCTGAGCTAGGGGCCAAAATCCACAGCTATAGCAAAACAAAAGGATGATGGACGGAGTGCTGAACATTGCAAACACTCACCCCCAGTCACAGATCTGGGTTTAATCCATTGTTCTTTTGTTCACCATGCCACCCCAGTTTGGACCCAGCCATATGCAAATCAATCTTGACCCTGTTCCTCATGGGAACAGTCTAGCCCGAACTGCCAAGCCAGGTCCTCACTGGACCGGAAACAAGCATTTTGGGACCGGTTTCAGGGTTTCTCCCTTCATCAGCCAGGCTAACTTGAATCCAGTGGCACAGTGTACAAGGGACCCACGTCTGGGCATACCCTTCCCACTTAGGGCAACTTTAGCAAAACAAAAGGATGATGGACGGAGTGCTGAACAATGCAAACACTCACCCCCAGTCACAGATCTGGGTTTAATCCATCGTTCTTTTGCTCACCATGCCACCCCAGTTTGGGCCCAGCCATATGCAAATCAGTCTTAACCCTGTTCCTCATGGGAACAGTCTAGCCCGAACTGCCAAGCCAGGTCCTCACTAGACCGGAAACAAGCATCCTGGGACTGGTTTCAGGGTTTCACCCTTCATCAGCCAGGCTAGCTTGAATCCAGTGGCGCAGTGAGCAAGGGACCCACGTCTGGGCATACCCCTCCCACTTAGGGCAACTTTAGCAAAACAAAAGGAAGAAGTACGGAAGGCTGAACAATGCAAACACTCACCCCCAGTCACAGATCTGGGTTTAATCCGTCCAACAACTGTTCTTTTTGCGAAAATCCACAGCCAGGCACTTTCCAAAAAACACATTAGATTTCAATGTAAAAATGTGATGTGCCAATGTTGCATTTCCATTCGCTGCCATTAGGCCTGCCCACGCAAGTGAGGTATCATTTTTTTCAGAAGACTTGGGGAAACACAGAATAGCAGAACAAGTGTCATTACCCCTGGTCTTTCTCTACATTTTGTTCCTTCCAAATGTAAAACAGTGTGTAAAAAAGATGTCTATCTGAAAAATACCCTGTAATTCACATGCTAGTATGGGCACCCCAGAATTCGGAGATGGTCAAATAACCACTGCTTCTCAACACCTTATCTTGTGTCCATTTTGGAGATACAAGGGTTTCCTTGATACCAATTGTACACTCTTTGTATTGCACCAAATAAATTGCTGAACACCTAGTATACGATGAAAATCCATTGCAAGGTGCAGCTCGTTTATTGGCTCTGGGTACCTAGGGAACTTGATGAACCAATAAGCCCTATATATCTCCGCAACCAGAAGAGTCCAGCAGACGTAATGGTATATTACTTTTGAAAATATGACATCACCGGAAAAAGTTACAGAGTAAAATGTGGAGAAAAATAGCTGTTTTTTTTACCTCATTTTCAATATTTTTTATTTCAGCTGTTATTTTCTGTAGGAATACCTTGTAGGATCTTCACAAATGGCCCCTTACTGAATTCAGAATTGTGTCTACTTTTCTGAAATGTTTAGCTGTCCTGGATCAAGAATTGGTTTCACACCCATTTCTGTCACTAACTGGAAGGAGGCTAAAAGCACAAACCATAGTGAAAATGTGGTATGTCCCAGTAAAATGTCAAAATTGTGTTGAAAAAAGTGGTTTTCTGTCTGTCTGTTCCTGAACACTGGGAAGATGGTGGTTTTAGCACTGAAAATTATTTGTTGATGCCATTTTCAGGGAAAAAACACTCTGCAGCCCTGCAGCCAATCAGCTGAGGGGGTAAAGCACTCCAAGCTTGAGATATATATTATTCAGCTTGAGTGCAGGACATCCTTTATATGGGTTCTGTAGCTGCACTTAGTGACATGAAATATGTGAAAAGAAAGACTAAAAAACTTGCTTTTTTTTAATAAGGCTTTTTAAAAACAAATTGATGATATTAAACATTGCAATGTGTGAATTTATATTATATAGATAAGGGATCTGCTTTATATATGTCAATGTCCTGCTCCTTCGTGCAATCAATAGGCCCACTTTTCACATTTCAGTGTTCTGACCCTTTGAGAAAGTCAGTATGTCTGCCTTACCTAAAATGACACCCTTTATATTGTAACATCACATAGCCATCCGGCTGCACAGCAGGGACGGGGTGTCAATGAATGGTTGCTCCCAACGTCATGCCTCACCAAAGGCTGCGCCCAGCAAGGGACTGGGTTCCAAAAGGAGGTCCAGTACAAGACTTAGCCAGGCCCTTGCCAAAACCTATGGCATGCACAGAAATGAACATCTTACTTTACATTTAAAAAAATTAACATTCACAGAAAGAAACAAAGGTTAAAGTGACGTTATAGATAGGAATTTTAAAAATATGTTACTTTACATTAAATCAAAGCATAGAAATTCACTAAGAAAAAAATTTTAAATGTATGTTTTGGTTAGCTGAAAATGCAAGTTTAAGCATGCCATTTTAAAAGAACAAATCTACTGAAATTCAACATATATTTATAGTTACCTAAAGTAACTTGTGCCCTAAAGTACATAACTTACGCTCTTGCCATTCGTTGCTTATTCGCTCATATAATACATCACTCAATGAATGTTTTATGACACCATTGATACCACTGCAGCATCTGAAATGACATCATTGATGACGACACTGTGCATGACGGGACGTGAGTTGTAGTTAGCTTAGGAACGTGTTATACATTCTTGGTGTTGGACATGGCCATCTTGGCAGGGTCACTGCTAAACGTTTTGTTTACCCTCCACTTTTTTACTGAATTCATTCTTGTTGGCCTTAGCACTCTGTGCACTTTACCATTGCTAACCAGTGCTAAAGTGCGTATGATCTCTCCTTAAAACATTGAACAGTTGGCTTACACCCAATTGTCCTATTTAATTTACATAAAGTGGAACTACATATGTCCAAGGCCTGTAAATTAAATGCTACTGGTGAGATACTGCAATGATTATGCCTTCCACTTAAGTACCCCTTTAAACATGGCTCACGCCTGCCATTGTAGCCTGTGTGTGTACTTTTAAAATACCATTCTGACTTGGTAAAATAAACCTTTATGACGGCCCAAACCTTCCTTTCTAATACAAATAAATCACCGCTAAATTAGTTTCAACTGGTGACTTTGTCCCAGTCCAGCGATAGTCACAGTTGGCTGCCATTTTCAGTGCAGTCATGGGCCTTTCAAAATGTTGAATTCGGCAGTTAGTGGTTTCAGAAAAGACCGTTAATTTAGGTGTGAAAGTCAGTAAAGAGGTGTATAGTTTAAGATGCGTAGACCTGGGCCATAAAATGATTTAAAGGGCCCCCAGTCATTTGCGATTGGTATTATGAAAAATGAATACGTGGCTAATTTCATGTGTTGAAAACAACATAAGTTAGATGACTTTTACGTGGTCTGAACAGCACCCAGCAGGAAGTTGCCAGCGATCGAAGCTGGTAACAATATGATCCCCACTTGCTTTTATAATCCCTTGTAAACGGCTCATATTTGCAATCACTGCTCCAGGCATCGCCCCTATGATTGTGTGTTGCATTGACTGCAATTACAGATAAAACAACCTGCTGTCACGAGCTTCAAATTAAGAAAACCTTCCTCTCTCACAGCTTTACACCGATCAGATTGTACAGCACATGAACACACTCTTCTATTTAATTTGTCTTAATATTTTTGCATGGCCTTCACAATGTTCCTCAAAAAGTCTGCCTCTCAAAGTACAAATCGTTTTGATATCAGTGAGAACCAAAACATCTTTGGTGCACCATAAAGAAAGTTAATTGCTTATTTTTTAGGGCACCTTTCCTTCTTTCTTGTTCACCTGTGTAAGAACATCTTAAAGCCCACAGGCTTAAGTGCCGTACATTTTTTTTTCTTTTCAGTGTTACACTACAATGAAACATAATTTATCAAAATACGCCTGCCCTGTAAACGGCAACATCTATAAATCAGCACAGTCCCTGCTGGAAAGCTTTGATTGCGCCATTATTGGAACAGAGATGTTTATTGATTGCACACCACCGTTTTTGAGCTGTATACAGGAACATCCATTTACCTTTTGTTCCCTGCAGATTCCAACCACATGTACTTTTGATTATATTTTATTATATGTTATTAGCAATACGGTCTAATTTTCCAGACACGACTCCCTGAGCGTGGTTGGATAAACATAAAAAACAATTTGTCTTGCAAAAGTAGTATTCTCTTCAAGTTCATCTTGTTTTTTGGTCATGCTAAAGCTGTGTTCGCTGTGAAAGTTCACCTCCCAAAGCTGCTTTCTACAAAGATACCAGCAGGCAAATAATAAGACCTAAATCATAAAAAATATTGTATCTTTGCCGCTGCTGAGATCATTTTTTAAGTAATGCGTAGCAGGCTCCTGCTTGCTGTCTGTGAGAGGGTAAAATCATTCAAACTACTTTAACAGTATTTGAGTTTGTCAACGGTGATTGGACTACCATATACACGGTTTGTAATTTGCATTATTTGAATTTGTCCAGTCAAAGCTGTCAGTATTATTTTTTATTGTTCAGAGTACATTTTTGTGCTTATATTGGCCGCCATATTGCAGTACTTCATTGATGCCAGATTGTAGGAGGCTGGACTGGCTTGTAGTGAGTACCAAGGGGTACTTGCACCTTGCACCAGGCCCAGTTATCCCTTATTAGTGTATAGGGTGTCTAGCAGCTTAGGCTGATAGATAATGGTAGCTTAGCAAAGCAGCTCAGGCTGAACTAGGAGACGTGTGAAGCTACTACAGTACCACTTAGTGTCATAGGCACAATATCATAAGAAAACACAATACACAGTTATACTAAAAATAAAGGTACTTTATTTTTATGACAATATGCCAAAGTATCTTAGAGTGTACCCTCAGTGAGAGGATAGGAAATATACACAAGATATATATACACAATAGCAAAAATATGCAGTATAGTCTTAGAAAACAGTGCAAACAATGTATAGTTACAATAGGATGCAATGGGGAAACATAGGGAGAGGGGCAACACAAACCATATACTCCAGAAGTGGAATGCGAACCACGAATGGACCCCAAACCTATGTGACCTTGTAGAGGGTCGCTGGGACTATTAGAAAATAGTGAGAGTTAGAAAAATAACCCTCCCCAAGACCCTGAAAAGTGAGTGCAAAGTGCACCAAAGTTCCCCTAAGGACAAAATAGTCGTGTTAGAGGGAGAATGCAAGGAAAACACAAATCAGCAATGCAACAACGATGGATTCCTGACTGAGGGTACCTGTGGAACAAGGGGACCAAGTCCAAAAGTCACAAGCAGCTCGGAGATGGGCAGATGCCCAAGAAATGCCAGCGGTTGGTGCAAAGAAGCTCTTACTAGGCTGAAGAACTGTGAATACTGCAGGAACGACAAGGGCTAGAGACTTCCCCTTTGGAGGATGGATCCCCCACGCCTTGGAGAGTCGTGCAGAAGTGTTTTCCCGCCGGATGGACGCCAACAAGCCTTGCTACATGCAAATCGTGCGTTTGGCGTTTTTGGACGCTGCTGGGGCCCAGGAGGGACCAGAAGGTCGCAAATTGGACCTGCAGAGAGAGGGGACGTCGAGCAAGACAAAGAGCCCTCACTAAAGCAGGTAGCACCTAGAGAAGTGCCAGAAACAGGTACTACGAGGATGCATGAAACAGTGCTCGCCGAAGTTGCACAAAGGAGTCCCACGTCGCCGGAGACCAACTTAGAAAGTCGTGCAATGCAGGTTAGAGTGCCGTGGACCCAGGCTTGGCTGTGCACGAAGGATTTCCGCCGGAAGTGCACAGGGGCCGGAGTAGCTTGCAAAGTCGCAGTTCCCAGCAATGCAGCCCAGCGAGGTGAGGCAAGGACTTACCTCCACCAAACTTGGGCTGAAGAGTCACTGGACTGTGGGGGTCACTTGGACGGTGTCGCTGGATTCGAGGGACCTCGCTCGTCGTGCTGAGAGGAGACCCAAGGGACCGGTAATGCAGCTTTTTGGTGCCTGCGGTTGCAGGGGGAAGATTCCGTCGACCCACGGGAGATTTCTTCGGAGCTTCTGGTGCAGAGAGGAGGCAGACTACCCCCACAGCATGCACAAGCAGGAAAACAGTCGAGAAGGCGGCAGGATCAGCGTTACAGAGTTGCAGTAGTCGTCTTTGCTACTATGTTGCAGGTTTGCAGGCTTCCAGCGCGGTCAGCGGTCGATTCCTTATCAGAAGGTGAAGAGGGAGATGCAGAGGAACTCGGCTGAGCTCATGCATTCGTTATCTAAAGTTTCCCCAGAGACAGAGACCCTAAATAGCCAGAAAAGAGGGTTTGGCTACCTAGGAGAGAGGAAAGGCTACTAACACCTGAAGGAGCCTATCAGCAGGAGTCTCTGATGTCACCTGGTGGCACTGGCCACTCAGAGCAGTCCAGTGTGCCAGCAGCACCTCTGTTTCCAAGATGGCAGAGGTCTGGAGCACACTGGAGGAGCTCTGGACACCTCCCAGGGGAGGTGCAGGTCAGGGGAGTGGTCACTCCCCTTTCCTTTGTCCAGTTTCACACCAGAGCAGGGGCTAAGGGGTCCCTGAACCGGTGTAGACTGGCTTATGCAGAATTGGGCACATCTGTGCCCAACAAAGCATTTCCAGAGGCTGGGGGAGGCTACTCCTCCCCTGCCTTCACACCATTTTCCAAAGGGAGAGAGTGTCACACCCTCTCTCAGAGGAAGTTCTTTGTTCTGCCATCCTGGGCCAGGCCTGGCTGGACCCCAGGAGGGCAGCTGCCTGTCTGAGGGGTTGGCAGCAGCAGCAGCTGCAGAGAAACCCCAGGAAGGGCAGTCTGGCAGTACCAGGGTCTGTGCTACAGACCACTGGGATCATGGAATTGTACCAACAATGCCAGGATGGCATAGAGGGGGCAATTCCATGATCATAGACATGTTACATGGCCATATTCGGAGTTACCATGGTGAAGCTACATATAGGTAGTGACCTATATGTAGTGCACGCGTGTAATGGTGTCCCCGCACTTACAAAGTTCAGTGAATTGGCTCTGAACAATGTGGGGGCACCTTGGCTAGTGCCAGGGTGCCCTCACACTAAGTAACTTTGCACCTAACCTTTACCAGGTAAAGGTTAGACATATAGGTGACTTATAAGTTACTTAAGTGCAGTGTAAAATGGCTGTGAAATAACGTGGACGTTATTTCACTCAGGCTGCAGTGGCAGGCCTGTGTAAGAATTGTCAGAGCTCCCTATGGGTGGCAAAAGAAATGCTGCAGCCCATAGGGATCTCCTGGAACCCCAATACCCTGGGTACCTCAGTACCATATACTAGGGAATTATAAGGGTGTTCCAGTAAGCCAATGTAAATTGGTAAAAATGGTCACTAGCCTGTCAGTGACAATTTGGAAAGAAATGAGAGAGCATAACCACTGAGGTTCTGATTAGCAGAGCCTCAGTGAGACAGTTAGTCACTACACAGGTAACACATTCAGGCACACTTATGAGCACTGGGGCCCTGGGTTACCAGGGTCCCAGTGACACATACAACTAAAACAACATATATACAGTGAAAAATGGGGGTAACATGCCAGGCAAGATGGTACTTTCCTACACAACCCCCCCCCAAACGAAGGACAATAAGACTAGCCATTACCTGATGAGTCTTCATTGTCTAAGTGGAAATATCTGGAGAGTCCATCTGCATTGGAGTGGCTACTCCCAGGTCTATGTTCCACTGTATAGTCCATTCCCTGTAGGGATATGGACCACCTCAACAATTTAGGATTTTCACCTTTCATTTGTTTTAGCCAAAGTAGAGGTTTGTGGTCTGTCTGAACAATGAAGTGAGTGCCAAACAGGTATGGCCTCAACTTCTTCAGAGCCCAGACCACAGCAAAGGCCTCCCTCTCAATGGCAGACCAACGCTTTTCTCTAGGGGTCAACCTTCTACTAATAAAAGCAACAGGTTGATCCTGGCCCTCAGAATTAAGTTGTGATAGGACTGCCCCTACTCCTAATTCAGATGCATCAGTTTGGACATAGCATTTTTTAGAGTAACAAGGGCTTTTCAGGACAGGTGCAGAGCACATGGCCTGCTTCAGCTCCTCAAAAGCTTTCTGACAGTTTGCTGTCCATAATACCTTTTTAGGCATTTTCTTGGATGTGAGGTCATTAAGAGGGGCTGCAATGGAGCCATAGTTCTTAATGAACCTCCTGTAATACCCAGTGAGGCCTAGGAAGGCTCTCACCTGAGTCTGAGTGGTAGGGGGAACCCAATCAATAATAGTTTGGATTTTCCCCTGAAGTGGTGCAATCTGTTCCCCACCAACAAGGTGTCCCAGATAAACCACCTTACCCTGCCCTATCTGGCACTTTGAAGCCTTGATAGTGAGGCCTGCCTTTTGCAGGGCCTCCAAAACTTTCCAAAGGTGGACTAGGTGATCATCCCAGCTGGAGCTAAAGACAGCTATATCATCCAAATATGCTGCACTGAAAGCTTCCAGCCCTTGCAGGACTGTGTTCACCAACCTCTGAAAAGTGGCAGGTGCATTTTTCAGACCAAAAGGCATTACAGTAAACTGGTAATGTCCTCCAATGGTAGAAAATGCAGTCTTAGATTTAGCATCTTCTGACAATTTGATCTGCCAATACCCTGCAGTCAAATCAAAAGTGCTTAGATACTTGGCAGATGCCAGTGTATCTATGAGCTCATCTGCCCTGGGTATAGGGTGAGCATCAGTTTTGGTTACCAAGTTGAGACCTCTATAGTCGACACAAAACCTCATTTCCTTCTTTCCATCTTTAGAATTGGGTTTTGGTACCAGTACCACAGGAGAAGCCCATGGACTGTCAGAGTGCTCAACCACTCCTAGTTCCAACATCTTCTGAACTTCTTGCTTTATGCAGTCCCTGACATGGTCAGGCTGCCTATAGATCTTACTTTTGACAGGTAAACTGTCTCCAGTATCTATAGTGTGCTCACACCAAGAAGTGGTGCCTGGCACAATGGAGAAGAGTTCTGAAAATTGTCCTAGGAGATTTATGCAATTATCTTTCTGCTCAGCAGTAAGACAATCAGCCAAAACTACACCTTCCACAAGAGCATCTTGTTCTGTGGAAGAGAAGAGATCAGGTAGAGGATCACTGTCTTCTTCCTGTCCCTCATCTGTTGCCATGAGCAGGGTGAGATCAGCCCTGTCATAGTAGGGTTTCAGGCGGTTGACATGGAGCACCCTAAGGGGACTCCTGGCAGTGCCTAAGTCAACCAAGTAGGTGACTTCACCCTTCTTTTCAACAATTGTGTGGGGTCCACTCCATTTATCTTGGAGTGCTCTTGGGGCCACAGGCTCCAAGACCCACACTTTCTGCCCTGGTTGGTACTGAACCAAAAAGCCTTCTGATCATGCCATTGCTTCTGGAGCTCTTGGCTGGCCTGAAGGTTTTTACTGGCCTTTTTCATGTACTCAGCCATCCTTGATCTGAGGCCAAGTACATAATCCACAATATCCTGCTTAGGAGCTTTTAAAGGTTGTTCCCAACCCTCCTTTACAAGTGTGAGTGGACCCCTAACAGGGTGTCCAAAAAGAAGTTCAAAGGGGCTGAAGCCCACTCCTTTCTGGGGTACCTCCCTGTAGGCAAAAAGGAGGCATGGTAGAAGGATATCCCATCTCCTGCGGAGTTTTTCAGGGAGTCCCATAATCATGCCTTTGAGAGTTTTATTAAATCTCTCCACCAGTCCATTTGTTTGTGGATGATAGGGTGTTGTGAACTTGTAAGTTACACCACACTCCTTCCACATGGCCTTTAAGTATGCAGACATGAAATTGCTTCCTCTGTCTGATACTACTTCCTTTGGGAAGCCCACCCTGGAAAATATTCCCAGGAGGGCCTTTGCCACTGCAGGAGCTGTAGTGGTCCTTAAAGGAATAGCTTCAGGATATCTTGTGGCATGGTCCACTACCACCAAGATAAACCTATTGCCTGAAGCAGTAGGAGGGTCAAGGGGGCCAACTATGTCAACCCCTACCCTTTCAAAGGGAACCCCAACCACAGGCAGTGGGATAAGGGGTGCCTTTGGAGTGCCACCTGTCTTGCCACTGGCTTGACAGGTTTCACAGGACTTACAAAATTCTTTTGTGTCCTCAGACATCCTAGGCCAATGAAACAGTGGTACCAATCTGTCCCAAGTTTTCATTTGACCCAGGTGCCCAGCTAAGGGAATGTCATGTGCCAGTGTTAGGAGGAACTTTCTGTACTCCTGAGGAATCACTAATCTCCTGGCAGCTCCAGGTTTAGGATCCCTATGCTCAGTGTACAAGAGGTTGTCCTCCCAGTAAACTCTGTGTGAGTCACTAACATCCCCATTAGCCTGTTTGACAGCTTGCTGTCTGAGACCCTCTAATGTGGGACAGGTTTGCTGTGCCACACTCAGCTCCTCTCTGGCAGGCCCCCCTTCACCCAAAAGCTCAGCAGTGTCTGCTTCCAGCTCCTCTGGTGTAGGTTCTGCACAGGGAGGGAATTCTTCTTCCTCAGAAGTAGAATCCACTGTAGAGGGAGGGATAGTAGGAAGTGGTTTGCTTCTACTAGCCCTAGCCTTAGGGAGCACTTGGTCCATTGTTCCAGGATCCAAGCTTCCCTGTCCTTTTTGCTTTTTGGCCTGAGCCCTTGTCAAAGCAAAAATATGCCCTGGGATGCCCAGCATTGCTGCATGGGCCTCCAACTCCACATCTGACCAAGCTGATGTCTCCAAATCGTTCCCTAATAGACAGTCTACAGGTAAATCTGAAGCTACCACAACTTTCTTTGGACCAGATACTCCCCCCCAGTTGAGATTTACAACAGCCATGGGGTGGCTTTGTGTTATGTTGTGAGCATCGGTTACTTGGTACTGGTGTCCAAGTATGTGTTGTTCAGGGTGCACCAGTTTCTCAATCACCATTGTGACACTGGCACCTGTGTCCCTGTAGGCCTGGACCTCAACACCATTTATTAGGGTTAGTTGCTTGTACTTCTCCAAGTTATGGGGGCAAGCAACCAAAGTGGCTAAGTCAATAGCCCCTTCATAGACTAAAGTAGCCTCTGTGGTCTCCCTAATTAGACCAACCCCAACTACATTACCAAAAGTGAGCCCAGCTACTCCCTTGGATTGGCTATTAGTAGGTTTGCTCCCACCACCACTGCTATTAGTAGGGACACTAGGTGTAGCAGTAGGGGTTGTAGTGGTAGGAGCTGTGGTGCCTTTCTTTGGACAACTGGGATCTGTTGTCCAATGGCCTTTTATCTTACATAAATAGCACCATGGTTTCTTTTCCTTGTTCTGATTAAAGGAGGATTTGGGCCCACCACCCCCACCAGAGTGTTTTTGTGGGCCTGATGAAGACTCATTTTTAGATTTGTCCCCACCCTTGTCAGAAGACTTACCATCCTTCTTTTTGTTGCCATCTTTGTCACCCCCTGTATGAACTTTTCTGTTCACTCTTGTTCTGACCCATTTGTCTGCCTTCTTTCCCAATTCTTGGGGAGAGGTCAGATCAGAGTCCACCAAGTACTGGTGCAACAAATCTGACACACAATTATTAAGAATATGCTCTCTCAGGATCAAGTTATACAGGCTGTCATAATCAGTAACTTTACTGCCATGTAACCACCCCTCCAAGGCCTTCACTGCCTGGTCAATGAAATCAACCCAGTCTTGTGAAGACTCCTTTTTGGTATCTCTGAACTTTATCCTGTACTGTTCAGTGGTTAAGCCATAACCATCCAGGAGTGCATTCTTAAGAACTTGGAAATTGTTAGCATCATTTTCTTTTACAGTAAGGAGCCTATCCCTACCTTTTCCAGTAAATGATAGCCATAGGATAGCAGCCCACTGCTTTTGAGGGACATCCTGTACAGCACAGGCCCTCTCAAGTGCAGCAAACCACTTGTTAATGTCATCCCCCTCCTTGTAAGGGGGAACTATCTTATGCAGATTCCTGGAATCATGCTCTTTTGCAGGATGACTATGGGGAATACTGCTGCTGCCACCATGGGTATCTAAACCCATCTTCTGTCTTTCCCTCTCTATTTCTAAAGACTGTCTATCCAAATCCAGCTGTTGCTTCTTGAGCTTCAGTCTGGTTTGCTCCACTCTCAATCTATTGAGCTCCCTTTCTAACAATCTGTCATCAGGGTGGGTGGGAGGGACATTTCTAGATACAGAGGTATGATGGGAATGAACAGAAGGAGACCTGTCCCTTACAAGGGGCACCCTAACAGCTTGGCTACCAGCATAATGTGAGAGCACATCATCAGTATGATGTGATTCAACCTCTGTACCAACTATGCTAGACTGTCTAGTAATGGGCAGGCTGAGAAGTTTCTTTCCTGAACCTTTTCCTGGGGGAGTCCCTGGATCAGATTGAGAACCATTAGCTACTTTTTCTACAGATTGGGCACTTATGGCCTTATCCTGTACTCTAAGCATATTAATTAACAGTTCTAAGGAAGGATTCTTCCCTACACTCAAACCTCTCTCTATGCAGAGACTCCTTGCTCCTTTCCAGCTAAGGTGATCATATGCAAGTTTGGACAGTTCAACTTTTTGGCCTGTGCCAGACATTTTTTAGAGAGAGTTAAAGTGATAGATAAAGAGAAAAAAGTTTTCAGAACTTTTTGGAAAGACAGAAAAAAACTTTTTAAACTTTTAAGAACTTTTTGAAAGTTTAGAAGTACTTTTCAGCACTTAGAAAAGAGTGAAAAGAGGAAATGCAAAACGTTTTGGCTATGTGTATATACACTGACCTTGTTTTGTATATTTTTCTCTTATGAAAAGTACAATGACAAGAGTGGTAAGTAGTCTCAAAGCACTTATCCCACCGCTGCACAACCAATGTAGGAGGCTGGACTGGCTTGTAGTGAGTACCAAGGGGTACTTGCACCTTGCACCAGGCCCAGTTATCCCTTATTAGTGTATAGGGTGTCTAGCAGCTTAGGCTGATAGATAATGGTAGCTTAGCAAAGCAGCTCAGGCTGAACTAGGAGACGTGTGAAGCTACTACAGTACCACTTAGTGTCATAGGCACAATATCATAAGAAAACACAATACACAGTTATACTAAAAATAAAGGTACTTTATTTTTATGACAATATGCCAAAGTATCTTAGAGTGTACCCTCAGTGAGAGGATAGGAAATATACACA
Organism: Pleurodeles waltl; assembly: GCF_031143425.1. Lineage (NCBI taxonomy): Eukaryota > Metazoa > Chordata > Amphibia > Caudata > Salamandridae > Pleurodeles > Pleurodeles waltl. Next base: position 420,620,742 of record NC_090438.1, read on the forward strand.
AGATATATATACACAATAGCAAAAATATGCAGTATAGTCTTAGAAAACAGTGCAAACAATGTATAGTTACAATAGGATGCAATGGGGAAACATAGGGAGAGGGGCAACACAAACCATATACTCCAGAAGTGGAATGCGAACCACGAATGGACCCCAAACCTATGTGACCTTGTAGAGGGTCGCTGGGACTATTAGAAAATAGTGAGAGTTAGAAAAATAACCCTCCCCAAGACCCTGAAAAGTGAGTGCAAAGTGCACCAAAGTTCCCCTAAGGACAAAATAGTCGTGTTAGAGGGAGAATGCAAGGAAAACACAAATCAGCAATGCAACAACGATGGATTCCTGACTGAGGGTACCTGTGGAACAAGGGGACCAAGTCCAAAAGTCACAAGCAGCTCGGAGATGGGCAGATGCCCAAGAAATGCCAGCGGTTGGTGCAAAGAAGCTCTTACTAGGCTGAAGAACTGTGAATACTGCAGGAACGACAAGGGCTAGAGACTTCCCCTTTGGAGGATGGATCCGCCACGCCTGGGAGAGTCGTGCAGAAGTGTTTTCCCGCCGGATGGACGCCAACAAGCCTTGCTACATGCAAATCGTGCGTTTGGCGTTTTTGGACGCTGCTGGGGCCCAGGAGGGACCAGAAGGTCGAAAATTGGACCTGCAGAGAGAGGGGACGTCGAGCAAGACAAAGAGCCCTCACTGAAGCAGGTAGCACCCGGAGAAGTGCCAGAAACAGGCACTACAAGGATGCGTGAAACGGTGCTCGCCGAAGTTGCACAAAGGAGTCCCACGTCGCCGGAGACCAACTTAGAAAGTCGTGCAATGCAGGTTAGAGTGCCGTGGACCCAGGCTTGGCTGTGCACGAAGGATTTCCGCCGGAAGTGCACAGGGGCCGGAGTAGCTTGCAAAGTCACAGTTCCCAGCAATGCAGCCCAGCGAGGTGAGGCAAGGACTTACCTCCACCAAACTTGGGCTGAAGAGTCACTGGACTGTGGGGGTCACTTGGACGGTGTCGCTGGATTTGAGGGACCTCGCTCGTCATGCTGAGAGGAGACCCAAGGGACCGGTAATGCAGCTTTTTGGTGCCTGCGGTTGCAGGGGGAAGATTCCGTCGACCCACGGGAGATTTCTTGGGAGCTTCTGGTGCAGAGAGGAGGCAGACTACCCCCACAGCATGCACAAGCAGGAAAACAGTTGAGAAGGCGGCAGGATCAGCGTTACAGAGTTGCAGTAGTCGTCTTTGCTACTATGTTGCAGGTTTGCAGGCTTCCAGCGCGGTCAGCGGTCGATTCCTTATCAGAAGGTGAAGAGGGAGATGCAGAGGAACTCGGCTGAGCTCATGCATTCGTTATCTAAAGTTTCCCCAGAGACAGAGACCCTAAATAGCCAGAAAAGAGGGTTTGGCTACCTAGGAGAGAGGAAAGGCTACTAACACCTGAAGGAGCCTATCAGCAGGAGTCTCTGACGTCACCTGGTGGCACTGGCCACTCAGAGCAGTCCAGTGTGCCAGCAGCACCTCTGTTTCCAAGATGGCAGAGGTCTGGAGCACACTGGAGGAGCTCTGGACACCTCCCAGGGGAGGTGCAGGTCAGGGGAGTGGTCACTCCCCTTTCCTTTGTCCAGTTTCGCGCCAGAGCAGGGGCTAAGGGGTCCCTGAACCGGTGTAGACTGGCTTATGCAGAATTGGGCACATCTGTGCCCAACAAAGCATTTCCAGAGGCTGGGGGAGGCTACTCCTCCCCTGCCTTCACACCATTTTCCAAAGGGAGAGGGTGTCACACCCTCTCTCAGAGGAAGTTCTTTGTTCTGCCATCCTGGGCCAGGCCTGGCTGGACCCCAGGAGGGCAGCTGCCTGTCTGAGGGGTTGGCAGCAGCAGCAGCTGCAGAGAAACCCCAGGAAGGGCAGTCTGGCAGTACCAGGGTCTGTGCTACAGACCACTGGGATCATGGAATTGTACCAACAATGCCAGGATGGCATAGAGGGGGCAATTCCATGATCATAGACATGTTACATGGCCATATTCGGAGTTACCATGGTGAAGCTACATATAGGTAGTGACCTATATGTAGTGCACGCGTGTAATGGTGTCCCCGCACTCATAAAGTTCAGTGAATTGGCTCTGAACAATGTGGGGGCACCTTGGCTAGTGCCAGGGTGCCCTCACACTAAGTAACTTTGCACCTAACCTTTACCAGGTAAAGGTTAGACATATAGATGACTTATAAGTTACTTAAGTGCAGTGTAAAATGGCTGTGAAATAACGTGGACGTTATTTCACTCAGGCTGCAGTGGCAGGCCTGTGTAAGAATTGTCAGAGCTCCCTATGGGTGGCAAAAGAAATGCTGCAGCCCATAGGGATCTCCTGGAACCCCAATACCCTGCGTACCTCAGTACCATATACTAGGGAATTATAAGGGTGTTCCAGTAAGCCAATGTAAATTGGTAAAAATGGTCACTAGCCTGTCAGTGACAATTTGGAAAGAAATGAGAGAGCATAACCACTGAGGTTCTGATTAGCAGAGCCTCAGTGAGACAGTTAGTCACTACACAGGTAACACATTCAGGCACACTTATGAACACTGGGGCCCTGGGTTACCAGGGTCCCAGTGACACATACAACTAAAACAACATATATACAGTGAAAAATGGGGGTAACATGCCAGGCAAGATGGTACTTTCCTACACAGATGTAGTCCAGTGACAGTCCTAAACAAATTTAAATATGGCAATTAGCATGGAAGGCCGACAAATAGTGTGTAGGTGCAGTGCACATTTTCCTCAGAATGACAACTCTTGACCACAGAATCAGAACCCGTAGAATTGTTTTTGGAGCAAAATGGCATTTCGGAAAACTCGAGGTTTCTGGATGGGCTCATGTGAGAAATGGGATTTTTGGATGAGGAAGCTGTGAGCCCTTCGTTAGCAACAACCACAATGTTTGTCAGGATGGACCACAAAAACTCACTAAAGTAATCTGTACTTAACCCTCTGGTAGTCTGGCACAAAACCAGTGAGCCTTAACTTAGAGACAATGTGTAGAGTACTTATGTAGCACTTAAAGAGTAATAACGTCAAAATACCACACAAGAAAAACACCAGATTCATTTAGAAAAAGAGTAAATTCTAATAAGTCAATTGACACCAAACAGCAAAATTGAATCAGTAGAAACATAGATATGCATTTTTAAAGAGTTAAGGTAAGTAAAGTGCCTAAAAGTATAAAGTGCCACTCTGGTCATGCAAGACTGGGTGAAAGTCACAAGTTAAGGCTTACCACGATGGGTAGACTACAAGCACCAGGCTAGTCTGGCAGAAAAAGATACTTTTTCAAAGTCTGGCACGAAGAGTCCAGTTAGCGATGGAGGACGCCACGAGGAGCAGGGATAGCATGAAGGATAGTCGTTGTGGTAGCACGAAGAGCAAGCCGAGCGTCACTGATGGTCATTGCTGTAGTGCAAAGAAACTGTCTGGCACCACAAACAGTTGGTGCTGCAGCTTCGCTTTTGCAGTCACTGCGATCTCTCAATGCCGTTGCACCAAGTGCAGATCTTACGTTGCCAGTCTTCACTGTTGGTCACTGTAGCTCAAAGAGTCAAGTTCATTGGAGCTTCACTTTGGCAGACAGTATGGACAGAAAGATCTTGGCATGAATTGGCTTGTTCGCTTTTGCAAAGAGCACAAAAACGTCAAGATTTCTTCTTTTCTTCCAGGAGGAGCTCAACAGACCCACTCAAAAGGTCCAGGACATGAGAGACACATATTGAGGATCAGGAACTCCCTCAAGTAGAAGCCAGCAGGGCTCAAGCAGGTCCAGGCAGGGCCAGTGCAGCAGGTCAGCTAGGCAGTTGCAGAGAGGTGTCTACAGATTGTTATTTCCCTTTATCTCAGAACAGGAGGCCAGCTAACTAGCCCTTGGAGTCACTCAGGTAGTTTTGGGATGAAGAATGCAAGTCCAGTCTTCCTTCTCTGACAGAAGGCCACAAGCAGCATGGCAGTCCTCTGATATCAGGGAAATCCTTCTTCTATAGTGTCCACTGGTTCAGGAGTGTACTGAAGAGTGGGTCTGAGAGTCCTAGTTATATAAATGATGCCTGTTTTGAAGTGGAAGAATCTTCTGGCGTTTTACCACACAGAAGTGTCTGGAATTTCCTGTCCCCGTGCCTTGGTACAAGGATGTCTGTCGCCACAATAGGCTAGTGTGAAGTTCTTTGCTGATGAGCTTAGACAGTTGCTTTGAAGTGCAAGTGTGAAACCTAATAGCAAAATTTTTCCCATCAAGTCAGGATGGCTTTTCCTGGCACCCAGTTTCTCTATTCTGTGGCTGACTGGGAGGAATAAACAAAGTCCAACTGCCAGCTCCACATAGTCATGTGACTCAAGAGAAGGCTGCAGGCACAAAATGGTTAGAACAAGAAAAGGGCAACTTTCAAAAAGTGCCATTTTGAAAGTTGTGACTTAAAATCTGTCTTTGGGGGCATAGCCAAACATGAGTGCTGCATAGTTGCACTCCTGGGAGCTCCTGTTGTCTATTTCCTCATCTGACATTATCCTGGAGCTACAGTTGTGTAGCACACTCCCCATAAGTCATGATTAATCCCTTGGCACTAAACCTGATTTTCCCAGCTGTGATTCGAATACCGGTGCCCCGTGCCACGAGGGCCTGTTAGGAGATGCTGGAGCTGACAGTCCAGCCCCTACTAGATTGTGTCAACTGAGCAGATTTGTGTGAGGAGGCACCCAAATCAGTGAGAGCTCCCCCTCAAATTGGGATCAGTGAGGCCCCATGCCAGTTAAATGTGGAAGACCCGCAGCAGCTGAGGTGTGGCCCTATGGGTCGGGTCAGGGCCTTTGGTGCTGCATGCTGTGTCATGGCAGTGCTGTGTTATGGCTTCTGGGAGGCACTCTGTGAAGGAGCCACCCAGGACATTGAGGATTCCACAGGGCCTCTTTCCTGAGAGACATTGCTTGTCTGGCCCTGGGGGCCTGTTAGACCTGACAGCCTTAGGGTAACAAATGCAAAAACAACAAGTGATGGACGGAATGCTGAACATTGTCAAACATTCACCCCCAGTCACAGATCTGGGTTTAATCCATCGTTTTTTTGCTGCCCATGCCATTCCAGTTTGGACCCAGCCATATGCAAATCAGTCTTGACCCTGTTCCCCATGGGAACAGTCCAGCCCGAACTGCTAGGCCAGGTCTTGCCTGGACTGGAAACAAGCATCCTGGGACCGGTTTCGGGGTTTCACCCCTCATCAGCCAGGCTAGCTTGAATCCAGTGGCATGGGAAGCCTTAGGGTAGTCACCCCTAACTTTTTGCCTGCCTCCCTCCACTTTTTGGACACTGTTTTTGCTGGTTTATAGACTCTGCGCACTTTACCTCTGCTAACCAGAGCTAAAGTGCATATGCTCTCTCCCCTAAAACATGGTAACCTGGAATCATACCTGATTGGACTATTAATTTACTTATAAGTCCCTAGTAAGGTGCACTCTATGTGCATAGGGCGGGTAAATTAAATGCTACTAGTGGGCCAGCAGCACTGGTTGTGCCACCCACTTAAGTAGCCCCTTCTCCTTGTCTCAGGCCTGCCATTGCAAGGCCTGTGTGTGCAGTTTCACTGCCACATCGACTTGGCATTTAAAAGTTCTTGCCAAGCCTAGAACTCCCCTTTTTCTACATATAAGTCACCCTTAATGTGTGCCCTAGGTAACTCCTAGGGCAGGGTGCTGTGTAGGTAAAAGGCAGGACATGTACCTGTGTAGTTATATGTCCTGGTAGTGTAAAACTCCTAAATTCGTTTTCACACTACTGTGAGGCCTGCTCCCTTCATAGGCTAACATTGGGGCTGCCCTCATACACTGCTGAAGTGGCAGCTGCTGATCTGAAAGGAGCAGGAAGGTCATATTTAGTATGGCCAGAATGGTAATACAAAGTCCTACTGACTGGTGAAGTCGGATTTAATATTACTATTCTAGAAATGCCACTTTTAGAAAGTGAGCATTTCTTTGCACTTAAATCCTTCTGTGCCTTACAATCCACGTCTGGCTGGGCTTGGTTGACAGCTCCTTGTGCATTCACTCAGACACACCCCAAACACAGGGTACTCAGCCTCACTTGCATACATCTGCATTTTGAATGGGTCTTCCTGGGCTGGGAGGGTGGAGGGCCTGCTCTCACACAAAGGACTGCCACACCCCCTACTGGGACCCTGGCAGACAGGATTGAACTGAAAGGGGACCTGGTGCACTTCTTAGCCACTCTTTGAAGTCTCCCCCACTTCAAAGGCACATTTGGGTATAAAACAGGGCCTCTGCCCTACCTCATGAGACACTTGCTGGAGAAGAAACCTGAACCAGAAACTACATCCTGCCAAGAAGAACTGCCTGGCTGCTCAAAGGACTCACCTGTCTGCTTTCTACAAAGGACTGCTGTCTTGCTGTTGCCCTGCTGCCTTGCTGAACTCTTGTCTGGCTGTGAAAGTGCTCTCCAAGGGCTTGGATAGAGCTTGCCTCCTGTTCCTTGAAGTCTCAGGACCAAAAAGACTTCTCTCTTTTACTTGGACGCTCCTTGCGCCGAAAATTTCGACGCACAGCTTGTTTTGCGGCGAGAAAAACGCCGCACTCCGACGCTGATCGACGCGACGCTCTTGGGACGATCGAAGATCCGACGCACGGCCTCGCAAGGACAACGCCGCCCGACCTCTAGAGGAGAAATCGACGCGACGCCTGCCGTGAGATCGTAATTTCAATGCGCAGCCCCGCAGATCGAAGTCTAGAAGAGAAATCGACGCGACGCCTGCCGTGAGATCGTAATTTCGATGCGCAGCCCCGCAGACCGACACGCAGCCGGAGAACAAGCAGGAAAGCCACGCACAGACCCGGGACATCTGGTAATCCCCGCGATCCACAGAAAGAGACTGTCCACGCGCCGGAAAACGACGCCGACTTCCCCGCGTGGAAAATAACGACGTAAGTCCGTGTGTGCTGGGGAGAAATCGACCCACACACTCTTTTTCCACGCTCCTCTTTTCTTGTGGCCCTCCGAGGAGATTTTTCCACTCCCAACCAGGTACTTGTGCTTGAAAGAGACTTTGTTTATATTCTAAAGACTTAAGACACTTTGGGGGTCATTCTGACCCCGGCGGTCTAAGACCGCCGGGGCCAGGGTCGGCGGGAGCACCGCCGACAGGCCGGCGGTGCCCCGCAGGGCATTCTGACCGCGGTGGTTCGGCCGCGGTCAGAAGAGGCAAACCGGCGGTCTCCCGCCGGTTTACCGCTGCCCTTAGAATCCCCCATCTGCGCCGCCATGGGGAATTCTGACACCCCCTACCGCCATCATGTTCCTGGCGGTTCGCCCGCCAGGAACAGGATGGCGGTAGGGGGTGCTGCGGGGCCCCTGGGGGCCCCTGCCGTGCCCATGCCAATGGCATGGGCACGGCAGGGGCCCCCGTAAGAGGGCCCCGAAAAGTATTTCAGTGTCTGCTAAGCAGACACTGAAATACGCGACGGGTGCAACTGCACCCGTCGCACCCCTGCAACTACGCTGGCTCAATTCTGAGCCGGCGTCCTCGTTGCAGGGGCATTTCCTCTGGGCCGGCGGGCGCTCTTTTGGAGAGCGCCCGCCGGCCCAGAGGAAATGTCTGAATGGCCGCCGCCGTCTTTTGACCGCGGTGCGGTCATTCAGCGGTGGTACCCTGGCGGACGGCCTCCGCCGTCCGCCAGGGTCAGAATGAGGCCCTTTATATCACTGTCCTGTGATATTTCTACAATTTTCCATTGCAACTTTATTCTTTTTGACCTACAATTATCCTGATAAATATTATATATTTTTCTAAATACTGTGTGGTGTATTTTTGTGGTGCTATATGGTGGTATTGTATGATTTATTGCACAAATACTTTACACATTGCCTTCTAAGTTAAGCCTGACTGCTCGTGCCAAGCTACCAGAGGGTGGGCACAGGATAAGCTTGGATTGTGTGTGACTTACCCTGACTAGAGTGGGGGCTTTTGCTTGGACAGGGGGTAACCTGACTGCCAACCAAAAACCCAATTTCTAACAGGGCCCTATTGTTGGAAGAGAGACTGAGCCAGGGAAGCAGATCCAGATTACAGTCCTCATGCACATGGCATCAGATGAGGCAGCCACATCTGTAGGAGGCTGGCCTGGCTTACAGTGGGCACCTGATGGTAGTTACACCTTACACCAGGTCCAGTTATCCCTTATTAGTGGAATAGTAGTGTTCTAGCAGCTTAGGATGATAGAGGTAGCTATAGTAGAGCAGCTTAGGCTGAACTATGAGACATGCAAAGCTCCTACTATACCACTTATATCATATAGCACTGTATCATAAGAATCACAATACTCAGAGTGTGGAATCACGTTCTCCGGGATCCATTTGGACCTAGTAGACCCTGTGATACACAATGAAAATACAGGCCTGTTTCTGTTGAACACATTAAAATGTTGAATTAACTAGGCCTTGAAGAAATGTCTATTGTGCTTGAAACGCATTATGTTGCAAGGCTTGCTAAACTGATGGCCATCATGAGACACCACCGCATGCTAGCTTGCGAAATCCTCACTGCTAAAAGTACTAACGTATGCACTTATGGTTCCTCTTTCTCCACATATAGATGTATCACAAGACATTTGATTCAGAGGACATTGTGCAAGCTTCCTGTTCATGATTCTAACCCTTATATGGAACATCACGTGTGCTATATAGAAACATTTAATCATACGACATTATCAAGAACCAATGAAAATGTATTCAAATGTCTGCGGTTTAATGCTATAAAAGATCATGCATTACTTCTTTGGGGAGACTGTTCGAGCTAGATTTTGCTCGCTCAAGTCTCCGTGTACACGTATTTCTTATTGTGTCTTATTAGTTCTTATTAAAAGTAATCTAAAGAAGAGCGGCTGGTCTCGGTTTGTTTCCTGAATTGTCTGGATCTGGAATACTCTGACTGGGCTTCGATAACTTGGCTTCGACATTTGGTGGAGAATGGAAGAATTGCGGTCTCGTTCAGCGAATAGTTTCCTTCAGCCCGGCTCCTGTTTCGGTTGGGGCGACAGCTGACCCATTGGACAGGGCCCCTCCTGCGACGGAGTTTGGAGCTGTCGTGAGTATCTATTGCTGCTTCGTGGTCCTGCTCTCGCTGTTTGCTCTACTGTTTTTCCGGTGTAAATATTGCGAAACAGGGAGGTAACTGGGGTGTTTCGTTAATATGTTTCCTGCATAGAGTGGTTATGCATTTATGCTTAATATTTCTATTTGCCGTACCCCTTAGCCAGCTTTTTGTAATGACATCTTTTTATTTCTCTGTCTCCGGTGGCATGCCAAGGGCATTTCTTCCTCTGTTGTCCTCTGTTGCGGGCTCCGATAATGCACCTCGTGAAAACATTCAGATAGTTAACTATAACAGTCCGCAGGCTGCTAGCATTCTGTGTTAATTTGGTTCTTCCATTGTATTACACCATTTCCTTCCTCCCTGCGCTGCAGCTGTATACTTAGAATAGCTTCCTGTATTTCATGTAGCTTGTTACTGTTAAAAAAAAAAAAGATGTCCGAGGAATAGAGGCAACTAGCGGTGTTGCTTCAGAACACAGTGCGAGTCGCTGTTTGAGGTCCCCAGCCGGAGGGGCTGGGGCGGATAACTCTGGTCAGAGAGGGTGTTGTAAAAGGGCGTTGCCCAGATATGGGATGGTAGTAGTCCGTTCCAGGTTCTATGTGTACATTTAAGAGGAACTGGCATGTGATTTCAGCTTCCTTGTGTTTATAGGAGTGATAGTGTTTCATTCCAGTAACTGGATGATTGTGGTTCATTCCAGTGGAGCAGGCAGGCTCTGTTTGTTGTGTTAAAAAATTGTTATGTTATCTGTTTCCTGTAATATTGCAGCTCTTTGAACAATGCTTATGGCATATTGAACTATCGGCTACTCATGTGAAATGGTGTAAACTGTAGAAGTGATTTTTGAGGTATAAATCAATGTGTGTGTAAAAGTGGTTTTTGAGGTATAAATCCGTGTGTGTGCGAAAGTGGTTTTTGAGGTATAAATCCATGTGTGTGTAAAAGTGGTTTTTGAGGTATAAATCAGTGTGTGTGCGAAAGTGGTTTTTGAGTTATAAATCTGTGTGTGTGCGAAAATGGTTTTTGAGGTATAAATCCATGTGTGTGCAAAAGTGGTTTTTGAGGTATAAATACGTGTGTGTCTGAAAGTGGTTTTTGAGATATAAATACGTGTGTGTGCGAAAGTTGTTTTTGATTGATGAAGGAAGGGTTGACAACAAGGTGGTGTACTGTAATTTATTTTGACTTCATGCATTTGCGATTTAGGATAAGAATTTTTAGAAAATTTAAGACTAGGTGGGTGGACTCATGGGCGACATAATACAGATTTTTATGACAATTGACTGATTTAATCTGCAAACATCACACAGTACAAACACCCCCCCTGCACTCACTACATATTGATACAAGGGTTGGGAGTAGGATCACCCCACAGGGCTAATTGTACTGTGACCCTTGTCTATGGTTCTGCCGTCACATGTGGTTGCTTGACTTGTTCACCGCTATTGCATTATCTGTGTGTCACTGGCCAAGGATCTGGTCCAGCTTCCAATATCATACAGCCGCACCCTGTCCCTCCTGACTATTCTGTCATCTCTTGATTCACCCCAAAGGACGCCAGTGTGGACGCCATCACTAGCACCTTGGGTACTGTCTGATTTCAAACTTTTTGTGAGCTAAGGTGGACATGGCTGGCTGAAATTGTGGCATGGATGCAGACCGGCTTGCTTCCTGCTTTTACTAATCAATAATTGCGGCTGGCAAAGAGAGGCTGCGTGTGTGAATATACCCATTGTTACCCCTTCTGTGTCATGGGGTATGAGCGGTGTAATAAGAAAAAAAATACACCGACATCCTACTGTTTTCTGGAACGATTGTAATTGTCTTCGTGTTATGTAACAAAAGGCTAGGGTAAGACAGTCACGAGGAACCCTCTTAGTAAAGGCAAACTAGAGACACATCAACATAGCGCCAAGGACAGTCCAGCGTACCAAATAGAGGCGAAAGAAGGCCTATAGGGACTACTGTACTTAGACTTTGACTTTGCAAGGAAAGTGACAGTAGTGTTTCTGTAGCTTTGCGGACATGTGTGGTGCTTTACAATGCTGCCTACATGCTAGTTGCATGTGGGATGTGCATTGAATGTGGGGCGGTCCTGTAGGTGGAGGATAAATAAAAAAAAAAAGAAGAGAAATAAATAAACTGAACTGAAGAATGGTTTCCTCCACATGGTGGGGGGGCTGACAAGGGCAGGGAAGATTGGAGGACGAAAAAAAAAAAAAAAAAAAAAGAGAGATAATAGGGGCTTGTCAAGCTCTCTTCCTGTGACAAGTGCACAGTCACAGGAACAAAATATCGATTTTGTTTGAAGACATTTGGGAAATACACTACAGCGTGAGGGCACCACAGCAGGGACCAAACACTCTGAGCTGCCTCTACAACAGCAGGCAGAGACGGAACGTGAAAGCCGCACCCTGGAATGGCGTTTGATGGATGAGGAAGTGAAAAATAAAAGCAAAACGTAAGAGACCTTGTGAAAGAATTAGACAGTTATTCCAGAGCCAGGGTAAAGAGGAAGTGGCTAATGCAATTAGAAAAAAATGAACAGAAGTATGAACAGATATCAAATGAAATGGAAAAATGTATTGGCAAGGGGCGAGAGGGATCACACAATTTACTATGGGATATGTCCACGTATGCACATCACACAATCCATAACATCAAGATGTGGAAGGAGGTGCTCAGCAATACAAACACACAGCTGGAGATCACAAGAGACAGTCTCTCGACGTACATAAAAATGTACAGAGTTAAACAGAATAATAGCCATGGGAAGGGCTGCTTTGGAAGGATCTGGATACATTGTTTAGCATTATTGTACCATGAGATTGGTGGGAGGATTGTAAGAAGGCGATACACTGGCCTGAAATATGTGGCCACTACTCCAATTACTACACTATAATTTGACACTACACTGAGTATGGGAAAGGTTTGCAAGTAGACAAGGGATGGCTGTAACATGCTTACACACTGTAGAAAATTTAAGTTTAATTGTTAAGTTATGACACGTAATAAGACACAAAATTCAGACTTTATTACTTGTTATTTGCTTTAAAAGTACTGCAAAGAGCATTGTACAGCAAAAATAAAAGCGTCAAGATAACTCCAGTGATTAATGTACCTGCTGGGGAGGAATGAGAGTTTTGGACAGTGGCAGTGGATGGCACAGTGGGTTACTGCTTTTGTCACAGAGATTCTTTAGTTACTGTACAGTTCATAATAGTAATCTAGCACATTGAGCTATGAACTGCAATTAAGGAGCTGCATGCCAACTGCATAGCACAAATTAGAAAGCTGTTTTTTCCCAGTCTTTCATTTTAAAGTGCTGTAAAGTGCTCCAACACCTACACTGGTATGAGAGATGCTATAATAAAAATTAATTAAATGTGACAAAAAGGATAGGGAGAGAAGAGAGGCACTTATGGTTAAAAATTGAAAAGTTGGTCGCCAAGATGCAGCACCAACATTTCCAATAAAATGTTTAGATTTTTGCATATTTTTTCAATATAAAAAGAATGATTTCATGTTTGAAATTTAAATTGTGCAAATTGCTTGGGGGTACCTGGCTTCCAGTAACGTTTCACTGGTGGTCCCCAGGAGTAAAAAGGTTAGGAACCACAGGTGTACAACAAATTAGAACTTTCTTGTGTAGGGATTACATTTAAAAATATTTTGACCCATGCAAAGGTTGCCAAAATTCTTACAGTGAACAAATTTAGTCTGGAGGGAACAGAGGATTCATTTGCAGCAGTTAACAATATGTTGTCAGGAGTGTGGAATTTTATAAAATGTCTAAATTGTCCATGGGACAGTTTGTGTCATCAGTCTACTTGTCCTGTAAAAAGACATGCATATTTTCCTCCTGCTAAAATGGTGTTTACAAATATTGTCTAGGAGTTCGATTTCCTGGTCTGCCTCATTAAATGCTAGCTCATGTATAAAAGCTGTAAATTTGCACTAATGCAGGAACAGATACCATGGGTGTACTTTGTGATTTTCTTTGAGAATTCTGCCATAAACTGGTTATCACAGATCTTTTGTTATTTGAATTCTGTCTCTCTGTTTATTGGCTGGCTTCAGTGGTAGTGACACCATTCTGCTCTTCCATACGAAGAATATTGGCACAAAGTAGTTTTGGCACAAAGTAGTTTTGTTCATGCCAGGAACTACTATGGCAATGTGTAACTTTGATGAAAAGGTTACATTGATTTTTCCTGTTATGAATATAAATGTTGGAAATACCACCATGCATCCGCACATTTTACTAAATGATGCTTCAAAGAAATGACACCTAAAACATCATGGTAGTTTAGCAGAATGTTTCTTTCCTAGTTACATTGTTTGTGAAGGTATTTTGAAAGCAAGGAATAACAAAATTTTGCTTTTATTTGTAGTTCCATACCCCTGGTTGTGTATTTCTTCATAGCTCTATAGAGTACATACTAATAATTTAGTCATGTTCAATGAAAGAAGAGATATAGAAATTAAAAGAAGTGTTAAATGTGATGAATTGTAAATAATATAAGTAAATAAGAGATATATAAAAATGTGGGTTATTGTTGGGGTGTAGAGTGAGTTAATGAAGTGATAACAAACTTCTACTAAGGTGTATTGATATTTAAAATAAACACATTAGTGCAGTAATAATTATTACACATGACGTGTTAGTGACTTATCTATTTCACTTAATGAGAGGCTAAAAGAAAATAACACAAGTGGATGTTTAAACATCTGCAGTACATGTAGTATGTTGAAGTCATGTGAGTGCAACAAGGGTGTCAAAAGGGCAATGAATGGGTATAAATGCAGCACATTTGTCACAAATGTGTTTTATTTTTATGGTATTTTATTTTGTGCATTTATCTGCCAGGTCCCGTCCCTTTATTAAATTGTAGCAGTTAAGATTACCTTCCCCATTTCTGAAAACCACAGACTCTGGGCATGACTCCAAGGGCAAAGCCACGGATTGTTGCGATATGTTACCATGACGTTCCAAGTAGAAATGTAAAATAAATGTACAGCTGAGTGGAATAGGATTTTTTTTTTATATACACCCTGGACGCAGGATGTATGTATCTACGTAGGAGTATTTTTCTATCCATGTTTTTCCCTAGGTTTCAGAACATGGACGAGAAGATGTGGTTTCTGTATCCGTCTGTCTATGTTACGTTTTATGTTTTCATAATTAATGGGAGTCTTCCGTGGTACATCTTAAATGAGCGCAGTGAAATGGATTGCCTTCATGTGTTGGTAGATTGCAACTAAATATTCTCAAAAACTGGTTTTGGGTATTGAAAATACCTATATTAGGATAGAGTTATTACTACCTTAGGATGTGCTATGTAGTACTGCAATACAGCTATGAGTAATATACCTCTGATGATGAGGGTGCCAAATATAAATAAATAAAATAAATATAATATCTTAAAGGAACATCAGCATTTCAGAACATCACACTTGTACGAGAAAGGGGAAGTGACTTCTGATGGCAGTGATGCCTGCAAAGTCCCAACCCTTCCAGTATTGATGCAGATATTCAGGGTGTTGAAATAGAATAATAGGATACAATGCTATGTTAAAAAATTATACTGGCTGTATACCAGTGTAACATGTGTTTTCTCCTGACCTTTGGATCACCATTTGTTTGGTGAAATAGTTTGTGTGAATATTCCACTGTTACTGAGTGTAATTGTTATTTATTTTTTAGTGTTTATTTGAGTTTAAGAGTGTGCTAGTTACCCCATAAACAAGTCAGATATGTCCCTTTATAAGATTTTGTGCATCTGCTGAGCGGTTCTAGATTGATGCAATACCGCTTGCTTCATTGGTCAAGAAAGGCACCCTTGACAAAGTTGTCAAAGTGAGCACCGACTGAGATACTGTTTGACTGGCCTATGAACATGTCTGGTGCTGAGAAGTTATTATCTGATAGGACATTTTGACAGCAGTTTGCCTTACCTTCAGCATTAGGTGCTGCAGGCCCTTCCTGGCTGGACAGCACTACCTGGACATGATCTCCAACAGGGAGATTGGGCTTGGGTCTCCTGAAAAGTAGGAGGGAATGACCTCCTGGATCCACAGCTATTACACCAAGAAGGTACACCACCGGAACACAACTGCATCCTGTAGACTGGGTGTGGGTAAAGGCCACACCAGACGTCACTGCCTTCAACTACGGTGGAGGGGACCATACCAAGTCCTGTTGACAACAGCCACAGCAGTCAAGTGTGAGGGCATCACATCCTGGGTCCATACCTCACACACCAAGAAGGCCGCTGGACCAAAGGACGACCAGCCGCCAACAAAGTTGCCAATGAGAGTAATGCCACCTTCACCACAGCGGTACAACCTTCGTTCGACAAGCGCCACCAGTCAACACTGACGGAACTGCTCGTGCTACACTCCCACAGGAGTCGGAGAGTGTAAGCGGGTTCCCCAGTACACCAGAGCATTGTTCTTGGACTGCTCGTGCTGCAACCCCACAGGAGTCGGAGGGTGCAAGCGGGTCCTCAAGACACCAGGATATTCTTTCAGAACTGCTCGTGCTACTCTCCACAGGAGTCGGAGAGTCAAGCAAGGCCACTTAAGTATTAAAGACATCAGGATATAAATGAACAGAATACTAAAAGTCCGCTAGAAAAATTTGCGCCAAGAGGTACAGATCCCAGTCCTACGGAAGCGGCTGGTCACTAGGATCAGTGCGGTTTGTAGCCCCATTGGGAGGTGCCTCTTCCAATTAGGAATACAAAAAAAATAGGACAAAAGGGCCATCCCTCTGGTCAGTGGACTATCGCACCCAACTCCCTTAGAACTGGACACTGGGATTCATCCCTTTATACTCTGCATAACTACAAGTGTCAAATAGCATTCAACGTCGCCCCGAAAATATACAGACGGAATAGACTACTCGTGTGGCACTCCTACAGCAATAAGGAGGTACCAAAGGTTACATACCAATAGAACTGGTTTCAAGTGCTAGCCACATCTGACCACACCCTATAAGGCGACATGGATTTAAGATTACAACATAAGAAAAAGGAGCAGAAGAAGTGGCCTGTGGTGGTCACAGCATTACTCACCCCAGTAGCAGCTATAGTAATAACAACAATCCTGATAAGTATATAAAGACGACATACACATTCCATGGCTCGACCAGGAACACTACATCCCCAAAAATGGCCAAGGTGAAAGAACAACAGGTGGTGAGAACAACAATATCTCAAAATAACATGAGAGGGTGGAGGATAAAACAAAATGGGTGAAATATACAAAATGGAAAGAAGATGGAGAAGATTATAAGGACAATACATTTGTGCAAATGGTATCAATGTACAAAGAACTAGCAAATGTGTCTGATTGTTATATATGTACCCACCTACCGACCACTAGCCAGGAGAAAAGAAATTACACTTAGATGCCCCTCACAGAATTCGTGGCATGTAACATATTAGATAATATGTTAGGGGGAAATTTAAAAGAAATGAGAACAAGGAAAAGGGAAAAGGAGAGAATAAGAGAAAATATAAAGATAGGAGAAATGAGGAGAAAAAGGGATGACTATGGTTTGGAAGACGAACCTTATGTAGGTGATATGCAAGGAAAATTGGTAGAAAGAGTGTAAAATAAATTGAAGGAAAAAAGATAGAAGGAGAAGAAAGAAGTGTAGGAGATTAGAACCGGAAGAAAGAAGAAGAGAATTTAGTTTGAGATTGCTATATTTGTACACATATACCCACCTCTGCCCAGGGAAGGACAGATTACGCCCAGATTCCTCTTCCTCAGTATGCTTCATGTCACATACTAAACAGCATGTTTGCAAAGGAAGTAAATGGGACTATAAAGAGAAGGCCACCTAAAAGGAAGAGGAAGGTTGGAAAAGGGAGATTAAAAGAGGGAAACAGTGGGGAAGGAAGAGAAAGTAAAGGAGGAGGTAGGATGGGTGTGTGTGGACAACTTGTACCGGAAAAAGGTGAAGCAGAGCTACTGGAAGCATTTAACATAGGAAGAGATGAGGGTTATGTACAGGGGGAGAAGAACATAGATATATCACAAATATCCCTTTCGATACATAAGGAGAAGAAGGGGTCATGGTGTTTTCGATACCTCAAAGGCAGCATCCCAAGACCAAATACATTTTATGATAAGGTGTGTCGAATGGTTACACCAGTAATGAAATGCCCTAACATACACCTCCCCAACCATAATAAGAGCAGCATAAAAGTAGGAGAAAGCACCTGCTCCAAATACTCTGATTTGGATAACATACGGAAGGGCCCAGAAGGTTTGTCTATAGGTCTCTCAGCTCCAAGGGGAATATACATAGTATGCGGGACATCTGCATATTTTAGACTGCCTGCAGGGTGGCAGGGCTCCTGCTACCTGGCGTTCGTACTACCCCGAATGTTGCATATAACAAATTTGACCAATGCAACACAAAAGGCACCGGGTAGGGTACGAAGAAGAAGGGCACCTACTTGGTTGGATAGGTTCATAGCAGTGGAAGGAATAGTTGTGATGCCATTAGGAATAGCGCATTCAGAATATCAAATACACAGATTGGCAGTATTGGTAGAAACATTAGCAAGTTCTACTGCAGCAGCTTTAGGTAACATTACTGAAGAACTTACAGACCTAAGAGCTGTTGTAATACAGAACAGACTTGCATTAGACATCATTTTAGCAAGAGCCGGTGGTGTATGTAACGTGATCCATCAGGAATGCTGTGTTTTAATACCAGACAACAGTGGGAATGTGAGGATGGCAATAGGGAAAATAGAGGTGGTAGAAGAAGGAGCAAGGGATGTGACGGATGTGACGGAAATAGGAGGAATACTAAAGGACATCGCAGCATGGTTCCGTGGTTGGGGATCCTGGCTGATAGAAGTACTGGTGGTGGGAATAGTAGGATTTATAACATTATGTGTGTTGATAAGGGTGTGTCCTTCCTGTTTGAACATGTTAATGAAGAAAATGTGTCATAAGGACACTGAGCACCATCATAAGAGAAGGCATGAGGATGAGACCAGGGAAAATGATGATATTGAAATGACACCTGTCCATCAGGATGATTAAACGGTCAATGAGTGTTTTCATTGGGTATCAGAGGGCGGAATGTGGAATCACGTTCTCCGGGATCCATTTGGACCTAGTAGACCCTGTGATACACAATGAAAATACAGGCCTGTTTCTGTTGAACACATTAAAATGTTGAATTAACTAGGCCTTGAAGAAATGTCTATTGTGCTTGAAACGCATTATGTTGCAAGGCTTGCTAAACTGATGGCCATCATGAGACACCACCGCATGCTAGCTTGCGAAATCCTCACTGCTAAAAGTACTAACGTATGCACTTATGGTTCCTCTTTCTCCACATATAGATGTATCACAAGACATTTGATTCAGAGGACATTGTGCAAGCTTCCTGTTCATGATTCTAACCCTTATATGGAACATCACGTGTGCTATATAGAAACATTTAATCATACGACATTATCAAGAACCAATGAAAATGTATTCAAATGTCTGCGGTTTAATGCTATAAAAGATCATGCATTACTTCTTTGGGGAGACTGTTCGAGCTAGATTTTGCTCGCTCAAGTCTCCGTGTACACGTATTTCTTATTGTGTCTTATTAGTTCTTATTAAAAGTAATCTAAAGAAGAGCGGCTGGTCTCGGTTTGTTTCCTGAATTGTCTGGATCTGGAATACTCTGACTGGGCTTCGATAACTTGGCTTCGACAAGAGTTACTAAAAATAAAGGTAGTTTATTTTAGTAACAATGTGCAAACAATATACTCCCTTAGGAGGTAAGTAAAATACACATAATATACACACACACACCAAAATCAGGTAAGTAAATAGTTAAAAAAACAGTAGTGCAAACACTGTAGAATACAATAGGATGCAATAGCCCTAGGGGCAACACAAACCATATACTAAGAAAGTGGAATGCAAACCACTTAGGGACCGCAGGCCTAGTGTAGTGTGTAGAAGGTTGCTGGGAGTGTAAGAAAACACTAAGGGTGTCCAAGATACCCCACCCCAAGACCCTGAAAAGTAGGAGCAAATGTATCTTATTTCCTCAGAAACACACTAAAGTCGTGATCGGAGATTCTGCAAAGACCACAACTGACTGAAAAGCACTGAAGATGGATTCCTGGACCTGAGGACCTGCAAAGGAAGGGGACCAAGTCTAAGAGTCACAAAAGTGTCCAGGGGGGGAAATGGGCCCACTAAACCCTGAATGGAGGTGCAAAATGGCTGCCTCCGGGTGGAAGAAGCTGAAGATTTGGCCACAACAGAAGATGCCAGGAACTTCTCCTTTGCACAGAAGATGTCACACGGCATGCTGGAGGATGCAGATTTGTTTCCACACAGAAAGACTACAAACAAGCCTTGCTAGCTGTAAAGGTCGTGATTAAAGGAAATGGGTGCTGCCTGGGCCCAGGAAGGACTAGGAGGTCGCCCCTTGCAGGAAGTGACAGAGAGGGTGCTCAGCAACACAGAGAGCCCATGCAGAAGCAGGCAGCACCCACAGAAGTACTTCAACACAGGTTCAAGAAAACTGAGCATGGTAGTTGTCTCAACACTACAAAGGAGGGTCCTACGAAGCCGGTGGTCAACTCAGCAAGTAGAGCAATGCAGGACGGAGTGCTGGAGACCTGGGCTGTGCTGTGCATGAAGGATTCCTTGCAAAAGTGCACAGAAGCCCTAGCAGCTGCAGTTCACACAGTACACAGGATTACTGTCTGGCATGGGGAGGCAAGGACTTACCTCCACCAAATTCGGACAGATGGACCACTGGACTGTCGGGGTCACTTGGATCCAGCTCCAGTGTTTCTGGTGAGCTCTTGAATTCGTTATCTGAAGAGAAACCCATAGGAGAGACCGTAAATAGCCCTCAGAGGGGGACTGGCCACCTAGTCAGGTAAGCACCTCTCAGGAGGAGTCTCTGATGTCACCTGCTGGCACTGGCCACTCAGAGGCCTCCATTGTGCCATCACACCTCTGCATTCTGGGCACCACCCCTTTCCTTTGTCCAGTTTCGCGCCAGAGCAGGGGCTGGGTGAACCCTGAACCGGTGTAGACTGGCTTATGCAAGGAGGGCACCATCTGTGCCCTTCAAAGCGTTTCCAGAGGCTGGGGGAGACTACTCCTCCCCAGCCCTTAACACCTACTTCCAAAGGGAGAGGGTGTAACACCCTCTCTCAGAGGAAATCCTTTGTTCTGCCCAGACCCCAGGAGGGCAGAAGCCTGTCTGTGGGTTGGCAGCAGCGGTAGCTGCAGAGAAAACCCCAGAGAGCTGGTTTGGCAGTACCCATGGTCCATGCTGGAGCCCCGGGGATGCATGGGATTGGCACCCCAATACCAGATTTGGCATGGGGGAACAATTCCACGATCTTAGACATGTTACGTGGCCATATTCAAAGTTACCATTGTAAAGCTACATATAGATATTGACCTATATGTAGTGCACGCGTGTAATGGTGTCCCTTCACTCACAAAGTCTTGGGAAATTTCCCTGAACTATGTGGGGGCACCTTGGCTAGTGCCAGGGTGCCCTCACACTTAGTAACTTTGCACCTAACCTTCACTAAGTGAGGGTTGAACATATAGGTGACTTATAAGTTACTTATGTGCAGTGTAAAATGGCTGTGAAATAACGTGGGCGTTAATTCACTCAGGCTACAGTGGCAGTCCTGTGCAATATTGGTCTGAGCTCCCTATGGGTGGCAAAAGAAATGCTGCAGCCCACAGGGATCTCCTGGAACCCCAATACCCTGGGTACTTAGGTACCATATACTAGGGAATTATAAGGGTGTTCCAGTGTGCCAATCAGAATTGGTAAAAATGGTCACTAGCCTGCAGGGACAATTTTAAAGACAGAGAGAGCATAAGCACTGAGGTTCTGATTGGCAGCGCCTCAGTGACACAGTTAGGCACCACGCAGGGAACACATTCAGGCCACAACTATGAGCACTGGGGTCCTGGCTAGCAGGATCCCAGTGAGACAGGCAAAAATAAACGACACACAAGTATAAAATGGGGGTAACATGCCAGGCAAGATGGTACTATCCTACAATATCGGCCTTGAGGGTGGAACATCTGCAGGAACGATGAATCTCAGCAGTCTGTGCAGCGGGTGCTTGAGATGAGGCCTGAAGCTTGAGGGAACTGAATAGGGTAGCAACTCCTGGATTGACCTGCACACTGGACAGTGGCACCTGGAGGCACCCTTGCTCCCATTACAAGGCCTGAGGAGTGAGACTATTGGCTGCATTGTTTCTGATCGGGGAGAAATATGCCACACACTCTCAGTGGAGGGGGCCCCACAGTGGGATAGTGTTGCGCTTTGAACACCATTCCACTATGAGAGGGCAAGAATCTCTGCCCCCCACCTGATATATTGGTCCAGGACCGATAGCCCTGATTCACTGGGCCCCGGGTGACAAATTATGGATAGTCCTTATTATTAAGGATCTTGAGAAGGCATTCACCTAAGCAGAGTAACTGGGCCTAGAGAAGTCAAACTGGTGCGTTATTGCTGAGGGAATCAGATCGAGAAACATAAGCCTACCAAGGCTGTGCAGGTCAACAAATGACATTTATACCCTACCATGGGGGGAGCAAATTAATTAGGCCCCTCCTGTGGGGCCGGGTTCCCTACAATGACTGACATAATAGTAGAAATAAAGGGTTTACATGAGGCCATGCTAGTAAAAATCAACACCGTGCCTATTGAGATGCGCCTACTACATGCAGACTTTCCCAAAGTATCAGAGAGGGTCTGTATGGCTGAAGGGCATGTAATAGAACTCCAGAAGGAAGTGGTGGCCTTACAAAAGATGGCACATGTGCTCCAATTGCTCTCAAAATGAATGGAGGTAAGGATGAGGAGGCACACTCCCAAATGATTTGTGGGCTTCCCCAAGTGTGCAGAGGGACAATCTGCAGAGTTGTTCCTAGAGGAATGGATCATGACTACCGTGAAACTGTAGAGACTCTTCAAGCTCTTCACTGTGGAGTGTGCCCACTGAGCGCTGGTGCCTGTGCCTAAACAAGGAGTGTTGCCCAGCACCATCATTGCTCGGCTCTTTAAATTTCGGGATTGCAACACTGCTACAGCATATTCAGGCACATGAGGTGCCCAAGTTTGAGGGGAGAAATAATATGGACTTTCCTGGTGACACCCTTAAGGTGCAGGGACTATGCAGGGGCATTCTGCTGAGCAAGAAAAACTGCAGGGACCCAACATCAGATGCAGCCTTATGTTTCCTGCAAATCCTTAAGTACAACATGATGGAAAAGTCCTTTTCTTTGTTACAACGGGGATGTCACAGGACAGGGGTGAGTGGTGCCAGGTGCTGGCAAATGCGTTCCCACAGATAATCAGTGAACTCAGAGGCCCGGACCGGGGCTTGGCAAACGGGGAAGATCCTCATCTGTTGGGACAGAATGTTAGAAGACTCCAAATATGTGAGAGATACTCATCAATCATTCAAGATCTACCTGGGGGCCATGATTACCTGAGCAACATCACTGACCTGGGCTAGTGTGCCCAATGGCAGAGACTGATCTATTGTGACTGTCTTTCTGTGTGCCTTAATCTATACTTTTCTTTGCAGTTCTTTTCATTGTACTAATGTTGGCTGGGTCAAAAAGTGTTCCTTGGACTTTCATTTTGATAAATGTGTGGCGGCATAGGGTGCAACTGAGCGTTTTTTTCTTTTTTTATTTGTTACTAATGTGGCCACTATGATTAGTGCTGTCTGAAGGCTATAGAGGGCTACAATCTTATAGAGGTCACATGCGTGCCTTTGCCTTGCTGCCCTTATTGCATACTAGGTCCTCAGCTTGGTGAAGCTGAAGGGGTTGAGATTTCAGCTTCCGGGGGGAATGGGGTGGTGGATGCTCAGTGTTGGCATGAATGTTTGGGGCAGGAGTTATTTGAACTCACTGCCTGTGGGTAGGGGGTTCTTTGGGATTTCCTGTTGGGGGATATAAGAAATGTTGTTTGTTTGAGATCGCTCTACAATGCACATACAGGGCAAATGGTGCAATACATTTGTGGGGTTGTAAAAGTGCAGAGTGCGTGCAGTGTGCTATGGGATGTGTGAGTGTGGTCTTATTTGGAGAGGCTGACACTGTTTGGAAGTTCCTAACTTGGAACATTCATGGTTTGGGACAACCTACCCAGAGACATAGGGTGTATTCCTATCTGAGGTGCTATGGAATTTCAGTGGCAATTTTGCAGGAAACACATACCTGAGGGATTGTATTGGACAGCGGAGATGAAGATGGAGGGGCTGGATCTTCGCAACCTCCTACTCCAGATATGCTAGAGGGGTGTTAATCTGGGTGGTTCCTGGGACTCCATTTGTGGTTAAAAAAGTGAAGCTCGATTCTGAAGTCAGATGTGTGATTGTGTCAGGTGCACTTGTTACTAGGGACTTATACTTGGTGAACATTTACACTCCCACTGTGGGTGATGCTGGAATTTTTTGATCAGTAGTAAGTGCAGCTGCAGAGCAAATGGGTGCAGATGTCTGCTGGCTGGTGTTTTAAGTTGCATGCTGGATGGTAATTTGGATCTCTTTACTTCAAAGTCAGATACCAAGCCCGCAATGACAAGTCCTCTAAGGGAGGTCATGGGTGGATTTGGGTTTCAAGGTGTATGGAGGGCTTACCACTGTTGAAGGCGGCACATTCTGGTTCAACGAGGCAAGGCCCTAGCCAGACTGAACTACCAGTCCCTTCAGGGGTGGGTGAGACCACTCAGTGTATAAACTGCACTCACCCTTGGGTAGCTTGGCATACAGCACTCACGCTTATCCCAGCGGAAATGTGTAAAGCACACAATAGGTACACTGAGCATCACAAACGAGACTTCATACAAAGTGTATGCAAAAAAAGGTTGTATTCAGCACACACACAAAAATTAACATGGATTCAGAAAGATCACTAGTATTACGAGGCCCAACAGTGTTAATACGACATCAGCAGCATGTAGACATGAGAAAAAACAATGCTTTCCTTCCCCACACTCACATGCAGTACTACTGCGAAGGCAGCACAAGACTGACCCCAGTGATCATCCCAGTGCAATATAAAATAGTCGTAGGATGAATCCTGGTTCCCAATGATAGCAGCAGTTTTAACAAACAGAGAACTATCACACTTTTGAAATAAATCTGAGGCCTAAACTGCATTAGTAAACATCAATGCCAACCTCTATTGCAAACAACATGCACATCAGTGAAATCAGGTCTAGACACTCACTCCCTCACTCTCACTCTGCACCACTACGTGGTGCCATGGATATCAGTCACTATAGCATACACACACTTGCACACACTAGCTCCCATCACCTTAGTGCTGTGCTTTGACAGCTGACAGGTAAAATATAAATGAGTGTGCAGACCCCTCTTGGATCAAATCTTCCTCCACTCGCCAACCAATTCCTGCCCCTTCAGAGTTAGAGATAAAGCAACCTTTCCCCAGAAACTGGGCCACTCGTGGCTGGTGGTTACACTTAGTCGGGATTCCAGGGCAAAGGTACAGGGGAAGAAAGAGAGAATGGTTGGTCAGGCAACAGATGGCAAATGAAGGTTTGGTACCCACAAGTTCACTAGGGATCTCCACACCGGCCTTGCAGTGCTGGCCCTGGTCTTTGAAGTACAGGGTGAGGGACAGGCTGTTCACAGTGGTTTCCAGCCAAGCCAGACACTCCACTTCACAGATGGTTACCAATCCGGCACCTCCCAGGACAGGAGGTACCAGATCTAGGGCGCAATAACTTGGACTCCCCAGGCATCCCGTTTGCACGCAAGTAATTTACCAAATTCTGTGTCCCTTCCTGGTATGGGCACAATATTTGGTGTGCAATGACCTGTGTCGCACCTAACACTTCCAGTTGCACGTGCAAAGTGCTCATTGCAGGGCCTCCCTGGGATGTGACCCAATGTCTGGTGCACAATGACTTGACCTGCACCAGACCAATCCAGTCACACACACACAGATGACAGTTCAGCCATATCACACAAGGTAGAGTGCAGCACTTCTCTGGGTATCCCCCACCTCCGCAATAAGCATGCAGTCAGGTGCTGCACAAGAGAATTGAAGCACATTCAACTATAGCAGGCCATACAGGGTCCCGCAACCAGTAATCCATTAACTACCAACCAAATGCTTTTGCGTGACATGGCCCCATGATGAAGGGCCACACTCCTTGTATGCGGGCAGTACTTCACACCAGGCACATCCAGTCTCAAAGCACAATTCTTAGTTCTACCCTCACATCGCTGCTACTCGGTGGAATCCAGCTGACAATGTAGATGCGTAGGAGGCCACCACTCTCCAGATGACACAGTAGAAGGTGTAGGGCACTCGGAAGAGGTCTTTGATGTACCTGAGACCTCCACACTGAACAGGGGAAAGTCAACCAGCCCTTGGAGAGCACACTTTAGAGTGCCACACAAGCAGCAAGCAGTGTGCCCAGACCAGCCACGATGAAGGAAGGGTGTGTGATCCCTTTCTAGGACAGTAAATACTCCTGTGCACACCAGATTCCTCTGGCAGTGTCCACCATGTAGTTCAGGGACTCCATTTGCATTCCTGCAAGCGTATCTCTAAGTTGCCGAAGTGTGGTACTCATAGTTATACTCAAGTGTGACTTTAAAGTTGCCGGTGGTTCAAAGGGGTCCCCTTTGAACTGATGTCTCCCCTAAATTTCAGTCCTGTCTGCCATGGGGCCGTGGAATGCAGATCTTTATCTTTAGTGATGCCATGATCTGGCTCCAAGAGGCCAAGTGTCAGAACCTCTTACTCCAATTTATCCAGCCAGGCCCTCTAATGGCAGAGGTCTGTTGTTCCAGTTTCATAGCTGTCGCTGGGGAATGCACAGATATGTTTTTCCCCTACTTCCAGTAGAATGAAGCGGAAGTAAAAAAACACATGCAAAGACATTTTAGAACATGGAAATGCCCACTTTCTAGAAGTGGCATTTCTAGGGAATTATTGCCAAAACCACCTTCATCATATTGCCTGATTGAATAGGCAGTGCAAAGTTGCCCACATAGATATTGCAGTGGTAGGACTGAGACATGTTTACCGGACTACTAATGTGGGTGGCACAACCAGTGCTGCAGGCCCACTAGTAGCATTTGATTTACAGGTCATGAGCACCTCTAGAGTACTTTACTAGGGACTTACTAGTAAATCAAATAGGTCAATCATGGGAAAACCAATCAACAATGCAATTTACACAGAGAGCATATGCACTTTAACACTGGTTAGCAGTGGGCAAACAAAATAGGAAGAGGAAAAGATTGGTGATGACCCTGCAAAAAGGGTCAGGTCCAACACCCCCCCCCCCCACCAGCCTAAAGCCAGGTTGATAGACTTCCCTGATTGGGGTGATAGAACAGGGACCCAGGCCCACAACAGCAGGGGCATATTCCAGTTCTATGCCATCCTGATTGCAGTTGGATCCTCTCAGGGCCCACTAAGCTAGTGCCTGAGGAACCCTTCTCCTCATCTGTAGATAACATTTGTGCAGCACCTAACCTTACTTTGCTCACAGATATATCCGAGGAGGCAGACAGTACCACCATGGCCAATTCAGTGGTGTGGCCCGCTCTACTCCCAGGGTGTGACTCCTGTCCCACCACTGGGGCAACTCTTTCCACCAGGACTGCAAGCTACAGTGGCCACTGATAGCTTCAGGGATGAAAGCCAGGCCTCAAGCCTTTTAAGGTTCTCCAACCACTGTGAATATGGAGAGTGGGGGGCAGTAGCCCCAGGTGCCTGGCACCCTTTAGCCACTCTCCATTCTACCAGGTCAGGGATGACAGCCTGACACTGGTCCTCCCTTCAGGGGCTCCGTACCATCCCCCTAGAAGTGGTATCCCCAGAGTCCAGTATTGTCAGGCTGCTTCTGGAAGCACTCCTGCACCATTCTTCCATCAGTGCAGGGGTGTTAACTTGCAACTGGTCTTCTAACCCTATGTTTGTACCTGCAGGTTAGACCAGGGTCAGGGGTGAGGCTTCCCTCCCCTACCCTTCCTTCTCGAGCCCTGCACCTGTCCCATTTGGAGTGACCCTCCCAGAATCCAGAATTGTCAGGGTGCTTAAGAAAACAGCCCTGCACAATTCTCCCTCCAGTGCAGGAATGTTAACTTGCAACTGATCTTCCAGCCTTTGGTCTGAAACCTCAGGATGAATCAGGGTCAGAGGGGAGGCTTCCCCCTGCTCCCTCCTATCTGAGGTCCTGTACCCCCCCACGAGGAGTGACCCCCCAGAATCCAATATGGTAGGGGCACTGTTAACAATAGCCCCTCCTCCAAGTCAGAGGGAATACCCGGAACCTTACCCTTCAACCCAGGGTCTGTACACTTGAATTGAACTGCGGTTAGGGGGTGAGTCTCCCCCCCACTCCCAGGGTTCTGCCCCCCCCTAACATGGAGAGAACCCCTGGAAATCCCACCGGGGAGGTGATTGCGCAACTCCCCCCCCCCCCATCAGATCAGGGTTTACCCCTGCACCTGACCCTCCAGCCTAGAGTATGTACCCCCAGACTGGGACATTGCCTGGCAATCCAGGACTTCCTGGGGAGGACACCTACCCCCCATCAGGTCAGAGCTTACCCTCTGAACCTGACCATCCAAACCAGAGTCACCACCCTCAGGCTGGATCACTGCCTGGCAAGTCAGTACTTCCTGGGGGGCACACCTACCCCCCACCAGGGAAAACTCTTCCCTAAGTGCTACATAAGAGTCTGGCTGGTCCTCTGACCTCTGCCCACCTGGCAGAGTCTGGTACCCCCAGCCCAGAAATGGTATCACTAAGGTTATTCCTGGGGAGCTCTGACCTCAGAGCTAACCCCTGACCCTCCAGGTTCTCTACTGGGGTCCACAACCCCTTCTCAACCATCTGTCTGGATTTCAGCTCCACCTCAGTAGTAGTGGTACTGCCAGACACTAGAACTGGTGGGACGCTGACTACAGCTTCCCCCCCTGTTCTCCTGACACTATTGAGTATCCCTCAGCAGATGGCGCTACGCTACCGGCTAGGTTCCCCTCATGGCTTTTACTCATGGATTCCTCCAGGTTCTCGAAATGGATCTTGGGTATGCAAGGACTCAGCCCACCCCATCCCTCTCCTCTGAGAGTAGACATGGGATCCCTCACCCATCCCACTACACCTGGACCTATCTGGGACACTGCAATCCTTTCCCACCACACCTGGTTGGGAAATACCTAGACCACTCCCTTCAGAAGCACCCCCAAATGCCTATTCAGACCCTCTGGTACTCACCCAGAGGTCTTCCTCCAGTGCAAGTTCCCTGGGGTCAGAGGACTCAAACTCCACCTGGTGTTGGCATAAATCTGGAAAACAAGGACTGGACAAATGCTCTCCAGCAATCACATCACACAGCCCCTCACATGAGTTCATTAACCAAACTACCCTTCACCCAACCATCCAGTGATTCAGCCTGACAAAACTGTTCCCCACATCACCCTCCTGAGACTGGTGAGATTGTACTTGACTGTCCCTGACACTCAACCCACACTTCTTTTTTTTAATAAAGACTTGTTATTGTTTTGCAAGAAAGTAAATACAATGATACATACATTTAACAGGATGCCAACGGGCATCTAACAACGGTCGAACCCATAATCCCAGGCAGTACAATATAATTGGAGGCTATACTTTGTTTAGTTTAGGAACCTGCTGCGGCCTCCCACTTCCCCCATATCTTATTATATTTATTTGGACATCCTCTAGCCTCATATACAAGTTTTTCACTCTGCGCACACCAGTCTACCCCTCTTCTCCATTTAATCAGTGTTGGGGCACTTTTAGCTTTCCAGCCCGCCACTATATCCCTCTTGGCCACTAAGCACGGTACCCCAAGGAAAGCTCAATCTGGTCTCCTCAACCCAGTGTCGCCCATGATCCCCAGAAGGAGGGGCAGAGATTTCCTCTCTATATCTTCCTGTAGGACCTCAGAGATTTCCTGCAAAACAGCCTCCCAGTAGGTCACCATGGCTGGGCAGGTCCACACCATGTGGAAAAAGTCAGCTGTAGGGCTTCTGCAGTGAGGGCATTCCACTGTGGGGCGTAGGCCCGCTCTGTGTAGTTTGACGGGTGTAAGATAGGCTGTGTGGAGATAATATGTTTGTATCAATCGAAGGCATGTAGCCATCGCTAGGGTGCGCGGGGCCATCAGTGCTTCATCCCAGTCCGTCTCCTCCATGGGGTCCGTCCATCCCTCCCACCTCCGGCGGAGCCCCTCCAGAGAACCCAAGGTGCCGGTGATCAGGGTACGGTATATCTGAGAAACACCTCCCCTACCCAGGCCCCCCATCAGCACCTTGGCCTCCATAGGACTATACTCGGGTATGGCTTCTCCCATCCGGACATGTACTAGTAGGGCGTGGCGGAGCTGGAGGTATCTGTGGAACTGTGTCTTATTCAATGAAAAAAAATTCTGGAGGTCCTCAAAGGACCGCATGTGCGACCCTCTCCAGACATCACCCAGAGTGGAGATACCTATGTTATCCCAGTTTCGAAAACCTTCCAGGCCTGCCACCTGCGCCAAGTGCCTCCCATGCCATAGCGGAGTCTGCTGGGTGAGACGCCCCCGCCACCCCGTCAACCTTTGAGCAGTCTGCCATCCCTGTAAAACCACCTTAGTTACATCCGGGACATCCCGGGAGATCGGACCCCCGTAGAGGGTGTCAAAGATCCGAGGGTAGCCCATGGTCTGAAGTTCCAATCGGTGTGCCGGGTTTGTCCACCCACCCCCCACCCAGTCGTTGATCACAAGTAGTTGCGTTGCAAGGTGGTAAAAGTGGATATTGGACATGC
Organism: Pleurodeles waltl; assembly: GCF_031143425.1. Taxonomy (NCBI): domain Eukaryota; kingdom Metazoa; phylum Chordata; class Amphibia; order Caudata; family Salamandridae; genus Pleurodeles; species Pleurodeles waltl. Next base: position 420,650,751 of record NC_090438.1, read on the forward strand.
CTAAACCCCCCTCGTATACATCTCTCTGGCAAGATTTGAGCGCCAGTCGTGGACGAGCTCCGCTCCATATAAATTGACGTGCCAGTGAGTCCATTTCCCTGAACCATTTCTTGGGTATGGGAAACGGGAAATTTTGCAATAAGTAGAGGAGCCTAGGGAGGGTCATCATCTTGTAAAGCACTGTTCTGCCAAGCAGGTTAAGGGGGAGGGTCTTCCAGCGCAGGAGATCGTTCTTGATTCTTCTAGTTAGCGGTGTAATATTAAGCTCCAATGTCAACTCGGGGAGGAGTGAGATATATATTCCCAAGTATTTAAAACTGTTTCTTCGTACTGGGATGTTTCGCTGCCAGTCCACACTGTCTCTGGAGCGAAGCAGGGGGACCAGTAGGGACTTGGTGGGGTTTAGAATCAATCCCGAGGTCTCCGCGAAGAGGCCTAGGATTTCTAGCACACGGGGGCGGCTTTTGGCCGGGTCGGAAATATATAGGAGGACATCATCTGCGTATAACGCCACACGATCCTCTAAGCAGTTGGGCCAGGACCAGCCCTCGATCAGTGGGTCTCCTCGTAGTATTATCGCTAAGGGTTCTATTAATAGCGCGAAGAGCAGGGGAGATAGTGGGCATCCCTGCCGGGTTGCACGGCCAATGGGGAATGGGTCAGAAACCACTCCCTTCACCTGGACTCGGGCTGTCGGCTTGGAGTATAGGAGTCTCACCAGGCTTCGGAATTTGGGGCCAAGCCCGTTTCTTTGCAGAACCTGCTCGAGGTAAGACCAGTCCACCGTGTCAAAGGCTTTCTCAAAATCAAGTAGGAGCAATGCCAAGGGCGTATGCGACAGAGTCTTGTGGTGTGCCAGGGCAAGGTGTAGCCGCCTAATGCAGTGTCTGGTGCTGCGAGTGGGCATAAAGCCACATTGGTCAGGATGTACCAGAGTGGGCATTACTTCTTTCAATCTGGAGGCAAGGATCGAGGAAAGCACTTTGACCTCAGTGTTTAAGAGTGAGATGGGCCGGTACGCCGAACAATGTCGTGATGGGGGTTGGGTTTTCGGGATCACTACAATTGTTGCTTGATCGATCTCAGTGGGGAAGCGGCCTAATCTCTCAGCCTCTTCATACATGTTAAGCAGGTGTGGACCCAGAATATCACTGCATTTCCTGTATAACTCTGCTGGGAAACCGTCGGGCCGGGGGTCTTACCCGATGCCAGGCTGGAGATCCCATTGGTGATTTCTTCGAGGCTAATGGTTTCGTCTAGTCTGTCTCTTGTCTCCGAGGAGACCCTAGGAAGGATAATATCGTTTAGGAGGGGAGCCTCACTCTCGATGGCCGGGCGGGGGTGCATTGCATATAAGCGGGCATAGTAGGAGGCGAAACTCTGCGCAATTTCAATAGGTGTTTTGGAGAGGGAGCCCGAGGCCTCTAAAATCTCAGGAATAACTCTGTTGGCCAGAGGACGGGTGGCCAGCCAATGCAGAAGCTTCCCATTTTTGACCCCCCAGCCATATATTCGGGCCACAGAGGCTCTCCTGATATGTTTTGCCGATTCTAGTATTATGTGTTTGATTTCGTCTCTGACTATAGTCAGCTGCCTCATAATAGAGGCAGACGATGGAGTCACTTGTTGGCGCTCCAGTCTTAAGGCCTTGGCCTCCAGGTCGGAGACCTGAGAATTCCGGTCTCGCTCGCGGGAACGGAGAAGGCATTTAGCTTGCCCTCTAAGGGTAGCTTTACAGGCTGCCCATAGTGTTCCTGGTGATTGGACTGATCCCATGTTCAGATCAAAATATTGGATAAGATGATTCCTGACCTCGTGGGTGTAGTCTTCATCCTGCAAATACCAGGCATTCAGGCGCCACATCGGGCGCCTGGAAGGATCTGTTCCGCCCAGTCGGACACGTACTGGAGCGTGGTCTGAGAATCCTCGAGGGAGTATCTCTGCCCCCGTAACGCTCGGGAGGTCTGAGGCGGGCATGAAAATAAGATCTATTCTGGATTGCGTTTGGTTGGCAGCTGATGTATGTGTGTATTGCCGCTCCCTGTGGTGCCAGGTTCTCCATACTTCACATAGGCCTAGGCTCTCAGCCCAGCTATTGAGGGCCGGAGCCCTGTTGGATCTACTGGCGGTGGCCCCGCCAGACACGTCCAGGTTGGGGTCGAGAACAGCATTGAAGTCTCCTCCCAATAGTGTGGTCCCCTGGGGAAGATCCGCTGTCACTCGGCGGAGCAAGAGTAGGAAGGCATCCAGTCCCGCTGGAGGGGCGTACACACATACAAGGTTTACTGGTGACCCGTGGAGCATCCCCGTGACTACTACAAACCTGCCCTGTGGGTCGGACTGCGTGCCTGTAATCACCATAGGTAGGGAGTGGTGGAGTAAGATGGCCACTCCCCTGGAGCCTCTAGAGAAGCCCACGTGGTATATTCTATCGTACCCTCCTCGCACAAGCATGGGGCATCTAGTCCGAGGAGGTGAGTTTCTTGTAAGAGGACCACTGAGGGGGAATATCTGCGAAGAGTGCTAAATACTGCTGACCTTTTGATCTTATCTAACAGGCCGTTTATGTTCCAGGAGAGGACCTAAGTCAATGTATGCCAGGCGTGGGTTGCATATGTATTGTACAAGGTTGAGTGTCTGGCTGTGGATCTAGGGACGGCCGTTTCAAACATAACAGTGAAACATTAAAATAACAAACGAGGTTAAGCCACTCGTTACGCTTTAAACTCGTTTCAAACACCCCCCCCAACCGCCCCCTCCCCATACTCCCATCCCGGAAACATCTGTCGCCCAAATACCCAACCAGAACCAGACAGCCAGTAGGACTATCATTGGGGTGGAGTGGTGGATCCCTCCATTTAACTGGATCAATTGCAATTAGTGGCCGTGTGCCGAGTTCAGGCACCGTGCATTAGAGGGGCACAGTGCGACCAACGGTGGCCCCCAAGGAGCCCACATCTTATAAGTCGAACACCTCGGGCCCCCCCGAGATCCTCCAGCAGGGGCCAAGTATATCGCACTGGCAGTATTAATCGAGTGCCGGGGACTGGCTCAAGAGGTTGTCATCTGTCGCCTGGGCCGGGCTGTCTCATTGTCCACAGAAGTGTCTGTGTCTTTTTTCCTCCCTCTCCGGGACCTGGTGCGCCTCTGGCTGCTCCGTGGCTCCCCCAGGAGGGGGGGTCCCACCCGGGGGGTCTTTTCAGGAGGACCGGGGGGTCCCCTCCGGGCTCCGACGCCCTCCTCCATCAGTCCCATGCCTCTTCAGGTCTTTCAAAGAAAAATGCTTTCCCGGCCATAAGGACTTTGAGTCTTGCGGGGAAGAGGAGCATGTATGAAAGCTGCATTGCTCTAAGTTTTTGTTTAACGTACTCATATGAGCGACGGCGGGTCTGGACCTCATAGGTGTAGTCCGGGAAAATTAGGATTTTATGGTTTTCCCATTGAAGATCTTCCAGTCGTCTAGCCTCCTTAAGGATGTTGTCTCTGTCTTTAAAATTAAGGAAGCGAGCAATCATCAGGTGTTTTGGGCCACCCGGGGGGTGGGGGGGCGAGGGACAAGTGCCTTGTGGGCTCATTCAACCACGAACCAGGGCGAAAGGGACTGATCCGGCATCCAGGTTTTGATCCATTTCTCCAGAAACTCGGAGACTCCGCTGTCCTCTATACCCTCCGGGAATCCAATGAAGCGCAGGTTGTTGCGTCTTGACCGGTTCTCTGCGTCCTCCGCGCGGCGGTGCAACTCTCCGGATCGAGTCAGCAGCTGAGCTACCTTGGTTTTTAGGTCGGTTAGGTCGCTTTCAGTCTGGGAGACTCTGGCCTCAACCTCGGTGATCCGGTTCACTGCATTTCTGAGGTCCTGCCTAACAAGGCCCACATCTTCCCGTACTTCCCCGATTTTGGTCTCTACAGCGGACTGCGATGTTTGGATTGCCTGAAGGATGGCACTCACTCCGTCCAGCGGCGGGCCTCCACTAGCCGTGTCCCCCTCTCCTCGCTGGCCCGTCAGCGTTGTGAACTGGTCGATCTTTTGCTGGGAGGGTGGAGGTTGTTTGTTCGCCTTGTCTCTCCCCATTGTGGCACAGGGGGCAGGAGTCAGATAGGTTAATTCTTGCAGTACTTTAATTCAAGTCTTGGCCCTATGCTCACTTGTTATGATCATGAATCTGTGGAGGGGCCCTGCGGGCAGGTACGGATGGTCTCAGTATTATGTGCACGAAGGCCAGGAAGACAGGCTCAAAACCTCTTCTAGTTCCGTCTGTGTTTCTGTGAGCTCCACATGGACACCCCCCTCGCCGGTTCCATTTGGGGGGGTCTAGCTCGTTGGTCTCCCCTTGACAGTTTCTCCGTGACACCCTTTGCGTAGGGGGGGAGGGAGAAGGAGAGAGGTACTTCGGCCTAGGATCTAGCCCCCCCACACCCCCAGGATTCAGCAACTCCACGGTAGGTCCAGCCTCACCTTGGTTAGGCCGCAGACTGTGTCGCAGTGTCCTAAGGTCGATTCACGGCCAGTTCCTAGTCGCAGTTGTGGTCCGTCGTGGGCCCGTTCAGGTCAGGGGCCCAGTGGGGGGGGGGGCGAACCCGGCTCCTCGGCACGCTTGTCAATTGTTGCTTGAAAGTTGATAAAGAAAAAGGGGGGGAGGGAGAGTGTCTCTTTCTCCAAGCCTCTTCTCCTCCCGTCCTCTCCACCCCCGAGTCGCCTCCACACCTCCAGCGGGGCCTCTTCCGATCCCCCGCACAACCCAGGCGCACCAAACGTCCTCAGCCCTCACCTCGAGTCAGCCGAGGCACCGGGGGGGAGGCGGGAGCCGCAGGTGGGCATCCTCCTTACCGCTGCCACGCCACTCCACTTCAGGCCAACAAGGCCTCGCCTCAATTCAGTGGGGCTCCGCGGATCCTCTCCGCCGGCGTCTCCAGGTGGGCACCTAGAGGTGGCCTCGTTTGGTGCAGGGCCCCTCTCTCGGGCCGGTGCGGCGCTGCCTCCTTAGTCCGCGGGGCTCCGCGCATGGAGCGCGGCCCCAGCGCCCTGCAGGGCTCTTGCGCACCCTCAGTCCGGTGGGGCTCCGCGGATCTTCTCCGCCTGCGTCTCCAGGTGGGCACCTAGTGGCGGCCTCCTCGGCGCAGGGCCCCTCTCTTGGGCCGGGCAGCACTGCCTCCTTAGTCTGCGGCGCTCCGCGCATGGAGCGTGGCCCCAGCGCCCTCCAGGGCTCATGGTGCACCTTCAATCCGGCGCCGCAGCGTCAGGAGGGGCAGCAGCGTCGGTGCCGGCTCGGCCGCGGGAGTTCAATTCCGGCCGCCATTTTGTTTTTCTTTCCCCCCAGGAGCCAGTCGAGCTGCGGCGCGAGATCGGGACTTGCCTTCCGCAGCCGCTCACCGCAACCGGCTCCCCAGGTTCCAAGGGTCACGGGGAAAGCCGGAACGGCATCCCTCGCTCGGCCAGACCGCGTTAGCTATGGGCGGATGACGGAGGGGTCCAGAGCACTCTCAGAGTGCGACTGCCATCTTGACGCCCGAAGCCACGCCCCCTCAACCCACACTTCTGGGGTGTCTCCACACTCCACACCCGGGTCCTCTACCTTGGGGGAACCCCTCTCCCAGTCACTCTCAATTACAGCCAGTAGAGTGTCCCTCCCACTACAAGGACTATGACTCCCCATGCCAGTTCCCCAATTCTCCTCAGGGACCCTGTGCACCACTGGAACTACCCCATAACCCTAAACCTCCTGGTGTATGTTAACCTTCAAGTTGGGCACCAAGTCTCTGGGCATGTGCACTTCTTCATCAGTAGTGGATGTAACACTTTTGCTGCCACCATCTGAACTGGACTCAGCCATCATGGCTTCCAGCTTCAGCTCTTCACAGCTCAGTTCATGAGCTACAAACATTTCTTTTTCCCAGGCTAAGGCTCTCTCAGCCTCAGCCCTCTCAAGCTCTTCATCCATCTCTCTCAGCCTCTGCTCACAAGCTAGATTCCGTTCCTCTATCTCTGGTTCCCCTTCAGGGCCACTGCCCTCCTCATCAGAGTAGTCTTCCTCCTCTGAATTATCTGGTAATGTTGGATGCCAGCATTTCACCTCATAACAAGAAAGGGCTGACTCAAGATCCTCCCTTCTGGACCTCTTCTTCACAGCCAGTACCCTTTATTTGCAAAAAACCTTTAGCTCTCTCATTGTATATATGAATAGGTGTATAAAGTTGATTTCCATTCTGCCAAGGCCTCAGAGGTGCAACCAAAAACCAGTGTCCAAAAAGTCACAATAACTCCAGGAGGACAACAGAGAACACGAGAGGTAAAAAACAGTATGTGGTTACGTAATGGTCTGCACTGAAAACAGTAGTCTACACTTAATCACTGTATGTCAAGTACAAATACACGTCCAATTATCACAGCTGATCACCAATGTTAGAAATGGGGTCTTTGGTTGGCAGTCAGGTTACCTCCTGTCCAAGCAAGGATCCTCACTCTAGTCAGGGCAAAGGAGAAACACACCAGGTTATCCACCATTCACCCCCTTGAACCCTTGTCATGAGCAAGCAGGCTTAACGCAGGAACAATGTGTAAAGTATTTGAACAAACACACACAGTAGTTCAATAAAAACACCACAAAATGAACACCACCCCATTTTATAAAAATAGCCAATATTTATCTAAATCAAACAAGACCAGAATGACAAAAATCCAACATACACAAGTTAAAATATTAATTTTCAAAGGAATAAAAGTCTTACTCTCTAAAAAACTATGAAAATTATGATTAAGCACAAAGTACCTGGTTTGAGTAAAAAATAAAGCTACACGGGCGAGCGCGCATTGGAAAAGTCAATGATGCGTCAATTCCTTCTGCACAAGGGAGGCCGCGCATCGTTTTTTCTCTGGTTGGGCCGGCGATGCATCATTTTTCTCCCTGGCAATAGAGCGATGCGTCAATTTCTGGATGGGGCAACTCAGATCCGTACAGAGTCAGTGTGACTTTGACGCCCAGGGACGATGCTTGGAAAACCTGGTTGCATTGTGTTTAAAAAACCATGCTGAATGTGGTTTGTGTTGTTATCAGCAGCCACAAGCTGGTGTTGCGCATCGTTTCTCCACTCGCAATGGGTCAATTTCCCAGCCAGGATGCAGGTGGGGTGTGGATTTCAGCCTCGAAGCTGGCAGAGCATTGTTTATCACCAGTTTTGCAGATGGGGCATCGAAAATTTCCCCGCATGGCATTCCCTGCATGGATTTTCAGCACTTGGTCTGCCAACTCCACCTTTCAAGGGTCCAGGGACTGGATAGGACACCCCTTTGCAGGGCAAGAGGTTCAGTAGAAAGTCCAGGTGCTGGCAAAGGAAGTCTTTGATGGCCCTGAGACTTCAAAACCGGAGGCAAGCTCAGTTTAAGTCCTTGGAGTTCTTCTCAAGCAGGAGTGCACAACAAAGTCCAGTCTTTGTCCCTTTTCACAGGCACAAGCAGCTACTGCAGGATAGCCCAGCAAAGCACCGTCACAGGCAGGGGCAGCACTTCTCCTCAGCTCTTCAGCTCTTCTCCTTGGCAAAGGTTCCTCTTGAATCCAGAAGTGATCTTGAAGAAATCTAAAGTATGGGGTTTTGGGTCCACTACGTATACCCCTTTTTGCCTTTCAAGAAGCCAAACACTGTTGTTCACAATATCATGCCTTGGTCAGGCCCCAGACACACACCAGGGGGTTGGAGACTGCATTGTGAGAGGGCAGGCACAGCCCATTCATGTGTAAGTGACCACTCCTCCCTCCACTCTAGCACAGATGGCCCATCAGGATATGCAGGTTACATCCCAGCACCCCTTGTCTCACTGCTTAGAGGGGATTCACAAACAGCCCAACTGTCAAACTGACCCAGACAGGGAATCCACAAACAGGCAGAGTTATTTAAAGGAATCCCCCATGTTAACCTTTGAGAGAGATAGGCCTTGCAATAGTGAAAACCGAATTTAGCAGTATTTCACTATTAGGATGCAAAACACATCATTACATGTCCCACCTTCAACATACCACCTTTGTCACTGATTAGCAGTAGTAAATTGCACAGAGTCCTAAACTCAACAAAAACTAGTCAGAAAAAAATAGGAGGAAGGAGCCGGCAAAAAGATTAGGGATGACCCTGCAAAAAGGGCGAGATGCAACACACATCAATACAACCTTTTCCCAAGAATATACCTGAATGTAAACAACATTTTTTAATGAAAGTAAATCAAGATTTAGAGTAATTTGTATCTCTAAACTAACAGTGACAATGCTTTCACAATGAGGAGCCAGGCAATTCTTATGGGGATGCTATCACCAGACAGCTGAAGTCTGTATAAAAGGTGGTGCCAAATAAAAGAATAAGCAATGGAGTCAGACCTAGAAAAATTGATTATGTTATTCCTCATTTCTTATTGGACTGGAAGGAACCAAGTCATAATTGGCCATATTTTACATGCTCCTGGATTTACTGGTACCCCCCGTCTCAGTAAATCTCTTGGTGGGGACATGCAGGCCAATTTCCCAGGCCTCTTGTAATGAGGTCTCAAAGCTTCAATTTGTTCTACCAAACAATGTAAAAATTGCAAACTTAGGCCCATATTTATACGCAGTTTTGCGCCAAAAAAATTAGCGCCGGCTAACGCCATTCTGAAGCGCCATGCGGGCGCCGTATTTATTCAATGGCGTAAGCCGGCGTTAGCCGACCGGCACTGCCAGGTGTGCGTGAAAAAAAACGACGTACACCAGGCAGCGCCGGCGTAGGGAAAAATGGCGTTTGGGCGTCCCAAAATGGGGCAAGTCAGGCTGAGGCAAAAAAATCGTCTTAACCCGATTTGCGCCATTTTTTTGGGGCGCCCAGACGTCATTAACATAGCAAAGACAGGAGTCATGCCCCCTTGCCCAATGGCCATGCCCAGGTGACTTATGTCCCCTGGGCATGGTCATTGGGCATAGTGGCATGTAGGGGGGCACAAATCAGGCCCCCCATGCCACAAAAAAAATTAAAAAAATACTTACCACAACTTACCTTTTCTTCCCTGGGATGGGTCCCTCCATCCTTGGGTGTCCTCCTGGGGTGGGCAAGGGTGGCAGGGGGTGTCCCTGGGGGCAGGGGAGGGCACCTCTGGGCTCATTCTGAGCCCACAGGTCCCTTAACGCCTGCCCTGACCCAGGCGTTAAAAAGAGGTGCAAATGCGGGGTTTTTTGCCCCGCTCACTCCCGGGCGTCATTTTTGCCCGGGAGTATAAATACCACGCACATGCCTGGGAGTCATTTTTTAAGACGGGAACGCCTACCTTGCATCTCATTAACGCAAGGAAGGTGTTCACGCCAAAAAATGACGCTAACTCCATGAACTTTGGCGCTAGACGCGTCTAACGCCAAAGTATAAATATGGAGTTAGTTTTGCGTCGAATTTGTGTCGAAAAAAACAACGCAAATTCGGCGCAAACAGAGTATAAATATGCCCCTTAAAATGTTAAATGAAGGAATCTTCATGTTTGCCCCAAAATATTTCTACACATGTTGGGACAAAGTTTAGAGAAATGTAAAGATAACTCAAAGACAAAAATAACACACCTCAGATTCTACTGATAAAAACATAAGCCTCTGAATTAAAAAAAAATCACAATTGTGCATGTTTGTGTCTTTTGTAGAACACAAACATGCCTCAAAGGGAATAGAGTGCTGTTCATGCTCAAAGACAAAGATAAAAGGTCTGATTTAGAGTTAGATGGAGAGGTTACTCCATCACAACAGTGACAGAAATCCCGTCCGCCTAAATATAAATCCCATTGTTTCCTATAGATTTTAAATTTCAGAGGACTGGATATCCTTCACCATTGTGACAATGTATCCCCTCTGCCAAACTCTCAATCTGGCCCAAAGTTATTTAGTAATTTGAGGGTCACTGGGATCTGAGAGCTGAAGTGCTCTGTTACTGTGTTGTGATCTATAGCTCTTTACACAGTTTCATCTTTCCACTTCTACCTCATCTTCTAGCATGGACACAGTTTCAAGCTTGCAGTCATCACAAAGTACAGCTTCAGTATTCCACACTGTTGAAACAAGAGAGGGCAGAGGTAGCCTACATGAAAGGTATGGTGCTAAATCATTGGCTGAGTTGACTCAAAACCAATGACTGAATGTGGGTGAATAGTGTTCAAGGTATGGTGTGCACAATCGCAATAGGGCTGATAGAGATACTGTAGGAGGCTAACGTGGTTTGTAGTGGGTACCTTGGGTACTTACACCTTATACCAGGTCCAGTTATCCTTTATTAGTGAAATGTAGTAGTGTTCTACCAGTTTCGGCTGATAGAGGTAGCTGTAGCAGTGCAGCTTAGGCTGAACTAGGAGACATGCAAAGCTCCTGCAATACCACTATAGTTAGACAGTACTCATACACAAGGAAAGACAATACTCAGTGTTTCCAAAAATAAAGGTAGTTTATTTGGGTGACACAAGACAATACTCCTTCTGGATGTAAGTATTATACACAATATATACACTAGACACCAAAATAAGGTAAGTAATTAGACATAGGTTAGTGAAAACAGTAAGAAATGCTATAGAATGCAATGGGAGAAAATAGGTCTAGGGGCAACACATACCATATACTAAGAAAGTGGAATGCAAATCACAAATTCCCTCCAAGACAAGTGTAGTGTGTAGAGAATCGATGGGAGAGTAAGAAAACCACAAATGTGAGTAAAATACCCCACCCCAGAGCCCAGGAAAGTAGGAGTGAAGTACTGCAAGTTTCCTTGGGACACACTACAAATCGTGATTAGAGTTATTGCTAGAACCAAGAAAGACTGCAAACAACAACAGGTAGATTCCTGGATCTGAAGACCTGCAAAGAGAGGAGACTAAGTCCAGAAGTTGGAAGAAGTTCCAGGAAGAACAGGAGCCCCTGCCAACCTAGAAGAGGGTGTAAAAGAAGAGTCCCCAGTTGGACGAAGACTGCAGAAATGCACCAAAGGAAGATGGCTGCGGGTTCCTGCGTGATGCAATGGATGTCCCATGAAGAGATGTTGGATACAGGTGAGTTTCGGCGCTGAATTCATCCAATAAGCCTTGGTTTCTGCAAAGTCGCAGATTGTGTCAAAGTAACCTGCCTGGACCCAACTTGGACTGAGGAGGCAGAAGGGGGTCCCAACAGTGGACGGAATACACAGATGACCAGGCAGCACCCACAGAGGTCCCAGGACATGGGGACAAAGAAGGTGCAAATTGTGGTTCTTGCAGCACCACAAAAGAAGGTCCCACGGCGCCGGAGGACAACTCGGCGAGTTGAGCATAGCAGGATAGAGTGCTGGGGATCTGGGCCAGGTTGTGCACAAAGGATTCTTGCAAATAGGGCACAGTGAAGATGAAGCGGTGCACACGGGTGCTGTTGCAAACAGGGAAGGCAAGCGCTTACCTCCTCCAAATTTGGACAGCAGGACCTGAGGAAAGTCTGTGTTGAAGGAGTCTACCACCTGTGTTCCAAGGAGCATGCTCGTCACCAGGAGAGGAGTCTCAGAGGACCAGTCTTTGACTTAGAAGATGCCTGCAAGAGCAGAGAAGTGTCTCCGTCATTCCATAGGAGATTTCTTCGGTCCTTCTGGTGTAGGGTGAAGACAGGGAGCCCCCAGAGCGTGCACACTGTGGAAACTGTTGCAGTTGTGGTGGGGGCTGAAGTTGCAGAGGAAAAGTAGCCCTTCTGGATACTTTGTTGCTGTTACAGTGGTTCCTGGAGCAGTCTGCGGTCGATCTGAGGTCAGAGGATGAAGTAATAGTTGCAGAGGATTCCTGCTGAAAACTTGCAAGTAGAATCTAAAGAGAAACCCATAGGAGAGACCTGAAATAGTCCTGATAGGGGGATTGGCTACATTATCAGGTATTGACCTATCAGCAGGGGTCTCTGACGTCACCTGCTGGCACAGAGTGTCCCCACACCTTGCAAAACAAGATGGCTGAACTCTGGGACACAATGGAGGAGCCCTGGGCACCACCCCTGGGGTGGTGATGGACAGGGGAGTGGTCACTCCACTTTTATTTGTCCAGTTTCATCCCAGAGCAGGAGCTGGGGGTCCCTTAACTAGTGTGGACTGGCTTATGCGAGGTGGGCACCACCTCTCCCCTTCAAAGCATTTCCAGAGGGTGTGGTAGGAAAATACCATCTTGCCTGGCATGTTACCCCCATTTTTACATGTATGAAAAGGTTGTTTTTGCCTGTCTCACTGGGATCCTGCTAGCCAGGACCACAGTGCTCATAGTTTGTGGCCTGAATGTGTGTATCTGTGTAGTGACTAACTGTGTCACTGAGGCTCTGCTAACCAGAACATCAGTGCTTATGCTCTCTCTGCCTTTAAAAGTGTCAATTCTAATTGGCACACTGGAACACCCTTATAATTCCCTAGAATGTGGTACCCAGGTACCCAGGGTATTGGGGTACCAGGAGACCCCTATGGGCTGCAGCATTTCTTTTGCCACCCATAGGGAACTCAGACAAATCTTACACAGGACTGCCACTGCAGCCTGAGTGAAACAAGGCACACGTTATTTCACAGCCATTTTACACTGCACTTCAGTCACTTATAAGTCACCTATATGTCTAGACTTCACTTGGTGAAGGTTAGGTGCAAAGTTACTAGGTGTGAGGGCACCCTGGCACTAGCCAAGGTGCCCCCACATAGTTCATGGCAACTTCCCCGGACTTTGTGAGTGCGGGGACACCATTACAAGCGTGCACTACATATAGGTCAATACCTTTATGTAGCTTCACAATGGTAACTCCGAATATGGCCATGTAACATGTCTAAGATCATGGAATTGTCCCCCCATGCCAAATCTGGTATTGGGGTGCCAATCCCATGCATCCCCGGGGCTCCACTATGGACCCCGGGTACTGCCAAACCAGCTCTCTGGGGTTTTCTCTGCAGCTACTGCTGCTGCAACCAACAGGCAGGGTTCTGCCCTCCTGGGGTCTGGGCAGCCCAGTCCCAGGAAAGCAGAACAAAGAATTTCCTCAGAGAGAGGGTGTTACACCCTCTCCCTTTGGAAATAGGTGTTAAGGGCTGGGGAGGAGTAGCCTCCCTCAGCCTCTGGAAATGCTTTGAATGGCACAGATGGTGCCCTCCTTGCATAAACCAGTCTACACCAGTTCAGGGAACCCCCAGTCCCTGCTCTGGTGCGAAACTGGACAAAGGAAAGGGGAATTACCACTCCCCAGTCCATCACCACCCCAGGGGTGCTGCCCAGAGCTCCTCCAGTGTGTTCCAGACCTCTGCCATCTTGAATGCAGAGATGTGAGGGCACAATGGAGGCCTCTGAGTGTCCAGTGCCAGCAGGTGACATCAGAGACCCCTCCTGATAGGTGCTTACCTCTCTAGGTGGCCAATCCTCCTCTGATGGCTATTTACGGTCTCTCCTGCGGGCTTCTCTACGGATAACGACTTGCAAGTAATCACCAGAGTTCCTCTGCATCTCCCTCTTTGACTTCTGCCAAGGATCGACCACTGATTGCTCCAGGACGCCTGGAAAACTGCAATAAAGTAGCAAGAAGACTACCAGCGACATTGTAACACCTAATCCTGCTGGCTTTCTCGACTGTTTCCTGGTGGTGCATGCTCTGAGGGCTGTCAGCCTTCACCCTGCACTGGAAGCCATAAAGAAATCTCCCATGGGTCGACGGAATTTTCTACCTGCTCCAGCAGGCACCAAACTTCAGCGTCACCAGTACTCTGGGATCCCTCTCATCGTGAAGAGCATGGCCTTTGAACTCAGGTGGTGGAACCAAGTGACCCAGACTGTCCAGTGTTCCAACTGTCCAAATTTGGAGGAGGTAAGCCCTTGCCTCCCCTCTCCAGACAGTAATCCTGTGCACCGCATGAACTGCAGCTGCTAGGGCTTCTGTGCACTTTTGTAAGGAATATTTCATGCACAGCACAGCCCAGGTCCCCAGCACTCCGTCCTGCATTGCTCAACTCACTGATTTGACCTCCGGCTTCGTAGGACCCACTTTTGTAGTGTTGAGATGACTGCCATGCTCAGTTTTCTTGAGCCCATGTTCAAGTACTTCTACGGGTGCTGTCTTCTTGTGCATGGGCTCTCTGTTTTGCTGAGGGAGCCTTCTATTCCAAGTGGCATCCTCCTGGTCCTTCCTGAGCCCGGGAAGCACACTTTTTTTTTATCTGCCACCTTTGCAGCTAGCAAGGCTTGTTTGTAGTCTTTCTCCAAAGAAACAATGCTGCATCCTCCAGAACTCCGTGGGACATCTTCTGCAAAAAGGACAAGTTTCTAGCACCTTTTGTTGTTGCAGAATCTTCAGCTTCTTCCATCCAGAGGCAGCCATTTTGCACCTTTATCCGGGGTTTAGTGGGCTCCTGTCCCCCCTGGACACTTTCACGACTCTTGGACTTGGTCCCCTTCCTTTGCTGGTCCTCAAGTCCAGGAATCCATCTTCAGACTGACATATAGGGTTTTCACTATGAGCAATGGGCTCCTGGCTAGCAGATTCCCAGTGACACAGTAAAAACACACTGACATACACTCACAAACAGGCCAAAAGTGGAGGTAACTATAGTAGAAGGAGGCAACTTTCTCACAGATATCTCTCCTCCTTGACATAAAAGAAAAAGAGGTGATGTATTGAAGCGCATATAACACTGACTCTTCACCACAGGTGGTGTAAGTAAGGGTCATGGAGGAACAGACATTACAAAGAGTCTGTACCCACGTATAGTCTTAACCATGCATGCTTTACAATGTGCGCACCTTTACCACGCATAGCCTTAACCATGCATTTTTTTACAATACATAGGCCTTTACCACACATGCCTTTACAATGAATTAAGTTGTAAAGGCATGCATGGTAAAGGCATAGGAATGGTAGTGGATGGTAGGAAATATGTGTGGTAAAGGCATGGAAAAGGCTATCAACATTGTTAGAGGAAACAGAGAGGCCATTTTTCTCCTCATAACATGCCTGCCTGCCTGGAGAGCTGCTCCGTTGTGTGGATATTTAGGCAAGGGGAAGGGTGAGGGGTGGTTTTTGGGCTTTGGGTGTTAGACATTAGGGCTTGGGGTGGGGGGTGCCATTTCAGGGCTCAGGGCAGGGTTTTCTTTGTTTCAAAGGGTTGGGAGTCGGGGAGGAGGTATTGTGCTGGAGTCCTGTTTTAGTGCTTGGGGCGGTAGTATAGTTTTATGGAGTGGGGGCAGTGTTAGGGCTTAGGTTGTGGGCAGGTATCTTTGTATTCAAAGGTTTGGAAAGAGGAGAGGTGTTGTGCTGGGGTCCTATTTTAGGGCTTGGGGCGGGGTATAGATTTAGGGCTTGAGGCAGGGGGCAGTGTTAGGGTCTGGGGCATTTGTTTATTTAAAGGGAGTCACTCCCTTTTCCCTTTCTGTCACTCTAGGGTGTTGTTTTGGAGCTTGGGGCGGGGGTATAGATTTAGGGCTTGGAGTGGGGGGCGGTGTTAGTGCTCAGGGTGGGGGGTTGATATTTTTTAAAAAGGGTTGGGGGTCTGGGTTGCGGTGGGGTCAGGTTTTAGGGCTCAGGGCAGGGGGGGTTTGGCTTTAGGACTTGGGGAGGCAGTTTTAGGGATCCGGCAGAGCTGTGGTTGGGGTGGGGCGCAAAGGTCTGGTATTAGGGTTTAGTGTAAGGGTCAGGGAAAACCTTAACCATGTATATGCATTTAACATTCATTCTTTTACAACGAAATCCATTGTAAAAGCATGCATGGTAAAGCATATTTATTGTTAGAAATACGTCGTTAAAGTCATGCGTGGTTAAGGAATTTGAACTGTAATGCATACGTGATTATGTAATGCATTGCAACATAATGCGCTGTTCCATCATGCAACCCATGGTGGTGCTGCAACATCCCCAGAAATAACTGTACTAGAGCTCTAAAGGTGAATGAATAGTAAAGATGCATTTAAATGTTATCTTTGTCATGCCACATTTACTTGCTACTTTTTGTTTTAACAGTAAGGCCCTCATTACAACCTTGGCGGTCTTTTCAAAAGACCGCCAAGGCTGCAGGAGCCTGAATGCCGTGATGGTGATATTTCTGGCTCCCTGTTACGACTTTTCCGCTGGGCCAGTGGACGGTAAGTGTTACCTTCTGCTGGCCCAGTTGAAAAGTCACATCAACATTGCTGCCGGCTCGTAATAGAGCCGGTGGCAATGCTGATGTTCAGCGGGTGCAGTAGCACCCATCGCACATTTTACTGCATGAAGTTCGGGCAGTGAAATGCGCGACGGGGCTATGCCTGGTGGCCCCTGCACTGCCCATGCCAAGTGTATGGGCAGTGCAGGGGGCCACAGGGGCACCCCAAGTCCCCCTTACCACCAGCCTTTCCATGGCAGTGTTTACCGCTGTGGCCTAGGCTGGCGGTCAGGGACTCATAATCCCCAGGGCAGCGGTGCTTGGGGATTATGACCGCCAGGCAAAGGCCTGGTGGTATAGTGGAGGGGCCGGCGGTATGGCCATGGCTATTGTGCCACGGTCATAATAGCTGTTGGAACACCGCCAGCCTGTTGGCGGTGTTACCGCCAGCTTACCGCCGGCCGCGAGGGTCATAATGAGGCCCTTAGATTGATGTTTATTTTTTATTCTCTGAATACAATGGAAGAGAATTGTGAAAAATGAACTATGTGGCAATCTTGATGGAGTACGGGGAGTGTGAAATGAAAGGCTATGCATGTTGCTATTATTTTTTAAAACAGCTACATTTTCAAATATTTTCAAGTGGACTGTGCAAACATTTCGAAATATATCAGCAGTTATGGAAATGTAGCAATTTTTGTAATTCGAAGGTGTGATTGAAATAAACACCTTAACAGGATCAAAACAAATCAAGGCACTACTTAGTGATGGTGAAACCATAATTATTCACTGAACCTGATTTTCACACCTTGTGGTTTTCATGTTATATAGTTTTACTTGCAATTGTAGTGTCTATTTTATTTTTAAAAAGTGCTGTGTGTAAATGGCAGTGCACTAGCACACCATGCTTCAGTAGTATATTTGTGACAGTGTGCTCCAAATTTACACCAGCTGGCTACATACCAAAACTTTACTACTCTCTCGCGTAGGAGACCTAGCCCATGTAGCCCTGATGGCAGCAAAAGGTACTGGAGTGCAACATTGACGGAATGGTTAAATAAAAATACAGGTACAGTGGCTTGTGGCTCCCTGCTGACGACTACCAGAGATAAGACCAAAAAGAAGTCAGCTGTACTGTCTCATATAGACAGAATTTCATAATAAACCTCCAACATGAACTGCATGGCTAGTGAGAGACAGCAGGGCGATGAGCAGAGCAACAATGCCCAAAAGTCAAAGACAACAATGAAAGTACGGAGTCAGCGGACACCATTGGTGAATCACGAGTACCCTAATACAGTGTTCCCCAACCCACCGGTCTGCGGATCAATCGGCACCGGGCCGCCAGAGGAACTTCAAATCTTGAAGGCATGTTTAAATACAATTAAATTAAAATTATTAAATCAAAACAAGCGGGCCACGGAAAAATTATCAAACATTTACCGGTCCGCGGCGATAAAAAGGTTGGGGAGCACTGCCCTAATAGATAGACCAAAACATGTCAAATCGCAGCCATGACGCTTAGATATACAGAAATTATTGTTTTTCAGAAGTTGGTCGTTTTTACAATATTAACCCTACTTTTTAGAAGATGCATCCTTCACTTTAATGTACCGCAAACAAATATTATATTTTCATTCCACCTCTTCTCTCATTAGCCCCAATGCGGTGTGTATTGTATTTATTTGTAAATAATTTTAACTCAATCTACTGAACAAAGTTCACGCTGAGAAGGGTACGTCGGAAGGCCCGTCTGTATTAAATAAGATCCATCAACATGAGGACCAAGCATTCCGTACGACGTCCTACCTATGCGTACCGATCTCACCGATCTCACCACTGCACGTGTGTATTGATTGCAAGCATTTGTTAAGCTTTACCTGTAATGGGTTTCTGTAAGTGGCATGGGAAATCTAATTTCTCATTTTCTTATAAAGAACTTTGCAAGCTCAACTAAATCCTCAAAATATTTGAAATCACAAAAATTGACTTCCTTCAGCTAAGAATTCTAGCAGTGATGCTCCTAGGTTTCCTGCACTGACAACACGAACATCATTACGCTCCTTTTCTCTGTTTTCCTACTGTCAGAGGCTGATTGGCTATTTCAAGTCCCACCAACCCTCCATTAGCCTGCAAGTCAATCAAACCATGTATGGTATCCCAGACAGCACATTTTTTTACAACAAATGTTCATTGCCATATAACTGGTGCCACTAACCACATCACAATAAATACCCTGTCATGACAACAGAACTTGTTAAATGATATAACATGACCCAGCTGTGATAATTTTGGGTTCTTAAAACATTTTTTGTGAGATGCTTTCACTTAGTTAAGTCACATTGTGTCAGCTCCGTTCTGATGCATAAACTCGTGAACTCATAAAAATTCCGAGACAGTCAGAATCTGCACATTGTGTGGAATGAACATCATCCTCCACCCACGCTTCACATCTCTGGATTTTTATAAACATTTATATTTGTTTTAAATCAATCCTTTTCGGGAAACGTCCTGCATAGTAACATAGCAGCACATTAGAGCACATCAGTGTAATGGTGACTTACATAGATCAGTGGAAGAGGGGATTGGTGCTTAACGCCTCAATGCAAAATATGGAATCTGCATTACACTCAATACACTAATAATTCTTTGTAATTTAAATGACTCATATTTACGACATGATACACGTCGAGATGAACTGATGTGCTCTTTGGTAAAGTACAAAGCTCGAATTAACTACTTAACTGCGCTTAACATGTTTTTTTTTTTCCTAAAACTTATATCAATGAACAATTTTCTGTGCTAAAGTCACCATTTTCCTGGCTTGCAGGAATATGCAGATTTGAATAAAAAACACATTTTTTATCACAAATGTGGCAATTTTTAAAAGAGGTAGCCTACATTTTTATTTTCTGTGCTCTCAACCTCCCCCAGTTTGCGATGAAAACCAGTATGAAACCAATGGATGGTCCAGAAAAGCTATAGCTTTCAGAAAAGCAGACACAATTCCAAATTCAGTAAGAGGTCACATGTTTATCTCTCAAGGTTTTCCCAAATAAACTAATAGTTGAAATAAGGAAATGTTAAAAAATGAGTAGGAAAAAAATGCTATCCCTGCCAACATTTTCATGGGTAACTTTTTGTCAAAATGATTTGATTTACTAAAACAATATACCATTATACCAGCTAGACTCTTCTAGTTGTGGGTATATACAGGGTTTGTAGATTCTACGAGAAGCCAAGGTACCCAAAACACTGGGCTGCACCGTACTATGTTTTTTTCATTGTGTACCAAGTACAGACTAATTCATATGGTGAAATATGTAGAGTGAAAATGGGTATCAAGGTAACCTATATACTTTTGAAATGGGCACAAGATATGGGGTTTAGGAGCAGTGATTATTTGTACACATGTAAATTTGTGGATACTCATACTAGCTATACTATGATTTAAAGGGTATTTTTCAAAATGTCTTCTTTCTTAACCACAAGCCTACATTTGGAAGGCACAAACACAGCAAAATATAATTTGTAATAGCAAATGTTCTACTGTTCCATGCTCCCACATGTCTGCACATAAAAAGGGTACCTCACTTGCTTGCAACAGGAAATGGGCCAAATTGCAACTTGGATATACACAGTTTTGGACTCAAATGGACCCTTTTTTTTGCAAATTGGGTAGCTGTGGATTTTGGGCCCAAGCTCAGCCAGTACCTTAGGAAACCTAACAAATTTGCACATTTTTTAAATCAAATCCAGAATGGGGTAGCTTACATGGATATCACTGGTTTTGTGCCCAAAATCCTTTGCAAACCTCAAACATTTACTGAAAAACACAAATTGTCCTCATATTTCTGTGACGTAAAGTTCTAGAATCTGTAGGGAACCACAAACTCACATTGACCTCAGTCTGATCCATTCTTGCTGCAGACACTAGCCCGAGCCACATTTGTTATATAGCATTTTTATTGGTACAAGTGGGGTAATGCTGGGTGGTAAGAGTTTTGTGGTTTCCTGTGGAGTCTGGGCATTTCTATCACAGAAATGTAAGGAAAATGTATGTTTTCAGGCATTGTTTGAGGTTTGCAGGGCATTGTGGGTAAGAAAACCTCATGGAATCCATGCATGTCACACCACCCTAGAATTCCCTGGTTGTCTAGTTTAAAAAAAAATGTCTGTGGTTTGTAGCTTTCCATTGGTGGTGGTTGAGCATGGCTCCAGATCCCGCAGCTACCCCATCACTGATCTCCCCACGTGATGCATTAATGTTTTTTGTGATAGTGTCTCTTGGCCTACCCACCCAACTGAGGTATCATTGTTACTGGAAGGCTTGGGGGAATGCTAGGTGGTAGGAATTTTGTGGCTCCCCACAGATTCCAGAAATTTTCATCACAGACATATGAAGAAAGTATGTGTTTTTAGTCAGGCATATTTGGAGCAATCTCCCCAACTTGGACAAACCTCCTACCTGCCCCCTGGAGGGCAGAAAGACACTATTACCCCATCTGGGTAGGGTCTATAGCTCGATGCCGGGGTAGGCCGCATTCCTGTTTTGTTTGTTTTGGCTCTTTTTTTAAATGCCTGGTATTTAGTGGGCTTTCTGCCCTCCTGGATGCCAGATTGGGGGTCAAGATTGGGCTGGGCTGTGAGGTGGGGCAGAGCAAGGGCCTATGCCCAGGGAGGGTCAATCTCCCCAAAAAGTACTGCATAAAGGTAGTCCCTTGTTTCTAGTCATCTATCTACAAATTGGGATAGCTGCCCAATCCTGCCCGATGGGGGAGGAGAGACTGGCATTTTATTGGGGTGGGAGTATGGAATTTCCCTTGGTGACAGACCCTACTCATATTATTTTCTAAATTCCCTCGTGATTAGTGGGGTTACAGCTCCCTTCCTGGGTGGGGGCAGGTTGGGGGTAATCAACCCTGCCTGCTCTTGAGGGGGGCAGAAATTCTGTCTCCATTTTTTTTTTGGGGGGGTGAGGGCAAAGCCATGCCCATAGTGGGCAGCCCCTCCACCTATATTCATTTTAAAAGTAGACCCTGGTGTCTAGTGGACTTTCTGACCCCCAGAGGGGTGGACTGGGGATAAAAAAAAACACCCACCTCCAAGGTGGAGCAGAACGACTGACTCTTTTCTTGTTGGGTTGGGGGTATGGCCATGCCCATAGTGGGCAGCCCCAACCCCTATATTTGAAAGAATATCCATGGTGTCCAATGTGCCTTCTGCCCCCCTTCCCTCGGAGTAGATTGGGGTAATCACCCCCATAGAAAGACTATAGTTTTTAGGGTGTGGTAGGCATGGCCATGCCCAAAGTGGGCAACCCCCACACCTACATTTATTGTAAGAAATAGAAAATAGGCCCTGGTGTCTAGTAGGATTTCTGCACCTGGAGGGGGTCAGATCAGGGCTAATTTTCCCATCTGCTCCCACAGGAGAGAAAGGCTGTCTCTCTTTTTGTTGGGGTGGAGACACGGCCATTCCCATAGTGGGCAGACCACACCCTATTTATTTAAAAGAAAAAAATCCCTTGTGTCTACTGGGCTTTCTGTACCCCCAAGAGGGGCAGATTATGAGTAATCACCCCCATCTGTCCTCTGGGGGGGGGCATAAAGACTATAACCATAGGTCTTTTGCAGAGTGGGGATACGCCTATGTTTTTGAGGGGTGGTGGGCATGGCCATATATATATTGAAATTCCCTGCTGTCTATTGGACTTTCTGCTACCCCATCTGCACTCCGGGGGGGGGGGGGGCAGAAAGACTTTACCCATGTTTTTTGCAGGGTGGGGCCCCTATATTTATTTTTAAAATAGTCCCTGGTGTCTAGTGGGCTTTCTGCCGCCCTGGGGGCAGATTGGGGGTAATTATCCCCATCCACCCTCCGGGGGCAGAAAGACTGTTCCATTATAGGGTGGAGGGACACTAGTCCTTAGCTAAAGGACTGCTCCCTTTAGGTCTCTGGTGCCTAATGGGTGGATCCATGCTTAAGGATCACTGTCCAATGTCAACCCCCTGCAGAGATTCTCTGGGCATAGATATCATTGGACGGGAGAGATTCTTCCCTTTCCAACAATACCTCTCCCGCCATAATTAGTGCTCAGTGGGCTCAGGTATGCCATCTGAGCCCTGATACACGGAAAGTTACACAAACCTATTGGATTGTTTTACTTTCACTTTAGTGCAATGATGGCAGCACACACTGAAAGCTAATTTTCATTACACTGAAGCAAAACAAAAGACTTAGGCTGCCCGGGAAGCTTTTCCTGAGCAGCCTGAGAGTAATAAAGAAAAAATGACTCCTTCTGGTGCAGAGCATCAGAGGTGCCTCCATGTGCCTCCCCCCAGTGCTCTTTATGTCTCCCCAGTTTTTGCCAATGTCCGGCAGACCACTGGTTAGGTAGTGTAGGTGTTTGCCATTGGCTGACACCCACACTAAAGGGGTTAAAACCAATAGAACATATCTTCTCATCAGCCTGACAAAAAAAAAACTGAGTTTGGCAGATGGGATACTCCATCACAAATATGACAGATATACAATCCTCATTATTCCAAGTGCCATTGGGGATAACACACTTGTAATACAGTGGATTGGATATCCATCACTAATGTGATTGAGTATTCTGTCCACCCAACTCTAAATTAGACCCTGAATGTCTACACTTAGGAATTACTGGATATAACATGAATGTGAAATGAATAATCGCTTGACAAGGAGATCTGCATTAGTACTCTTCTGAGGATAAACTAATTTCAAAACAAGCAAGAAACATTAATTGATATTTGTGTACTTATCCACACCCCTTGCTTTCAATTGGTGGTGACTCTAAATTAGAACAAGACAATCAATGTTATCTCTTTTTGTTGTTCCCTCTTTGTAAGGAGTCATGTTTCTTATTTATGATCTTCTATGCCAGGTGCTGCGTTTAAGGGTGTGACAGAGGTTTGGGAAGAGAAGTGTGTCTGATTCTATAAGGTTCCACCTGTGACAGTCACAACATTATAGTACTCAGATGTGCTTATTTAAGTGTTCACCTGTGATGAGGAACACCTAGACCCTCATTACATGTCCAATGCTAAATTACGACCCCTGTCCAGAATTGTGAGCTGTTTAATAATTAGCACAGTTCACAGCTATTCCCTGATAGACAAAGGCAGGTCAAACCTTCCTAAAGTTATCAGGTAAAAGGGCCCATAAAAGAGTCAATACATACGGATTTCAGTGTGTAAAACTGATTCGGCATTTTATGCCCTCTGGTTTTGCTGAAATGCCAGAATAGAAGGTATTTGCCAGCTGTGGTAAATACATCAGCGACAGATAATCGTATTGTACATGTATAGTAAATACTGCCACCTATTCCTACCAACTTTTATTTATGAATTGCAATTTGTAATTCTTGTCTGGTGTCAGCAATATCTGCAGTGCATCAGAATTTAAATGTATGGTTCAGGTAGGGAATTCACTGTACACAGAACTTGAATTTTAATGCAAGCCTACTATCTACAAACTGTATGTTTCTATCCCTGCATGGTGCAATAAATGCACAACTATTGTTTTGCCTAAATTGCGTTAAAAATCTTAATAAAAACATTTAGAATTCAGCTATGCACTCAGTTTTCATTTGCATTAACTTGCGATGTTTACAATCTTAAATTAAATAAAAATGAAGAGGATGAAAAATGCTTGCAAATTGTGTGATTGGTGTTGTGATTACTTCCCCTTTTCTTCTTCGTGATTTATAAGGAAAAAATGGTAAAGGTAGACAAGGCATAGAAATCATAAAATCGCAGCCAGTCAGCGCAAATAACATTTTTGACTTTTATATTTGAAAATGAAGGTAGTGAATGCAGCATCTCATTATAAAAAACAGATGCCATTTCATTACCTCAGACGTGGTTGACAACATAAAGAGCTTCGACTGTTGCACATCTCCACATCTTGAACATACAATCACATATTTGAAAGATAATGGGTCTCCAAAACACATTGATTGAAAAATAGTGGCGTTGGACGGAAAACAGTACTCGAGAAAATATATGCACATAACTGCAATATGCTCCAGGACAACTTTTTCCCTTAGACTTCTCTTTTATACTAGTATGCTACTAAAGTATAATACCTATGTGCAACGTCGGTGAACATGCAGGTTAAAGCCACGTATAGCATTAGAGTATAGGGGACTTCTCAATTTGAATCAAAATTGGCGCTCACTTTGTCACAGAAAGTTATATTCCTGTCATCACTCAGTTTGCAGAAGTGTGGATGCATGTCAGATGATCTGATGTCTAACTGCTCCAGAGTCACTAACTAAGGGCCTGATTTAGATGTTGGCGAATGGAATACTCCATCAAAAACATGACGGATATACCATCTGCCATATTACAATCCCTATAGGATATCATGGGATCAGTTTCTGATAGAGTATTCCCCTCCGTCGACATCTAAATCAGGCCCTAAATTACAAATCACTGGGATCATTTAAATACATTTATAATAATTTCAACCCTCATCCTGATGCCACTCCACTGGCGCTGCTTGCCAACATGCAACGTCTTCAAAACCAGCTGCCTGTTTACAAAACTATCACAACTTGAATTTTGTGCCTATCTTGCAGAAAGGCTTACCATCTCTGGAGGATCTCAGTTCACCCGCAAATGGGGCACCATCAGTATGCAGACAAAGTAGTGTAAAACAACAAAACATAAGACATAAGACCTTTTTCTTATCTATGCAACCTGGATCTAGAACAACATCCCGGTCTCTACAGGATGGCCCCAACTGTGCTCCAATTTAGGAAAAAAGCTGAAGACTCACCTCTTTAAAAACACTACATCACTATGCAGTAACTGTCCACTATCCACTTCCCTCGCTTCTCACTTGTTGATTTTATATTTGCCTTTTGCCATTTACAGCACTTCACTGCCTTTTAGCTAGGTTTGCAGCATGGAAATACAATATACATACATACGTTCATACATACACACACACACACACTTACATACACACATCATTTAGGCTTTCAAGGAGCAAGAACATCTTCATAAATTGGAGGAGGGGTACCTACTCCGAAAATTGGTGCTTGCACCATGCCAAATTCCCAGTTCTTCTTTAATGTCTGGGGAGCGTTGAGTTTATGAAAGCAGGTTACAATTGCCATTGCCCCACCTTGTTCAGAGTTGAGAGATTGTTGTGGCTATTCTTTAGACCATGCACTAACATGATTTACATCCTACTGTAGGAGCCATTACTAGGAGTCATTACTATGCACTTGGAATGTTGGAGATGTCACAAAGTACAGCAGCCCACCTTGATTCCCAGGTTTGTAGTTGGACAGGAGCTGCCCTGGTATGTGTTTGGTGATCCGTGTCTCTCTCCATTAAATCTACTTATAGCACTGTGAAGCTATTCTTTGAGCTGTGGTTTCAACACTGGTGACGAGATATGCTGATAGGAGGGGGTCAGGCACCTAATACAAACTTCCCTTGCTACATCTTGAACCTGTTTTGCTGCTTGATTTTTTAACTGAATGTGACAAAAGGATATGAGTGGATGAGCTCACTGCATTAGAAGTAGTAGCTCCACAGCTACTGGGTGAGGATCACTATAAACCCCTTTGTTTTTCCCTACATATATTCATTGCTGGAGCATTGCCCTAAAGCCTGAGTATGATGAGGGTTGCTTGCAGTGTCCTAACTCTCCTTCGATCTGCAAGCATGGTTGAGGCCTAGTAATGGAGATGACTAGCCACACCTTTCTTTCTGTTCATTATCATAACAAATGCCCCCATGCTGCTTGGTGGCAATCTTTGTTTGGGGCCAAAAGCTCAAGCTGATTCCTAAGCAGTGGATTTCTGGCGAATTACATGAAAAAGCCATGAGATTCTGTGGAGTACTGTGAGCAAGCGGAACTTGGACATTTATATTGCTAGTTCTGTTTTTTAGGACCAAGACCTTGTTCCATGCTGTAAAATCAGAATACATCACCATGCAGTGCGCCAGAAGGTGCTGCTTCTTTCTTCAACTTGAGCAGCAGCTTTCTCAATGTATATAGTTGTAATCTGCTGTGATTGCCCGTGTTGAGAAATCTCACCAGGAGGCATTCTAGTACCTGAAAATCACACTAGAGGATGCAAATTCCCATTCACCAACTTAACGTTGGCAAGCCAAGGGCAACAAAAGACTCCACCATGTAGCGGCTGGCAGGGTTTTTATGGAATGGTGCACTCTAAGCCGAACACAGAGTGGGCAAAACTGTGCAAACTCCACCAACAGAGTGGAATGTTTTGCCCACCCCTACCTGAAATGGTGTGAAGCTGCATGTATGTTTTTAGCAACTATCTTAACATGGATCATCAGTAATTTCCTCTTTTTGGGAGAACCTGGCAAGGCATAGCAGTTTTGGGTACAGAAAGCATACAAACACTCCAATGTGCCTGATGAAGTCCCTCTGTGCATTAAGGTCAAATAATGTTTGCAGTCTAAAAAGGCAAATTCCGCCTTTGTGAGTTTGTTGAGTGAACATTTTTCAAAGTGGGTGTAACAAATGTAGTGCTAGCTCAGCAAAGAATCTGATGCCTACTTGATAGGATCTCTAAATATGAAGGATGGTCCTCTATCAGAGATCAGAATAACAGCCTCCACTGACCTGGTAGGCTGAGGGGTTGCCTACCAAATGCTAAGTGAGCTTTATGATCTCCTCCATCTCTCCTTAAAACATGGGAAGATTAGCTTAAATCCAATTGACATATTTGATTTACTTGCAAGTCCCTAGTAAAGTGGCACTATCTGTTCCCAGGACCTGTAAAATAAAGTAAAATACTGCTAGTGGGTCAGCAGCACTGATTGTGCCACCCATTTAAGTAACCCTTTACAGACTTCTAAGTCCTGACATTGCATCCTGTGTGTGCAGTTTTAAACTGCCATCTTGGCCTGGCAAAATAAAACTTTTGCCAGGCCCAATTTTTTCTTTTGAATAGGTAGATATCCCTCCTAGAGTAGGTCCTGAACAATCCAGAGGGCAGGGTGCAGTATATCTAAAATGTGTACTTTATAGTTGTACATATCCTGGTAGTAAAACTCATAAATTCATATTTCACTACTGCGAAGCCTGTCTCTCTCATAGGATAACATGGGATTTACCTTATTACATATAAAAATCTGTACATTCAAAGTGGGAAGAGGTAACCAATCCATGTTCGGTGTCTTTAAAATTGTAAGGAAAAATGCCCTCTTATGATAAAGTTGAATTTTAGAATACAATTTAAAAATGCCACATTTAGAAAATTGCCATTTTCCTTCCTTCTCCGCTTAGTGCCTGCAGCCTCTCTTTGGGTCACATGACTGGGTGTAGTTAACAGTTGGTCTTTAGTATTCCTTCTAAACAGCCACACACAGTAGAGAACGTATGTGTGCCTGAATGGGCCATCGCTGGCATGATGGAACGGCTGAGCTAGGCTCAGCCCTACTTACACTTGAATAGGCTTTGTCCTGCCTCCACTCCCGGTAGTTAGTCTGGAACTAGGAAAGGAGAGGGAGAAATCCAGTGCAATTCAAAAGAAAACCACTAGAGGCTTTTCCCACTTCAAAGGAGACACCTTGTGCAAATGTTGTGCTGGCTAGTGTAGAGCTTGGGGAGCAGATTTCCTCAGATAGTATGGGGCTGGTGCAGACGTTAGACTAGTATTCCTGGTTGTTGGTGAGATGGTGCTAATGGTCACATGCCTAGTAATCTAAGAAATACAGTCAGTGGCTCGCCATCAATGCGCAGAGGGTAGAGGCTCTGAGAGACCCTGGAGCCAGCATGACAACTGTCAGATGTCATCTGGTAGTCTCAGAGCATGTAGTCCCTAATGCATTCCACCAGGTTATTGTAGCTCACAACCACGAGAGTCACTATCCAATTCCCTTTGGGATTCAGGTTCCTAGAGGGTAGCTGTGAGTCTATCAATGCCAGTGACCTAGAACATACCATCTAGAAGGAGGTGGATGTCATGTCAGAGCTGAAGATGATAGGATTGCTACAGTGGGTTTGCCTGACCACACAATTCATGGCTGCCTGCGAGGCCTGGAGCCTGAAATAATGGCACAGGTGCCTGACAAAAAGGGGAAGGGCCAAGGGGTGTAGATAACACACTTTTGAAGCTCGCATGACTGGAAGGATACTGAGGTTGTGCATGGATTAACTTAGGCTCAATGCCATCAACAATCCTGGCGCAGAGCCTAAGCTGATAAGCTCATAGATCCTTTGGGAGCTGCAAAGTTCCGCAACAATTTTCACCGGATATCTAGGTAGTGGCAGGTTGACGTGAGTGAGGGGACCAAAGAGAGGTCTGCATTTTCTACCATAGAAGGACACTTCCATTTCTGGGTAATACCCTCTGGGGTGATGAACACCCCAGGCACCTTCCAGACGTTGGTCAACTAGGTCATGGCTGGATAGGAAAACTTTAGTACTGCCTCCCTAGATGAAATTTTGGTCTTCAGCTCCAGCTGGGAGGACCATTTGTACCACCTGAGGGGAGTACGTCAGGCTCTACAGAGGGCAGGGATTACTATCAAGGCCAGTAAGTGAGAAATAGGACAGAGATTTGCGGTCTACTTGGGGCACTAATTATGAAAAGGCAAGGTGCAGTCCCTCCAGGCCATAATCCAAATTATTCTGGCTTGTAAGCGCCCAAGACCCGTAGTTGTTGCTTGAGTGGGACTCACCATCCAAAACCAGGAACCCAATTTCTCACATAAGGACACCTGTGTAAGGCTTATAAAATATAGACCCTCATTACGACCGCCAGGGCCACGGTGACGGTCCCACCAAAGACCACCAAATTATAAGTTCGGCTGAAGCCAAATCAATTATAGTCTGCCCGTCCGCCCTATTTTCCATGGTCCGCTGGGCTGAAGGTGAGGACCTCCAGCACGGCGGATGCCGTAATGCCGCATAATTATGAAGCTGAAGACTGCCAGCTTTTTCTGCCAGTGCGAAGCTGGTAATCTTTTACACCCAGGTGACAGGAATAAGCATTCCTGTAGCCAGGATACACCCACAAACATGTCCACATTCCTGCACACATGCCCCAACATACTCCCACACACAAACAAACACGCCCCCACTCTCCCACGGACTCGCGTCGTACACCCCCATTCACACTAACGTACATACAAAAACACTGCACACATGCATGCATTCACTCCCCCCTCACCCCAGCACATACATACATTCACACACCCCTCCTCCTGCACCGCATACACGCACTCACCCGCTCTCCCCATCCACTGACACATATGCACCCGCTCTCCCCGTTCATTCACAGAAACATGCACCCCTCCACGTACAGTCACACAAACACTCACCCCCTCCTCATCCACAAACACTCACACCCCCGCCCCATCCAAAAATAGCCACTCACACATGCAGACATGCACCAACAAACACCCCTGCATTCATGACATTCAAACATGCACTCACACACACAACCCCCCTGTCAGATGATCCACTTACCTCATCTGTCGAGGAGGTCATCCAGGAGGGGACATGTCCCAGCGCTTCCACCGACGGCAGCGCCCCACCATCAGGACACCACCACACCATATTATGGGTCATAATATGGCATGCAGCGTCCTTTTGCCGTGGTGGTGCTGGCAGTGGAACTGCACCTTCACCGCCGACTTTGAGCACTAAATCGGTTGGAATTCTGAAATCTGTTGTAATAGGGCAGTCTTAAGACTGCCAGCACTGGAGGTCTTTTGGCGTCTGCGGCTTCGGCGGTCGTACAAAAACACCGCCAAAGTTGTAATGAGGGCCATAATTCTATTTTCAATCAATTTATCAGAAATCAGTGTCTATGTATGGTTTGAAATTGTGAGTTGTCTGTATAAATGCCAAATACATGAGTCAATACTATATGCTTTCCTAATACCCAAAAGAATACTTAATAAAGAAAACAAAAAATAAAAGAGGTATAACTATTCAAATCAAAGATTTATATAAGTAAAGAAAAGCCATGCAACAACCACAGATTGTACAAAATCATTTCTGGTAATCCCCTAGAGGAGGTTTATCAAATTTAAGGACTCTTCAAAGGTTTTATGCAAGCGTGTACATGCCTGTGTGGAAACATGCAATTTGAGGGTGTCTGTACTCTGACTCAGCCTATTCTTTCTGTTCTGTGACTGAGTTTTTCAGTTGTGCACAAATAGCACTGTGGCAGTCGTGAAGTGTGCCGAGTCCTAAGGCTAGAAATGTATTGTGATTAGATTAGTGGCCAAAATGGATTACAGCATTGTGTTTTGGATGTAGTGTAATATGTGTAATGATTTTTACTCAGCACTATAAGTGAAAGTTATGTTTTTCTGCAGTGCCAGAATAGCAGTTTGATAAATAGGCCATGTCACTTGCTTGTGTATCATTACCAGGCCCAGAAACTAATTATGAGTCCTTTTAGTATCTGGATCAATTTGCTTATTTAATTAATAATTTGGTATATTTTTCTGAGCCAGCCTTATGAGATTCTTGCTTTGAGTTGCATAGATGGGAAGGTTAATCATTCTGCTGCCCCTGTAGTCAGATCAAATAACGTGAACACAATACGCCTACCCCAGGCACATTGAATTATTTCTGCTAGAAGACGAGAGAGGGGTGGGAATTTCAACAAATGTTTGTGATATATTGCTATAAATTGGTTTGGATTCTGTTTTCAGTTTGTGTCTAAAGGGTACCAAATGATCACCAAACAGAGTCCAAAAACAATTCCAAAAAACATGATAAGTAAATGCAGATGCATAATCAGGTTTCTATTCAAAGTTCGATTTGTTTATTATGTGTAGTTTGATCAAATCTTCAACTTGTCTGGTTTCCAATACAACATCCAACACGTGTTTCGTCACAATAGTGACTTTCTCAAGGCTGTAAAAGTACGTAGGAACACATAAAAATAATCAATACTTATTGAATCAAACAAGGATGACAGTGTACAATGTACTACATACAAATGTAACATGTCAACTACCCAAAACCACACTCGAGGGTCCATCAGCAGTGCCATGTCAAAAATTCCTTGAAATCAGAAAAGCCACTTTGGTGCAAATAGAAGTGAAGGAAATGTGTTAACATTGTTACCATGTAAATCAGACAAAAGACTGTGCACAAATGCAAAATCAAAGAGAGAGTCACCAACCATGATAATAGGGAAAAAGAACATTGAATCCAACCCACAGGAGTCAAACTCCGAGTATGAACCATTATATGAAAAACTGAGAAAAAAGAAGAACTCAGTCAAGTAAAAAATGATGACGTTATGCTGACCTAGTAGTATGTCAAGCTTTAGTACACGATTAAGGAATGACTGGAGTCCAAAGTGGGTCATGAATTTCTTAATCAATGATCCTAGGAAAACCAATTGTATGAGTACATGCATCTGCAAATACTAATACATATCAAAAGTGGACCTCTGATTAACAACAAGTTTATATACGCTAACCTCTCAGAGAGGTATACATCAGCCCAAAAAAACTGTAAGATACACATGTCAGCAATCAAGTAAAGATATCTCCAATTGGTATACTCCACATAAGCAAGTGCCTGTATCTGATAAAGACAGAAAATCCTAAATTAGTTGATAGTAATAAAGGACTGAAAGTCGAAAATTAAAGTACAAAATGTTAGGTACGTGAGATACCCTAAAGTATTAGGTACATCTCAAGTGAAAAGACCAGAACAATTAAGGACTATGGTAAGTCCTGTATCTGCAGCCAAAGACAAAGAAGGAAAACAACAGAAAAGAACCTGTAATACTCGTTTAACCGGTAATACTTGTAGCAGCAATTAACCTATAGGGCAATTAAACTTAAGGTAATGAAATGAAGCAAACTCCAGACTATAAAGTAACACTTCATTAACATGAGCCCCAAAATACCTTAATAGTATAGTCCTGTGTTCATAAACATACTTTAGTAGATACTTCATCAGACTTGGGATTTTCTCATATGCAGAAAAACAGTCTACAGAAACGCGAGCCCTTCGTTACACTTACCGGTGAGTGACAAGTAACACCTCAAGTGAAGACCACGAATGAGGGAAGTCACTAAATTGGGCGCTGGTAATAAAGAGAAGACTTCCATATTCGTCACTGGAGACAAAACAGAAAAAGGACTAATGCAAGTATGTTACATCGCACTGGTTGTGGGTGCCATGTTGTTTGGTCCAAAAGTAGTAAAAAATATTTATCAAAAGGTATCTTGATTTCTAGGAACTAAAAATTAGCCCAAATAGGGGAAGTTTCAAAAGGCACTGTCAACATGCGCCAAAGATAGTGGTCATACCACCAATCTGGGCTGGTGAGTGTTTGTATGAAGTGTATAAAGTACTTTAAGTAGCTGTAGAAGACCAACTGTATAGAAAAGATCGCTTCAAAGCAAAGAGGTACACATTGCTATCCAAAAATACGGGTACACAGTGCTAACTGCAAATAAGGGAGACTATGGCCCTCATTACAACTGTGGCAGTAAATGCTGCCTACGGCCGTGCTGTCGGCCGCCAACATACTGCGAGCGCTGCAGTATTGTGCTACAGGTATTATGACCCACACCAAGAAATCCGCCACTATACAGACACCCACACAAGTCTGCCAGACCAAAGGTCAGTGATAAATGGGCGATAGCAAAACCCACACCATTACACCAACAGGAATATGCCCACAGTATCACGACCCAAGAATCACTGCAGCAGTCTTTCAACCGCGGTAAACCATTTGCAGTACACACCACCGCGCTCAAAATACACACACACTGATAAAAATACAACACATTGGAAAATTCAAAAAACACACACCTGACACACATACACACACCAACCCACACACCCACACCACTATAAAACACACCCACATTACCCACAACCCCTTACAGCGAAAAAAAATTAGCAAGCAGAGAGAGACAAGCCAGGAGCACCCACTCCATCAGAGGCACAATACATCATCACCCATATACCATCCACGCACCTCACAACACAACACCCACACATCACCCCACACATCCTCACACATATCACTCACACCACATCCATTGCACCCTAAAGACACCCCAGGTTTTCAGAGGAGGAGCTAAGGGTCATGGTGGAGGAAATTATCCGGACAGAGCCCCAGCTATTCGGATCACAGGTGTAGCAGACGTCCATTGCAAGGAAGATGGAGTTATGGCAGAGGATCGTGGACAGGGTCAATGCAGTGGGACAGCACCCAAGAACTAGGGATGAGATCAGGAAGAGGTGGAACGACCTACGGGGGAAGGTACATTCTGTGGTTGCAAGACACCAGGTAGCCGTACAGAGGACTGGCGGTGGACCCCCACCTCTTCCCCCACAACTAACAACATGGGAGGAGCAAGTCTTGGCAATAATGCATACTGAGGGCCTCACAGGAGTAGCATGAGGACTGGACTCTGGTAAGTCAAATATTTACTACTTTATCCCCCCAGCCTACCTGCATGCCATCACAAACTCCTACCCCTACCCTCACCCCATCACTCCACCACCTCACACATACTCCACTATCACAACCCACCCATCCCAATACCAAGCCCTGCATCTAACACCAATGCATGGACCCCCATCACAGACCTGCATGGACACCCATCACCACAGCATGCCCAGTAGAGAAAATCACCCCGCACACAAGGCAAAGCTGAAAGGGAATTCACAATCATACAGGGAAACACACCCATGCACAAGATGGCACACACAGATACACTAACACTGCAGTTTGCATCCCCACAGGACCCCTACTAAACGTCACAGGAGAAGAGGTGCCAGCTACATCCAGTCCCCCCCAAAAGAGGCCCACAGTGACGACAGCAGCTCTGCATGCCTGGATCAGGATACCCAACCTGGACTATCAGGGACCTCTGGACAGTTGGTTACCCTGCCACAGTCCCAACCCACCACAGAACATCCACCCTCAGGGAACACCAGCACAGCACCCACCCAGCGGGCCCATTCCACTGTCCCCAGGACACATCAATCAGCAGTGTGCCCACCACTACAGGGACCCCAGGCAACCCCACTAACACAGGACAATCAGGGACCTGGGGTCGGTGGCAGTAGGCACACGGTTCAGGGGACAGAGGCACAGGACAACAGAGAAGCTGGCAGGACGGCTGTGCGACAGGGGGAGTACAGGCCCAGGGAACCCACTCTCCAGGAGGCACTCACCAA
The DNA here is from genome assembly GCF_031143425.1 of Pleurodeles waltl. Lineage (NCBI taxonomy): Eukaryota > Metazoa > Chordata > Amphibia > Caudata > Salamandridae > Pleurodeles > Pleurodeles waltl. The sequence goes on from NC_090438.1 coordinate 420,685,029, forward strand.
CATCCTGGGAGCATACCACCATTCCCAAGAGACAATGGGCCAGACACTGGCAAAGTTGCAGGAGACCCAGCGACTGCAGGAGGGACTGTACCTGGGGATCAGGGAGGACCTCAAACACATCTACACCATCCTGGTCACCATTGCAGAGGTGCTGGCTGACATGGCCAACACCATGAGGGGGGCAGTGGCACACCAATAGGCCTCTGACACTAGCCACAACGAAGAACAGCCCTCCACCTCTGCCGGCACTAGTGGACAGGAGTCCCCACCACAGAAACAACAGGCCACCAGCACCCCCACCCCCTGCAGAAGGAGAACCACCCCTCAAACGCTCCCTGCATTCCAGGCAGAAGATAGAGAACATTGCCAAGACCCCTGCCAGGAAATAAGACTCTCCCGATTTTCACCCTTCTGTCCCACTCTGTCACCCTGTCCACCTTGAACTGCCATTACTCCCCTTCCTATGCCCCATTGGACAATGCACCTGTGATACCATGAGACTGGACTCTAACTGAACATTCCTCCACCATCACCCCAGGTCATTGCACATCCCCCCTCTACTTAAGAGCACTTAAATAAACACAAATACAAATCTGGAGTCTGTCATTTGATTGAAATATGTATTAATACAACAATCTGAAAACATTTCAACTCATATGTACAGTTATAAATACATTGGTAGGACCTGTAGTGGGCAGCAGTACACATAGCAGGAGCCAGAGTGGGCCACTGAGATCTGAAAATAGAAATGCCAAAGTGTAGGAGGCTGGACTGGCTTGTAGTGGGTACCAAGGGGTACTTGCACCTTGCACCAGGCCCAGTTATCCCTTATTAGTGTATAGGGTGTCTAGCAGCTTAGGCTGATAGATAATGGTAGCTTAGCAAAGCAGCTCAGGCTGAACTAGGAGACGTGTGAAGCTACTACAGTACCACTTAGTGTCATATGCACAATATCATAAGAAAACACAATACACAGTTATACTAAAAATAAAGGTACTTTATTTTTATGACAATATGCCAAAGTATCTTAGAGTGTACCCTCAGTGAGAGGATAGGAAATATACACAAGATATATATACACAATAGCAAAAATATGCAGTATAGTCTTAGAAAACAGTGCAAACAATGTATAATTACAATAGGATGCAATGGGGAAACATAGGGATAGGGGCAACACAAACCATATACTCCAAAAGTGGAATGTGAACCACGAATGGACCCCAAACCTATGTGACCTTGTAGAGGGTCGCTGGGACTATTAGAAAATAGTGAGAGTTAGAAAAATAACCCTCCCCAAGACCCTGAAAAGTGAGTGCAAAGTGCACCAAAGTTCCCCTAAGGACAAAATAGTCGTGTTAGAGGGAGAATGCAAGGAAAACACAAATCAGCAATGCAACAACGATGGATTCCTGTCTGAAGGTACCTGTGGAACAAGGGGACCAAGTCCAAAAGTCACAAGCAGCTCGGAGATGGGCAGATGCCCAAGAAATGCCAGCGGTTGGTGCAAAGAAGCTCTTACTAGGCTGAAGAACTGTGAATACTGCAGGAACGACAAGGGCTAGAGACTTCCCCTTTGGAGGATGGATCCCCCACGCCTTGGAGAGTCGTGCAGAAGTGTTTTCCCGCCGGATGGACGCCAACAAGCCTTGCTACACGCAAATCGTGCGTTTGGCGTTTTTGGACGCTGCTGGGGCCCAGGAGGGACCAGGAGGTCGCAAATTGGACCTGCAGAGAGAGGGGACGTCGAGTAAGACAAGGAGCCCTCACTGAAGCAGGTAGCACCCGGAGAAGTGCCAGAAACAGGCACTACGAGGATGCGTGAAACGGTGCTCGCCGAAGTTGCACAAAGGAGTCCCACGTCGCCGGAGACCAACTTAGAAAGTCGTGCAATGCAGGTTAGAGTGCCGTGGACCCAGGCTTGGCTGTGCACGAAGGATTTCCGCCGGAAGTGCACAGGGGCCGGAGAAGCTTGCAAAGTCGCGGTTCCCAGCAATGCAGCCCAGCGAGGTGAGGCAAGGACTTACCTCCACCAAACTTGGGCTGAAGAGTCACTGGACTGTGGGGGTCACTTGGACGGTGTCGCTGGACTCGAGGGACCTCGCTCGTCGTGCTGAGAGGAGACCCAAGGGACCGGAGATGCAGCTTTTTGGTGCCTGCGGTTGCAGGGGGAAGATTCCGTCGACCCACGGGAGATTTCTTCGGAGCTTCTGGTGCAGAGAGGAGGCAGACTACCCCCACAGCATGCACAAGCAGGAAAACAGTCGAGAAGGCGGCAGGATCAGCGTTACAGAGTTGCAGTAGTCGTCTTTGCTACTATGTTGCAGGTTTGCAGGCTTCCAGCGCGGTCAGCGGTCGATTCCTTATCAGAAGGTGAAGAGGGAGATGCAGAGGAACTCGGCTGAGCTCATGCATTCGTTATCTAAAGTTTCCCCAGAGACAGAGACCCTAAATAGCCAGAAAAGAGGGTTTGGCTACCTAGGAGAGAGGAAAGGCTACTAACACCTGAAGGAGCCTATCACAAGGAGTCTCTGACGTCACCTGGTGGCACTGGCCACTCAGAGCAGTCCAGTGTGCCAGCAGCACCTCTGTTTCCAAGATGGCAGAGGTCTGGAGCACACTGGAGGAGCTCTGGACACCTCCCAGGGGAGGTGCAGGTCAGGGGAGTGGTCACTCCCCTTTCCTTTGTCCAGTTTCGCGCCAGAGCAGGGGCTAAGGGGTCCCTGAACCGGTGTAGACTGGCTTATGCAGAATTGGGCACCTCTGTGCCCAACAAAGCATTTCCAGAGGCTGGGGGAGGCTACTCCTCCCCTGCCTTCACACCATTTTCCAAAGGGAGAGGGTGTCACACCCTCTCTCAGAGGAAGTTCTTTGTTCTGCCATCCTGGGCCAGGCCTGGCTGGACCCCAGGAGGGCAGATGCCTGTCTGAGGGGTTGGCAGCAGCAGCAGCTGCAGAGAAACCCCAGGAAGGGCAGTCTGGCAGTACCAGGGTCTGTGCTACAGACCACTGGGATTATGGAATTGTACCAACAATGCCAGGATGGCATAGAGGGGGCAATTCCATGATCATAGACATGTTACATGGCCATATTCGGAGTTACCATGGTGAAGCTACATATAGGTAGTGACCTATATGTAGTGCACGCGTGTAATGGTGTCCCCGTACTCACAAAGTTCAGTGAATTGGCTCTGAACAATGTGGGGGCACCTTGGCTAGTGCCAGGGTGCCCTCACACTAAGTAACTTTGCACCTAACCTTTACCAGGTAAAGGTTAGACATATAGGTGACTTATAAGTTACTTAAGTGCAGTGTAAAATGGCTGTGAAATAACGTGGACGTTATTTCACTCAGGCTGCAGTGGCAGGCCTGTGTAAGAATTGTCAGAGCTCCCTATGGGTGGCAAAAGAAATGCTGCAGCCCATAGGGATCTCCTGGAACCCCAATACCCTGGGTACCTCAGTACCATATACTAGGGGATTATAAGGGTGTTCCAGTAAGCCAATGTAAATTGGTAAAAATGGTCACTAGCCTGTCAGTGACAATTTGAAAGTAATGAGAGAGCATAACCACTGAGGTTCTGGTTAGCAGAGCCTCAGTGAGACAGTTAGGCACCACACAGGGAACATGTACATGCACACCTATGAGCACTGGGGCCCTGTGTGACAGGGTCCCAGTGACACATACATATAGGCCACAACCTTATGAGCACTGGGGTCCTGACTAGCAGGATCCCAGTGACACATAACAAACATACTGAAAACATAGTGTTTTCACTATGAGCACTGAGGCCTGGCTATCAGGATCCCAGTGAGACAGTGAAAACAGTGACAAACACCCTGACATACACTCACAAACAGGCCAAAAGTGGGGGTAACCAGGCTAGAAAGAGGCTACCTTCTCACACAACCCCCCCCCAAACGAAGGACAATAAGGCTAACCTTGGCCAGTTGAGACTTTATTGTCTAAGTGGTGATAAGTAGAGAGTAGCTCTGCAATAGACTGGTTACTCCCTTTATCATCCACTATATGGTTACTTCCCTGTGGGGATGTAAACCACCCTGTTTGAAGTTTTTTAGCTAACCAACAATGTGAAGATGTATTTTCAGAGTTTCTATCAGTAAGTTTTAGTTTAGAGCAGTGGGAATTATCCACTGAACCTATTTGTAATGATGGAAATGCCAGACAGGGATGCTGTCTCAGTAAAGCCATAGCTGGACAAAAACTTTGTCCATTTGGCTGGAAGAGAGAACAGGGATGCTGTTTCTCTTGAGTTGGAGCAGGGCAGGGATGCTGTCCTATGAGCTCCACACTAGGGCAGGGATGCTGTCCTAAGTGTTGTGAGGTAGTGCATGGTTTCTGCACTAAAGTTTCTCTGGGAGGGTTGGAGGGATGCTCCATGTTAACTAAAATGGTGCTGTTTTTCTCACCAATGTTAGTTATCCCACAGAGAGGTACTTCCACCTCAGGGAGTCCAGCTTTGCCAGCTGATGATTCCCTTGGAACAGATGCCACCCCAGGAGAGGCTTCTCCCACCACAGGAATAGTATCCTGAATGGTAGGGTGGTTAGGGGATACTGTGATACCCTTTTTACCTGTTGATGGAGAGGGATCCTGAGTTTTCAGGCCTTCTCTCCTTTGCTTTTTCATTTCACTTGAAATGAGAGGGAACAATTCCTCAGGGATGCCCAGCATGGCTGCATGGGCATAAAACTCTACATCAGCCCAACCTGAGGCCTCTAGGTCATTACCTAAGAGACAGTCTACAGGTAAGCTAGGTGATACCACCACCTGCTTAGGGCCAGTAACTCCACCCCAACTAAACTGAATTATAGCTAAGGGAAGAAACTTAGTGGAGTTATGGACATCAATAATCTTATACTGTTGTCCAATGATGTGTTGTTCAGGAGGCACTAGGTTTTCAGTCACCAAAGTGAAACTGGCACCTGTGTCCCTGTAGGCCAAGGCCTCAACACCATTTATTGAAACTGTCTGCCTGTACTTATCCATTGTAAGGGGACAAGCAGCCAGTGTGGCAAGGCCAATGCCACTAGGTGTGACAGAAACTGTCTTGGGACTGATTACATCAGTTTCCACTATGGACCCATAAGTGAACCCAACTACACCCTTTGCTTGACTGTTGCCAGCAGTCCCACCACTAGTACCACTACTGCTAGGGGCACTAGAGCTTGATATATTAGTGGTGGTAGGCTCAGGGGGTTTACCTGGACAGGACTTATCCCCTGGCCTATGGCCTCTATTTTTACACACAAAGCACCAAGGCTTTTTAATGTGTGCAGGTTGGGAAGAAGAGGAAGAATTTGTTTTATCCCCACCCTCTGAAGAGTGTTTAAGATTTGAAGTGGGATCTTTGGTTTTACCCTTATCCCCATGCTTATCTTGAGATTTTTCACCATCTTTCTTCTTATTGCCATCTTTGTCACCCCCTGTATGAACTTTTCTGTTCACCCTTGTTCTGACCCATTTGTCTGCCTTCTTTCCCAATTCTTGGGGAGAGGTCAGATCAGAGTCTACCAGGTACTGGTGCAACAAATCAGACACACAATTATTAAGTATATGCTCTCTCAGGATTGTGTTATACAGGCTTTCATAATCAGTAACTTTACTGCCATGTAACCACCCCTCCAAGGCCTTCACTGAATGGTCAATGAAATCAACCCAGTCTTGTGAAGACTCCTTTTTGGTCTCTCTGAACTTTATCCTGTACTGTTCAGTGGTTAAGCCATAACCATCCAGGAGTGCATTCTTAAGAACTGTAAAATTATTGGCATCACTTTCTTTCACAGTAAGGAGTCTATCCCTACCCTTTCCACTAAATGATAGCCATAGGATAGCAGCCCACTGCCTTTGAGGGACATCCTGTACAGCACAGGCCCTCTCAAGTGCAGCAAACCACTTGTTAATGTCATCCCCCTCCTTATAAGGGGGAACTATCTTGTGCAGATTCCTGGAATCATGCTCTTTTGCAGGATGACTATGGGGAATACTGCTGCTGCCACCATGGGTATCTAAACCCAACTTCTGTCTTTCCCTCTCTATTTCTAAAGACTGTCTATCCAAATCCAGCTGTTGCTTCTTGAGCTTCAGTCTGGTTTGTTCCACTCTCAATCTATTGAGCTCCCTTTCTAACAATCTGTCATCAGGGTGGGTGGGAGGGACATTTCTAGATACAGAGGTATGATGGGAATGAACAGAAGGAGACCTGTCCCTTACAAGGGGCACCCTAACAGCTTGGCTACCAGCATAATGTGAGAGCACATCATCAGTATGATGTGATTCAACCTCTGTACCAACTATGCTAGACTGTCTAGTAATGGGCAGGCTGAGAAGTTTCTTTCCTGAACCTTTTCCTGGGGGAGTCCCTGGATCAGATTGAGAACCATTAGCTACTTTTTCTACAGATTGGGCACTTATGGCCTTATCCTGTACTCTAAGCATATTAATTAACAGTTCTAAGGAAGGATTCTTCCCTACACTCAAACCTCTCTCTATGCAGAGACTCCTTGCTCCTTTCCAGCTAAGGTGATCATATGCAAGTTTGGACAGTTTAACATTTTGGCCTGTGCCAGACATTTTTAGAGAGAGTTAAAGTGATAGACAAAGAGAAAAAAGTTTTCAGAACTTTTTGGAAAGACAGAAAAAACTTTTTAAACTTTTAAGAACTTTTTGAAAGTTTAGAAGTACTTTTCAGCACTTAGAAAAGAGTGAAAAGAGGAAATGCAAAACTTTTTGGCTATGTGTATATACACTGACCTTGTTTTGTATATTTTTCTCTTATGAAAAGTACAATGACAAGAGTGGTAAGTAGTCTCAAAGCACTTATCCCACCACTGCACAACCAATGTAGGAGGCTGGACTGGCTTGTAGTGGGTACCAAGGGGTACTTGCACCTTGCACCAGGCCCAGTTATCCCTTATTAGTGTATAGGGTGTCTAGCAGCTTAGGCTGATAGATAATGGTAGCTTAGCAAAGCAGCTCAGGCTGAACTAGGAGACGTGTGAAGCTACTACAGTACCACTTAGTGTCATATGCACAATATCATAAGAAAACACAATACACAGTTATACTAAAAATAAAGGTACTTTATTTTTATGACAATATGCCAAAGTATCTTAGAGTGTACCCTCAGTGAGAGGATAGGAAATATACACAAGATATATATACACAATAGCAAAAATATGCAGTATAGTCTTAGAAAACAGTGCAAACAATGTATAATTACAATAGGATGCAATGGGGAAACATAGGGATAGGGGCAACACAAACCATATACTCCAAAAGTGGAATGTGAACCACGAATGGACCCCAAACCTATGTGACCTTGTAGAGGGTCGCTGGGACTATTAGAAAATAGTGAGAGTTAGAAAAATAACCCTCCCCAAGACCCTGAAAAGTGAGTGCAAAGTGCACCAAAGTTCCCCTAAGGACAAAATAGTCGTGTTAGAGGGAGAATGCAAGGAAAACACAAATCAGCAATGCAACAACGATGGATTCCTGTCTGAAGGTACCTGTGGAACAAGGGGACCAAGTCCAAAAGTCACAAGCAGCTCGGAGATGGGCAGATGCCCAAGAAATGCCAGCGGTTGGTGCAAAGAAGCTCTTACTAGGCTGAAGAACTGTGAATACTGCAGGAACGACAAGGGCTAGAGACTTCCCCTTTGGAGGATGGATCCCCCACGCCTTGGAGAGTCGTGCAGAAGTGTTTTCCCGCCGGATGGACGCCAACAAGCCTTGCTACACGCAAATCGTGCGTTTGGCGTTTTTGGACGCTGCTGGGGCCCAGGAGGGACCAGGAGGTCGCAAATTGGACCTGCAGAGAGAGGGGACGTCGAGTAAGACAAGGAGCCCTCACTGAAGCAGGTAGCACCCGGAGAAGTGCCAGAAACAGGCACTACGAGGATGCGTGAAACGGTGCTCGCCGAAGTTGCACAAAGGAGTCCCACGTCGCCGGAGACCAACTTAGAAAGTCGTGCAATGCAGGTTAGAGTGCCGTGGACCCAGGCTTGGCTGTGCACGAAGGATTTCCGCCGGAAGTGCACAGGGGCCGGAGAAGCTTGCAAAGTCGCGGTTCCCAGCAATGCAGCCCAGCGAGGTGAGGCAAGGACTTACCTCCACCAAACTTGGGCTGAAGAGTCACTGGACTGTGGGGGTCACTTGGACGGTGTCGCTGGACTCGAGGGACCTCGCTCGTCGTGCTGAGAGGAGACCCAAGGGACCGGAGATGCAGCTTTTTGGTGCCTGCGGTTGCAGGGGGAAGATTCCGTCGACCCACGGGAGATTTCTTCGGAGCTTCTGGTGCAGAGAGGAGGCAGACTACCCCCACAGCATGCACAAGCAGGAAAACAGTCGAGAAGGCGGCAGGATCAGCGTTACAGAGTTGCAGTAGTCGTCTTTGCTACTATGTTGCAGGTTTGCAGGCTTCCAGCGCGGTCAGCGGTCGATTCCTTATCAGAAGGTGAAGAGGGAGATGCAGAGGAACTCGGCTGAGCTCATGCATTCGTTATCTAAAGTTTCCCCAGAGACAGAGACCCTAAATAGCCAGAAAAGAGGGTTTGGCTACCTAGGAGAGAGGAAAGGCTACTAACACCTGAAGGAGCCTATCACAAGGAGTCTCTGACGTCACCTGGTGGCACTGGCCACTCAGAGCAGTCCAGTGTGCCAGCAGCACCTCTGTTTCCAAGATGGCAGAGGTCTGGAGCACACTGGAGGAGCTCTGGACACCTCCCAGGGGAGGTGCAGGTCAGGGGAGTGGTCACTCCCCTTTCCTTTGTCCAGTTTCGCGCCAGAGCAGGGGCTAAGGGGTCCCTGAACCGGTGTAGACTGGCTTATGCAGAATTGGGCACCTCTGTGCCCAACAAAGCATTTCCAGAGGCTGGGGGAGGCTACTCCTCCCCTGCCTTCACACCATTTTCCAAAGGGAGAGGGTGTCACACCCTCTCTCAGAGGAAGTTCTTTGTTCTGCCATCCTGGGCCAGGCCTGGCTGGACCCCAGGAGGGCAGATGCCTGTCTGAGGGGTTGGCAGCAGCAGCAGCTGCAGAGAAACCCCAGGAAGGGCAGTCTGGCAGTACCAGGGTCTGTGCTACAGACCACTGGGATTATGGAATTGTACCAACAATGCCAGGATGGCATAGAGGGGGCAATTCCATGATCATAGACATGTTACATGGCCATATTCGGAGTTACCATGGTGAAGCTACATATAGGTAGTGACCTATATGTAGTGCACGCGTGTAATGGTGTCCCCGTACTCACAAAGTTCAGTGAATTGGCTCTGAACAATGTGGGGGCACCTTGGCTAGTGCCAGGGTGCCCTCACACTAAGTAACTTTGCACCTAACCTTTACCAGGTAAAGGTTAGACATATAGGTGACTTATAAGTTACTTAAGTGCAGTGTAAAATGGCTGTGAAATAACGTGGACGTTATTTCACTCAGGCTGCAGTGGCAGGCCTGTGTAAGAATTGTCAGAGCTCCCTATGGGTGGCAAAAGAAATGCTGCAGCCCATAGGGATCTCCTGGAACCCCAATACCCTGGGTACCTCAGTACCATATACTAGGGGATTATAAGGGTGTTCCAGTAAGCCAATGTAAATTGGTAAAAATGGTCACTAGCCTGTCAGTGACAATTTGAAAGTAATGAGAGAGCATAACCACTGAGGTTCTGGTTAGCAGAGCCTCAGTGAGACAGTTAGGCACCACACAGGGAACATGTACATGCACACCTATGAGCACTGGGGCCCTGTGTGACAGGGTCCCAGTGACACATACATATAGGCCACAACCTTATGAGCACTGGGGTCCTGACTAGCAGGATCCCAGTGACACATAACAAACATACTGAAAACATAGTGTTTTCACTATGAGCACTGAGGCCTGGCTATCAGGATCCCAGTGAGACAGTGAAAACAGTGACAAACACCCTGACATACACTCACAAACAGGCCAAAAGTGGGGGTAACCAGGCTAGAAAGAGGCTACCTTCTCACACAAAGGGTACAGTAAGTGGCCATATACATAGGGAAATCATACAATGTCAAACACAAAACTGAAAAGTTAAGTGAAGTTACAGTCCTGTGTGTCACTGGAAGTACTTTTGTAATCTATTACTTCTGTTGTCAACATCTTCTTCCTCTGCCTCCTCTTCCTTGCTGTCCTCAGGCTCCACCGCTGCCACAAGACCAGCTCCAGGCCCATCCTCCTGCAGAAAAGGAACCTGGCTTCTCAATGACAGGTTGTGCAACATGCAACATGCAATGATGATCTTGCACACATTCTTGGGTGAGTAGTAAAGGGATCCACCAGTCAGATGTAGGCATCGGAACCTGGCCTTCAGGAGGCCGAAGGTCCTTTCAATAATCCTCCTTGTACTCCCATGAGCCTCATTGTAACATTCCTCTGCCCTTGTCTTGGCATTCCTCACTGAGGTCAGTAGCTATGAGAGGTTGGGGTAACCAGAGTCACCTGCAAATATCGAGGGACAACTGTTAGACACCCACTAACCTTTAGGAAGAACCCCATACCCAGACACCTACTTATGCTGTGTGGGGACCTTGGGCTCACCTATTAGCCACACCCTGTGCCTCTGGAGTTGGCCCACCACATATGGGATGCTGCTACTCCTTAAGCTAAAGGCGTCATGCACAGAGCCAGGATATTTGGCATTCACATGGGAGATGTTCCGGTCCGCCAAACACACCTTCTGCACATTCATAAAGTGATAGCTTTTTCAATTCCTGGAAACCTGTTCATTTCTCTGGGGGGGGGGGGGGGGGTGGAATGCTACATGTGTACCATCAATGGCGCCAATGATGTTGGGGATATGCCCCAGGGCATAAAAGTCAGCTTTTTCTGTGGCCAAATCCTCCACCTGGGGGAATATGATGTAACTGTGCATGTGTTTCAGCAGGGCTGACAACACTCTGGTCAACACGTTGGAGAACATTGGCTGAGACATCCCAGATGCCAGGGCCACTATAGTTTGGCAGGAACCACTTGCCAGGAAATGGAGCACTGACAGGGCCTGCACTGGAGGGGGGATACCTGTGGGCTGATGGATAGCTGACTTCAGGTCTGGCTCCAATTGGGTACACAGTTCTTGGATTGTGGCCCGATCAAGTCTGTAGGTGATGTTAATGTGTCTGTCCTCCATTGTCGCAAGGTCCACCAGGGGTCTTTACACCGGAGGATGCCGCCATCTCATATTCAGCCTCAGCAGTTGAAGTCTATGGAAGAAAACTGTGAGCAGAGGGTCATATTCACACATCTATTGCACTAATGATGCATTTTTTCCTTTACAGATCCAGTATGGGAATCCGAGAATCAGTTGCTGTGCCAGTGTCTGCTGTGACACACTTAGGTGCCATGCCTTGTGACCGCCTGAAATGGCGGCTGCCTGACCTGTGAGGAGGGACAAGTGGAAATGACATAATTCCGCTGGCGTTATGCGCCGTTGTGGTAGGTGGGGGAAGACCGCGTTGCAACTTCGCATTTGTTTTCATTGGGCCCTATGGGTTCCAGAAGCCAATGGTACTGCGGACGTGACCGCCATTTTCTATCTGTTCACTCACTTGCTACCTGACCTTCAACAGGAGAGGACCTACACTGCAAGTTCTGCTGTGACCTCTGTCTGGAAGTGACAATGGCTCATGTGTCTGGGGAAGGGGCCCCTGCGTTCACTGCGGAGAAGTTGGAGAAACTGGTGGATGGGGTCCTTTCCCAGTACACGTTACTCTACAGTCATCCAGACAAACAGGTGAGTAGACTGTGAGCATGATGAGTGAGACATGAATGTATGGAGTGCTGAGTGTGTGTAAGCCACATGTAGTGGGGGCAGAGGCGTCCTGGCCAGAGTGCTGCATGTAAGGTGGTCAATGTATGTGCGTCCGGGGTTGAGAGGGATCTGGTGGGCCATGAGTGTGACGGTCCAGATGGTTGACTAATTCCCTTTTCTGCTGTCTTTTCCATGCAGGTCAGCGGCCACCAGAAAAAGGGTATTTGGCATGCCAAGGAGGTGCAGACCCTGGGGGTCTTTGACAGGCGGAGCACCCAGTGCTGCAAAAGGTTGGAGGATCTGCGCAGTTGGGCAAAGAAGATGGATGAGGCCCAGCTTGGGCTCGCCTCCCAATGAAGAAGGGGTGACCCCCCTGATGTTCAACATCCTGGCGGTGGCCTATCCGGAGTTGGAAGGGCACTTGAAGGCCTCACAGCAGCTTCAAGGGGGTGAGTGCAGATTCTGAATCATGACTTTGCATGCATTAAGAGTTACCTGGGTGGGGGATGTGGGCTATGGGTGCCCCTAGGCCAGGGCGAAGATGGCAGGGTAGGTCCCTTGTTGGGCAGGCTCTGAAGCACTCCTACCCCAATAGTGTTAGTGGGCATCTACTACTGGACAGGGTCCTGTGGGATTCAGATGTGCAGCTAATGGCGGTAGGCATTGTTCCCCATGGGCTGGTGACTATCTTAGTAACTGGTAGTGCATGGCCTAGTGCATAGGGCTGCTCCCTGTGTGTTGTGTACGCCAACTGTAGTGGTGTTGCTGGCATTGGCCATGTGTATCCTCTGTCTCTCCCCCCCTTTTTGTTTTGTCACTCTATCCTTGTGTGCATTAGCATCATCTGGTGGAGGAGCAGAGGCACCGGAAATGGATGGAGCTGCATCCCACATGGGCCTGGAGGCCGAATCCACCCAGGGTGAGGGCACCAGTGGGGCGGAGGGCAAGGGGAGCACCAGGACGGGGACAGGAGAGGAGACCACAGACAGCGACTCCTCCTCCTATGGAAGCTCCCTGGTGGTGGCAGACACCTCTGTGCCCTCCCCAACAACAGGTACAGCCGCCACCCCCCCTCCCATCAGCCCCACTGCATGTTTCCTGTGCCCGCTCACCCAGGAGGTTGGGCATCTCCTTTGCCCCAGGCACCTCAGGTCCTGCCCCAGTCAGCCCTGCTGCCCTCAGTGAGGAGGCTATTGACCTCCTGAGATCCCTCACTGTTGGGCAGTCTACCATTCAGAATGCCATCCAGGGTGTCGAGAGGTATTTGCAACAAACAAATGCATACCTGGAGAGCATTCACTCTGGCGTGGCGGCCCAACAGAGCATTTCAGGCTCTGGCCTCAGCACTGATGGCAGCCCTTTTTATCTGTCACTAGCCTCCCCCTCCAACTTCCTCTACCCAGACCCAATCCCCTCAACCCCAGCCTATCCTTCAGACCAGCATTCACCCAAATCAACACCCAAAAGTTGCTCAGGCAACACAAGCACCACACTTCTTCTCACATGCACTCACACAAGCACCATCCCCATGCAGACACACCAGCATCCACTGCCTCCACTGTGTCCCCCTCCTCCTCATCATACAACTCCCTCCCAGTAGCGTCTCCACTCACACTGCATGCACTACATGATCAGCCACTACCTCCATCACCAGCACACCCATCACTACACACCCCTCATATGCAGTCACCACCCCACATCCATGCACACGTCCCCTGTGTCCTCTCCCAGCATGTCTGTGACCCCTCCTCCCAAAGTACAGAAATGCAAGCACACACCCACCCACCAGCCATCCACCTCACAACAGCATCTAGCCCATGCACCTGCACCCAAACTCAGCAGACAGACACCTCCTACAACCACTCCCTCTTCCTCCACTTCCAAACCCTCTCCCTCTTCCAACCCCGGTGTCTCTACGAAGCTTATACTGGCAAATATTGACCTCTTCCCTGCCCCTATCCCCCCTTCCTTCCCCTCAGGCCAGTGTGTCTAGAACCCAGGACAGCATCTTGGCCACCAAGTCGACGGCCGCTGTGGTTCCAGCAACTACAGAGGCACAAAGGGGGCACCTGTCAGCCCAGCAAGTGTGCCACCAACCCCTGCAAAGGACAAAACCATTTTGTCACCTGCCAAGGTGAAGAGGAGAACAGCATCCAGCAAGGGCAAGGAGCACGAACCCACAGCAAGGCCACCTCAAAGACTCCAGCTGCCAGACCCAAGGTCACACCACCATCTGCCAAGGTGAGGAAGGGGCAGAAAACACCAGGAAAGGCATTTCAGTCGTCAGAGGCTGCTGGTGAAGGCCTGGTGGCTACCAGCACAAGTGCCAGCCACACCACCTGCACCACAGCCAACACCGCCAGCAGCCCCACCGCAAGCACTGCCACCTGCAACGCCATCTGCACTGCCGCTAGCACCACTACTGTCAGCAGCAGCAGCCCCAGTGGGCAGCCATCTGAGGCTGCAGGAGAAGGGCTAGAGCCTCCCACAACCACTGGCATCACCGGCACAAACACCACGGCCAGCATCGCCACCTGCACCACCGCGAGCACCGGTGACAGTAGCACCACTACCAGCAGCCCCAGTGGGCAGTAATCCGAGGCTGCAGGAGAAGGGCTGGAGCCTCCCACAACCACTGGTAGCACCCCCAGCGGCACCGGCACTACCACTAGTTTGCATGCTTAGCCGTTGGCAGATGGAGTCTAGCCCTGCCTCCATGGACTATTATGCACCCTGTTCCCTACATATCTCGTGCCTCAGACACGCAGGTGAGGGACTGTGAACTGCCACACCCCAAGTGTTATATCACTGGGCACAAAGCCCCCTACAGAACCAGTGGAGAAAAGCATCCATTCACCCTATCCTTGGCAGGATGAAGCAGACTGGGCACAAAGCCCCCTCCAGAACCAGTTGAAAAAGGCATCCACTATCCCGATCCTTGGCAGGATGAAGGACACTGGGCACAAGGCCTCTTCTAGTACCAGTGGAGAAGCCACCCACTTGAGAGACTGTGGCTTTGCACTCCCCAGGACCCAGCAGTGGGCAAATCACCCACTAGAGAGACAGGACCAACCAGTGTTCAAACCGCCCACTAGAGAGACTGTGGCTTTGCACTCCCCAGGACCAAGCAGTGGGCAAACCACCCACTTAAGAGACTGTGGCTTTGCACTACCCTTGACCAAGCAGTGGGCAGAGCACCCAAGCCTTAAAATCCCCTTTTTCCACACTTAAGTCACCCCTAAGGTAGGCCTTAGGTAGCCCATAGGGCAGAGTGCTATGTAGATAAAAGGCAGGACATGAACATGTGTGTTCTATATGTCCTGGTAGTGCAAAACTCCTAAATTTGTTTTACACTGCTGTGAGGCCTGCTCCTTTCATAGGATAGCATTAGGGCTACCCTCATGCACTGTTTGAGTGGTAGATCCTAATCTGAAAGGAGTAGCCAGGTCATATTTAGTATGGCCAGAATTGTGATACAAAATCCTGCTTAATGGTGAAGTTGGATTTTATATTACTTTAAGAAATGCTACTTTTAGAAAGTGTGCATTTCTCTACACTTAAATCCTTCGGTGCCTTACAATCCACATCTGGCTAGGTTTAGTTGACAGCTCCCTTGTGCATTCACTCAGACAACCCACACACAGGATGCTTAGTCACACTTGCATACATCTACATATTGAATGGGTCTTCCCAGGCTGGGAGGGTGGAGGGCCTGCCCTCACACAAAGGACTGCCACACCCCCTACTGGGATCCTGGCAGACAGGCTGGAACTGAAAGGGGACCTTCTGCACATCTAAGCCTCCCCCACCTCAAAGGCACATTTGGGTATTTAAGCAGGGTCTCTGACCCTACCCACTCAGACACTTCTTGACAAGATACCACTGGAGAAGAAACCCAGAACCAGAACCAGCAGCCTGCCAAGAAGAACTGCCTGGCTGCCCAAAGGACTCACCTGTCTGCGTTTTTGCAAAGGACTGCTGCCCTGCTGCCTTGCTGCCTCTGTCTCTGCTGAGAAGTGCTCTCCAAGGGGTTGGATAGAGTGTGCTTCCTGTTCCCTGAAGTCTCTGGACCAAACATAATTCAACTCTTCAAAAGCCCAACTTCCCGATGAGGAGGTCGACGCAGCGCCAGCGTTGCGACCGTAAATTCACTGCACAGCCTACTGGATCGACGCAAAGCAGAGCCAGAAAGATGCAGCCAGACTTCCTAAGAGAAATCGATGCAGCACCTGCAGTGCGGCAGAATTTCCACGCAACGCCCACCGGATCGATGCAAACCCTGTGACTTCATCCTGCATGCCCAGGATTTCAACGCATGGTCCCTGGGTCATCCAAAAACCCCACATCCCGAAGAGGATCCTAGTCTCTGTGCCAGAAATTGACAGAAAGACTGCCCTCTGCAAAGAAGCAACAACGCATCTTCTGTGTGCGCCAGAAAAATAGACGCACACCTCCCCGTTTTCCACGCAACTCCTCCTCTGCAGTCCCTTGAGGAGAATATGAACGCAAACCAGGTTCTTTGTGCCTGAAAGAGACAGTTGTTGCTTTTTAAGAACTAAACATTCTTTATATAATTTTCTAAGTGATATTTGAACGTGTACTTATTGAATCTTTATCGTTTTGACCTGCATCTTACTAGATAAATATTATATATTTTCCTAAACACTGTGTGGTGTATATTTGTGGTTTTCTACTGTGTTATTGCATGATTTATTGCACAAATACTTTGCACATTGCTTTCCAAATTAGGCCTGACTGCTCAGTGCCAAGCTACCAGAGGGTGGGCACAGGATAATTTGGATTGTGTGTGACTTACCCTGACTAGAGTGAGGGTCCTTGCTTATACAGGGGGTAACCTGACTTCCAACCAAAGACCTGTTAGAAATGGGGTCTTTGGTTGGCAGTCAGGTTACCTCCTGTCTAAGCAAGGCCCCTCACTCTAGTCAGGGTGAAAGAGAATCACCCTCAGCTATCCCCTGCTTACCCCCTTGATAGCTTGGCACGAGCAGTAGGCTTAACTTCAGAGTGCTAGTTGTAAAGTATTTGTACCAACACACACAGTAACTTAATGAAAACACTACAAAATGGCACAACACAGGTTTAGAAAAGTAGACAATATTTATCTAAACAAAACAAGACCAAAATGACAAAAATCCACAATACACAAGTCAAGTTATCACTATAAATGCAAAAAAAGTTTTCATGTAATTTTAAATACACACTAACGCAGTTAGCATGAAAATGTGCCTTGGGCGTGTCAAAAATAACCCTGCACAGGTGAGTGAGCGTCAAAAAGCGCTTGAAATGGTCAATTTAACTTACAAGTGAGAACTTGCATTGTTTCTCCTTTAGTCGGGTCAGCGTGCGTCATTTCTTCTCTCAGCAGGAGAGCGATGCGTCGATCCGGCTAGCACTCTTGGGTCCAGGCTGGCCTTGCATCATTTTTACATGCCCAGCGGTGTTTGAATCGGAAATCCAGCTGCATGATGATCCGAAAACCACGCAGGGCGGGTTGCGATCGCACCAGCCTCCGTCAGGTATCTTGTCAAGAAGTGTTTGAGTTGGTAGGGTCAGGGACCCAGTTTATATACCCAAATGTGCCTTTGAAGTGAGGGAGACTTCAAAGAGTGGCTTAGAAGTGCATTAGGTCCCTTTTCAGTACAATTCTGTCTGCCAAGATCACAGTAGGGGGTTTGGCAGTCCATTATGTGAGGACAGTCTACTGTCCTTTGAAATGTAAGTGTCAGGCCCTCTACCCTTCCGGCCCAGGAACACCCATTCAGTATGCAGATGTGTGCCCTGTGTTTGTGGTTGTCTGGGTGAAATGCACAAGGGAGCTGTCAACCAGCCCAGACATGGATTGTAAGGCACAGAAGGTTTTAAGGGCAGAGAAATGCTCACTTTCTAAAAGTGGCATTTCTAAAATAGTAATATAAATTCCAACTTCACCGGTAGGCAGGGTTTTGCATTACCATTCTGGCCTTACTAAATATGACCTGTTTACCCCTTTCTAATCAGAATCTACCACTCAAACAGTTTATGAGAGTAGCCTTAGTGTTTGTCTTTGAAAGGAGCAGGCCTCACTGCAGTGTAAAACAAATTTAGTAGTTTTACACTACCAGGACATATAGAACACACATGTTCATGTCCTGCATTTTACTTACATAGCACCCTGCTCTATGGGTTACCTAGGGCCTACCTTAGGGATGACATATGTAGACAAAGGGGAGTTTTAAGGCTTGGCAAGTACTTTTAAATACCAAGTCAATTTGGCAGTGAAACTACACACACAGGCCTTTCAATGGCAGGTCTGAGACATGGTTAAGGGGCTACTTATGTGGGTGGTACAATCAGTGCTGTAGGCCCACTAGTAGCATTAAACCTACAGTTCCTGGGAACATGTAGTGCACTTTACTAGGGATTTATAAGTACATGAAATAAGCCAATTGGGTATGAGCCAATGTCACCATGTTTCATGTAAAACAAACAAAAACAGTGTTAAAAAGTGGAGGGAGGCAGGCAAAAAGTTAGGGGTCACCACCCTAAGGCTGTCAGGTCTAACAAAATACAACCAGTAGAACCATAGTTATACCTTTTTACATTTTTTAGTAAAAACTAAGGCTCAAAAGGTCAAAGGGACGATTGTGGACACCTAGTTGCAGGAAAGTGGGTCAAAGTCCACGATGAAGCACGGTTCGAATGTAGAAAGGGGATTGGGCCCATCAGCTCTTACCTTCAGACTTATCTGAAAAGACATTTTCTGAGAAGGTAAACTTTAGCAGGACAAGGCTTCATAAGGTGTCAGAGGAGAAAGAGTTGTCATTGGATAGCCTTGGATTGAAGCCAAAGTGAAGATTTCTGCATTCTGACTTCAGCCCAGATTGATTAATATTTCACACAGCACAATGCAGCAAGACACCTAAATGGGCTGTGGTGGGTGAAAGGGAAAAGGGCAGGAATGCACTGTATGTACCACTTCACAGTGCATTCCTGTCTTATCCTACAGCTGGTAGTCTTTAGACTGCCTAGCACCAGTGCAGACACTCCAACATCACAGTGCAAAGGTGCAGGCACGATTGTTTTTGTGCAGCAAGGGACACCTTCCTGCCCAAAACGAATCTTGCAAGGCTTTTAAAGATATTGCTCCTCTTTATGTCTTACCTGATGAAGCTTAGCATTTTGAAGCATTCCGAGGTCTACCACTACAGGTAAATCTAGGAATATGCGAGAAATCCATGGGTGGATGCAAGGGAACACCCATGTTCCACCCATGAAATGCCTCCCTGCCAGAAAGTAAATCAAGGCAGCAATTTGCGCTGTATTGCTTTACTATGGATTTGTAAAACCATGCAGGGTCATCCAAGGTGGTCTTGCGTAGCACGATAAATCTCACTTAGGTTTTGTGTTGCCCTTGTAGCCCCTTGCGTTGCCCAAGGGCAATGCAAACACTTGTTAGATCTGGCTCTTAGTTTCGGAAATGGAAATCAAAAATCTCCAGGGGGAACGAGGCAAAGCGCCATAGCTGAAGACAGTTCCACAAGTCTGGACACCCCTTTGGCAAAGGATCAGTGAAACAGATTTTTTGCCACAGAGAAGAATGTAGTGGGAGAAGCTGCAAAGTCAATCTAATCATCGATGCACCTTGGGCAGATGTCGAGCAGGTTAGTCTCAGTCTCCCCTTGGTTCTCAGACTAGTATTTAGCAAAGAAACTTTAAGTCCCCACTTCTGGATTTTGGTTATATGGTCACCTTCAGCACCAATTCCAAGGGTTCAGGACTGGTGGGGCACCAAATGGTGGGCCAGGACTCACTCAGGCTTGGTGCTGGTGTGAGACTAAGGTGAAAGAAGCCTTTTTGGTCCCCGAGGCTCAGATCAGGAGGCCAACAAACTAGCTCTTTGGGGTCACTCTGATGGTCTTGGGTTCAAGCTGCAAATGCAGTCCTTCGTTCTTAGGCAAGAGGGCAGAAAAGTAGCCATTCAGGGAAGCACCATCAAGTCAGCAATCCAGCAGAATGGCAGTTATTTCAGCAGCAAAGCAGTCCTTCTTCGTGGCGTGTCCTCAGGTCCAGAACTGTACTGAAGAGTTAGTGTCTGAGGTTCTATTTGTACACCCTTGTGCCCTTCATCTGGAAGGTGAGAGAAGCTTTTAAGAAGTTGCTTTGAAGTCTCCTGCTCTGGCTCCAAGCTGGCTGCAGTGACAAAGTGGAGGTGATAGGTATTTTGTATGAGCGAGCACACTCCCTAGTCAGTTGCAAATGTGGCTGTGCTCACCTCCACCCCATCATCCTGCCACCAGATTCCCCATCAAGGCACCCCTAATCCCTCGATTATGTGACTGTCTGGGAGGAATTTACAAAGTCTAATTGTAAGGTACACCTGGTAATGAGGCCAAAGGCAGGCTACAGGCACAAAGACTCTAAGGGCAGAAAAATGTCAAATCCCTAAATGGAGCATTTTCAAAATTGTAATGAAAAACCTGACTCTACAGTTAATTAGGGTTCTTCATTATAATTCCAAAGACACCAAACATGGCATGGCTATCTCCTTCCAATTGGAAATAGCAGATTTTTTAAATGTAATAAGAAATCCCCAATATTATCCTGCGGAGGGGTGGGCCTCACAGTACTGAAAAACTACTAGGATATGAAAAGATTAAACATTCATGCCCAACCACTAAACTACTCAACACTCTGCCCTTGAGGCTACCAAGAGTCCATCTTAGTGTTGAAATTTTTTAATAAAAGGAAATTTTAAGGCTTGCATTTGGGTCTTAATGCCAAGTTGACGGGGTAGTTTAAAACTGCACTCAGGTTGCAATAGCAGGCCTGGGACATGTTTTAAAGTAGTACATAAATGGGTGGCAAAGAAAGTGCTGCAAGCCCACCAGTAGCATCTAATTTAGAGGCCCTGTGTTGGAAATTGCTATCTCTACAGGGTCACAGCCAAACGTTTTGCCTTCCTCCTCCTGCTTTTTGGCTGGATTTTTGCTTGTTGGCCTTAGGACTCTGCACACGTTACCACTGCTAGCTAGTACTAAATTGTGTGTGTTCTCTCCCTAACACATGGTTTGATTGATATATACCTGAATGGCATACTTCATTAATATGTAAATCCCTTGTATAGTGGTTTATCATATACCTAGGGCCTATAAATTAAATGCTACCAATGGGCCTGCAGCACTTATTGTGCCACCCACTTAAGTAGCACCTTCATACATGCCCCAGACCTGCCATTGCAGTCTGAAACTGCCATGATGACTTGGCATTTAAAAACTCTTGCCAAGCCTTAACTTGCTCTTTTATTACAGATAACCCACTCCTAAAATGGGCACTAGGTAGCCCATATGACAGGGAATGACAGGGTGCAGTGTAATTAAAAGGGAGGGCATGTACTTCTTCCTTTTAGTTTTTCTAGTAGTGAAGTACTTCCAAATGTGTTTTTTACTACTGTGATGCCTACCTCTTCTATATGATAACATTGGGGATTTTGTTTTATATTTCATAAGCTATAATTTCTAATCCAGAGGTGGTAGATATGTCATGTTTGGTATCTATGATAATGTATTGATAAACCCTCTTTAATGGCAAAGGTGGATCTCTCATTTCAAGTTTGAAAATGCCACTTTAAGAAAGTTGGCATTTTCCTGCCCTTGGCCCTCTGGGCCTGTAGCCTGCCTTAAGTCACATGTTATATGGTGTAAGTGACAGTTGAGACTTTGTGAATTCACCCCAGGCAATCACACAACAGTGGGAGTAGCCTGAATGGGCCAGTAACTGGCTTGCTGTGGGGAGCAGAACTGAGCACAGCCCCACTTACACCTGAATAGGCTGATATCTGCTGCCACATAATAGACTTAACAACCTTGTATTGTCAGTGCAGCTAGCTGGATGCCAGGGTTGGGGAGGCAGGAAACTCCTGGAACTTCATAGAACCCTCCTGAAAATTTCTCCCAACTTCTAGGAGCAGGGCACCAGGGTATAAACATAGGGCTCTCAGATCCACTCATCAGTTCACTACTGGTCCTGTGTGAAGGACTCTCAGAGGACTACCTGCTGCTGTGACCTGCTGTACATTCTACCAGACTGTTAGTGTACCCTGAAGGACTTCTTTGTTGCCTGGAGCCTTCCTTGAACCTTCAGAACCAGACATTCATGTGGATCTCACTTAACAACAACATGAAGTCAGGCAGGAAGTACTGCAATTGAATGACACAGGATGGCCTGGGGGATGGCTTCCCAAAGTAAAAGCTGGGAGTTGTCAAAATAATTCCAAATGCACAGCTGCATTCATCAGGGATTGTAATTCCCAGTGTTACTGGTGAGGTAGTTAATCATGAAGATAAGGAGGTACTCACTGGGCAGGCCATTAGTGGTGTGCTTCTGCAGGCTTAAAAATCCTGAAGGCTATGACCTATAATAAGGATAAGCAGCGAGTGCACACGGATAGGGCATCCTTTCTGGCTAAGATTCATGAGCTGACTGACAACTACCATCCTACTTTGAGCAACCATCCCCCAGGTCATCCTGTGTCCTGATGAGACCCTGTGGCCTTACCTGTCTAGCTATTAGATGTGGCTGTCTTTCTGTATATGTCAATACACTAATGATTGTGTTTAAAATGGAGATCCCAATTGTTACATTTGACGTTTTTTCACCTGGGGTACACTTTTCATTATACTGGTTTTGTCCCCAATGTAATTCTGTTTGATGTTTTTTCTTGGAAATAAAGGTACTACTTGGATCTACATGATAAGTTCAGTTACTGGTTGCCTTCTATATTTTGGCCACATACTAGACAGATTCATAAACTGTCTCTAGGTTGAAATTATAATTGTTGCTTGTTATGATCCATTGATTTGCAGTACTTTCTGCCTAACTTAATATTGTTGTTAAGTGAGTTTCACATGTATGCCTGTATCATGTTTTAGTTCTGATACCCATGTTCATGTGGGCATTTGGGTTGATCTTGTGTTTTACTAGTTGAACCTTCAGATGCCAGCCCTGCTGTGGAGCTCTCCACCTTCACCTTCACCTAGGGCATGAGAAGTGACTCCAAGGGGTAGTTTAGATGGCTTCCTCTTCAGTGCAACAGAGATATAATAGGCTTCCACCATCTTGAACACACACATGGACCAAGCCTGAGCAAGTTTTGAACCCATAAGAGGTCTCCAACTACTCCTGGATCCTTGGTTGTGGTGTTAAAGGTGCCCAGGTGGGCCATTTTCCAAAACTGAGGACTTTCTTATTTGAACCTTATAATTTAAAAATTCATAACTCCAGTTCTACTAATTGACTTTTGATGGTTTTGTTGTCTAATCATTTATTATAGATGTCTTATCTTTCTAAATTGGTTTCAGATTTTTATTGTGCTGTGTGTTCACTTTATTAGTATTGATGTGCTGAATAAATACTTTACACATTGCCTCTAAGTTTAGCCTGACTGCTTTTTGTGGCAAACTACCCAGGGTTAAGCACAGGTTAAATGAGTGACTCTTTGTGGTTCACTCCACCAGGGATTGTGGCTGTTTCTTGACCATGGCTCACACCCCAATGAACTAATAGCCCAATTTCTCACACCCTTGAATATAATATACCACTCTAGAAGGGACTTACACGTAAAATACATATGTCATTTGGGTATCAGCCAATTTAACCGTGCTTTAAGGAAGTGAGCACAAGCACTACAGCACTGGAGAACAGTGGTAAAGTGCACAGAGGCATAAGGTCAACAAAGATTTGTCCACCAAATGGAAGAGAAGAGGTTAACAGTTTGTGGGAAGACCACCCTAAGGTTGACAGGTCTACTGATACATAATACCTTATTGGGCATTTAATGCAACATCAAACATTCAACACAGACAAATGTTTGACTTGACACAGACAAGTTTGTTATACAAAAATACCTGATTCACAAAGGCAAGCTTACATGTTTTTGTAAGTTTACACTTGTTCAGTATTCACAAAACTACATTTTAATAGAATGTTAATGAGTGTAGTGAGTCCGCAGTTGTGGCAGGGGACTCTGTGTGGATGTGAGTCCAGCATAGGAGGAACAAGCTTTAGTAAATGTTTGGCTAATAACAAGGGACTGGTAATCCTCAGAGGTGATTGAGGAGAAACACTGCTGTCTGGTGCTGAAGTTTCCTTCTTGATGTTATGAGTGAGAGCAACAAGGTCATCATCCTGTTCCTCATCCTGTTCCTCCTCCTCCTCAACTTGGACCAGCAGTGCTAGCTCTAGACAATGTTGGTTTGAGGGGGATGGGATATTCTCCTCAGAGTGCCCAATGTCCTCTGTTTGTAGATGTTTCTTCATCACCATCCTGTGCAATGTCTCCTGTCTTTGGATCTTGAAATCCAGTAGCTACAGACACTTGGCTCAATAAATATCTTCCCTCTATGAAATTTACCAGGAGCACAAACAATGACACATTACACATATTTAGAAGGAAGGAAAATAAACCACTTGGCCGTTGATCTTCCGGTTGCTTTGCAGGAGAGCATTGATCTTCAGCCGCAAATCCAGCGACATGTCTATTTTTCAGCAGCAGATCGGAGTAGCGTCAAACTTTTCCCAGCACAGCGGTCGGTGTGTGGATTTCTCACTCTTGGGCTGCCAGCTTCTCTTCTCAGGGTCCCAGGAACTGGATGGGAACCCCTTTGCAGAGTAGGAGTCTCAGCAGAGGCTCCAGGTGCTGGCAGAGAGAAGTCTTTGCTGTCCCTGAGACTTCAAAGAACAGGAGCCCTTGGAGAGGTCTTTACAAGAAGGAAGGCAACACAAAGTCCAGTCTTAGTCCTCTACCACCGGCAGAAGTAGCAACTGCAGGACAGCTCCACAAAGCACAATCACAGGCAGGGCAGCTCTTCTTCCTCAGTTCTTCAGCTCTTCTCCAGGCAGAGGTTCCTCTTGGTTTCCAGAAGTGTTCTAAAGTCTGTGGATTTGGGTGCCCTTCTTATACCCATTTTGCCCTTTGAAGTAGACCTACTTCAAAGGAAAGTCTCTCTTGATTGTGAAATCCTGCCTTGACCAGGCCAGGCCCCAGACACTCACCAGGGGGTTGGAGACTGCATTGTGTGAGGGCAGGCACAGCCCTTTCAGATGTGAGTGACCACTTCTCCCCTCCCTCCTAGTGCAGATGGCTCATCAGGAAATGCAGACTACACCCCAGCTACCTTTGTGTCACTGTCTAGTGAGGGGTGGAACCAGCCCAACTGTCAAACTGACCCAGACAGGGAATCCACAAACAGGCAGAGTCACAGAAATGGTTTAAGCAAGAAAATGCCCACTTTCTAAAAGTGGCATTTTCAAACACACAATCTTAAAATAAAGTTTACTAAAAGATGTATTTTTAAATTGTGAGCTCAGAGACCCCAAACTCCACATTCTATCCGCTCCCAAAGGGAATCTACACTTTAATCATATTTAAAGGTAGCCCCCATGTTAACCTATGAGAGGGATAGGACTTGCAACAGTGAAAAATGCATTTAGCAATAATTCACTGTCAAGACATATAAAATAAATTACTACATGTCCTACTTTAACCATACACTGCACCCTGCCCTTGGGGCTACCTAGGGCCTACCTTAGGCGTGCCTTACATGTAAGAAAAGGGAAGGTTTAGGCCTGGCACATGGGTACACTTGCCAAGTCGAATTTACAGTTAAAAACTGCACACACAGACACTGCAATGGCAGGTCTGAGCCATGTTTACAGGGCTACTAATGTGGGCGGCACAACCAGTGCTGCAGGCCCACTAGTAGCATTTTATGTACAGGCACTGGGCACCTCTAGTGCACTGTATTAGGGACTTATTAGTAAATCAAATATGTCAATCATTGATGAACCAATTACAAACACATTTTGTATAGGTGCACTTGCATGTTAGCACTGGTTAGCAGTGGTAAAGTGCCCAGAGTAACAACAACAGCAAAAGCAGAGTCCAGCACACATCAACAACCTGGGAAACAGAGGCAAAATGTTAAGGGAGATCACACCAAGGATGAAAAGTCTAATATGACCCAATTTCTAAAAAAAAAAGTATGGTCATCAGTTTTTGTGATGATATTGAGTCCTCATTGCCTACACAGAACCTACGTTCTGGATTTGTGCCCACTAGGGTAGCCTTAAGTTCCTGCACCATAGGTCTGGACCAGGGACTGTTGGATGGCTCAAGCACCTCTAGCACCAGCTTATTGGAGGCCTCCTCCTTGATACTGCCCTTCATGTTGTCTGATAACCTGTAAATCTTATTTTCAACAGGTGGACTGACTCCACTGTCAATGTCACAACACGTGTATGCGTCCAGGGGTGTGGGAGAACAGAGATGAGAACTGTCCCATCAGCTGGAGGCAGTTACTCTGCTGTTCTTGGGTCAGAGTAGGGAAGAGGTTGGCAGTCTCCATTAACTCATCATGCTCATGGGCAGAAAGGAGATCACAGAGAGGTTCGCCCTCTTCATCCACTCTATCATTGATCACTAGACGCATGCTTTTTTCAGTCCTCTCAAAGTGTGCTTCAAGTCGGTTCACGTGGCGCATTGTTAAGGGGTTTCTTGGGGTCTTGAGATCCAGCAAGTAGGTTGGATCCCCCTTCTGCTTCTTCACCTCATATGGGCCCATGTAGCAATCCTATAGACCTCTGGACTCTCCAGGTTCTATGACCAACACTTTCCAGCCAGGTTGAAACTTTACCAGAGTGGCCTTCTTATCATAGTAGAGATTCATTACTTCTTGACTGGCATCAATATTGCTTTCCACATTTTTCCAGAAGCAGTGCAGCTAACTGTGGAGGGCCAGCAAGTAACTGACCACATCCTGGGAGGGCTTCCTTGGAGCCTGCTTCCACTCCTCTCTCACAAGTGTAAGAAGTCCTATAATAGGGTGACCATAGAGGAGTTCAAAGGTGCTAAATCCAACCCCTGTTCTGTAGTACCATCCTGTAGGCAAAGGGATGGCATGGCAGGAGGCCGTATGTCTCATGGGCTGAGGTAGGCCCATTTCCATTCCTTTAAGGCTTTGTTGAATCTCTCCATCAGACTGTTAGTTTGGGGATGATAGGTTGTGGAGAACTTATGTTACCACACACTCATCCCATATGGACTTCATGTATGCTGCCATGAAGTTAGTGTTCCTTTCAGACACTACCTCTTTGTTGAACCCCACATGTGTTAAAATCACCATCATGGTCCTGATTAACGCACGTGTTGTCACCGGCCTCTGGGTAGCGAGCCGTGTGGACCACCAAGAACAGGATGGATCTGTTGGGATATAAGTGTCTAGCCGGGGTGATGCCCACTCTCTCAAATGGCATGCCAATGACAAGTAACAGAATCAGGGTGGTCTTACATTTTTCTCTGACTTCCCACTGACCTAGAAGGTGGGACAGGACCTACAGACCACAGCTTAGTCTGTCTTCATCCAAAGCCAATAGAAATAGGTCTGGTGAAAGTCTTGTTTTGTCCTGTACCACTGGGGAACCACCAGCATGCAGGATGTCCAAGGTCCAGGAACCTTAGGCTAACTATATAGGAGGTTGCAGAATTCCTCACTGGTGGGTCCACCCTCACGTTACTAATCAGGAAGCTCAGACAGGTCACCCAGGGTGGCAATGTCCTCCCCAAGTGGCTCAGGGACATCCTCCTGAAATGCCCTATCAACCTTGACTACATCAAAGTCAGGGTCTGGTTTCCCAAGACCCCCTGCTCTTTTTGGCAGCTGCCAAGGCCATTGTTCCAGGCTCCAGATGATGTTGAACCCCTTCCAGAGCAGCCATGCAGCATGTGATCACACAAACCCTCTCAAGCAGTCCCAATATCTCCAAGTGTGACCTGAGCTCTACCTCGTTCCAAATAATGTGCTCCATTTCATTTCCTAACTGACAATCTACAGGCATGGCAGGATTCACAGCTACTTTGAGAGAACCTAAAACCCCCACACCCTCAAAGTAGATGACTCTCAGTGTTGTCTGCGATCATGACTTGGTGGAATATGTTAGGGAGGACTTAATTTGAGGACAACAGTTGACACCTCACAGTAGTCATGTTTGCTCCTATGTCTCTCAGAGCCATCACCCATTGCCCATTTATGGTGACCCACTGTCTCTACATAGAAGTATTGGCAGGCATATAGGCTTTTGGCACCATCTCCTAATCCCCCAGGGATACTCGGGTTACCTCTTTGCGCTCCCCAACGCTAACTGGGACCACCTCCTACCTGAGTGCTACACTCACCAACCCAAGTGTCTGCCCACTAGTGGGGGGCTGGGCCATTGTGGTCATTTGGAGTCTCCCTTGGAAAACCCATATTTGTAACACTCAGTACATTGTTGGACAAACATCCTAGTCTGCTTACCAAAGAGTCTTTTATTCTTGTGCTCAGACTGAGACAAGTTACCACTGTCCCCTTGAAAATTATTTTGAGTGCATTTTGAGAACTCCCTACTTTGAAGTTTTTCTCCTCCCTCTTTCTTCTGGAAGTACCCCAGGTCAGTATTTTGGAAGTCCCCCCACCCCAGTACCTTTTTGGAGGAGGAAGGCAAAATTTTGGAGGAAGGCCACTCTAAGGCTGGCAGGTCTAACAAAAACTAATGAGAGGCATTCACTGCCTGACTGGGACTCTACAGTTAAGATTTAGGGGGTCATTACGACCCTGGCGGCCGGCAGTAAGGTGGCGGTAACACCGCCAACAGGCTGGCGGTGTTCCGCCAGCAATTATGACCGTGGCGCAATTGCCACGGCCATACCGCCGGCCCCTCCAACATACTGCCAGGCTTCCGCCTGGCAGTCATAATCCCCAGGACAGTGGTGCAAGCACCGCTGCCCTGGGGATTATGAGTCCCCGAACGCCAGCCTGTCCATGGCGGTAAACACCGCCATGGACAGGCTGGCGGTAAGGGGACTTGGGGTGCCCCTGGGGGCCCCTGCACTGCCCATGCACTTGTCATGGGCAGTGCAGAGGCCCCCAGGCATAGCTCCGTCGCGCATTTCACTGCCCGAATTTCGGGCAGTGAAATGCGCGACGGGTGCTACTGCACCCGCTGCACATCAGCATTGCCGCTGGCTCTATTACGAGCCGGCAGCAATGTTGATGTGACATTTCCACTAGGCCAGCGGACGGTAACACTGTAACGGTCCGCTGGCCCAGCGGAAATGTCATAATAGGGAGCCAGGAATACCGCCGGCAATGGCGGTATTCTGTCTCCTGCAGCCTCGGCGGTCTTTTTGCAAGACCGCCAAGGTTGTAATGACCCCCTTAATTCTTTGTTCTTATATGTTAGACCTGTCAGCTCTTGGAGTGGTTTCCCCATTCATTTCACTTCTGATCTTCTGTTTTTGACGCTGTGCTGATTTTCATTTTTGCTGGCTTGAGGATCTGGGCGATCTTCCAATGCTGACCAGTGCTAGAGCACAAGTGCTCCCTGTCTAAATTATGTTGGTGATTGGTTTATCCATGATTGTCATATTTAATTTATTAGTAAGTCCCTAGTATAGTGCCCCAGGTGGCCCCTGGGCCTGTAAATCAAATGCTACCAGTGGGCCTGCAGCAGGGATTGTGCCACCCACATGAGTAGACCTCATGGGCAGTTTGCAGTGTATTTAATAGGTACAACATGTACTGGTGTGTTTTACATCTCCTGATAGTGAAATGCTGCTAATGTAGTTTTTCACTATTGCAAGACCTATCTCTCGCATATGGTAACATGGGGATTGCCTTGAAATATCTTTTAAGTGTAATTTCCCACTGGAAGCAGATAGAGATATGGAGTTTGGGGTCACTGAACTCACACTGTAAAAATACATCTTTTGTTGGTTTTTGGATTATAAGTTTAGAAATGGCACTTTAAAAAAATGGTTATTATCTTGCTTAACCATTCTGTGCCTCGGTCTGTCTGCTGAATGAATGTCTGGGCCAGTATGACAGTTGGGCTCTTTATGCATTCACTCTAGACAGTCACACAGAAGGAGCTGAGGTGTCCTCTGCATTTCTTGATGGCCTATCACCAGGCTGAAGAGTCTTCCTGAGCTAGAGTGGTGAGAGGAGCTGACACTTGCGCAGGAATAGGGATGTGCCTGCCCTTACACAAAGCAGTCTCCAACCCTCTGGTGTGTGTCTAGGGTCAGGGCAGGGAAAGGCATGGTCTTGTGCACTACAAAGACTTCTCTTTGAAGTTTGCCTACTTCAAAGACAGAAATTAGTATACATACTGGACCTCTGACACTCCATTTAGAATACTTCTGGATTGAGGACCTTATACCAGGAAGAAAAGCTGGATGCTGTAGGAGGGACTGCCACTCTGCCTATTGCTTTGTTGGTCTGGTCTGCTGCTTGCTGCTTCAGTCATGGGAGTGAAAGGCTTGGGCTTTGCCCTCTACATCCTGCTTCCATGATTCTCCATGGGCTGTTCAGAAGTCTCAGGACCATCAAAGACTTCTATGCATCGACTTCCTGCGCCACTAAAATGATGCATTGCTGGAAGGATCTGATGCAGTGCCTGCTTTGCCAATGTGAATGAATGCAGTGCCTGCACCGCCACTGCAGAATCGATGCAGCGCCTGCTTCACCTCTGTAGACTAACACAGCACATTTTGATTTTTTTTGACCGATCGTCCCTGTGTGCCGCTTTCTTCATCGACATCACATTGCACTAAGGAACCGAGGCTCCATGTCCAGAAACCATCACATCATATCACTTCCCCTAACAGTAAGGAACAAACTCATCTATGGCTTTTCCAGCGCATCTCCTCCCCTGCGCTTGTCTTTTATTTTTGACACACCTATGGTACTTTTCACTAAAACAGAGTCCATTGATTTCTATGGACTAAACGTGCTTAAACTCTTAAAAGTGACATCTTGACTCATATATGTTGAATTCTTTTTACTCTAGTCTTGTTTTACTCAGATAAATATTGGCTATTTGTCTAAACTGGTGTGGAGTCCTTTTGTAGTGCTTTCACTGTGTTACTCTGTGTGTTTCTGTACAACTACTTTACACAATGCCTCTGAGATAAGCCTAAGTATTTGAGCCAAGCGACCAAGGCGGTGAGCAGGGGTTATCTTTTCTGCATAACTCCCTTACCCTGATTAGAGGGAGGGTCCCTATATGGACAGGGTACAAACCACTGTCAACTAGAGACCCCATTGTAGGAAAGTACCATCTTGGCTGGCATTTTACCCCCATTTTCACTGTATGTAAGTATGTTTTAGCCCTTGTGTCACTGGGATCCTGCTAGGCAGGACCCCAGTGCTCATAGTATGTGCCCTGTTTGTGTTCCCTGTGTGGTGCCTATCTGTATCACTGAGGCTCTGCTAACCAGAACCTCAGTGTTTATGCTCTCTCTGCTTTCTAAATTTGTCACTGCAGGCTAGTGACTAAATTTACCAATTCTCATTGGCACACTGGTACACACATATAATTCCCTTGTATATGGAACTTAGGTACCCAGGGTATTGGGGTTCCAGGAAATCCCTATGGGCTGCAGCATTTCTTTTGCCACCCATAGGGAGCTCAGACAATTTTTACACAGGCCTGCCACTGCAGCCTGAGTGAAATAACGTCCACGTTATTTCACAGCCATTTTTCACTGCAAATAAGTAACTTATAAGTAACCTATATGTCTAACCTTCACTGGGTGAAGGTTGGGTGCCAAGTTACTTAGTGTGTGGGCACCCTGGCACTAGCCAAGGTGCCCCCACATCGTTCAGGGCAAATTCCTCGGACTTTGTCAGTGCGGGGACACCATTACACGTGTGCACTATACATAGGTCACTACCCATGTATAGCGTCACAATGGTAACTCCGAACATGGCCTTGTAACATGTCTAAGATCATGGAATTGTCAACCCAATACCATTCTGGTATTGGGGAGACAATTCAATGATTCCCCGGATCTCTAGCACAGAACCCGGGTACTGCCAAACTGTCTTTCCGGGGTTTCCACTCTAGCTGCTGCCAACCCCTCAGACAGTATTCTGCCCTCCTGGGGTCTGGTAAGCCCCAGCCCAGGAAGGCAGAACAAAGGATTTCCTCTGAGAGAGGGTGTTACACCCTCTCCCTTTGGAAATAGGTGTGAAGGGCTGGGGAGGGGTAGCCTCCCCCATCCTCTGGAAATGCTTTGATGGGCACAGATGGTGCCCATCTCTGCATAAGCCGGTCTACACCGTTTCAGGGATCCCCCAGCCCTGCTCTGGCGTGAAACTGGACAAAGGAAAGGGGAGTGACCACTCCCCTGACCAGTACCTCCCAGGGGAGGTGCTCAGAGTTCCTCCAGTGTGTCCCAGAACTCTGCCATCTTGGAAACAGAGGTGTTGGGGGCACACTGGACTGCTCTGAGTGGCCAGTGCCAGCAGGCGACGTCAGACACCCCCTCTGATAGGCTCTTACCTTTATTGGTAGCCAAACCTCCTTTTCTGGCTATTTAGGGTCTCTCCTCTGGGGAAAATGGCAGATAACGAATGCAAGAGCTCACCAGAGTTCCTCTGCACTTCCCTCTTCGACTTTTGCCAAGGATCGACCACTGACTGCTCCAGGACGCCTGCAAAACCGCAACAAAGTAGCAAGACTACTACCAGCAACATTGTAGCGCCTAATCCTACCGCCTTTCTCAACTGTTTCCTGGTGGTGCATGCTCTGGGGGTCATCTGCCTTCACCCTGCACTGGAAGCCAAGAATAAATCTCCTGTGGGTCGACGGAATCTTCCCCCTGCTAACTCAGGCACCAAAAGACTGCATCCCCGGTCCTCTTGGTCCCCTCTCATCCTGACGAGCTTGGTCCCTGGAACACAGGAATTCTATCCAAGTGACTCCCACAGTCCAGTGATCCTTCAGTCCAAGTTTGGTGGAGGTAAGTCCTTGCCTCCCCACGCTAGACTGCAAATCTGTGCACTGTATGATTTGCAGCTGCTCCGGCTTCTGTGCACTCCTCCAAGGATTCCTTTGTGCATAGCCTAGCCTGGGTCCCCGGCACCCCGTCCTGCAGTGCTCAACCCTCTGAGTTGGACTCTGATGTTGTGGGACCCTCCTTTGTGACTCTGAGCCAGCTCCAGTTCACAAATCTTCTAAGTGCCTCCTCTGGCATTTCTGTGGGTGCTGTCTGCTTCTTGGGGGCTCTCTTAGTTGCTGAGCGCCCCCTCTGTCACCTCTCCAAGGGGCGACATCATGGTCCTTCCTGGTCCCCAGCAGCACCCAAAAATCTCTACCACGACCTTCACAGCTAGCAAGGCTTGTTTGAGGTATTCCTGCATGGAAACACTTCTGCAACCCCCAGCACACCGTGGGACATCCTCCATCCAAAGGAGAAGTTCCTAGCTCTCTTTGTTGTTGCAGAATCCTAAGCTTCTTCCACTCAGAGGCAGCCTTCTTGGACCTTAATCTGGGGTTTCCTGGGCTCCTGCCCCCCCCGGACACTATCGCGACTCTTGTACTTGGTCCCCTTGCCTTGCAGGTCCTCAGGTCCAGGAATCCATCTTCAGTGCTTTGCTGGTGTTTGTGGTTCTTGCAGAATCCCCCTATCACGACTATTGTGTCCTATTGGGGTAGTAGGGGTACTTTACTCCTACTTTTCAGGGTCTTGGGGTGGGCGGTTTTCTTACAGTCCCAGCGACCCTCTAAAAGCTCCCATAGGTCTGGGGATCATTCGTGATTCGCATTCCACTTTTGGAGTACATGGTTTGTGTTGCCCCTAGACCTATGTTTGCCTATTGCATCCTATTGTAATTCCACACTGTTTGCATTACTTTTCTTACTCTTTCTTACCTGTTTTGGGTTTGTGTACATATAACTTGTGTATATTACTTACCTTCTTACTGAGGGTACTCACTGAGATAGTTGTGGCATATTGTCATAAAAATAAAGTACCTTTATTTTTAGTAACTTTGAGTATTGTGTTTTCTTATGATATTGTGTTATATGATATAAGTGGTATAGTAGGAGCTTTGCATGTCTCCTAGTTCAGCTAAGCCTTGCCAAAGCTACCTTCTATCAGCCTAAGCAGCTAGAAACACCTCTATTCTACTAATAAGGGATAACTGGACCTCGCACAGGGTGTAAGTACCACAAGGTGCACACTATAAGCCAGGCTAGCCTCCTGCACCCATTTCTAACACCATACTTTCCTCGGTCTTGAAAAGAAACTTACAGAACTTTATACAGGTAGCAAAACCGAAGCACTCCAGGAACTCTAAACATACTGTGCTTCAGCAACCCCCCTTACTTCAAAGCCACATGTGAAAAATAGAATTTGACTGATCGCAGGCCTTTTGAGTGGTGAGCTGTAGCACTTCTGGGAAGCTCACTCATGCAGAAAACACCCTGTTGTCTTTTGTGACAACTGAAATAGAAAAGGGAACAGCCTCAGTGATTCCTGTGAATCTGGGATGTCATACACATAACCTGGAACATAAGCCTATGGTCAAGATAATTGAGGTGTTCCTCTAATGCTAAGTGTTTGACTTTAATGATGGAGGAGTGGAACTAGGAAGTAAGGAGAGAGATTAATTGACAAGAAATACTTATATCTTCAGTGAAAGAAGAGAAAGGTTTTTGACATATATCACAGAAAATTGATCATACTCTTGCGAAAGGCAGGAAGACATTGCGCTCAAATTTGATTTAATTTGTATGGGGGATTCAGCCAATCACTAATGGGTCATCCTTATGAAGCCCCTGCTCATTCACTCACAAATAATCAGAATTTTTCCTCGAAAGAGAAAAGAAGAAAATTAAGAATATAAGTAATAATGCTAATAGTAATTATTATGTTGGAGATTTCCTGTCTGTTTAGGAAGGACTATGGAATGTTGGCGCTTCTCCTTGAATCATTGGCTCTAGATGCTACTCTCAGGATAAGAAAAAATGAATTTCTAGGATTTGTAGTAAGAAGAGGACTCAAAACCAGCAACATCAGTTGGAGTGGATTATTTTACAGAGATCCAGACTTAGATGACAGAAAAATGCCCAGTTGTCCAAGACTTGGGCCCATATTTATACTTTTCTAGCACTGCATTTGTGTCATTTTTTGACGCAAAAACAGCGCAAACATACACAATATAATTGAATTTTGTAAGTTTGCACTGCCTTTGCGCCAAAAAATGACACAAATGTGGTGCTAGAAAAGTATAAATATAGGCCTTAGTCTCTCATATTATAGAGACATTTGGAGCAGAAGAGCATATAATAAAGTTTCCCACCAACCTTTCAAAGTTGGGTCCAGATGATGAGGCTTCATGAAAAATATGCAACACAGATATCAAGGTTTCTAGGATTTTCCTGCTCAAAGCTTTTTGCATCTAAAAATAGTCTAAGCTAGGACATTGTACATAAGGTACTTGATCTCATGGAGTCATACCACACATCAAACTTCAGTATTGCTCTGCTGATGCATTAGAGCATCCAGAACAGTTTGTATACATTACAATAAACACTTGGATGAAGCTGACATTATTTAGTCATTTTTTTTAAACTTGGATTTCTCCAGCAGGGCGAGTCTACAAGCTGTAGCTGAACAGGACTCCACGAGGCAGAGGAACCTTGGTGAGATGTCCCAGTTGTTTGGAGTTGGAGTTTCTGCTGCAGAAAAGCTCAAAGTGGGATCAACCTGATTTTTTAGCCAAGAGGCATTGCTCATTTGTCCCATTGACTCCACAGGATTGTCCTAGTTCTCCAGTGAGTCAAAACGTTTCTAAGTCCCAAGTTTGTCTGGAGGTTAGGAGTACAATTTGATGGCGCCAAGCATACAAGGACCTGAGGAACAGTACTTGTTGGTCAAGACTCATTCCAGTAGAAGCTACCACCATGATCCAGGGCAGGTCCTGTTGGAACTGGTCAGCTGGGTTCTTCAGGAAAAGGGTCTTCTTCGATCTTTGCGTGGCCCTGTAGAGTAACAAGAGGTTAGTCAATTGGCCCTTACTGTCCACTTCTTTGGCCTGGATACAAATGGGAGCAGGTTCAGTCTTTAAGGTTTCCACATGGAGCTCAACAGCAGGTGCAGTCATTCTTTTGTCTTCCGCTGGTCAGTGATATTCTGAAAAGGGTGCCTAGGTGTGCCACATTCCTACCTGGCACTAGTCTATGGGTGTGGATGAATCCTGGCCCTCCATAATCAAATGAGAAAAAACTTTCTAGATATAATCCCACCTACTTTTGCAGGAGTTCCCCTCTGCTCTACTGCATAAAATTCCACAGGGTCCCTCTCTAGCGAACATCATACTGACAGAAACTTTCTTAAGCTGTGCAGTGCTTCTGTGACTGTCCCAGAGATGTGGTCAGAAAAATGAGCAACCCCTTGGCTTGTGATCACTTCAAGCCTGTTCTGGAACCAGCATCTCTCCCACTGGGAAGGGTGCTTGTCTGTCTAGGTGGAAAAACATTGGCCTTGCCCCGGTATCAGTTTAAATATGCTTGAGACAGGGTAGGCCTCTTTGAAGTTAAGATCCTGGGAACTGCCCAGGTGGTCTTCTAGCCAGAGGAATGGACCATCCTCCCACATCCACTGTCTTGCCTCAGCTCTGTAAACAAGTTCACATCTCATCAAGGGGTCTAATTTGCTCCTGGTTGGCAGATGGAAGCTTATGCAGATATGTTTCTAGAAGCTTTAGGCAGAGAAAAGGTAGCTTTCTAAAAGCCCATTTTCAAAATATTTTTACACATCTGAATATTACAGTGAACTGGGGTTTTAATAAATATTTGAAAAAAGTGCAAAAATCCAAAAATGATCTTTGTGGGCTGTTTCTTAGGCACATATCATTGTTACATTTAATATTGCATCCCTGTGCTTTCCAAAGGAACAGCTAACCATGCTACAGAAAAAATAGCTTGTCACTTTAAGGACATTTTAAACATTAAACTTTGACATGTCCTGCTTTTTATTACCATGCACCATGCCTTATGGGCAGTATGGCCTGTTTAAGAGTGATTTGCTAATATGTAAAAGGAGGGTTTAGACCTCCTGGCAAAAGTGGTTATTTTGGCAGGTTGAATTTACAAGTTTAAAATTGCATAGCCAGGCTACTATTGTAGGTATGCATTCATTTCGGCGCTATCACTGAAATGGATGGCGTCGTGGATTTTGCAGTCCATTAGTGATATTTATCTTACAGGTCCTGGGTACACTTTATGTACTAGGGACTTAGAGGTAAGGTAAATATGCCAATTAGGGGTATGTTAATGTTGACATGTTTAGGGGTCAGAGCACACACAATGGACCCTGGTAGTAGAGTTCGAATTCAGAGAGTCAGAAATAACAGCAGCATTAGTCCAAAAATGGGGGATGATCATGCAAAATGCAGAATTTCATTTTTCTACAATAGTAATACCGAAATCCATCAAAATACAAGAGTCTGGTCTGTCATTCCCATTCATGACTTGTTTCAAAATGCTTTAGTGACATAAATAGATCAATCAGTGATTAATGACTAATTTATATTTGTCCTCATATTAGAGTCAAGAAGAGGGTTAGTGTCCAGAATACAAGTTATTGGTTTTGCCCACACAAGTTATGGATGTGGGGTGGTGAAAGTAGCTGTCATTGAATGTGTCTGGAGGCAGGGCAAAATTCTGTTTCATCATGTGGGATATAACAACCATTGGGTCAATCAAGTCTTATATTGCTCACTTGTAGCCCTTCACATATTTGCTATCAAGCGCATACTAACCTCAAATTACTTTATTTTCGTAAGATAAAATAGAACAGTCATCTTTATACCCCCAAAATCAAGGACATTCTCAATAATTACATTTTCTAGAAGAAAGTATAAATATATTAAAATAAATGTGAGCACCTTCTCAATTACACACAGATAACTAACTTTGTCCAGTGGAAATTGAACAGATTGTAATTAAGATCAAAGCTAAAAACATCACAAACTCCAACCACAAACTCATGTGAGCCAATCATCATTGTAATTATTAATGTGGCATTACATTGTGTTGAATTAGACTAATTTGAATGTATTAGTGTAATTTCTTCACAGTATTAAAATCTCTGATTGTGCATTTTGCCCTTCCCTGGTCATGCAGAGTCTCCAATGACTCAAAACTGATAATTTCTTCCCAGAGAAGGCGTAAATATGATGCACTTGCACATAAGGAGAACAAACCCAAATCACCCTGGCAGTCTCTAGGACACCATATACCTACTCCTACTGCAGCTTGGAGCACCAAGACTACCATCACAATCACCCACATCATCACCACCACCACCATCGCCGTCACAATCACCACCACCTGCACCACAGGATAAGGGAGCGCTTAATTGGACTCTGAGAGGAAGAAGTAATCACCCATTGCCATCAGAGGAGGGGGTCCTTTGTACAGCTACTATACCTCATTGTGCCAAGACTACAGGCAACAGTCGAGAGGGCTACCAACATCCCTCCACAGACAAAATCAGGGCCATGCTACACATGGTAGCCTAAGGTTCCATCCTAACAACCCCAGCCCGAGTGGGCGGAATCTCACAGCTGTCTTTCTCCTCATTCCTACCTTTTGTCCTGGATGCTGTGTGACACCTGCAAATCTTCTTCCCCAACACCCAGCGTCTGCAGCAAGAGATCAAACAAGGATTCTATGCCATTGCTGGTTCCCACATGTGCTGTGTGCAATGGACTGCATGCATGTGCCACTTGTTCCCCCTGCTGTAACTACCCATCTCTACTGCAACAGGAAACACACACACTCCCTCATAGTCCAGTCCATTGTTGATCATCGTGGGTTGATCCTTTATGTGCTGCCATGAATGCTTACATATTACGGCACTCAATCATCAATCAACTATTCCAGGATGAACATTATGGGAATGGCCTATTTATAGGTAAGCAAACAGAAAATACTTAATAGGCACACTATCTTTCTTAAGGCTATGCCCCTTACATTCAAAGCTTACCACTCCCTGGGGCACATCTATTTGTGAAGCAAATGTACCCAATACT
The DNA here is from genome assembly GCF_031143425.1 of Pleurodeles waltl. Taxonomy (NCBI): domain Eukaryota; kingdom Metazoa; phylum Chordata; class Amphibia; order Caudata; family Salamandridae; genus Pleurodeles; species Pleurodeles waltl. The sequence continues at coordinate 420,723,737 of NC_090438.1, forward strand.
ATCCTCTTCAGCAGCTGAGCTCTAGTAACTCCCACCTGTTGCTATCCCAAAGTATATATATGTGCTTAGCTGGGAGGATGAACTTTCTCAGTTTTTGCCACTCAGCATTGGAATCAGCTCCCTCCCAACCTAAGAGCTTCTGGTCACTCAATAACATTCAGAAAAGTCTTGATGACATTACTGTTTGTAAGGTAGTGACCCCTCTTCTCATTTGCTTTGCAATAGTATTCAGCTGTATTTAGTGCCAGGGCACCTTGTAGGTATTTGTACTCTTTATACAATTATAAATAGGGCTCCTGGTTTAAATGGTAGTTATTTTATTAATATTTCTGTCTGTATTTATCCATTTTTTTGCCCATCTTATCAGTATTTATCCATACTTATTTTGTGTTTTGAGAACAAATAGAGTCATAAAGTCATACATTTCTATATTTATTTAAATGATGAACATGCACTTGTTCTTTGATGCCTGTTGGGTTTTAGCAACTTAAACAGCCAGATATAACAAAACATTACAACCACAATAAATACAGGCAGGACGCACATTGTTTTCTGTCTGTGTTTATCTGTAAAAATCTGTAAAAATTGAAAACTGGGAGACTTAACTATAAATCAATTGCTGAATCATGGCCTAGTCACCTTCTTATCAAACTTAAACCAATGCGATTCAGTTGGTGGAGAGAGCTCCTTGTAAAAATGTCTCTTTTCCACTGATATAACTTTTCCAGGCTAAAGTCCTCTCTTGTACAACACTCTAGATAGTGATTGTCCCATGATAACTGACTTATAAACCTTCACAAACCCCTTTCTAACAGAATCAAACCTTGTATAGGGGACACCAACCTCATGAAATCATTTGAAATGTCTTGACCTTCTCAGTTCCCATACATTTATGCACCAATTTCCAATATAAGCCATGCTAACCCATCTTCCAGGGGAGAGATTGGAGATACCACGGACCAGGAATTTCAGATGGTCAGTCAGAGAAATCTCTGTGTTATGTATGGGACAGGCCTGCTCATAGAAGAAGCTGTGTGCCTCTGGGAAATTAAGATGATGGGTCTCTCTCACTTGTATTTGGCCAGCAGTACATCTTCAAACACAAAGGATCTGATGCAATTTGTTAGGGCCATCAAGGTACTCCCCCAACAAAGAGGATGTCTGCTCTTTCATATTCCATACCATAATAATGTCAGCACTCAAGATATGAACTGAAGACATTACAAATAAAACAACTTCCTATCAAAGATAGCTAACACAGAACTCTTAATGACTCCCATTGTGCACTGACAGTCTGCATCTCCCTCTGAAAGAAAAGTGGTAGCTGGTGCCCAACAAGTAAATCTCCTGGAAAATGATTAACTCACCTTGTCTCTCAACCCTCTGAGCTGGAATGTAATGATGTCCTAGTTCTCCACCATCAATGGTGAAGTGCCTACCACAAGCCATCACAACATAGGGACAGATGTATCAAAGCTTTTTGCATTCGCAAACGGAGCTCCTTGTAAAAATGTCTCTTTTCCACTGATATCACTTTTCCAGGCTAAAGTCCTCTCTTGTACAACACTCTAGATAGTGATTGTCCCATGATAACTGACTTATAAACCTTCACAAACCCCTTTCTAACAGAATCAAACCTTGTATAGGGGACACCAACCTCATGAAATCATTTGAAATGTCTTGACCTTCTCAGTTCCCATACATTTATGCACCAATTTCCAATATAAGCCATGCTAACCAATCTTCCAGGGGAGAGATTGGAGATACCACGGACCAGGAATTTCAGATGGTCAGTCAGAGAAATCTCTGTGTTATGTATGGGACAGGCCTGCTCATAGAAGAAGCTGTGTGCCTCTGGGAAATTAAGATGTTGGGTCTCTCTCACTTGTATTTGGCCTGCAGTACATCTTCAAACACAAAGGATCTGGTGCAATGTGTTAGGGCCATCAAAGTACTCCCCCAACAAAGAGGATGTCTGCTCTTTCATATTCCATACCATAATAATGTCAGCACTCAAGATATGAACTGAAGACATTACAAATAAAACAACTTCCTATCAAAGATAGCTAACACAGAACTCTTAATGACTCCCATTGTGCACTGACAGTCTGCATCTCCCTCTGGAAAAAAAGTGGTAGCTGGTGCCCAACAAGTAAATCTCCTGGAAAATGATTAACTCACCTTGTCTCTCAAACCTCTGAGCTGGAATGTAATAATGTCCTAGTTCTCCACCATCAATGGTGAAGTGCCTACCACAAGCCATCACAACATAGGGACAGATGTATCAAAGCTTTTTGCATTCGCAAACGGAGCGAATGCCCGTTTGCGAATGCAAGGCATTCTGAATGCAATTTTAAGGAATCGCAAAAATAGTGATTCCTTAAAATTGCGACCCTGTTTAGAGAGATGCAAATTGCGACTCTCTAAATAAGAAATCGCAAATAAGGAATCCTTATTTGCAATTTCTAAAGCGCATGTATGAAGCAATTCCTTAATGCGAATTGGGCATTAAGAAATCGCTATTACCACCAAGTTGAACTTGGTGGTAACCATGTGCAAATTTTAAAAATGCATTTAAAATGCATTTAGAAAATTTACATGTAAAGCACACATGCCCTTTTGGCATGTGTGCACCTTACATGTTGTTAAAAAATGTTTTGGGGTGCAGCAGAGGGGGCCTTAGGCCCCCAGCACCCTGGACTTTGCATTTCCCAAAATTGCAAATTCCAGTTAGGAATTCACAATTTGGGACATGCAAAATATTCGCAAATATGGGCCGACAGGCCCATAGATGCGAATGGGGGCCGGTATCGCAATTTGTGATTTGGTAATAGCATTTGCGATTTTAAAGAAATTGCTATTACCGAATCGCAAATATGATACATTGCATTTTACGAATCAGAAATAGCGATTTCTTAAAAATCGCTATTTCCGATTCGCAAAAGGCTTTTTTCATACATCTGGCCCATAGTCTTATAAACCTTATTCCCACTGCCAGACCACTCTGCATATCTATTTCAGTGACAATAGGCTTCTTCAGAAAATCAGCCATAGCTTTGCCACCAGTCACCACCAGCCAAAGCAAGAAAAACAAAAGAAAACCCTCTTGCACACTACCCCATTGAGATCACTCCAATGAAGGAAGTTCCTGTCACCCCAAAACAAAAATATACCAAGCTAGATATTTGAAATTCTAGCACGAAAAAACTATTATTGAGTATACAATAAACCACAAAAACTCTGTGGGCTAAGGAGCAAAAAGGCTCCCCACAACCCACCTTTTCCTTCAATATGTAGCTTTCGGACCTACTAGCCCTAATTGGATTAATGACTTGAATAAATCCCTCCCCATCAGTCGCCCCAGCTGGGGAGGATGTTGTACTTCAAAAAAAATACCACAACCAGGGTCAGTCTGAAGCAGAAAATAGGTCCAGGCACCAAAATAAAAGTGGCCTACATTTATGAGCTGCGTGGTAAAACAAAAAGTGCCCACATTTGTAAATGGAGCAAATGTGGACATTTTAAACAACATTCTTCAAATTCTTCCCTCATGTAGCTCTCCTTCGACTCAGCCCAAAACTCATCTTACTACTATTATCTCCCAAGTCCGTTTCTACAGACTCATCCCTCCTCCATCTGTCTTGTGACTCATCCCAAACCTCATCTAACCACTATGATCTCTCAGTTCACACTTTCTAAACTCTTCCACCTCTCTAGCCCTCCATTGTCCCATTCAATCCAGATAAGAGACCCACATTTCTAGTGCTCAAATTAACTAATATTTCTGTACACTAATCCTTTTGGGTTACGGAGTATGCCTCATTAGGGGTAGTAAGCACTATATAAATACAATTACAATTACTGGGAGATGTGCATGACAATACAGTTATCCTAAATATTGACAGTCTCTTTTTTATATTTAATCTGACCAAGGATATGGGCTCCAGCAGTGTGTAATGAACCCCATGTGCAAACTGACAGACCAACCCGGAGAAGACATTCAACCAGGCCCACATCTAAACACATAATGTGGGAGCAGACCTTTAGCCTTCTCAAGGCCCGGTTCCACTGCCTTGATATTTCTCAGGGTAGACTGTTATATTCCCCCCTGCACGGTCTGTAAAATTATTGTTTTCTGTGTCATACTGCATAACATATGCATGCGCATAAATGTCCCATTGTATGGAGATAATAAACCGGAGGACCGAAGGAAGGAGGCCAAGGAAGAGCCAGTTAAGATGGTGACATACAAAACACAGCTGCATGTGCATGCAGCGCACATCCATTGTGCAGAATTTCTTCACATAAATCCAGGTCTGTGAACGTATGACAGTGCTTTAACATGTAAATAAATGATAAAATGTAACATATGTCTTAAAGCTTATGTCACAGTTCCAGTAAAAACCAACTCATCCACATCCAGGAAACCATAAGTAGGCCGCAAGTCATCAATCAAGCGTGAACACTTTTATCATCCTCAAAGTGGCAGACACAATGCTCTGAAAAGTGTGGTGCGTAACCTTTGCATTGCCTGTTGAACAATACTGTTGTACTGAAAACATACATATCAGCCGAATAATTGTTTGCAAAAAAGAAAAACAGATAGATCTGAACTCTATGTAATGCATTAGCTCGAAATGTGATGCTAATGTAGGAAAACAGTAGTCTTACACTGAGACAATATATCAGTCTGAGATATGTGACTACTGAATGGCCAAAATACTCTTCTTACTGGTGACAACCCATCACTTTCACAGCATTTGTAGTGACATGTATGACAAATAGCAAGTGTTTCATAGAGGACTGTACACTAGGTTGCCAAACAATGCCATAGCACGTCTCATACAGTTGGCAAATTGTATAAGTCAATCAGGGTACAGAACAATTTGTATATGGATATTGGGTCATCAGCTGTTGTGGATATTTACCAAATAAATCCCTGCTGTTGGAAAATGGGTTATTGGTAGGGCAGGTAGGTACCTACACCTAGCAACAAGCCACTAACCTCCACATAGGTACAGTTAGGTCTCAGTAAATTAATCCCAGCTCTACCCTTGGTAGCTTGGCATCGAGCGTCAAGGCTTAACTTAGGAGACAAAGTGTAAAGCATTCAAATATCACAAAACAGTAATTAAATAAAACACAGAAAACAGTTTAAAAATCCAAAACCAATTTATAAAAATAGTTTATATTTTTATCTTTAAAATGACACAAAAACTATTAAAATCGGTTCAGGGGAACCGGAGATATGAATTTTTAAAGAATTATTACTTTTCTAGCGCTTAGAAACAAAAAGCGCCAATCGGGTCATCTGGTTGCACCTCGACCGGGGCAAAGTCAAACTTTCAGGCCGACCGCGATGGAGCCCTGCTCGGCTACAGGTCGCGGGAGGCCTCGGTTAAAAAGTTACCTTCTGACTTAGTCTTTATTTTGAAGTTTTTCTTCACCGGGACGAACCTGCCAGTTGAATCCGACCTCCTGGAGCCCTTGTCCGGATACGCGATGTGGGTTTCCTCGGTGGAGACTTTTACCTTCGGACTTAGTCGTTTTTTCGAGATGAAAATCCTTCGACCGGGGTAAACCTGGATCTTGATCCGACGTCCATGGAGCCCTTCTCGGATACGATGGCTGGGAGGTCCCGGTCAACTTTTTACGTTCGGACTTAGTCTCTTTTTTGGATGTTTTTCTTTACCGGGACGAACCACGAAGTCAGGCCGGGTCGCGGTTGAGGCAAGCCGGCTAGAATTTCCGCGGCTGGTCGGTCCCTTTCTGGAGCTTTTTTCCAAAAATTCTCAAATCTTTTCCAAACTTCTGGGGCTTCACCCAGATGTTCTTTTAAGGTTCTTTTGGGGTCCACAGCTCACCCCAAGGGTCCAGAAGTTCTGTGATGGTCCTTGGGGGGTGCGGACTTCAACTCCCAGAATGCACCTGGCGCAAACTCCTTTTTGGCCACTGGACAGTGGTCAGCTGGTCGCTTTCTTCAGGAGTTGGTGCAGGGGACTCTGGTTTAGCAATTTTTCACCTGTAGCAAACAGGGAGTCCCTCCTTGAACCAGTTGAAGCCAGGCAAAGTCCTTCTTGTGGTGAAGCCCAAGTGTGCAGCTGGTGCAGTCCTTCAGAGTGCAGGGTCCAGGTGCAGGCCAGGGGTCCAGCAGGGCAGTCCTTCTTCTTCTTTAGTTCCTTTCTTGTTAAATTCTGGAGGGGATCTGAGGTGTGGGTGTAGGTCTGCCAGTTTTATCCTTGCTCCTGGGTGAAAAGCAGGGGGGTCCTGGTTCTCCAATCAGGGACAGGGTCGTCCCCCTGTGATGACCACTTCCTGGGAAGTGTGACAAAAATCCATCCCAGAAGGCAACAGTCTCTAAAAATCCAACATGGATGAATCTGATTTTTGGAGGTTACATCTGGCTGAGCCCACCCACTGGTGTGGCTAAAAATCATAAACACACCCCTCTCCTGCCCTCTCCTAATCTAATCAAGGGGGCACCTAATTGTCTGGGGTTGCAGGATGTGGGGGTGTTGCTGGGTGCTCCAAATGTCCTTCTCTGCCTTTGAAGACCAGTTTGGCCGCCCTCCCCCTTCCTGCCTCACCATCTGCTGAGGGGAGATTCTCTCCCCCAAGCACATTCCTTTGTGTGAAGTCAGGCCACTTCACACCTCATCAAGGTAGCCTGGCAGAAGCTGCTGCAGGCTGGCCAATCAGAGCACAGCAGCAAAAACAATGCAGAGCTGAAATTGGCAACTTTTTAGGTAAAGTCTAAACTTTTTACCTAAACAAGTTATATTAAATCCAACAACTGGAAGTTGTGGGATTTATTACAACAATTAATTTGATACCAAATTCTTGGTATGTAACATTTAAGGAGACTTTAAAATTTAAAATAAAGTCTGCCCATTCTAGCCTATGAAGGCCATTTACTTCAATGAGGGAAAAACGAATTTGGCTGTTTTTACCTCACCAGGGCTTATAAATCTATTTTTATGAAGTCCCTGCTTATAGTTACATGGCACCCAGCCCTAGGGGCACATAGGGCACACCTTAGGGGTGACTTATATGTAAAAATAAGGTAGTTTAAGTCTTTGGAAGTACCTTTAATTCCAAAGTCGAATTTGCATATAACTTTATTTTAAAAGCAGCCAGCAAGGCAGGCCTGCCTTTAAAATGACACTGGGCACCTCAGCAATGCACCTAGGTGTGCACCACCTATGCTGTGGTCCCTAAACCTACATGCCCTACCATATACTAGGGTCTTATAGGTAGGTTAACTTAGCCAATTATAATTAGCCTAATTTGCATATCCTTTTTACACAGAGCACAGGCCCTGGGACTGGTTAGCAGTACCCAGGGCACCATCAGAGTCAGGAAAACACCAGCATAAAGGGGAAAATGGGGGCAAAAAGTTAGGGGGCCTCTGCAATCAGCCCTGTTTTCTCACACAACCCCCCCCCAGCCCACACGCCCAGGAGACTCAGCCCAACCCTGGGAGAGTCTTCCTGGCTTGTTAGGCGAGGAAGACAGTGAAGAAAACTGGCTGTCCCTTTGCAGGGCCTACTCTGCCTTACATCCTCCTGTCAGGGTCACTCCCTCTGGGTAGTGAACCCACCCCAACAATGAAAGGACCCATCTCTAACTGAAACTTCCCTCTAGGGGGGTCTTCCTCCTCTCTCTCTGCCAACTTGGGTAGTGAGGTGCCCACCTCCCCTACTCCTAACTTTGCTAGGGCAACACCTAGCATACCCAAAGAGGTCACCCAACACTTGAGCAACCCCACCATGACCAACAGGGTCAGGGGGCCTACTTTGCTATTGGCCCTGGGGTCTGCCTCCCAGGCCAAGTACAGTGCTGCCAGGAAGGCTAGCACCCAGCAGAGGCCACTGACAGCTGTCAGTACCCAGAACCACACCCTAAGCTCTCCACTGACAGGTGGCTGAGCTGCTTTAGGGGCAACTTTGGGGTCCTGGCACCCCTCTTGTTGTCTAGAGTGGGGGGCTACCACCTCTTGTGGCAGACACCCTCCTTCCACTCTCCCTTCTGTCAGTGCAGGGGCAACACCCTGCATCTGGACAGCTGTCTGACTACTCAGGGCTTCCTTGGGGTCAAGGGAGGCCTCACCAGGGCCAACTCTGGGCTCCCCCCCTACTGGGGCAGAAGGCCTTTGGCTCCCTGGAACTCTCTTTAAGAGTGGCCTACCCTTCCTTTTCTTCTTTCCTTTTCTTGGGGACCCCTGTCTCCTAACTGTAGGGACTGACTCCCCAGGACTTTGGTTTGGGGGGGCGCCCTGGGCGACCGTCCCATCTGGGACCAGACTCACCTCTGGGAGGTCATTGCCCAGGATACAATCTAGGGGGAGGTCAGCACTGACTACCACCCTAATCCAGTCAAGGATACCCTCCCTCTCTAGGGACACTATGGCTACAGGTTTGGAGGTGACCTCCCCTGTGGCTATCCTGACTTTCTTTGTCTCTCCTGGGACATACATGCCTGGTGTCACTAACCGGTCACTCACTACAGTGTGACTGGCACAGGTGTCTCTCAGGCCAGTGGTAGGGATCCCATTCACTTGAATGTGGTGGAAGTGCCTACTCCCACCCTCAGGGATCACCAGCTTACCATCTGGTCCTGTCTCCCAGCTCAATGCTAGGAGGACTTCATCATCTGAGGAATCCTCCTCCATGGCTACACTGGACAGCCCAATGCTAACCACCTTCTTTGGACAGGCTGCATCTCCTCTGAAGTGACCTGTCTGCTGACAGTCAAAGCAAGCCCTACTGTCCAAGAGCTTTTTTAACCCTGGGTCTCCCTGTCTCTGCTTGTCAGAGTGGGAGTGGGATTTACTCTCCTCCTTCTTAGGGTTCTGGGGTACAGAGGGAGTCTCTGTGGTGGGCTTACCACCTCCCTCCTTAGGTTTTTGGGGACCTGTCCCCCCCTTCTTGGAGTCTCCCCCCTGGGACTTGACAACCACCCTGGTTCTCAACCACTCATCAGCTGCCTCCCCTAGCTCTCTAGGGTTGGTCAGCTTAGAGTCCACTAGATGCTGGCGTAACCTTTCTTGGATACAATTGGTCAAGATGTGCTCTCTCATGATCAGATTGTATAACCCCTCATAAGTATTTACTTTGTTGCCAATAATCCAGCCCTCTAGTGCCTTTAGTGAAATGTCCACAAAGTCAACCCAAGACTGGGTACTGACCTTCTGGGTGTCCCTGAACTTCATTCTATATTGCTCTGGGGTCAGACCAAACTTCTTGGCTAAGCACCTCTTCATACTAGGGTATGAATCTGCCTCCTTCCCCCTTAAGGTCAGAAGCCTATCCCTCCCTGAGTTGGGGACCAACTCCCACAAAAGGGAACCCCAGTATTGAGGCCTAACCCTTCTCATTTGGAGTGCCCTCTCAAAGGCCCCCAGCCACTTATCTATGTCATCCCCCTCTACATAAGCAGGAACTACCCCCTTGGGTAATCTGGGGCAAACTCCCCCACCCATGGACACCTCAGCTTCTTTATCGCTGCTTCCATCTCTTTTCTCTTTGTATGCCCACTTTTTCTTTTCTAGGGCCAGCTTCTCTGCTTCCAAAGCTATGTATGCTAGCTGGGCCTCCAGCTCTCTTTCTCTGATGGATGGGTTCTCTCCTCCTGAAAGGACCCCCTTCCCACCACTAGCTTTGGATCTGCCCGTAGTGACTGTATTTACTGAGGACCGTTCTTCCTCGTCCTCACTTAGGGTCAGATGCCTTCCCTCCCCTGAGTGGTTAGAGCTTGCATCCTCCCTTCTTTCTCCCTCTTCTGGAGCTTCTTCTGACTCTACCTCTTGGGCCTCAGCCCATGCTGTCAGGGATGTGATCAGGATTTGCTTCCTGAGATCAGTGGTTGCAGGCAACCCTCTTTCAATCCACAACCCCCTAAGCTGGACTACTGTCAGTGTGGGTAGGCTAGCCAGATCAAGCTCCACGGTTCCCTAGTTTTGTGTCAACAAAAACGTTTTGCAAAAATTGGAAACAAGAATTTAGAAAAATTACAAAAATTCAATAATTGAAATTAATCCAAATTAAAAAAAAACAATTTTTGCACTAGGACAATTTAAAGGATTTTTAATTTGTTTTACTCAAAACTGTAACGTGATATTGAACACAAGTACAGGATCCCACCGCTGCCACCAATTATGTTGGAAAATGGGTTATTGGTAGGGCAGGTAGGTACCTACACCTAGCAACAAGCCACTAACCTCCACATAGGTACAGTTAGGTCTCAGTAAATTAATCCCAGCTATACCCTTGGTAGCTTGGCATCGAGCGTCAAGGCTTAACTTAGGAGACAAAGTGTAAAGCATTCAAATATCACAAAACAGTAATTAAATAAAACACAGAAAACAGTTTAAAAATCCAAAACCAATTTATAACAATAGTTTATATTTTTATCTTTAAAATGACACAAAAACGATTAAAATCGGTTCAGGGGAACCGGAGATATGAATTTTTAAAGAATTATTACTTTTCTAGCGCTTAGAAACAAAAAGCGCCAATCGGGTCATCTGGTTGCACCTCGACCGGGGCAAAGTCAAACTTTCAGGCCGACCGCGATGGAGCCCTGCTCGGCTACAGGTCGCGGGAGGCCTCGGTTACAAAGTTACCTTCTGACTTAGTCTTTATTTTGAAGTTTTTCTTCACCGGGACGAACCTGCCAGTTGAATCCGACCTCCTGGAGCCCTTGTCCGGATACGCGATGTGGGTTTCCTCGGTGGAGACTTTTACCTTCGGACTTAGTCGTTTTTTCGAGATGAAAATCCTTCGACCGGGGTAAACCTGGATCTTGATCCGACGTCCATGGAGCCCTTCTCGGATACGATGGCTGGGAGGTCCCGGTCAAATTTTTATGTTCGGACTTAGTCTCTTTTTTGGATGTTTTTCTTTACCGGGACGAACCACGAAGTCAGGCCGGGTCACGGTTGAGGCAAGCCGGCTAGAATTTCCGCGGAGGGTCGGTCCCTCTCTGGAGCTTTTTTCCAAAAATTCTCAAATCTTTTCCAAACTTCTGGGGCTTCACCCAGATGTTCTTTTAAGGTTTTTTTGGGGTCCACAGCTCACCCCAAGGGTCCAGAAGTTCTGTGATGGTCCTTGGGGGGTGCGGACTTCAACTCCCAGAATGCACCTGGCGCAAACTCCTTTTTGGCCACTGGACAGTGGTCAGCTGGTCGCTTTCTTCAGGAGTTGGTGCAGGGGACTCTGGTTTAGCAATTTTTCACCTGTAGCAAACAGGGAGTCCCTCCTTGAACCAGTTGAAGCCAGGCAAAGTCCTTCTTGTGGTGAAGCCCAAGTGTGCAGCTGGTGCAGTCCTTCTGAGTGCAGGGTCCAGGTGCAGGCCAGGGGTCCAGAAGGGCAGTCCTTCTTCTTCTTTAGTTCCTTTCTTGTTGAATTCTGGAGGGGATCTAAGGTGTGGGTGTAGGTCTGCCAGTTTTATCCTTGCTCCTGGGTGAAAAGCAGGGGGGTCCTGGTTCTCCAATCAGGGACAGGGTCGTCCCCCTGTGATGACTACTTCCTGGGAAGTGTGGCAAAAATCCATCCCAGAAGGCAACAGTCTCTAAAAATCCAACATGGATGAATCTGATTTTTGGAGGTTACATCTGGCTGAGCCCACCCACTGGTGTGGCTAAAAATCATAAACACACCCCTCTCCTGCCCTCTCCTAATCTAATCAAGGGGGCACCTAATTGTCTGGGGTTGCAGGATGTGGGGGTGTTGCTGGGTGCTCCAAATGTCCTTCTCTGCCTTTGAAGACCAGTTTGGCCGCCCTCCCCCTTCCTGCCTCACCATCTGCTGAGGGGAGATTCTCTCCCCCAAGCACATTCCTTTGTGTGAAGTCAGGCCACTTCACACCTCATCAAGGTAGCCTGGCAGAAGCTGCTGCAGGCTGGCCAATCAGAGCACAGCAGCAAAAACAATGCAGAGTTGAAATTGGCAACTTTTTAGGTAAAGTCTAAACTTTTTACCTAAACAAGTTATATTAAATCCAACAACTGGAAGTTGTGGGATTTATTACAACAATTAATTTGATACCAAATTCTTGGTATGTAACATTTAAGGAGACTTTAAAATTTAAAATAAAGTCTGCCCATTCTAGCCTATGAAGGCCATTTACTTCAATGAGGAAAAACGAATTTGGCTGTTTTTACCTCACCAGGGCTTATAAATCTATTTTTATAAAGTCCCTGCTTATAGTTACATGGCACCCAGCCCTAGGGGCACATAGGGCACACCTTAGGGGTGACTTATATGTAAAAATAAGGTAGTTTAAGACTTTGGAAGTACCTTTAATTCCAAAGTCGAATTTGCATATAACTTTATTTTAAAAGCAGCCAGCAAGGCAGGCCTGCCTTTAAAATGACACTGGGCACCTCAGCAATGCACCTAGGTGTGCACCACCTATGCTGTGGTCCCTAAACCTACATGCCCTACCATATACTAGGGTCTTATAGGTAGGTTAACTTAGCCAATTATAATTAGCCTAATTTGCATATCCTTTTTACACAGAGAACAGGCACTGGGACTGGTTAGCAGTACCCAGGGCACCATCAGAGTCAGGAAAACACCAGCATAAAGGGGAAAATGGGGGCAAAAAGTTAGGGGGCCTCTGCAATCAGCCCTGTTTTCTCACACCTGCTCACTGTGCAGCTGACAAAGGATATAGTTGGCAGGTATGGGTGAGCAATCCTCATAAACACACCTATATGGAAGCACAGCAGAGCCACATATATGTCCTAAACAGGACCTGGTACCTTGTGGACAGGACTTACAGAGTACACAAGTACTACCTCAGGAGTCAGGATATTTTTGGGGGTCAATTACTCTACTTGCCAACAATGCTTTCCTAATTAATACTAATGTGCTGCATATTGCAGAATAGTTGTGCATGGACAAATTCCCCATGGCCAAATGAAAATGAGGAGCAGGAAAGACTGGACAATAAGGATGAGGAAGATGAGGAGCAAGTCAAAATGTACCAACAGTAGCAGCATCATGGCTGATGTACCATATACTAGAAATGTTGTTTGCCACATGTGTCAATAACTCCCACAATGTCACAAGATTATGACAAAATGCATTTGCGTACCTATGTAAAACAACACATTTAGGCACAATCAGTGTGTAGGCAAGTTACCTGCATAGTCACAGTAAACATCAGAACACTCACATCAATCCGCTTGTACTTGCCACACAGAACACCAATATAGCTCTGTGTGACAAATAGCACTGCACAACATCTACCACACCTACAATAGTATGCATGGCAAAAACCTTTGCCATAAAGTCCACCATTGTCAAACACAATGAACATGGTGTGCTAATGTAGATAGTGTGCAATTTCTGTGGGTCCCTTGTACAGCTAACCATTTAGATGGCCTTATACTTGTGGAGGAAAGTAAAACCAAATCATGGTATGATGACTGAGATGTGACCCACATGGTATGTGCATTGGAACACAGACCTACCTCTGCAGACTAACTGAGCAACATACAAACCTGCAAACACGCATCAAAGCCATTTGGAGATCTCATATCACACATACAAAGGCATAATATTTACATTTCCCAGTGTAAGAGTGTTTTCCCTGCAACAATATGCCCACATTTGCACTACTAGGCCACAATGTCAATGGAAAATGCAGTGATGTAGCCTACAGTGTCGCTGTGTAGCATTCAAATACAAATGGTGGCTACACTCCCATGATTACAGTCTTAGTGCAAATGTGAAGACAAAAAGCAAGATTCTGAGTATGAAACCATTCCCCATTACAAATCACAAATGGCAAGGTACATCCACCCAAGGTGCCACGAACTGATGCATCCCAAGATATGTTTCTTGGATGTGTCTGACACATCACAGGTGAACATCATGTTTGAAGGCATACCCATCACCCAAGTTCCAATAGTCACACATTTCGGATACATATTGAGATGGGTGTCAATGGCAAACATATATATGGCTGGACTACACCTGACTAGTTGTAGCTAGACAACCTGCCTTTGTGATGCACAAATTCAAGACTAAGCCTGTGGGAGAAGAGAAGGACCTATTGCTATGTTGTTGTGCAACACATATCAAGCCGATACATTTGATGTGTGTAGTACAGCATGTTATGATGTGGGTTTATGAAGGCTCACTGTTAACTGTTGGTTTGCATATATCACCATGGGTCAATACTGCCACCACACATACCTAGCAAATGTAAGGAGCAAGTTCGTCAACTACATACCAATTACACTGTTCGCAACATACAAGGTTGGGTATTGACTAATTGGTTATACTGCAATCACAAGTCATCTCAGGATGGCAAGGTATATAGATGTGACACTAGGTACCACTGGCTGATTACGTTGGTGTTGTCCCTTTCAAGACCCATCTGTTGGCAAAAGCCTCAGAACAGAATCCATGAGACCATGCAAAGTCTATCTGTGTGGATCACCCTGGACTCATGGCTATGGAGTAACTGAATGCACCCCAAGAGGCTCACAAGTGTATCTCAGTGTGATCTGTTCGTTGCAGGTACCCTGTTGGTGCATCAGTGCTGTTCACACAACATGGATGATCTGCATGACCAATTTAAACATGTGGATGCCAAAATGGGGCTGTAGAAATAGCTCACAAATCCACCCAAACTGCTGTCAATTTGCATCACAATTCACTCAACACCTTCATGCACATGAAGCATCCATTGCACAATCCAATGTAGCCAATGTGAACAACAGAATGCAGGAAACATGGATACAGATGGGTCAAGGTCACATCAATGGATACTTCCTTGTTTAGGCTCTGCTCGGGATGTCTGGCAAGTTTGGGATAGAGCCTGGTCCACGTGAGTCTCGTTACCTGTCTCAGTGTCAAAGTCCATGGGTATTCTATGTTTACAAACACTGCTACGCACAAGCAACACCACCTTGATGCAGAGTTTAGTAACAGTGTGATGTACTCTGCCTTGCTGTGTATTTGCATCACACAATGCAACATTTTCAACTTAGTATGTCAGTGCTCAAACAAAGGCATGCATGGAGGTCTACCACTGCACCATCAGCATGAGTCAAAATCATATGAACACCCAAATGATGTGAAATTGACTAGTCAGGGCACCTTCACATGCTACCCCATTTGGAAATTGCACCTTAAGTGCCACATTATTCACATGAGGTTCTGTGTGGTATCAGTACTACAGGTGCCCAATGGCCCTTGCACACCCTTTGCAGTTCCCTGGAGTATGTGGAAATGCATAAAGGAGCTCCACACATATGTGCGGACATTCATGACAAAGTTACGGTGTTGGGAGACTTACACTGGCTTTGGCATCAACAGGGGGTGCACCCTCTTGTGCAGGTCTGTGTGGACACATACCAATAAGAACCCCACTCAGATTCGGACTGTATGCTGTATGTAAGATCTGGGGCTAGAGGCAAAGTCAATCTCTGGAGGCGTTATGTTCCCTGATGGCAGCTCCCTGAAGGGGGAATGGGGACAAATGGCCCCATCCATACATCTCTGTACATGTGTGTCCAGGCTGTTCCAGCACTTGCCTGCATGGGAGACTATAACTCCCCCCCCCCCAAGTTGCCTAATGGCTTGCAGTCTGCACCTTGGGACATGGCACAGATTGGCAAAAGTCTGCACTGTGTTAGATGTGTGTGTGCTAACCTCAGTCCAGGGCAAGTATTCAGCATCCCTGGGAGTATCTCAAGCAATGTAATAAGGTGCTAATATGGGGCATCCATTCAAAGGTGTGCCGTTACACAGACATAGGGATTTTGCCCCATGCATAGTCTGATCCTAGTAATTCATGCACTTTTACATATGTACACTCCCAAGACACACACTGGACACATAGAAAGATGAAAGCATACAAACCAAAATATTCACAGCAACACAGCAATCCTTGTAACATTTTACATGTATCCACATCACACTATACATAGAACCACAGATTGTCCTCATTGCATAAAAAAATCGAGGCTTGAGCCCCATTTCGGTCATTCTATCAGCCAAAAATGATGCATCCTATCCGACCCATGTTTTGTGAAGAAATCTTTGGATCACACATGCATATAGATGTTTGTTGGCCTTAGGGCCTCATTTACTAGGTTTTGATGCAGGGCCGCAAATCTTCTTGCTGTGCTACCCTGCATCTAAATAAAAGGGCAGGAATGTGCTGTATATATTAGATACAGCACAATCCTGTCCTTGTTCCCTGTGCTGGTGCACAAATTGCTGCCGAGGGCAAACACATGCACCCTTGCGCCATGGTGCAAGGATGTCTGGTTTGAAGGAATGATTGTTTATTTGCAGTAAGGGGCACGTAATTGCACATAAAGAATCATTAATGGTGTTTCCTTTTGCCTATGTGTGCTGAAAAATGCAACACACATAGGAAGTGCAAAAAATGCCACTGTGGTGGTGTAAAAATCGGATGCATTCCCAGAGTTGTGTATATGGGCTCCACTCTGTGCCACCGGAATGTCAACAAAATGTGCTCCAGTGGCGCAGTGTGCCGCTAGGGCTCGTAAGTGAGGCCCATAGTGTCAGAGCGTGATATATGCCAGCGTACAAATGCCATCACCCCACAAAACATGTTTTTGACAGACAAAGTATGACACAGAGGCTTCAGAATACTGGGCTGTCATGCGCCGACACTTTGCAATGGCTCTAGCATACCTGGTGTCCACTTTCTCTGTGGGCATCGTGAGGCACATGTTAACGGATGTGCTGTGCACAACCTGAAGAAGTGTGCACCTTTACAATTCATAGCCTGCTGCCAGGACATTTTCTAACTTGTGTTGCCCTGGGGGTTATGCTCTTTAGAGAGCTGTCCTATTTTGCGACAATCCACTTGATCATGTCTCATGTAAATGAGGCCTGATATATGTAACTCAGTACATAGGTCTGATATGTGGACTGTCATATATCTGAATACATCTCACACGTGTGTGTCATATTTTCAGATACTGAGCTTTGGGGGTGCACAAGACATGCATGTTTCATGTCTAAGACTATGCAGCACTGATAAATACTGATGTCCATTAAATGAAGGGACAAGGATGGCTAACTTGTAATGTATGTAGCATAGTCATACACATGTGAAGAAAAGAGTAAAGAACGGGTATTGCTAGTCCTGTCTGAGTGTGGGCTGTGAGTCATATAGGTGCAGAGTGCCATAACACTCTGCTACCCTTGTAAAATATTGGGGTCGCGAGTTAAATAAAATGTCTTGGCAAGGTGTCCAACAGATGTATGCATTCTTTCATCGTATGTGTGTACATGTCAGCTTTCCCTACCAATGTACATCATTAAGGCATGCCAAATGAGCCATTTGCGTTGTTACAACCTGAAGGGATCCACGGCAAATTGCAATTCATTTGTAATGTTCAATATTTGACCACAGTGTTTGTGGTCTATAATCACAGTGCAATTTCTCATGTTATGTCTTGCAGGGGGACCTAAGCCTTACGCTGTTGGAGAGGTTGAGAGATTCCCTGACCCTTATACTACAGTACTAGTGAGTGTCATCCTGTATGTTTAATGGGCAGTGCAAATACTTTGTGTGATGTTGGATGCTTTGTGCAATGACATGTTCAATGTGCATCTATTCCAAATCAAACTCCATACATTACATATGAATCTGGACAGAAAGGTAGAGGTTGTGTTCTGGATGTGCATTTGCCTCAGACTAATGTCAAGGAGGATCTCATTGCTATCACTAAGGGGCCACATGTTTGCTGTTATAACCATAGAGCAATGACCACAGTGCCAGGATCTGTGAACATATGTGGTAATGGATCCATAGGTAAACATGGCAGGGAATGGTATACCCAACAAATGCATTTCATATGCACAGATGTGTTGTTGATCTGCACAGTGCAATCTTTGTCCAGTCTGTATGGCTAGCCCACACAGGGGAATGATTCACAACACAGTAATGTCAGTAAGGCTATCTGCCAGAATAACAGGGTCTCAACAATCCATGAAGGGTGGCATCATGTAATTTTCAATTTATGTTTTCTCGCTGTTTGTGCCAGAGAAACATCCCATAAAACATGTTCTTCTGGGACTAAGGAACTTGTGAATTAGGCCCTAAGCTTAGCAGGACAGATACCACCATTCCACACTTGGGAATGCAGTTGAAGTGCCCACTAATGCTGTGTGATGCCCCATACTCTATGTTGGATGGATCAACATTGCTGTCCCCTGCGATCTCCAAAGATATGCCAATGTGTGATGGTCCTGAGGAATGTCTACAACATGCCAAACACAATCCACCTTAAGATAGTGCTGGACATGATAGTCTTCAAAATGTCCAGGAAACAGGGTCATACTATGACCAGCATTAGCCATTGTCATCTCAAGATCCCTGTGCAGATGAGTTGGAGGGCATGCATTCATATACCCATCAAATTGTTGTGCTGAGTGCTGGTGTACAGCACGGTGATGTGATTTTCTGGCACGTATGTACAGGCAATGAGCTGCGTAGTGGGATACATACAGTTACATTCGGAGTATGTAAGAAGTTGTGGCACAGCCCACCATGTACTAACAGGAGTTCAGATAGGAGTTGTTTCATACATCTCTGTGTAATTGGAGTGAACTATCCACCCTCCATTCTGATCTATGACACATGTCACATGTAAAATATATGTAGCAATGTAACCACATGTGTGTCCTTGCCATATCAGGCACCCAATGTTGTGATACATGTAATTTTCAGTCCTTGCTCATTTTACTTTAGCTAATGCCAATGGAATCAAGGGACTTGCAGGATGCAGAAGGGACACTAATGATCAATACAACATGAAGTGTGTATCATACCACAGTCACAAGACAGCATTCTTTCTAAACATGCTTAGGCCCATATTTATACTGTTTTGTGCCGCATTTGCGTCATTACAAACTTACAAAGCATAATTATATTTAGTAAGTTTGCGTCACTTTTGCACCAAAAAGTGATGCAAATGAGGCGCAAAAAAAGTATGAATATGGGCCGTAACGCTGACATGGCCATGCCTAGATGTTTCTCAATGGTGTGTTGCTCTTATGCAAGATTTGCTTAGCCTTGGTACTTTGACCATGGTATTTTGGAGATAAAAAATATTGTGCAGATGTGTGATCACTTTAACCCTGAAGATATATTTGAGATATATAAAGTGCAACATGTGATGGTTGAAGATAGTATTTAGGTATCATGGGTTATGATCATTTACCAAGTTTACCTTTGTATGACATATTTTCTTTATGATTATACGTGGAACGTGGCCCCAGAACAAAATAAGCAACACCAGATAAGAGAGGACCATTACTGGCACATCAGTAAGGTGTGCAAGGCATTCAGGAATATGAGGAAGATCTTTGAGAAGGAGAAGGCATCGGGGGCCTGTAGGGCATTCCCACAATGTGTACCAACCAAGAAAATACCTACTACCAGCAAGGCTCGGGTGCAGACAAGGGTGGGTCTGCAGGAGCAGGACCATCCACCTCCACCAGCAGTCACACATACAGAACTGTGTCCCAGGCTCAGACCCAAGGACTCACAACAGACTTCAAGCAGGGCATGCGTAAAGCGGAAGCGGAGTTTCCGTTTCATATTGCCAGCTTGGAGCATACAATGAACAATATGCTCATCCTGTTTCGGGGGATTAAGCAGGGAGTGCAGAGACACTAAGGCCCATATTTATACTATTTTAGTGCCGCCTTTGCGTCATTTTTTGACGCAAAAGCGGCGCAAACCTACAGAATCCAATTGTATTTTGAAAGTTTGCACCGCTTTTGCGTCAAAAAATGGCATAAATGCGGCACTAAAAAAAGTACAAATATGGGCCTAAGGATCAGGATGAGCAACAAGGACCCTTTCTTCCCTTTCCCTTGTAGATAGTTGTTTTTATTGTATTTGTTTTAGATCAGTTAGTTTAGTATGGGATAGTCTTATTAGTTTGTAGTTATTCATAGGTGTGGGTACATTTTAGGGGGGTTTAGTTTTATTAGGAGTTTTCAGTGGGTAGGGTGTTGATATATATATGTATGGTGGTTGGTGACCCTTGACTGCAAATAAAGAAAAGAGCAAGTTATTCTTCTGGAGTGCAATTTTACAGTTGTTTCAATTGCCTCAACTGTTTTGTTTTTGAATATATATATATATGTTTAGGGCAACATGTTTAATTACTTTATGAATAGCTCTAGTTATGTTGTCTTTGTCTGCTGAGTGTTTTAAGAGGGGTGGAGGGTTGATGTTATCATGTGGTTTTAAATGTATAGCGTAAAATTGGTTAAGTTAGCATAGTTGCAGGTAGTAGTTAAATAAATTAGTATAGGTTAGGTTAAGATAGTTAGATTTTGTATGTTAGGTAGTGTTAGTTGCATTTATTTACATTTTAAATTCATTGAGTTGTTTGCCTCATATGAGTCTCCACCATGATTTACTGTGTAGGAATTACCATGTGTTCTCAGGTAATGTCAGGTACAGGCCTTTGTGTTGCCAGCACTATTTGGCTACATGTGCGACTAGGTGATTTCCCTATGGACAGGTACCTGTCAGGTTGTCCATGTAAACACATGAGCTATCTACAAACATCGTTAAGGAGTGTACATGAAAATGTGGATATTAAGGATTCACAGCCGAACACAGATATTAACATACAGTTGCTCTGTTTAGGTAAGTCATGTGACATGTGTCCAAGGACTGTCAGACTCAAGGTGGCGGTCAGACTGTGACACTCCAGGTGATCTGACTGCCATATTACGACCTTGGTGGCTGGACTTACAGGGGATCGCTGTCCCAGCCAGGAACATGGTCCCTGACAGGCTGACGGCAGTCTGACTCATGCTCAGCCACAACAGTGCTGAATTCAACATCACTGTGCTGAGCACGAGTCCCCTTTCCGCCAACCTTTCCATAGTGGTTCAACTGCCATGGAAAGGCTGGTGGAAAGGCTATGCAGGGTCCACAGGTAGGCCCCTGCATACTGCCCATGCCTATGGCATGGGAAGTGTGCCGGGCAACCCTGCCCAGCACCCTTAAAATGCTCACTGTCTGTTTTGCAGACAGTGCGCATTCCAAGGGTGCTGGTGCACTATGACATTAGCCTCGGCTCCCTTAAGGGAGCTAAGACCAATACCATAGCACTGTTCCTGCTGGGCTGACTGGCGAGTGAGTTAGCCGGGTTGACGGCCACCTCATCCCCGCAAGTTTATCGGTCAGCTCGTCCAACCACCAAACTTGTAATGAGACCTTTTTTCTCTTGCTCCAATCCACACGTTTCTTTGGCAATTAGTCAGTGTATTTGCATCACACAATGCAACATTTTCAACTTAGAACTGTCTCAGACACACCTACAAACACACAGGTTGTAATTAGTGCATTTGTGTAAAATGTAATGAAACAAATATTTCAAGTTATTGGATATCCATGGGGAGAACATGTCATGGGACATGTGTGGGGGAGGAGTACTTCAGTGAGTAGGAGGATCACATTGCCATTAGGGGAGATTGGCCACTGTAATAGTCCACAAATGTGTAAGATCAACATAGGGAGAGTCAAATTCAGGACACTGCCAGTTGTTTGACACTGGCATGTTGTTAAGCACAGAGCAGATGAGAAAGTGGGTGTGTGCCACAGAGAAATGCTGGCAGACACTTTTTTAGAAAAAAGATGTGCAGTCCACATCTTATTCCTCTGATGTATGCAGTGCCCCCGTGAAAAGAGTGCTGTAGGCGTCAAAGTAGAGAAAGGCACACGCACACATCAGAGACTAACAATGTGGATTCCGTGACCATGGCAGCTTTCATCTGTGGCAGCACATGAGTCAGCACAGCAGCAAGGAGGATCTGCTGGTTTTGCAATACAGCAGCAATGCCATGGTGGTAAACACCCATGTGGGCAATGAGGTACTCCTGCTTCCCCTCCATGGACTCCAATATGTTTGCTATTGCTCCCAGCTGATTGCCAACCTTGTTTGTGCCACTTTGGGAGGGCATTTGCTCATTCCTCTGCCTCATGTCACCAGCCATGTGAGCCAGGGACTGCTGGAGGCCATGGAGCAGAGAGTAGGTGCCTCATGTGGCAGAGGAGTTGTCCCTATTTGGACTGATGAACCTATGGACAGCCTCTAGTGTCCCTTCCATGGTCTCCATCCCCACCCACACCTGATCTGCCAGCTCCCAATGAACTCCTACCGCAGTATTTTGAAAAGTTAGTTGTGGGTCTTGGGAGTCCAGGGCTCGGGTGGGCTGGCAGTTGGTGTCTGTTGGATGTTGGACGATGGACAGATCATCTAGAGACCCTGCAACGCTGCCCAGCCTCCCTCTGACCGAAGATGATGTCTGAATGGCACCCAGGATTTGGTACATGGGTTAGTGTCATACAGTGATACTACCCAGATCATACATTCATTCTCACATGCCTACAATACATGGATTATGCATGGCCATTTTAAATGGTGCTACATGTTGCTTTTTATTGAAAAAGATGGGTCTGGCATCACCCCACATGGTAGTAGTGTTGTTAATATTGGGAGGTACTTACAAATGATTTTCACATCACTAGGCCCACCCACTTCGGCTTGGGCGCTTCAATGACTCCTGCCATTTGTGATGACTAAGTGGTTATTGGTATCCCTTGTCAGGTCCCTGTTTGACATCCTCTACATTTTCCTTGTTGCACCTTGGGACAATGCTGCATCATACTCTCTTCTGGCACATGCTACATGTTCCCCCATGTCCACATGACATGTAGGTTGTAGTCCCTCAGTTTACTTTTCTCTGCCATCCCTCCCCAGGTGTAACACAAGCATTGCACAGTCAGATCTAGCAGCGCATGTGTATTTTTCTGGCTACATTGCAGGACGCGTGTCCATTCCCACTCCCCATTGAAACCGAATGGCAGTTTGACATGCACAGTCAGCACCTATGATACAGAGCAGTAGCAGTGGCCCACCAGGCCCACACATCATCATTAGTTTGGACACACATGGTCCTATGGTGTGCATCTCTTGCATTCCCTCCCCAACCAGTCCAATTGGTTAGTTGTGAGGGTTCCTGAGGCCCCTTCCATGGCAGTTGATAGCTGTGTGCATTCACACTACATGCCAGCTCAGGTGGGTACAATGCAGAGTAGTATAGATGTGTCTCTTGCCATTTTCATACGTGTGGATATCCTCCGTAGCCTACACCTGACCTGCCTCTCAGATGTGTTGTTTCACCTGTAACACAGCCATTCCAATTGAAGGATTTACATTCTAGATTAGTGTGCATGGGCCAAAGTAAGACTGATTAGCTACATGATGCAAGATGGCTTTCATTGTTACAGTGAGGTTGTGCTAGGTAGCAGTGTGCATGCTTAGTGTATTGTTCCAATCCATGTTGTTTCCATGTTGTTTGCTTTGTATTATGGGAGTTGTAGTTGTCATTAGCACTTTTGTACATTGCTTCAAGTGCCAGAATACAAAGAAAGCTAAACGTGGAATGTTGCTGCACTTCACACATTGCAGGGTGTAAGGTTATGGATCAGTGCTGGGCTGTGCAAATTGAGAGTGGTCAGTGTGCAATACATTTCTTTGTTGTTTAACCATAGATATGCCAGCATACTACCTTTTGGCCTGCAGACAGTGCATTGTAGCACTGGGACATAGCTGCCTGCACCTTATGACATAACCTAGTTGCCACATTGCCCCTCATTGAGACTTACACTGTGGTTGTTGTTGCTCATCATAGGTCACAGTGTCCTGTCCCGGACTTCCATCACTAACTCCTCAGGGATGACAGCTGCTACCATCTCTTCCAACTCATCCAGTTGCTCCTGGGGTGTTGGACTTCCACCTTTGGTTTCTAATGCTGCCTTTCAGTTGCTGGACAGTTTTATCCTATCTCTCTTGCGCTTGAAATCGTGTCAGCACTTTTTACAATCAATCACTGTCCTCTTGTCTTCGGCAACACTGTTGAGCTTGTCCACAATGGACTGCCATATGACCTCTTTCGTGGCAATTTTGAAGAGATGAAGAGCTGGTGTTGATGCTCCGTCACCTCAGTGATCATGATGTTATTCTTCTCACTGCACTTGCACTTCCTCTCCCTCTTCTCCTTCTCCTGGGAGTCTGTCTGGACATTCTTGCTGGTACTGGGGTTGTCCTGGGGTCTCTGGTCTCCTGAGTTCTCCATGTCTGTTTCTGGAGCGTGTCCTGTATTGATTTTCTAAAATGCAGCATATTTAGACTGTTTTTTCACACTTTCAGCACTCAAAAGTGACTCTAGTATAGCTTGTGTCAAAATATGTGCCGCTGCTCAGTTTAGCATCACTTTTGCAGCAGTAGCGTTATTTTTTTTCTGACCCGGTGCCCAGGCTAGCATCACTTTTTATTACACTGGTGGAAACATGGCATTAGAATCTGTTGCACGATGATGTTAAAAGTTTGATGCATTACTGTGTTGCAGCAGTGATGCATAATGTCTTGTAAATTAGGCCCTTAGAGTTTTCAATATTGTGAAGACAGGACACTAATGGAAATATATTACCCACATTTCAAGAAAAACTATATATGCCCTTCTAAGGTTTAGGATATATACTAGATTGACAGGCAGAAATGCATAGAAGTGTGCATTAAATATAAGGCAATGGAAAATAAAAAAGGCTGGATGATCAGATTTATAAAGACCTTTCTTCTCAAACTCTATCAAGCTGAAAGCTTTATTGAATGTCCATGTACATACAATTCTGCCTCCCTGATGAAGGAAAGACAAGCACCCTCTTAGATCTGTCAGCCTTAGGGTGGTCTTCCCCTACTTTTTGCCTCTGCCCTCCACTTTTTGCTTAAATTAGTTTTTATTGGCCTTAGGACTTTGCCACTACTAACCAGTGGCTACAGTGCTTGTGCCTCTAAAACATGGTAACATTGGCTTACACCAGATTGGTATATTTTAATTGCTAATGATTCCCTGGTAAGTGGTATACTATATACATAGAATCTTTAAATTAAAATGCGACTAGTGGGCCTGCAGCACTTATTGCGCCACCCTCTTAAGTAGCCTCCCCGTAAAAACTGTCCCAGGCCTTCCATTGCGGCCTGAATGCAGTTTTAAACTGACAGTTTGACTTAGCAATATAAACCCCATGCCAAACGTTAAACTCCCCTTTATTGTTTATAGGTCACCCCTAAGAGAAACCCTAAGTACCCCATGGGGCAGAGTGCATTATAGTTAAAAGGTTGGACATGTATGTTCAAGTTTTACATGTGCTGGTAGTGAAAAACTCCTAAATTTGTTTTCCACTACAGTAAGGTCTATCTCTCCGATTGGAGAGATCTCTTATTTCATTTAATAAGTGCTAACATTTGATTGAGAACAGGTAAACCTCTCATGTTTGGCATCTGAGAAACTGTAATGAAAGATCCTCTTTTATGGTAAAGTCTGATTTTAAGGTAGAAGTTTGAAAATGCCACTTTTAGAATGTTGACATTTCCTGCCCTAGCTATTTGGTGCCTGTCTAGGTCATATGACTGGATGTAGTGGGCAGTTTAACTTTATATATTCCTCCCAGACAACCACACAATAGAGGGGTTAGGTATCCCTGCATGGGCCATCAACCGGCAGGGTTGGGTAAGCAGATCTAGGCACAGCCCCACTTGCAACAGAGTAGGATGTGCTCTGCCTTCACACAAATAACTTATCGCCCCTGCATTGTTCATGCAGCCAGCTTGGAGCCAGGGCAGGGGATGCAGGTAAGTTTAAACACTAAAAAGGAAATGCTCTAGAACCTTCTCCTACTCAAAGAAGGCACCATGTATAAAAATAGGACCTTTATGCCCACCATTCAGTACACTTTCTGGACCTGTGTAAGGACTCTCAGAGGCCTGCTGCTGTGGCCTGCTGTGTACACCATAAGACTGTTTGCTGCACTTGGTATGACTGCTTTTCTGCCTGGAAACTGCCTCAAACCCTTTGAGGGTGCCCCCCTGCTGCTTGAGACCTGTTTCATCACCTGCACCCAGGACCAGCAGAGGGACTCCAAAGGCTAGATGGCTGGTGTTCTGATTGGAGCCTCAGGGATAGAAAAGGATCCAACCGTCTTGAACCCGCACTCAGACCCAGCCTGACTGAGTGCTATCACCATAAGCAGTGCCTCTCTAATCCTGGACCCAGCAGCAAATCCGGTTCAGTGGATCTTTCCCAGAGGACAATAGAAATCTTATCGGCTACAGCCTCCAGCTACATCCTGCTAGTGATTTTTGACTTTCAAAAAAGTGACTAAGTTCAAATATAGAAATCTTCACTGCAACTTCATCCAGCAGCTGACTTTTACCTTCTCAGAATATATTCTTCAAAATTTCCTCAAAGTCTGAAGGTAGTCACCAACCAAGGCACAATCCACTTCTCGTATTGAACTCTCTCTCCATTGTGTTCGGCCATATTTTACGACTCTGACCCGGTCTCATGGTACTAGATGTCTGGGATTGATGCTTTGATCTTTTAGGCTCTAATTTTGACCTTGAAATTTAAAAACTCTTAACTCCAGTTATACTTGTTGGATTGTTGTTGTTTGGTGTCAAATAAGTAATTACAATGTTGCCTATTTTTCTTCTAAGTTTTGGGGGATTTTTTGTGTTTCACTTTATTGCTGTTTGTGGACTGCATAAATACCCTACACAGTGTCTCTCAGTTATGCCTGCCAAGCTACTAGAAGATTCAGCACAGGTTAATTTAGTGACTTTTGTGGTTCACTCTGAAATGGATTGTGGCTGTTGCTTGAAAAGGGGGCAACCCTATTAAAACAGCAACCCCATTTTAGGCACCCTCTTAAAGGTAAAATCATATGAGACTATCAGAACTGGATAGAGTTCAGGTGTTTAAATGACATCCTGCTTATTCAGTTGCAATGACACAACATTGAATGTTCCTAACGAAGACTGTGCTCTCCAACAAACCTCCCAACCAATATGGGTATTTTATAATAACATGGGCATTCTAACCAACCCTAACATTTCTAATTCCAATTGCCACACATTGTGACCCTTATATCTCTGATTTATTTGGCATATGTAGGGTGGAAGTGACATTCAAAAAGTCAAAGCAGCCAAAGCAACATGTGATTGTCTTCCTGTGTTAGTTCCTTCAAACGTGAGTGGGGCTCGAGAGGTTTATTTCATCTGAGGAAAATAAAATCTCTTCTCATTTAATTTGTATTTGTTTATTTTATGTATAGAATGGTGCTACTATCTTTACACTTGTGTTCTTGAATGCATATTGTTATCCATGTACATGTATTTGCATTTATGATTCTATTTTTGAAAAATCTGGGATTGTTTTATGAACCACTATGACATGTTCTTGTCTTGTTGGTATTCTATTAAATACAGAACCAAAATAAAAACAAAATAAATATTGAACATTTTCAACAATCAATCGATAATGCTGCAACCTAAAGAAAAAGTTTAGAAAGAAGAGAATAGCATCCATTTTTCTTAGCTGAAGGGACTGTATACATTAAAATGAGCAAAAGAGATGTAAGGAAAAGTCACATCGAACTACTGTTTTTCATTTCACAAAACAGCTATCTTGTGATTGGCTTCTGAAGTAGCTGTAGCTGGGACCTTCTGATCGGATTCCTGATGTACGGGTATAATTGACACTTCTCCAAGTTAGCTGTAATTGTGAGCACATGTTCTTTATGGTTGCACAAAATTTGAATGGTAAGGTAAATGAGTGACGGGAATATGTTTTCGCTTGGGGCAGAAAACATTACATGCTGAAAAGCCAATGTCTTTATTGATTAGCCCAGAAATATGTTTTGAAAAGTGTAGTAGGGATAACAAATTCATGCTTGGCTAACATCTGTGGGAAAATGCCACAAAAATGAAATTTGCATGTAGGAAATTCACATTTTCTGCGTGGTCACCATCATTTTTTTGCCGTTTGGTGCCTTAATGCTGCGTTTTACACTGTACACAGGGACACAGCTGCCCTGTGTATGTTCTCTGACACCTGAAAAATGGAAAAACTGGTTGATCCCTGATTGGCGTATATACATTTTCCAAATAGCCATGGTAAATGGTGCTGAAATATACCCATGACATGATAAGTTAGTTGTCCCCTGTGGACTGCAGCATGTATTGTGCCTTCTACTAATGTGACTAAAGTAAACATGGCTTTAGACCTATCATTTCAGGCTGACTGTTCCGGTCTAAAACCTGCAGTGCAACCAGTTAAAAACATTTTTGACATATTTAAAACTCTGTTTCAAATGTTAGTAAATCTCCCCTCTGTAGGCCGTGTAGCATGATACTTTAAAAAATAATATTTCCATGTCCCTACTGTAATAAGGCCCAAAAAACTGTCTTCACTGTGGCAAGCCTAGCTGCCTCATGTAAGAAACCAGAGTGCAAGTTACAATACTAACTCGGGAAAGAGACCAGCTAGAAGATTAATTTTTAATAACTATTAAAATCAAACTCCATTGTTATGTTGGTTTTTTAATATATCTTAAGGAAATTAACCTGTAAAAATTGCCTTTTTCCTCCTTGAAGTTCCAATTGTCTCATTTGTATTAACTCAATAGCAACCACCAGAAAGAACTTACCCCAGGAATATGTGTGAAAAAGGGTGCAATAGCTCTCAGGGCCACAATATAGCCTGAAGTAGATGGGTAGAGATGACTCCTTGGAACTCCACAGAATATTCAAAGTTGAGGCATTGAGCTTTGTGTGACAGTAGACAGTTAATCCTGCTTGATAGGTCTGTGGAGCCATACTTGGGGCCCACTTGAAAGTGAGAGAATAGGATGCCAAACAATTCTTTTGTCTCCCCTGTCTGGGTGCTGAAGGGCCCCGCTTTTGTCTCACTAGACTTTTGTCTCTGGGTTTGTTGTGAGTGCAGAGTCTGCTTCAATCTGGATTTCAGTATTAGATGTTGGATGAAACTAGGATTATAATATTGCAAACCCACCCGCCCACCCATCCAGCCCTCAGAACCAATGTTTATGTGGCTGAAGACTTTTTTACTTGGCAACTAGTATGTGCCATTTTGGGCCTTTTTGTAATAACACTAATAGGAACTACCGTAAAAAGGTAGGGTTAGCCATGGGAAGATTTATCCCATTGGTTAGGGAGTGCACAGCTGTCTGCCTCACCCATAGTCTGGTGCCAGGCTTAAATGTGGCACCTCCAGGCACTCCCTTCAGAACACTTTCTGGGCCTACGGAAGATCAGCCATTGATTGGACCTGTTGTCTCTGATCTGAGAGTAGCCCTGCTCCTTCTTGTACCCAAAACAAAGACTTGGACTCCAGTGGTCAGTTGGCTGACCTCCTGTGTAACTACAGGGAGGCTACAGGCTACAAAATGCCTTTTCTTTAAGTACTCAGCTGACCAGTAGCAGAAGGACCAGGACTGTTTCCTGCTCTTGGCCTCTGCCTGACATCCTATTGTATTGGTGGGCTTCCCTTGAGGCACTGAGGTGCTTTAGGAAGGTACTTCTGTGGTTGTATGGGAACCATTAAAAAATACAAAAAACGTATGAAAACCTTTTCTTCAGACCAGTGGGACTTTGAAGCCTTTTCACACCTTCTGACTTCCAGACTTTCACTGGAACAAAATCACTTGGTGTATTTCACCCGAACTCTATCACAGTCAGCTTGAAATTGCACCTTGGTCACACACCATTGCTGCATTTCATATCTTGGGATATTTATTTCTAGTATTTATAGAGTGCACTGTCACCTAACAGGTATCAAATCAGTTGGGAGTTACATTGAGTCTTTGCTGGCTGAGCAACAAAGAACTTCTGTTTTGTCCCTGTTGAATTTTAAGCAGTTGTTGATGTCTTTCAGACAGTTGAGAAAAGAGTCTAATGCATCTGGTTTGCTGTTTCTAAAGACAATGTCAATTGTGTACCATCAGTATAGTTGATGAGCCTGACATTGTGACATTTATTGAGTATTATTAGAGGACACATATAGTTACTAAATTGATTTAGACTAAGCATCAACCCTTTGGGGTTCATAATACTCTAATGTTTTAAAAAATGAGCAGTATGGAGGTAGGGATATTGCTTGACATCTATCTGTCAGATATTAACTTACCTAGTTCAGTGTCTTATCATCAACTCCACACTTACTAAACTTGATAGTATTCTCTTGTGATTAATCCTGTCAAAAGTGACTGACAGATCAAGTAGTATCAGAAAGGCTGATTGACTACTATTTTCGATCATCTGAAGTTCATCGGTTGCAAGGACTAGCACTGATTCAGTGCCATGTGCTGGTCTAAAACCAAACTGCTCCTCCTCTAGGAGGTTTTGATCTTTCAGATGTGCTGACAGTTTTTTGTGTACATATTATTCTAGATTCTTTAGATAATAAATATATTTGCCTGTAATTACTAAGCACCAAAGAGTCTGCTGTGCCCTTTTTTAATAGGGGAGTCACTATTTATTATTTCCAAGCCTGTGAAACAAGGCCTGATTCCAATAATTGATTACAAATCTGTGAAAGCGGGGAGAGTAGGACCTTAGTTGGATTCTTCTATATTCTTTGTGGTAGAGGATCTAACGGAGAGCTTGATGAACTAGACATTGTTTAAAAAGTATCCTGGGTCATGGTTCAAAATATTCTAGATTGCTGGGGCGACTAGCTGGAATATCAGCTGTACTGGGAACATTCAGCCCTGACTCATCAATCCTTAAAATATTGTTTCCAGTAAATTATAGGCATTGTTAAGAACAGTGGTCTATTGTTGGGTGAATACGTTTTATGCCTCCTAGAATATTTGTAATCTTGTCCTCACTGCTAGATCATTACAGAGTGCTTGAGAGGGTTTAATCAATTGCCTAATACACTCAGGATTCATTTGTTGATGCATAATGTCAAATATCATTTTTGAACTATTTGCAGCTTCCAAAATTCTTGTTGCATGGTGATTACCTTTTGCCTTGCATGCCTCTTTCTATATACATTTGGGGCATTCTTTAGTAATTGTTTATCCTCTTCTAAGTGGGATCTGCACCATTTCCTTTCTAACTTTTGCATGCTTGTTTTGTTACATTTAGCAGTTCGGTGTAACAGGGTGCAGAAGGACTTTCAATCAATCAATCATGTATTTGTAAAGAGCAGCTAATCACCCATAGGGTCTCAAGGCGCTAGATGTACGCAAGCTGCTCAATCGAACAGCCAGGTCTTGAGGTCCTTCCTGAACTGCTTCAATGATGCGGCCTGCTTGAGCTTGAGGGGTAGTGTGTTCCATGTCCGGGCTGCTAAGTAGGAGAAGGATCTTCCTCCTGCTGTACTTTTTCAAATCTTAGGGATGACTGAAAGGGCGAGCTGGGAGGAATGGAGATGTCTGTTGTGTATGTAGAAGGTGAGGCGATAGTTGAGGTATGCTGTGCCTTGAAGATGTAGTTGAGGAGTTTGTAAGTGATGCGCTTGTTGACTGGGTGCCAGTGTAGATCTCTGAGGTGGGAGGAGATTCGGCTGTGTCGAGGGATGTCCAGGATGAATCTGGCTGCTGCATTCTGGACTCTTTGTAGTCTTCATTGAAGTTTCTTGGTGATGCCAGCATAGAGTGCATTGCTGTAGTTACGTTTGCTGGTGATGAGGGAGTGGGTGACTGTCTTCCTAGTGTCGGGCAGAATCCATTT
This sequence comes from Pleurodeles waltl, assembly GCF_031143425.1. Lineage (NCBI taxonomy): Eukaryota > Metazoa > Chordata > Amphibia > Caudata > Salamandridae > Pleurodeles > Pleurodeles waltl. The sequence goes on from NC_090438.1 coordinate 420,755,370, forward strand.
AAAAATCTTTTGCTGAGGTTTGCCATTTTAATTGGCACTTCTTTATCTAATGTCTCTAAAATGTCAATGTGTAAGGCATCATAGTTCTCATCTACTGTCTTCAAGGTGCCATAACATGTTGCTAGGTCAAATACCACCCCTTGTATTAGCCTATTTAATTCATGCCAGGCTGTAACTCATCTCTACCTGGTGAATTTTCAGTTCTGGGTTTTAAGTTATTTTCCCTTTATGTGAAAAGCCACTAGTATGTGGTTGGTCATCACATGGGTGTAGTGACCTCAATTGAAATTAGATCTTCTGATGAGAAAATACGATCAAGAGTATGTCCGTTCTGGTGAGTTGGGCCTTGAGCCAGTACTACACAGGTTCTTTGCAGTAATTTAAAAGAATGTGATAATTCTCCATCCATCCACATATTAAAGTTTCCCAGAATGAAAAACATTTGAGTGTGTAAGGGCCATGTTTGAACCAAGATCTATAGAAGATTGTAGATAGGGGCTCACTGGGCCTGGCAACTGGTAGGAAGAATTTCAGAGAAGGTACGACCTTTCCCTGTTTTTAGCCTGAAGCACATTAGTTCTGGGCCCACCAATTCATTTAAGTATTAAATGGTAAAGTTCAACTTTTCTTTCAAGATTAATCCCGCTCCCCTCCCCTTTCCTGACCTCCCATGGTCTATGCAGGACTTTAAAGTCCAGAGGACATGCCCAACCAAAATCTATAGCTGAGTCCTGTGAGGCCCAAGTTTCTGTCACAAAAAGTTCATTTCAGTCATTTGTTTCTAACATCATATTGATCTCTAGAGGGTGTTTTATCAGAGACCTTGCCTTAATTAATGCACATATGAGTTTGCCAAGTCTTTCCTTTTATGGGGCAATAGTAGGGCCTTCCTTGTGCCTTGTGTCGCACAATCTATCCTTTATTGTATCAATACTTAAACCGTCTGGCTGGGTGTGGTGACCGGCAGCACTAGTGGCACTGCACATTAAGTAGCCCTCCTACTGAGAACATTAGACCACTAATAAAGATGGCAGCTGTCAGGTATTTCTGCTTATTATGGCATCAGACAGTCTTGCTTATCAGCCTTAATTCATAAGCAAGGAGCCACAAACAATTCCCTACACCCAGGTGACCTTAAACCCCTTTGCACAGAGTCTTTCCTTAAAATAAGGAAGTTTCTTACAGGCTGGAATAGAAAAGAGAGAGGATGTTGTAGGGGAATATTTTCCTTGGGAGTGCAATAGGGAAAGCAGAGGTAAGGGAGACCAGACAGCTGCCATGTTGTTTTCAGCATTGAAACTTATTCTAAGATAGTTGCATGCCAGAACACGAAGTCTAAACACAGGAACAGAAACATACTACTCCTGAGTGGAAAAAGTGCAATCACAAAGTGGTTTATCCCCTTAAGTTCCTTTTCTTTATCCACTCTGATAGGAAAACTAGATCAAATACGTAAATGTACACTGACTGCCTCACAACCTAACAGTTGGAGAGAGGTGTGTGTAACTTTGAGCTTAGTAGAATTGTCTCTTGCTGACTTCCAAGAACAGAGAGGTCTAGGTGTTGCCAGTGCACTATGCTTCCCCATTGGAGCTTCTGTCCTGGAGCATGGGAATGCAAAAGAGCCTGATGACTAGAAGAGCTTTATCAACTTATAAAATAGACCAATCTCCTTCCAGTTTCTGTTCATCTTATTTTCTCAATATTTGGAGTAATTTAGACATTCTAGGCCTATGGAGTTTTTGATGGCACCAAGGATTACCAGGAACCAGTGTTACATTGAGATTTTACTATAGCTTAATGACACTGGTAGACTTTTTCATAATTTTGAACCATTGGATTGAGGGAAAAGTATCATTGCTGAAGACTGGTGGGTTTTGGAGGTTCAAAAATTGAAGTGGAGGGTCAAAAATTTAAGTCACAGATGTTTTTGCAAGATTTTGAACCAGAAAATGTTTGTTTCTGAAAGACCAAGACCATGGTACCCGACCTACCCAGAAATGTTGCACATTCTCCGGCTAACTTCATCCTTTCTGAAGCTTTGACTGTGAAGTTCAAGACTACTGCAGGACTACAGAAAAGGGACGTGCATCCTTATGAAGTCTGAAAGAATGACTCCCTCTTATGGTTATCCAAATGTGATGGTAAACTCTTTGATTAGATTCCGTCTGACACCCTATTATGGTTATCCAAATGAGTTGGTAAATTCTTTGATTAGGATGAGAGCCCCAAATGCTCCTAGCCCATTCTCCTTCTGCAGTAATTTACAAAGAATGCGTACAGCTTCTTGAGGAGGATGCCACCACCATATCAGTGACTGCCCCATCACTGTATTACAATGTTACCGCTTGGCTGACTGGCAGGAATATTGCAATACGCATCAAAGCAGACAGTGCGCATTCTGACGGTGCTGGGTTTGAGCATGGGCAGTGCAGGGCCCCCTGTGGCCGCGGCACTGACTTTCCGCCAGCCTTCTCATGGCGGGAAGTGGGGTTGTAATCAGCCAGATGGCGCTGAGTTAAGCCCCGCCGTGGCTGATTACAAGCCCGACCACCGTCACCATGTCAGTATCTATGATCCTGGTGGGGATGGTGTTCTTCAATGGTGTCCGCCCACCAAAGTCTTAATTTGGCAGTCGGACTGCCACAGCTACAGCAGTCCGACCGCCACCATGAGTTGGGCGGTCTCATGACTGCCAAACTCGTATTGAGGCCCCTAGTTTGTGTTCCACCACATCCCATTAAATTGCATTGATTCTTGACTTACCATTATTTCCCATATGACAGTTTTTAATTTTTATGAACTCCTAAGGATCACATATGATTGCTTTTAATGGGTGTAATTTTACTCATTAAGTATTCTTCTTTTTAATCATCATGGGTTTTGAAATTTTAATGCCATAATTCTTGTTCTGATGTCATATGTTATACATGTAACTTTCTCTGATAAAAAGTTTGAAACATGTTGCCAAGGTACCTAGAGCCAGGATTGTCTCACAGAATTCAATTCATCTACAAAAAGGAATTACATTATTTTGCATTTTTTGGGACACAGCCAGAGGTCACATAGAGCTCATTGACCCTGTTTCTCAAAGCTTAACAATCCAGTTCTTTGCAAATAAAGTCTATCAAGAAATAAACAGTGTATTTTCACAGGGAAATTATTGAAAGGTTTGGGGTAAAAAAAAGAAAAAAAGGATCAATGCCTAAAAGGGGACTGGACAGGGTTTCTCTTTTAATACGTCTAAAGAATTGGAATGAATAGCGTATTTAAACAGCTGAGATGACGTCTGGCTATAAGATGTTCTGCTTAAATGTAGGTAAATAAGAGCAATGTTATCATGATCAATATGTGAAACAGAAAGATGGACTCTACATAGTTCTGATTATACTTGACAAGAGTTCCAACCAAAGCACACCATTTACTAGAGGCCTTTTCCACTAGTAAGTCAGATATTCATAAATGGGCTGGCACAGAGGAATGTTCAAAGGATAGTTTAGATCAGAGCTGCTGACTTTGGAGATGGGTAACCAAGTCTGAGTCTCAGTGTCAGCTAAAAATCCTGTGATTTTGGGCAAATCAATTACACTCCCAGTGCCTACAAAAAAATAATGTGTTCTTGTGTACTGTAACTTGTGCCCATGTACAGCACTCCAATACCTTTGTGTAGAAGTTGCACTACATAAAGCTGCAAAAAAGTGAGCATTCGAAAAAACTCTGCATACCTTTCAGCATGGCAGCTACCTCATCTTATTCTCTCTGCTCACACGTGTGTTGGATACTTAAAGATTAATTAAAACAATACCACAGAGCTCTAAGGAGAGCCAAGAAGGACTGTTGAATTAAAAGAATTAAAGAAAACAGTAGCACTTCTAGGAAATCTTTATAATTGTGAAGGTAAATGGGGCGCTGACATCCGTTTTTACGCAAGCGATACACAGTTGAATATCTCTCTGTGAGATAATTTGGATGAAACAGAGTGTAATCTATGTGATTGCCTCACCGAGGTGGCAGGATGGATCACTAATCAGTGCTTAAAGTAAAACACATATAAAACTGAGATCCTGCTATTCGGTGGGGCTCATTCCATCTGCGACATCTTTTGGTGGCCAGACTCTTTGGGGTATATGCCTACCCCAAAGAAATTGGCCAGGAATTTAGGGATCATGATGGACAATGCTTTTTCCATGCAAGAACAGGTCAAAGTCACTTGTAGCAAGAGCTTTGGCATTCTTAAGCTGCTCAGAAGGCTGTTTAAATGGATACCAATTGACTGGTACAAAACTATAGTCCAGGCTTTGATTACCAGTCATTTGGACTATGGCAAAGGCTTTTGTGGGCATGGTGGATTAGCTTTTTACCAAACTACATATAATTCAGAATGCCACTGCTAAGCTAATTAGCAATGTGGACAGATGTTGCTCTCTTCAGCCTGTTTGACATCTCTTCATTGGCTTCCTATGAGGAATAGAGCCAGCTTTAAACTTTTATGCTATGCTCACAAGGCCTTGTAAACACTGGACTTGAAATCTCACAAACCAGAGTCGATTTTACAAACCTTCACGTGACTTAAGATCCAGTAACCTAGTCCTAGCTAAGACCATACTTATTAGGAAAACCAGAACTGGTGGAGATACATTTTAGTACTTGTCGACTGCCCACTGGAATATTTTACTCTGGACTGACTACCTTACTGAGAACCATCTTCTAATTAGAAGGAAATAAAAACCTGTCTGTTTTCTGGAAAAAGGCCCTTAGGTTCAGGTTCTGACTTTTCTTGTGGCTCTTCTAGGTGAACCTTTAGGGAGGTTTACAGTTCCATGATGTCTTCTAGAGGATGAGTGTTGTGCTTTAGAAGTACCTAAAATAAATAAATAATATCCCCATGATTCTTCCCTGATAATCAATTTTCTAATTTACAAATTACTATAATTTTCAAGGTTTTTATTTTTTATAAATACCTCTGCAGCTTTTAACCTCACCAATTTCACAATGAAATCCTTTTCAATGCATGGTGTAAATTGTGATTTGATGTAGAACATATTGACTCAAACCATTGATAGGACCCATAGCCCTTGCCTAAAGGGTAAAAATAGTGGATGTAGAATGCAATTCTCTACCAGAGGAGGAAGAAGCTGGAGCCTGCCTTTTTCCGATAATGAGTCACAAAATTGGAACAGAGATATTTGGCCCAGACTTGCACAGTGGGAAGGGTTTTGCTGTAGAATAGCAGAGGTCCACGGGTGGGGCTTCACAGCACTGGGTACTGAAGTTTATGAAGTGGCATGGAGTAAGGGGCACATTTACAAGCCCCCTACCACCACCTTGTGCTGCCCTAGCATCATGTTTTGTATGCGAAGGCAGGATAGGGAGGCCATTCCTGCACACCATATTTACAAACTGGTGCAATGCATGCATCATGCCACTTTGTAACCCCTTGCACCACATTATGCCTGCGACAGGCGTTATGTATGAAAGGGGGGGCGTTCCCCCGCAGGGAGATCTGAAGAAATGGGGCCATTTTCCCCATAATTTCTAACTCCTGCCCAAGGCAGACGTTAAAGTGACCCTCCTGTATTGGCATATGGGTCTCCCTTTCCTTCGCTGCACTAGCGGTAATATTTTTAGCGCTACTGCAGCAAAGCGCCACAACAGAGCAAAAAATTTTGAAGCTGTTTTGGTAACAACCGCAATGGTGCTCCTTATTGTAAATACGGTGCAACCATGGTGTCATTAGGGTGTTGCAGGGAGACTCAAGAAAAGTGGCACATCCGGACTGATTCACCACTTTCTTGTAAATATGCCCCTAAATGTGCAGAAACTAGATAGCACAGTGCCTCAAGAAAACAATGAATACTAAACAGCAAAAAAGGGTGGCTGCAGAAATAGCAGAGGTGCCTGTGAAGGGCTTCATAATGCCAGGGTGTGTGTTGGTAAATCTCACGCATTACAACCAGTAAAGTTCTATTTGTGATGTTCAAGAATAGAAGACCAAATACAGATGTGTGTCCAGAAAGGGTGAATGAAGAAAGAGAACTGGACGTATGGACCATCAGTAAATTCAGCCTAATTTCTGTCGCTGTAGGAGGCTGGCCTGGCTTATAGTGAGTACCTGATGGTACTTACACTTTGTGCCAGGTCCAGTTATCCCTTATTAGTAGATTAGTAGTGTTCTAGCAGCTTAGGCTGATAGAGGTAGCTAAAGCAGAGCAGCTTAGGCTGAACTAGAAGACATGCAAAGCTCCTGCTATACCACTTATTTCATATAGCACTACATCATAAAAATCACAATACTCAGAGTTACTAAAAATAAAGGTACTTTATTTTAGTGACAATGTGTCAGAAATATCTCAGAGGATATACTCCCTTAGGATGTTAGTAAAATACACAAAATTTACACACAAACCAAAACCAGGTAAGTAAACAGTTAGAAAAGTAGTGCAAACACTGTAGAATACAATAGGATGCAATAGGCCTAGGGGGCAACACAAACCATATACTCTAAAAGTGGAATGCGAACCATAAATGGACCCCAGGCCTAGTGTAGTGTGTAGAGGGTTGCTTAGAGTGTAAGAAAACACTAAAGATGTCCAAGATACCCCACCCCAAGACCCTGAAAAGTAGGAGTAACATTACCCTACTTCCCCAGAAACACACTAAAGTTTTGATAGGAGATTCTGCAAAGACAACAACTGACTGCAAAGCACTGAAGACGGATTCCTGGACCTGAGGACCTGTAAAGGAAGGGGACCAAGTCCAAGAGTCACGAAAGTGCCCAGGGGGGACAGGAGCCCACTGAACTCCCCGGATGAAGGTGCAAATTGGCTGCCTCCAGGTGGAAGAAGCTGAAGATTCTGCAACAACGGAATATGCCAGGAACTTCTCCTTTGCACAGAAGATGTCCCACGGCGTGCTGAAGGATGCAAAGTTGTTTCCACGCAGAAAGACCGCAAACAAGCCTTGCTAGCTGCAAAGGTTGCGGTTGAAGAAAATAGGTGCTGCCCGGGCCCAGAAGGACCAGGAGGTCACCCCTTGGAGGAGGAGACAGAGAAGGCACTCAGCAGTACAGAGAGCCCACGCAGAAGCAGGCAGCACCTGCAGAAGCACTTGAACAGGCGTTCAAGAAATCTGAACACGGCAGTCGTCTCAACACTACAAAAGAGGGTCCCACGAAGTCGATGGTCAACTCAGCGAGTTGAGCAAAGCAGGACGGAGTGCTGGGGCCTGGGCTATGCTGTGCATGAACAATTCCTTGAAGAGTCAACAGAAGCCCAGCAGCTGCAGATCACGCAGTACACAGGATTACTGCCTGGCGTGGGGAGGTAAGGACTTACCTCCACCAAATTTGGACAGAAGGACCACTGAACCATTGGGTCACTTGGATCCAGCTCCTGTGCCCATTGTAAATTACGTTTTCTGATTATCTCCTGACTCCCTCTTCAGATTGGCTTCATTCTTTTTGTTATTTTAGACACTAAAATGGTTTCTAACAAAATTGCCTTTGAAATATTATTGGAATATCATTTCCTGCCATGTTGTGTTTTATAGTGCCGGTCATACGCGCACATTCTCTGATAGAATCCTTTCTGCTTCTGCCATGCTACCATAGGTAAAACCAGGTTTACTCTCAATAATCAGCTTTAAACTACTTGGTGCAGGACCAACTCTAGTGAGAAGTCAATCAAGGCTCATATCGTAACATTGATGTCACTCTCGCTGATTTCCAAACCAAGTTCCTACAAAGACCATTTACCATAATCGCACATGCAAAGACAGGTTATATTGCTAACTGTACCCAAATGTACAGAAATTGTTAATGCTAAATTTGGCAAAAATATATTTTCCTTTTTAATTTCGCACAATGTAAATAGTTTTAAACATGAAAGCATAATTTCCCAATAAATGCTAAGAAAAGGGACTGATACAGGCATTATGTATAAGCGTGGGAAAGGCATTGTCAAACCATGGGCCTCATTACAACCCTGGCCATCATGAGACTGCCACAGCCACAGTGGAGGTCGGACCACCGCCAAAGCAGAGGTCTGGCCTCCATATTACGACAGTGGCGGAGCTGCCACAGTCAGACCGCTGACACCGCCACATTGCTGCCAGCCGACGGGCTGGCGGTGCCAGCAATCTCAATCCAACAGGTCAGCCCTGCTTGCAGCGCTAATCTGGGGATTACGAGTCCCCTTTCTGCCAGCCTTTGCATGGCGGTAGCCCCGCCATGCAAAAGCTTCTGGAAAAGGGGTTTTGGGGGGGGCCTGCAGGGGCCCTTGAACTGCCCATGCACTTGGCTTGGGCAGTGCAGGGGACCCCATGGACAGCCACATCGCACTTTTTTACTGCGGGCAGTGAAGAGTGCAACAGGTGCTGTTGCAGCCGACGCATTGCCACATTGTCACCGACTCAATTACGAGCTGGCGTCAATGTGAAGGCCCTGTTCCCCGCCGGCCCAGCAGGCAACTCTTAATAAGGCCAGTGGGCGGAAGACCGACGTAGCAGTCGTCCATGCAAATGAGTTTGGTGGGTGGCCTTTGGCACCCACCAAACTTATAATGAGGGCCTATGTGTGTTCATACCATTTGGAATGCAAAGATACCCTACTTTGCCCTGGAAATACTCTTCCAAAGGAGTCACAACTGCAGAAATATCTGCATATGTAAAGAAGATCCAGAATCAGATACTTGATTAATATTGTAATAAGTGGAATATATAAACTAGGATAGTTACTAGGCAGTACAAAGAAAAACACACTAGGAAAAGGATATTATAAGAAAAACATAATACATACCACTAAGCAGTGTCATAATAGTCAGCGGTGGCTCCTCTGCTAGGGCAGAGGATCGTCGCCCCCACCAGCAGCGGCAGCTGCAAATCCTTTACAAGAAAACAACAAGAAACTGTGGCCCATATTTAAACTTTTTTAGGGCCGCATTTGTGTCACTTTTTGATGCAAAAGTGGTGCAAACTTGCAAAATACAATTGTATTTTGTAAGTTTGCACCATTTTCGCGTTAGAAAGTGGCGCAAATGCGGCGCTAAAAAAGTATAAATATGGGCCTGTGTTTATTATCGTTTTCTTGTAAAGAGGCAGGGCCACAGGCTCAGTGCGCATGCATGTTTGGCTGGCTGTCTCTGGCCGGTCAAAGACAAATGCGCATAGGACTCTTTCCAACCCGGCACTATGTTGCGGGGCTGGAGAGAGCATGCACAGGCTCCCAGTCTACCTAGGAGTGCCCTGGCTGGGCGCTCCCAGCCAATCCTGACGCTGCTCTGATCAGGATTGGCCGCAGGGCAGGCTGGAAGCCTGTACCTGCAGCAGAGGAGCAGCGCAGTGGTGTCGGCAGTGGAGGCAGCAGTGACGATTCAGGTGTTTTAAAATTTTTATTTAAGGTTTATTCCCCCTTCAGCGTGCCGTGATCCACAACTGATAATAGTAGAGTTTTCAGGGGCTGTATTCTGAAGGTGTGTGCAGGAGCAGGGCACCTGTTTGCGTGATTCCTCTGTCTAAAGTGCATACTTTTAACTTATAATTTCTCCTCATTAACTCATGCATTGCAAACAGTACAGCTAGGCGTACTTACAAATAAATACTGAGTTAAATGAGACAGTGAAAACTCATAATATCATGCGTTCAGTTCTGCGCACAGGTTCATAATACATCCCCAAGATTTTACGCCTATTTGAAGGTTGTTAAATTTAGAATGTCTTCCTGTTGATAACGCAGACTGGAAAACAGGTACCTTTTTTCAATAAAATTGCGCTGCACATAATCAGACATTTTGCTATTTATTTTGTGGTGAGTTTGTCTGAGGAGCGCTTATTGTATTTAATACTAATTTCTTGTGCAGCATTCCTGTAGCAAAAATGGAAACCTCGCACCTGAATGATTTCCTCCATATAATAAAATCATTCTAAATCTTGAAATTTGTTATCAATTTCACAAAAGTGCTCAATTACACTTACTGCAGAAACAAAATTAAAATGTACCTTTACCATTATTGAAGAACCTGTTGGTTTAGAAGTACTCACATTTAAAAAATGGCAACATTATAGCAGATCATTTCTCTACGATCTTGAATACTGTTACAGGATCTCGGTGTTTAACTTCACCCTTCAGTGCGTCTTCAAATGAGTTTCTTTTATTTTTTAACAAAAGTTTGAAATTCAAAGTCTGTCAAGTAATCAATTGAAGGTTCAATAGATGGGAAATGATTAATTAAACCTCATTGTCTCACCTTCAAGTAGAAGTCAATTAAGAAAAGGAAGCTGACTAAATAGGAAGCAGCAATGATTGGTAATAACATAACTCTTACAGTGGCTTTTTTATGCCTGGAAATTGTCTTACTTCATGCTAATTATTTTAACGATCTTTGGACATTCGAAAAGTTACAACTACATACCGTCAACCAATATGCATTCTGCTCCTCAAATTAAATACTATCTACTCTGCCACCATGCTGCAGAATGTGATCATTATTTGACTACCCAGCTAATTCTGAGTTACTTTTCGTATAAAAGAGGTAAACTGTTTGGACTGATGTCACATATGGATATTGATGTATAGTCCCCGAGATTTTATCAAAGTATGCACTACACTAGAGAGGGTAATTGTGTAGTTATAATATCAACCAATGCTTTAGTTCCACAAGCTGACTCACTGTCGTTATGCAAATATAACTAGAATGGAAAGGGATGCTGTTTCCTCTCATGGTGCATTACATCTCTCTGACTAAGACGTTTTCCCGCGTCAAATGAAACATCTACTTCAATGCCTGCCTATCTTGCCTGAGGTACACAATCCGACGTGGTGGGTATTGTAGTTTAGCGATGTATTCACTCACTTTGCATCTAGAGAAGTGAGCTTCATTGCAACCCTGGGCACTTCAATATGAAATCATGAGATTCTGGTTACATTAATTTCCCTAGGCCTCAATTTGGGAGGTGTGGAATGCAGTGACATGTTTTCATTCACCAATATCCACCATATATTGAATACTTTATCCTGAATAAAACATTTGTAAAATGTATGGCATTGAAATCTCCTGCGATAATGAAATTGCCCTCCATACAGCAATGTGCTGTTTTAAAGATTATATTCACTTCACATAGAGAAAACATAACTAGATTAAAGAATGTGGTCATGACACTTGCAGTCCAAGAAGTCGTTGAGCGGATGGACCTGTTTCTGTAGTACAGACCAAGGAGGTATAAAAAGAATACTAGCTGTTAGTTTCTTGCTTATGGATTGGGACAAAAAGTCAGTAGTCACGAACTACAGTTATCTTAGGGTGTGAGTTATAGTTCCTTGAAATAACTCGAGCAGCTGAATTTCTCTGTTTTGTGTATGTCAATTCAGAACCTAACTATAAAATCCCTGTAATCTCTGGTTTTTTCTTTGAATTTTTCAGGTTTTTAAAATGCTAATTCCTAACAATAATGTCACTGTAAGCTATGGTTTTCTCAGTGAAATTGTATGTTTTTTTTTTCCAGCCCCACTCCTTGGGGCAGGAGGTTAGCCACAGGGCATGACCTATATCCAGGCCTTGCTCCTCACCCCTCACAAGCTGCCAACTCCGCATAAATCCAGCTTCACATCGCACATGGCCGTTGGTCATGTACAGTGGGGGTTGGCCAGGCCCTGCACCCAACCCCCAACATCCTGCCACCCCCCAATTCATCCAGCCCCATGCCGCACTTGTCCTTTGCCCGTGGGCACCATGGTGTTGGCAGCAGAGCCAGGCCCTGTGCCCAACCACTAATGTGCTGCCACCCCCTATATGCATACAGTCCCACGTCACCCACACCCTATGGTTGTGCATGGTGGGTGTTGTCTACAGGGCCTGGCCGGTAGGCAGCCCTTTGTCATACCCTCCATCATAGGCATCTTATCCCGTACAATGCACTGCTTTCAGCTGTGCATGGTGGGCGTAGGCCTAACCCCTGTAGCTATCTACCCCAGAAGATATTGAGCTCTGAAACAGCAACAATGCATTCACCTCCATCAAAGATTTCAGATGATTTCTCGAGGTAGAACTGCAGAGAAAAAATGATTGCTTTGTCTTGTGAAAGAGCAAGAAGGTAGGATGATATGCACTTTATGGAAACAGAGCTTCACATGGGGCACTCGCTCTGTTCTTATTTGTAAGTGCTTCCTGTTCTAATTTAATTTCTCTAGAATGAGCATCAGTGCCAGAATGCACCCTGACTGCTTAATAATCCAAGAACAGGCCATTGTTTTGGGCAAAGTGTCTACCCTACTGGCTAATTAATAAGTGCTACCTCTTTGGGTGAATGTAAAGTTCATATTACACAATACAGCTGCATGAACAACCCCAAGGTTATGTCTCCAGTGACCTTGTGTGTCTGTAATTTTGGCAAGGTGATTGTTCCTTGATCATTTTTATGCAGAAGTCTGCAAATAACATGAGGTATATAGTTAGGTTCAGATTTGACACACACAAAAACATAGAAATTCAGCTTTTATAGTTAGAAGTATTTCATGTAACTATAAGTTGTGCCCTAAGGTAACTACAGCTTGTTCCCTCACAACGCACAGTTTTCTAATCAACAATTTTACTGCAAATCCTACAAAGTTATTGTCAATGATGTCATAGAAAATACCATGAGATGATGTAATATTTGGGATAGGTTGAGATATATAGTTACCTTAGGGCAAGAGTTATAGTTACTTGCAATAACTCTCACTATAGCAGCTGAATTTCTATGGTGTTGTGCTTGTGAAATCTGAATCTAACTATAAGGTCCCTTTAATCTTTGATTTTGTAGTGAATTTCTAATGTTTTTTTATTCTATTTCCTAAGTATACCATCCCTGTACCCTTTGTTTTAGTCAGTGAATTTCTAGTTTTTTTAGTAAGATGCCCATAACAATGCACAGTCTGGGGCATTGGGCGCAGGGCCTGGCCTGACATTGTGCTGCCCCTACACAAGCTTGCTGCTCCTGCCCTCTCTTCCTTTCCATCCATTGTCCATGCCCATGCTTCTGCTTCCTCATTACATCCCAGTGTGGCTGTTGTTCTGCCACTGCCCTTCCCGACTGCCCTGAACAGTTAGCTTAATGCACCATCTACCTCCTCCCTACCCTATATTGTACAAGTCCATGTAACAGCCCCTCCCTCCTGCCCTGCATTGTCCAACATGTTGTCACTGCCCTCATTTGGCTTGATATCACTCTCCACTCCTTCTCAAATATGTTGCCCAATTCAATGCCCCATCATTGTTCTCCTGCTTAGCCTCTTTTCTTAGCTATCTGCCTCTACTCTCCTTCCCACTGCCCTCTGATGTCTGTGTGCATGCCCCTGCTCCCTCCTTTTTGCCCACCATGTTCCATGGACCTGTCACTGCAACTCCTTTCTAATCTGAATGTTCTGGTGAGGTGCCCCTGCCCCCCATCTGACTACTGTGGTCAGATGGGCGCCACCTGTCCCTCTCACCTACACCCTTCCTGTCCAAGCTCCATGCCCCATCCCCTCCCTCCTGTCCGCCATTGTCCATTTTGCTGCCACTCCCTGCTACCCTCTATGCTCAGTTGTGCTGTAACTACTTCTCCTCCCTGCCCTGCATGGTCTGTTGTAATGTCCCTTCCCCTGGTCTCTCTTGTCTGTGTCTAGCCCCTCCCTCTCACCCACCATGGCCATTGTTCTTCCATTAACCCTCCTGTGTGTCATGCATGGTCTTCTGTGCTGCCACAGCCCCTCCCACCGGCCCTCCTTGCTTCCAGAGCCCATCTTGCCTGCCCTCCATGGTCAGCTTGCTACTTCTGCAGTACCCCCTTAACCCCTGCCATCTGTTTTCCATGTGCAGTCCTCCTATCCAGTCCCTCCTGCCTTGTCTGGTCTGTTGTTGTGCCCCTTCCACCTCCATCCTCCCCTTCATTGTCTGTTATGCTGCAACTGTCCCCCTAGTCTCTCCAGTATGGCTAGCTTGTTGCCCTTGCCTCTTTGTTGTCTGTGCGCATGCCCCTGTACCAGAGCTTAATTTGTAAATCAAAAGGTGCCAGTGCCCAAAGCCCTCCTCCTAAACACGCGGCTGCTGCAATTAAATGTGCGAACACGGAATAATTAGGCAGCCTAATCCTGAAGCCATCTGGGGCCCCTTTAATTTATGTACAGCCACTCCCTGCCCCTTCAGCTCACTCTTGCAGCTTTCTGCTTTCTCCCTTTGTGACGTTCTTTTGTGTTTCTCTTCCTCCGTCTTTCCCATATCTGTCTTTTGCTTGCAGCAAATTTTTGAGGCAGAAAAATAAGCGCTGGCCCTGAAAAATAAGTGCCGGTGCTCAGCACCGGAAACAACAAGCACAAATTAAACACTGCCCTGTACCCTTCCTATTGCTTTCCATGGTCCCTGTGCTGCACTGCTGTTCTGCTTGTCCTTTGTGGTGTATTGTGCTACTGCAATCCCTGATGCTTTCCCTGTTAGGTCAGTTTGGTGTCCCTGCCCATCTCCCTTCTTCCCTTTGTTATCCGAGTCCATGTCCCTACCGCATTCCTCCAGCCCTCCGTGATCCAGTGCACCATACTTGCCAACATCTTAAAACTTGTAAGAGGGAGAATTTGAAAAACAAAAAAAAACGGGGGCGTTGATTTTCCCCATTGACTTACATTAATAAAGAGGACATTTTAGCCAGGAGGCAGATAAAATAAAGCCCTTTTGGTTTAAAAACATTGGGAGTCTCCTGCCTAAATCTGTTGGCATGTATGGTTGTACTGCCACTGCCTCGTTCTTCAGCCGTTAATGCCCCATTATATTGCCACAGCCTCTCTTACCTGTACTGCACAGTTGGTTTATTGCCCCTATCCCTTGCCCTGAATTGGCTGTTTTGCTGCCACTGCCCCCTCCTCCCTGCCCTCAGTCCGTGCCCCTGACCTCTGCTTCCCACAGTATTCTAACGAACAACTAGATTGCTAAAATTCTATGGGCCTTATTTATACTTTTTGGCGTAAAACTGCACTAACGCAGTTTTGCACCAAAAAGTTTTGCACCGGCTTGCACCATTTTTTAGCCCCAGCTGGGCACCATATTTATGGAATGGTGCAAGCCGTTGCAAAGGGTAGGCTAGCGTGAAAAAAATGACGTATGGCAGGTTAGAGTCAAAATAAATGACTCTAATCAGATTGGCATCATTTTTTGACGCTAAGGGGCATCTTTATTCTCTGTTTGCACTGAATTAGCGTCATTTTTTTTAACTCTAATTCGGTGCAAAACTAACTCCATATTTATACTTTGGTGCTAAATGAAAGTTACCTTATGTAATGTAGCTGATGCTCATGTAAAACACTCCAATGTCTTCAGGTCAAGTCTGCACTGTATATAACTGCAAAGGACAAAAAGAAATATGTGTTTTGCACACATCTGTCATTGGGCTATACTTGGGCTACATTTGGGTGATATTTGTGCTACATATGGGCTCTTTTTCTCTGGTGGCAATCGTGGGACACTTATTTGTTGTGAAGCTCCCTAATTTCCATATTTATTGCAGATTCCTCAGAAGAAAATGCTTTCAGTTTTCCAGATTGATTCCATCAAAATGGCACTCAGATGTGCCATACTTTAACATAAATTCAGAATGTTAGCACTCCAGATGGCCATTAGAAGACTGTAGTAATGATGCTGGTCACAAAGGAGATAACTTGCAGTGTGCTGCTGTTGTTGAAAGTGCATGTTTGAGTCTACATGTTAGAATGTTTTAATGAAATAGAAAAGGTAGATATTTGAGAACTCAATTGAAATGTGTCCTAATTTTTCTTCAACAGCATCTATGACAAAATTAACCCCATCACTTTGTCCATTTCAAAAGAAAATGTTTTACGTTTTACCAGTTTGATTCAATTATAATGGCTTCAGGTGTGCCACACTTTTTTCATAAGTGAGACTGTCAGTGCTCTACTTGTTTTTTTTAGAACACTCTAGGAGGTTGCAGTAGAACACATGGGGAGCTGTTGGAAGTAGATATTCGACTGGGAATGTTCTTATATGGCTAAGAAAGATAGTGTGAATTTCTAAAAAATATGCTCTCTTTTTTGCTTGTGCAGCACCGTCCATTCCCTCTATGGGAAAATCTTGAGAAAACATTTTTTTCTCAAACATGATTCATTAAATCCTGGCAGAAGGCTTTCTTTCAGGGTAAATCATTTTAGGACACTCCACAATTTCTAAAATTAGTATGGTACCATCAACAACTGATTTATACTGTAACTAAAATCTGCTATCACCCTTTACACATTCTCCTTTTGTGACCCTCAAAACCTGCTAATCACTACAATGTTTTTCAATGTGGTGCTATCATGTATATTGGTCCCAAGATGACTGCCATTGCTTCTTCGTTGAAGTGCTTACAGCAATGCAGATGTCACCACGAGATCTCTACTTAGACCCCACTCAGATATACACATTTCTTTTTCCTTTAATATTTCAAAAACTTCTGTACTGGTTTACACCAAATCACAAAAAGGGCCCTTTCTGGACCCAAAGCTACCTTTCTGCTGAACTTGGTGTAATTCCTTCTTGCAGTTCAGGCTGTAATCGTGTCTAAAACTCCCTTCAGAAACTGCAGGGAGGGAAAAGCATTTTGCCCTGCTCCCCTTTTTCTCTGCCCCTGCCTGACTCATCAACCTGAAACTTTCAACACAGCAGCTGAACTGACTGTGGTATTAGTTTTACTCATTTTGTGAAGATTGGTCAACCAGTGACAAAGTTATTGGCAACGAAACCTCCACCTTTCCTATGGAAACAAAGTCCTAACTACAACTTTCTGCTGGCGACTGCCAGTAGGAGATGCGTGAGGCTATAAAGAGAAACCGCACTCCAAGATTGTGTTCTCCATAAAAATTGTTATTGTTGCTGGCAACGCATTCCGACCTTGCGTTTTTTATCTCAAAATATAAAAATATGTACATAATATATATACACAGATCACCAACTTGTCCATTTGTGCACACTTGTGTGATGCAGGACAGTCGATCAAGAAAAGAATGGTATATTCTTATTTTTTTAATTGAATTCATGAACGAAATGCAGATATACAGTCTCCAAAGTCAATACAAATACAAATTAAACATTGTCAATTAAGAAAGATTTGTTTAAATACAAGCAGTAGAGTGCAAATACTAAAAAAACAAGATAAGGACTCTGGGCCAGATGTCGACCTTATTGTTTGGGGCTCGCAGTTTGTGACTCATTTGCGAGCCGCAAATTGCGAGTTGCAAAACCCAATGCACAACAGTGTCAATGACACTGTTTGCGATTCTTAATGGGGTCGCAAATGACTTACCTCATTGATAAGCATGAAGTCCGTGGGACCACTTCCTGCTCTGAAAAAATATTTACCATCCATTCACAAAGGTGAGGGGGTCCCGTGGTAACCACCTCCCGTTTGTGAATGGATTACCACCAATTTGAAAATGGTGGTAACTGTGATTGTTTTTCAACCTCAGTTGAAGTCACAAAACAATCATACATCCCCCAGCAACTCGCAATTAGGAAGTGGTGCACTCGGACGCCCCTTCCTGACTACGAGTTGCAAATCCCTATTTTGCAAGCCAGTAATCGTGACCGACTCTTAAATAGGGATGGTATATCGTACCAGCCCATTTTGCAGTCGCAAACAGCAATTTTAACTGTTTGCGACCGCGTTAGGCCATCGTACACCTGGCCCCCTGTCACTAATCCTAAAAAACAATATCTTTTTGGAGCAGTCAGGTTTCAAGATCCAGTTAAACTCAGTTCACAACAATGAAAACAATACTGTAAGTACTGATGATTGATTTTCTGTGTCATTGGTAGTGTAAGGTATCTTTGAATCAAGGTCACATATGTGGGCTCCAGCATAAACCCTAGTTTAGCTTTGAGGGGACAGCTTCAGTCTTGTTTGAAACTACTCACCGTGATAATTTTTATCTTTTTTGTCTTATTTCTTCCCAGATGAGGGAGTCAAGAGATGAGAAACTGCTAAGGCTAATTGTTGTTAGACAGAAGAAATATAGGAAGGCCATCTTATCACACAATGTATCTAGGGCAGGTAAATCAAATACTATGCTCCTACATGAATATGGCTACAAAGCTGAAAAATGTGGGGTAAAGCAAAAGCAGTCAATACTAACGTAGCTGTAAGTGAGCATCATCAGACACAAATCTTTCTACTTTCTAAAATTCATCATAAAGGAATGATTGAAAAGTATGACACCTTTCTTCAGAGGTACTTGAAAGTCAAATTTCAAAAGAACCTCTTAGTGTAGAATGTGGCTGCAAATACATAACTATGAATATGAACCTCCTGACATGGTACGAGGAACATTCACTTTTGCAAGTTATCACTATTATTAAAAATTGGGTTAATGACCACAATATTAGGACAGGGTAAGGCACAGCAAATCCCAAATTAACCTGCTCTCACAGCCCTGGGAGCTTGGTGCAGAGCAGTGAGGCTTAAGTTAGAGGCAATGTGTAAAGTATTTGTGCAGCACTTCAAACAGTAAAATAGTGAAACAAATCACATAAAATGTAACCAATACCAGGTTAGAAAAATAGAGCTTCATTTAATAATTTAAACAAGATCAAAATGAAAAAAATCCAGCCAGTGGAATCCAGAATCATTCATTTTTACAGAATAAATTGCAATTTTGCATCTAAAAGTATAAAGTGCCAACTGCAGCTATCTAATCGCGCTGGACCGGGTTATATGCAAAAGTTCAAGCCAACCATGGTGAAGCACGGGTCACATACCATCCCAGATTTCCCCTGCTGAAGGATTACCTTCTTTTGTGGCAAGGGATTTGTTTGTGTTGAAGAAAGTCTCCTGGAGCAAGGAGAGTGTCACCAGAAGTGGTCAGCATGCGGGGAAGTGCAGGCTGGGTGTCACAGACGGGTGAGCTGGAGCTTCACATTGATAGTCACTTGGGTGACCCATGCTTGCTGTACAAAGAGAAGGACTGATGGGCTGTCTGTGGCTCACGCTGAATTTTGGTCTGAGCAATGCAGTTCCAGTGTGAACAGACCTGTCCAAGGCTGCAAAAATCCCAAAAGCTTAAATTTAGGAGCTTAGGTTGCACACCAAGGGTCCAGGACCAGAGGGGCACTGCCTGGGGATCAAAAACTCACTGAAGAGTGGTCCAGGAGATGTTGGGTGAGCCTTTAACATCCCTGAGGTGCAGAGCAGGAGGCCAGCAGACTAGCCCCTTGTGTCACCCTGGGGTCCTGAGTTTAAGATGGGGTCCAGGTCCAGTTCTTCATCCCAGGCAAAAGGGGAGCAGGCCAGCACAGCAAGGCAGCAGCTCCTTCAGAGTAGCAGGATAGTAGAGTGGCAGTCCATGTAGCAGCATATCAGTCCTTCTTCCTGGCAGAGTATTATCAGGTCCAGAAGTGTAATGAAGTGGTAGTGTTTGAGCTCCTTCTTTTATACACTAGTACCCTGGTCCTTGAAGGTGGGAAAAGCTTCTAGACAAGGGTGGTCATTATGACTTCAGCGGTCTACAACGTAGACTGCAGAAGTTCCACCAGCCACAAGAACGCAAGTGATGGTAGTCTACAGACCTCCATATTATGACTGCTGGCGGCTCTCCTCCAAAAATTGGGTGGAGAGCCACCAGCAGTCATACTGGCAGTTGGCAGTGCAGTGGAGGTTGCTCCGCTGGCAACGCCACGTCAAAACAACACCCCCACGCCTATTCTAACTTAATAATAGGCATGGCGGTGTTATTGTGATGGGGTGCTGGCAGCGGAGCAAGCGCCATGGACCTCGTTCCCTTCCGGACTACGATCACCAGGTAAGGTGATCGACTGACAGGGGGAGTTGTGGGGTGTCTTGTGTGTGTGCCTGAGAGTGTGTTTGGATGTCTGTATTGATGCGTGTCTGAACGCGTGTTGGGATGTATGAGTGAATGGGTGTATGGTTGTGGGGGCAGTTCTGTGGTGTGTGCCTCAGTGCAGGTACACGAATGGGTGTCCTGTGTGCGCATATGAGGGGGTGGGGGTTAGTGTATGGATTGGTGGTCAGTGTATGGAGTGGGGGTTTGGGGTTAGTGTATGTAGTGGGGATGGGGGGCTTGTGTTGTATGGGGGTGAGGGGGTTCAGGTGCTTGCGGTAGACCCGCCTACCAGTGACAGGGAAGGAACTCCCTGTTACCTGTAGCCCTATCGCCATGATTTTTGTTGCGGGGCTACAGCTGCGGAAAACTGGGTCACAATGCTGCCGACGGTACTCTGGGGGCCACCGGGTCGGAGATGAAGATCTCCAGCCAAGCAGTTCATACCACCATGGCAGTATGAGTGGTATAGTGGGGGTTGCCAGCGGCAAACCCGCCACGGTCATAATGTGGCGGTATGCACCGTCAGCCTGTTGGCTGTGCTACCGCCTCTTTACCTTGGCGGTCAGAAGACTGACAGGGTCATAATGACCCCCAATGTCTTTAAAGTGCATGGAATTCTCTACGTCCTTTGCCCTGGATCCAAGCTGGCTGAAGTGACAATGCAGGGTCGTTAAGCCCTTTGTGTGCAGATTGGACACAACCTATTCAGTTGTAGTTGAGACTGGGACCAACTCCTCCCTCTCATCCTGCCAGTGATTGCCCCTCCAGTCACACCTATGCTAACGTTGTTTGTGGCTATCTAGGAGGAGTACACAAAGTCCGAATGACAACTACACCTAATAATGTGACCAGAGACAGGCTGCAGGCACCAAATGTGTAAGGCAAAAAACATGCCAACTGCAAAGTGACAATTTCAGAATTTAGGATCTTAATGTAGCATTCCAGAGACACAAAAATGAACCAGTATCTTTTCCCATTTGGAAATTACACTTATAAAATTTAATAAAACAACTCCAATGTTATCCTATGGGAGAGATAGGCCTTTTAGTAGTGGAAAATGAATTTAAAAATTCCTCACTACGAGGACATGTAAAACTTGAAAGTACATGCTCCTGGCCTCTGGACTGTCAAGGGCCTACCGCTGGAGTGACATATATGTATAAATAAACAAGGAAGGTTGTGGCCTGGCAAAAAGGTTTATTTTGCCAGGACAAAACTGCAGTGCAAACTGCACACAAAACCTCCAATGGCAGACCTACCTAAAACGTGTCTAAAGGGCTACTTAATTGGGTGCCACAATCAGTGTTGTAGGCCCACAGGTAGCATTTAATTTACAGGCCCTGGGCATCTGTAGTGAACTTTACTGTGGACTTATAGTAAATTAAATAAGCCAGTAGGGTATAAGTCAATTCTACAATATTTCAATGAGAGAGCACAAGCACTGGTTAGCAGTTGTAAAGAGCACAGAGTCCTAAGGCAAACATGAAGGAAGAGAGGCAATACGTTTTGGGATGACCCTGCAGAAAAGGCTAGGTCCAACAACTATGACAACTTGCTTCAAATTCTAACACTTACATGATTAAAAGCACTTTCTCTATTAATGGTTTTGAGGTCTGCTTTGGCAATTTTAACGGAAAATCAAGGGCCATCACCTTGAAATAATAAAAATGTTTTTCTTTCCTTCAAATAAGCTAATTACAAATCAAATAGATACATCAACTCTATTGTTGGACAAGCTCAATATACATCGTTTTTCCTCAGTGAAATATCTGTTTTGTCCTTTTGACATGTCAATACTGGTTGAGATGAACAGGTTTTTAAGGGGTGAATAATGAGAAAAAGCTGGAATGCTAACATGGGATCCTGTCCTCGAATGCCAGGGAACCTCACATGGTTTGGGAGTTCTCTTGTGTGACGGAAACGTATCATGTCTTCTTTCAATATTGCAAATTTACATTCGACCATATAATTGCAGGGTTTATCTGACTTAAGGAAAACACTTGCACAGCTGCGTTATATGTACTTTATTACAAGCACATTTCAAACAATATGTCAAATATTCGAAGTAAAATTCTACATGAAAGTGGTGAAAAAGTTAATTCCCCGGTGTTAGAGCAACTGCCCAAGAAAACTAACAGCGCTCTAACTTGTACAAAAATCATCAAACAGTGACATTGTGTAGGTAGAGTTCTCTCAGCATCAGGCACTGCCACGTATCTAAAAAACGGAGATATTGAGCACATTAGTGACTGCCTCCGTAATTACTGAATTACCAGGAAGTGATTAACATACTAGTATTTCTAAGCTCTCTCTTCTCCCCACCAAGTGACTTTTGTCACTCTTGCTTCTGAAGAATTACCTTCGGACCAAGGTCTTGAACACTTCATATTTGCACATTTTACAAAAATGTAAGTCAAATGACAATCCGATCTACCTCTTTCTCAAATTCTCAGTGACCCTGTAGAAAGTCATAACTAAATTAAAATTATTTGTCACACATTCCTGGGATGGAATTGTCTTAATAACCAACTGTGGAAGGTTTCAAATACAAAAAAAAATCAAAATCAACGGTTCACATGCCGTGGGTAGACTGGCAGAAACTCGTCTGCATAGCATAACAATTCAATTTTATACTAGGCAGTTGTGAAATTAAACTAAATTTACTGCCAATCAGCCTTCACAAAGTTTCTGCCTTCCTAAAGGATAGCCTGTCACTTCTCTTATCACAGATTGAGTTAGTGCCACTCCAAGAAGCTTGTTGTCACTACTTGTCTTGTAGTGTGGCTTGGCATTTAGACCATCCTCAAAGTTATTGGACTAACATACCAGTAAGAGGTATCTGGCTTAATATTCCATTTCGCTGCGAGCAAGGCATCTCATATCGGCCATGAGCATATGAAGCAGGAAAGCAGTTATAATATTCTTATAATGGGAACCTCTAACGATTTACATTTATCAGTCCAAATAATTCCTTATGAAAGCCACCGTACACATATAGACATGTGGATGTGCAAATGCTATTTCTCTGACACGCAATACAGTCCACTGAGAATATCCACAAAAACATTGCCTGTCTTCTGATATCTTAGAGCTAATAATATTATTCACAAAAAAACGTTTTCAGAATAGTTTTCTCATGATTGTTACATTTTATATAAGGGAATTTAGTTCTGAAATATATTGCACTGTCGCCAACAATGTAACAGGTGTGGAGTTATATATTTCTCCATTTGCAACGTAAATACTTAGTATTTTATCTCCAGCTCTCTGTTCCCTTTTCTTGACAGTAAGCTTTAGCTTGGTAATCTCACCGGAGGAAAGACAATCTCAGCAAACATGCTCTGACCTTGTGTCTGACCATATTAAGAAATAATACTTAGCCTTGCAATGCAATCCCGCTTTAATAAAGCTACCCAAATCCTCTTGGCTGCCTCTTTGGCAGGCTTGCATCAATCAAAGTGCTCAACTTTGTGTTTGCTAATTCAGTAGGCATCCAGACAAGGATTTCAGTTCTGCATTTTATAGGATAATGAGGCATTTTACATTATTGTATATTTTTGTTGGTGGGAGGCGTACTACATTGTGCAGTAATGGAGCTTTTGTTCATTTATATTTTGATACTGTTATTTCAAAATTAAATAGTGGCTTTCCATGCTCATGAAAGAATGGCAACTTCCCATGGCTATTACATAAGTTAATAAGGCCGACATTTGGGGGGGGCTACCAAAAAACATCCAACAGGGCGCATGCAGTATGGCTGGAGGAATGGTTTTATTTTGAATAAATATATATATATATACATATATATATATATATGTATATATATATATATATATATCACTGAATTTATCCGCGTTAATGATGCATGCCTTGCAGACAGAATACGTTGGAAATAGTGAGCAGAGATTGCATCGTTTCTAACTTGTTCTGTCTAAAATTCATATAATAACTCGGAAAAATACCTAGTTTTATGTATGAATTTTACACCCCTCCCATACAAAAAAAGGTACAGATCTGTGGTGAGCTGGCGCAGATCATCATGTTATTGTCATGCTATTGTCACTGGACTCGTACCACAAATGCGCTCACCTCTGCAGTGTATATCTCTGTGCCTATGTTTAAGAGATCGCGCTGTCTAAGCACATGAGCTCATCTCGAAGATTAAATGAGTTGGTGCATCGGCTGCAGATAGCGCCGCTCAGGAATGGAGAGCCCGCTTTCATCTTTGTGTTTCAGAGATCTGTATTGCAGTGCTTAATTAGTGAAAAAAAAAAAAAAGTGACAAGGCCCTTCTCGAAACATTACAGCCTGCACCACTCATTGCCCCTGCTAGTGCTACCAGTGACTGAACCAACACAAATTGGGCTCATACAAGTGTGACAGTTCAGACTATTTCAGGCCACCCAAAGCTATAATAACGGTGTAACAGGTGTTATTCAATGTGCATTGACTTATTAAAGATATTTGTTCTTATCTCAAATTTTGACCAACAGTGCCACTATGTGGTGGACTGTCAATAGAGCTGGTGCTGCCAAGTAAGTGCTGGTGCTAAGCACTGGAAACTGCTGGCTCAAATTAAGCTCTGGTGTGTTGGCATGTACTGTCTGGTTTCAAATCAATGACATAAAATGTGTTCTAAATCAAACATACAGGTGTCTCCAGGTTTGGACCATTATTATATTTAGAATTAAAATGATGAACCACATATAGCCTCTACTAATTAAGCATATTTGCAATGTGTGGAGTACTTCTAGAAAGATATGTTTGTGAACCAGGAGGATAATATTTCTTATATAAGAGCTGTGTTCTGCTGAAACTATGAAAGAGTGAAGTGTCTGGTGTCACAAATGTTTTTTTATAAATTGCCCACAGCAAAGAATTGTGCACACATTACAATGAAGAAACACTCAACCATTCAAGGGCCTCACATGGGCAGCTGGGTTGAAGTGAAGTTAGTTTACAGTGTGCCTGTCAGTGGAAAATGTCGACATTGTTCTGCATCACTGTACTTCGTATGCATTTTACATTTTACGTTTTAATATTCCAAATATAAATCGAGTTTGTTCTTCACTTGTGGTATTAATACACCTTTACATATCAATGCATCTATTAGAACATTGGAGAAGCTCAACTGAAATGATTGGAGTGCTCAGGGCTTCTAATGGCCGGTAGAAGCCCGGAGCTCCAGCATTTCATCGTTGGCCGTAGCTGTTGCTGTGAATAAAGACCTCATTGAGACTGAGGGGATTTTAATCCCCTCAGTCTCTGTGAGCTCATTATTTTATTTATTAGAACATTTTGCCTTCTAGTGGCAGAATGTTCTTATAGCCTTATAGCCCTCCGTAGCTGGGCTATACGAGCATTAAAGTCCTGCTCCCTTTAACACTAAAGTTGGCCTTTAATGCTGGCATTGCCACAACGGTGGGCTATTAAGCTATATTAGTAATAATACACAAGGCATTGTCCATGTCCCAGCATTCTATGCAGCAAACATAAAATAAGTAGAGTGAAGACAACTCTATTATGCTAGTCTATGTCCAAAATATCATGGAAGAAATGATGTCCAACCTTGTCTGAGAAACTCTAACAATCATTTGCTTGGGGGTTTCTTTGTTTAGATAGTGGTAGCCTCATCACTCCAGCCTCATCCATGGTGGAGAGCGGGCATCACTTTTCCATTGTGATGGCAATACTTCTATATCTTTAAACTATTATATCTGTACGTTTCCTGTCCGAATCTCTGCACTTTTGAACCCAGCTGTTTCGTTTTGTTTGTAGCATGCAGTATTTCATGCCGCACATGCAATGCTGAGACTAAGGTGATGAGTTAGCTTGTGCTTGGGACCCTAATAAGCCATCACTGTCATCTTTAGAAAGTGCTCCAACTACTAGAGGCTAGAAGAACACTCCTTACAAAGATCCACAAATGTTTAATTTCAAATCAGATTAATTGTTCTATATTATTATGTTTTTGGCATATTGTTAAATCCTATCCTTCAGTTTGCTTTCCTGCAACTGATTGTTTCATTGTTGAATTTGGGGAACAATAACAGCTTCTTCTCATAGAAGTGCCTTGAAAGACATTCAATCCACCAGAGTGAGGAGGGTATTATCTTAGCCATGCTATCAGAGGAGAGCCTATTCTATATAGAGAGGGTCTCCATCCTGGTGGATATTTTAATCTGTGGCAGCTTCTACCATCTTTGCAGGGATTAGGTTGCGGTGCTGCAAATTGGTAAGTGTGTGCACTTCCACAGTGCTCACAAAACATGTATCCAGAAAATGCTAGGACTGTTTTTTGTGCAAACCAGCAATATCTGAAGGAATTTTGTAGGTTACATGGGCCCTCATTCTGACCTTGGCGGGCGGCGGAGGCCGCCCGCCAAAGTCCCGCCGTCAGGTTACCGTTCCGCGGTCGAAAGACCGCGGCGGTAATTCTGACTTTCCCGCTGGGCTGGCGGGCGGTCGCCTTCAGACCGCCAGCCAGCCCAGCGGGAAAGAGGCTTCCACGATGAAGCCGGCTCGGAATCGAGCCGGCGGAGTGGAAGCTGTGCGACGGGTGCAGTTGCACCCGTCGCGTATTTCACTGTCTGCGCAGCAGACAGTGAAATACATGTAGGGGCCCTCTTACGGGGGCCACTGCAATGCCCATGCCAGTGGCATGGGCACTGCAGGGGCCCCCAGGGGCCCCGCGACCCCCCCTACCGCCATCCGGATCTCGGCGGTCCGACCGCCGGGATCTGGATGGCGGTAGGGGGGGTCGAAATCCCCGCGGCGGTGCAGCAAGCTGCGCCGCCGCGGAGGATTCAATGGGGCCGCGGTACACTGGCGGGACCCCGCCAGTGGTGCCGGTCCGACCGCGGCTTTACCGCCGCGGTCGGAATCCCCATTGGAGCACCGCCGGCCTGTCGGCGGTGCTCCCGCGGTCCTCCGCCCTGGCGGTCAAAGACCGCCAGGGTCAGAATGACCACCATGGTGTCTTATTTCACAGATTAGTGTTAACTAAAATGGTTGGACCCTTCGAGTCTACATTTTGTGGACAGCCTTGCAGAACGTCTGTAGGAGTCCACACCATTGCAGGATAATCCTAAAGGGAGAGCAAATTGAACATTTGTCTTCTACCGGCAAGGAAACAGGATTCCGACTAAAGAGAACATTGGATGGGACTTCAATTGTTTTGGCAGAAGTACCATTACCTCCTCTGTTATAAACAGGATGTTTATTTGAGGTGGGCTACTTCCCTTAGAATCATTATATTACCTTGAGCTCAGCCCCCTGATAGCTATGGCACACAGCAGACAAGCCTACCTTCAGGCAATATGTAAAGTATATATAGTACAAAACATTTCAAAAGTCTAAACATCAAGCAATAAAACACCCAAACTAAATTAGACAAGTAGAGTCAAATCTATTAAGTAAAATGAAAAAAAAAATCCAGTAAGAGGACCTGGAGATGTGGACTTTTAAAAATGTAAATGGGAATGCTGCCAAAAAGCTCAAAGTATCAATGGTAGTCAATGGTTGCGGTAGACTGGGAACTAGGCATGATTTGAGGCTGACCACAATGGAGACTTGTTCAGATATGCCAACCATGTTTGATCCAATTAGAGGTTTTACCTTGGAAGTTAGTATCTTTTTTGGAAGTCAAAATCCTTCAGCGTGGCAAGCCAGCGGGCTGCACCATGGAGTTGAATATGCGTTATAGGGGTCCTGCTAAAGCTGTTGGTTTTGGCAGGGAAAGCTCCAAGATGGATGATTTCACATTTTGTGCTTAGGTAAGTCCTCTCGCTGGTTGGATACTTTGATGCCTTTGCCCAGTCAAGTTTTGTTACCTTCAAACTTAGGGGCATATTTATTAGAGCTTTGCATCATGCTTTCACCATGCAATGTGGTACATGCATGATGCAAATCTCTAAGTAAGATTTTTGAAGCCACACATAGCCCCTTTGCATGTATCTGAATGGGTTATAAAAGCTGGAGTAATGCAATGCAGAGCAAATCACTGTGTTGCATTACTCTGCGCAAGGAAGACATTCCATGGGCATTGCAAAGGTGTTTCCATGTGACTTTTATGGTTTTTGATGCATTCCGAGGTTTACCAAACCTGGGAATATGCCAAAATGTTACACATCTCCAGGAGAGGTATAACCAGGAGAAATATGTCTATTTCACCTTGTTACTCCCTTTTTCTATGTGTGGTATTTTCTGCAGCACACATAGATAGATGTATATGCCTCTAGGATTGTTTTTGTGCAGGAATGTGTCCATTCCTGCACAAAAACAATCCTATATGTAACACAGGCACCCTTGCACCATGCTGCAAGGGAGCCTGTGTTGGCGCTGGGTAGCCCATTGTGCACCAGTGCTGAGGGAAAGAACAGAAATGTGCAATATGTCCTAAGTAAGGCACATTCTGGCAGTACATCAAGGTGACTTGTGTTGCAGCTCACCACGTTGCCATAACTATGGCCCTCAGTCTCTTTGTTGGAACACAAATCATCCAGTGGGGCAAGACAGCATGCAGTATGTCTACGATGGATCCCTGCTTAGGGTCTGCTAAATTGGATTGACCGCAGTGGAGAAGATCTCAGTGGGAGAAATCAGTTTTCTCAGCCTACAGAGGATGTGCCTCAGGCAGATAAGCTGAGGTAGTTCATTTCAGTTCTCTAGAGGTCTGGAAGCCTAAAAGGTTCATAGATCCTAACTTTTCAGCGGTGGTAGGAGAAGTCCAGTTAGATCCAGCCAAGGGACTCAGGACCTTAGTAACCTTACTTTGGGCTCAAGACTCACTACAGCAGAGGCCTCTTGCTGGGTCAAAGACAGGACCAGTTGCCACTAATTTACTAGGAACGTCTGGGGAAAGACATTGTGTAGGTTGTTTTGGTGCTGTAGCTACAGAGGTCATCCAACTGATCCTCGGAATCCACTTCTTTGTTCTGGGCACAAGAGAAGTAGTTCCAGTACTTCATGACTTTTCACAGATCACAGATAGCAGGCCAGTCTTCTTTTATTATTCCAAAGGACGAGAAAGTGTTCCAAAGAAGGTGTCTTTGGATACCATATTTATGCCAGGCACCCATGGGTGGTGATGCCACCCAGATAATTTCTAACAAATAGGATAAAAGTTCCCAGGGATTACTCTACCTGCTTTTTCAGCATTTCTTGTTTGCCCTTTTGCAAACAATCCCACAATGCCTCTCATCTACAAAATCTGAGCTAAGGAAACCCTTACATATATGTTCTCTGTGTTCACATCAAAGCAGCTCTAGAGCAGGTTTTCCCCCATTGGGTTTGGTGCAAGTCTGGCTATGAGGACAATAGCTGGGGCTTTTCTAAGGGGTTGCCTACAATTTGCTTGTGACAGGGGAGGCCATGTGAGGTACATTTACTTTCTGGTTATATACCAACTGGTTTTCCCCAGGCATTCTCTCTGCTCTGGGATCAGGTTTCACATCTCATTGGGGTTAATCCTAGCTGAGCTGCTGCTGGAAAGCTAATGCTATTTAGTCTTCAGGGAGAGAAAAGGTAACTTTCTAAAAATTACTCTTACCTCATATTTATCAAAAAAACAACTCCACTTTTGAAAGGGATGCTAATAAACAAACATTATAAAGAGTATTATAATCAAATGTCTAGCTGACTCCAACCCAGACATAGCAGAATTAATATTTCATCTTGTTTTTCAGTGCTTCACTATGGGGAAGCCAGGGCCTCTTTACAATGAAGATACTTTTAAGGGAGGGTCATTGTAGGTACATGGTGACATATATCTTCTATATGTCCCCCTTTTCAATACCATGCACCCAACCTTGTCAGCTACAAGGATATGGAAATACAGATGGCTGCAAACATTATGGGGGTCATTACAACCTTGGCGGGCGGCTGAAGCCACCCGGAAAGGTTGGACCGCCGGGTGGCCGCCAATGCGGCCGCACTTCTGCCGCGGCCAATAGGAGATCCTCGCCGGCCCAGCAGGGATCACGGGCGCAACACAGGAGCCAGCTCAAAATGGAGCCGGCGGTGTTGCGGCTGTGCGACGGGTGCAGTTACACCCGTCGCGCTAAGTTGCACGTGGCCGTCACAGGGGGCCCCTGCACTGCCCATGCCAGTGGGCCCCGCAACTTCCCTTTCCGCCAGCCTTTTCATGGCAGTTCAAACTGCCATGAAAAGGCTGGTGGGAGGGGGACTTGTAATCCCCTGGCGCTGCCCTGGAGGATTACTCCCACCTGGACAAAAGTGGCGGAAAACCACCGGTCCCGGCGGTGCGACCACGTGCTTCCGCCGCAGTCATAATACCCTGGATTTTACTGCCAGCCTGTTGGTGGTTAAATCCAACGAAACAGCCCTGGCGGTCAAAGACTACCAGGGTTGTAATGAGGGCTTATATTCTTTACTGAACTTTGGTGTGTCCTTCTCAAATATAGAAGGTTTCCAGTATATATTTTGACCACTTTAACTGGATCCATTTCTTCAATTTGGTTATCCAAAACTACCACTTAGAGAAAATGCGTTTACATCTCCATGACTACCGGTGCCAAAGTGTGTGAAGGTACGAGGAATACACTATCCTACAACATACTGACAAACTAAATCTAATATTACCAATTGCAGTGGAAGTAGACCAGAGTCATCTCTGTTACCAACCACTGTTTACTCGTTTCTCTCTCCCTTTCTAACTGACTGACTAATTGAATGATAGCATCTGTATAGCACATAGTACCTCATTCAGTCATTTGGTGCTGGTCTTAAATTGGTGTCTAGGCAAACGAATGATTAACTTACTTGTTTTTGAAGTTTATAAGTGAGTACTAAAAGTTAGTTATCTGCTGGTGACTAGTTTCAGGTAGTGGGGACCTATACCAAGAAAGAGCAACTGCCTCAAGTCCTGTGGTCGAACATGGGTACAATCAAAAGGGATTCATCCTTACTCTGCAAATTATGGTATGTCAAATAGGGGATATATTTGTCAAAAAAACAGCCAAGGGTAGTTGGTTTAGCTATTTAAAGGTAAGAATGTCAATCTTCAATCAGTTATAATCTGCTGCTGGAGGTATGTCCTTTGGGGTCTGAATCACTGGCTTATTTTATTAAATCCAGCTAGAGCTATAACAGTTGCAATGTATCCCTAGTGCATCTGACATATTAAAATCTTAGGCATGCCACAACAAATGCCTTATCACATTTCCAATTATGAATTAACCATTGCTATTACCAACATCCATTTTTTTACAAATTCAAAGAGAGAATACGCTTCAGATGATGAGTTGAAGGAAGCAGTTCCTGACTAGCGGATTACCTGGAGTGATAAAAAGGCATCATCATCAATATACTACACTTGCTTTTTGGCATTTTTCAAACACTGCAAATCTAAGCCAATAATCCTGAGCAGTGAAATATAAGCTTTTAAAGGGAGCATTTTATCACAGGATATGACAAAATCCCATTTAGAATTGTTCAGGTGAAATTAACTTGCAGTCATTTGGACCTGCATATCATCTAGGAAGAGTAAATTCCCTAAGTAGGACTGCAATGGGTGAGATTCTTAGTGCCATCAGTGCATCATATTTACACCTGGATCCCCTTGGAAATATCCAAAAGTAGATGAAGTTAAATAATAGAGAGGGATTAACATAGTGAATATCCTTTTTGGATCACAGAATCTAGGCTGCTGGTCATGGATACAAAGGAAACAAGTTGGACCTGTTTGGACCACTTTTCAAAGAAGGATTGGAAGTGCCTTGCTATGGCACATGGGATACAAAAATGAGCGAGAGATGCATCAGTATCACAACACTGTCTACCACCAAACACTCTGCACACACCTTCAGAACGCAGGGATTCGACACAAGGTCCTAGACTGGCTGACCTCCTTCCTCACCAAAAGAACCCAGAAAGTCTGCCTCCCTCCCTTCCACTCCAGAGCCACAAAAATCATTTGGGGAGTCCCCCAAGAGTCCTCCCTCAGCCCTACCCTTTTCAACATTTACATGACCCCGCTCGCCAACATCCTCCAACCACACAGAATCACCATCATATCCTACGCAGACGACACACAACTCATTATCTCCCTCACCCGAAACCCTACCACCACCAAAACCAACCTCCACGCTGGACTTCTTGACACCGCCACATGGATGACAGCTAACCACCTCAAGCTCAACTCCAACAAAACCGAAATCGTCATTTTTTGGCCCCAACAAAACCATATGGGACGACTCCTGGTGGGCCACCGCCCTAGGCTCCCCACCAACACCCTCAAACCATGCACCACACTCTGCATACTGCGAAAAACCTTCAAATGGATTCCCATAGAGATCAGAAAGACCGTCACCTACGCACTCATCAGCAGAAGGCTAGACTACGGTAACGCCCTCTATGCCGGCACCACACTCAAACTCAAGCGCAAACTCCAGAGGATCCAGAACGCAGTCGCCCGCCTCATCCTGGACCTCCCATGCCAGGAACACATCTCCTCACACCTCAGATCCCTTCACTGGCTTCCGATCGACAGGAGGATCACCTTCAAAATCCTCATCCACGCACACAAATCCCTCCACAACACTGGATCAACCTACCTCAACGAAAGAGTGAACTTTCACACTCCCACTCGCCACCTCCGCTCCGCCGACTCGCACTCGCGACAGTCCCCCGCATCCAACGCGCCACCACCGGAGGCAGATCCTTCTCCTACCTTGCCCCCGAGGCCTGGAACTCCCTCCCCACCAACCTCCGCAAGACTCAGAATCTCCTGCTCTTCAGAAAGAACCTCAAGACGTGGTTGTTCGAACAGTAATCCACCTCCACCCCTCCACCAGAGCCTTGAGACCCTCACGGGTGAGTAGCACGCTCTATAAAGTTTTTTGATTGATTGATTGATTGATTGAGTAATATACAATGGGTGACCATAGATTGACCTTGGAGAAACTCACATTCATGGAACACATTGGAAAGAAAACAAAGGGCATTCTACATGCCACTTCATATCATATTAGGTGCTAAAAGCAACTTGACCAGATCACCACCATTTAGATGGAACTTCACTTCTTTTCCTCGTCAGCCTGCCTCATCTTCACATCCAACTGCATCATTTACAAAGTCATTGTGAACAGCATGCTTGCCAACCTGGCTGACAACCTCGCCATCTTCCTGGCTCTCTGCATACCTTCACCCAGGACGCCATCAGACCGGGCATAGTATATACTATTTTATTTTTTGAACACCAAAATAGGAAACAGGTATTGTGAATTGGCCTGAGGAGACTGTGTTTAATTTATTGATAGGATAGTTAATTAAATTATGATTTGAGTTGTATGCTATAAAAATGACTCAATGTTTTTTTTTTGTTGCAATAAGTTGTTCATTAATATTGGCCAATTTCATTTGTTTTTCACTATTAGGCAGTGTGCATGGGGTTATATCTATATAATTTTGTAAAGAAGTATGCTAAATTCTGCAATTACCTACAAGTAGAACATACACATCCATTTCAGATAACCGAGAGAAGACCATTATAATTTCTCAAAACTGTTTAATATACTACACAATGATTTCTGATCTGCAGCTGATCAATCACTGTGATCCATACTGGACTCTTTGACAACTTCTGAATAGCAGAATGTATTTGCATACATTTGCAATACAAACCAAAGTTAAGATACCCAAATATTTAATACACAAATAAGCTACTTATAAATCAAAGGCTTCTCCTGTGTTAGGATTTTTAAACTCCAGGTAATGTAATGTATAAATATCCATTATTCCAAACCAGTTCTAAAAGGCACCCAGTTCTTTGACATGCAGAACATTGGATTATCCATATATCCGTCTATTCATTGCTCCCTTGTCTGCTTGTAAATATTGTGACCTAATTCCTCAATATTTTTGCTTCATAGTTACTTATAAGCTTATTGAAATGGATTTGAGCCTGATAAATGAATAAATACATAAAGAAACATTGCAAATCACCAGTGCCAGTTATAGACTGCAGAGACTATTCCAGAGTGATTGTTAAGTTTTGCAGGAATTTTAGCAGCTACATTTAAGTTGTTAAGTTATATATGTTAAGTTAAATATATAAAAGTCGCATTGTGTGACATTTGTAATTTATCATGAATCGTCACTAGAATATATTAGTCAATGTGCATCTAGGGCACAATCCACTTACCTTACATCTGGAATAGGCTCTACCGTGCTGTTAAGGTGTATTATAGGCATTTGCCAATTTATAGTACATTAGCACTGAATTCCATCATTCTTTGCACATATTCTGCAGGACACATGTTATTTATTGCATAAGTAGTGTCCATTGTGCTCTCAAAGTATACAGTAAGATGCAGCCCATTTGTTTTACATAGGGCCAGATATAGGAACAAAAAGCAGCCCTGGCAAAAATGCTCAGACTACCACCACCCTTTAACGGGCCTTGCACTTTCGATCTCTTTCTATACATCCAGTCTTTCTCTCTCTCCTCTCTTCTCCTTCTCTGACCAATTTCCCTCCCCTCAGCTCCCTTTGTCTCGCACTCTGGAAGCCCACTGTGCCTCCTGCAAATAATCTCAGGATAAAGTGACAGAGGCAATCCAAGGGCTGAAGCTTACTAGGG
Organism: Pleurodeles waltl; assembly: GCF_031143425.1. Lineage (NCBI taxonomy): Eukaryota > Metazoa > Chordata > Amphibia > Caudata > Salamandridae > Pleurodeles > Pleurodeles waltl. The sequence continues at coordinate 420,789,799 of NC_090438.1, forward strand.
AAAAGCCTGGTGGAATAAAATGGCTGGTCGACCCTGGTCATTACATTAGCACTAAATCACAATGTGCTTATTGTGCTTAATACCCAGGGCAGTTCTCATTTATCAACACTAGGGACCAGCTTTAATAAGCTTTTTGTGAAGTTGCAACCAGCCAGATTCACAGAATCGGGGCATTACCAACTGCAAAACATGTACAAACACTAAAATGCAATTCAGCAAGTTGTTACCAAAGCGCAACATGCATTTGAGACCCAATTCTGATTCAGTATTGGGAAGAGGCTTGTTGAGGGTATCTCGTCCAAATACTGAATCACAGGGGTATGTATTAATGTTTTAAAACTGAATTCTGGTCACAGAACAGTAATAGTTCACCACCAATTCAAAATGGGTGATAACCCACTTGCATATGTGAAGCAGTCCCCATGGGGCCCCTTCCTCTTTGAGAATCTGAAACAAAATATTTTTTAAGAACAGGCAGTAGTCCCAAAGACCACTGCCTTCTCTTCCAAAATTAAATTTAGGCCCTCATTTCAACCTTGGCGGGCGGCAACCGCCGGCCGCCAAGTTGAAACCGCTGGGCGGGCGACAATGCGGCCGCACTTCCACGGGGCCTATTTGGAGATCCCCGCTGGGCCGGCGGGGATCTCGTCCGCAACACGGGAGCTGGCCCCAAATGGAGCCGGCAGCGTTGCGGCTGTGCGACGGGTGCAGTTGCACCCGTCACGCTTATGGGGCCGTGGCAGGGGGCCCGCGACTCCCCTTTCTGCCAGCCTTTTCATGGCGGTTCAAACCGCCATGAAAAGGCTGGCGGGAGGGGGACTCGTAATCCCCTGGGCAGCGTTGCCCTGGGGGAATTAAACCGCTGGGACTAAAGTGGTGGGAAACCGCCGGTCCCGGCGGTGCGACCGCAGCGCTTCCACCGCGGTCGCAATTCCCCAGGAAGCCCCGCCAGCCTGTTGGCGGTGCTTCCATCAAAACAGCTCTGGCGGTCAAAGACCGCCAGGGTTGTAATGACCCCCGTAATGTTTTATTTTCTTTTTTAAAGTCCCTCCCATTTTCCTTTAAGGAAAACAGGTTGCATTTAAAAAAGAATTGCTTTATTAAAAAGCCATCTCAGACATGGTGGCTTGATGACCCAAGAAGGCCACCAACACTTTTATGGTGGCGATTGCTAGTGTGTTCCAAATTGTGACATACCTCATTAATATTCATGTAATAGATCAATTTGTGACCCATAAAAATATCGCTATTTTAAAATACACAGTTTCTTACATTAGGAATAGCGAGTTTCTAATTACGATTTGGAGTTAATCGCATTAGGGAATTGCTATTCCTAATGTTAGTACATCTGGCCCCAGGTTTCATTGTAATATCATGGCCCACTGTAGAACATAGGAAATGTATTGTACATTAGAACCTTGTTTAATTAAGATCTCAGGCTACACCAGTGAACATAGTAAATGTCCGACACATCACCACATGGTTTCTGCATACCATTAGGATACACTGTATGAAAGAGGCCATTTATTTTATACCAGCATTAAATTAAATTAAGCTAGTTAGTTAGACCGGAGAACAAATGAATTGTATTGAACATCAGCACTAGGTTTCAGTGTGCTGTCAGTGAATACTGTAGGACACAGGACCATTCCATTGCACTGTCACAGGTTGAGTAATTAAGGTGGAAAACAGGATGACCTGCAATGTACACAAGTCACAAATAATGTACGTAAATGATACTCGAACTGAAGGTAACATGAACTTTTAGAGGTAAATGGCTCATTTTCCAGGACAGTCCACATTTTCATCTATTTTGCCATTAAGGCAATGTTCTAAAGCCCCCACCCTTTGAAAGTTTGTACATAAGTCTGCAAACAAGTCACACACTGAATAAATAATTGTTTTGGGAACACTGCTACATAATGTTGTAGAATGTGTTTGCCATTCTTGTTAGAAAGTCAACTTTTTAGCATGTTCACCCCAATATTTCTGATTGATATTGGTAGTACCTGACCCTTACTGTGCCCTGCACTCTACTAAACAGGCCCAGGGCCAGTGATCTGAATACGAGGTATATGGTAAAGTGTCACAATTACAATTGGAAATGACAGACTCCTGTAAGTACCCAGTAGTTAATAGGGCAAGGGGTATTTAGGTTGCTTATAAGTGCCTAGCATATAATAGGGCAGGAAAGTTTAGATGCCAAGTAGATTTCTTGCAGTGAACTGTGCACTACTGTGTTGCCTTTTGTCATTTTTAAAGGCAGCCCTGCCTTGCAGAATGTCTTTATAAAGTAAACTGTGTGCAAATTTGACATTGGGATTTAAAGTACTTCTAAAGTGAGAAACTACCTCAATTTGACATGTAAGTCAACCTCAAGGTCCCTAGATGCCCCAGAGGATAGAGGGCCATGTAACTATAAGTGGGCATTATAAACAATGTGTTCTATGCCCTGGAGAGGGAAAAACTGCACCTTTCATTTTCCCTCAATGTAAAAAGTTAGCTTCATAGGCTAAAATGGAAATATCTTTAGTACGTATATGTATTGCTACGAAGGAGCTAAACATTGCAAGAAAGGACTCAAATGGATGGTAATGATAAATCCAGCAACTTGCCCTTGTTGAATTTATCATAACTAAGTGATAAGACATTATTTTCTGTAAGACACAATTCCAGCCTGCTACGGGTCTCTCCTGATTGGTCGGCCCCAACAGAATTAGCCAGGAGGCTTTGATGCGGCGATAAGTGCCTTGCACTGAGCAGAGGCTATCTGATGGGGGAGGTTAGGTTGGCAGAGGCCAGGAAGAAGGCTGAGTAAATCAAGCGGAGGCTTCAAACCAAAGAAAGCCAGTCAGAAAGGTGTGCAGCCAGGCCAGTCTTATGAAATTAATGCACAGATGTCCAGAGAGGAGTTGAAGGAAGTGAGCTACACTAGTGGGTTGGTTTAGCCAGGTCTTGCTCCTCTGGAGGAAAATCATCCATCTTGGGATGTTAAAGTGCAGGGCTTTATAGAATTAGAAGATGCCACACTTTGGAGGAAGTTGCCATGCTTCTGGGTGGCACTCTGCAGCTCATTGGATAAGGATGTCCACCGAATGTCCCCCAAGATGATTGAATAGAAGTGGCTGTTCTGCATTTGCAATTCAGATCTGCTGCCTGAAACCACAAGAAGAAGAAGGACTGCCCTACTAGAACGCTGGTCTGCAACACTGAGGACTGTAAATTAAAGTACTGCTCCTGTTGCACACTGGAACAACAGCCAAAAGGGCTTTGCCTTGCATCAGAAAGGACTCAAGAGTTTGCCTGAACCATCTTTCACAAAAGTCCACACCCTGGAGTGTTTCCAGTAGACTTTTAGGGATTTGGCCTGAAGCATTGTGGCTATTGAAGTTCCAAACTTTCAAGGACCATCTCATGGCTCCTAGACCCTTGGATTTGTGTTTTGGGCACTCTGAGACCCAAAGGAGAATTTCTGGAAGGAGGTCAAGACGTTTGTAAAGGTTTTGAGCAACTTTTAGAAAAAGCTTCGTAAGTGGATGTACTTGCCATCGTGAGTCAAGCTGACTACCTTCAACCATGGCCCGGCCGGGATTTCAGGTTCATACCTGTGAAAGCTACAGAGCTCCAGACTTCCAGGATTTGACTGGGTCCTCGCAGAAAAACAATCTAACAGCATAACACCAACATTTATTTGATTTGCTGAGGAGGGCCACACAACATCGAGAGAGAAAAGCTCCAGAAAAGGTTCTAAGTCTATTGTGTATTGTGTCCTACTTTTTTAGTGTATTGGTGTATTTAAATGCAATCCTGAGATAAGCCCGCCTGCTCGTTGCCAAGCTATCAGAGGTTGAGCCAAGGGATAATGTTTTCAGACCTTGATTGGACCTAATACTGTCTGAGGGCAATATTGCTAGTGGAAGGTGCACACCTGCCTTTACTACTAACCAGTGTCCATCATCCCTTCACCTGCAAATACTTTTTATCAATCAATCAATCAATCAGGATTTTTATAGTGTGCTAATTACCCCTGATGTGTCCATCTAGTTTAATTACCTTCTATTAATATTGATTCCCGCTTTAAATTGAACACAATCAAGGGTCTGCAGGTAAGGGTCTGCAGGTAGGTAAGACACTCTTCAGTGATAGATAAATGCTCATATTTTTCCAAGCATATAAAAAGGATTTGCTGTTTGCAAGGCCAGTGCTGTGAAATTGGGTTGGTATGCCTCACCAGGAAGCAGAGGCTTATTTCCACTTTACAACAGGAGGCATGCCAAAATATGATACTGACTAACAGTGAACACTCAAAACAAGTAAGCATGCCGACCCCACACCAATGAACTGCACTGAAACACATGACTTACTTTGTCAAAATAGATCTGTAATTCGAAAAGTGTCCACATTTGGTCAAATTATGTATTCAATTATTTAGTAATTGTCTTAAATATTGCTCAACGTCCATGATACATCCAACCTCATTAATTAAGACTGGGACATTAAAATCATCCTGGGATAATACCATAAAGTGTAGCCATAGAATTAGCTATTTACAATTGTATCACATAGCACGCAAATCGTAAAAACCCTTGAGATGATGGCAATTTTTGAGGCCAGACCCAGTCTGGAACTCAGCATTTGTACAACTGTGTGTGCTCATTGCTAAGCTAACTAAAATCTGGCCAGGGTGATGGTCTAAATCTAGTTCAGGGAAATGACTGCCTTGACTCACTAGCAAACAGCAGACGCTTTTTTATTCAGTGTGCCAAAATGTGATGGAGTGAAACCATATCTTAGTGTTTTAGATACAGTTCCTAATTTGTAAAAGAATGAGTGCTGATGCCCAAAGCTCTTCTTAGAAGCTGGTGGCAGGCGCTATTGCATGTTTGGTGCACCAAATACCAAGGCTGTCTAGTCTTGCATCCACCACAAGTGCATTTAATCCAATACCACGCATTCCCTGGCCTTTTATATTACTCTTTCCTGCTCTCAACTTTCTGACAGTTTTCCCATCTTTTTCTTCCTTCTTCTTTTCCCTCTGTGTTTTTTTCCTTCTCTTGCTCTTAGTAAATGTTCGATGAGGACAAATAAGTGTTGGTCCACAAATGTGAGTACCGGTGGACCTAAAGGAAAACAAGCAGCTCAAATGAAGCCCTGCATAGATAGCATGTGTTCTCTGTTGGTAGAGAGTAATCACTGGTACATGCACAAATTGAGAGTTGATAAATATTTATGTGCCATGTGAGTTATACCTCATATTGCAGCAGAAATTCACATCACAATGTCCTGTTATCCCCTGTGCCCAGTAAAAGCCAACTTCAACGCAGGGGCTCAAAGGAGTTCCATCATAGATACAGATTTTATTTTAAGTTTTGTCCATCTGCCAATACTGCGTTACGTAAAGCAGAAGAGTGTGAAAAACATAAGTTTGATGTTTGCTGTAGTGTTCTATTTATTTGTGTATGTCTATGGTTTTGTAGATCATGGGCAATATCCTACCAGGACATCATACCACAAAGTTAAAAAATTTAGCAGCAACCTACAAGAGCAAGGTAGAAGCATACACAGGACTTTATTCACAAAAATAAGCTTAGGTTTATGATAAAATGTAGGATTTCTACGAGTCCCAAAAATTCACAAAGGTCTTTCTAGCAAGCATAAGCCCATTTACGGAAATTACATAAATCCCACTCAATCGTTAGGAATGTGGACATTATTGAGCATTACAGAGAGTGCTGTGCCCTGTACGTTTGAGTACATCCACAAACTGGTGTTTCTGGGCATTCATAAACTTTTTTATTTCCCTTTCCAGCCTGAAATGTATCACATATTTCATAATGGTAAAAACACCCTTTACAGGGTGCAAAGTGAGATGAGTCGCTACCAAGCTTGCTAAGAGCACCAGGAAGGTTTTCCTCCAAGGAGAAATAATAGTGCATCTGAAGCTACGGAAAACTCCATGGTCATATTAAAGAGGCACAATGTTGAATGCCCTGTGACTTTACAGAGGCATGGAAAGCCTAGGTGAGTTACTATATCCCATTATAATGTACTAGTCATTAGTATGTTTATACCCCAGTAAGATGCCTCCATGACAGAGGCAAGTGTGCCACTGTGCATGGTTTTTCCTTCATTAAGCTTCATGAGTTCCCTCATTCGTTTCCTGAAGGGCCAGCATTCCCAGCTCTCCTTTTGCAGTGCCTGCCGGGGCACCTTCTATAGCCTGTCCATTGTTACATGCTACAGCACCACCATGTGGGGGCTTCTTAGACACATTCTACTTATACCAATAAAAAAAAGGCTCCCTCCTCCTGTGGGCATAGTCACTGAATCGAAAGGAGGAAACTGTCTGACAGCAGTGGAAGAGGACCATTTTATGCCACTTAATTATTATGAGTTGCATCATATTTTCAGGGGTGGCTCCTCCGCTAAATGGAGCAGCATCGCTCCACTGGATCGTGGGGAAAGGAGAAATAAAATTATAGTATCGCTATGTTATTATCATAATGCTACATTATTATAATTTGTTTTTTCCTTGGAGAAGGGATGGGGGGGACTGGGCTGGAGGGAGGGGGCAGGAGGAGGGCAGGATGAGGGGATTTGCACCACAAAGTGTGCTTGTCTGTTTGGCCGGCCATGTTGGGCCGGCCAAACAGACATGCGCACTTTGCATGTTCTCTACCCGGCTGTATTTGATAGCCAAGTGGAGAACATGCACAGGCTCCCTCTCCCAGTGTGGGCAGCAAAGCAGGCCACTTAGAGCAATCATGACACTGCTGTCATGCAGGTGACACAGCGGCGTGATTGGCTGGGAGCCTGTGTGCACCCGGGAAAAGGAAGAGGATGACGATGGAGGGGAGGGGAATGCATCTCCCCCAAAGGTAATTGCTTTTTTGTTCTTGTTTCTTTTTCTTCACCGACCCCCGTCCCGTCCGGCCGCTACAATTGAGTGGCAGCCGCCACTGCAAATTTTCTTATTGAAGACTCATTCTTACACCAGAATGTGCCTGCAAAAAGAAAATGAGCAGGAAAATCTAAAAGGGAGCTGACTAATTCTTATGAATTACAGTAATTATAGATGACCTATACCTTTTCATGTTTCAGGGTGCTGCAACAACATGTATTACTGTTTACACAACTCTTTGATAATCAGTTCTTTGAATATTAAGATACGAAAATGAGTGGATCAGCCTGACTGAAACCTGGGATTATCAGGTCACAAACAGTGAACCAAAGCAGATCCATTTTGCAACTGAGAGGACAAATCGTGAAACAACATGTACATTACCAGCACTTAGACCTCATAGTTATGCTGCTGTCAGGTGGACAAAGATGACTGCTACTTCCCGGCTCTAAAATGATACCTGATAAAATGATTCATTTGATAGCAGCAGAAGTGATACATGTTTATTTTGTGCTTAGAGTTGCTCTGTAAAAAGGTGTCACAGGAGCCCAATGATGAATGAGCCTGCTAGTGTATTTTAAATTTCATGGTTAATTTAACATTCCTGGAAATCTGAAATACAGCAAGATGAAAGTATATTATCCACGAAATTACTTTAGCATTTGGTATGTTTAAAGTGGAGTTATTATCCAGTTTCACTTACATTTAAAATTCAGTTTTCTTAATCTTCATCTTAGACTGTTGTCATTTTAACTTTAACTTTTAAAATGTTAATGTTACTAAATTGCTGTGTATAAACTTACAATTACCAAAAAAAGATGTTGAGGGGCCTATTTCTGAAAAAGTCATGTAGCGCAATGCAGCAAGTCACCGTGTTGTGCTGCACAGCGTGACAGGGAAAGGGCAGAAATTCACTGTGCTTAAGGCAATACAACACATTCCTGCCTTTTGTCTCCACTGGAGCCCTTATGGCAGCAGAACTGTTTTGCGCAGGAAGAGATGCCTTCCTACACAAAAACAATCATGGTAGGCACATTTCTCTAACTATGTGTTCTGCAGAATCCAGCACGTATAGAAAGAGGAAGTAACAAGAAGAAATAAAGATGTTTCTCTTTGTTACGTCTCTCTTTGGAAGGCAAATCTTATTGGTGCACTTCCAGGTATACCAGTTCTGATAAATATGGGAATGTGTCAAAAATCATATAAGTTGCGTAGGAACTTCCACACAATGCAATGAAATGCCTTTCCAAGGCGGAGTAAGGCTACGCATCAATTTGTTCCTCGTTGCCTTACTCCAAATTTATGGAGCCACTCAGGGCCATGAAAAGTTGCTTCAGTGGCTTTATAAATCTGACTTTTTTTTGTCACTCTTGTACCACGTTGTGTGGTGCAAGATTGATGCAAACAAGCTTGTAAATATGCCCCTTAGTATTCATTTACACATTAATTTCCTTTCAAATACATTTTTTCCAACCAATCGTGCATACGTGTTGTATCTTTTTTGTTTGTGAGTTGCCACTGGATGATTATAGTTAGGGCCATGTTATCACAGGAAATCGATTTTTTAATTTGGTGCTGCTTGACATAACTTTCCAAAAAAAGTCCCATCCACATCAGTTCCTTTGTGGAAAGTTTTGTCGTGATCTGCCAAGTGGGGCCAAGAATATGGGGGCCAAAAACAAGCTTTCCCCATGCAATTTGCATAGGAAAATTGAACAGCAACACCTCAAAACAGCTTAACGGAAGTAAACCAAATTTGGTAGACGTTAGATCTTTGTCCAGAAAGTATGCTTGTGTGATTTAGAGTAAATCCATTTGGTAGTTTTTGAGAAATTAAGGTTCAAAATGTATGAACATATCATGCAGTGGAGGATCAGTGCCTCTGACAGATCTAAAGATAAGATCGGATTGTCTGCCACCACATCAAAAAAGATGTGGTGGTACTCTTTCTAGGGCTTACCAGCTCAGTCCATTATCCTGAAAAAAAGTTCAAAATATCACATGGGGGACCGACTAAGGATACCATGCCCCCTGTACCTTGTGTCAGGGATAAAATTGTATTTTTTTTGTATGGTACCACAGATTTGCTGTACTATCCAAACAAAAAAGGCTACTGCCCTTTTTCATTTTACCCCCTCCCCCCGAGTCAGCTGGGGGGTTATTTTCAATGTGAAAGAAGGAGAGGAGGGCATGCAGCCCCATTCCGAGAGCCATAGCAGACCCCAGTGCCAACATCCTCTCGTGCAACATTACATTTTTACAGGGAAGGGTCCTTGGTGCCTCTCCAGATGCCATGATAAGACCCCCCCGGACCCCAAATCCCAGGCCAAAGCAACTTAAGAGTTGCTATGGGTGTCCCAGTCCATGAAGACACCTAGAGCAATAACACTCTGAATCTGTGGGGTGAGCCCCAGGGCCTCCACAGATTATGGGGGTTATTCTAACTTTGGAGGAGTGTTAATCCGTCCCAAAAGTGACGGTAAAGTGACGGATATACCACCAGCCGTATTACGAGTTCCATAGGATATAATGGACTCGTAATACGGCTGGTGGTAAATCTGTCTCTTTTCCGTCACTTTTGGGACGGATTAACACTCCTCCAAAGTTAGAATAACCCCCTATGTCTGCTGACATACCTGCCAGCTGCATGTGTTTGTTTCTGCCCAATGGGAGCAGCTTTTCTCTGCTCTCTGCTTCTGCTCCTGCTGAGTGGGAGCAAACCTGTGTCTGCATGCCCCTCGCTCAAAAAAATAAATATCAGCACTGGGGATGGGGTCCACATAGCCCTTTCATAGCTCAGGAAAGAGGGCCGCAGGACCCCTCCCCTTAAAGAAAACTGACCAGCCCCGAGATGCGGTCTCCAAAGCCCTTTTGTGGATCAGGTAAGGGGGCCACATGCCCATTCCACATTTAAAAAAAAGAAGATAGGCATGGGGATGGGATTTTCAGGGTCTTCAGAAGGCTCCGGGAGGGGTCACACATCCCTACCCCCAAACAAACAAAAAACTCAGAAACAGAGTTATCTGTTCCTTTGACATTCACTGCTTCTGCTGACCATAATGCCTTTCAAGAGTTTTTTGTTCTTGTTTATGCTGGTAGTGCCCCTTGATGTGGCAGGGCCATTACCAATCCTTTTTTTTTGTTGTTTTACATTTGTGGTTGGCTGCAGGGAGTGCAGCAACCCCCCAACAACTTCAAAACAACATAATAAGCCTTCCTGGTCAATACCTGTGGTAAGGCACCCATTAAGGTTTTTACTCAGTCTATGCCCTTTTCCGAACCCACACCACACACAGCCAAAGGCCTGGCACAGTCACGGATTGGGCGCCCAACCCTGCACAGCACACAGTGAGGAACATCTTACCTTATGTTAAAAAAACATGAAGATTCACTGAAGAAAACAAAGGTTAAAGAGACATGATAGTTATGAAGTGCATTAATATTACACATTATATTTATATTTTAAAAACTCTTAGAAATTCACTGGAAAAAAAGTGTTAAAAGGATGTTAAAGTTAGGTGAAATAAAATAGATATAACTACACCCTCACCATGCACTGCATATTGCCTGATATATTCTATCACTGATGTTCTTTGACATAATTGATAACATCTCTGCGACATTTGAAATTACATAATTGATAACATCTCTGCGACATTTGAAATGACACAATTGATGACAAGACTGGGCATGGTGATTGTTCAAGTTAGTTATATTTACAGTAGGATATGTGTCATGTTTACTTGAAATAACTATAACCAATGCATTTCAGTGGTATTGTTAATTATGTTTTAACTGGCATTGTCACCTAACTATAACATTCAACTAACCCTGTTAGTCAGCCAGCTCGCCACTTTTCCAAAGTATTTTATTTTTTTCAGAAAAACAAATTCCCAAGAGGGAGAGGTGCTAGGAGTTTTCTTACATGATACAAGGGTCATTTTTTTCCTCTTCCCTCATTGCAAGATTTCACAGAGAAGGACAGGAAAAAAACCCTAATGCCTTCCACCCTAAATAAGACTTAGAGAACTATGGCCCTCATTCTGACCCTGGCGGTCTTTGACCGCCAGGGCGGAGGACCGCGGGAGCACCGCCGACAGGCCGGCGGTGCTCCAATGGGGATTCCGACCGCGGCGGTAAAGCCGCGGTCGGACCGGCACCACTGGCGGGCTCCCGCCAGTGTACCGCCGCCCCATTGAATCCTCCACGGCGGCGCAGCTTGCTGCACCGCCGCGGGGATTCCGACCCCCCCTACCGCCATCCAGATCCCAGCGGTCCGACCGCTGGGATCCGGATGGCGGTAGGGGGGGTCGCGGGGCCCCTGGGGGCCCCTGCAGTGCCCATGCCACTGGCATGGGCATTGCAGGGGCCCCCGTAAGAGGGCCCCTACATGTATTTCACTGTCTGCTGCGCAGACAGTGAAATACGCGACGGGTGCAACTGCACCCGTCGCACAGCTTCCACTCCGCCGGCTCGATTCCGAGCCGGCTTCATCGTGGAAGCCTCTTTCCCGCTGGGCTGGCGGGCGGTCTGAAGGCGACCGCCCGCCAGCCCAGCGGGAAAGTCAGAATTACCGCCGCGGTCTTTCGACCGCGGAACGGTAATCTGACGGCGGGACTTTGGCGGGCGGCCTCCGCCGCCCGCCAAGGTCAGAATGAGGGCCTATGTATTTTTGTCACTGGCACCCAATCTGTAGGGTGGTCTTAGGACGTTTGCACTAATAGAGTTAATTTTCTCTGTTAGTGTTAGTGTAAACCTGGCAGTCGGCTGGACTCACAGTTCACCTGTTTCAACCTTTTAATGCTAAGCCGCATCACAATACCCATTGAAAAGTTCAACTGCATAAAAGTAAAACATTGTTAACATAATACTTGTTTCACCATAAAAAATTTCTAGTGTACAACATTTTCCCATAGAGATTGTATACTAAAGTTAACGACATAAAGACAAAGCCAGTAAAACGTTACCCCACATTTTCATTTGAGGGGAAATTATTATTTTCTGGAATCCTATGCATGGAAAAAAAAAACTCATTTTGAGACTGGGGAGTTATGTCTTTTGTAGATCCTGTTTTAGAAATGTCTGTGTCACATAAATACTACGAGAGTTACAATACTGCCTAAAGGAGACATAGCACAAAAGTCTATATGCTCTGGCACTGCTTTTGAACATTCATTTCCTCCGATATCTGGAAGGTATTTGAGCACCTGCTTTTTATCCTGAATGTTAACTTATTTCACTTGCTATCATATATTTTATGTGGTCTTATAAAAAGCAGTAAGCCTGCACACCCTTCAACCTGTTCTTAAAGAAAGCCATAAATCTGCATCTGCAGATCTACAATCTGTCTTGGGAACAGGCCGACTTTCAAAAAATCACAAAAACATTACAGAAGTGTACCTAATAGCCTTTTCCGTGAGAGAGTCATGGAAAATATTGGTGAAATTAATTTCACATCACCACATATGTACAGCTGTACATTGTCATGTAAAAATCTACAGAGCAAGTGCAGTGCAATGCATTTGTTCATTTGTTGTTTTTTTTTTTTTTTTGCCACTGGGAAAAATTGAGCTTGAAGTTACTACTTTCTTCTTGTGTTCCAACCTTTTAAAGGTGTTTTCTGCTGCACTAATCACGGGTTCATGTTTGGCTTGTTATAGAGAGGGCGGAGTCAGAAATGCTGTTGTGCAGTGTACATATTAACAAGAAATTTCATCCAATATCGTACGGTCTTTGCTGTTGTGTGCCTAGATTTTTTTCAAATACTAATCTTTGTGGGGAGAAATCCTTTAATGAGTACCATACCAACATTTGGGAATCTAACAAATTGTTTTTGCCTTCATAAAGAAGCAGTTGTGTTGGAGTGTGTCTTTTAAAAGCAATATTATCATGAAAGCTTGCAATATATTGTGTAATGAAGCTGCATAGAAAATGTGTTAACGTAGAAAATAATGTACGCATTTTAAATGTGCCCACGGGTGAGTGGCTACCAATGTATACGAAGACTAATGAAACTTATTAATGATGAACTAATTATGTACTAATGTTTGAATTTGTATTAGCATATTATAATTAGAGTCATGTATTAGGGGTTGTTAACTAAATTTCTACGCCTTAGTTAGCAAGGGTCTGGGCCTAGCTGCCTGGTCTCATATTAAACTGTGTTTTCAAACATGCAATGTGCTGTCTTCCTGAAGGACACAATGCAGTACTTTTCCAGAAACTAGAGATGTGTGTTTAGCCATAGTAAATTCTTTCTCATGGGACCCGACTTGCTCAAGGAGACATTCTTGCTGAATGCAACAGTGTAATTCATAATAGGTGCAAGGCTGCCTGGAGTAGGGGAAAACAATAGAGCTACTGACTGGAGCGTAAAGTGTAACTTTTCTTACCTGACATTCCAACCGATGAAGACGTCAATAACGTGAGCCAATCAACAACATGAGAACTGTGTTTTGTGGAAAATTCTAGTGAGATGTGAGGAGAATTATTGGACAGAGATAATGATGAACCAAATATGATCTAATGGGAAATTAAGGGCTAGTTCAACAGTTTTGATATAACCGCATGACCCGATGAAAAATCTGCCATTATTAGCCATTATGCGGACATTCCACTCCAAGCTTTACTTTGCCATTATTCTTTTGAGACTGTGCCGTTTATTCATCTTGATACTTTAACCATCCTCTATACTTACTTCTCCTCCACATGAGGGAAGTGCCTTATTCTTTAGCTATGCCATATTCAGACTTTGCCCTGTCCTATCCTTGCTGATGGTGAATCGACTGATGTCCTGAGGACGAAGACTGACGCTGATTGCTGATTCGTTGGAGGGGTAACTATCTGATGATAATTGTAATTGTCTGTTTTTCTCTAGGTACCAACTGCTCTTTTGAATGAGGCCATAGTTAGATGTTTTCTAAATTTGTGTTTGCTAAATTGTTTTGCATGAAGCCCAACATGCTGATGCTAATTCGAGGTTAGTTAAGGTATTCACAAATATCAGACACAAATAGACAAATGACTGGGTTCTTGCTTTGTTGAATCTTGCACTACTGAGACTTTGCTGAGCTGTTTCTCATTAATGATGTTTTAATGTTGAATGAATATTCTCTATGCATTGATTAATTGTATTCTAATTATAATATCTGAAGTGATACTAATGAGATTGATTGCTAATGAGATTAACGGAGATGATATTAGATTGTAACAAATAGGGAAATACATATTCTGACTCAACTAAATTGGTGTGGTTATTCATGACTGAAAGGTCATGGTGAGTTCACTTTATTGATTCTTATTAAATGCTATTGGTCAGCTTAATGATTGATTATTGTGAATATTGATTGAGTTATTGATATCTTGATTTTGTGATGCCAAAAGATATCTCGTTCTGGGAAGTCTCTGAACGTGGTCAAAAGGTTCATCGGCCTAGGCGTGTCTCCTTGTAAGTTTACTTATCAAGGTTCTGACGCGCTATCAGTTTTGGTAGCAGAGGATGGTTTGGCCCTTTGGGGCCCCAGGATGAGGGACCACTGTTTGATAAGATTGATGGTTCAAAAGGTCTGGTAGAAATTGATGAGCGTAGTTTGGAAGTAAGTAAGGTGTATCCGAAAATTGGGTTTTGGGAAAATTGTTCTTTTTTAAATGATGCAATTTGGAGTGATGATGTGTCCCTAAGTCCCAAATGACTTTCCCGGAATCTCGGAGCTTGCTGAAGGAAGTGTGAGTATGCTCTCGGCGTTCTAGTGATAGCGTGAATGAAGTAGGGTTTGCGCTTGCACAGCTTATGCATACCGCAGGTGAATTGTGAAGTTTGTGAGGATTTAGGCCAAGTGATGTTGTTTTAGTAGGAGTGTGCGTACTCCGCAGTATGAGAGTAGGGAAGTCGGCGAACTTCATGTGAGTGTGGCGCTTTGTGCTCAAAAATTGTCCACGTGGTTGTTGGTGATGTACGGACCCTGCGTGGTCTAAGACTCCGGACTATATTAATAAGTGTATCAGACACTTGGGGCGTTATTTATACTTTTTGGTGCAAAACTGCACTAACGCAGTTTTGCACCAAAACGTTTTGCACCGGCTTGCACCATTTTTAGCACCAGCTGTGCACCATATTTATGGAATGGTGCAAGGCGGTGCAAAGGGTAGGCTAGCGTAAAAAGAAAATGACGTTAGGTAGGTTAGAGTCAAAATAAATGACTCTAACCAGATTAGCGTCATTTTTTGACGCCAAGGGGCATATTTATACTCTGTTTGCACTGAATTAGAGTCTTTTTTTTCAACTCTAATTCAGTGCAAACCTAACTCCATATTTATAATTTGGTGCTAGACCCGTCTAGCGCCAAATTTATGGAGTTAAAGTCATTTTGTGGAAGTGGAAACCTACCTTACCTTAATGAGATGCAAGGTAGGCGTTCCGGTGCAAAACATTACTCTATGGCCTTAACGCCATATTTATACTCCCATGCAAAAATGGTGCAAGGGAGGGAGGAGGGATCAAAAGATTTACCCCATTTTTTAAAGTCTGGGTCAGGACAGGCGTTAGGGGACATGTGGGCCTATTTCCATAGTGGAACACCATGGAATAAGCCCACAGGCGCCCTCCCCAGGCCCCAGGGGCACCCACACCCACACCAGAGAGACTGCGGAGGATGGGGGACTCCATCCCAGGTAAGTACAGGTAAGATTGCATTTTATTTTTGAAAGTGCCATAGGGGGCCCTGAAATGGGCCCCCATACATGGCACAGGATGCAATGGCCATGCCCAGGGGACCCTTGTCCTCTGTGCTGGCCATTGGGGTGGTGGACATGACTCTTGCCTTCTTTAAGGCAGGAGTTATGTGGCATGGTAGGTTTAGCACCATAAAATGACGCTAATCTGGTTAGAGTCATTTTTTTTTTTTTTTACTCTAACCTGCCTAAAGTCATTTTTTGGTGCTGAACCCTCTTCTTTTTTACTAGCAGCCCCACCCGACTAAAGTATTTTTTTTTTACTCTAGCCTACTCTTTGCACTGGCTTGCACCATTCCATAAATATGGTGCCCGGCTGGTGCACAGAAATGGTGCAAGACGGTGCTAAACTTTTTGGTGCAAAACTGAATTAGTGACGTTCTGCAGAAAAAAAGTATAAATAAGGGGCAATATTTTGAAAGTTTGCACCACTTTTGCGTCAAAAATTTATGTTAATGTGGCACAAAAAAGTATAAATCAGGGCCTTGGTGCATGACAGGTCTAGCACCAAAGTATAAATATGGAGTTAGTTTTGCCCCGAATTAGAGTAAAAAAGAAAATGACGCTAATTCGGTGCAAACAGAGTATAAATATGCCCCAGAGTATAAATATGCCCCTAAATATGGATTAAGGTCATAGAGGCCATAAAGTAATTTTTTGCACGGGAACGCCTACTTTGCATCTCATTAAGGCAAGGTAGGTCTCGACTTCCAAAAAATTACTTTAACTCCATAAATTTGACGCTAGACAGGTCTAGCACCAAAGTATAAATATGGACTTAGTTTTGCACCGAATTAGAGTAAAAAAGAAAATGACGCTAATTCGGTGCAAACAGAGTATAAATATGCCCCAGAGTATAAATATGCCCCTAAATATGGATTAAGGTCATAGAGGCCATAAAGTAATTTTTTGCACAGGAACGCCTACTTTGCATCTCATTAAGGCAAGGTAGGTCTCCAATTCCAAAAAATGACTTTAACTCCATAAATTTGACACTAGACAGGTCTAGCACCAAAGTATAAATATGGACTTAGTTTTGCACCCAATTAGAGTTAAAAAAAAAAACGCTAATTCGGTGCAAACAGAGTATAAATAGGCCCCTTGGTTTATGTTGTAATTTGCACGGTTTAATAGGTCAATGGTGAAATCGACGAGTTGAGTTTGAGTCAAAGTGAGTGAATGAAAACTTCGATAGATATTTGGTGAGTTCTAAAGTGCACTAGAACAACCCATTGACAAGTCGAGAGTAAAATTTGTAAGTCAAATTTTGCTTGCGAGTGCGTGATCTGAAGGAGAGAGTAGCGGCCGAGGCTAAGCAAAATCTCTGTAAAGTTCTGAAGCGACTGTGTTACCCTTTCCTGTAGTAAACCGGCAAATTTGAGTTTTGTTGGTGCTCGCAATATATTGCATTCGTTTTGTGTGAATCGAGAGTGAGGAATACAAGCCTCATTGTGTGTGAGTGTGACGTCATTGGAGCCCCGCTAGGATAGGTGGGTTAGTGAGAAGGGTCGCGCATCGATTGGCAGCTGTCTATGAGAGGCAATTGGTTGAGAAGGTAGACGAAGAGAGTTCTGGGAATTAAAGTCATTTCCTGATTCGATTGTGAACAAAATAAAAAATGCAAAAATGAAAATTTTCAAGGCTTTAAAGAGCGCCTTGAGGGGAGATGTATATATTACTGCGAGTGTAGGGGAGGTTACACTGCCAAAAGATACACCGGCTTATGCCGTAATGGAGGAGAGGGGAGTTGCGCCATGTCTTTGGCTAAAGCAATGGTGCAAAGCAACAGAGAAAGAAGGGTGTTTGGTGTTTCTGGAGCACGGATCGTTCAATATAAGGGTTTTGGAAAATTTGAGGAGGGTGCTAAACGAACTAAAGCCACCTCTGAGGCCAGCACAGTTTGAGGGGTTAGCAATTTGGGAATTGATGGCAATACGACAACAGCAACAGAAATTTGAGAGGAGAATGAGGAAAGCAGAAAAGACACTAGCGGAGGCTAGGTGGGATAGTGCACAAAGAAACAATAGATGGAATTAGGATGTTTCCAGCAATAGCGCAAGAAGGTGAAAACAAAGGGGCGAAAGCCACTTGTAAGACTGACAAAAGTTCTTCTAAAGACAAAGAGCCTATGAAGCCCTGGTCAGAGATGGATGATTCAGACGATGATGAGTTCCTTAATCAGTTACTGAATGACCAACCTCCTCCATTTGCAATAGATGACAATAGACCGAGTACTGGTACATGTCCTGTAATTTCAACTAAAAACATGGGGACAATGAATACGGTACAGGTTAGTCCTGTCTCGACACCAGTTCGGGTGCAGAGTAGTATTAGTGTGTCCACTGCTCCAGATACGCAATCTCAGCTGCAGCCACCACAGGTTCAGAGACTTTACCCTGATGTCCTAATCTGATGGTGCCGTCAGAGCCAGCATATACAAGACCAAAGCTGATACAGATTGATCCATCTTCACCTTTACTGCCCCAAGTACAGCAACAGATGATTGCGAATTACACTTCGGTCCCAGGACCGCAGACACCATTGCACCAGTAATGAACCAGAGTATGGGAGTTAATGCTCCACCGGTTTTGGGAAACAGGCAGGCACCAGCTGCCATATCCTTGCCCATTACGGTTGGTCCACCAGTACCATTGTATACGCAGGCGAAGCCTAGTGTATGCGATCAAGGGATAATGACTCAAGAGATGACAAGAGGATGGTTCGTAGGGAGCTCTCAAGGGATGACTCCAGTGGAGCCGACATTCAAAAGGTCTAGGTCTTTGATAGACTTCAGTCCGATTGGGGCTCCTCCAGATGCCATGAGACAATCAGGTTTGGGACTGCTGACTCCGCAGATCTTGAGTGCGAATATACTGCAAACACCAATAGTGCAGGCTGGAAATATCTCCTTACAAAGTTCAACAGCACAACAGCTGAACGATTGGTTAGACAAGTTAAATTCACCAAATACTACTCCTGCAGCAGCAGGGAGGACGGAAGGAGAAGAGTACCTGAATTTTGTAAGGTTGGGCATGGAGGCAAATGAACTTGTTGAAGGGAGCATGGGAGTGAACAGGTAAGGATCATACACGGAAGCAGAATTGAGATACTTGTGTCCAAAAATAACCAAAGAGTGAGCAGGGTGCACCAGAGGTTGGCAAATTTGGCAGATAAATATGGAATAGACTTCGAAAATACCAAACACTTGAAGAGGAGTTACAGGTTAGACTTTGAGCCTAAGGAATTTGAACACATGAGGTCTACTGGGATGAAGGCAAACCTTAAGGAAATACCTCAGAGAGCACAGGTTTGGGGAGCCTTTGAGAAGTGGGACGGTAGATGGGCTGAAGATGAGAGACAAGAGAAAGAGCGACTGCATAGAACAGCCAGCAAAAGCGTCACAGGGTGCTGGTACGGTAAATATGTTACCAATGAGAGAGACGGCTGGAGGGGTTCTTGTCTATGTGCAGTGGACTAGAGTGATATTCTGTCATTTACAAATGACTTTCCCAGGCTGAGAGAGAAGTCAATAAAGTGGTATCAGCAGACTCTGGGAAGACTCTCTTTGGGATCATGGTCCCAGCTGATTTGTGGCTTGAATGCAAGAGGAGTGTGGACTGGCCGGCCGCGGAACCAGCAAGGGATAGAGTCACCGGAGCACCGTCTCCTGAGGTGATGAAGTACTACTATAAGGTGATTGAGTTCTTGAAACAGAGAGTTTCACCGCAGAATATTGATTGGCAAAAGATTGATCAGACAGCGAAGGAAGCCAAGGAGTCGATACATGCCTATTATGAGAGGTTGTTGAAGGCGTTCAAGCACTACAGCGGTACAGAGGTTGTTGAGGCGAAGGACATAAATCACCTTGTATTCAGATTTGTTGAAGGGCTGAGACCTGAAATTAGTCAGATGATTAAGAATCACTTGATTTGCTGGCAAGCGAAGCCGATTGACGAGGTGTTGCAGTACGCAAAGTACTGTAGTGACGAGATTGAGTTGAAGCAGAGGAAGCTGAAGGAGAAAGCAATGGTGATGCAAATTAAGGCAGCACAGTCAAGGATGCAGGGAGGTTGTTTACAACAGATGGTGCAACAGTTGCAAGGAAACGGGATGTTTCAGGCGCAAGTGAGAGGCAAAGGTAGAGGTTTTGTGAACAGAAGCACAAACTTGAACACTATAGTAGTTAAAAATTATGTACAGGGGATGAAGAAGATGTTATCTTGTCATGCTTGTGGGGGCGTTGGACATTGGAAGCGGGAGTACCCGATGATGGTGCAGGAGGGTGTTGTTCAACAAAGCAATGATGTAAGTGCATTTCAAAATGTGAAGGGACCGAGCATCAGAGGTCCTAACCCGAATTTTCAGAATAACATGAATCAGATGCAGGGTTTCCAACATATGCAGCATGTGCAGATGCCACGTATACAGCTGATGCAGATGCAACAAATGCAACAGCAGGTTCCCATGGTACCTTGACAGCAAATGCAAGTGCCCTTAGCGCCAATGGTACAGCAACAGGTGATGCTTCCTCAACAGGTCACAGGTCAAAGAATGAGTCAAAATAACACAGTGCAACAGTTCCCATTGTGTGGTGAGAATGGAATAAACGATGAATGGTCCGATGAGAGTTCATATAGTGAGGAGTGTAGGCTTGCAGCATCCCTAGAAGTAGATCAGAAAGGGCCCTATGTTCAGGGAAAGATAATGGGTCAAAAGGTTTCATTCTTGGTTGACACAGGAGCTACACGCTCTACAGTCAGAAGTGCAGAGGTTCCGAAACTGCCTCTTTTGGGACATACAGTCAGGGAGGTAGGAGTGGCAAACCAGCTCCTGACTAACCCGATCACAGATCCAGTGCAGAGTGAGATTGGCACTTTTCAGGGATTGCACAGATTTGTGGTCTGCGATTTGAGTCCCGTGTCCCTACAGGGAAGAGACTTACTGTGCAAGACAAGGTGTTTGATCACCTGTTCCAATGAGGGGATTGAGGTTCAGACAAACAGTGACGATGAAGGAGATGAGGAGCAGGTTTCAGAGCCTGAAACGGAGACCACAGACGAGAAGTATCCTCTGATTAACTTCTTCCCAATGTTCACAGTGGCTGATCTCCCGGCAGACTTGCAGGGAACAGTCCAAGAGAAGGTGTGGGACTTGACAGGGAATGAAGTAGGACTGGTAAAAAGAGTAGAACCAGTTAAAGTCAATTAAAAGCCAAATGCTGTGTTTCCCAGGTACCGCAGTATCATAATATCCTTATAAAGGTGGCACAATTAATTGCAGACTTTGTGAAACAGGGAGTCTTGAAAGAAGTGATAAGCAGTCCATGTATTTCACCAATAATGGGATTGAGAAAGCCTGGTGGGAAGGTTCATATTATCCAAGATTTGAGAAAGATCAATGACATAGTGGTGAAATGCTGCCCGGTGGGGCTAAATCCAGCTGTGATTATGTTCCAGGTTCCATGTGATGCAGAGTGGCTCACAGTAATTGATTTGTCCCAAGCATTCTTTTCTGTGCCTCTTCATGAGGACGGCCAATTTCTCTTCAGTTTCAAATTCCTGGGCAAGATCTACAATTGGTGTCGAATTTCTCAAGGGTTTTCGGAATCACCCACCATATTTAATCAAATACTGAAGAAGGATTTGGAGTCATTGGAATTGCCTTTTCAACCGACCCTAGTGCAGTACATTGATGATTTGTTGATCGCATCCTAAACGAGGGATGAGTGCAAGTATGATTCGATTGCTTTACTGAATCACTTGGGAAAGAACGGACACAAGTTGTCCCCAAAGAAGTTGCAATATTGCCAGAAAGAGGTGAAGTACTTGGGCCATCAAATTGAGAAAGGATTGAGGAAGTTATCCAGGGAAAGAGTAACTGCCCTGTTACAGATGAATCCCCCAATGACACGGAGAGATGATAGGATGTTTCTGGGAATGGTGGGTTACTGTCGTCAGTGGATCCCTAATTTCTCAGTCATCTCCAAGCCTTTGGTGAGACTGACGGTTAAGGAAGGACCAGATGTCATAGTACTGGCAGAGAAGGAAATTAAGGCATTCACTGAGTTAAGGGAGAGTATGTGCAGGGCTCCAGCTTTAGGTATGCCTGATTAAACGAAGCCTTTTGTTCTGTTTTGTCATGAACGTCATGCATGTTCTTTGTCTCTCCTGACACAGGTCCATGGAGATGTAAACCGACCAGTAGCATATTTTTCAGCTACTTTGGACCCAGTTGCAGCAGCCTTACTGGGATGTCTGCGCGCAGTAGCAGCGGTTGGTCAAAGCCTCACACAGTGTGAAGGAAGACATAGTGATGGGACATCCTTTAACAGTCATGGTCCCACACTCAGTTGAGATCCTGTTAATCCGCTCCAAACGCAGCACATGACAAATGCAAGATTTACAAAATATGAGACAATTATATTTGGCTCGCCAAATATAACGTTGGAAAGATGTACTGTGTTAAACCGGGCAACTTTGCTTCCAAATGAAAACGCAGAAGTTGAAGATGTTGAAGATGTAGAACATGATTGTCTTGAGGTAACAGAAATGTGCACCAAACAGAGGCCTGATATTAAAGATACTCAATTGGAAGAAAATGACAAAATTATCTTTGTCGATGGCTCATGTTTAAGAGACTCAGTAGGAGTGCTGAGAGCCGGATACGCTGTATGTACGATCTCTGGTATCCTGGAAGCGTCTTGGCTTGAGAGAGTGTATTTTGCTCAAGTGGCTGAATTGGTTGCTCTTACTAGAGCTTGCCATCCGCTGCCCAGTTCAGAGTGACTATCTATACTGATAGCAGGTACGGATTTGGAATTGTTCATGATTTTGGCCAACTATGGTCACAGAGAGGTTTCTTGACCTCTTCTGGTTCTCCAGTGAAAAATGGTGAGAGAATTAAGGAGTTGTTGCACGCGATTCAGTCACCTCATGAAATTGCCGGGGTAAAATGCAGTGCTCACCTGAAGCCACAAGACTTTGTTTCAATGGGAAATGGATATGCGAATCAAGTCGCAAGGTTTTGCGCATTGAACTGTATGTATATCATTTAAGGATCAGTGGGAATTGTTACCTGAAATAGAAAATGAGACATGCATAGGTTACGCATTAAGGGTGATTGACACGTTAGAAGAATTGAGATTCTATGTCAGGACCGGAGGCTCCGATTATGCTTTCTCTTTCTTTACTTACTTAAACAGCAGCCAATGAAATACAAGTAACAGAGAAACTACAATACCCAGGACACCTAATATCCTGTCACATGGTCCAATCACCATCCATGTCCTTGCTATGATTCCTTTAACCTATGAAGTCACTTCCTCTTTCTTTGTTCAAACAGATAATGTCAACTTGAAAACGCAAACTTCTTACGCCAACCCGAATCCGGAGTCATAAACTTCTTCTCCATGCTGAAGAACCGAAACTTGAAGCACGTTGATGAAATGTTGTTCAAAGATGAAATGTAATAACGCCAAAAAGAAATCAAGTGGTTCCTATATCCAAACCTGAAAAGTAAATTGCGCTCTTTCCACTCAAAACACAATGTTGTAGTTTGTGACTGTTATTGTTTTAATATGTTGATCCCTTTTCCGAACATGAAAACACTTTCCAAAACAGCCACAATGCTAAAAGATAAAGTGCTGTTTTCGTGAAGCGTTCATCTACTTTGTGATATTTCCTCTTTATAGGAAAAAACAACAAAGATTTGAAATAACAGGGAAAAAATAAAGCTGGCACTATGTACAAAAATTAAATGGCGCTTCTTTTCACATGTACTTAGTAAATTAAAGTGCTGAAAATTCAATTTCTCTCACAGTACTGTTGCTTGTTTTAAAGTATGATACTATTTCAACCGACGGTATAAACACGTCCCCATACTACCATAATGCTGCCAGTTACAGCGTAGTGATTACGAAGCAGATGCCACGTTGAGGATGAAAACAAAATACATAGAAGATTTGAAATCACACGGAAAAAAAATAAAGTTGGGGCTATGGACAAAAATGAAATAGCACTCCTTTCACACGCAGTTAGTAAATTAAAGTGCTGTAAAAGCAATTTATCTAACCAATAGCAACTAGTAAAAAGTCCTACCGTAACTGATGTAATGCTGCAAGTTGAAATGAAATCACACGGAAAATAAATGAAGCAAGTGCTATGTAAGAACCTCAAAAAATAAATATCACTCCTTTCCACAAGGGGTAAAGTATTTTACTAATTCAACTGAGAGTAGGAACACCTCAAAAAACGGCCACAATGCTGCCAGGTAAAGAGCGGTGATCGCAAAGCATGAACCGCATTGAGGATCAAAACAAATCACGACCATTGATGGGAAGTGCTCATCCCAATTTTAAACTAGTTGCGTCTGCTCCTCTCTTCTTGGGAGACCGACACCCCTGGGCCCAGCACTGTACGAGCTTCCTTTTCTCGTTCCTGTTCTTTGGGAGGATGGGGGGGGAGAGGAGTGGGAGGGTGTCCTCACGCAGGAGGGTGGGGAGCATCTCCGACGGCCTCCCTGGCAAACATCCAAGAAAACACATATTAGTGAACCAATGCTTGGAAGCTGCTCCCCGCACAGCTCTGCCAGAGTGTCCTTCTCTGGGCATGGCAACCCTTAAAATACGCATCAGAAAAAACACTCTCAGGTAGCCTGAGCTGAGCTTAGGATGGCACTCTCAGTCTTGTGAAATCTAAAAACAAAACAATTTACAGTCCACGCTTTTTATGTGTGCACTTCAACCATAATGTTAAAAAATACATGATTTACAGTTGGGACAACAGCATACCTAGAACAGCATGCAGTGATAAACGGCAGAAGTCAACATTAAAAAAAAAGAGGGTGGGAAGGAGAGACTAAACACACACCCACAGTGTAAGACGAACAGGCAAATACTAAAAAAAAAAAGTCCCCTACAGAAGAAATAAACAGGACATAGTGTAATTGAACAATAGTTGGTGCTGCTTTTAAAGTGAAAAAGGCAGGACAAAGAGGCAGAACTGACCACTAGCAAGCAAGAATTTTTGAAGGACACTGCAACCAACAAATGAAGTAGACCAGGTTAAATCCAAATAATCAGGCCGTAAGTATAAGTTTACTTGATAAAGGCTAATTTACATATGGAAATAACTTTGTGAATTAAGGTCCATCCCTGCAGTGGCAGGCTGAGAACTCATCTCATCTACTAAATGTATTTTTTATTTTTTATTCTAAAACACATGATTAACAAAGGCAAACATTTAAACATTATATTATGAATGTCTGTTTAATATTCAACCTTTCAAAGTCATCCAAGAAATCCTTTTTCCAAAACATTGTATTCCAATATTCTATGTAAGAAGACGTAGGTTGTCCTGCCTGATTCCATATTGAAATCAGGGAATAACTGATGTTGATTTTGTTGGGAAAGTGTGTGAAAGTAGTTTATAAGTTGAGGTGTACTGGTGTATTCTATAACAAATAAAGGGCCTGAATACAACTTTGGAGGAGGTGTTAATCTGTCCCAAAAGTGACGGTAAAGTGACGGATATACCACCAGCCGTATTACGAGTCCATTACATCCGATGGAACTCGTAATAGGGCTGGTGGTATATCCGTCCTATTTGGGACGGATTAACACCTCCTCCAAAGTTGTAATCAGGCCCAAAGTCTCTATCTTGTTATATCCAGTCACATGTGTTGGTACTTTAAACTTGAGCTTAGCTCCTGGTAGCTATGGCACATAATAGACATTCTAAAGGAAAATGTATAAAGCACTTAGCCACAATAAAAGATCAGTTACAATGTATAAGAAAAGAGAAAAAAGTAAGCAGCAAAATAATACCAAAAAACTAAAATTATGGGGAACCAGAACTATGTAGATTGGACCCAATAAGGGCTGGAAGTAAGTAAGTTTGAAAAGGAACTTTGTGAATTTCTGAGGAAAATTTCTTCTCCACGGGAAACAAACTAGAAATCCAATCTGATGCCATGGAATTGACAGTTTGACCATTTTAGCTGGACTTGGGTGTGACCAGTCCCTGCACCCAAGCCTCTGCTGCTCTGCACACAGTCATAGGGTCATGCTCAGCAGGGAGTTGGATGCCAGTGGGGGATTGGATGCAGGCCCAGCGTCCAACCCAATGACATGCAGGGCAATCAACATCATAATTTATTTTATTTTTAAAACAATGAAAAAAACAAAGGTTAAAGTGATATTATAGTTAGTTATGTTAATGATATCTCAATTTGCATTACACATACCTTAGAAATTCACTGAAAGATAGGTAAAATGGAAGTTACATTTTGGTGAAAATGTCAGTTAAAACATACCATTGTAGCTGAACAAAATCACTGAAATTCACCAGTTATGAGTGCCAGTGCGGGAGTTGGGTGCAGGGCCCGGCCGTATGTATTTCCAGCTCATGTGAAACAACCTACAATCACTGGGTAATCAAATATCCCAAGTTTATCAAGACATTAAATAGTTTGACAATATCAAATATGGAAAAAGGAGCAAAAGAGCCACATAGGAGCAACAGGTATTGCTGGTCACACATTTGAAATAAATATACCATGGCCCTGATTGTCTGAACTGACAATGACATAGATAATCTCAAAGTATTATTGAGAGGAGAAAACCAACTATTACTTACTCTTTGGGAAACATACTGTATTTTCAAATTGAGTACTATTAAGTTAAATGTCAATAAGGTTTTTGGCAAGAGCTAGGCCTAGAAATGTTGTTGTTTGTTCCCATTAAATACAGTTTCGAGAAATGAAGGTCTTAATTAACGTTTATGGCTATTACATGTATTGATTATCAAAAAGTCTGTATCATTATCTGTCAACTTAATAACCTTCAACACCAGGTCCCTAAATAGTACAAATTAAAAATTAAAAATATTTTAATGAGCCTGATGTGTCTGGAGTTTTCCTGCTGACGGTCAGGGCCTTTCTATAGTTCTCATTGGCTTCAATTGCCAGAATATTGAAACCCATGACAGTCTCACACACTAAATAGGAGACTCCAACAGCCATTTTAATCTATCTGTTCCATCACAGATGAACAGCTAAATGATAGATGCCAAGGTGTAGCCCACTAAGACCGCATTGATAGAAATGGTGCTATTTTTCCACCCATTTCTAAATGGAGTGGAACCATAGCAGAGTTAGTGAAAGGGACATCCATCAACTTATCATTAGCCCACAGAATCCTTAATTAGCAAACTCATTTAAATCAGAAGACTGCCTTGCAGAGTTTAGTTTCATTCACACATTACTGCTATTTAGTTCTTTAATCAGTACTCATTGCTAGAGAATCTTGTGAAGTGGATGAGGGTAAGCATTGTAATACACAAAAGAAACAGGAGCAGCTGTGATCTTCGGGCTCCATCTGCACTGTAGGTTGGTTGGTGAAATTTTACCAGAACCCATTTTCGGACTGGGACAGAAAATAGACCTGGGTACCCAAACAAAAGTGTCTCCCATTCGTTAATCAGATAGCTAAAAAAGTGTAGGCATTTGCAAATAGGGCAGTTTTTAATTTGTGATAACGCATTGTACAGGTGTTGTGCAAGGTATGAGAGACTGCAAGCATTTGTATTTAAAAATCTTCCCACAAGACCATAACACAGGCCATAAATGTCAAAACAGCCCACACACTGGCCTATAAGACTAGCTCCTCAGGCACAACTTGATTGCCCTATAGACCAGTACAAAACTGCTAGAACCGTGGAATCACTGTATCAATAATAATCGTTGCCAGGAGGATGAATGCTTCTTTTGGTGTGAAGAGTAAAATACATAAAATTCTGTTGGGAATCAAAGTAGGATCAAAAGACAGTAGTAATTATTGATTCTAACTAAGCATTTGTTGTCAATACGTTTATTGCCTCAGTTTAACAGTGAGTTGTAAATTTGGACTGGTAGTTGGGGACTACATGGCTGAGGATTCATTTGCTGTGAAACTGAATGGAGAGTGCATATTCAATGTTATTTTTGAAAAAATTGTAAATGGGGCATGGGCAACTGTAGACAAGTTTAATTATTCTTTTTGGGCAAATAATAAGTCATCCTGCCTTAAAAGTGTGAGGCACTTGAACGTTTGTAAGGAAAGGAAGCACTGGGTTGGGGATGGGCTAAAAGTATCTCCAGTATGAGTACCATGAGTGTTGGGATTAAATAACTCTCAGTATAATAACGGTGTTCGTTAGGTCTTTGATAAAAAAATGCCACGAAGACAAATTTGCAGTTGTCATTTTATGAGGTGTGACAGATAGTTATGAACTTTCTAAACTAGTCAGGACTATTACGCTTGTTATAGCAAAGGGATAGGTTTCTAAAATTTTAGTTAGCCAGGTCCCATCCCGTAATAACATTGGTACTCTTTTTATTAAAGATGGAAGTATGACAGGATGAGAGGACCTTGCCAAACCTCAGGCGTTTCTTTCAAGTGAAGCACAGCATTCCTTTGCCCTTTCATCATACAGCTGAGCTATCCTTTTGACCTTCAGGGCTGCATTTCCAGACACCTTCATAAAAGGCAAGTGAATCTCTACAAAAATCGTGTTTTTTATTTTTTAGTTATCCAGGGTGTAAAATAAAAAAGTCTATTGGTGAATGCATATTTTTAAAAACGTATGATCGGATGGCCTTGAAGTATCAACATCAAAACACTGCTCCCATGTTTGCTCTACTTGAAAACGAATTGCTTCCAATAAAATTCACAGAACTGCTAAAATGTGTTTATTGGCACGTAATGCTTCAGAATTTACTCAACTCGTGCTTTCTGGCCGTGCTCAGATCAGCTAATTGATATGAAAACTAGAAACATATAGGTTCATGTACTTGTTTTAAATACCTATAAATTATTGTGTTCTCAGTAGTTTTTAAAAGATTGCAAAACATAATGATTGTATAAGACATAGGCTGTAAAACATGATTCCCTTTTATAATTGTATATTTTGAGCTTTTCACATACCATTCCTTCAGAATAGGGTATTTCTTTCAAATTAAAAATCCCGGTACTTTTGTTACTGAAAACATTATGTGCAATGTAATTCCTGGTACTTGTTTTGTCACACCAATCTACACAATAGATCCACACACGATTCTCACAATCACTGTCTCGTTACGTATGATGCTTGACAACAGAGCTGCGTGTTTTGGACTCATTTTCGATACTGCATATTTTTATGACTATATTGGTATTTTTACCTATTTTTCTGAGGATGGAAAAGGACAGGGCATTTAGACAGCATTTGAGACATGCAGTTTTCAATGTTTTATGTCATCTGAGTCACTGCGTTTCATGATCTTTATTTGTGTAGATTTTTTAAGAATTAATATGAATGATGGATAGAACATTTAAGTCCTGTCCAAAACCATTTGCGCAGATTTATAAAATACACTGGAATAAAATATCAATATTTCATTAATTTGCGCCATACTTCTAGGCTTACAGTTATACAAACAATTAAAGTAATAAACCCCTTAATCGTGGCTTTTGAACTACCAATGCTCCAAAAACATTAAAAACATGTATGACAACACAGATACAGTCTGTTTTTTCACTGCATAACTTCAATTTGGAGAACGATCGATAACATATACTTAGTTGAAAAATACACTTTTAATAACATAATTTTACCATTAGATAAAACAAAATTTACTTCTGCCTGTGTGCCCCATAAAGGAGTCAACATTATGAAATTCTAAAACAAAATGAATTTTACAATGACATGAGGGAAATTTAGCAGTAGTTCCTTACTATGCAGAAAATACCTGGATAGGCCATGTATACTGTCCTGAACCAAGGATTTGACAAAGACCACAGTTCAAGGGGAGCCTGAATAAACAGTGGTCTGGATAAGTGACACAAATCATTCCAGGTCATAATAGGTCCAAGACTTCCAAACATGCATGTGTTTCAGGAAACTCTGTATAAAGAACAGAGTTTTCCTGAGATGCATGAAGCAAAGTTGCCAATTAATTCTCGAAACTCCAAGAAAGCAAAGAACTGCATGGCTGTTTAATTAAAACAATCAGCTTTTTGGAAACCTTATAGGTCTAATTTACAAACGGCATTTAGGAGAAAGTAAATCACCAATTGTCCGGTTTAGTTATTACAAAATTATATTCACAAATCTCTGACTAGATATTTCCACCTCCAGCTCTTCTGTCTGTTCTGTACAGACATATCCACCACAGTGGCAAAGATTGCTGCATGCATACATATACCTTTCTGTAGTAAATGTGAGTAGTAAGTGGTTGCAAAATGGGGAATAATTACCATGGAATGGGAGGGTGTTAGGGAAAGTTAAGGAGAGATTTAGGGAGGGACATGCAAACACATAAACGTATCTGTAAACGAGTAAGGAAATTGCTATTCACAGTATTGTCTTCTAATCCTACTACCCCCGTAACAGGGACAAGAAAGACTCAAATGATTGCCAGCACATATTTTGAATAGGTCAAGCATCATACATGGCCATTCACAGTGACTAACTCATGTGGGAAACAATGATGCCTGCAAAAAAAAAAGGCAAAATCACAAAATATTAGGAAACAAGCTTTTCAATGACTTTAGCATTAAAAAAAATATTTTTATTTTATAATATTTATTAAAAAATGTAGTTTACAATTAAAAAGAAAATAATAGAACAAAACTTGAAGCATATGGAACATACCTTCTTATGCTTGGATGGAGCATATTATCACAACTCCACCATTTATCTACAGTTGAAACTCATTAGAAAACTAACCAATCACATGCAGATTGACCACATAGGAAATGAATCCACACACTAAAACACTTTTTTATTACATACTCTCTCATAAACCCCG
Organism: Pleurodeles waltl; assembly: GCF_031143425.1. NCBI lineage: Eukaryota > Metazoa > Chordata > Amphibia > Caudata > Salamandridae > Pleurodeles > Pleurodeles waltl. The sequence continues at coordinate 420,820,256 of NC_090438.1, forward strand.
TAACCATTAAAATCTTGTCCTCTTTGTCTTTTTACATAACCTTGAGTGAGAACGGGTGTGGTCAATGGAAAAGGAGTGTAACTCCTTAGTTCAATTCGAGGAGTAAAATACATTTTCTTCCATTTTTAGGTGTGTTTTCTGACTGCTTTCCTATCTATCTTATGGTTCCACAATCATGCACTTTTATTAGGGGAGGTTAGCCCCCCTGACATTCAGTGAAAGGACCTTACCCATGCATTGTGATAGTGCGGATGTCTATGCCAGCTGAGTATCTAGCCTGAGCCTCAGGCATTGGTAATGGTGTTGTGGTCTGGATAAGAGTGTGTTGAATGGATATGACAAAGTATGCATAGCCCTCGTGGAGTAGAAATGCACTTGTCTCCTCAAGAGGTTCAGTTGGGCTAAAATAGTTTCAACATCATACAAAATAAAAGAAACAATAAAAAAGATTACAACTGTAGTAGACAGAGTAAGGTATGGCACGTCTCCCACCCAAGGAACACACAGCAATGCCAGCAAGTTGTCTGCTGTCACACCTTCAATATAAGGAGATCCAAGAGTCAGACTTCCTGCTTCGGAGATCTCAAGATCGCACTCCACTCCCCTAGACAATACACATGTTAACACGGAGTGTCATATGCCAGCCTCATCCTCTGTTAAATCCGGGTGCGGCATAAGTCCTCTGAGAAGGTTTCTTCAACTAGTTACATGCAAAGACTCATCAGTTCACCTGCATCATCTTACCTGGCACGTCATGTAGGTTCCTATGGCCATGAGTTCAATATCAGGCGGTTGAAGAAAAGTGCAATTATTGAAAGCAGTATTAGTCATTCATATGATATTTCAGATCCCTTGCGTGTCGGTGTCAAGGTGTCTTAAATTCTCTTCTGTCCTGCTCCTGGGGATTGTTTTTATCCTCAGGGCATGAAATTTGACACACGTCATTTAAGTATTCAAGTTCAGGTACCAGTATCTTCACTGCTTCAGACACCTTAGATGTTTGTTATTGTTTATTCTTAAATCCGTAAGCAAACTCAAAAGGATACAGCTAGTGTTAGACCTGGCATCCTTGGTGTGATTTCAATTTTTTTTGCCTTCTGACCTCCTGTTTTGCTGAGCTCATTTTTGCTGGCATTAAGAGTCTGGGCGCTTTACCACTGCTAACCAATGCTAAAGAGCATGTGCTCTCTGCTTAAAACATGGTAGCATTGGCTTATCCTCAACTGACATATTTAATTTACTTTTAGGTCCCTAGTAAAGTGCACTACATGCGTCCAGGGCCTGTAAACTAAATGCTAAATGTGGACCTGCAGCACTAATTATGCCACCCACTTCAGTAGCCCTTTTTACATGTTTCAGGCCTGTCATTGTAGAGCATCTGTGAGCAGTCTTAAACTGCCATGTCGACCTGGCAAGTTAATCCTCTTGCCAGGCCCAAACCTTCATTTTTAACACATTCAAGTCACCCCTAAGGTAGGCTGCAAACAGCCCAGGTCAGGGTGAAATATATGTAAAATGTATGACGTGTACTTTTAAGCTTTACATGTCCTAGTGGTGAAAAACTAAAATTACATTTTCACTACTGTAAAGCCTATCTCTCCCATTGGATAATATTGGGATTACTTTATTACATTTTAGAAATATGTCTTCCAATTGGGAAGAAATGGAACCCAAAGGCTGTTGTCTCTGGAATCACAATTTAAAGTCACAACTTATGGTGACGTTGGATTTTAAATTGTAAATCTGAAAATGCCACTTTTGGAAAATTGGCCTTTTCTTACTTTAATCATCTAGAGCCTTCTGCCCATCACTGAATACACTTCTGGGTGGATGGCAGCTGGACTCTAGTGCATTCCCTAAAGACAGCCACATACAAAGGATGTGATTGATGGGCCATCCATTTCCTGATGGGCCATCCTGGTCAGGATAGGAGGGAGGAGCTGACACTGACTCCTGAATGTGTTGTGTCCTAATCTCACAAAAAGGGTTATATAACCCCCTTTAGTAAGTTTGGAGCCACCACAGGAAGTGCAGTGACTCTGTGCACTACAGAGGCCTCTCTTTGAAGACTTCCCCACTTCAAAGGCACCGCATGTTATAAGAACTGGACCTCAGACCCCACCAACTCAGTACACTTCTGGATCTGTGGATATTCTGCCAGGAAGAAGGACCGCTGTGCTGCTGAAATGACTTTCACTCTGCTGGACTTTGCTGAACTCCTGCTCTGCTGTGCTGACCTGCTGCTTGCTGCCCTCCGTGCCTGGTAGTAAGAAGGACTGGACCTGAATCTCTCCAACCCAGAACAAAAGTGACTTCTAGGGCTTGCTGGTTATCTTCCTGTTCTTCTGAAGTCTCAGAGACACAAAAGACTTCCAAAACACATGATACAGCTTCTGGACTCATCTTCAACCAGGTCTGGTCACCCAAGAAGCACCTCTCCAGTCCTGGGCCCTTGGAAGTGTTTTTTGGCTTCTAAAATCTGAAATTTGGCTTTTCATGTATATGAACCTGCCTGCATGCACTAGAACTGAGCCCCTTACCCGAAGGATCAGTGCGAGCCACCGCAAGTTCATGTCTTCATGCAGCAAGCAGCATTACTCATGACCACAAGGCTCCAGTCCGCCCTTCCATGATTGTCCACCTGACCCTCCATTCAGACCACCACTAGCAATGCTCTTCTTGCTCTTGGCTATTTTCTTACCCGCAAATTCTTGGCTCAATTCTTGAGATGGTAAAACTGTATCTGACACACGCTCCGTAGCAGTCGGCCTGATTATTTGGATTTAACCTGGTCTAATAAGACCAGATAGCCCTAGTTGGCACTGTGCTTTTAAGCACTACATTTCAGTTTAGTCTTTAAAAATTCATATCTTGAATTCTGCTTATTGGATTTATGGTCTTGTTTTGCTCATAAAATTAAGCTCTATTTTTCTAACAATGTGTAGTGTTCTTTTGTGTGGTGTTTGTACCGTTTTACTCTTTGAAGTGTTGCACAACTAATTTACACATTTTCTCTTAAGTTAAGCCTGCATGCTCTGTGACAAGCTACCAGCGGGTGAACACAGGTTATTTTTGGGTGTGTATCTGACTTATCCTGACTAGGATTGTGGTTCCGGCTTGGGCAGGGTGCATACCTCTGCCAATCAGAAACCCAGTTTCTAACAACAGCGATATTTAATTTTTGTCCTCCCTGAACTTGTCCATTATTAAGCAAAACTATTTTTGACGTTTAGCAGTTGCTGGTGCTATATCTTTCAAAGTCATTGAATTTTACCACTTCTTGTTTGTGCACTGCTTCCAGTATGGCTCCTTTTAATATAAAATCATGGATTTTCACAAGTATATCTCCTGATGTACGAAAATCTCTCTGAAGTCTTCTGACAAGCCCCATTAACACAATTGATTTTGAGCTCTCTTTTGCCTCTGGAAAACATAGATTCAAAAAGGTTTTCATGAAATGTCTATAGGTCAGAGCCCTCCCCTCCATTTTTTAGGCTGTGGGTTCATATGTTTTCTTGTTGAGTGTGCTTCTCAAGGTCTTCATTTTTTATTAATGCAGTGAATGTCTATGCCCGTAGGACATTCAGATTGGGTCACATATTTGTGTTTGTTTTCTCCAGCCTTTAGAATATATCTTTCACCACATGGATTCAAACTGAATCAAAAACTTGTTGTAGGTGGCAGTTTTCTGCCTGATATCTGACTGCAGAATTTGTAGAGTCGTAGCCAGGTCCGATTTGGCCTCTTCCCATAGTTCAGTTTTAAATAGCTGCATGTATCAATGAGATCTGTTATTGTGAGTGCCTTGTCTGTCCCAGGGCTTTGCCTGGTTTGGTTCGATGGACATCCGAGGGGTATTGCCCCTCATCTGTATATTTCAAAGAGGCATTTGCCCATCTTTTGACTGCCTTTCTTTGGCGGCATTCTGTGACTTGGGTGACAGAAGGCTTGGTTGAGACATCACATCATTTTAGTTATCTATCTTTGCACAGCTGCAGAGGTTGTTTGGAGCAGATATTCCACTAGGGCACCAACCACAGTTGAATCTCAAGGTGAAGGCGTTCTATGTTTTTCCCAGACCTCATGACATCTGTGTTCCTTGGGGTGTTGCTCATTACAATAGAATCCCATGTTTAGCAATCATGACAGATATCTTGCTTGCATGCATTAGGAGGTCGTATCAGTCAGCAGTGTAAAATCGTCAGGAACTCTCTCTGCTGATCTCTTCTGGGTGCTTATGTGGAGATAGCCCCCTGCTGCACATCACAATTACTCCACGGCATCAGGGGCCTTCGTCTATGACTTCTCTTTTTTGGGGACCACCCTCTTAGGGAAACTGTTTGGAGGCTTCTCAATTGAATGTGTATTGAAATGTTCTGTGCAACAAGGCTATTTCAAAATTCAAAGTTTTCTTATGGTCACCCCCAGAGAACTTCAATGAAAATGCGTGTTAGGTCCCAAAGCTGTAAGAAATCTATGCGGAGGTTGCAGACTCCTCCCAAACACAGAATGCTCCTCACAACATCCGGTTACTAGGCAGCAATGTTAACATCTTGTTTGGCAAACTGCTTCTGGTTGTTCCTTACTGTGGGCTTTAGGGGATGTGCCGAGTCAACACAAGCCCACCACGCTAATTTCTCGATTGCTTTTCTAAATGGAGCAGACTTCTATATCCTTGGCAGTTGACAGAATCGAAATGTTAAGGCTTGCATTTTTGGCTATTGTTAAATGTTTAAAGCTGATTGTAGTATTTCAAACCTGTAGCGATCCACTTTTTGGAACATTATTCAGCAAAATCCGGCAAAGTATTCTGATATACAAAGACAAGGGTTTATGAAGGACAGGGCTCTGAGAAGGGCTACTGAGTCTCATTTCTTATTACTTGATGAAAAGGCAACTCCTCCCAGAAGTTACAGTACCACTCTCCATAGCTTAGTATCAGTGAAAGGGCACAAGTGTCTCTATAACAAGATCAGACTTAGGAGGAAAGAAAACACAAAGGGCCTTATTTATACTTTTTGGTGCAAAACTGCACTAACACAGTTTTGCACCAAAAAGTTTTGCACTGGCTTGCACCATTTTTTAGCACCAGCTGGGTAACATATTTATGGAATAGTGCAAGCCAGTGCAGAGGGTAGGCTAGTGTAAAACAAAATGGCGTTAGGCAGGTTAGAGTCAAAATAAATTACTCTAACCAGATTAGCGTCATTTTTATAGGCGAAGGGGCATATTTATACTCTGTTTGCAGTGAACTAGCGTAATTTTTTTTTTTTACTCTAATTCGGTGCAAACCTAACTCCATATTTTTACTTTGGTGCTAGACCTGTCTAGCGCCAAAATTATGGAGTTAAAGTCATTTTTTGGAAGTGGAAACCTACCTTGCCTTAATGAGATGCAAGGTAGGCGTTCCCGTGCAAAAAATGACTCTATGGCCTTAACGCCATATTTATACTCCTATGCAAAAATGGTGCAAGGAAGGGAGGAGGGGTCAAAAAATGGGGCAAAGCTTGCTTTGCCCCATTTTTTAAGACCTGGATCAGGGCAGGCGTTAGGGGACCCCATCCCAGGTAAGTACAGGTAAGATTGCATTTTAATTTTGAAAATGCCATGGGGCCCCTGAAATGGGCCCCCATACAAGACACAGGGTGCAATGGCCATGCCCAGGGGACCCTTGTCCTCTGTGCTGGCCATTGGGGTGGTGGGCATGACTCCTGCCTTTTCTAAGGCAGGAGTCATGTGGCATGGTAGGTTTAGCACAATGAAATGACGCTAATCTGGTTAGAGTAATTTTTTTTACTCTAACCTACCTAAAGTAATTTTTTGGTGCTAAACCCTCTTCTCCTTCTCCTATACTGCCAGCCCCACCCGACTAAAGCCTTTTTTTTTTTTACTCTAGCCTACCCTTTGCACAGACTTGCACCATTCTATAAATATGGTGCGCGGCTGGTGCACAGAAATGGTGCAAGCCGGTGCTAAACATTCTGGTGCAAAACTGAGGTTGTGCAGTTTTGCAGCAAAAAGTATAAATAAAGGCCAATATTTTGTCAGTTTGCACCACTTTTGCGTCAAAAAATTATGTTAATGCGGCGCAAAAAAAGTATAAATCTGGGCCTTGGAGCTAGATGGGTCTAGCACAAAAGTATAAATATGGAGTTAGTTTTGCACCTAATTAGGGTAAAAAAATTACGCTAATTCAGGGCAAACCGAGTATAAATATGCCTCAGAGTATAACTATGCCCCTAGATATTGCGTTAAGGCCAAATACTCATTTTTTGCACCGGAACGCCTACCTTGCATCTCATTAAGGCAAGGTAGGTCTCCACTTCCAAAAAATGACTTTAACTCCATAAATTTGGTGCTAGATGGGTCTAGCACCAAAGTATAAATATGGAGTTAGTTTTGCACCGAATCGGAGTAAAAAAAAAACAATGCTAATTCGGTGCAAACAGAGTATAAATATGCCCCAAAATGTGAAAACACCCCCTTGGCAGTCTTAAAAGTTTTGATTGAATGTGAAGATTAGTACTGAAAAGATTAGCAAGGTAGCAAACTGCTCCAGACACCAGGAAGGAGAAAGGAGCCAGGCAATGATATTTTCAAATAGAATCCAGAGTTCCAGCTATAATGTGTAAACATCTAGGAGAAAATTAAATAGGAGTTCATAGAATAAAATGTGACAAAAATAAATAAACAAATGTGTTGGGGTGCACCCTCAACTTGGAAATGCCTCTATACATATGGCCTTGGCCTCATCGTGGATTGGAAACTTCTGTTAACATCCTATGGGCAAGTCACATTCTTAAAGAAAATTGGTTATAAGACATCTTCACATCTCTTTTCTAAGCATCATCACGTTTTTACAGTAAACAAAGAAGCCCAAGTTTGACATCTTTTGATCAGCACTTCATTCCACAATCCTCCTTTTGCATCCAAACCCATTCTTTGTGACTAGATGTCACATGGCTAAATATTACAGTTTTGCTTTTTGAACTATTTACATTTGCAATACCTAGTTTTATGTAGGCCCTTTGGCATTTCATTCGATACTAGCAATATATTTAGAAGAAAAATACATTCAATTTTTGAGCTTTCAAACAACGAAACAATTTAAACAAACGTTCTACTGAGAATTCCTTCTTGCCATCTCAACTTTAAAAAAATACAAAAATGTAGCACATCTGTTAAAACAAATTCTGCCCTTTCTAAAACGTATTAAAACAACGGCCCTCTTCGTGTTACTGCGTATTAAAATCAGTACACAAACACCTATACATGCAAAACGTGTTGGCATTGCTAATGCCTGTTTTTTCTTGGTTGTGCCACAAAAATACGTTATGTTTTACCTTGACTAATCGGCTATGGGAAGGATGCAAATGCAGATGGTGTCATGTTGCTATTATTTTGGGTATACATGGAGTGGTTGATGACTTTTTTGAGAGTTTGGTTTGTTTCAGAGTAACGATCCCGAAAATAGAGTTTTTTATTATAATTAATTACGTTTCATAGTGTATATGTGTCTGTGCCAAGCATTGCACTCTGTCATTTATCATTTGTTGAACTTCCCTTTCTAACTGTATTTGGTCATATTTGTACTCCACTGCCCCACCTTCCATCCACCACGTAAGGTAAGTAAGAGCTATATTATAATACAATTTACGTTGTACTATTGAGAGTACTGTGCATCAATGTGCGGCTGTGGTTGTGAATGTGCCTTTAAACCGTAATTACAGCACTTCTTGTATTTTTGATCATCAGACAGTGTTCAGACTCATTACGTGATTTATCCCGTGAGGATTGTGGAAAATAATGTTTGTAGGTTTATTTGTAGGTTTATTCACATTTAAAATGCACATAAATTGTGATATATGCATTTTTATAATAATGGTGGTTACTTTAAGTTATGCTGTGCTTTAACAATTTTGGTTTCCCCTACCATGCCTACTATTGCATATGTTTTTTTAGATATATGCAGAATAGAACATAACCCAAGTTTCAGACTGGCGCAATGCTTAAATGCTGGTCTGTGTTCCAGCACTTGGGCGAATGTCGAAATGAAAGTTCGCGAATAATCGTCCACTAGTAAAGGTGTCAGAAAGAAGTGTTTGTCGTTGTGTCGGCCTAAGTAAATGAATCACTACTTTCTTGGGTTTCTTAAACATAAAAAATAAGAACCAAGATTGAACAGCACATTTCTAAAATAACGTTCTGCCGCAAATTAAACTCGGTAGCTGATAAGAAAAGGGACTGCCTGTCAAATGGTGGCAATAACGATCGGGGAGTAGATATTTCTGTTGGACTACACAACTTTTTTTTAAAAGAATTAGAAAACATGACTAGTTGTGTGGTGCAAAATGGGCTTTATAATCTAGCAGGCGCAGTCTTTCTCGTGTGTGATTGATTGTTTTTACACGAACTCTTATGTTGAAGAAAGCGCTCTTTTGTTTTTCAGCAGTTGTTTTTTAGAAGATATTTAAGTGTTAACACAAAGCGGAGAACTCGAATCCAACCGTCTCTGTTCATGTTGTTTTCTTCCTTTTTTATTCATTTGTGTGAGGAAACTTTTATTCACATTAACATTAACATTTATAAAGCGCGCTACTCACCCGTGCGGGTCTCAAGGCGCTAGGGGAAAAAAGGGGGGGTTAACGCTGCTCGAACAGCCAGGTCTTTAGGAGTCTCCGGAAAGCGGAGTGGTCCTGGGTGGTCCTGAGGCTGGTGGGGAGGGAGTTCCAGGTCTTGGCCGCCAGGAAGGAGAAAGATCTCCCACCCGCCGTGGAGCGGCGGATGCGAGGGACAGCAGCAAGTGTGAGGCCAGAGGAGCGCAGGTGGCGGGTGGGGACGTAGAAGCTGAGGCGTCTGTTGAGGTATTCCGGTCCCTTGTCGTGGAGGGCGTTGTGTGCGTGGGTGAGAAGTCGGAAGGTGATCCTTTTGCTGACTGGGAGCCAATGCAGGTGTCTCAGGTGTGCGGAGATGTGGCTGATGCGGGGTACGTCTAGGATGAGGCGGGCCGAGGCGTTTTGAATGCGATTTTTTTTTTCTAAAGGCCAATGAGGGCACTCCAATTTGTTTTCATCTCAAAATTCTTTCAGTAGCTTAAGAGAAAAGACGTAGTGCGAGCACATGCGTCAGATTGAGGAAAAGGACCGAACCTGGCTGTGTATTAAAAGACACAAGACGTTCAGCGAGGGAGAGTATTGTGCAAGGACCCAAAAAACACCTCTTCCATCAGTCACTGCATTCGATACGAACCCCCAGGCTTTCCGATAGACAAACTGTATTGAGTTGGATTTCATCAACTCAGTGGCCTCTACATGATGTGTGCGGTCTCTGAGCTGAATTGAATGACAATCAGTGGCGTGAACAGTAGGCTCGTTTTAATAATTTTGAACACAGAAAATTCAATTTCAGCTCAAAATTACACTAACTATGAACATCGTGTCATATTTGACATGATTAAAACAGAACATTAGGGGGCATTTTTATGAAATTGTCGCGCACTGCAGATGTGCAAGTCACCTTGCTGCGCTGTGTGACAGGTAAAGGGCAGGAATACTGGAGGCCAGACTTACAAAGCCCTAGCGCCTTCTTGCACCTAATTAGTGCAATTTTTTCAATGCTAACTGTGGCTCAAAGAGGCAATTTTCACCATGCCGTATTTACAAATTGGCTCAACGCATGCAGTGCGCCACTTTGAGACCTCTTTCGCTACATTATGCCTGCTTTAGGCATAATGTATGCAAGGGGGGCATTCCGCGTTAGGAGCCCCCCAAAAATGGTGCACAGTAATCTACAAGATCAGGGCAGGCATCAAATTGACACACCCATTAAAATCAATGGGCCTCCTTGCACTTTGCTACAGTAGTGTCACAATTCTGACGCTAGTGAAGCAAAGCGCCACAATAGCATCAGAAATGTTGACACAATTGTTCTAACAACCGCCATGGTGCGCTGTATTGTAAATATGGCGTACACATGGTGTCGTTAGATGGGGCCAGGGTGATGCACGAAAAGTGGCACATCATTACTGATTGGCCAGTTACTTGTAAATCGGTGTCTCTGTATTTAAGAAATGATGGCTCATTCCTGTCCTTTCCCCAGTGCTAGCATACTGTTGGCTGCCTAACACCAACGCAGGCACTCATGCATCATGGTGCAAGGGTGCCTGTGTTGCAGACAGGATTATTTTTGTGCATTTAGGGACACCTTCTTGCATAAAAAACAATCTAAAAAAATATCCTGAGGCATTTTCCTCTTTCAGTACCAACGAGAAATAAAAATATTTCTCCTTGTTACGCCTCACCTGGGGAAACGCCGCAGTTTTGACGAATTCCCAGGTCTAACACTTATGGTAAATCTGCATCAAAATCCATGGATGTTACCTATCTGGAGTAGAAAAACGCAACACAGCGATCTGAGCTGTTTTGCATTACTTCAGATTTTTCAAGCCACTCAGAGCTATGCATTGTGGTTTTGCGCGGCTTGATAAATTGCATTTTAAGGATTTTGTTGATCTTGCATCCCATTGCATAGTGCAAAAGCACACATCCCTTTCATAAATATGGCCTTAAGAGTTAGCATACTCTTTAGTTTGTGTTTAGATCAGGGCACAACTACTATGAGAGCAACTCGCTTTGATTAACAACAATCTTAAGAATCTCTTCTCCTGAGAACCTTTGAAAGACAGGTGGTAATCTTGAGGTTTGTTTCCTCTGCCATTCGTAATGAATACTTTAGTCAACAAAAAATTGATGACATAACCAACCTGGATTGCATTAAATATAAACACTGACCTCTGTTACGATTTAAGTTATAAACAGGGCAGCATGTCATTTTTCATGTTAAAAATAGCAGCATTGAAAATCACTATCAATAAAGCTACTTACATGAAATAGGTGTGAGTATATTCAGAGCTTTTACAAATCAGATGTTTCTTCATTCAGTAATTAGCTAGCGTATGTTAATTAAATGATTAAATAAATTAAATTATGCATGTTTCACTGTAAATATTGACCTAACAATTGCTGGTTGTTAGAAATGGGGTCTTTGGTTGACAGTCTGGTTACCCCCTGTTCAAGCAAGGACCCTCACTCTAGTTAGGATAAAAGAGAATCACCCTCAGCTAACCCCTGCTTACCCCCTTGGTAGCTTGGCAGAGCAGTAGGCTTAACTTCAGAGTGCTAGGTGTAAAGTATTTGTACCAACACACACAGTAACTTAATGAAAACACTACAAAATGACACAACACCAGTTTAGAAAAATAGGAAATATTTATCTAGACAAAACAAGACCAAAACGACAAAAATCCAACATACACAAGTCAAGTTATGATTTTTTAAAGGTTTAAAATAAAAAGAGTCTTTAGGTAGTTGTAACAACACACTAGCGCTGCTAGCGTGAAAATGTACCTGGTTTGCGTCAAAAATAACCCCGCACTGGCGGTGTGCGTCGAAAGTAACCCTGCACGGCTGTGTGCGTCGAAAACAACTCGGCACGGCGGTGCGCGTTGAAAAAGCCAGCCACACGACGATCCGAAAGTCCCGCGGCGCAGGGTGCGATCTCTCAGCCTCCGTCAGCGATGCTGCGCGTCGTTTCTCCTGTTCCGGGCGTCGGTTTTTTCGGTCGCGTTTCCTGCGGCGTCGTTTCTCAGCTGCGGAACCGGCGTCGCGTCGTTTTCTCAGCCGCGATCGGATTCGCGTCGATCTTTTCTCCGCACGGCGCTCGGTGCGTGTATTTTTGTCCTTAGGCTGCCAGCCTCTCCTTTCAGGGTCCCAGGAACTGGAAGGGCACCACAGAGCAGAGTAGGGGTCTCTCCAGAGACTCCAGGTGCTGGCAGGAAGAAGTCTTTGCTATCCCTGAGACTTCAATAACAGGAGGCAAGCTCTACATCAAGCCCTTGGAGATTTCTTCTTCAAGATGGAAGGCACACAAAGTCCAGTCTTTGCCCTCTTACTCTGGCAGAAGCAGCACTGCAGGAAAGCTCCACAAAGCACAGTCACAGGCAGGGCAGCACTTGTTCCTCAGCGATCAGCTCTTCTCCAGGCAGAGGTTCCCCTTGATTCCAGAAGTGTTTCTAAAGTTTGTAAGTTTGGGTGCCCTTCTTATACCCATTTTAGTCTTTGAAGTCACCTTTCTTCAAAGGGGACTCACACCTTCTTGTGAAATCCTGCCTTGCCCAGGCAAGGCCTCAGACACACACCAGGGGGCTGGAGACAGCATTGTCAGAGGCAGGCACAGTCCTTTCAGATGAGAGTGACCACTCCACCCCTCCCTCCTAGCAGAGATGGCTAATCAGGAAATGCAGATCACACCCCAGCTCCCTTTGTGTCACTGTCTGGGGTGAGGTGAAAAACAACCCAACTGTCAAACTGACCCAGACAGGGAATCCACAAACCAGGCAGAGTCACAGAATGGTTTAAGCAAGAAAATGCTCACTTTCTAAAAGTGGCATTTCCAAACGCACAATCTTAAAATCAACTTTACTAAAAGATGTATTTTTAAATTGTGAGTTCAGGGATCCCAAACTCCACATGTCCATCTACTCTCTAGGGGAATCTACACTTTAATCATATTTAAAGGTAGCCCCCATATTATCCTATGAGAGAGAGACAGACCTTGCAACAGTGAAAACGAAATTGGCAGTATTTCACTGTCAGGACATATAAACCACATTACTATATGTCCTACCTTATCCATACACTGCACCCTGCCCTTGGGGCTACCTAGGGCCTACCTTAGGGGTGCCTTACATGTAAGGAAAGGGAAGGTTTAGGCCTGGCAAGTGGGTACACTTGCCAAGTCGAATTTACAGTGTAAAAATACACATACAGACACTGCAGGGGCAGGTCTGAGACATGATTACAGAGCTACTTATGTGGGTGGCACAACCAGTGCTGCAGGCCCACTAGTAGCATTTGATTTACAGGCCCTGGCACCTCTAGTGCACATTACTAGGGACTTACTAGTAATTCAAATATGCCAATCATGGATGAACCACTTACATACAATTTAAACAGGAGCACTTGCACTTTAGCACTGGTTAGCAGTGGTAAAGTGCCCAGAGTAACAAAAACAGCAAAATCAGAGTCCAGCACACATCAACAACCTGGGGAACAGAGGCAAAAAGTTAGGGGAGACCACGCCAAGGATGAAAAGTCTAACACGTGTCCCCCCCAGCTAAAAGTGGGGAGCAACTACCCAACCTCATGGGAGTTCTCATCACTAAGGCGGAAGAACCTGGACAGACCATCAGCATTGGCGTGCTCTGTACCGGGTCGATGTTCCACCGTAAAGTCCATCCCCTGTAGGGAAATGGACCACCTCAACAGTTTTGGGTTCTCACCCCTCATCTGCATTAACCATCCTAGGGGTCTGTGGTCGGTCTGAACTCGGAAGTGAGTCCCAAACAAGTAGGGCCTTAGCTTCTTCAGTGCCCAGACCACAGCAAACGCTTCACGTTCTATGGCACTCCACCTACGTTCACTGGGTAGTAACCTCCTGCTAATGAAGGCTACGGGTTGATCTAGGCCCTCTTCATTCAGCTGTGAGAGTACTGCTCCAATACCATGCTCTGAGGCGTCTGTCTGTACAACAAACTCCGTGGAGTAGTCAGGTGCCTTCAGCACAGGTGCTGTGCACATGGCAGCCTTCAGGGCATCAAAAGCGTTCTGGCAAGCCTCTGTCCAGATCACTTTCTTGGGTTGCTTCTTAGAAGTCAACTCAGTTAAGGGGGTAACAATGGTACCATATCCCTTAACGAACCTCCGATAGTATCCTGTGAGACCTAAAAAGGCTCTCACTTCAGTCTGGGTCTTGGGAGGCTCCCAAGCCAGAATCGTGTCAATCTTAGGCTGCAGGGGTGCTACCTGGCCACTCCCCACCTGGTGTCCTAAGTACACAACAGAACCCTGCCCTATTTGGCACTTGCTCGCCTTAATAGTGAGGCCTGCCTTCTGCAGGGCCTCTAACACTCTCCAGAGGTGTTGCAGGTGTTCCTCCCATGTGGAACTAAACACAGCAATGTCATCCAGGTAGGCGGCACTGAACTCATCCAGTCCTGCCAACACCTGGTTGACCAACCTCTGAAAGGTGGCAGGGGCATTCTTCATCCCAAAGGGCATCACATTGAAGTGGAAGTGCCCATCGGGGGTAGAGAATGCTGACCTCTCCTTTGCCCCTTCAGTTAAGGCAATCTGCCAGTACCCAGATGTTAAATCAAACGTACTGAGGTACTTGGCAGCTCCTAACCGATCAATGAGCTCATCAGCTCGGGGGATGGGGTGTGCGTCAGTCTTGCTGACCGCATTGAGACCCCGGTAGTCCACACAGAACCTAAGTTCTGGAGTGGCACCAGGAGCAGTAGCCTTTGGGACCAAGACCACTGGGCTGGCCCAAGGACTGCTGGAGTGCTCAATAACCCTTAGGGCTAACATTTTGGAGACTTCCTCCTTAATGCAAGCCCTCACCCTGTCAGTTACCCTGTAAACCTTATGTTTAACAGGTGTACTGTCCCCAGTGTCCACATCATGTGTGCACAGGTGTGTGACTCCTGGGATCAGGGAAAACAGTGAGGCGAACTGTCCCAGCACGTGGCGACAGTCCCTCTGCTGTTCCTCAGTCAGGGAGGGGGAGAGGATCACTCCCTCCACAGACCCATCTTTCTCTCCTGCAGACAGGAGGTCAGGAAGAGGCTCACTCTCTTCCTCCACCCCGTCATCTGTCGCTAGGAGCATGGATAGCTCAGTTCGCTCAAAGTGTGGTTTGAGGCGGTTGACATGTAGGACCCTCAAGGGGTTCCTGGGGGATTGCAAGTCTACCAGATAGGTGACCTCGCTCTTTCTTTCCACCACCTCAAAAGGCCCAGTCCACTTATCTTGGAGAGCCCTAGGCTCCACTGGTGCCATGACCCACACTTTTTGTCCAGGCTGAAACTCAACCAGAGTGGCATTCTGGTCGTACCACCGTTTCATATCCTCCTGGCTTGCTTCCAGGTTCTCCTGAGCGAGACTCCTGAAGCGGGCAGTCTGGTTTCTTAGCGCCAGCATGTAGCTAAATACATCCTGGGGTGGTTTACTAGGAGCTTTCTCCAAAGCCTCCTTCACCAGACTGAGCGGTCCCCTCACAGGGTGGCCATAGATGAGCTCAAAGGGGCTAAAGCCAAGTCCCTTTTGAGGCACCTCCCTGTAAGCGAACAGAAGGCATGGCAAGAGGACGTCCCACTTACGCCTCAAGGGCTCTGACAGGCCCTGAATCATGCCTTTCAAGGTGCGGTTGAATCTCTCAACCAGACCATTACTTTGGGGGTGGTAAGGGGTGGTGAACTTGTAGGTTACCCCACACACCTTCCACAGAGACTTCATATAAGTGGATATGAAGTTTGTACCCCTATCAGATACTACCTCCTTGGGGAACCCCATGCGGGTAAAAACCCCCATCAAGGCACGTCCCACCACGGGGGCGGTGACCGTCCTTAGAGGAATAGCTTCTGGGTACCGTGTGGCATGGTCCACCAAGACCAGGATGAACCTGTTGCCCATGGCTGTCTTGGGATCCAGAGGCCCCACAATGTCAATTCCTACCCTTTCAAAGGGAGTACTGACTACCGGTAAAGGTTGGAGGGGAGCTTTGCATTTCCCCCCACTCTTGCCACTTGCCTGACAAGTCTGACAAGATCTACAATAAGCAGCTGACTGCTTGTTCATCAAGGGCCAGTAAAAGTGGGAGACAAGCCTCTTATAGGTCTTGTCCTGCCCTAGATGTCCTGCCAAAGGCACATCATGAGCCAAACCCAGTAGGAAGGTCCTGAAGCCCTGGGGTACCACCAGCATACGAGCTGACCCCGGCTCAGGAACCTTAGGCTCACTATACAGGAGGCCATCCTCCCAATAAATCAGGTGAGTACCTGGCGCTCCGCCAGCCGCCTGGGCTGCAGCCTGCTGCCGCAGTCCCTCAAGAGTAGGGCACTCCTTCTGCGCTGTGCAGAATACTTCCCTGGTGGGTCCCCCTTCCTGCTGCCACTGCGACAGCTCAGGGACCTCCCCCAGTTCAGCCACCTGTTCCCCTGTAGGTTCCGGGGCATCACCCTCAGGCTCTGCCTCCTCCCGGACCGTGGGAACTTCTGGGGCGGGTTTCCCGCGCCTCCTGCCTTTCCTCTTCTTGGCGGTCCCCTGGGCCACTGTTTCAGGCTCCAGGGGCTCTTGACTACCCTGATTGGCTGCCATAGACCGGGTGGATACGCATACCCACCCAGGCAGACCCAACATCTCCAAGTGAGACCTGTGTTCCACCTCCTTCCAAGGGGAATCTTCCAGGTCGTTGCCTAGCAAACAATCAACAGGCATGGTTGGACTCACAGCTACTTTCCAGGAACCTGAGACCCCCCCCCATTCAAAGGGAACCTGCGCCACTCTGCAGAGGCGCTCAGAATTGTCTACTGCAACTACTTGGTGAAGTACCCGGGGATCAATCTGCTCTTCAGACACCAGGTGACTCCTCACTGTAGTCACACTGGCTCCTGTGTCTCTTAGAGCCTCCACCCTCTGTCCATTGATGGTCACCCATTGCCTGTACTTCTTAGTGTTATCAGGCACTAGGTTTCTCTGGACCATCTCACTGTCCCCTAGTGAGACAAGGGTCATTTCTGCTGGTTCCCACCCACCTGAAACCAACTCCTCCCCAAGCGCTACACTGGCCAAACCCTGGGACGGTGCACCAGTGGGTGCCGGTGTACTTTTGGGGCATTTGGGGTCCCCCCTCACATGACCCACCTGGTCACATGAATAGCACTTACGTAGGGGACCACCTGCCATTGGCTTCCCTTTGGAGAACCATGGCTTCTTTTCACTGGGGGGTTGGGAATCCTTACCCTGGGAATCAGTTTGGGGCCCTTTAGAGAACTCATCCTGTTTGCCCTTACCCCCCCCTTTCTTCTGAGAGGGACCCTGCCCACCCTTGGCGTGGTCTACCCCATACCTCTTTTGGACCCTGGTGCTCTCCCAGCGGTCCGCTTCCTGTGCAAGCTTCCTGGGGTCAGTCAGCTTGCTGTCAATGAGGTGCTGGCGCAGCTCTGGAAAACATAAACTGTACAAGTGCTCCCAAGCAATTAAATTGTAAAGCCCCTCATACGTGTTTACCTTACTGCCCTTCACCCAACCATCCAGTGACCTGCAACAAGAATCAACACATTCCAACCATGTTTGGGATTCCTTTCTCTTGTAGGATCTAAACTTCTCCTTGTACTGCTCAGGGGTGAGACCATACCTGGTAAGTAAGGCCTCCTTCATGGCAGGGTAGGTGAGACTCTGAGCATCCCCTAAGGCCGTCAGTGTGTCCCTCCCCTCTGCCTCAAAATGCTTCCACAGGGCTGCCCCCCAATGAGCTTCAGGGACCAGGTTCATGTGGAGAGCTGACTCATAACCCTTGAACCACAAGTAGATATCATCCTCCCTCTTATAATCCCTCACAAGGTCTTTTGGGATGTATACCCTTCTCTCAGGCTGCACTGTAGAATTGCTGCCACCATCCCTACTGGACTGACTCCTCTGATCAATCTCTTTTAAACTGAGCTCATGAGCCATGTTTATCTTCCTTTCCTCAAGGGCCAGCTTCCTCTGTTCCATCTCTAGACTGAGCTTTTTCAGCTCCAACTGGTACTCCCTCTCTGCCTGTCTGTCCTGTAACTCTCCAGGTGTCAGACTCTTGGAGGACACACTGCTACCTGCCCTGGAGATTCTCCCCTGAGACATAGCAGGCCCACCCACTACATCAGTGTGAGTGACTTGCAACTCCTCTTCCCCCTCTGGCTCCTCATCTGTGTGCCCCTCAGCTGCTTTGGCTGTCACCCAGGCCCTCAGCGCCTTTTGCAGCTCATCCTTCTTGGATGAGCTCTTAATGGGACAGCCAACATTACTACAAAACTGCTTCAACTGAGCCACTTTGTAGCTCTCCAATTTCTCCAAGTCAAAAGCAGCTTCAGCTAGGGCATCTCCAGACTGAGACATGATGAGAGGTTAAAAAAAATATGCACAGTTCCAAAAACAGAAAAGCAAGTTCTCAAATGAAGTTCCAGAAAAGTCAATCACGGGATCAGCGAAAAAAAGAAACTGAATGCAGAGAAAAACAGTCCAAGTAGAAAAAACTAAAATCACAAGACTAGTAGTATGTGGTCACATAGTGGTCTGAGATCAAAACAGTAGTGTACACTTAATTACTGTATGTCAAGTACAAATACAAGTCCAAATCCCGACCGCTGGTCACCAATGTTAGAAATGGGGTCTTTGGTTGACAGTCTGGTTACCCCCTGTTCAAGCAAGGACCCTCACTCTAGTTAGGATAAAAGAGAATCACCCTCAGCTAACCCCTGCTTACCCCCTTGGTAGCTTGGCAGAGCAGTAGGCTTAACTTCAGAGTGCTAGGTGTAAAGTATTTGTACCAACACACACAGTAACTTAATGAAAACACTACAAAATGACACAACACCAGTTTAGAAAAATAGGAAATATTTATCTAGACAAAACAAGACCAAAACGACAAAAATCCAACATACACAAGTCAAGTTATGATTTTTTAAAGGTTTAAAATAAAAAGAGTCTTTAGGTAGTTGTAACAACACACTAGCGCTGCTAGCGTGAAAATGTACCTGGTTTGCGTCA
Source organism: Pleurodeles waltl (assembly GCF_031143425.1). Taxonomy (NCBI): domain Eukaryota; kingdom Metazoa; phylum Chordata; class Amphibia; order Caudata; family Salamandridae; genus Pleurodeles; species Pleurodeles waltl. Next base: position 420,838,903 of record NC_090438.1, read on the forward strand.
AAAATAACCCCGCACTGGCGGTGTGCGTCGAAAGTAACCCTGCACGGCTGTGTGCGTCGAAAACAACTCGGCACGGCGGTGCGCGTTGAAAAAGCCAGCCACACGACGATCCGAAAGTCCCGCGGCGCAGGGTGCGATCTCTCAGCCTCCGTCAGCGATGCTGCGCGTCGTTTCTCCTGTTCCGGGCGTCGGTTTTTCGGTCGCGTTTCCTGCGGCGTCGTTTCTCAGCTGCGGAACCGGCGTCGCGTCGTTTTCTCAGCCGCGATCGGATTCGCGTCGATCTTTTCTCCGCACGGCGCTCGGTGCGTGTATTTTTGTCCTTAGGCTGCCAGCCTCTCCTTTCAGGGTCCCAGGAACTGGAAGGGCACCACAGAGCAGAGTAGGGGTCTCTCCAGAGACTCCAGGTGCTGGCAGGAAGAAGTCTTTGCTATCCCTGAGACTTCAATAACAGGAGGCAAGCTCTACATCAAGCCCTTGGAGATTTCTTCTTCAAGATGGAAGGCACACAAAGTCCAGTCTTTGCCCTCTTACTCTGGCAGAAGCAGCACTGCAGGAAAGCTCCACAAAGCACAGTCACAGGCAGGGCAGCACTTGTTCCTCAGCGATCAGCTCTTCTCCAGGCAGAGGTTCCCCTTGATTCCAGAAGTGTTTCTAAAGTTTGTAAGTTTGGGTGCCCTTCTTATACCCATTTTAGTCTTTGAAGTCACCTTTCTTCAAAGGGGACTCACACCTTCTTGTGAAATCCTGCCTTGCCCAGGCAAGGCCTCAGACACACACCAGGGGGCTGGAGACAGCATTGTCAGAGGCAGGCACAGTCCTTTCAGATGAGAGTGACCACTCCACCCCTCCCTCCTAGCAGAGATGGCTAATCAGGAAATGCAGATCACACCCCAGCTCCCTTTGTGTCACTGTCTGGGGTGAGGTGAAAAACAACCCAACTGTCAAACTGACCCAGACAGGGAATCCACAAACCAGGCAGAGTCACAGAATGGTTTAAGCAAGAAAATGCTCACTTTCTAAAAGTGGCATTTCCAAACGCACAATCTTAAAATCAACTTTACTAAAAGATGTATTTTTAAATTGTGAGTTCAGGGATCCCAAACTCCACATGTCCATCTACTCTCTAGGGGAATCTACACTTTAATCATATTTAAAGGTAGCCCCCATATTATCCTATGAGAGAGAGACAGACCTTGCAACAGTGAAAACGAAATTGGTAGTATTTCACTGTCAGGACATATAAACCACATTACTATATGTCCTACCTTATCCATACACTGCACCCTGCCCTTGGGGCTACCTAGGGCCTACCTTAGGGGTGCCTTACATGTAAGGAAAGGGAAGGTTTAGGCCTGGCAAGTGGGTACACTTGCCAAGTCGAATTTACAGTGTAAAAATACACATACAGACACTGCAGGGGCAGGTCTGAGACATGATTACAGAGCTACTTATGTGGGTGGCACAACCAGTGCTGCAGGCCCACTAGTAGCATTTGATTTACAGGCCCTGGCACCTCTAGTGCACATTACTAGGGACTTACTAGTAATTCAAATATGCCAATCATGGATGAACCACTTACATACAATTTAAACAGGAGCACTTGCACTTTAGCACTGGTTAGCAGTGGTAAAGTGCCCAGAGTAACAAAAACAGCAAAATCAGAGTCCAGCACACATCAACAACCTGGGGAACAGAGGCAAAAAGTTAGGGGAGACCACGCCAAGGATGAAAAGTCTAACACTGGTGTATAAGGAGTGTTAGAAATGGGGTCTTTGGTTGGCAGTCAGGTAACCCCGTGTCCAAGCAGGGGCCCTCACTCTAGTCAGGGTAAAGGAGAATCACCCTCAATTAACCCCCGCGAAACACCCCTTGGTAGCTTGGCACAAGCAGGCAGGCTTAACTTCAGAAGCAATGTGTAAAGTGTTTGTACCAACACACACAGTAATACAGTGAAAACACTACAAAATGGACACCACACCAGTTTAGAAAAATAGGTAATATTTATCTAAATAAAACAAGACAAAAATGACAAAAATCCAACATACATAAGGCAAGATATGAATTTTAAAAATAATAAGTTACTTAATCCTTAGAAAACATTGACAATGCTGTTGTTACACAAAGTACCTGGTTACCATAAAAAATAAAGCTACACAGGCGAGCTTGTGCCGGAAAAGGCCAGCAATGCATTGATTCCTTCCTCACAAGGGAGGCTGTGCGGTATTGCAAGTGCTTTACACTCCTCCTACATAAGCCTTCGCTGCTCATCAACAGCTACCTCTAGAAAGCCCTGGCTTCCTAGACACTTTCTTCATTCACTAATAGGGGTTGGATTGACCTGGTAGAAGGTGCAAACACCACACACTGGGCCAAATTCCTGCATCGGTGCTGCTGCTCTGGGACAAGATACTTCTAATTGCCTTACCGCTCTCTCACTGGTAACGTTTCCAAAAGGAAGTCCACCACTAGTCTATAGGGTGCATTACATTCAGTAAGTAGGCCCACTAGACTTCTAGTTTAGGTAAGGTGGGGGTCTAGCAAAGCCTCTTCTCTAAATTATTTTGAAAGTATAGTTACTTAGAGTAGGTAGGTTCACCCACACTACAATAGGGAAATGCCTTTAGTGGAAGACACAACCCATGCCTCAGACCTAGGTATGAAAGCCTCCTTTTCAGGAGTGAAGAGAAGTGTGTGCTTTCAGGAACCTAAGAACAGGGAGAAATTCCAACAAGGCTGTCCTCCTAGGATTGCTGTTTCAGGCTGATAGAGCACTGAGGAGCAGGAGACAGAGACTGAACTCCCTGTCCTAGAAAGGGAAGACTTAGATCATGCTGGGAAGGGTCAGAAGAAACTGAGAGACACACCAGTCCTGCAGGGAGAACACATGGAAGCATGAAGGTAGGACACACACGTAGGTCCACTTTTACTCCCATGGGGTTGGTGCAAAGTGTCTCCAGGAGGAGAGATAGGTCCTCTTCATCTGTCCACACCCATCTCTCATCCGTATATGATAGGACCCACCACTCTAAGTCGGGGGGAATCCCTACACATAGAACTGAGTGAATTGAGATTAGAGGATGCAAAACTGCGGCTGCAGCAGCAGCAGTTAGCCCTAGATTGGGAGGCCTTGGCAGTGGAAAGGGAAAGACAGAGTTTGGGGCTAACATCACATGGTGGCAGTAACAACATTATGGATACCAGGATCAGGGAGGACTCTTATGATTCTAGGAACCTAAGCAGAATGTCCCACCTTACAAGGTCGGGGATGATACCCACGTGGTTCACTGCCTTGGAGAGGGCCTCTAAAGTTCAGAGGGTCCCCCAAAGACAGAGACAGTCATCTTGTGGCTCTGTTTTCCTGATACAGATAGACACAAATTTCTCATTGTCAATAAATATCAGTTACTCAAGAATGCACTCCTTGTTGGGTTTGATTTAACCACCGAGGAGTACAGAATCAAATTCAGGGAGACCAGGAAGGAGTCCCCCCCAGGATAGGGATGTGTTAGAAATGGGTCTTGGGTTGACAGGTTAGCCCCTGTTCAAGCAAGGACCCTCACTCTAGTCAGGGTAAAAGAGAATCACCCTCAACTAACCCCTGCTTACCCCCTTGATAGCTTTTCAGAGCAGTAGGCTTAACTTCAGAGTGATAGGTGTAAAGTATTTGTAACAAAACACACACAGTAACTCAATGAAAACACTACAAAATGACACAACACAGATTTAGAAAAATAGGAAATATTTATCTAAACAAAACAAGACCAAAATTACAAAAATCCACAATACACAAGTCAAGTTATCAGTTAAAAATCAAAAAGAGTCTTTAAGTATTTTTAAACACACGCTAGCACTGCTAGTGTGAAAATGTACCTGGTGAGCGTCAAAAATAACCCCACACGGGCAGGTGTGCGTCAAAAAAGGGCTTGCGATGCGTCGATATCACTCACAAGTGAGACCGTGCGTAGATTCCCCCTTCTGTTGAGTCGGCATGCGTCAGTTCTTCTCTTCGCAGGAGAGCGATGCATCAATTCGGTCTGCACACGGGTCCAGGCAGGCCTTGCCTTGTTTTTGCATGCACAATGATGGTTCGCATCAGAAATTCAGCTGCACAATGATTCAAAAACCACGCAGTGCGGGTTGCAATCTCCCAGCCTCCGTCAGCGATGCTGCGTGTCGTTTCTCCTGCTCCGCGCATTGATTCTTCAGTCGTGTTTCCGGCGAGCATCAATTCTCAGCTGCGGAGCCGGCGGCGTGTCGTTTCTTCAGCCGCAGGTCAGAGTCACATCGATCTTTTCCCTGCACAGCATTCTGTGCTTGGATTTCTTCCTCTTAGGCTGCCAGCTTCTCCTTTCAGGGTCCCAGGAACAGGATGGGCACCACAGGACAGAGTAGGAGTCTCTCCAGAGATTCCAAGTGCTCGCAGAGAGAAGTCTTTGCTGTCCCTGGGACTTCAAACAACAGGAGGCTAGCTCTAAATCAAGCCCTTGGAGATTTCTTCTCAAGATGGAAGGCACACAAAGTCCAGTCTTTGCCCTCTTACTCGGGCCGCAGCAGCAACTGCAGGATAGCTCCACAAAGCACAGTCACAGGCAGGGCAGCTCTTCTTCCTCAGCTTTTCAACTCTTGTCCAGGCAGAGGTTCATCTTGTTTCCAGAAGTGTTTCTAAAATCTGTGGTTTTGGGTGCCCTTCTTATACCCAATTTCTCCTTTGAAATAGGCCTCCTTCAAAGTAAAGTCTCTTGAATGTGAATTCCTGCCTTGCCCAGGCCAGGCCCCAGACACTCACCAGGGGGTTGGAGACTGCATTGTGTGAGGGCAGGCACAGCCCTTTCAAGTGTGAGTGACCACCCCTCCCCTCCCTCCTAGCACAGATGGCTCATCAGGAAATGCAGATTACACCCCAGCTCCCTTTTTGTCACTGTCTAGTGTGAGGTGCAACCAGCCCAACTGTCAAACTGACCCAGCAGGGGAATCCACAAACAGGCAGAGTCACAGAAATTGTATAAGCAAGAAAATGCCCACTTTCTAAAAGTGCCATTTTCAAACACACAATCTTAAAATCAACTTTACTGAAAGATGTATTTTTAAATTGTGAGCTCAGAGACCCCAAACTCCACATGTCCATCCACTCCAAAGGGAATCTACACTTTAATCAGATTTAAACGTAGCCCCCATGTTAACCTATGAGAGGGACAGGCCTTGCAACAGTGAAAGACGAACTTAGCAATACTTCACTGTCAGGACATATAAAACACATTAGTATATGTCCTACCTTGACCATACACTGCACCCTGCCCTTAGGGCTACCTAGGGCCAACCTTAGATGTGCCTTGCATGTAAGAAACAGGAAGGTTTAGGCCTGGCAAGTGGGTACACTTGCCAAGTCGAATTTACAGTTAAAACTGCACACACAGACACTGCAATGGCAGGTCTGAGACATAATTACAGAGCTACTCATGTGGGTGGCACAACTAGTGCTGCAGGCCCACTAGTAACATTTGATTTGCAGGCCCTGGCACCTCTAGTGCACTTTACTAGGGACTTACTAGTAAATCAAATATGCCAATCACAGATAAACCAATCAACAATACAATTTACACAGAGAGCATACACACTTTAGCACTGGTTAGCAGTGGTAAAGTGCCCAGAGTTCAAAAGCCAACAGCAATAGATCAGAAAAATAGGAGGCAGGAGGTAAAAAGATTGGGGATGACCCTGCATAAGCAAACAAGTCCAACAGAATGATTTTGTAGACTGCTCTATAAAATACCTGGGAGGCTGGTTACATGGTAGCAATATGCATGATTTCCAGGGCTTATGCAGTCTGCTTGTGATAGATCACATTCACAATAAATGCACATCTGATAGACTGCATCAGTTCCTGGTGGATTCAGATCTGACCACTCCCCCAAGAATTGGGTAAGAAGGCAGACAAATTGGTCTGTACCAGGGTAGGACGGAAAACCTCCTCAGGGGATGACTCCAAGCAGAATGATCCTCCTAAGAATCAGGACAAGGGTGGGGACAAAACAAAGAAAGAGTCTTCATCAGGCCCACAAGACTCTTCTGGGTGGGTCTAAGACCTCTTCCCACCAGAAACCTTGATGATACATATGTAGACAGAAAGGTTGTAGGGCAGGTGAAAAAAGCACCAAGCCTACCACTACTAGTACCACTTCTACCCCTCAGTGCCCCTAGCAAAACTAGTGGTAGCAATAGTCAGTCCAAAAGTGTAGCTGGGATCACTTTGGGGACTGTAGTGGGCTCTGGGTTAGTCAGGGAGAGCACTGAGCCAGTTCTGGTCTCTGAGGATGGAATTTACCTTACCACCCTAGATGCATGTCCCCATAATATGGATAAGTACAGACAGCATCCCTTAATAACTGGTGTTGAGACTGAGGCCTGCAGGGGCACAGGTGACCTTGTCACAATGGTGACTGAAACACCGGAGTCACCTGAACAAAACGTACTTTGTCACTCATATCAAGTGACTGATGCTCATAACAACACCCAGTGCCACCCCATTTCAGTTGTTGACTTAAGGTGGGAGGGTTACTGGCCCAAAGAAAGTTGTGGTATCCTCTGAACTGCTTGTAGAGTATTAGGTAATGACTTGGAGACTTCAGCTTAGGCTGAAGTGGAGTCGGAGGCTCATGCAGCAATGCTAGGCATCCATGGGCACATCTTTGCTTTAACCAGAGTACAGGCAAAAAAATTAAGGGAGCAAGGATCACTGAGCCTGGAACAATGGCCCAGGAAACCCCTAAAAACAGAGGCAGGCAGGGTAAAATGTTTTCCACTGCTCAGACTTCCAATGAGGATCCCACTCCCGTGGAAGAGGATTCTGCTTCTTGGGTAGAACCTACACCAGAGGAGCTGAAGACTGACACAACTGAGCTCTTAGGTGCAGAGGGACCCATCAGGGAAGAGGTTAGTCTAGAGCAGAAGCCCTGTCTTACTCTAGCAAATCTGAGGTAGCAAGCTGCAGCTCAGGTAGCAGGGGATGTCAATGGGAGCGACCCCATAGAAAAAATGACATAATATAATAACATAAATGAAATAGTACAGACACACCAAGTTAACAAACAGGTTCTTAATGTACAAACATATGATGAAATATTTTGAAGTTACAAACAAAGTTATAAAGAAAAAAGATATTTCTGAAAGAACACTATCATAAGTCTGATCGATGCCAAGGGCTATATAGTGAATAGAACCAGCAAGGGAAAAAATGAATTAAAGAAGAAAAGATCCTAAAATTCCCATAGTCCGATGTGCACTGAATGTGATAGATGATTATATTTTTTCTTTATAACTTTGTTTGTAACTTCAAAATATTTCATCATATGTTTGTACATTAAGAACTTGTTTGTTAACTTGGTGTGTCTGTACTATTTCATTTATGTTATTATATTATGTCATTTTTTCTATGGTTATATGTTATATTGCAGCCCTGAAGAAGCCCATGTGTATAGGGCGAAACACGTTGGCTGTTTGTCTTTGTGAATTTAATGGTCTATCGAGCTTCCCATATCAAGTAAAGTCTTGTGGATGAAACCAACATATCCGTCGTATTGTTATTTGCCTGATTACATTGGACTCTTGGCATTTAAAATGATTTATCTGACACATTGAAGTGGTGCACCCCGTATTGTGTTTACAAAGACAGATGCTCATCCAATACCTAGAGCAGATGAGCTGATAGATACTCTAGCAGCTGCCAAGTATCTTAGCACCTTTGATTTGACTGCTGGATACTGGCAGATCAAATTATCAGAGAACGCCAAACCCGAAACAGCATTCTCAACACTTAGTGGGCATTATCACTTCACAGTGATGCCCTTTGGTTTGAAAAATGCCCCTGTAAACAAAGTTCTCCAAGACTTGGAAAGGTTTAGTGCAATTTATCATGAAGACATAGATGTCTTTAGCTCCACCTGGGCCACCTTGGAAATGCACTAGAGGCTCTGCAAAAATCAGGTCTCACTGTCAATGCATCAAAATGCCATATAGGGTAGGGTAAAGTGGTTTATTTGGGCTGTCTGGTAGGTGGAGGCCAAATCCAACCACTCCAGGGCAAAATCCAGACAATCTTGGATTGGATTGCCCCTGCCACTCAAACCCAAGTTAGAGCCTTCTTAGGCCTGACTGGGTACTACGGGAGGTTCATAAAGGGATATGGCTCCATTGTAGCCCCCTTAAATGACCTCATATCAAAAAGGATACAAAAGAAAATTCTCTGGACAGCTAGCTGGCAGAAGGCCTTTGATGATCTCCATCAGGCTATGTGCCCTGCTTCCATACTTAAAAGCCCTGATTACTCCAAACAATTCATTGTACAGACAGATGCTTCTGAGGTTGGAATAGGGGCAGCACTTGTTCAACTTCATAATGAGGGCCAGGATCAACCAGCTGATTTCATAAGTAGAAGGTTGACCCCCAGAGAGAAGCGTTGGTCAGCTATTCAGAGGGAGGCCTTTGGTGTAGTCTGAGCCTTGAAGAAGCTGAGGCCATGCCTGTTTGGCACTTACTCCCTTGATCAAACAGAACACAAGCCCCTCCTATGGCTTAAACAGATGAAAGGAGAAAACCTGAAGCTGTTGAGGTGGTCCATATCCCTACAAGGAATGGACTATACAGTGGAACATAGACCTGAGAGTAACAACTCCAATGCAGATGGACTCTCCAGATATTTTCACTTAGATATTGAAGACTGAACTGGGCAAGGTTAATCCTATTGTCCTTTGTTTGGGGGTGTGTGTGGGAAAGTTACTCTTTTTGGCATGGTTACCCCCACTTTTTGCCTGTTTATCAGTATGTTTAGACTGGCTGCAGTGGGATCATGCTAACCAGGTCCCCAGTGATTGTGCTTTCTCCTCCACATTTGGTTGACTTGGTACCATTTATACCCCACAATTGACATACTGGTGTTCCCCTGTAAGTCCCTAGTAAATGGTACTTTCATACCTGGGACCTTGGTACACCAGGGGTACCCATGTCACCCATGGGAGCCCATGCAAAGTATGCCTGCAAGCCTGCCCTTGCAGCCTGCATGAAAAGGTGCATGCACTCTTTCCCTACTGGTCACTGCACCAGGTCACTGTAAGTCACCCCTATGGGAGGCTCTCCTAGGCCAGAAGACAGGGTGCAGGTTCTTGTGTGTGAGGCCAACCCTACATAAGCAGAAGTGCCCCTATGAACTTCAGTTTCAATGCACTTGACTTTATAAGCGCAGAGAACCCATTTTTACCCGTGTACTGACCACAGGTCATTTGTGGTCAAGCAACATCATGGTAACTCCAAACCTAGGCATGTTTGGTATCAAACATGTCAGAATCATACCCCAATACTAATGCCAGTATTGGTGGCATGATTTCAGGCATTCAGGGGGGCTCCTTAGAGGACACCAAGTATTGCTCCTACCAGTCTTTAAGGGGTTGCGAGCAGCATGCACTGCTGCTACTCCTCAGCCAGGTTTCTACCTTCCTGCTGCTTGACCAGCTCAGGTGGAGGAAGGCAGGATTTCCGGTGGGAGAGGTAGGCAACTAACTCACCCTTGGAAATAGGTGTTTCAAGAATGGGGAGGGGTAGCCTCCCCAGGCCACCAGTTTGCTTTGAAGGGCACATTTGGTGCACTCTTTACAAAAACCGGTTTGCACCATTCCAGGGACACCCAGTTCCTGCTCTGCTGCAAACCTGGACAAAGGAAAAGGTTGGCCACTTGATTTTGCCATCTAGAAAACAAGATGTGCAGAGGCACCTGGGAGCATCTGACTGGCCAGGTCAGACAGGTGACGTCAGTGACCCCCTCTGATAGGTGGTCACCATGCATAGTGACCAAGCCCACTGTTAGGACTATTTAGGGACTCCCTTCCGGGTGGGTCCCCAGATTCAGCATTCAAGACTCCACCAGGACTCCTCTCCATTGACCTCTTCTGCTCCTGGCCACCGGAACTGCAGCTGAACACTTCAGGAGACGGCAAGACGGCAACTCCCAAGATAATCTCACCTTGCAACATTGCTCCACCAGCTCCTTCCAGCAACTGAAACACTTACATGGCTGTGCATCCTCTGGGGTTGGCAAGAATTCAGCTGCACCAAGAAGCAAGAAGGATTCTCCTTTGGAGTAAAGGAGTCACTCTACTGCATCTGCAGGAACCTATAGCAGCAATGTCTGGCTGTGTGGATATGCCCTCCTCTGGACTTTCATGGATCGTGCAACACAGTTAGTGGTCCAGAGTACTCCCCTTGGTCCTCTCCACCCTCAGTCAATTTTTTGAGACAGTGAGCCCTTGCCTTTCCTTGCAGGACAGTGCCCTTGCGCATCTCGACTTTTGCAGTAACCAAGGCTTGCTGACTCTTGCTCCAAGGGATATTCATGTTCCAAGTAGCCCTGGCCTCCAGAACTTCTTTCTTGCAAGGCCAGTCTCTCCTCTGCTGCTCCGGTGACGTGGGACTCCTCTCCAGGTGTGCTAATTGGGCCTCACTGTAACTTACCATTCCTGCTGCCACGGGGTTGCCTGTGTGGGCTAGGATTGCTTCTGCTGACTCTCCAAACTGCTGAGTTTCATACCAAACTCCCCTCCTAGGGTTGAGTCCCCTGGACCTTGCTGGTCCTCTTCAGCTCTGCACCCCTTTTTTTGCTCCCACGTGCATTTGCCAGGGCTTGTTGGTGGTCCTCCTGACCACTGACCAACTGCGACCTGGCGACCAATGTGGGACATTACCTGCATGACTCCACAGACTTCTCTGCACTTCCGGGACTCCCCAGCTGACCTTCATATTCCCTCGTTTGACCTGGATCTTCATTTGCAGAGGGATGGGAATTGGCTCCTGCCCAGCCTGGACACTCCAACATGGACTGGACTATGTAGCCTTCTTTTGGAGGTCTTCTTCTTCCAGAATCCACCATTGGGTTACTCTAGTTGGGTCCTGTTCTCGCAAAGTTCATTTTCTAAGTCTTCTTGTTAGTCCACGTACTTACCTCTGCTCTCTTGGTCTCTGGGGGTCACTTAGATACTCACCTCTTGGGGTCCCAAGTTCTCACAGATCCCCTATAACTACTCCATATCCTTGGGTGGGGGACTTGGATTCAGATCCCCTATAACAACTCCATATCCTTGGGTGGGGGACTTGGCTTCACATTCCACCATTTTAGTATATAGTTTGCCAATCCCCTAGGGTCCTAGCTATTTTTTATAGTTTCTTGCCAATGCTTGTTGTTTCTTATGGTATTCCTAACTATTACTGTGTATATATAAAGGGTGTACTTACTTCCAGTTGAGAGACTCACTATAATTAATCTAATTCAGTGCTACTAATATAAAGTACCTTTATTTTTGCAACACTGTGCGGTTCCTTTCAGGTGTGATAAGTTGTTGTGTGTAGGAGGCTGGCCTGGCTTATAGTGGGTACCTTGTGGTACTTACACCTTGTGCCAGGTCCAGTTATCCCTTATTAGTAGATTAGAGGTGTTCTAGCAGCTTAGGCTGATAGAGGTAGCTATAGCAGAGCAGCTTAGGTTGAACTAAGAGACATGCAAAGCTCCTACTATACACCTTGTATCATATAGCACTATATCATAAGAAACACAATACTCAGTGTTACTAAAAATAAAGGGACTTTATTTTAGTGACAAAATGCCTAAAGTATCTCAGAGGACACCCTCACTTAGGAGGTAAGTAATATACACAAATTATATGCACACAAACCAAAATCAGGTAAGTAACAGTTAGAAAAGTAGTGCAAACAATATAGATTCGCAATAGAATGCAATAGGTAGGAATAGGCTTTGGGGCAACACAAACCATATACTCCAAAAGTGGAATGCGAACCACAACTGGATCCCAGGCCTAGTGCAGGTTGTAGAGGGTCACTGGGAGTGTCAAAAACACTAAGGGTGTCCAAGATACCCCACCCCAAGACCCTGAAAAGTAGGAGTAAAATTACCCTACTACCCCAGAAAGACAGTAAAGTCGAGATAGGGGATTCTACAAGGACAACAACTGCCAGCAAAACACTGAAGATGGATTCCTGGACCCGAGGACCATTAAAGGAAGGGGACCCAGTCCAAGAGTCACGCAAGTGTCCAGGGGGGCAGAAGCCCACTAAACCCCGGATGAAGGTGCAAAAGGGCTGCCTCTCGGTGGAAGAAGCCAAAGATTCTGCAACAACGGAAGGTGCCAGGAACTTCTCCTTTGGTCAGAAGATGTCCCACGGTGTGCTGGAGGATGCAGAGTTATTTCCATGCAGAAAGTCCCCAAAAAAGCCTTGCTAGCTGCAAAAGTCACGGGTGAGGATTTTGGATGCTGCTGGGGCCCAGGAAGGACCAGGAGGTCGCCCCTTTGAGGAGGAGACAGAGGATTTGCTCAGCAACGCAAAGAGCTCCAGCAGAAGTAGGCACCACCCACAGAAGTACTGGAACAGGCACTTAGAAGATCTGAGGACAGCAGTTGACTCAGAGTCACAAAGGAGGGTCCCATGACTTCGGAGTCCAACTCAGCGAGTTGGGCAATGCAGGACGGAGTGCGGGGGACCTGGGCTAGGCTGTGCATAAAGGAAGTCTTGCAAAAGTGCACAGAAGCCCAAGCAGCTGCAGTTCTCTCAGTACACAGGATTACTGTTTGGCGTGGGGAGGCAAGGACTTACCTCCACCAAATTTAGACAGAAGGACCACTGGACTGTGGGAGACACTTGGACACAGCTCCTGTGTTCCAGGGACCATGCTCGCCAGGATGAGAGGGGACCCCGAGGACCGGTGATGCAGAGGTTTGGTGCCTGTGTCGGCAGGGGGAAGATTCCGTCAACCCACAGCAGATTTCTTCTTGGTTTCCAGTGCAGGGTGTAGGCAGTCAGCCCTCAGAGCATACACCACCAGGAAACAGTTGAGAAAGCCGGCAGGATGGGGCGCTACAATGTTGCTGGTAGTCTTCTTGCTACTTTGTTACGGTTATGCAGGCGTCCTGGAGCAGTCAGCGGTCGATCCTTCGCAGAAGTCGAAGAGGGAAGTGCAGAGGAACTCTGGTGAGCTCTTGAATTGGTTATCTGGTGAGATACCCACAGGAGAGACCCTAAATAGCCCTCAGAGGAGGATTGTCTACTGAGAAAGATAAGCACCTATCAGGAGGGGTCTCTGACATCACCTGCTGGTACTGGCCACTCAGAGCTGTCCACTGTGCCCTCACACCTCTGCATCCAAGATGGCAGAGGTCTGGGACACACTGGAGGAGCGCTGGGCACCTCCCCTGGGAGGTGCTGGTCAGAGGAGTGGTCACTCCACTTTCCTTTATCCAGTTTTGTGCCAGAGCAGGGCTGGGGGATCCCTGAACCGGTGTAGACTGGCTTATGCAGAGAGGGCACCATCTGTGCCCTTCAAAGCATTTCCAGAGGTCGGGAGAGGCTACTCCTCTCAGGCACTTCACACCTATTTCCAAAGGGAGAGGGTGTAACACCCTCTCTCAGAGGAAATCCTTTGTTCTGCCTTCCTGGGACCAGGCTGCCTAGGCCCGAGGGGGGCAGAAACCTGTCTGAGGGGTTGGCAGCAGCAGTAGCTGCAGTGGAGACCCCAGAAAGTTAGTTTGGCAGTACCGGGGCTCTGTGCTGGAGACCCGGGATGCATAGAATTGTCACCCCAATACCAGAATGGTATTGGGGTGACAATTCCATGATCCTAGACATGTTACATGGCCATGTTCGGAGTTACCATTGTGACGCTACATATAGGTATTGACCTATATGTAGTGCACCCGTGTAATGGTGTCCCTGCACTCACAAAGTCCGGGGAACTTGCCCTGAACAATGTGGGGGCACCTTGGCTACTGCCAGGGTGCCCAAACACTAAGTAACTTTGCACCTAACCTTCACCAAGTGAGGGTTAGACGTATAGGTGCCTTATAAGTTACTTGAGTGCAGTGTAAAATGGCTGTGAAATAACGTGGACGTTATTTCACGCAGGCTGTAGTGGCAGTCCTGTGTACGAATTGACTGAGCTCCCTTTGGGTGGCAAAAGAAATTCTTCAGCCCATAGGGATCTCCTGGAACCCCAATACCCGGGGTACCTAGGTACCATATACTAGGGAATTATAAGGGTGTTCCAGTGTGCCAATCAGAAATGGTAAAATTAGTCACTAGCCTGCAGTGACAATTTTAAAAGCAGAGAGAAAGCATAAACACTGAGGTTCTGGTTAGCAGAGCTTCAGTGATACAATTAGGCACCACTCAGGGAAAACATATAGGCCACAAACTTATGGGCATTGGGGTCCTGGCTAGCGAGATCCCAGTGACACATATCAAACACACTGACAACATAGGGTTTTCACTATGAGCTCTGGGCCCTGGCTAGCAGGATCCCAGTGAGACAGTAAAAACACCCTGACATATGCTCACAAACAGGCCAAACGTGGGGGTAACAAGGCTAGAAAGAGGCTACCTTCCTACACAACCCCCCTGCAAAAAAAGGACAATAAGGCTAACCTTGGCCAGTTAAGTCTTTATTGTCTAAGTGGTGATAATTGGAGAGTAGCTCTGCAAGAGATTGGTTACTCCCTTTATCATCCACTATATGGTTACTTCCCTGTGGGGATGTAAACCACCCTGTTTGAAGTTTTTTAGCTAGCCAACAATGTGAAGTTATATTCTCAGAGTTCCTATAAGTATGTTTAAGTTTAGAGCAGTGGGAATTGCCCACTGGACCTATATCAAGTGATGAGATTGCCAGATAAGGATGTTGTCTCAATAAAGCCATAGCTGGGCAAAAACGTTGTCCATATGGCTGTAAGAGAGAACAGGGTTGCTGTTTCTCTTGAGTTGGAGCAGGGCAGGGGAGCTGTCCTATGAGCTCCACACTAGGGCAGGGCTGCTGTCCTCAGTGTTGTGAGGCAGTGCAGGGTTGCTGCACTAAAGTTTCTCTGGGAGTGTTGGACGGATGCTCCATGTTAGCTAAAATGGTGCACTTTTTCTCACCAATATTAGTTATCCCACAGAGAGGTACTTCAACCTCAGGGAGTACAGCTGTGCTAGCTGATGGTTTCCTTGGCAAAGGTGCCACCCCAGGAGAGGTTTCTCCCACCACAGGAATGGTATCCTGAATGGCAGGGTGGGTAGGGAATGCTTTGATGCCCTCTATACCTGTTGTTGGAGAAGGATCCTGATTTTTCAGGCCTTTTTCTCTACTTTGCTTTTTCATTTCAGTTGAAATGAGAGGAAGCAATTCCTCAGTGATACCCAGCATGGCTGCATGGGTATTAAACTCTACCTCATCCCAACCTGAGGCCTCTAGGTCATTACCTAAGAGACAGTTTACAGGTAAGCTAGGTGATACTACCACCTGCTTAGGGCCAGTAACTCCACCCCAACTAAACTGAATTATAGCTAAGGGCAGGAACTAAGTGGAGTTATGGACATCAATAATCTTGTATTGTTGTCCAATGATGTGTTGTGCAGGAGACACTAGGTTTTCAGTCACCAAAGTGATACTGACACCTTTGTCCCTGTAGGCCTGAGCCTCAACACCATTTATTGAAACTGTCAGCCTGTACTTATCCATTGTAAGGGGACAAGCAGCTAGTGTGGCAAGGCCAATGCCACCAGGTGTGACAGAAACTGTATTGGGACTGACTACCCCAGTTTCTATGATGGACCCATAAGTGAAGTTAACTACACCCTTATTTTGACTTTTGCCAGCAGTCCCACCACTATTACCACTACTGCTAGGGGCACTAGAGTTTGATGGATTAGTGGTGGTAGTCTCAGGGGGTTTACCTGGGCAGAACCTATCCCCTGGCCTATGGCCTTTATTTTTACACACATAGCACCAAGGCTTTTTAATGTGTGTGGGTTGTGAAGAAGAGGAAGAAGATGTTTTATCCCCACCCCCTGAAGAGTGTTTAGGATTTGAAGAAGGATCTTTAGTTTTACTCTTATCCCCATGGTTATCCTGAGATTTCTCACCATCTTTCTTCTTGCCATCCTTGTCACTTCCTGTATGAACCTTTCTGTTCACTGTTGTTCTGACCTATTTGTCTGCCTTCTTTCCCAATTCTTGGGGAAA
Source organism: Pleurodeles waltl (assembly GCF_031143425.1). Taxonomy (NCBI): domain Eukaryota; kingdom Metazoa; phylum Chordata; class Amphibia; order Caudata; family Salamandridae; genus Pleurodeles; species Pleurodeles waltl. Next base: position 420,854,951 of record NC_090438.1, read on the forward strand.
GGTCATATCTGAGTCTACCAAGTACTGGTGCAACAAATCAGACACACAATTGTTAAAAATATGTTCTCTCAGGATCAGATTATACAGGCTTTCATAGTCAGTCACTTTCCTGCCATGCAACCAACCCTCCAAGGTCTTCACTGAACAGTCTACAAAGTCTCTCCAGTCTTGAGTGGACTCTTTTCTAGTGTCTCTGAACTTAATCCTGTATTGTTCATTGGTTAAGCCAAATCCATTCAAGAGTGCATCAATCAAAACTTTGTAGTTGTTAGCATCACTTTCTCTGACAGTAAGGAGCCTATCCCTACCCGTTACCAGTGAAAGATAGCCACAAGATAGCAGCCCACTGCCTTTGAGGGACCAACTGTACCATACAGGTCCTCTCTAGTACATCAAACCACTTGTTAATGTCATCCCCCTCCTTCTAAGGGGGGACTATCTTATGCAGGTTTCTGGAATCTTGCTCTCTAACAGGATTGCTATCAAAAACACTGCTGCTGCCACCATGGGGAACTAACCCCAATCTCTGCCTTTCCCTCTCTTCATCCAGAGATTCCCTGTCTAAGGCCAGCTGATGCTGTTTAAGCTTCAGCCTGGCCTCTTCTGACCTCAGCTTTCTGAGTTCCCTTTCCTTTAAGTTATCCTCAGGGTGGGAGGCTTGGGAATGGTGAGATACAGAGGAAATTTGGGAATTGGCAGAGAGAGACCTGTCCCTAACTGGCTGGACCCTAGTAACCTGGCCTCTAGGAGTGAAAGCTGCCCTACTAATGTGTGACCCCCTCCCACCACCTATGTCACTAGGTGGCCTGCTAGGTGGCAGGTCCTTGGAAGAACCCTCCCCAGTCTCCTCAGGGAACTCCTCTGAGTCTGACTGGGCACCCTCCCCTCCTACCTCCTGTTCCTGAGATGGGCCAGACTGATTCTGGTAATTTTCTAGGAGAAGGTTAAAGAGAACGTCTTTGGTAGGATTCTTGCCAATGCTTAAGCCTCTTTCTATGCAGAGTCCCCTCAAATTTTTAAAGTTCAAACTCTCGTAGGTTGCCTGAACAATTTTGGGAGTGAGCTCTACTGCAGACATGATAGAAAAGGTTTAAGACAGAAAGAGAAAAAGTTTTAGAACTTTTGAAAACACAGAGAAAAAACTTTTTCAAACTTTTTTCAAACTTTAAATGTTTTCAGAACTTTTCAGAAACTTTGTAGAAAGATTTAGAGCAGAACTGTTTTGGTTCAATATGTATATATTGAAATATTTGGTGTATGTTTTTCTCATGAAAAGCACCAATGACAAAGTGGTAAGGCATTTACAAGTACTTATCCCACCACTGCACCACCAATGTAGGAGGCTGGCCTGGCTTATAGTGGGTATCTTGTGGTACTTACACCTTGTGTCAGGTCCAGTTATCCCTTATTAGTAGATTAGAGGTGTTCTAGCAGCTTAGGCTGATTGAGGTAGCTATAGCAGAGCACCTTAGGCTGAACTAGGAGACATGCAAAGCTCCTACTATACCACGTATATCATATAGCACTATATCATAAGAAAACACAACACTCAGAGTTACTAAAAAATAAAGGTACTTTATTTTAGTGACAATATGCCAAAAGTATCTCAGAAGATATGCTCCCTTAGGAGGTAAGTAATATACACAAAATATATGCACACAAACCAAAATCAGGTAAGTAACAGTTAGAAAAGTAGTGCAAACAATGTAGGACACAATAGAATGCCATAGGGAGAAACAGGCCTAGGGGCAACACAAACAATATACTCCAAAAGTGGAATGCGAACCACGAATGGACCCCAGGCCTAGTGTAGTGTGTAGAGGGTTGCTGGGAGTGTGAGAAAACACTAAGGGTGTCCAAGCTACCCCACACCAAGACCCTGAAAAGTAGGAGTAAAGTTACCCTACTACCCCAGAAAAACAGTAAAGTCGAGATAGGGGATTCTGCAAGGGCAACAACTGACTGCAAAACACTGAAGATGGATTCCTGGACCTGAGGACCTGTAAAGGAAGGGGACCAAGTCCAAGAGTCACGCAAGTGTCCAGGGGGGGGCAGGAGCCCACTAAACCCCAGATGAAGGTGCAAAAGGGCTGCCTCTGGGTAGAAGAAGCCAAAGATTCTGCAACAACAGAAGGTGCAAGGAACTTCTCCTTATGTCAGAAGATGTCCCACGGCGTGCTGGAGGATGCAGAGTTGTTTCCATGCAGAAAGACTGCAAACAAGCCTTGCTAGCTGCAAGAGTTGCGTTTGAGGATTTTGGGTGCTGCCAGGGCCCAGGAAGTACCAGGAGGTCGTCCCTTGGAGGAGGAGACAGAGGGGGCACTCAGCAATACAGAGAGCCCATGCAGAAGCAGGCAGCACCCGCAGAAGCACCTGAACAGGCACCTAGAAGATCTGAGGACAGCAGTCAACTCAGAGTCACAAAAGAGGGTCCCAAGACGTTGGAGTCCAACTCAGCGAGTTGGGCAATGCAGGACGGAGTGCTGGGGACATGGGCTAGGCTGTGCACGAAGGAAGTCTTGCAAAAGTGCACAGAAGCCTGAGCAGCTGCAGTTCACGCAGTACACAGGATTACTGTCTGGCGTGGGGAGGCAAGGACTTACCTCCACCAAATTTGGACAGAACGGCCACTGGACTGTCGAAGACACTTGGACTCAGCTCCTGTGTTCCAGGGACCACGCTCGTCAGGATGAGAGGGGACCCAGAGGACCTGTGATGCAGAAGTTTGGTGCCTGCATTGGCAGGGGGAAGATTCCGTCGACCCACAGGAGATTTCTTCTTGGCTTCCAGTGCAGGGTCCACTGCAGGGTGAAGGCAGACAGCCCTCAGAGCATGCACCACCAGGAAACAGTTGAGAAAGCCGGCAGGATGAGGCACTACAATGTTGCTGGTAGTCTTCTTGCTACTTTGTTGCAGTTATGCAAGGGTCCTGGAGCAGTCAGCGGTCGATCCTTGGCGGAAGTCGAAGAGGGAAGTGCAGAGGAACTCTGGAGAACTCTTGCATTCGTTATCTGGTGAGATACCCACAGGAGAGACCCTAAATAACCCACAGAGGAGGATTGGCTACAGAGAAAGGTAATCACCTATCAGGAGGTGTCTCTGACGTTACCTGCTGGCACTGGCCTCTCAGAGCTGTCCATTGTGCCCTCACACCTCTGCATCCAAGATGGCAGAGGTCTAGGACACAGTGGAGGAGCTGTGGGCACCTCCCCTTTCCTTTGTCCAGTTTCACGCCAGACCAGGGCTGGGGGATCCCTGAACCGGTGTAGACTGGCTTATACAGAGAGGGTACAATCTGTGCCCTTCAAAGCATTTCCATAGGCCAGGAGAGGCTACTCCTCTCAGGCCCTTCACACCAATTTCCAAAGGGAGAGGGTGTAACACCCTCTCTCAGAGGAAATCCTTTGTTCTGCCTTCCTGGGACCAGGCTGCCTAGGCCCGAGGGGGGCAGAAACCTGTCTGAGGGGTTTGCAGCAGCAGTAGCTGCAGTGGAGACCCCGGAAAGTTAGTTTGGCAGTACCCGGGCTCTGTGCTGGAGACCCGGAATGCATGAAATTGTCCCCCCAATACCATAAAGGTACTGGGGGGACAATTCCATGATCCTAGACATGTTACATGGCCATGTTAGGAGTTACCATGGTGACGCTACATATAGGTATTGACCTATTTGTAGTGCACACGTGTAATGGTGTCCCTGCACTCACAAAGTCCGGAGAATTTGCCCTGAACAGTATGGGGGCACCTTGGCTAGTGCCAGGGTGCCCACACACTAAGTAACTTTGCACCTAACCTTCACTAAGTGAGGGTTAGACATATAGGTGACTTATAAGTTACTTAAGTGCAGTGTAAAATGGCTGTGAAATAACGTGGACGTTATTTCACTCAGGCTGCAGTGGTAGTCTTGTGTAAATATTGTCTGAGCTCCCTATGGGTAGCAAAAGAAATGCTGCAGCCCATAGGGAACTCCTGGAACCCCAATACCCTGGGTACCTAGGTACCATATACTAGGAAATTATAAGGGTGTTCCAGTGTGCCAATCAGAATTGGTAAAATTAGTCACTAGCCTGCAGTGACAATTTTAAAAGCAGAGAGAAAGCATAAACACTGAGGTTCTGGTTAGCAGAGCCTCAGTGATACAGTTAGGCACCACATAGGAAACACATATAGGCCACAAACTTATGAGCAATGGGGTCCTGGCTAGCAGGATCCCAGTGACACATATCAAACACACTGACAACATAGGGTTTTCACTATGAGCACTGAGCCATGGCTAGCAGGATCCCAGTGAGACAGTAAAAACACCCTGACATATACTCACAAACAGGCCAAAAGTGGGGGTAATAAGTCTAGAAAGAGGCTACCTTCCTACAATGCATCATCTGTGTGCGCCCGGAAATCCAACGCACACCCTTCGTTTTCCATGCATCCCCTCCTCAGTGATCTTCGTGCAGGTAGTTTTGACGCAAACCAGGTACTTTGAGCTTCCAAGAGACAATTGTTTCTTTTAAGAACTAAGGCCCTCATTACAACCCTGATGGTCGGTATTAAAGCGGCGGTAATACCGCAAACAGGCCGGCGGGAAACAAAATGGGATTACGACCGTGGCGGAAACCGCCAACATAGACAGCCGATTTAACACTTCGACTGCCAGTGCGGTAGAAACCAACAGCGCGGCGGTCACCGCCAACAGACAGGTGGGAGACAAAATACCGCCCACCCTATTACAAGAGGCCTATCCGCCACCTTTTCTGGAGCAGAACCAACCCTATCAAAAGCACGGCGGAAACAGTACACAGAAGGGAAAACACTCACCTCTCGACACCCAACGAGGAACCAGGACGCCATGGAGCCTGAATTACACGTACTGCCCATGTTGGTTTACCTTCTCTTCTACCAGGAGTACGAACTGCGGCGGCGGCGACCACAGTGAGTACTGCACCTACAACACAGGGGAGGGGGGGAGGAAAGAGAGTGACACGCACACGCAACACCCCCACCCTCACCACCACACACAACAGACACACAAATACATGCAGCAACATCACATATACACCCCCCACCCCCTGGAAGAACGCAAGAACAAAAGGAAATGATTGTAACCATTGTAATCAAGAAAAATCCATTATTCCAAAGTAAAAATTCAGTATATACAAATATGTACACCAACTACACAAGTCCAGATAGTGTACTAATCATTGTCCGTGGACCACTGGCCCCAAAATGCATGGGCGAGGCCCACACATGATACCTGACTGGAAACGGAGAGAACACTGCTGGGGCATCTGATAGAAAATATACAGGCACCTCAGAGGGAGAAGGAGGGGGGCACCTCAGCCTGATGAACGCACAACGCCTCTGCTGCATGAGGGGGCTCCGTGCCCATTGATGTATCCTGGGGAGTGCAAAGCCACACAGGAGGGTTGGGAACAACCTTTAAAAGCTCCTAAGCAGGGAAAGGGGAGTGACCACTCCCCTGACCTGCACCTCCCCTGGGAGGTGCCCAGAGCTCCTCCAGTGTGCTCCAGACCTCTGCCATCTTGGAAATAGAGGTGCTGCTGGCACACTGGACTGCTCTGAGTGGCCAGTGCCAGCAGGTGACGTCAGAGACTCCTTCTGATAGGTTCCTCCAGGTGTTCTTAGCCTATCCTCTCTCCTAAGTAGCCAAACCTCATTTTCTGGCTATTTAGGGTCTCTGCTTTGGGGAATTCTTTAGATAACGAATGCAAGAGCTCATCAGAGTTCCTCTGCATCTCTCTCTTCACCTTCTGCCAAGGAATCGACTGCTGACCACGCTGGAAGCCCGCAAAACTGCAACAAAGTAGCAAAGACGACTACTGCGACCTTGTAACGCTGATCATGCCGCCTTCTTGACTGTTTTCCTGGTGGTGCATGCTGTGGGGGTAGTCTGACTCCTCTCTGCACTAGAAGCTCCGAAGAAATCTCCCGTGGGTCTACTGAATCTTCCCCCTGCAACCGCAGGCACCAAAGAACTGCATCACCGGTCCTCTGGGTCTCCTCTCAGCACGACGAGCGAGGTCCCTTGAACTCAGCAACTCCGTCCAAGTCACTCCCACAGTCCAGTGACTCTTCAGTCCAAGTTTGGTGGAGGTAAGTCCTTGCCTCCCCACGCTAGACTGCATTGCTGGGAACCGCGTGTTTTGCAGCTACTCCGGCTCCTGTGCACTCTTCCAGGATTTCCTTTGTGCACAGCCAAGCCTGGGTCCCCGGCACTCTAACCTGCAGTGCACGACCTCCTGAGTTGTCCTCCGGCGTCGTGGGACCCTCTTTTGTGACTTCGGGTGAGCTCCGGTTCACTCCACTTCGTAGTGCCTGTTCTGGCACTTCTGTGGGTGCTGCTTGCTTCGGAGTGGGCTCTTTGTCTTGCTGGACGTCTCCTCTGTCTCCTCACGTAATTGGTGACATCCTTGTCCCTCCTGGGCCACAGCAGCATCCAAAAACCCTCACTGCAACCCTTGCAGCTAGCAAGGCTTGTTTGCGGTCTTTCTGCACAGAAACACCTCTGCACGACTCTTCACGACGTGGGACACCCATCCGCCAAAGGGGAAGTTTCTAGCCCTTGTCATTCTTGCAGAATCCACAGCTTCTACCATCTGGTGGCAGCTTCTTTGCACCCACAGCTGGCATTTCCTGGGCATCTGCCCACTCCCGACTTGATCGTGACTTTTGGACTTGGTCCCCTTGTTCCACAGGTACTCTCGTCAGGAAATCCATCGTTGTTGCATTGCTGGTGTTGGTCTTCCTGGCAGAATTCCCCTATCACGATTTCTGTGCTCTTTGGGGAACTTAGGTGCACTTTGCACCCACTTTTCAGGGTCTTGGGGTGGGCTATTTTTCTAACCCTCACTGTTTTCTTACAGTCCCAGCGACCCACTACAAGGTCAAATAGGTTTGGGGTCCATTCGTGGTTCGCATTCCACTTCTAGAGTATATGGTTTGTGTTACCCCTATCCCTATGTGCCCCTATTCCATTCTATTGTGACTATACATTGTTTGCACTGTTTTCTATTGCTATTACTGCATATTTTGGTATTGTGTACATATATCTTGTGTATATTAGCTATCCTCATACTGAGGGTACTCACTGAGATACTTTGGCATATTGTCATAAAAATAAAGTACCTTTATTTTTAGTATATCTGTGTATTGTGTTTTCTTATGATATTGTGCATATTACACTAGTGGTACTGTAGGAGCTTCACTCATCTCCGAGTTCAGCCTAAGCTGCTCTGCTAAGCTACCTTTTCTATCAGCCTAAGCTGCTAGCCACCCCTCTACACTAATAAGGGATACCTGGACCTGGTGCAAGGTGTAATTACCCCTTGGTACCCACTACAAGCCAGGCCAGCATCCTACACACAGTCTCTCAAGTCCCTCCAGTGGGTGGTTTGCCCACTGCTTTATCCTGGGGTTGTGCAAAGCCACAGTCTCTCAAGTCTCTCCAGTGTCTGGTTTGTCCACTGCTTTATCCTGGTGAGTGCAAAGCCGAGGTTAAGGTAGCATGATACGCCATTGAGGCAGCAACATACCCCACACTGCTGCGGCTGCTCCTTCCACCTACAGGTGTAAACAGTGATGGAAGAAATGCCTCATGGAAGCTGCCCAGGGACCAGGAACTCTCCTTCCGCCTCAGATGACTGACCACTGGGGATGGCAGCCATGTCAGCGGTTGTGCCTGTGTCCGAGGAGGCCGCAGGGCCGGTAGCGGTGCTGGCAGCGGTGTCTGTTGCAGTGGTGCTGGCGGCGGTGCTGGCGGCGGTGCATGGGTCAGCACCTGCAGAGGGACACAGCAGGACGTTTTCTGCAGCCTCAGACAGCTGCCCACTGGGGAAGAGGCTGGGGACTGTCACTGAGGATGTAGACGTGCCGAGGGTGGTGCAGGTGGCAGTGCAGGTGGCGGTTGTGGTGGCGGGGCAGCTAGCAGTGTTCGCCGCCGTACAGGTTGGCGTGGTCCTGGACAGAAAGTGTGACACTGGTCCCTCAGTCGGTGCCACCATGCCCTCTCCTGACCTGCTCTTCAGCCTTTGGCCCTTGCCCACCTTTATGGTGCCGCAGTTGTCTTGTGTTGGAAAATGGGTTATTGGTAGGGCAGGTAGGTACCTACACCTAGCAACAAGCCACAAACCTCCACAAAAGTACAGTTAGGTCTCAGTAAATTAATCCCAGCTCTACCCTTGGTAGCTTGGCATCGAGCGTCAAGGCTTAACTTAGGAGACAAAGTGTAAAGCATTCAAATATCACAAAACAGTATTTAAATAAAACACAGGAAACAGTTTAAAAATCCAAAACCAATTTATAAAAATAGCTTATATTTTTATCTTTAAAATGACACAAAAACGATTAAAATCGGTTCAGGGGAACCGGAGATATGAATTTTTAAAGTATTATTATTTTCTAGCGCATAGAAACAAAAAGCGCCAATCGGGTCATCTGGTTGCACCAGGACCGGGACAAGGTCAAACTTTCAGGCCGACCGCGATGGAGCCCTGCTCGGATACAGGTCGCGGGAAGCCTCGGTTAAAAAGTTACCTTCTGACTTAGTCTTTATTTTGAAGTTTTTCTTCACCGGGACGAACCTGCCAGTTGGATCCGACCTCCTGGAGCCCTTGTCCGGATACGCGAAGTCGGTTTCCTCGGTGGTGATTTCTACCTTCGGACTTAGTCGTTTTTTCGAGATGAAAATCCTTCGACCGGGGTAAACCTGGATCTTGATCCGACGTCCGTGGAGCCCTTCTCGGATACGATGGCTGGAAGGTCCCGGTCAACTTTTTACGTTCGGACTTAGTCTTTTTTTCGGATGTTTTTCTTGACCGGGACGAACCACGAAGTCAGGCCGGGTCGCGGTTGAGGCAAGCCGGCTAGAATTTCCGCGTCGAGTCGGTCACTTTATGGAGCTTTTTTCTAAAATTTCTCCAATCTTTTCCAAACTTCTGGGGCTTCACCCAGATGTTCTTTTAAGGTTCTTTTGGGGTCCACAGCTCACCCCAAGGGTCCAGAAGTTCTGTGATGGTCCTTGGGAAGTGCGGACTTCAACTCCCAGAGTGCACCTGGCGCAAACTCCTTTTTGGCCACTGGACAGTGGTCAGCTGGTCACTTTTTCAGGAGTTGGTGCAGGGGACTCTGGTTAGCAATTTTTCACCTGTAGCAAACAGGGAGTCCCTCCTTGAACCAGTGGAAGCCAGGCAAAGTCCTTCTTGTGGTGAAGCCCAAGTGTGCAGCTGGTGCAGTCTTTCTGAGTGCAGGGTCCAGGTGCAGGCCAGGGGTCCAGCAGGGCAGTCCTTCTTCTCCTTGTAGTTCTTTCTTCTTGAAATTTGGTGGGGATCTGAGGCGTGGGTGCAGGTCTGCCAGTTTTATCCTTGCTCCTGGGTGAAAAGCAGGGGGGCCCTGGTCCTCCAATCAGGGACAGGGTCGTCCCCCTGTGATGACCACTTCCTGGGAAGTGTGGCAAAAATCCATCCCAGAAGGCAATAGTCTCTAAAAATCCAAAATGGATGAATCTGATTTTTAGAGGAGAGATCTGGCTGAGCCCACCCACTGGTGTGGCTAAAAATCATAAACACACCCCTCTCCTGCCCTCTCCTAATCTAATCAAGGGGGCACCTAGCTGTCTGGGGTTGCAGGATGTGGGGGTGTTGCTGGGTGCTCCAGATGTCCTTCTCTGCCTTTGAAGACCAGTTTGGCAGCCCTCCCCCTTCCTGCTTCCCCATCTGCTGAGGGGAGATTCTCTCCCCCAAGCACATTCCTTTGTGTAAAGTCAGGCCACTTCACACCTCATTAAAGTAGCCTGGCAGAAGCTGCTGCAGGCTGGCCAATCAGAGCACAGCAGCAAAAACAATGCAGAGCTGAAATTGGCAACTTTTTAGGTAAAGTCTAAACTTTTTACCTGCACTAGTTATATTAAATCCAAGAACTGGAAGTTGTGGGATTTATTATAACAATCAATTTGATACCAAATTCTTGGTATGTAACATTTAAGGAGACTTTAAAATTTAAAATAAAGTCTGCCCATTCTAGCCTATGAAGGCCATTTACTTCAATGAGGGAAAAACGAATTTGGCTGTTTTTACCTCACCAGGGCTTATAAATCTATTTTTATAAAGTCCCTGCTTATAGTTACATGGCACCCAGCCCTAGGGGCACATAGGGCACACCTTAGGGGTGACTTATATGTAAAAATAAGGTAGTTTAAGACTTTGGAAGTACCTTTAATTCCAAAGTCGAATTTGCATATAACTTTAATTTAAAAGCAGCCAGCAAGGCAGGCTTGCTTTTAAAATGGCACTGGGCACCTCAGCAATGCACCTAGGTGTGCACCACCTATGCTGTGGTCCCTAAACCTACATGCCCTACCATATACTAGGGACTTATAGGTAGGTTAACTTAGCCAATTATAATTAGCCTAATTTGCATATCCATTTTACACAGAGCACAGGCCCTGGGACTGGTTAGCAGTACCCAGGGCACCATCAGAGTCAGGAAAACACCAGCATAAAGTGGAAAATGGGGGCAAAAAGTTAGGGGGCCTCTGCAATCAGCCCCAGTTTCTCACACAACCCCCCCCCCAGCCCACACGCCCAGGAGACTCAGCCCAACCCTGGGAGAGTCTTCCTGGCTTGTTAGGCGAGGAAGACAGTGAAGAAAACTGGCTGTCCCTTTGCAGGGCCTACTCTGCCTTACATCCTCCTGTCAGGGTCTCTCCCTCTGGGTAGTGAACCCACCCCAACAATGAAAGGACCCATTTCAAACTGAAACTTCCCTCTAGGGGGGTCTTCCTCCTCTCTCTCTGCCAACTTGGGTAGTGAGGTGCCCACCTCCCCTACTCCTAACTTTGCTAGGGCAACACCTAGCTTACCCAAAGAGGTCACCCAACACTTGAGCAACCCCACCATGACCAATAGGGTCAGGGGGCCTACTTTGCTATTGGCCTTGGGGTCTGCCTCCCAGGCCAAGTACAGTGCTGCCAGGAAGGCTAGCACCCAGCAGAGGCTACTGACAGCTGTCAGTACCCAGAACCACACCCTAAGCTCTCCACTGACAGGTGGCTGAGCTGCTTTAGGGGCATCTTTGGGGTCCTGGCACCCCTCTTGCTGTCTAGAGTGGGGGGCTACCACCTCCTGTGGCAGACACCCTCCTTCCACTCTCCCTTCTGTCAGTGCAGGGGCAACACCTTGCATCTGGACAGCTGCCTGACTACTCAGGACTTCCTTGGGGTCAGGTGAGGCCTCACCAGTGCCAACTCTGGGCTCCCCCCCTAGTGGGGCAGAAGGCCTTTGGCTCCTTGGAACTCTCTTTAAGAGTGGCCTACCCTTCCTTTTCTTCTTTCCTTTTCTTGGGGACCCCTGTCTCCTAACTGTAGGGACTGACTCCCCAGGACTTTGGGTTGGGGGGGCGCCCTGGGCGACCACCCCATCTGTGACCAGACTCACCTCTGGGAGGTCATTGCCCAGGATACAATCTAGGGGAAGGTCAGCACTGACTACCACCCTAATCCAGTCAAGGATACCCTCCCTCTCTAGGGGCACTATGGCTACAGGTTTGGAGGTGACCTCCCCTGTGGCTATCCTGACTTTCTTTGTCTTTCCTGGGACATACATGTCTGGGGTCACTAACCGGTCACTCACTACAGTGTGACTGGCACAGGTGTCTCTCAGGCCAGTGGTAGGGATCCCATTCACTTGAATGTGGTGGAAGTGCCTACTCCCACCCTCAGGGATCGCCAGCTTACCATCTGGTCCTGTCTCCCAGCACAATGCTAGGAGGACTTCATCATCTGAGGAATCTTCCTCTATGGCTACACTGGACAGCCCAGTGCTAACCACCTTCTTTGGACAGGCTGCATCTCCTCTGAAGTGACCTGTCTGCTGACAGTCAAAGCAAGCCCTACTGTCCAAGAGCTTTTTTAACCCTGGGTCTCCCTGTCTCTGCATGTCAGAGTGGGAGTGGGATTTACTCTCCTCCTTTTTAGGGTTCTGGGGTACAGAGGGAGTCTCTGTGGTGGGCTTACCACCTCTCTCCTTAGGTTTTTGGGGACCTGTCCCCCCCTTCTTGGAGTCTCCCCCCTGGGACTTGACAACCACCCTGGTTCTCAACCACTCATCAGCTGCCTCCCCTAGCTCTCTAGGGTTGGTCAGCTTAGAGTCCACTAGATGCTGGCGTAACCTTTCTTGGATACAATTGGTCAAGATGTGCTCTCTCATGATCAGATTGTATAACCCCTCATAAGTATTTACTTTGTTGCCAATAATCCAGCCCTCTAGTGCCTTTAGTGAGGTGTCCACAAAGTCAACCCAAGACTGGGTACTGACCTTCTGGGTGTCCCTGAACTTCATTCTATATTGCTCTGGGGTCAGACCAAACTTCTTGACTAAGCACCTCTTCATACTAGGGTATGAATCTGCCTCCTCCCCCCTTAAGGTCAGAAGCCTATCCCTCCCTGAGTTGGGGACCAACTCCCACAAAAGGGAACCCCAGTATTGAGGCTTAACCCTTCTCATTTGGAGTGCCCTCTCAAAGGCCCCTAGCCACTTATCTATGTCATCCCCCTCTATATAAGCAGGAACTACCCCCTTGGGTAATCTGGGGCAAACTCCCCCACCCATGGACACCTCAGCTTCTTTATCGCTGCTTCCATCTCTTTTTTCTTTGTATGCCCACTTTTTCTTCTCTAGGGCCAGCTTATCTGCTTCCAAAGCTATGTAGGCTAGCTGGGCTTCCAGCTCTCTTTCCCTGATGGATGGGTTCTCTCCTCCTGAAAGGACCCTCTTCCTACCACTAGCTTTGGGTCTGCCCCTAGTGACTGTGTCCAGTGAGGACCGTTCCTCCTCTTCCTCACTTGGGGTCTGATGCCTTTCCTCCCCTGAATGGTTAGAGTTAGCATCATCTTCTTTTGGTTCCTCCTCTGGAGCTTCCTCTGTCTCTACCTCTTGGGCCTCAGCCCATGCTGTCAGGGATTTAATCAGGATTTCCTTCCTGAGATTAGGGGTTGCAGGCAACCCCCTCTCAGTACACAACCCCCTAAGCTGGACTACTGTCAGTGTGGGTAGGCTAGCCAGATCAAGCTCCATGGTTCCCTAGTTTTGTGTCAACAAAAACTTTTTGCAAAAATTGGAAACAAGAATTTAGAAAAATTACAAAAATTCAATAATTGAAATTAATCCAAATTAATTACAAAAAAAAATTAAAATTAAAAATTAAAAACAATTTTTGCACTAGGACAATTTAAAGGATTTTTAATTTGTTTTATCTAAAACTGTAACGTGATATTGAACACAAGTACAGGATCCCGTCGCTGCTTCCAATTATGTTGGAAAATGGGTTATTGGTAGGGCAGGTAGGTACCTACACCTAGCAACAAGCCACAAACCTCCACAAAAGTACAGTTAGGTCTCAGTAAATTAATCCCAGCTCTACCCTTGGTAGCTTGGCATCGAGCGTCAAGGCTTAACTTAGGAGACAAAGTGTAAAGCATTCAAATATCACAAAACAGTATTTAAATAAAACACAGGAAACAGTTTAAAAATCCAAAACCAATTTATAAAAATAGCTTATATTTTTATCTTTAAAATGACACAAAAACGATTAAAATCGGTTCAGGGGAACCGGAGATATGAATTTTTAAAGTATTATTATTTTCTAGCGCATAGAAACAAAAAGCGCCAATCGGGTCATCTGGTTGCACCAGGACCGGGACAAGGTCAAACTTTCAGGCCGACCGCGATGGAGCCCTGCTCGGATACAGGTCGCGGGAAGCCTCGGTTAAAAAGTTACCTTCTGACTTAGTCTTTATTTTGAAGTTTTTCTTCACCGGGACGAACCTGCCAGTTGGATCCGACCTCCTGGAGCCCTTGTCCGGATACGCGAAGTCGGTTTCCTCGGTGGTGATTTCTACCTTCGGACTTAGTCGTTTTTTCAAGATGAAAATCCTTCGACCGGGGTAAACCTGGATCTTGATCCGACGTCCGTGGAGCCCTTCTCGGATACGATGGCTGGAAGGTCCCGGTCAACTTTTTACGTTCGGACTTAGTCTTTTTTTCGGATGTTTTTCTTGACCGGGACGAACCACGAAGTCAGGCCGGGTCGCGGTTGAGGCAAGCCGGCTAGAATTTCCGCGTCGAGTCGGTCACTTTATGGAGCTTTTTTCTAAAATTTCTCCAATCTTTTCCAAACTTCTGGGGCTTCACCCAGATGTTCTTTTAAGGTTCTTTTGGGGTCCACAGCTCACCCCAAGGGTCCAGAAGTTCTGTGATGGTCCTTGGGAAGTGCGGACTTCAACTCCCAGAGTGCACCTGGCGCAAACTCCTTTTTGGCCACTGGACAGTGGTCAGCTGGTCACTTTTTCAGGAGTTGGTGCAGGGGACTCTGGTTAGCAATTTTTCACCTGTAGCAAACAGGGAGTCCCTCCTTGAACCAGTGGAAGCCAGGCAAAGTCCTTCTTGTGGTGAAGCCCAAGTGTGCAGCTGGTGCAGTCTTTCTGAGTGCAGGGTCCAGGTGCAGGCCAGGGGTCCAGCAGGGCAGTCCTTCTTCTCCTTGTAGTTCTTTCTTCTTGAAATTTGGTGGGGATCTGAGGCGTGGGTGCAGGTCTGCCAATTTTATCCTTGCTCCTGGGTGAAAAGCAGGGGGGCCCTGGTCCTCCAATCAGGGACAGGGTCGTCCCCCTGTGATGACCACTTCCTGGGAAGTGTGGCAAAAATCCATCCCAGAAGGCAATAGTCTCTAAAAATCCAAAATGGATGAATCTGATTTTTAGAGGAGAGATCTGGCTGAGCCCACCCACTGGTGTGGCTAAAAATCATAAACACACCCCTCTCCTGCCCTCTCCTAATCTAATCAAGGGGGCACCTAGCTGTCTGGGGTTGCAGGATGTGGGGGTGTTGCTGGGTGCTCCAGATGTCCTTCTCTGCCTTTGAAGACCAGTTTGGCAGCCCTCCCCCTTCCTGCTTCCCCATCTGCTGAGGGGAGATTCTCTCCCCCAAGCACATTCCTTTGTGTAAAGTCAGGCCACTTCACACCTCATTAAAGTAGCCTGGCAGAAGCTGCTGCAGGCTGGCCAATCAGAGCACAGCAGCAAAAACAATGCAGAGCTGAAATTGGCAACTTTTTAGGTAAAGTCTAAACTTTTTACCTGCACTAGTTATATGAAATCCAACAACTGGAAGTTGTGGGATTTATTATAACAATCAATTTGATACCAAATTCTTGGTATGTAACATTTAAGGAGACTTTAAAATTTAAAATAAAGTCTGCCCATTCTAGCCTATGAAGGCCATTTACTTCAATGAGGGAAAAACGAATTTGGCTGTTTTTACCTCACCAGGGCTTATAAATCTATTTTTATAAAGTCCCTGCTTATAGTTACATGGCACCCAGCCCTAGGGGCACATAGGGCACACCTTAGGGGTGACTTATATGTAAAAATAAGGTAGTTTAAGACTTTGGAAGTACCTTTAATTCCAAAGTCGAATTTGCATATAACTTTAATTTAAAAGCAGCCAGCAAGGCAGGCTTGCTTTTAAAATGGCACTGGGCACCTCAGCAATGCACCTAGGTGTGCACCACCTATGCTGTGGTCCCTAAACCTACATGCCCTACCATATACTAGGGACTTATAGGTAGGTTAACTTAGCCAATTATAATTAGCCTAATTTGCATATCCATTTTACACAGAGCACAGGCCCTGGGACTGGTTAGCAGTACCCAGGGCACCATCAGAGTCAGGAAAACACCAGCATAAAGTGGAAAATGGGGGCAAAAAGTTAGGGGGCCTCTGCAATCAGCCCCAGTTTCTCACATCTTGCCACTATCCCCTTTGATTTTTGCTGAGCCCTTTGTGGCTGGTACTTTTGGCTTCTCCCTCTGGGTTGTGGGCACCTTTTTCACCTTGGCAGGTGGCGGAATGTCCTTGCCCTCACTACGTTGAACACTGGAAGCCCTGATGGGTGGCGCACTCCATGACTCCGGAGTTGCTGGCACCACTGTGCCTGGGGATTTGGTGGCTGATGTGCTGGGCTGGGACCTGGAAAGCCTGCCCCTAGGGGGAGGACGGGGGGGATGTGTAGGGAAGAGGTCAATGTTAGCCAGGAAGAATTTCTTACACTGTCACAGGAAGATGGAGGGGGATTGGGAGTGGAGGTAGAGGTAGTGGTTGTAGGAGGTGTACGTCTGCTGAATTTGGGTGAAGGTGCATGGGCCGGAGGTGGATGGCTGTTGGGTGGGTATGTGTCTGCGTTTGTGTACTTTGGGAGAAGGGCTAACAGACACACTGGGGGCTGTACCTGTTGATGCGGTGGGCAGAGAGGTGGAGTCGCTGTCACTGCTGTCTGCTCCTGTCCCCGCTGTGGAGCTCCCCTCACCCTCCGTCCCACTGGTGGCTTCAGACTCTGTTGTTTCGACCTCCAGGGCCAAGTGGGTTGCAGCTACCTCCTGCTCCTGTGCCAATGCTCCTCCGCCTGATGATGATATTGCACACAAGAACAGGTAGACCACAAAAAGGGGGGGGAGACAGAAGAAAGACATGTTCAGTGCATGCAACACCACTACCGTTGGCAGACACAACACACAGGGAGAAGCCCTCTGCACTATGCCATGCACTAACAGTTCCTAGAAATTTCAGCTGACCATGGGGTACCAGGCCTAAGACCAATTGATGGACACCTGGAAGTCACAGGAGCCTGACTAGGTGTAGATGGCTTTTACTACTGGTGGGGTTGGGGTGCCACATGGCCTGCCTCACAAGGGACCTTGCCTACCAACTTTGCCCTGGCCTAGGGGAACCCACTGCCCACCTCCCCCACCCAGACACCTCGTTATGCGCACAGAGTCAGCTGAATGAGAGTGTACTCACCCCCTTGTGGCTGCTGTGATGCCCTCAAGCGCCCATCCAACTCCGGATCGGCCACCGCCAGGATCCGGAACATCAGGGGAGTCATGGTGTGATGGGCACCCCTCCCACGTTGGGAGGCCATCTCCAGCTGGGCCTCCGCCGTCTTCTTGCTCTAGCGTTGCAGGTCCTCCCATCTTTTACGGCAGTGGGTGCTCAGTCTGTGGTAGACCCCCAGGGTCCAGACATCCTTGGTGATGGCACGCCAAATACCCTTCTTCTGGTGGGCGCTGACCTAGAGGAATGGTACAGGGGGAAAAGGAAATTACTTACCTGTCCGGACCGTCATACTTATTGCCCCCCATTTCCCACCCTTGCTCTAATGCACATACACTCCACATCCGCACATGCAGGCCTCAGCCTCCCCATGTATCTTCCATCCACACCACTCAAAACAGGCATTGCCCATCCAGCATGCTCACAGTGTACTCACCTGTTTGTCTGGAGGAACGTACAGTTGCATGTACTGGGGGAGGACCCCATCCACTAGTTTCTCCAACTCCTCCGAAGTGAAGGCAGGGGCCCTTTCCCCAGACACATGAGCCATCATCACTTCCTGACTGAGGTCACAGCAGCACTTGCAGTGTAGGTCCTCTCCTGTTGAAGGTCAGGTATCAAGTGAGTGAACAGACAGAAAATGGCAGTCACGTCCGCGGCGGTGCATACCGTCACCACCGGCGTACATCGTCATTGGCTCCTGGGACCCATAGGGCCCAATGTTAACCAATGCAGAATTGCGCCGTGGCCTTCGACCACCGACTGCGACAGTGTAGAATTCCAGCGCAGTTACCTTGTATCCCCTTGTCCCACCTTACAGGTCAGGCAGCCGTGTCACACCTATCTAGGCCGGGAATAGAGACAGATACCGGCACATTGCGGATTAATAATGTTTTTGAAAATAAGATATTGTGATACCTCAGTGTTGGATGACTCTCTGCTCGCTGTTCTCCTCCATAGAGCACGTCTGCTGGGGCAGGTGATGAGATGATGGCATCCTCCGGTGTACAGACCCCTGGTGTACCTCTCGACAATGGAAGAGAGACACATCCTAGTCACATACAGACTTGATCGTGCAACAATCAAGGAGTTGTGTGCCCAGTTGGACCCGGACCTGAAGTCAGCTGTCCGCCATCCCACCGGAATCCCCCCTCTAGTGCAGGTCCTGTCTGTACTCAATTTCCTGGCCAGTGGTCTTTTCAAACAACAGTGGCCATGGCATCAGGGATGTCCCAGCCATTGTTCTCTAACGTGTTGTCCATAGTGTTGTCTGCCCTGTTGAAACACATGCGCAGCTACATCATGTTCCCTCAGGTGGAGGATTTGCCCACAGTGAAAGGTGACTTTCATGCCCTGGACATATCCCCAACATCATTGGTGCCACTGATGGTACACATGTGGCATTTGTACCCCCCGCAGGAATGAACAGGTGAACAGAAACAAGAAGAGCTCCCATTCTATGAATGTGCAGATGGTGTGTTTGGCAGATCAGTACATCTCCCATGTGAATGCCAAGTATTCTGGCTTAGTCCATGAGGCTTACATTTTGAGGAATAGCAGCATCCCTTATGTGATGGGCCAACTCCAGAGGCACCGTGTGTGGCTAATAGGAGAGGGCAAGGTCCCAATACAGTTGAGATAGGTTTCTGGGTATGGGGCTGTCCCTAAGGGTTAGTGTGTGTCTAACAGTTGTCCCTCGACATTTGCAGGTGACTCTGGTGACCCAACCTGTGATGGCTACTGACACCAAGAAGAATCCCAGGTCAAGGGCAGAGGAACGCTACATTGAGGCACATGGGCAAACTAGGAGGGTGATCGAACGCACCTTCGGCCTCCTGAAGGCAAGATTCCAGTGCCTCCATCTGACAGGTGGCTCCCTATACTACTCACCGAAGAAGGTGTGCCAGATAATCGTGGCCTCCTGTATGCTGCACAACCTGGCTTTGCAATACCAGGTGCCTTTTCTGCAGGAGGATGGGCCAGATGGTGATCTTGTGGCAGCTGTGGAGCCTGTGGACAGTGAAGAAGAGGATATCGACAACCAAAACAACATCATCATGCAATACTTCCAGTGAGACACAGGGTAAGTAGATGCCACTGCTTTCCACATCTCATTCTATTGTTGGAACCAGCATAAGTGTGTCATTTTCATTTAGTTTATGGACGCTGACTTGTCACTTTGACTTTCCATTTCACAGATTTGGGTCCCACTTTGTGCCCTCTGCTATGTTTACTGCTGGCCTACAGCTGTGTTACATTGGTATGTGAACAAGTAAATTGACTTTGCTATATTCCATAGTTATTGCAATTACACATTAGTGAAAGCACAGACTGACTCCAGATTGTTTTGTGATTGAAGTGTGTTTATTCCTGTGCTAATAAGTGAAGGGGGTTGTAAAATGGGCTGGGGTGATGGTGGAGGAATGTCCATGGCTGAGTCCAGTCTATTTGTTTCACAGGTGCACTGTCCAAAGGGGCATAGGAAGTGGATCAATGGCAGTTTAAGGATGGACAGGGTGACATAGTGGAACAGTAGGGTGACATTCAGGGAGGTCTCATTTCCTGGCAGGGGTCTTGGCAATGTTCTCTGTCTTGTTCCTGGATCTCAGGGACCATTTGCGTGGTGGTTCTCCTTCTGCAGGGGGTGGGGTGCTTTTGTCCTATTGTTCCTGTGGTGGTGCCTCCTGTCCACTAGCGACGGCAGAGGTGGAGGGCTGTTCATCGTCCAGGCTAGTGTCAGGGGCCCCTTGTTGAGCCACTGTGTCCCTCCTGGTGTTGAGAAGGTCTGCCAGCACCCCTGCAATGGTGACCAGGGTGGTGTTAATGGACTTCAAGTCCTCCTTGATCCCAAGGTAGTGTTCCTCCTGCAGCCACTGGGTCTCATGAAACTTGGCCAGTACCATTGCCATTGTCTCCTGGGAATGATGGAAAGCTCCAATGATGTTGGAGAGTGCCTCGTGGAGAGTGGGTTCCTTGGGCATTTCTTCCCCCTATTGAATAGCAGTCCACCCAGTTTCCCAGTTATCCAGTGCCTCTGTCCCCTGAACCGTGTGTCCACTGCCACTGCGCCCAGGTCCCTGATTTTCTTGAGTTGGTGGGTTCCCTGTAGTGGTTGACACACTGCTGATTGACGTGTCCTGGGGACAGAGGGATGGGCCCGCTGGGTGGGTGCTGTGCTGGTGTTTCCTGAGGGGGGAGGCTTTGTGGTGGCTTGTGACAGTGTCAGGGGAACCGACTGTCCCGATGTCCCAGATGGGCCGGGCTGGTCTTCTTGATCCAGTTGTGCAGAGGTGCTGTCATCACTGTGGGCCTCTTCTGTGGGGGGACTGGATATGTCTGGCACCTCCTGTCCGGTGACATTGGCTAGGGGTCCTGTGGGGGTGTAAATGCATAATTATTGTATCTGTGTGTGCCATCGTGTGCAATGGGTGGTTGACCCTCTACTCCATTGCTTGCATTGTTGGCTTGGTCCTTGTGTGATTGGTGATTTTGGGGCATGAGTGAGTCTCTGTAGTGGACATGCTTGGGTGATGGGTGTCCATGCATTGGTGTCACATGCAGGGCTTGGTTTTGGGATGTGTGGGTTGTGTTGGTGTGGTATCTATGGGTTGTTGGGTTGATGGGGGTGAGGGTAAGCGTGGGAGTATGTGAAGGCATGCAGGTGGGGTGGGGGGATAACGTAGTAAAGATTTGCCTTACCAGAGTCCAGTCCTCCTGCTACTCCTGCAAGGCCCTCAGGATGCAGTATTGCCAAGACTTGCTCCTCCCATGTTGTTAGTTGTGGGGGAGGAGGTGGGGGTCCACCGCCAGTCCTCTGTACAGCAATCTGGTTTCTGGAGACCACGGAACACACCTTCCCCCGTAGGTTGTTCCACCTTGTAGTAATGATCCACCAGCCGCGATAGTTTCTTACGATGTTTATTGGTAATTACAGGATAATACAGCCCCAACATCTCTGACCATCCTTCTCTGCCCGCATCTCCTCCTAAACAACAGTTCCCAACATTCGTAAATACACACATTCTTTCATTCCTAAGCGCGTGGCCGCTCTCGCTATAAGCGCGAGGACCCTCGCACAATACAACACATCTCCCCCCTTATAACAATGAAAATGAAACAATAACAAGCAATTGAATTATACCTTAACCATTTCAGTACAAACAAAGAAGAAAAGAAAAGGATACAAATATTACATACTAAAATATAACATACTAATTATACAAACATAACCAAAAATAATCCAGGATTTTTTCAAATTTAACATTTGATAATCATTCCACAATTTAGCTAATCCCGAAAATATCTAAACGTCACATTGATAATCATTCAATATTTTAGACCTCACTCTCACTCTACCATATTTACTAACATCATTACCAGACTTTGCATTTCTATCTGATTCCTCGCCCTGAACTCGGCCAGTGGCCACTTGTAAATTTTTGTTCTCTTGCGATAACCCCCTTTCACTCAACCCTTGAGTATCTTGTGCACTCTGGTTTCCCATTAGATCGTTTAACCAAAACTTCAGCTTTTTTCCCATATTAAAATTTTCCTTCTTCTCCATGTCAATACCACCCTTAATTCTGCTAATATGCCAAACCTTTCCATCACTAAGTAGAACTGAATTGCACAAAACCTTTTCTACACGTAATGGTGGATAAAATTTCACTGCTCCCTTTCTCTTAAACCCAGGTATTTTGACTCTAACCCAGTCACCTACGTGTATTTCTACAGTTTTGCATTTGTGTTTCCTGTCATACACAGCTTTAGCATTTTCCTGTTTTGCACTTATATTTCTTTTAACCACTTCCAAAGACCAATCACTTCTTCTTGATTTTGCCATCCAGCCAACATTATCCTTACCTAAAGGAATCCTTCCCCT
Source organism: Pleurodeles waltl (assembly GCF_031143425.1). Lineage (NCBI taxonomy): Eukaryota > Metazoa > Chordata > Amphibia > Caudata > Salamandridae > Pleurodeles > Pleurodeles waltl. The sequence goes on from NC_090438.1 coordinate 420,876,724, forward strand.
CATAATTTCAAATGGACTACTACCTGTGATGTTACTAGGCGTTATTCTATAAAACCACATTGTCTTCCATACCTCTCTTTCCCATGATAACTTCGCATTGTTGGCTAATTGTATAGCATTCTTTAACACCCTGTTAAAACGTTCCACTCCACCATTTCCTGCAGGGTGATATACTGAAGTAGTTTTGTGCACAATGCCATTCCTTTTCAAATAGTCCTTAAATCTGCCAGACTGGAATTTAGGACCATTATCAGTTAAAATAACCTTTGGCAATCCTTCTCTAATAAACACCCTATCCAAAAATTCCACAATGCCTGAAGCATCAATTTTTGTTGAAATCATTATCTCTGGCCATTTTGAGAAATGATCCATCACCACTAAAATGAATTTTGCTTCACCATCATCAAAAATCGGTCCAGTAACATCTACACCAATCCTGTCCCATGGCATATCCGGACAAGATAATGGACATAAAGGAGGATTAAAGGTTAACAAATTCTTCTCCGATTCATTAAATAAAGCACACACTCTCACTTTCCTCTCAACAGCAACATCTATACCGGGCCACCAGTATAACTGTTTTACTCTGCTCTTTATTTTAGAAATACCTAAATGTCCCTCATGACAAATGTCTAACAATTTGTCTCTAAGACATTCCGGTGGCACCAGTCTACCATTGCGTAATACCACATTGTCCTCCACAGACAATTCCTGTCTTAATTCCCAGAATATACGTAAACTACCATCCAAAATGTTTTTATTAGGCCAACCTCCTACAATCATTGAAAGTACTCTAGACAAAACACTATCCTCCTTTGTTGCAGTTATCCATTCTTCCTTTGAAATACCCTGAATTCCTTCTAAAATTTCTGCGACACAATCCTCCATCAACTTATCATCTTCTGCATTGCACCGTGTTTCTAGGTTTTGCAAAGGAAAACGGCTTAAAAAATCTGCCGTTACATTCTTTATCCCTGGAACATATCGCACGTCATATTTATAATCCAAAAGTTTTATAGACAATCTTGCTATCCGTGGGGATGCTTTAAACAATCCACTTGTTGTAAGTACCTTAATAAGCGGTTTATGATCACTACGCAAAATGACTTTCATACCCCAGATAAACTGCCTGAAGTGTTCCAAACCCCAGACGCACGCTAAGGTTTCCCGCTCAATAACTGAATATCACATTTCAGTTTCTGTTAATGAGCGTGATGCAAATGCAATCACATTTTCATTTCCACATGCATCCACTTGCGTAAGTACAGCTCCAAGCCCCTTATTGCTTGCATCTGTCGTAACAATAGTCTGTAAGTTATGATCAAAACCTTGTAACGCTGGTGCCTTTATAATATTCTGCTTGATCATATCAAACGCAGATTGGCACTCATTTGACCATTCGAACGTCACCTTGTTTTTTAACAATTGTCTAATGGGGTACGTCTTACTGGAAAAGTTTTTTACATACTTTGCATAAAATTCTGCCAAACCTAAAAATGCTCGCACCTCATCTTTGTTTGTAGGAATTGGTGCTTTTTTTTTATTGCTTCTACCAATTCAGATTTTGGTTCAACCCCCTTCACACTTATTTCATGTCCTAAATATGTAACCTTATTTTTTGCCACATTACACTTGGTCATATCGGCCGTAAGCCCCTTAACCGCAATTATATCTAACACTTTCTCCAATGTAGAATCATGTTCCTTTCTCGTTTTCCCCATGACCAAAATGTCATCCTGGAAAAACATGACATCTTGTAATTCTTGAAATAATTTGAACATAAGTCTCTGGAACATGGCCGCTGCAGACGCCAATCCAAACGGTACCCTAGTAAACTGGTAGCAACCAAACGGTGTGACAAATGCAGTAAGTCTCCGGCTTTCTGGATGTAGCACAACCTGATGGTAAGCTGAGGTTAGATCAATCGTCGTGAACCAATTCATCCCTTTCGTACGTGCAATCATTTCATTAATTCTTGGTAGCGGAAATTGATCTACCATAATGTTCTTATTTAAATCTCTCAGATCAACACATAACCTCAACTTACCATTGGCTTTCCTTACTACAACCAAAGGCGAAATCCAATCCGAAGAGTCCACTTGTTCAATAACACCTGTCTGCATTAATTTATCCAACTCTTTGTACACTTCATCTCTGATACTCAAAGGTATATTCCTAGCCTTATGTGTAACTGGTAAGGCATCATGTTTCAAAACAATCTTGTGTTGGAAATCCGTGAGTTTACCGACACCTCCAGCAAACACCAATGGATATTTATTTTTGATAGTATTTGCATCCAAACATTCCTCTTGCACAACAGACACTGGTTCAGAACTAGACGGATTAAGAATAATACCAAGTTTGCCTTGGTCCCACCATCCTAATACCGATGGCCCAGACTTTGACACATACAATTTACATTCAGCCTCTCTGTTTTTAAACATACAACACACAGTTCTATACCCTACTATGTCTATACGTTCTCCCGTAAAACTTCTTGGAGAAATATCTGACGGTACTAGCTTATTCCCTAACTTCGGTTCTAATTTATCTCCCCACACTGCTAAGTTGATGATAGTGTATGGAGAACCGGAATCAGCAACCACACTAACCATGATTCCCTCTATGGATAAATTACATTTTGTTTTTTTCCTTGACAATGGATTTTGTTTCTCATCGCATTGATCTCTTACATTAAATACACACATATTTAAATTTTCATCACCCGACGTAGATGAATCTGACTTTGAGTCATTCTCCAACAACTTAATGAAATTATTTTTCTTCTTCCTACATACTCTTCCAAAATGTCCAAGTAAGCCACATTCTGAACATTTCTGGTTCCGCGCTGGACATTTCTTGTCGTTAGCATAGTGACCTATAAAACCACATCTATAACATTTAATCATGGATTTGTCACTTTTAGCCTCAGTTTTCTTTAAATGTCCCTTGACCATGTTATCTCTCGACTTGGGAGTTTCACGCTCAAATTTTGATGTTTTCCTTCCACTTTGAATTTTATTAATTTGTTCAATAGCTTCTTTCTCTCCTTCCTTTTCAGAAAGCACAGCTTTAGCACACCTCCCAGTAAGTTCTGCTTTTCTTACAATTTCCACCACTTCAGATAATGGTGCCTCTCCCTTCGCCCATAAACAGTCCTGTATAGAAGAATTAGCAGCATGCATGACAATTTGATCTCTGATCATTTCATCATGCAGTGTACCGAATCTACAGGTCAAAGCTAAATTTTTTAAAGCTGAAACATATTCCTCGATGGATTCTTCTTTCAGTTGTTTTCTATGATAGAATTTATATCTGTCAATACCAACGCAAACCGTGGGCGTATAATATCTGTCCAAATCTTCCATAGCGTTAGAAAAGACATCACCTTGGCCATCTGGACCGGGTTTTTTCTCAATCCGATTATACATTTTTAAACCTTGTGGACCCAGGCAATGTAAGAGAATTTTCTTTTTCTTAGAAGGTGCGAACTCATTCTCTTCATCACAAGTGGCCAGGTAATTTAAGAAATATTCTTTCCATTCTTGCCACTTGCTTGTATTGTCACCTAAAAGGGGTTGAAATGGCTGAGGTGGAGGTAGGTTTAATGAACCATTGAAAGCCATGTTAGGAAAACTAAAAATTAGAAGTGCAGAATAATCCCCAAAAGCACACAGTATCGCTATATAGAGCCGTTGAATATGGAATTGACTTCTCAATATGGCCACCAAATTAGGACCAAGGTTAACGCTCCAGCAGTGCGGTGGAAAACGCGCCCAGTAGCGCTAACAGTATACACTCATAATTAAACAATAGCAGCTGCCATTGTACGCGTTCCAAAATGGCATTGGTGACCATGGGAACAGGATACCAAAAAAAAAACGGACGTTTTAACCTCGTAGAGGAAAGAAAACAATAAAAATAATGCTCAGTAGCTTCCTGCAGGCAGCTGGAAATGAAGAAGGTCGCATGTTGAAGGTAAATCCCTTCTCCTGAAATGTGAATCGCAGGTTGAAATACTGCTACTAAAGGTCGTAAATGACGTTGGGGCTGATTGGAAACGTTTCCCGCTCGTCGCCAAAATTGTAGTAATGATCCTCCAGCCGCGATAGTTTCTTACGATGTTTATTGGTAATTACAGGATAATACAGCCCCAACATCTCTGACCATCCTTCTCTGCCCGCATCTCCTCCTAAACAACTGTTCCCAACATTCGTAAATACACACATTCTTTCATTCCTAAGCGCGTGGCTGCTCTCGCTATAAGCGCGAGGACCCTCGCACAATACAACACACCTCTTTCGGATGTCATCCCTAGTTCTTGGATGCTGTCCCACTGTGTTGACCCTGTTGACAATTCTGCGCCATAGCTCCATCTTCCTTGCAATGGATGTCTGCGGCACCTCTGATCCGAATAGCTGTGGCTCTACCCAGATGATTTCCTCCACCAGGACCCTCAGCTCCTCCTTAGAAAACCTGGGGTGTCGTTGAGGTGCCATGATGTGGTGTGGGTGATGTGTGAGGTGGTGTGTGTTGTGATGTGTGAGGGGTGTGTTAGTGTGTGTTGTTTTAGGTGCATGGATGTTGTGTAAGTGATGGTGTTGTGTGTCAGTGGATGCTGGCATTGTTTTAGGTAGTGTCTCTCTTTGGCGTGCTTTCACAATTTTGGTAGTAAAGGTTTGTGGGTGATGTGGGTGTGTGTTTTATATTGGATTGGGTGTGTAGGTGTGGTGTGTGTGTATGTGCATTAGGTGTGTGTATTTCGAATTGTCCAATATGGTTTTGTTTTGTATATGTGTGTGTATTTTGAGCGCGGCGGTGTGTACCACCAATGGATTACTGCGGTTGAAAGACCGCCGCGTTGATTCGTGGGTCGTGATACTGTGGGCATATTCCTGTTGCCGTGACGGTGTCCATTTTGTTATCACCAGTTTATCACTGACCTTTGGTGTGGCAGACTTGTGTGGGTGTCTGTATTGTGGCGGATTCCGGGCTGTGGGTTGCAATACCTAGCAGCGGTATGTTGGCGGTCTTCTGCATGGCGGTAAGCAGGATTTACCGCCAGGGTTATAATGAGGGCCTATGTCTCTTCTTATCATTACAAAAGTGATATTTCAACTTGTGATTATAAAATCTTGATAGTTTTGACCATAATTTTATCAGATAAATATCTAATATTTTTCTAAACCTGTGTGGTGTCTTTTTGTAGTGTTCCCACTGTGTTATTGCATAATTTATTGCACAAATACTTCACACATTGCCTTCTAAGTTAAGCCTGAGTGCTCAGTGCCAAGCTACCAGAGGGTGGGTACAGGATAATTTGGATTGTGTGTGACTTACCCTAACTAAGATTAGGGTCCCTATTTGGACAAGGGTGTATACCTCTGCCAGCTAGAGACCCCAATTTCTAACAAATAGCATGAATACAATTAAATAGTTTTAACAATTAATATGAAGATGTATGTAGCACCAAGTGACAGTTGGCACTGTTGAGCTATATTTAGTACCATGTTTCCATGGTAATGCAATCTTTTAGTTTGCTAAAAACGTTGGCAATATTTGAAGAATCCTCACCAAACTTGAATATCGTGAGGGTGATCCATCAAGTGGGGTCCGAGAGAAAGGGGGGACTCAAAACACATTATCTTGATGCAATTTTCAATATGAAAACTAAACACAGCTACTGCAAAAATGGCTGAACAGAGTTAAACCAGATTTGCAGAAAGCTAGATCTTTGCCCAGAAAACATGCTTTTTGTGCAATCCATTCAGTGGTTTTTGACAAATTAAGGTTCAGATTTTATGTATTTGTATATATCATGCTGCAGAGGATTCATAGAGAAGACAGATTTAAAGATAAAATCTGATTGGCTGTCAACACACCAAAAAAGACTTTGGCAACAGCTATTTAAGGACTTGGGGATTCAGTCCTAGAACAAGAACAAAAAAACATATAGAGGGCAGCTTAGTGTACTCTGCACCCACCCTTCCACAGAGTTGGTCGGGAGTTCCCAGAAGGACCTTTCCCATCCCCTTGTGAAGACAAAAATGTAATGTTTTTTAGTGGTATCATTACCACTTATGAGTCTAAATGTATTGATGTTTAGTGGAAAAAATGATAAACTAATCACATAAATATTGTGTTCATACTACTGTCTATAAAACTAGTGATATACAAACCCTAGAACCTATGGGCAATGTTTGGCATAGGCATAGGCCACTCAGAACCAGGGCAGATCTATTTCTTTTTTTTTTAAAACAGGCATATATTTTTCCTCCCACACTGCCCTCCAGGTTCCATGATACAAAGGCACACATTTATACTTTAAAAAAGGGGCTAGACGTCTTAAATTGTACTTTACCCAGTATTGAGCTTTCTGCACATACAAATATTTACAAAAGGGAAGCGGTGTCTCATTTGGATAGGTGGAGTCCTGTTGGAAACTTTGTAGGTTCTGGAACAATTTAATCCTAGCCTCCAGCAAACATTCCTTTGTTGTATTTGCTTATTTCTCTTATCAGATCAGAGCGATAGCCTACTATGACCTAAGAATGACCAGAAAATTCAGTTATCTAATCTATATTTTCTGATTCAATTATGGCTGTATTTACTTTATCAGATGGTCTCGTTCGTCTAATCAGCAATTGTCCGCAGACTGACAGATTAGCAATGGGGATGAAGACAGAGGACACAGACGAATATAATGTAAAGTGAAAAACTGCCTTACTATTCAAGTTTCTTATGAAATGAAACGTGTACTTCTGTTGAATATGCTACAGTTCCAGCCATACTATACGGCCGCAGATGGCATGTCGTTTAGATTCTGAAAAATAGAGTACCATAGAAATTATATAAAATAGCTACTGCCTGAGTCATCCTTTGAAAATGAATTTGATTGAACAGCATTCCTTTTGCAGGTATGCAAGATTGCACTCTGAGTGCATTTTCAAAGTGACCCTGTCAAACTCCTTGCGACTGCTGCTTCATTCTTTGAACTTTTGATGAAACATTCCTGATTACATGCTGATTTTGTCAAAAGATCCATTCAGGCATGAACAATGATCCTGCTGTGAGCAAGGTCATGATATAGCGTGTTGTTTTCTACACATATTATCCTGGCTTTAACACGTCCCATTTTAATCTACTTTTAACATTTGTATTTTCATGTGCAGCACATATTTTATTTTAGTGCCTATGAAGCGTTTTCACCGTATTATTTATTAACAAAAACAACCATGAAGCCTAATCACAAATATTACATTTAGAAAAGATGGAATTGTATATTTCGCAGTCACAAGTGACTCATCTATGTGCCCTGAATATATGAGGAACTGCAAGCTAACCCTCAAGAGTACAATTCTAAATATAAATACAAGTACTCGGAAAGAGGGCTTTTTCTTGTAAGACAACTGAAAACACATTCAGTAGCCTGATTTACACACGTGTGCAGGTGTAGTGCAATCCACCGATGCACAGCACAGATCTGCAGTAATTTTGAAATGACTAAGGGCCAGAAGTACTTGGGGCCATATTTATACTTTTCGACGCACAACTGCGCCAACGCAGTTGTGCGTCAAAAAAGTTAACGCCGGCTAACGCCATTCTGAAGCGTCATGCGGGCGCCGTATTTATTCAATGACGTTAGCCGGCGTTAGCTGGCGGCGCTGCCTGGTGTGCGTCAAAAAAAATGACGTACACCAGGCAGCGCCGGCGTAGGGGAATATGGAGCTTGGGCGCCAAAAAATGGGGCAAGTCAGGCTGAGGCAAAATTATCGCCTTAACCCGATTTGCGCCATTTTTTTCGACTCCCAACCCCCATTGAAATGACTCCTGTCTTAGCAAAGACAGGAGTCATGCCCCCTTGCCCAATGACCATGCCCAGGGGACTTCTGTCCCCTGGGCATGGTCATTGGGCATAGTGGCATGTAGGGGGGCACAAATCAGCCCCCCTATGCCACAAAAAAAAAAAATATATACTTACCTGAACTTACCTAATGTTCCCTGGGATGGGTCCCTCCATCCATGGGCGTCCTCCTGGGGTGGGCAAGGGTGGCAGGGGGGGTCCCTGGGGGCATGGGAGGGCACCTCTGGGCTCCTTCCGAGCCCACAGGTCCCTTAACGCCTGCCCTGACCAGGCGCTAAAAAACGACGCAAATTCGGCTGGATGTCATTTTTTTTTCCCGCCCACTCCCGGGCGTGATTTTTGCCTGGGAGTGTAAATACGCCGCACATGCCTCGGAGTCAATTTTTTAGACGGGAACGCCTACCTTGCATATCATTAACGCAAAGTAGGTGTCCACGCTAAAAAATGACGCAAACTCCATGGACTTTGGCGCTAGACGGGTCTAACGCCAAAGTATAAATATGGAGTTAGTTTTGCGTCGGAATTGCGTAAAAAAAAACGACATTTTAGCAGTCGCAAGTGACCCAGTTTGGGTTTACGTCTTTAGAATGCATTTTGTCATGTACCAATCACCTTTTAGTCAGAATATCTTTTCTGACTCCTAAAATGGGATTGCAAATGCATATTGATTTGGTTTCTGGAAGGGCTCTGTTCTAGGTGTCCGTTCAAATACTGAATTATCATCTAATGTATCAATGTTTTGATGATCACAAAATATTGATATTTTACTAACACCGCAAAGGAGGTGGTATTGCTTTTGCAGAAGAGAAGAGTACCCCTTTGGACCTCCTTCTTTTTGTGAAAGTAAAAAAACAAGTTTGTTGAAGAGTAGGCAATGCATCATTTCTGTTTAAAGACCATCCCTTTCTATTTAAGGAAAATGGACTTGATTGGAAAAAAAAACTGTGAAAGAAAGTTAACTTTATTGAAAGAAAATCACAAACATGGGGATCTGCTGGCCCCAGAAGGCCACATCCCTGTAATGGCCTCCAATCATAGTGAGTCACAATTTGTGACCTACCTCATTAATGTTCATGAAGTAGGTCAGATTACAACCCACTACAAATTGGATTTTTAAGAACCAACCTATTAGTACATAGCTTAGTCCTTAAAAATCTTTACTCATTAGCAAATACAGATCACAATTTGCAACCAGTATTTTGCAACCAGATATTCATACATCTGTCCATAAGTTCTTACTTTCCTTACAGGCCCCCTGTTTTTTCTAGCTATCTGGCTGCGCAGGTCAGTGATCAGTCTTTTGTAGCAGCATATATGTATCTATCATATTCATTGCTTTTTGCCAGTGCGGTCCCTATGAGACTCTTCATGGTTTGTTGAAGTCATCCACAGGATATCAGAAAAATACTACTTCAACCATTGTTGATGGAGTGAAAAGCAAATTTAGATCTCAAATAAAGGAGGATGTGAGTACATTCCTAGAGTGGGCTGCTATCAAGCATGCTACAGTTGAGTTTTGATCATTGTGATGTGGAGCACTGTAGTTCGGAGGAGTGCAATTAAGGGTGCCTGTAACAGTGTACTCTAGCCAAGGGTCCCTTAAAGATTAGATAATCAGCTGTAGTTGGGATGACCATATCCCCAATACCTATTTTGTCCAATTACTGGCAAGACTGTTTTGGATATACCTTTGGACACCAGGAGATTTAGGAGCAGCTTTTCTATGAATTTTCACATTTATAAATTTACAAACCTCTCAATTACCTCCATTCAGATCCTCTCATGATATTATCAAAATTGAAAGTCTAAGAATATTTGACACAGCCCAATGTTGTCAGACTCATGCCTTTAGAAGCCAGAGACATTTCAATACAAGAATGGGATATTTCTGAAGATATTTTAGGTCTGGCTACTGATAGCTAAAGTTTTTGTCAGCACCGCTTCTCACAACAACACAAGACACACCACACACTCACAGATAAATACTTGCTTGTTTGGTGCAGGTGGTTTAAGGCATCAACTAACTTGTTTGACTACTCGTTTTAGTGTCAAGCAACTGCATTTCAGTCAGGTAGGTGCTGTAATACATGACCCATTAATATTTTCTTACCAGCTGCTCTTGCACTGTTTAGAGACAATCAAAGTGGGCCACACTTCATGGCAATCCAGGAGAGTTGCACAAAGGGAGCTTCCATAGTTTCCAACCCCACTGTAACCTGCTCCATCTATCCCACTGCTCATGCTGCCTTATTTTGGATGACTATTCTAAAATTGCTGCAAGACGTGTGCTTCTTATGACCTCCACTGCAACACAAATGGTTAGCAGGCATACTACAAAGGCCTTCACAACTTTTGCCTCCTCCAGATCTTATTTACCCATCTACTCCTACTCTTCTTACCACCATAGTTCATGTTCACCTGCCTCCCTGCCTTTCTCGTCCATCTCCTCAAGGCACTTTTCTCTTTCTCCTTCTCTTTTGTACCTGCATCCACAAAGCTCTTTCCTCCTTCATTCCCAGATCATATAGCCCTAACTCTTTTGGCAATTTACTCCAGGTTGTTTCCAATTGCACCCCCAGATCCTTAATTTGTGAATCCTGACTCCTTTCGTTTTCCCACTTCTTTTCACTCATCTCTTCCTGGAAATCTTTATCTATCTCTCCAGCACTACCTCCAGCTCGCCACCCTGACATCCCCAGCTCAATTCTGCACACTTCCCCTTCTCTCATTTCTTCTCATCCTCTTTCCATCATTCTCACTACCTGCCCAATTCCTCTGAATACTCTTCAATAAGCAAAAACATTTCAGAGTGGGTCTGGAGCTCACAGGGTGAAGAAGGCTTGACACAAGAACATCTTCCTTTGTCTTCTCAGTGCTGGCTGTACTAGAGAGTGCTCCCTTACCTGCTCAGCTCCCAGACTAGCAATGGGTACTCACCATGGAGTTTTAGGCTCTAGCCTCTTGAAAAGTCAAGCTTTTGAACAACAATTACAGAGGCCAAATTATTACAAAAATGTACTGTACAACATGCAGCCTTGCTTCGCCTCTATGCCTTGCTTTGCCTCTATCCCAACAGTGTATCAAAATGGCTTTGGATTTATATATATGAGAGGAAATGCTCTGTGAAATTTGATTAAACAAAAAGACCGGTCCCATGTGTAGAACACCTTTAGTAACCCATTGTTAGAAATGGGGTCTTTGGTTGACAGTCAGGTTACCCCCTGTTCAAGCAAGGACCCTCACTCTAGTCAGGGTAAAAGAGAATCACCCTAAGCTAACCCCTGCTTACCCCCTTGGTAGCTTGGCAGAGCAGTAGGCTTAACTTCAGAGTGCTAGGTGTAAAGTATTTGTACCAACACACATAGTAACTTAATGAAAACACTACAAAATGACACAACACAGGTTTAGAAAAATAGGAAATATTTATCTAAACAAAACAAGACCAAAATGACAAAAATGCACCACACACAAGTCAAGTTATCAATATAAATGCAAAAAGAGTCTTTAAGTAGTTTTAAACACACACTAGTGCTGCTAGAGTGAAAATGTACCTGGTGCGCGTCAAAAATAACCCTGCACGGGCGGGTGTGTGTCAAAAATAACTCTGCACGGCGGTACGTGAGTCGAAAATCCAGCCGCACGACGATCTGAAAATCCAGCAGCGCAGGTTGTGATCTCCCAGCCTCCGTCAGCAATGCTGCGCGTCGTTTCTCCTGCTCTGTGCGTCGATTCTTCGGTCGCGTTTCCTGCGAGCGTCATTTCTCAGCTGTGGAGCCGGCGGCGTATCGTTTTTTCAGCCACAGATCGGATTTACGTCAATCTGTTCCCCGCACGGCGCTCTGTGCGTGGAATTTCTTATCTTTAGGCTGCCAGCTTCTCCTTTCTGGGGCCCAGGAACTGGATAGGCACCACAGGGCAGAGTAGGAGTCTCTCCAGAGACTCCAGGTGCTGGCAGAGAGAAGTCTTTGCTGTCCCTTCAAACAACAGGAGGCAAGCTCTAGATCAAGCCCTTGGAGATTTCTTCTTAAGATGGAAGGCACACAAAGTCCAGTCTTTGCCCTCTTACTCTGGCAGAAGCAGCAACTGCAGGATAGCTCCACAAAGCACAGTCACAGGCATGGCAGTTCTTCTTCCTCAGCTATTCAGCTCTTCTCCAGGAAGAGGTTCCTCTTGGTTCCAGAAGTGTTTCTAAAGTCTGTGGTTTTGGGTGCCCTTCTTATACCCAATTTCTCCTTTGAAGTAGGCCTACTTCAAAGTAAAGTCTCTTTGGAATGTGAAATCCTGCCCTGCCCAGGCCAGGCCCCAGACACTCACCAGGGGGTTGGAGACTGCATTGTGTGAGGGCAGGCACAGCCCGTTTAGGTGTGAATGACCACTCCTCCCCTCCCTCCTAGCACAGATGGCTCATCAGGATATGCAGGCTACACCCCAGTTCCTTTTGTGTCACTGTCTGGTGTGAGGTGCAACCAGCCCAACTGTCAAACTGACCCAGACAGGGAATCCACAAACAGGCAGAGTCACAGAAATGGTATAAGCAAGAAAATGCTCACTTTCTAAAAGTGGCATTTTCAAACACACAATCTTAAAATCAACTTTACTGAAAGATGTATTTTTAAATTGTGAGCTCAGAGACCCCAAACTCCACATGTCCATCCGCTCCCAAAGGGAATCTACACATTAATCAGATTTAAAGGTAGCCCCCATGTTAACCTGTGAGAGGGACAGGCCTTGCAACAGTGAAAAACAAATTTAGCAATATTTCATTGTTAGGACATATGAAACACATTACTATGTGTCCTAGCTTAACCATACACTGCACCCTGCCCTTGGGGCTACCTAGGGCCTACCTTAGGGGTGTCTTACATGTAAGAAAAGGGAAGGTTTAGGCCTGGCAAGTGGGTACACTTGTCAAGTCAAATTTACAGTTAAAGCTGTACACACAGACCATGCAGTGGCTGGTCTGAGACATGATTACAGAGCTACTTATGTGGGTGGCACAACCAGTTCTGCAGGCCCACTAGTAGCTTTTGATTTACAGGCCCTGGGCACCTCTAGTGCACTGTACTAGGGACTTACTAATAAATCAAATATGCCAATCGTGGATAAACCAATCACATACACATTTTGTAAAGGAGTACTTGCACTTTAGCACTGGTTAGCAGTGGTAAAGTGCCCAGAGTAACAAAAACAGTAAAATCAGAGTCCAGCACACATCAACAACCTGGGGAACAGAGGCAAAAAGTTAAGGGAGACCACGCCAAGGATGAAAAATTTCACACTCTACCTACTGAAGTAACTACTACCATTCATGTAAATAGTTATATAGCACAAATGTTTGGAGTGTCCCTCAGGACATTCTATTAATTTATATATGATAGAAAATTCATCAAGGTAGGGTAGAATTGTGAGTTTGAAAATGTAGAACTAACAACACGTAGTGGTTTTAAATATGCACACTTTTAATCAAATGCTAGAAAGCTTACCAGTATTTGAGTATTATTTAATGTTAACCAAACTAAAGTGATATCATCATATATTTGCACTAACAGAGAATGTGAAAACGATATTGAATTTCTATTGATTTGTTTTATATATATGTATGCAAACTTATAAAAATGTAGTAGGGCATCATGCATAATAAAATGTGCCAGTAACAACAATGTTTTTTAAATGAAGGTAACATGAACACTAATAAACCTCAATTATGTTAAAATTCAAATTTACACAATGAAATTAATGCTTTATTTGAAAGTAAACACTGTGTTTGCTTAATTGAGGCCTAGTTTAATTTCATGGCTGTGCAGAAATTGCAATGTCATACTGCTTAATGTGAACTTTCTTTCAGATTTCTTTCCCATGAGAAGCTAGTTGGTAATAGAATAATGCATTGTTTGGACATAGAGAACAGTGTAATTTTGTTCTTGAAATGAGAACATCCTGAACTATGGACTAAAAGTTTAAACATTTATTCTCATGACATACAAGAAAAAAGTTGACAGTGTAACCTTTGGAGTTTTGTGACCTATTTCTATTGGAGTTAACCCCTCCAACGCAGCATGAACTGATTGCTTTGACAAATCAGATTAATGTGGCCATTTTGATAAATTGATGGACATTTGGATTTGAGTGAGAGAAGCTCCAGAGAGACTCCCCACTGATTTTGATTGCTGATGAAGAACCCCGTATACTGAGCCCTTGGAGTGGTATTTTCCTCTTTGCCTTTGACCCTTGAAATGTCTGCTAAAGCTTAGAGATTTCACCTTGTGCTCACTCAGAAGACTATTGATCGAGCTTCTGACATGCTGATGCTTTCAATTTTTACCTATCTTCTGACAACCTTAGTTAGTGATCTGATGACTGAGTTTAACTTTTTTCAAATTATTTTTGTCCTTTTTGTATTTTTTATCTTTCGTCTGCATGTATTAGTCCACACACGTCTGTTCCTAATTTGGTTTGCAGAAGGGTTTACCCTTTGCTGCTCAGTTCTTTGACTTTGTAACTTGAAACTGAACTAATGCTATTTAGAAATGAGCAACATTTACTTTCTAATTCACAGATTTTGTTGCCTATGTTTTGTATGTTCTTAATTGAAAGTCTTGTAATTCTGATGTTATTTTGTTTGCATTTATTTTGCCTCTTTGGTCAACCCTTGGAAATTGTCTACATGGCTTTGAGTTTCTAATAAATAATCTGATTCCTGAATGGAGTTTTCCTTGAATGACCACATTGGTTATACTGTGAACTAGGCCCAAATATCTATACACCTCAGTGAGCATTTGATTCCTTCGAAGGATGAAAAGTGCTCCAGCAGTAGTAAGGGTAATATCACAGGGGCAATGTAGATACATCATTTTGACAGTTAAAGATCATGAAGTCCTCTCCACCAAAACTAAAGGCAGTATTCTTCAGAGGATCTTATATTCATCTTGTAAGGAAATTATTCTCTGTAATGTACATATACAAGCAATACAAGGCTAGCATGTTGGATGGCACTGTTAGACTTGACAGCCTTAGGTTGGTCATCCCCTGAGTTTTTGCCTACCTTCCTCCATTTTCCTGACCTTGTTTTTGCTGGTTTTAAGACTCTATGTACTTTACCACTACTGTCCAGTACTCAGGTGCATATGCTATGTCCCCTAAACATGGTAACATTGGTTCCTAACCAATTGGCATATTTAATTTACCTGTAAGTCCCTAGTAAAGTGCACTACATGTGCTGAGGGCCTGTACATTAAATGCTAATAGTGGGCCTGCAGCACTGATTGTGCCACTCAACTAAGTAGCCATTTTACCATGTCTCAGGACAACCACTGCAAGGCTTGCGTGTGCAGTTTCACTGCCACTTCGACCTGGCATTTAAAATTACTTGCCAAGCCCTAAACTTCCCTTTTTCTACATATAAGTCACAACTAAGGTAGACCCTAGGTATCGCATAGGGCAGGGTGCTATGTAGGTAAAAAGCAGAACCTGTACCTATGTGATTAACATGTCCTGGCAGTGGAAAACTCATAAATGTGTTTCCCACTACTGTGAGACCCGCTCCTCTCATAGCCTAGCATTAGAATTGCCCTCATATATCTTTAAGTGGTAAATTCTGACTTGGAAGGAGAAGCCCTGTCATATTTTGTATTGCCAGAGTCATAGTGAATGGCTGCACTTTTTGGACTTGTGTACGCTGTCGCCATGGTGGTATGTGTGGCATCTATAAAGTTATGTTTAATTACCCACAATGCTCTGCGAACATCAAACACTGCCTAAAAATGCATATTTTCCTTGCAGTTCTTTGATGTAAACTTCCAGAGCTTGCAGGGATGTCCAAAATTCATACTGCTCCATATTAACTCCATTTGTTCCTCCCCTTCTGTACACTGCTTTTCTTGAATGGGTGGGCCTAGCATCCACAACAGCAAAAGCCCTGAAACATAATGTGGAAATGCCAAAATTTCTTTTAAAAATACTAACCAGACTTAGAAATGGGGGTAGCTGTGTTAACTGTGCCCGGGTTCAGCCTCCACCTAGGGAAACCTACTAAACCCACACATTAATGAATACTAGACACTCAGGAGGGTCCAGGATGGAGTACTTCACTTGGATCCCATGATGTTTTCTTATCCACAATGCATGAAAACCTACCCTCTACTGGCCTTGATTTGATCCATTTCTGTTGAGGGGTGTGGTCCCAGCTATACAAGAGGTGCAGCATTTGTATTGTGACAAGTGGGGGAATGCTAGGTGATTGGAAATACAGAAATGTAAGGAAAATGCATGATATGAGTCAAAGTGTGAGGGTTGCAGGGCACTGTGGGTAGGAAAGCCTTGTAGGATTAATGCAAGGAACAACTCTGTGGAATTCCCTGGGTGTCTAGTTTTCTTAAATGTCTGTGGTTTGTAGGTTTCCATGTGTGGCAGCCCAGCACGGCCCCATATTCAACAGCTACCCCTAACACTGATCTCTCCACATAGAACCTTAGGGCCCACCCACATATTAGAGGTGTCATTGTTATCAGGAGACTGTATGATGCCAAATGGTTTGACATATGAACCTCCACATAGTGTCATTCAATCCAATGATCTCAGTGACTCTTGCTCAAAATGCCTGAGCCATTGCTCCAGTGTCCAGAGCTCTAGAACTGTAAAGACAACTAATCTTATTGAAATGAGGGACTCATTCCTGCCATACCTCTTCTGACTGTTTTAAAAAAATGATTCACAAAGACAAGAAGTATGATAAGTAGTCTGGTTCACATGCTTCCTTTACACTAGGGTCCTGATTGGAATACAATGTCAGAAAGTGAGGCACTGGATGGGACTTGCATGATTATTTTACAATCACCACCCCACCATCCCAAGTTAAATCAGAAATAATTAAGTCTCAAAGCTTTCCTGCTGACAGGGCATACTCTATTCTTTTCTGTCAGCAAGACATTTTTGCTTCCTCTGGATAAGAGGAAAAAAACAGCAACAGAACTGAACTGGCTTACTCCTGTGTGATGTTGATACAATAAAAATCAAATATTTATAAGCTCTCATTTGTGCTACTACTTTTGTTTCACTTTTTTCAAAAAAATAGATTTTGATGAATATGAAAAATTATACATTGGATGAACTTTGTAGAGTTTTCTAATCTGGTTTCTGAAAATCTTTGTAATCACAGGCAGGGCTTTTCCCATAGTAAATGTAATATCACATATATATAGAAAATAGTACTTTGTAGCTGTTCCCAGTTGATACTTATTGCTCGATATTTTTCATGCTCCTCTTTTATAAATAATACATCTAGTCTAATGTTGTATAATGTACACAAATTTGTGGCTAACCTAATATTTAAATATGAGTTCCTACATGCCAATGTTTTCTTTTAATGTGTTACTGCAGTGCTTTTGGCTGCAGCTGCCGTAGCTGCAGCAGAGTGCCTGAGGCCAATGTTTTAAATCCACACATGTGAAAAATGTAAATGTACACAGCAGTCTCTGTTTGGCATTAGGCTTTAATGCAATATATGCCTTTCCTTCTATAAAAGACTTAGGGTCTGATTATGACCTTGGTGGAGGGGATTATGTGACAGATATCCTGCCTGGGACATTACAAGTTCCATTATAGCCTATGGAACTTGTAGTACGGTGGGCGGGATATCCATCACATTTGTGACAGAGTAATTTTCTCCACCAAGGTCATAATCAGGCCCTCAATAGTTAAATAAGCCATTTTGGTTATGCCATGTTTAGTCGTCAGCGCACCCAGACTCAGAGTCTGAATGGCAGTGTCACAGGGCCAAGAGTCAAAATACCAGCAACACCAATCTTAATAAAATATCAAATATCTTGAGTTGGTCTTTAAAATGCTTGATGTATAGTAGGATAGGGCATTGATCTCCTAATTCTTAAAGTGAGTCATTCTGTCCGATAGGAAGTAATACCACCATTCGCTTAAAGTCTTAAAAATACTTGATGTATACCTGGATAGGACATTTGTCCCTTCACAAAGTCATTTATTAGTTCCTAGAAGAAGTAATACTACAATTCCACCAAAGGTTTGAACAAACCCCTTGCTTATGAAGCTGAACTTAAACCAGATGGACTTTCAGAATTTCTGATCTGTTTCCAAGCTTGTATTTCTCATCGAAATGATAAAGAAAGCAATCTCAATGTAGCTGCTTTCTCATGTCCAACAACAACCTTATGCAAACTCTTCAGTCTGGAACTTATTACAAATAGAGTACAGAAACATTGACTCTCCAAATAATAGATGACATTCTCTGTACAAAAACCATGAAAGAAACTTATCTGTTGGTGTTTTATAGTCTGTTTGTTGCATTTAGCACAACTGACCACAACGCATCTCTCACTATTGTATCCAGAAGGAAAAGGGTAAAAGCTAATGGACCAGTTTTCATCTTATTTCTTTTCTGGAGCACAATTCATAAAATATTACTCATTTGGATTGCCCATCCTCCCTGGACCATAAGTAATTTCAACCTCTAAAACCTATCTTGAAAATGAAAAACATTAGAAGTCTTTTTCCCCTGAAAGATAATCTTATAAAAACTAATCTTCTCCTCCTTTGCTTTACACAATTCCTCCCAGGCCTTTACTGGCTTTTCTAAATATCACACTTTTCCATCATGCTCATTCTGAACCCCCTTTGCTAAATTGCTGGCCTTCACGATAAACCAAAGTCTCACACTTTTAACACATTTTACAATGCTGGGAAAATGACCTCAATTCAATCAAATTTCATTACACAAATCTATTATTTGCTTCTGAGACTTTAAAACAACAGAGCAGGTGTTTGTCCTCTTTCACCTTGAAGGGTCAACATCTTACCAACAGGCCTCTTAAAATCAACTTTGGCTCTAACATAATGCCATTATCAATGCTGCAACATGACTCATCAAAGAAGCTGATAATAATCAATTATCTTACTCCACTGATATAGGGGGTCATTACAACCTCGGCGGTCTTTTAACAAGACCGCAGAGGGACCGCCGTGTGGAAGACCGCCAGTAGTGGCGGTTTTCCGCTCGGCGTATTATGACTGTTGCCTGCTCTCCGTCCTTTTTCCGACGGAGAGCCGCCAACAGCCATATTGGCTGGCGGCGGGGAAGTGGAGGTTGCTCCACCTCTACCGCCACGCCATCAGAACACCGCCCAACGAATCACGTCCTGTGATTCGGCGCAGCGGTGTTCTGTTGGCGGTGTGGTGTCGGAGGAGCAGCCCCCATGGCTCCCGTCCCCTCCCGGAGGATCGACGGAACAGGTAAGTCGATCGTCCGTTAGGGGAGGGGGGTCAGGGGGGTGTTGTGTGGGTGCATGGGGGTGTGCGTCTGTGTATGTAGAGGGGGTGCGTGAGTGCGTGTATGCTTGCGGGGGTGTTGCATGTTTTGGGAATGAGTGCGTGTATGTATGTATGTATGTCTGTATGGATGTGTGTGTGCATGTCTGTATATGTGTGTGCGTGTCTGACTGAGTGTGTGGATGCAGGCATGTATGTCGGTGTGTGTGCGTGTGTGTGTTGGTGGTGCCTGCGTGCGTGTCGTGTGTGTGTGAGTTATGTGATGTTGGGGGTCGGGGTGGGGAGGGGGGCCCAGCCACCTTTGGGGGGTGGCAGGGTTGGTGGGGGGTGTAGGGGAGGGAGTCGGGGTGGGGGTGGGGGGCGGGGGAGACCCCTATCAGTGCCAGGGAAGGAATTCCCTGGCACTGATAGTGCTTACCGCCATGGATTTCATGGCGGTTCCTACTGCTGGAAATCCACGGCGGTACGCCGGGTCAATATACCAGCGGCGGTATGTTGACGGCCGCCAGGCTGGAGACCCAGGTCTCCAGCCCAGCGGTCGTCTCCGCCCTGGCGGGCGGAACGGAGAAGCGGCAGATGACCATGGCGGTAACCGCCATGGTCATAATAGTCAAAAAAAGACCGCCAGCCTGTTGGCAGTCTTACCGCCGCTTTAACACCGTCCGCCAGGGTTGTAATGACCCCCACAGTCTTTAAAATTACTGCATCCCTTATAAAGCATTAAATCTTATAATTAACAATGATCGAAAAAAGAAACTATGTACTTCTGCAGGGGAGGGAGAAAGCACCCAGTATTTGAAAGCAATCACTGAATAATTTAGACTTAACACAATATCTGACATTTCAAAATGACAGAAAGACACTTTTAGCAGAGAGCAACAATTTGAAAAGTGTTGCATTTCTCTTATGCATAGTCTATAGTATCCACTGTGCTAATTGTTTTTAAGTCATTTGGGGGACTGCAGAGGAGGGGGTTGTTTTTTTCCCTACCCACACTTCTACGGTGGGCACAGGAACTCTGCAATGGGGAAGACATTTTTGCCACCTTGGTTCTAGACAGAAATGGGAAATGTGGAATTGTTTACAGTAGAGCACACAGGAAATGCTAGTACCATTTCCCCCTGTTAGAGAGGGGCCAGGAGTCAACCCCTCTCACAGGCTACCACCAAGCAAAAATGTGTCACTCCTGGGTACCCTATTCAGAACACTACTAGATCTATGGAAGAAGGAAATCGAAATGGAACTGCTGTTGAGACCAGTGAAGAGACATGATGGCTGGACCAGCTCCTTCTTGTATCCAGGACAAAGACGTGGACTCCGAGGGTCAATTGTCTGACCTCCTGTTGAGTTACAGGCATACAACAAACTGCTAGAAGCCCTTTTCCTGAAGAGCCCAGCTGATCAGTTCCAACTGGATCTGCTTTTGACACTGCTGCTGGCTCCTGCTGGAGTGAGCCTTAAATTCAAATGCTGTTCCTGAGGTGCCGGAACCATTTACTGAGACAAACTCTACTCCTTCTAGCATAGAGAGAAACTTGGGATTTGAAAATATTTTGTCTCGAAACATCTTTGAAGGACAAGCCAATCCGGCAGAGGTTCAATGCAGCTGGACAAAAGATACAGGTTGTTCTACTCAAAGCTTTTCCTATCAGCAAATCCACTTCAGTGGGATGTTGTAGAGAGGGTATCCTGCCTTTCGGAGCCCTGTTGGACTCCAGCTTGCAGCCTTGCCCTGCTGGATAAATCCAAACTCCAAAAAAAGTAAGTATGTTCAAACATAGAGATCCTCAGTGATAGAGGCTCCAAAAATATCCTGCCTACAATGGAGCTTTTTTTGGTGCAATTTCTTTTCCCCACTTGGAATTATACCACCAAAAGTTCACTGCTTCACTGGGACTTCACCAGATGGCTATCCAGCTTCATGGAGTCATGTAGCCTTGCCATGATGAATATTTATTAATTCCACTTCACAGATTAAGGGTCTGAATTGGAGTTTGGTGGATGTGGTTACTCCTTCAAAAACATGACTGTTATCCCATCCCCCATACTATGACCCCATTATATTCTATGAGGACGGTAATACGGCAGATGGGATATACGTCATGTTTGTAATGGAGTAACCCACCCGCCAAACTCTAAATCAGGGCCTTTGTCAGAAGTTAAAATTTCCAGTCAGAAAGTAGCTGGTTTCTGTATGCAAACTGCGCCCAGCCGCCTTAACTCATGCCTAGGTATCAGTCATGCAGAACCAGATGACTGTAGTTGTCATTGAATTATTTTTGGAGCTATTTTTATATAAAATTTCAAAAATGTATATCCTGGGTTTCCAAATGTATTGTTTTGGTGTTGTTTTGCTCATTAAATTATTCTTTATTTGTATGAACTGGAGTTGTATTTTTATTATGTTCTTTTTTTAAATTTTGTTTATTGTTTTGTTACTTTTAATTGCCTTACACATTGGGGGTCATTCTGACTCCCGCCGGCCGCGGTAACCGCAGGGCCGGCGGGAGCCGCCAGAATACCGCTGCGCGGTCAGAAGACCGCCACGGTTATTCTGGGTTTCCCGCTGGGCTGGCGGGCGACCGCCAGAAGGCCGCCCGCCAGCCCAGCGGGAAACACCTTTCCATGAGGATGCCGGCTCCGAATGGAGCCGGCGGAGTGGAAGGGGTGCGACGGGTGCAGTTGCACCTGTCGCGATTTTCAGTGTCTGCATGGCAGACACTGAAAATCTTTGTGGGGCCCTGTTAGGGGTCCCCTGCAGTGCCCATGCCATTGGCATGGGCACTGCAGGGGCCCCCAGGGGCCCCACGACACCCCATACCGCCATCCTGTTCCTGGCGGCCGAAACCGCCAGGAACAGGAAGGCGGTGTGGGGGTCGGAATCCCCATGGCGGCGCAGCAAGCTGCCCCGCCATGGAGGATTCCCCAGGGCAGCGGAAAACCAGCGGTACACCGCCAGTTTTCCGTTTCTGGCCGCGACTGTACCGCCGCGGTCAGAATGCCCAAGGGAGCACCGCCAGCCTGTTGGCGGTGCTCCCGCGGTCCCCAACCCTGGCGGTCTCGGACCGCCAGGGTTGGAATGACCGCCATTGTCTCTAAGTTAGGCCTGTCCGCTTTGTACCATTTGAGAAAAGGATAAACATGGACCATACAAACCAACTGTGAGCAAGCTGAGACAGCCCCCTAGTGACCGCCAGACTTGCGGTGGCAATCGGACTGCTTTCAATGTGGCAGTCCATCTTCCACATTACAACCATGGCGGTCAGGCCGCGGTGGGACCGAAGCTACACCTGGATCAGGGATCCCGGCGATCTGGCGGTAGGTGGTGGTCCTAATCTGCCAGGGCAGCAATTACAACCTCGTCATGAAAAGGCTGGTGGAAAACTTTGCGAACAGTGAACATTGCGAGGGTGCTGGTGCACACCACATCCTACAGCATTGCAGCTGGCCTGATTATAAGCCTGAGACAATGCTGTAGAGTGTTTCCCGCTAGGACAGTGTAAACTGTCCGCCGAACTCATAATGAGGCCTGTAGTTTTTCCTCTGTATGTGTTCATTGGCGGACTTCACTTAGCCAGACTCAATGGAACTGAGGATTTTGAGTTATCCTGTTAGGCTGGGTTAATTGCTCTGCTGGCCAGCTGGAAATTTAAAGATCCCCTAAATAATGCACTCATCCTGACAAATTGACATTCCCCTGACATGGGAGATGAAGAGATAAAGGAAAAATCCCCAGAAGAAAATGAGTTGCCTGTCTCCGATAAACACTTGTCCTCCCAAATGGGACAAACAGAAGACAGACAGGGAGGGTATTTCTTTGAAATATTGTCTGGTATGAATGGGGCCTTATCAAGAGGAGTCTGGTTCAGAGAAGAGTCTTTAATAACCTTCAAATTGCTATCTTGAATCCTCCCAAAATGTTGCGCAGGGGACTGGACAGCCTGTGTTCTGCTCCCAGGGAATGCAAGTCAGGAGTGAAGGGTTGATATGGGATCACAGGATTGCATTGGATACCTCACCTTCTAGCACGATCCACCTTCATTTGAAAATCCTGCACATGGAAAAAACGTGTAGAAACATAGGAGGAACAGAAAAAGGACAGACATTCTGTGTGAGTGAACCCCTATCCTGAGTGGAGGCTCAATATTAACTTGTACTTCTTGAACACTGATTTACTCTGCTTCACAGAGCGAATTGCATTGAATATGTGATGGAACAACTAAGTCCTAAACAACAATAGCCTAAACCACTACTTCTAAACAACTAAAAAGTCTCTACAACGAAGTACTGAACAACTACTGTCAAAACAATGATTTTGCCGGAATAACAATTGCCTGAACAACAAATTCTAAGGCAAGTTTTTCTTTTTTTTTATGGTTTATTAGTTGTTTAGAATTTATATATGCATATCTATATATATTTATATATATAGATATATATATAAATTTGTACTTCATTGTAGAGACTTTTTAGTTGTTCTTTAGCAGTAGTGGTTCAGGCAAGTAGTGGTTTAGACCTAGTTGTTTAGGATGTTTCCCATTTGCATTAGCTCCTCACCTTGCTGTTGGTGTCATTAGAGGGAAGACATGTTGTGTATTCTTAAGGAAGTAGCCCCTTTGGCCTTGTGTGTTCTGGTCAGAGCTGTGAGTGACACACGAGTTGGTACTTCAATTCTTCTAGATACTCTTTAGCCCTGTCAAGTGGAGAGTGCAAACAGCAAAAGTGTTCTGCTTTGAGAATGTGTTCTGAGTTGTGCTCCTACAGGAATACTTCAGTTCTGTAGCCAACCAAAGGCAGAGCAGCAGGGAAGGTTCTGAGCTCTTTTAGCCATATTCATCCATTCATTCATACTAGAAGCTTAAGTGGAATGGTAATAGGGAAGTAAAAATGAATGGTAAATGGTACATGGAAGGGGGAAAGCAGTGGTGAGCTTAAGATGCTCTTCCACTGGGCTCAGCCAATATTTAACAATGGTGGGAGTGAACGTATTGGTGTTTGAGTGAGGCACCTCTAACAACCAGGTATCTGATTGTTTGTGTAATTGTTATTATATAAATGTTATTTCCGAGTATGAAGATTCAGTCAGGACTCCTGGATCATATGGAAGAAAGGTGATATCCAAACTGCAAATAAACTTCCAAACTTTACGTTTTTGAAAGAAAATTAGTTTTCTTTCGTCCACTAAAGTATAATGTACTGTAGACTGCCGGCTGAAATACATTTTCAGTAGATGTAAACAAAAAAGCAAAAAGGAAATTACTTTGGCGATGAATCATAGATTTAACGCGGGCACAATTGTGTAAAGCTAGACAAATTAGGAGTTAATGATTACATAGCAGTGATGCATCTGCTCACATTCAACTGGCGCTTGCTTTGCACATTCTTGCAGGGAGGTTTGTGGTTTATTAGGTCTGCTTGCAATCATTTTTATGCAACCCAGGTAGCAACTTTGAATCCCAGTGCATAATACAACAGTAAAGTCGAATATGTAAACTCTGGGATGCACTAATGGGGTTGAACTCGTTTGTCTATTTGTTTTGTTTATGTTGCCCACCTAGTGTTGTCTCTATGAAATAAGCAAATCTCTTTATTTAAAGTTCCTTTTTTAAATGTAAGAAAACGTAGTTTCTGCATATGTTTAATTTTCATATTATAGATTTGCTGAGTATTCTTTTTTTCGTGATTGACTTTCGTGTGTTCTATCTTCCTTCTCCGATAAGATGTTTCTTCAGTTGAAAATGTATTGCGTGCCGCATAGCATTTTCAAACAATCTACTGACTGATATAAAAATATATTCATAGAGATGTTGTCGGTCCTTGTATCCCTCCAGGAATATAATGTTTGTGGTTATCAACATTGTTTGCTTCATCTTTCTCGAAAATTGCTTGAGAAATGAAACAAAATGTTTTTGGTTCATGGAATGATGCATCTGGGAGCAGTATAGAGGAACTCGTGATATAATGAAACAGTGCCCATGTGGTGCTGCAAGCCAAAAAGGCAGCTAAAACGAGTGCAACTAAGGGCGAACATGCCAACTACTAAATAAAAAGATTAAAGCACTTGTTGGAGTAGAAAGCTGGAGCATAAAGTAACACATAGTGTATTGAAAAGGCAAGATATAAAGAGCAGTTTATAAGGAAAAAAACATAAACAATACCTAAAACTTAGGCCCTCATTATGACATTGGCAGTAAGTCTCGCTTACCGCCATGCTGACTGCTGCCAACATACCGCCGGCATGGCGGATTACCGCTACCCATATTATGACACACACATAGCAATCCATCACTTTACAGCCACACACACAAGTCTGCCAGCCCAAAGGTCATTGATAAACTGGCAGTAGCAAAACCCACACCGTTATGCCAACAGAACAACGCCCACAACATTATGACCCACGAATCACCACGGCGGACATTCAACCACAGTAAACCATTGGCTGTACATACCACTGCGCTCAAAATACATATACTCAAACAAAACAAGACTACATTGGACAATTCAAACTACACACACCTGACACACATACACACACCACACCCACACCAATATAAAACATACACACACACTACCCACAACCGTTTACAACTAAAACAATTGCCAACTGAGAGAGAGAGACACCAAGAGCACCCACAGAACCAGAGCCACATAACACCATCACCCATACACCATCCACGCACCACTCACACTACACCCATGGCATCACAAAGACACCCCAGGTTCTCAGAGGAGGAGCAAAGGATCATGGTGGAGGAAATCATCCGGGTAGAGCCACAGCTATTCGGATCACAGGTGCAGCAGACATCCATTGCAAGGAAGATGGAGCTATGGCGGAGAATCGTGGACAGGGCCAACGTGTGGGACAGCACCCCAGAACAAGGGATGACATTAGGAAGAGGTGGAACGACCTACGTGGGAAGGTGCGTTTCGTGGTAGCAAGACACCAAATAGCAGTACAGAGGACTGGCGGTGGACCCCCACCTCCTC
Organism: Pleurodeles waltl; assembly: GCF_031143425.1. Taxonomy (NCBI): domain Eukaryota; kingdom Metazoa; phylum Chordata; class Amphibia; order Caudata; family Salamandridae; genus Pleurodeles; species Pleurodeles waltl. The sequence continues at coordinate 420,902,867 of NC_090438.1, forward strand.
CCCCACAACTAACAACATGGGAGGAGTAAGTCATGGCAATCATGCATCCTGAGGGCCTGGCAGGAGTAGCCGGAGGACTGGACTCTAGTTAGTCAACTCTTTACTACTTTCACCCGCCTACCTGCATGCCATCACAAACCCCTACCCCTACCCTCACCCCATCACTCCACCACCTCACATACACCCCACCATCACAACCCATTCATTCTAATACCAAGCCCTGCACATAACACCAATGCAGGGACCCCCATCACAGACCTGAATGGACACACATCACTAAAGCATGCACACTAGAGACAATCACCTAGCCCACAAAATGACTACTCACACAAGTCAAAGCTGACAGGGCAATCACAACCATGGAGGGCAACACACCCATGCACAAGATGTCACACGCAGAAACAATAGCACTCCATTTACATCCCCACAGATCCTCCACCCAATGTCACCGGAGAGGAGGTGCCAGCAACATCCAGTCCCCCCACAGAAGAGGCCCACAGTAATGACAGCAGCTCTGGACGCCTTGATCTGGATGACCAACCTGGCCCATCAGGGATCTCCGGGCAGTCAGTTACCCAGGCACAGTCCCATACAACCACAGAGCCTCCCCCCTCAGGAAACTCAAGCACAGCACACACCCAGCAGGCCCATACCTCTGTCCCCAGGACACGTCAATCAGCAGTGTGTCCACCACTACAGGGACCCCAGCACACCCCACAAACACAGGACAATCAGGGACCTGGGGCACGTGGCAGTGGGCACACGGTTCAGGGGACAGAGGCAAAGGACAATCGGGAAGTTGGGAGGACTGCTGTGTGACAAGGGGAGGACAGGCCCATCGAACCAACTGTCCAGGAGGCACTCACCAACATCCTGAGAGCATACCACCATTCCCAGGAGACGACTGCCCAGATACTGGACAAGTGGCAGGTAAACCAGCGGCTGCAGGAGGGACAGTACCTGGGGATCAGGGAGGAGCTGAAGAACGTTAACACCACCCTGGTCACCATTGCAGGGGACCCAGCAGACATGGCCAACACCATGAGTTGGGCAGTGGCACACCGCCGGGCCCCTGACAGTAACCACACCGTGAACAGCCCTCCACCTCCGCTGCTGCTAGTGGACAGGAGGCCCGGTGACAAGAACAACAGACCATCAGCATCCCTCCCCTTGCAGACAGAGAACCACCCCGCAAAGGGTCCCTGTGATCCAGGTGGGACCCAGAGAACATGGCCAAGACCCCCGCCAGGAAATAGGACTCCCCTGATTGTCACCCTTGTGTCCCACTTTGTCACCCTGTCCACCTTGAGCTGCCATAGCTCCACTTCCTATGCCCCCTTGGACAATGCACCTGTGATACAAATAGAATGGACTCTATCGTGGACTTTCCTCCACCATCACCCCAACCCATTGCACATACCCCTCTACATATTGGCACTTAAATAAACACACCATTTAAAAAAATGCAAGTATGGAGTCTGGCAAATGATTGAACTATGTATTTGTTTAACAAGCTTTAAACACTGCAAAAGAACTGTACAGGAATGTATACATATGAATGACCTGTAGTAGGCTGCAGTGAACCAACCAGGTGCCAGAGTGGGGCACAGATATCTGAAAATAGAGATGCCAAAGGGTTCAGTAAGTGGCCATAGAATTGTGAGAATCTGCCTGCCATGTACATTGTCCAACACAAAACTGTCAATGTAAAGTGCAGTTTCAGTGTCTTACCTGTGTGTCACTGGAAGTACTGTCGTATTTTTTCTGTTCTATTGTCCTCATCCTCTGCCTTCTCATCTTCACTGTCCACAGGGTCCACTGCTGCCACACGCCCATCTCCAGCCTCATCCTCATGCAGAAAAGCACCTGGCTTATCAAGGCAAGGTTATGCAACATGCAGTATGCCACGATTATGTCAGACCATCTAGGGTGACTAGTGCAGGGATCCACCAGTTAGATGGAGGCAACAAAGGTCCTCTAGATAATCCTTCTTGTCTGCCCATGTGCCTCATTGTAACGTTCCTCTGCCCTTGTCCTGACATTCCTCACTAGGGTCAGTAGCATGAGAGGTTGGAGTAACCAGAGTCATCTGCAAATATCGAGGGACATCTGTTAGACACAAACTAACCCTTCTGGCCAACACCATACCCATACACCAACATCCACTGGGTGGGAACCAGGGCTCACCTATTAGCCACACCCGGTGCCTCTGGAGTTGAGCCATCACATTTGGGATGCTGCTATTCCGCAGGATAAAGGCATCATGCACAGACCCAGGATACTTTGCATTGACATGGGAGATGTACTGGTCCACCATACACAATATCTGCACATTCATGGAGTGAAAGCTCTTTCGATTTCTGAACACCTGTTCATTTCTCTGGGGGGGGACAAATGCAATATGTGTACCATCATTAGCCCCAGAAATGTTGGGGATATGTCCCATTGCATAGAAGTCAGCTTTCACTGTGGCCAAATCCTCCACCTGGTGGAAAACAATGTATCTGCACATGTGTTTATTCAGGGCAGCCAACACTCTGGTCAGCACTGTTGAGAACATTGGCTGTGACATTCCTGCTGCCAAGACCACTGTCACTTGTAAGGAGCCAGTTGCCAAGAGATGGAGCACAGATAGGACTTGCACAAGAGGGGGGATTCTGGTGGGGTGACAGATAGCAGATATCAGGTCAGGCTCCAGTTGGGCACACAGCTCTGTGATTGTGGCCCCATTCAGTCTACAGGTTAGGATAATGTGCCTGTCCTCCATTGCTGCCAAGTCCACCAGGGGTCTGTACATGGGGGGATGTCTGCACCTCCTATTCATCTGCAGCGGCAAAATGGGGAGCAGCTGGTCAGTATTCTACAATTTCAAACACTACACTGCATTGCATGTTGTGACTGTAACACAATATTGTTGGATAGGCCCAAATGTTGCCTGTGTGTACTGTGATGCAGTTAGGTGCCATGGCCTGCCCCCCCCCCCTGAAATGGCATCCGTCTGTCCTGTGTGGATGGACATGTGGAAATTAGGTTATTCCGCTGATGTTGTACGCCATTGCGGGACGCGTTCGAGTACCGCCGTGCAACTCCTCATTGGTTGTCATTGGGCCCTATGGGTTAAAGTGGCCAATGGTGATGTACGCCGGCAGTGACTGTATGCACCGTCACGGATGTGATTGCCATTTTCTATCTGTTCACTCACTTGCTACCTGACCTTCAACAGGAGAGGACCTACACTGCAAGTGCTGCTGTGACCTGTGTCTGTACCTGACCATGGCTCGTGTCACTGGGGAAAGGGCCCCTGCCTTCACCGCTGCGGAGTTGGAGAGACTGGTGGATGGGGTCCTACTGCAGTACCGAATGCTGTATGGGCCTCCAGATCAACAGGTGAGTACACTGTGAGCATGATGCATGGGGCATGAATGCATGGAATGCTGTGTGTGAGGGCCTCGTGTAGGGATGCATGCTGCATGTACTGTGGCCAATGTCTGTGCGTAAGGGGATGTGAGGGCTATGGTGGGCCATGAGTGTAACAGGCCAGATGATCTGACTGATACCTTTTTCTATGTGTATTTTTCTGCAAGTCTACACCCTTCAGAAAAAGGGTATATGGCGTGCCGTCGGCAAGTATGTGCGGACCCTGGGGGTCTATGGCAGGCGGAGCACCCACTGTCGCAAACGGTGGGTGGACCTGAAGCACTGGGCAAGGAAGACAGTGGAGGCCCACCTGGGGATGTCCTCCCAATGAGGAAGGGGTGCACGTCGAACCCTGACCCCCCTGTTGGCCCGCATACTGGCAGTGGCCTATCCGGAGCTGGATGGGCGCTTGAGGGCATCACAGCAGCCACAATGGGGTGAGTACAGTTTCCCAATATACTACTTGCGCGTGGTGGGGTGGTATCTGGGTAGGGGATGTGGGCCTGTGGGTGCCCCTAGGCCAGGCCGCATTGCAGGGTAGGTCCCATGTTCGACAGGGTCTGATGTACACCACCTCCTACCAAGCTAGTAGGCATCACTACTGGGCAGTGGTCTGTGGGTCTCAGGGATGCTGCTATTGGCGTTAGGTATTCCTGTCCATGGGCTGGTGACTAGCATTGTGACTGGCAGTGCATTGCCTAGTGCGTAGGACTGTTCCCTGTGTGTGTGTGTGTGTCGTGTACACCAACAGTGGTGTTGGAGCAGCCATTGACCAAGTGTATCCTTTGTCTCTTCCTCTCCTTTTTGATTTGTCAGCCTGTCCTTATGTGCATTAGCATCATCTGGCGGAGGAGCAGAGGCACTGGTGACAGAGGGAGCTGCATCCCACAGGGCCTATAAGGGCGAATCCACTGACGGTGAGGGCACCAGTGGGACAGAGGGCGAGGGGAGCACCAAGGTGGAGACAGGAGGGGACAGTTCGGACATTGATACCTCCTCCTATTGAAGCTCCCTGGTACAGGTACAGCCACCACCCCCATACCAGCACCGCCCTCCCAGCAGCCTCTCAACGTGTTTCCTGTGCCCACTCACCCAGGAGGGTGGGCATCTCCTTCGCCACAGGCACCTCAGGCCCTGCCCCAGTTAGCCCTGCTGCCCTGAGTGAGGAGACTATTGACCGCCTGCAATCCATCTCTGTTGGGAAGTCAACCATAGTGAATGTCATCCAGGGGCTGGCAGCTCATTTGCAACAAGCAAATGCATTTCTGGAGGGCATTCACTCTGGCATGGCGTCCCAACAGAGATCAATCCAGGCTCTGGCCTCCTCTCTGATGGCAGCCATTGTCCCTGTTACTAGCCTCCCTCCTCCAACTTCCTCTGCCCAGTCCCAGTCCCCTCAACCCCAGCCTATCCCAAGCACACAGGCAGACCAGCATGCACCCAAGACAACACACAGGAGTGGCTCAGGCAAACACAAGCTCCACATATCATCCCACAGGCACTCACACAAACACCATCCATAAGCAGACATACCAACATCCACTGCCTCTACTGTGTCCGCCTCCTCCTCCTCCTCCACCTCCCTCCCAGTAGCGTCTCCACTCACATCTGCATGCACTACATCCTCATCCACTACCACCATCACGCCTATCAATACACGCCCCTCAATGGCAGTCACCACCCCCACATCCATGCACATGTCCCCTGTGTCCTCTCCCACTGTGTCTGTGCCCCCTCCTCCCAAAGTACACAGACCAAGCACTCAGACACCCAAAAGCCATCCACCTCACAACAGCATCCAGCCCATGCACCTGCACCCAAACACAGCAGACAGACACCTCCTACAACCACTTTCTCTTCCTCCACTCCCAAACCTTCCACCCTTTTCCTGCCCAAATGTCCCTAAGAAGCTTTTCCTCTCCACCGTTGACATCTTTCCTACCCCTCTTCCCCCATCCTTCACATCGGGCCATGGTTAGAACCCAGGCAAGCACCTCAGCCACCCAGTCCCCGTTCACAGTAGTGTCGACAGCTACTGCAGGTGGGAGAGGCTCCAGGGAACCAGGCAGCAGCACTGAAAGTGTGTCTGCACCAGCTGCAAAAGGGAAGGGCAAGGAGGCACCACCAGCTGCCAAAGGGAAGGGAAAAGAGGCATCACCAGCTGCCAAAGGAAAGGGCAAGGGGCTTGCACCAGCAGGCAGGAAGGACAGGAGGCCTGGTGCTGGAACTCATCCAGAGCCCCCACCAACAACCATGGCGGTTCAGCCGTCTGAGGCTGCAGGGGATGGGCTGGAGCCTCCCCCACCACTGCTAGCACCACCACCAGCACTACTGCCAGCAGCAGCAGCCCCAGTGGGAAGCTGTCTGAGGCTGCAGGGGATGGCTGGAGCTTCCCCCACCACTTCTAGCACTGCCACCACTGCCAGCAGCAGCAGCCCAAGTAGGCAACCATCTGAGGCTGCAGGGGATGGGCTGGAGCCTCCCCCCACCACTGCCAGCCCTGCCACTGCCACCACTGAGCAGCCGTCACCGCCGGCCGGCTGTCTGTAGTCCTTCCTCCATGGGCTGTAGTGAATCCTGGACCCTGCAAATCCTGTAGGTGTGACACCCAGGTGAGAGACTTTGACCTTGCACTCCCCAAGATCTGCATCACAGGGCAATTGCCCCCTCCATAACCAGTGGAAGAAGCCATCCACTCACACCCATCCTTGCCAGGATGAAGCACACTGGGCACAAGGCCCCCTCCAGAACCAGTGGAAGAAGCCATCCACTCACTACATCCATGCCGGGATGAAGCACAATGGGCACAAGGCCACCTCCAGAAACAGTGGAAGAAGCCATCCACTCACCCCATCCTTCCAAGGATGAAGCACACTGGGCACAAGGCCCCCTCCAGAACCAGTGGAAGAAGCCATCCACTCACCCCATCCTTTCCAGGATGAAGCACACTGGGCACAAGGCCCCCTCCAGACCCAGTGGAAGAAGCCATCCACTCACCCCATCCTCCCCAGGATGAAGCACACTGGGCACAAGGCCCCCTCCAGAACCAGTGGAAGAAGCCATCCACTCACCCCATCCTTTCCAGGATGAAGCACACTAAGCACATGGCCACCTCCAGAACCAGTGGAAGAAACCATCCGATAGAGAGACTGTGGCATTGCACTCCCCAGGACCAAGCAGTGGGCAAACCACCCACTAGAGAGACTGTGGGCTTGCACTCCCCAGGAGCAGGCAATGGGCAAACCACCCACTTGAGAGACTGTGGCCTTGCGCTCCCCAGGACATCGCACAGGGCATGTAGCCCCCCCAGGACCAGTGGTGTTGTACCATCTTCCAGCTGAGGTGCCCCCCATTCCCCGTCCCCCTGAGGTGCCTGTATATTTTCGGCCTCCTGCCCCTGCATTGTTCTCTCCGTGTTGTTGCAGAAGTGAGGTTGGGCCTTGGCCTATGTGTTGTGGCCCTTTGGCCCACGGACATTGAGGACTGGGCAGTGTCCCTCCATTTGTAAATATGTCTATACTTTTTGATTTTGAAGCACGTATTTATAATATTGTATCTTATTACATTAACATTCTTAAATTCATTTTGTCCTTGCATCATTCCTGAGGGGAACGGGGTGTATATGTAATGTGACTGCATCTGGTTGTGTTTAAGGTGTTGGGGGAGTTTCATGTTGTGTGTGTGTGTCACTCTCTTTTTCCTCCCCCCTCCCTTGTGTGCTAGGCAGCAGTACTCACCGTGGTCATCTTCGCCGGCGTTGATGTTCGTAATGCAGGAAAAGGAAGACAAACGTGGGGAAGATGTGCAGCTCGGGCTCCATGACGTCGTGGTTGTTCCCTGAGTCTCCAGAGGGGAGTCCTTTGACTTCTGTGTTCTGTTTCCGCTGTGCTTTTGAGGTCGTTGGTACTGCCCCGATAAGGTGGCTGATAGGCCTGTCTTATTACAGTGGCCGGTACATTTTCTTCCGCCTGGCTGTTGGTGGTTACCGCTGTGGTTCTTGTTGCTATGGCCATGGCGGTTAGTGTGTTAAAATGGCTGTCTGTCTGAGCGGTTTCCACTGTGGTCATAATTCCATTTTTGTTATCTCCGGCCTGTTGGCGGTAATACCGCCACTTCATCACAGACTGCCAGGGTTGTAATGAGGGCCTTAGTATTTTTTGGGCCCATCTTTGATTTTGAATTGGTTGTATTTTGCTATTCTACTTCACAGGTTTCCACTTCTGGAGTGTCAACATTTGTAATTCATTTAATTTCCACGTGCTTACCAATGTACATGCCATTACAAAGACTTTGATGAGAATAAATATTTCCAAAATAATTTGACATTTTGGATGAGTATTTAACCCTTTCACTGCTAGGCCTCAAACATACCCCCACCCCCACGTGTTGAGCCCTTTTTTAGCTATTTGGGGTAGTTTGTGTTGGGCTTAGGCCTCCATAACTCTAAAGATGTCCAGTGTTTGTGGATTCCCCTGGAGGGGACTGAGAAAGTAGGCAAAAAATAGCAAAAGTTTAAGTGGTTCAGATAAACGTTTTTTCGCTAAAAATGACATCCAAGAATGGTTTGCTATGCTAAAGGCACCATCTTTCAGGAACATGCATAGCTGAAGAAAAAAAAAAGTATCACAGTTTTAGCATTTTTCTAAGAGGTAGCCTATTTCCCTATTTTTTGTGCTCTCAACCTACTTCCAGCTTGCTGTGGAATCCAGTGTGAAACCCATACGTTGTCCAGAAAAGCTGGAAATTTCTTAAAAGTAGACAAAATTCAAAATTCAGCAAGGAGTCATATGTGGAGATCTCTCAAGGTTTTCCAAAGGAAAATAACTGATGAGGAAAATAAATATTGAAATTGAGCGGGATAAAACAGGCATTTGTGACAACGTTTTCATTTGTAACTTTTGTCATGATGGCAGGTTGACAAAATAATATATCATTATATCCAATAGATACTTCTGGGTGTAGGGATGTATAGGGTTTGTAGGTACTCTAAGAACCCAAGGTACCCAGAGGAAACAACTGAGCTGCACCATACAATGGTTTTTCATTGAGTACTAAGTAGAGTCAAAAATGGATATCAAGGAAACTTATGCATTTCTGAAAAGGGCACAAGATATAGAAACTGTAGGTTTCAATACTAGCATATGATTTGGAGGGTGTTTTTCAAAATGTCATTTTTCCTGTACACTGGCTGTCACACATCCCAACACCAAGCCCTGCATGACACAACAAAGCACGGACACCCATCACTAAAGCATGCCCACTGCACATACCCATAACAACCACTAACCATCATCTCACAAGCCCCCACACAGGAATGCTAGCACTGGGGTACACGGTCACCCACCCATTGCACACAATGACACACACAGATGCAATAATCATGCTTTTATATCTCTGCAGGACCACTACCTAACGTCACCAGACAGGAGGGTCCAGACATCTCTACCCCACCCACAGAAGAGGCCCACAGTGATGACAGCAGCTCTGGACTACTGGATCCAGATGACCAGTCCGGACCATCGTGGGCCTCGGGACAGTCGGTTCCCCTCGCACAGGCACAGCCCAATACTGACCTTCCACCCTCTGGAAACACCAGTACAGCACCCACCCAGCGGGCCCATACCTCCGTCCCCAGGACACGTCAATCAACTGTGTGTCCACCACTACAGGGAACCCAGGATAACCCACCACCCCAACAACAACAGGGACCTGGGGGAAGTGGTAGTGGGCACACGGTCCAGGGGACGGAGGCCCAAGAACACAGGGGAACTGGGAGGGCTGCTGTGCGACAGGGGGTGGACAGGCCAAGGGAACCCACTCTCCACGAGGCCCTCTCCTCCATCATGGGAGCATACCACCACTCCCAGGAGACGATGGCTATGGTCCTGGCCACGTTTCAGGAGACCCAGCGTCTGCAGGAGGAACAGTATTTGGGGTTCAGGGAGGAACTCAGAACCATCAGCTCCGCCCTGGGCACCACTGTAGGGGTGCTGAAGGACATAAAGAGCACCATGAGGGACACCGTGGCACTCCAAGGGGCCCCTGACACTAGCCTGGACGATGAACTGCCCACCACCTCCGCCGGCGCTAGTGGACAGGACGCCCCGCCACAGGACCACCACACCAGCACTCCACCCCCTGCAGACGGAGAACCACCCGCAAGCGGTCCCTGAGATCCAGGTACAGGACAGAGCACAATGGCAAGACCCCAGCCAAGAAATGAGACCACCCTGATTGTCATCCCACTGTCCCACTTTGTAACCCTGTCCATATTGGAACTGCCCCAGCTCCACTTCCTATGCCCATATGGGCAGTGCACCTGTGAGACTAATAGACTGGACTCTGCCATGGAAATTCCTCCACCATCACCCCTCACCATTTAACCACCCCCTCCAATAATTAGCACTTCAATAGACACCCTTGAACCATAAAACAATCTGGAGTCAGTCTGTGATTTTGAAAATGTGTATTAGCTATGACAATGATAAAATCCGTTCGAAAATGTAATGTCAACATACCTATGTCACACATCACAAGTCCATGAAGGATGCAAGCAGATGACACACGTTGGTAACCACACCTGTGAAACCGTAATGGAAATGTACAATTCAGTTACCAAATACTGCTTGTAATTGACAGACAGGATAGAGGTAGCTGTGTGAAAGTAAATGTATTAGTAAAGAAAGTGTTCTCCCCTGTGTGTCACTGGAAATATTGCTGTATGACTGAGTCCCTGTTGTCAATGTCTTCTTCCTCTGCTTCCTCCTCATCACTGTCCACAGGCTCCACATCTGCCACAACACCGTCATCTGGACCATCCTCCTGCAGAAAAGGTACCTGGCGTTGCTAAGCAAGATTGTGAAGCATAGAGCAGGCGATGATGATCTGGCACACCTTCCTTGGTGAGTAGAATAGGGAACCACCTGTCATATGGAGACACCTGAACCTGGCCTTCAGGAGGCCAAAGGTGCATTCAATCACCCTCCTAGTCCGCCCATGGGCCTCATTGTAGCGTTCCTCTGCCCTGGTCCTACGTTGGTAACCACACCTGTGAAAACCGTAATGGAAATGTACAATTCAGTTACCAAATACTGCTTGTAATTGACAGACAGGAGAGAGGTAGCAGTGTGAAAGTAAATGTATTAGTAAAGAAAGTGTTCTCCCCTGTGTGTCACTGGAAATATTGCTGTATGACTGAGTCCCTGTTGTCAATGTCTTCTTCCTCTGCTTCCTCCTCATCACTGTCCACAGGCTCCACATCTGCCACAACACCGTCATCTGGACCATCCTCCTGCAGAAAAGGTACCTGGCGTTGCAAAGCAAGATTGTGAAGCATAGAGCAGGCGATGATGATCTGGCACACCTTCCTTGGTGAGTAGAATAGGGAACCACCTGTCATATGGAGGCACCTGAACCTGGACTTCAGGAGGCCAAAGGTGCATTCGATCACCCTCCTAGTCCGCCCATGGGCCTCATTGTAGCGTTCCTCTGCCCTGGTCCTGGGATTCCTCACTGGGGTCAATAGCCATGGCAGGTTGGGGTAATCAGAGTCCCCTAATAGCCACACCCGGTGCCCTGGAGTTGATCCATCACATAAGGGATGCTGCTATTCCGCAGAATGTAGGCGTCATGCACTGAGCCAGGGAACTTGGCATTTACCTGCGAGATGTACTGGTCTGCCAAACATACCATCTGTACATTCATTGAATGATAACTCTTCCGGTTCCTGTACACCTGTTCACTCCTGTGGGGGGGGACCAGAGCTACATGGGTACCATCATTGGCACCTATGATGTTAGGGATATGTCCCAGGGAATAGAAGTCACCTTTAACAGTAGCCAAATCCTCCACCTGAGGGAAAACGATGTAGCTCCTCATGTGTTTCAGCTGGGCAGACAACACTCTGGACAACACGTTGGAAAACATAGGCTGGGACATCCCTGATGCCATGGCCACTGTTGTTTGAAATGACCCACTTGCTAGGAAATGGAGCAATGATAGCACATGCACTTGAGGGGGGATTCCTGTTGGATGGCGGATTGGTGACATAAGGTCTGGCTCCAACTGGGTACACAGTTCCTGGATTGTGGCACGGTCAAACCTGTAGGTGATGATTAAATGTCGCTCCTCCATTGTCAACAGGTCCACCAGCGGTCGGTACACCAGAGGATTCCGCCATCTCCTCACATGTCCCAGCTGACGGTGCCTAGGAAGGACAACAGCGACCACAGAGTCAAGCAATTCAGAGGTATGTACCCACAGCTACACAGAACACGAAGCAAAATCCAAAAAGTTTTCTGTATGTGTGTTGAGTCCAGGCCTGGGTACGCAGTTGAAAACAAAGCCATGTGGGCCCTGAAATGGCGGATGCCTGACCTCTAAAGTGGGACAATGGGATGTGAGGTAACAGCGCCGGCAATGCTGCATTGGTTAACATTGGACCCTATGGGTCCCAGGAGCCAATGACGAAGTGTGCCAGCGGTGATGATACGCACCGCCGCGGACGTCACCGCCGCGGACGTGACCGCCATTTTCTATCTGTTCAATCACTCGATACCTGATCTTCGACAGGAGAGGACCTACACTTCAAGTGCTGCTGTGACCCCGGTCTGGAAGAGACAATGGCACGTGCGTCTGGGGAAAGGGCCCCTGCCTTCACTGCACAGGAGTTGGAGAAGCTCGTGGATGGGGTCCTCCCCCAGTACACGCTACTCTACGGTCCTCCAGGCCAACAAGTGAGTACATAGGTTGCAAGTTGTATGGGCCATGCCTGGGTGGAGAGGGCTGGATGTAAGAAGGAAGGGGGCAGAGTTCTGCGAGCATGAAGGAGTGTGAATGCATGTGCCACATGGCAAGGGCAGGGATGTGGGCCACTCACTTCGACGGTGCAGTTGGTAATGACTTCTCTTCTTCCCCTGTACATGTAATGTAGGTCAGCGGCCACCAGAAGAAGGATATTTGGCGTGCCATCGACAAGGACGTCCGGACCCTGGGGGGGTCCACCAGAGACGGAGCACCCACTGCCGGAAAAGATGGGAGGACATTCGCCGCTGGAGCAAGAAGACGGCGGCGGCTCAGCTGGGGATGGCCTCCCAACGTGGGAGGGGTGCCCGTCGCACCATGACCCCCTGATGTTCCGGATCCTGGCGGTGGCCTACCCTGAGTTGGATGGGCGCATGAGGGCATCACAGCAGACACAAGGGGGTGAGTACACTCTCATTCTGCTGACTTTGCGTGCAGTGGAGGGGTCTGGGTGGGGGAGGAGGGCTGTGGGTTTCCCTAGGCCAGGGCGAGTTCCGTAGGCTAGGCCCCTCCGTAATGCAGGCCATGTGCCACTCCACCCCACCTCTGTAGAGTGCCAAGTACAGGTATACATGCCCCTGTGTCATCAATGTGTGCAGATGTCCACCATAGCCATGTAGGCCATATCCCAGGAACTGCATCTGTAGAGCCAAAAGCGTGGTGTAGTGCAGGGTGCTGCTGTGTCTGTATTGTCCGCCAACGGTAGTGGTAAGCCATGCACTCAACCTATCTTTCTTCTGTTTCCCCACGCCTTTTTGTGCTCTCCCTGTTCTTTTGTGCATCAGCATCATCAGACGGAGGTACAGTGGCACCGGAGCACGAGGGGGCTGCATCCCACATGGCCATGGAGGGCCACACCACTGACTCTGAAAACACCAGTGGGACGGAGGGCAAGGGGAGCTTCACAGCGGTCACCGGATCAGCAACCAGCGACACAGACTCGTCCTCCGATGGGAGCTCCCTTGTGGTGGCAGCACCATCTGTGCTCCCCACTTCTACAGGTACAGCCGCCACCCCCCCTACCAGCACCGCCCTCCCAGCAGCCCCTCAGCCTTCGCCCCGTGCCCGCTCACCCAGGAGGGTGGGCATCACCTTCGCCCCAGGCACCTCAGCCCCTGCCCCTGTCACCCCTGCTGCTCTCAGTGAGGAGGGCATTGACCTCCTCAGGTCACTCACTGTTGGGCAGTCTACCATTGTGAATGCCATCCAGGGTGTAGAAAGGGAGTTGCAACACACTAATGCATTCCTGGAGGGCATTCATTCTGGTCAGGCTGCCCATCATCGACCCCTGCAATCTCTGGCCTCAGCACTGATGGCAGCCATTGTCCCTGTGTCTAGCCTCCCCCCTCCAACTTCCTCCACCCAGACCCAATCCCCTGTACCTCAGCCTATCCCAAGCACACCATCAGACCAGCCTGCACACACCTCAACACACAAGGGCAGCTCAGGCAAACATAGGCACCACATATCCCACAGGCACTCACACAAGCATCACCCACATACAGACACAGCAACATCCACTGCCTCCACTGTGTCCCCCTCCTCGTCGTCTCCCTCCTCCCTCCCAGTGTCGTCTACACTCTCACCTGCATGCACTACCACTACAGCCACTAGGACTTGCACCAGAACAACCAGCACTACACCCCGCTCACCTGCACTCATCACCCCCACTACCATTTACACATCCCCTGTGTCCTCTCCCAGTGTGTCTGTGACGCCCCCTCCCAAAGTACACAAACGCGGGCACACACACACTCAACATCCATCCACCTCACGACAGCCTCCAGAACATGCACCTGCACCCAAATCATCAAAAGTTACACCTCCTACAACCACCTCCTCTTCCTCCACTCCCAGACCCCCTCCAGCTACCCGTCCCAGTGTTCGTCAGAAACTTTTCCTGAGCAACGTTGACCTCTTTCCTCCCCCCCCCCTCCAAATCATAGGTCCCGTAGTAGCACCTCAGCCAAAAAATGTCTGGTAACAGTGGTGCCTGTTAGAGGTATGTTGAGTGCACTGGGCACCAGGGCAGCCAGTGTGACACGGAGCCAAAGCACAGCCAGTCCCCCCCAGTGAAGCACCAGAAGTTGGACAGTGCCCGACGGGAGAGGGTGAAGTCTCCTGCCGGCAAAGCCGCTCACAAGGGTCCCGGGGGGAGTGTCGAGTCAGCTGTGACTCCTCCCAAGGTGGGGAAGGGGCAGAAAAAAGCGCCAAAGTCTGGGAAGAGCAGCACGGCGGAGAAGGCCGCCATCATCACCGCTGCCCAGGACGCCACCGCCAGCCCCATCGTCACTGGTCAGGAGACCACCGCCAGAGTCAGTGCTCAGGAGGGCAGCACAATCGTCACTGGTCAGGAGACCACCGCCAGAGTCAGTGCCCAGGAGGGCAGCAAAATTGTCACTGGTCAGGAGACCATCGCCAGAGTCAGTGCCCAGCAGGGCAGCACAATCGTCACCGGTCAGGAGACCACCGCCAGAGTCAGTGCCCAGGAGGGCAGCATAATCATCACCGGTCAGGAGACCACTGCCAGAGTCAGTGCCCAGGAGGGCCCCGGCAGCCACAGCCCCGCTGGGCAATGAGGGACCGCAATGGCACACACCGCTGCACCGGTCAGAGACAGAAAAGTCAATCACCGATGAACAGGGCAAAGACCGCCATGGCAAGCACCGCTGCAAAGGTCAGAGACAGCAAAGTCAAGCACCGCTGAACCGGGCAAAGACCGCCATGGCAAGCACCGCTGAACAGGGCAAGTACAGCTGAACAGGGCAAAGACCGCCATGGCAAGCACCGCCAACTCAAGCATCGCTAGCCCATTTGCGGCAGGGACAGTGACAGAACTGGGACCGTCATGGGGAGAGTGATGCACTCTGGGCACCAGTCCCCCTCCAGAACCAATGGAGACTGTTATCCACTTGAGAGACTGTGGCTTTACACTCCCCAGGATGGTACAGTGGGCAAACCACCCACTGCAAAGACTTGTCAGACTGTGGCTTTGCACTCCCCAGGATGGTACAGTGGGCAAACCACCCACTGCAAAGACTTGTGAGACTGTGGCTTTGCACTCCCCAGGATGGTACAGTGGGCAAACCACCCACTGCAAAGACTTGTGAGACTGTGGCTTTGCACTCCCCAGGATACATCAATGGGCATTGAGCCCCGTCGTGGATCTGGCATGGTGCTGTCATCCGGCTGAGGTGCCCCCCCTACCCTTCCCCCTGAGGTGCCTGTTGTATTTCTCTCTGATGCCCCTGCAGTGTTCTCTCCGTTTCTGGACAGGTATCGTGTGTGGGCCTCGCCCATGCATTTTGGGGCCAGTGGTCCACGGACATTGAATGGTGCACACCTGCTCTACTAATCGTGATGTATATTTTTGGAATGTGTATATTTTTCTGTATATATTAGCTTACTGTATTTTGATACATTACAATGGTTGTACTCATTTCCTTTTGTCTTTGCATTCTTCCGGGGTGTTGGGGGTTGGTACTGTGATGTTTGGAAATGCATTGGTGTGTGTGTTGTAGTGTGTGAGGGTCGGGATGGGGGTGGGGGTGTTGCGTGTGTGTGTCCCTGACTTTTGCCTCCCCCCTCCCCTATGTCGTAGGTGCAGTACTCACCTTTGTCTTCGGCGCCGGTGCTGCTGATGTTCGTAGAGGAGCAGGAACACTATCGCAGGGAGTATTTTGAGTTCCGGCTCAATGGTGCCCTCCTTCCTCGTGGAGTGTGTTAAGGTGAGCGTTTTCCCATTGAAATGGCTGTTTCCGCCGTGTTTTTATCCACGGTGAATCCGCCCCGGAAAAGGTTGCGGATTGGCCTGTTGTAATACTTTTGGGCGGTACTTTGGGGGTCATTCTGACCCCGGCGGGCGGCGGGAGCCGCCCGCCTGGAGGGAACCGCCAGAATACCGCTGCGCGGTCAAAAGACCGCCTCGGGTATTCTGGGTTTCCCAATGGGCTGGCGGGCGACCGCCAAAAGGCCGCCCGCCAGCCCAGTGGGAAACACCCCTCCATGAGGATGCCGGCTCCGAATGGAGCCGGTGGAGTGGAGGATGTGCGACCGGTGCAGTGGTATGGTGGGGTTTTCCGCTGGGTTCATAATGAGCCCCATAATGTTTTACTTTCTCATCAGCACATGAGTTTCTGATGGCGGGTTGGCCCAGTCACTGATGAGGTACAGTGGGGTTGAGAGTGCTTACAAGGATGTGGACAGTTCTGAACTTTACCCACCCTCCTGGGGTCCTAGTCTCAATCAGTAGGTAGGGTGAAATCTCTCTTGTCAATGGGCTAAGCAAGATGTCACCACACATTCTGGAATCCTCAGAATTAGCCCAAAATCTCATCAATTGTACGGAGACGAGGCTCATGGCTCAAAGCGTTCGGTCACTGTTGGGACTTCCTCTTACCTCGCACCAGAGCCCGACTCATAGGGTTTCCATTTTCTCCTCCTCCTTTAAAAGGTCATGTAATCTAAACATGTGATGCACCTAACCAGCTGTAGTGTCGTGCCCGTGATGCAACGGTGTTGTGACCACTACCAAGTGGAATTTTGGTTTGAGGGGTATTTAGTGGTAACCCCTTTTGTGTTGCTTGTTAATGGAGTGACCCATATGTCACGTGAGAAGTTCAATAAAAAGAGGTGCGGCTGGTGGGTGTGGCAGGAGTGCATGTCTACTAGTCGCAGCACGGGAGCACACCCGTGGAGCTGAGGCCGTTCACATATCAATACCACGTTTGCTAAGTATTGTTTTAAGAGGGCACGATGTACTAATGGAGCCAGCACGCCGAAGCCCCATTGACACGTTCTATATGAGACCCAAAGAACTAGCCACCACGTTCAACTTCCAAAACAAAAAATGATGAAATTAGAGGGCAAATTATTCAATGGGGTGCATCATCGAAATTAAGAGAACAAATCCTAGAGGAGTCAAGGCAGTCCCTAACAGATATATTGACGATGGGAAGAACAAAAAAACTGTTGAAAGTGAGAGCCTAGCACATGAAGGCAGTGCTCCAAAGCCCCATCAAAATAGAGCAGATGGCCACAGTCACGCCCACGCTCTATAGGCCCAAGCCAAAGAAACAAACACCGTCGCAGAGAACCTGTGGACGATGTGAAGGACCACTGCACCCCTTGTCAGGCTGTCCAGCCAAAGGAAAGACATGCGCAGGATGCAGCAAACTAAATCACTTCATCAAGGTGTGCCGACTGACAAAGAGTATACCAACTTGAACCCCAAGCAGTGACATGGACGACGATGAAGACAAAACACAAACAGTGCACTCAATCTTCATGGTCAGCACTACCACACAAAAACACAGGAGACTGCCCAAGTGCAAGGTTCTTATAGCCGGATGTCAAGTAGCGGCTATTGTAGACACTGGGGCATCCATCAACATCATGGCAGAGGCCACACATCACAGCTTGCAGCCAAGACCACCCCTGACGCCAACCCGTAACAAAGTGTTTGCCTCTGGACAAGCTCAGTCACTCACAATGAGAGGAAGTTTCCGATCTCCCATCTGTCACAGACCACACGAAATAGAAGCCTATATATATTCGCAGAAGAGGGTCAGTGCACAATTCTGAGATGTCACACGGCTGAAGCTCTAGGCATCGTGACCTTTACACTTGGTATCTATGTCGCATCTCTCAGTGACATTCTCAATTCTTTCCCACAAGTATTCGAAGGAATAGGGTGCCTCAAAACCAAAGAAATCACCCTCTACATAGATCAGTCAGTTCAACCCGTGGCACTCCGCCACAAACGGATCACCTTCCACCTCAGGCCTCTGGTTGAAAGAGAACTGGAGAAACTGGAGACTTCAGGCGTTATCGAATAGGTGAAGGGCCCAACGCCATGGATGTCATTGATTGTAGTGGCCAGGAAACCAAAACAACCAGCAGAAGTCAGAATTTGCATAGACATGAGGTTACCCAATGCTGCGATCAAGAGAGGACGCCATTTGACTCCTACCATTGATGACTACATTGGGGAACTGAGTGAAGCCTGCTAGTTCTCAAAGTTAGACCTTCTGTCAGGGCATCACCAACTAGTCTTAGCGGAGGAGTCGAGGTATTTCATGACGTTCTCAACTTATGTGGGACTTCGTCACTACCGGCGTTTGAATTTAGGGATTTCCAGTGCGGCAGAAGTGTTTCAGAACACGATCCACGAGTTGCTCATAGACTTACCTGGAGCTATCAACGTTAGTGATGACATTTTGATCTATGCCAAAACCATTCCGGAACACTATGCTTAACTACAGAAAGTCCTTAAGCATATCCACGAGTCTGTCCTAGCTCTCCACAGAGAGAAATATGAATTTCTGAAGGATTATCTGCAGTTTTTCAGATATGTGTATTCATTGGAGGGAGTCATTCCTGACCCTGACAAAGTTGCAGACATCAAGAATGCTCTCCCACCCACCAGCGTAACAAAAGTCCGCAGCTTTCTAGGCATGGTGAACTATTGTGGGAGATTCATTAGAGACCTCATGTTCCTCACTCAGCTGTTGAGAGACCTGACTAAAGCCAACACCGCATTGTCATGGGGTCCAGCCTAAGAGAGTGCATTCCAGGTGACCAAAAATGCTTTGTCTGCAGACACCACCCTATGACATTTGGACCCCAGGAAGGACGCCACTGTAGCAGTAGATGCCAGCCAACAGGGCTAGGAGCAGTACTCCTACAGAAGCTGCAAGAAGATGAGTGGGCTCCAGTGGCATAGTCGGTCGCTAACGGACACAAAACAAAGATACTCGCAGATCGAACGAGAAGCAGTTGCCATCCATTGGGGGTGCATGCATTTTTATCTATACGTGTATGGCCAACCATTCACAGTCACAACTGACCACAAGCCACTGATCCCCCTCTTCAAGGAAACCGCTTCCAAGCCACCCCATCGCATTGAGAAATGAATGCTACAGCTGCAGGAATACAAATGTAAGGTGGAATATCACCCAGGCCAGAGCAATCCAGTGGACTACCTTTCGAGGCATCTGGGATCAGCCACCCTCACCGAAAAAAAGTGAGGCTCAGGAAATGCAAGAATATGTCAGGTGTGTAATGGAGAGATCCAGACCACTACCTATCTCCATTGAGGCCATCCAACAAGCAACCGCCCAGGACGAAAACCTACAATGAGCTTTGCGAGCGATGGAAACCCAGGCATGGCATGTGATGCAGAAACAATGGGGTAGCCTCACCCCCAACTTGCAGGCCACTATGGAAGCCCTGTACCGAGTCCATCAAGAGCTGACTGAAGGCTGCCTCCTTCAAGGACACCGGCTGGTGATTCCTACCAGCCTGACCGACAGGGCAGTTAAATTGGCACATGCTGGCCATCAAGGAGTGGTGAAGACTAAGAGCCATCTGAGAACTAAGGTCTGGTTCCCAATGATGGACTTGAAGGTTGAAGAGCATGTACGCTCCTGCCATTGATGTCAAGTGACTGGAGAATAAAGTGTGCCAGTCCCCATAGAAATTGAAGAGCGACCAAAGAATCCGTGGGTCACAGCCAGCCTGGATTTTGGGAGCCTTCCTGATGGTAAACATATGATGGTACTTATTGATTACTTCTCCCGATATCCAGAAGTAAAGATCATCCAGTCGTTGACAGCAAAGGAAGTAAAACCGAAACTAGAGAAGATACTTGCTACTCACTGAGTACTCCAGGAAATCAGGACTGACAATGGTCCACCTTTTCAAGGGAAAGAGTTTGCAGAATACCTCAGATCTGTTATCATCAAACACCGGAAAAGGATGCCATGATGATCGCAAGCTAACAGAGAGGTTGAATGGTTCATGAGAACGCTGAACAAGGTGGTACGAATCGCTGTTGCAAAAAGAGAAATGCCAGAATAAGCAGTGTACTTCTTTCTGCAAGATTACAGTCAGACACCACACTCTATGACAAGGATTGTCCCAAGTCATCTATCTATGGAGTGGGTTGCTGCGGATGTTATTCCCCATCACGAATCATGGACTCCTAAATTGTTTGATGGAGCCAGAGAATACCTTAAAAGAAAGCGATCCAATGACCAAGCCAGCGTTTGGCGATGGTTCTGTCCATCAGACTTGCAGGCTGGAGATTGGGTTCTCCTAAAGGACAAGTTTCCAGGCAGCAAATTCCGGGTACCATTCGAAGACTGCCCGTGGATCATAGCTCGGCAACAAGGATCCTTGATCATCGCGCAGAGTGGTACTAAGCAAGTTCCCCGAAACATCTTCCAATTTAAAAGATTCTGTCCCCCGGTCTCTCACACTGATGTATACACTGCGAGTAACCCCACCTCACCAGACGTGGGTGATATATCAGATGATGACAGCCAGGGAGAGCCTGGGTCAAGAGACGAACAAATGAGTGGCATTCCTGAATCCCAGGAACAGGAGAGCTATCAGAGTACCAGGTGTGACAATGCCCTGTCACCCTCCAAGAGAATGGTGGGGTCAAAGTGTGAGTTAAGAAGAAACCCCGCACCCTTGACGCGATTGAGAGATTACCTTGTCTGAATGTTTATTGCTCTGTGGCATAGTTCAAACCCTGTTATTCTGTTTCATGTTTTGGGAGGTATGTAGAGTTGCGCCCGTGATAAAACAGTGTTGCGACCACTACCAAGTGAAATTTTGGTTTGAGGGATATTTAGTGGTAACTCCTTTTGTGTTGCTCATTAACGGAGTGACCCATAGGTCACGTGAGAAGTTCAATAAAAAGAGGCGGAGCCGGCGGGCGTGAGGGAGTGTATGCCTACTACGCCCAGCACAGAGGCCATGCACATATCAATACCACATGTGCTGAGTATTCTTTTAAGAGAGCACGATGTACTAATGGAGCCAGCGCGCCCCTGACCCACCCAGATTCTACACCAGTGTCCATGCTCTCATTTCATCGAAACATGGCTCTCTCAATACGAAGTTACACACCATAAACAAAGTGGAGTCTTTGCGTTACTGTTAGGCCTCCTGTGTTGAATAAAATTGTTGGCCCTCAACAAAAGCGTTTATTTGACCAAAAACATGTTGCAGACAATATTATAAATACCTATTATTGTATGTACCCACCACAATACTCTAATTTGTTGAAGTGAATAATGAGTGATATTCGTTCTTTCTGATGCTTTAAAATGATGTAACCCATCGTGCGTTTAACAATTTCCAACAAATACAAAAAGCCCTACTGTTGATATGCATATTTTGTCGAGATATGATCACAAATAAAAGTTAATTTTAACTTTAAGAACCAAAAAGCAGAGGCTCAAATAAACATCCTTGAAATATGTCATCTTTTGATTTGAGCAAAGGATGGTTAAACATTTTGTGAACATGGGCTGAACTAACGAATGCCTTCTTTGAACCGACCTCAAAGCTTGCATATATTAAAAAAATCATAACAAAGCTCGCGTTTGTTGTCCGGGGAGAAGAACTGAATGCAATGCTTTTAAGCCTCAGGCTTAGATAGATACTGTACAGCATTTTCTGATCAACCCTGTTGCTAATGAACAAAGGCCTCTGGGAACTGCAGTATGCTCGGCACATCCAAATATGGTTTATTTGTAGTCTTGCTAGAGTCTGCAGCTCAAGAAAGAACACATTATTTTTGCTCCTGCAGTGCACTTTGGCTCTGAGTAAGAGAACGCGGGAATATAAAAAACAAATTGACAAACATGCACAAATTTAATTTTCAAAAATATATTACAGTGTGGGCTCTCATTTTCACCTTAATAATAAAAGTTATAATAAAAAATATTTCAAATGAAAATAAGCGCACTGCAACAAAAACGAAACAAGTACAGCAACGACAATAGTAATCTGACAAAGGTAATGATGAAAACTTGTATTTTATGTAGCGATAACTCATTGACTGACTTCGCAGTCATTGAAGTTACTGAGATTTGTTCTGAGACAGATTGTTTTATTCTGTGTGCAATGTTTTTAAACCAATATCTCCAGTCGCCGCTGCAGATGTACTGGGCATGTTCACATCCCTTTGGCAATTGTACCACGAAAAACCATCTGTAATGAATGCATAAACCAAGATAAGTAAAGTTAAGCACATATAAAGTATATGATGACTCTGGTGATAATTTAACTTCTCCTGCTACATGCCCCAGAAAGAAGTTGGAAAGAAGGAAACACCATCTCTGATTCCAATGCGAACATTGTATTGTTAGCAAAGGTTTTCTGTACATCACCCCTCATAACTTTTGTTGCCATACTAGAAGCTCATTTGAAGCTGTAGTGTACTATTCCCCAAATTCTTACTTTTATGCATTTATGTCACCGTGAGCAATCTGTGTAAAGGGTGAAAAGCAAGGACTGAGCATCTTTGGGCCTTATTTACAGTTTTTGGTACAAAACTGCACTAACGCAGTTTTGCACCAAAAAGTTTTGCACCGGCTTGCACCATTTTTCAGCACCAGCTGGGCGCCATATTTATAGAATGGTGCAAGCCAGTGCAAAGGGTAGGCTAGCGTAAAAAAAAATGACGTTAGGCAGGTTAGAGTCAAAATAAATTACTCTAACCAGATTAGCATCATTTTTTTACGCTTAGGGGCATATTTATACTCTGTTTGCACTGAATTAGCGTAATTTGTTTTTTTACTCCAATTCGGTGCAAAACTAACTCCATATTTATACTTTGGTGCTAGACCTGTCTAGCGCCAAAATTATGGAGTTAAAGTCATTTTTTCGAAGTGGAAACCTACCTTGCCTTAATGAGATGCAAGGTAGGCATTCCCGTGCATAAAATGACTCTATGGTCTTAACGCCATATTTATACTCCCATGCAAAAATGGTGCAAGGGAGGGAGGAGGGGTCAAAAAATGGGGCAAAGGGGAGGCGTTAGGAGGCCTGTGGGCCTATTTTCAGGGTGGAACACCATGGAATAAGCCCACAGGTGCCCTCCCCATACCCCAGGGGTACCCCCACCCACACCAGAGGGACTGCAGAGGATGGGGGACCCCATTCCAGGTAAGTACAGGTAAGATTGCATTTTTTTTTTGAAAGTGCCATAGGGGGCCATGAAATGGGCCGCCATACATGGCACAGGGTGCAATGGCCATTCCCAGGGGACCCTTTTCCTCTGTGCTGGCCATTAGGGTGGTGGACCTGACTCCTGCCTTTTCTAAGGCAGGAGTCATGTGGCATGGTAGGTTTAGCACCATAAAATGACGCTAATTCGGTGCAAACAGAGTATAAATATGCCCCTTTGTCTTTAGATGTGAAACCCTGATGGCACAAGTCCTCAAGCGTTCCTAAACACTCATTCCCTATACACATCCCAAGTCTTTTAATGACGTCCAGTATTTAAGAAAAGTAGTGCATCAGCTATGATGCACCACTTTTCTTGTGCCCCCCTACAGGCACCTAACGACACCATGGTTGTGTCATATTTATAATACGGCACACCATGGCGGCCATTAGCACAATAACGTCAACATTTTTGACGCTTTTGTAGAGCTTTCCTACACTAGCATCAAACATTTTGACGCTATTGCAACAAAGTGCAAGCAGGCCAGTAGGTTATTATGGTATCTTCATTTTAACACCTGCTTTTAGCAGGCACTAAAAATGACGCCAAAAATGGCGCAGTGAAATCCTTTGAATTTCACTGCGCCATTTTTGCAGGCCTCCTAGCACTGGAACGACCCCCTTGCATACATTATGCCTGGGACAGGCATAATGTGGCATGAGGGGTTACAAAGTGGCACAATGCATGCATTGCACTACTTTATAAATATGGTGCAGCAGAAAAGACAATTTAGCACAGCCATAGCGTAAAACAAAATGATGTTATGGTGGCGCTAAGGTGGCACTAGAGGCTCTTAAATATGCCCCAAAGTGTGTTAGAAATGTGGTTACTGGTTGGGGGGGTGAAACTCTACTAAAGCAGCAGCCACAATTCTTGTTAAAGTGAAGCACAAGCAAGCCTCAAATTAAACAGTGCTTAACCCTCTGGTAGCTTGGCTCAGAAGCAGTCAGCCTTAACTTAGAGGCCATGTGTAAAGTATTTATGCAGCACTTCAAACAGTAATAAATGAAAATCCAACACCAATTTAGAAAAATAGAGTAACACTTAATAAATTATTTGACACAAAAAAAGTCAGTAGAACCAGAGAAATGCAATTTTAGGGTTTCCAGAAAATCAAGTGCTAGGATGCAAAAAACACGATCAGCTGCTATCTGGTCCCTATAGACCACATCAAAGTAACAAGCTTGGGCCAATCATGGTAACGGAGTATAAGCCAGATACAGGACTGAGTTCAGTCTACTGAGAAAGTATCTTGTGGGCCTGTGCATCGAGATGTGAAGTCCTGATGTTGAGAAGCATGAGCCAGGTGGAGGAGCCATCAAATTCTGACACCAAGATGCCTCACGCAGTGCAGTGGCAGAGTCAATGAATTTTGATGAGGAGCTGTGATGCAAGGTCCTGAGTAGTGGTGGTGGAGGAAGCCAGTGGGACTTGCAGAGACCTGCAATGCATCTGCTCAGGGAACAAGAGACACTGCACTGGTTCAGTGTCTGCATCGGGCTGTGTTGGCACTGAGGAAGCTGCTGGGGTTGCATGGACTTGCTCTGAGATGTGGTAGCAGCAAGAACAAGCTGCGACATACTGGTACAAAGTCAACGGTGGGCTGCATCAAGATGTGTCATGTTAGATTTGGCATCCTTGGTGTGGTTTCCCCTGTCTTTTTCCCTCTGCTTCCTGTGCTTTTGTGTGCTGGACTTTGTTTTTGCTTGTTTTGGTACTCTGGGCACCTTACCACTGCTGACCAGTGCTAAGGTGCCAGTGCTTTCTGTATAAACTGTGTGTGTAATCGGGTTTTCCATGATTAACATATTTGACTTACTAGCAAGTCCCTAGTAAAGTGCCCTAGAGGTGCCCAGGGCCTGTAAATCAAATGCTACTAGTGTACCTGCAGCACTGGTTGTGCCACCCACATGAGTAGCCCTGCAAACATGGCTCAGACCTGCCACTGCAGTGCCTATATGTGCAGTTTTAAACTGACAATTCGACCTGGCAAGTGTACCCATTCGCCAGGCCCAAACATTCCCTTTCAGTACATGTTAAGCACCCCTACAGTAGGCCCTAGGTAGCCCCATGGGCAGGGCGCAGTAACGTTGAAGGTAGGACATGTACTGATGTGTTTTACATGTCCTGACAGTGAGATATTGCCAAATTCGTTATTCACTGTTGCAAGGCTTATCTCTCTCATAGGTTAATATGGGGACTGCCTTTAAATATCTTTTAAGTGCAGTTTCCCATTACAGATAGAGATTTGGAGTTCGGGGTCTCTGAACTCACAATTTAAAAATACATATTTTGGTAAAGTTGGTTTTTAGATTGTCAGTTTGAAAATGCTGCATTTAGAAAGTGTACATTTTCTTGCTTAACCAGTCTGTGCCTCTGCCTGCTTGTGGAATCCACATCTGCGTTAGACTGACAGTTGGGCTGTTTGTGAATTCCCTCTAGACTGTGACACAAAGGGAGCTGAGAAGTGTGCTGCATATCTGATGAGTCTTCTGGGCTAGCCCGGGGAGGGAGGAGCTGGCATGTACATCTGAAAGGGCTGTGTCTGTCCTCACACAATGCAGTCTCTATCCCCCTTGGTGTGTGTCTGGGGCCAGACCTGGGCAGGATCTTGTGAATAACAGAGACTTTCCTTTGAGGTTTGTCAACTTCAAAGGCAAAAATGGGCATAAGTATTGGACCCAAAAACCCAGACTTTCAGATTATTTCTGGATCAAGAAAAACCTCTGCCGAGGAGAAGAGCTGAAGAGCTGGAGGAGGAGTACTGCCCCTTGGCCTGTGAGTGTGCTTTTCTGGTTTGGCCTCCAGTAATGAGAGAGGACAAATACTGGACTTTGCTGTGTTTTCCTGCTTGTGAAGTGTCTCCAAGGGCTTTGACTGACCTTGCCCCCTGTTCTGAAATCTCAGGGCCATCAAAGACTTCCTCCACAGCACGTAACTCTCTTTCTGAGACTCCTACCTTGCCAAGTGGTCCCCACTCTAGTCCCTGGGGCCTTGAAAGGAGAAGCTGGTGGAACCAAGACTGAAATCCATGCACAGGAGCTGAGGGGGAGAAAATCAACGCAGCACCTTCTTCGCAGCTGAAAAATAGATTCACCACCTGCATCGCAGCTGGGAAATCAATGCAACACCGGCTTGTGACTGCTAAATTGATGCATCACCCACACAGCGCAGCTCTTTAACATGTGCGCCAGGATTGTTCCCTCATAGTCACTAGGTGTCAAAACCACTGTGAACCTGTGCAGACTCAAGGTTGCCTGTCCAGAAATCGACGCATCGCTCTTCTCCAGGAGAGAAAAATGATGCATCGCCTACCCGACCAAAGAAGAAACAATGCACAGCCTCATTTTTCTGATGCACACACGCACATGCAGCTTTATTTTTGATGCAAAACAGTTACTTCGTGTGAAAACAACGCATCCATTGATTTCTATGGATTAAGACTCTTTTTAACTTAAAAAATTCATTACTTTGTTTTTGTATGTTGGATTTTTGTCGATTTGGTCTTGTTTGATTTAGATAAATGTTGGCTATTCTTCTAAACTGGTGTTGTGTCCCTTTTGTAGTATTTTGACTATATTATTGTGGCCCTCATTACAACCCTGGCGGTCAGTGTTAAAGCGCCAGTAATACTGCCAACAGGTTGGTGGGAAAAAAAATGGGATCACGACCATGGCAGAAACCGCCAGCACAGACAGCCAGTTTAACACTCCGACCACCACGGCGGTAGAAACAAACACCGCTGCTGTAACTGCCAACAGAAAGGGGGAAGACAATGTACCGCCACTGTATTACAAGGCACCAATCCACCAACTTTTCAGGTGCAGTACCAACTCCATCAAAAGCACGGCGGAAACAGTACACAGAAGGGAAACCACTCACCTCTCGACACCCTGCGAGGTACCAGGATGCCATGGAGCCCGAGTTACAGGTGCTACCAATGTTGGTTTACCTCCTCTTCTACCAGGAGAAGCAAAGACGCCAGCGACGACCACGGTGAGTACTGCACCTAGCACACAGGGGAGGGGGGAGGAAAAAGAGAGTGATACACACACGCAACACCCCCACCCCCACTGTTACATACAACACCATACACACAAATACATGCACAACGTTACATATACACCCCATAACCCTCTGGAAGAAAGCAAGGACAAAAGGAAATGATTGTAACAAGTGTAATCTTAGAAAATTCTGATATGGAAACAGGTCTGTAACAGATCATTATATACAATTATGTAAAGCAACTAAACAAGTCCGGATAGTGTTCCAATCATTATCCGTGGACCAGTGGTCGCAAAATTTATAGGCGAAGCCCACACATGATACTTGCCTCTAAACGGAGAGAACACTGCTGGGGCATCAGGTCGAAAATAAACAGACACCTCAGGGGGTAAGGGGGGGCACGACGCCACTGCTCCACGAGGGGGCTCCATGCCCACAGAATGGTCCTGGGGAGTGCAAAGCCACAGTCAAACAAGTATCTCAAGTGGGTGGTTTGCCCACAGAATAGTACTGGGGAGTGCAAAGCCACAGTCTCACAAGTCTCTTAAGTGGGTGGTTGCCCACAGAATGGTCCTGGGGAGTGCAACGCCACAGTCTCACAAGTCTCTCAAGTGGGTGTGTTGGTCCTTGGGAGTGCAAGGGCACATTCTCACAAGTCTCTCAAGTGGGTGGTTTGCCCACTGATTGGTCCTGGGGAGTGCAAAACCACAGTCTCTCAAGTCTCTCAAGTGGGTGGTTTGCCCAGTGATTGGTCCTGGGGAGTGCAAAGCCACAGTCTCTCTAGTGGATGCTTTTCTCCACTAGTTCTGGAGGAGCTTTGTGCCCAGTGTGCTTCATTCTGCCAAGGACTGGGGTAGTGGATGTATCTCTCCACTGGTTCTGGAGGGGGCATGGTGTCCAGAGTGCTTCATCCTGCCAAGGACTGAGGTTGTGGATGCTGTTCTCCACTGGTTGTGGAGGGGGCTTTGTGCCCAGAGTGCTTCAACCTGCCAGGGACTGAGGTTGTGGATGGTGTTCTCCACTGGTTCTGGATGGGGCTTTGTGCCCAGTGTGCTTCTTCCTGCCAATGACTGGGGTAGTGGATGTTGTTCTCCACTAGTTCTGGTGGGGGCTTTGTGCCCAGTGTGCTGCACCTGGGGTGTGTCAGTTCCCATTCCCTCAAGTGGGTGTGTGTGCCACGAGATTTCTTGGGAACAGGTAGCATGATACTCCATGGAGTCAGAGACACACTCCACCCTGCTACGACTTTGCCTGCCAACTGCTGGTACTAACAATGCCGGTGGTGGTGCCTCATGTAGTCAGGACAGGGTCCAGGACATCTCCTGCAGCCTCAGACGGCTGCCCACTGGGAATGTTGTCCATGTCGGCTGTGGTGGCACTGTCTGTGCACATCACAGGGCAGTGGTTGCAGCGGTGTCTGTGGCGGAGATGCTGCCAGTGGTGCATGTGTCAGCACCTGTGGAGAGACACAGCAGGAGTCTCCTGCAGCCTCGGATGGCTGCCCACTGGTGATGATGCTGGGGACTGTTGCTGGGGCAGCAGACATGCAGGTGGCGGTGCAGGTGGCGGTGCAGGAGCGGTGTAAGTGGCGTTACAGGTGGCGGTGGTTGCGGGGTGGCCACTGCCATACTGGTTGCTGTTCTGTTTGGCAGAAGGGGTGACACCAGTCCCTCAGACGGAGGCTCCGTGCCCTGAGCTGACTTCCCTTTAGCCTTGTGTCCCTTCCTCACCTTGGAAGTCGCTGCAGGGACCTTGGCACTGTCCTCTTTTGTCATGGAGGAGGCCTTGCTGGAAGGTTGGTGCGGCTTTTCCCTATGGCATGTGGGCCCCTTCTTCACCTTGGCAGGTGGCAGAATAGGGTGATCCTTGGCCACGCTAGGTGGCACACTGGCAGCCCTGATGGGTGCATCCTGCGATGTTACTGGACTTGCAGGGACCACAGTGCTGGAGGATTTGGTGTCCGAGGTGCTGGGCTGGAATCTGGACATCCTAGTCCTAGGGGAAGGACGTGGGAGAGGTGTAGGGAAGAGGTCAATGTTAGCCAGGAAAAGTTTTTTAGACACACTGGGACGGGAAGATGGAGGGTGTTTGGGAGTGGAGGAAGAGGTAGTGGTTGTAGGAGGTGTACGTCTGCTGAGTTTGGGTGAAAGTGCATGGGCTGGAGGCTGTTGTGAGGTGGATGGCTGTTGAATGGGTGTGTGCCTGCTTTTGTGTAGCTTGGGAGGAGGGCTCACAGACACACTGGGAGAGGACACAGGGGATGTGTGAATGGTAGTGGGGGTGGTGATTGCACATGAGTGGTGCGTAGTGATGGGCGGTGCTGGTGATGGAGGTAGTGGCTGAGGATGTAGTGCATGCAGGTGTGAGTGGAGACGAGACTGGGAGGGAGGAGGAGGATGTGGAGGAGGGGGACACAGTGGAGGCAGTGGATGTTGGCATGTCTGCATGGGGATGGTGCTTGTGTGAGTGCCTGTGGGATGTGTGGTGCTTATGTTTGCCACATCATGGGTGTAGGAAAGTACCATCTTGCCTAGCATGTTACCCCCATTTTTCACTGTATATATGTTGTTTTAGTTGTATGTGTCACTGGGACCCTGCCAGTCAGGGCCCCAGTGCTCATAAGTGTGCCTGAATGTGTTACCTGTGTTATGACTAACTGTCTCACTGAGGCTCTGCTAATCAGAACCTCAGTGGTTATGCTCTCTTATTTCTTTCAAATTGTCACTAACAGGCTAGTGACCAATTTTACCAATTTACATTGGCTTACTGGAACACCCTTATAATTCCCTAGTATATGGTACTGAGGTACCCAGGGTATTGGGGTTCCAGGAGATCCCTATGGGCTGCAGCATTTCTTTTGCAACCCATAGGGAGCTCTGACAATTCTTACACAGGCCTGCCACTGCAGCCTGAGTGAAATAACGTCCATGTTATTTCACAGCCATTTTACACTGCACTTAAGTAACTTATAAGTCACCTATATGTCTAACCTTTACCTGGTAAAGGTTGGGTGCTAAGTTACTTAGTGTGTGGGCACCCTGGCACTAGCCAGGGTGCCCCCACATTGTTCAGGGCCAATTCCCCGGACTTTGTGAGTGCGGGGACACCATTACACGCGTGCACTACAAATAGGTCACTACCTATATGTAGCTTCACAATGGTAACTCCGAATATGGCCATGTAACATGTCTATAATCATGGAATTGCCCCCTCTATACCATCCTGGCATAGTTGGCACAATCCCATGATCCCAGTGGTCTGTAGCACAGACCCTGGTACTGCCAAACTGCCTTTCCCGGGGTTTCACTGCAGCTGCTGCCAACCCCTCAGACAGGCTTCTGCCCTCCTGGGGTCCAGCCAGGCCTGGCCCAGGATGGCAGAACAAAGGACTTCCTCTGAGAGAGGGTGTTACACCCTCTCCCTTTGGAAAATGGTGTGAAGGCAGGGGAGGAGTAGCCTCCCCCAGCCTCTGGAAATGCTTTCATGGGCACACATGGTGCCCATTTCTGCATAAGCCAGTCTACACCGGTTCAGGGACCCCTTAGCCCTGCTCTGGCGCGAAACTGGACAAAGGAAAGGGGAGTGACCACTCCCCTGACCTGTACCTCCCCTGGGAGGTGCCCATAGCTCCTCCAGTGTGCTCCAGACCTCTGCCATCTTGGAAACAGAGGTGCTACTGGCACACTGGACTGCTCTGAGTGGCCAGTGTCAGCAGGTGACGTCAGAGACTCCTTCTGATAGGCTCCTTCAGGTGTTGCTAGCATATCTTCTCTCCTAAGTAGCCAAACCCTCTTTTCTGGCTATTTAGGGTCTCTGTCTTTGGGGATTCTTTAGATAACGAATGCAAGAGCTCATCCGAGTTCCTCTGCATCTCTCTCTTCACCTTCTGCCAAGGAATTGACTGCTGACCGCGCTGGAAGCCTGCAAAACTGCAACAAAGTAGCGAAGACGACTACTGCAACTCTGTAACGCTGATCCTGCCGCCTTCTCGACTGTTTTCCTGGTGGTGCATGCTGTGGGGGTAGTCTGCCTCCTCTCTGCACTAGAAGCTCTGAAGAAATCTCCCGTGGGTCGACGGAATCGTCCCCCTGCAACCGCAGGCACCAAAGAACTGCATCACCGGTACCCTGGGTCTCCTCTCAGCACGACGAGCGAGGTCCCTTGAATCCGGCAACTCTGTCCAAGTGACTCCCACAGTCCAGTGACTCTTCAGTCCAAGTTTGGTGGAGGTAAGTCCTTGCCTCCCCACGCCAGACTGCATTGCTGAGAACCGCGACTTTTGCAGCTACTCCGGCCTCCGTGCACTTCCGGCGGAAATCCTTTGTGCACAGTCCAGCCTGGGTCCACGGCACTCTAACCTGCATTGCACGACCTCCTAAGTTGTTCTCCGGCTACGTGGGACTCCTTTGTGCGACTTCGGGTGAGCACCGTTTCACGCATCCTTGTAGTGCCTGTTTCTGGCACTTCTCTGGGAGCTGCCTGCTGCTGAGAGGGCTCCTTGTCTTGCTCGACGCCCCCTCTGTCCCCAGACGTAATAGGCGACATCCTGGTCTCTCCTGGGCCACAGCAGCATCCAAAAACACTAACAGCATGATTTGCAGCTAGCAAGGCTTGTTGGCGGTGTTTCGGCGGGAAAACACTTCTGCACAACTCTCCACAGTGTGTGGGATTCATCCTCCAAATGGGAAGTCTCTAGCCCTTGTCGTTCCTGCAGAAACCACAGCTTCTACTGTCCAGTAGCAGCTTCTTTGCACCAACAGCTGGCATTTCCTGGGCATCTGCCCATCTCCGACTTGCTTGTGACTTTTGGACTTGGTCCCCTTATTCCACAGGTACCCTCGACTGGAAATCCATTGTTGTTGCATTGTTGGTTTGTGTCTTTCCTGCAGAATTCCCCTATCACGACTTCTATGTCCTTTGGGGAACTTTAGTGCACTTTGCACTCACTTTTCAGGGTCTTGGGGTGGGCTATTTTTCTAACCCTTACTATTTTCTAATAGTCCCAGCAACCCTCTACAAGGTCACATAGGTTTGGGGTCCATTCGTGGTTCGCATTCCACTTTTGGAGTATATGGTTTGTGTTGCCCCTATCCCTATGTTTTCTAATACTATTACTGCATATTTTGGTATTGTGTACATATATCTTGTGTATATTTGCTATCCTCATACTGAGGGTACTCACTGAGATACTTTTGGCATATTGTCATAAAAATAAAGTACCTTTATTTTTAGTATATCTGTGTATTGTGTTTTCTTATGATATTGTGCACATGACACTAGTGGTACTGTAGGAGCTTCACTCGTCTCCTAGTTCAGCCTAAGCTGCTCTGCTAAGCTACCATTATCTATCAGCCTATGCTGCTAGACACCCTATACACTAATAAGGGATAACTGGGCCTGGTGCAAGGTGCAAGTACCCCTAGGTACTTACTACAAGCCAGTCCAGCCTCCTACAATGGGGGGTCATGGTGCGACGGGCACCCCTTCCACGTTGGGAGGCCATTCCTAGCTGGGCCTCCACCGTCTTCTTGGTCCAGCAGTGCAGGTCCTCCCATCTTTTCCGGCACGCCAAATACCCTTCTTCTGGTGGGCGCTGATCTAAAGAAAAAGTAAAGTAAGAATGGATGTTACTCCCCTGTCCGGTTCTTCTTACTCAATGGACACAAACCTCCCACCCTGGCCAAGAAAAATATACACTCCCCATCCTCACATGCTGGCCTCTGACCCCCCCCCATATCTTCCATCCACGCCACTCCATACATTCATATGCCATGCATCATGCTCACAGTGTACTCGCCAGTTTGTCTGGAGGACCGTAGAGTGGCGCGTACTGGGGGAGGACCCCATCCACCAGCTTGTCCAACTCCTCTGCTGTGAAGGCAGGGGCCCTTTCCCCAGACACTGTAGCGACTATCGCTTCCAGACTGAGGTCACAGCAGCACTTGCAGTGTAGGTCCTCTCCTGTTAAGGTCAGGTATCAAGTGAGTGAACAGATAGAAAATGGCGGTCACGTCCGCGGCGGTGCATACCGTCACCACCGGCGTACATCATCATTGGCTCCTGGAACCCATAGGGCCCAATGATAACCAATGCTGATTTGCGCCATGGTCTTCAACCGCCTATAGCGAAGCTGCACAACGCCAGCGCAGTTACCGCATTTCCCCGTGTCCCTCCTTACAGGTCAGGCCGCCGCCATTTCAGGGGGGCACATGGCAGGGCAACTAACTGTGTCACAGCACTTTTGGGCAGGAATACAGACAGACAGCACCACACACCGATTACATCACGATTGTTCTAAACACCCTTGTGAAACCTATGTGGTGTATGACCCTCTGCTCACCCTTCTCCTTCATAGGGCACTTCGGCTGGGGCAGGTGATGAGATGGTGTCATCCTCCAGTATACAGACCCCTGGTGGACCTGTCGACAATGGAAGACAGACACATCATTATCACCTACAGACTTGATCGTGCCACAATCCATGAACTGTGTGCCCAGTTGGAGCCAGATCTGATGTCAGCAATCCGCAATCCCACAGGAATCCCCCCTCTAGTGCAGGTCCTGTCAGTACTCCATTTCCTGTCCAGTGGTCCCTTTCAAACAACAGTGGCCATGGCATCAGGGATGTCACAGCCAATGCTCTCTAACGTGTTGTCCAGAGTGTTGTCTGCCCTGCTGAAACACATGCACAGCTACATTGTTTTCCCCCAGGTGGAGGATTTGCCCACAGTGAAAGGTGACTTCTATGCCCTGGGACATATCCCCAACATCATTGGTGTCAATGATGGTACACATGTGGCTTTTGTCCCCCCCCGCAGGAATGAACAGGTGTACAGAGACTGCAAAAGCTACCATTCTATGAATGTGCAGATGGTGTGTTTGGCAGACCAGTACATCTTCCATGTGAATGAAAAGTATCCTGGCTCAGTGCATGGCCCTTACATTTTGAGGAATAGCAGCATCCCTTATGTGATGGGGCAACTGCAGAGGCACCGTGTGTGGCTAATAGGTTAGCCCAAGGTCCCAACACAGTTGACATAGGTGTCTGTGTATGGGAGAGTCCCTAAGGGTTGGAGGATGTCTAACAGTTGACCCTCGATATTTGCAGGTGACTCTGGTCACCCTAAACTGTCATGGCTACTACCCAGTGAGGAATCCCAGGGCAAGGGCAGAGGAACTCTACAATGATGCACATGGGTGAACTAGGAGGATAATAGAGCACACCTTCGGCCTCCTGAAGGCCAGACTCCGGTGCCTCCATCTGACAGGTGGCTCCCTATACTACTCACCGAAGAACGTGTGCCAGATAATCCTAGCATGCTGTATGTTGCACAACCTGGCTTTGCAACACCACCTTTTCTGCAGGAGGATGGGCCTGATGTTGGTCTTGTGGCAGCTGTGGAGCCTGTGGACAGTTAAAAAGAGGAGGCAGAAGACGAAGATATAGACAACCGAAACAACATCATATTGCAATACTTCCAGTGAGACACAGGTAAGAGACTAGCACTGCTCCTCTAATATCATACTACTGTTGGACATTGCCTGAATCTCCCTTTTTATCTCTGTGTATGGACCCTGACATGTCACTTTGGCTTTCCATTTCACAGATCTGGGTCACACTTTCTGCCTTCTGTTATGTTTACTGATGCCCAACAACTGTTGAACATTGGTATGTAAACATGAACATTGACATTGCTATATTTGTGAGAGGTTGCAATTACACATTTGTGAAAGTACAGACTGACTCCAGATTGATTTGATTGATTTGTGATTCAAGGGTGTTTATTTCTGTGATAATAAATGGAGGGGGCTGTGCAATGGGCTTGGGTGATGGTGGAGGAATGTCCATGGTAGAGCCCAGTTTCTTGGTATCACAGGTGCATTGTCCAAGGGGGCATAGGAAGTGTAGTAATGGCAGTTCAAAGTTGTCAGGGTGACAAAGTGGGATAAAAGGGTGACAATCAGGAGAGTGTTATTTCCTGGCAGAGGTCTTGGCAATTTTCTCTCTCTTGTTCCTGGATCTCAGGGACCGTTTGCGGGCTGGTTCTCCTTCTGCAGGGGGTGGGGTGCTGGTGGCCTGTTGGTCCTGTGGCGGACCTCCTGTCCACTAGTGCCAGCGGAGGTGGAGGGCTGTTCATCGTCCAGGCTAGTGTCAGGGGACCGTTTGTGTGCCACTGTGTCCCTCATGGTGTTGGCCATGTCTGCCAGCACCCCTGCAATGGTGACCAGGGTGGTGTTGATGGACTTCAAGTCCTCCCTGATCCCCAGGTAGTGTTCCTCCTGCAGCCGCTGGGTCTCCTGAAACTTGGCCAGTACCGTGCCCATGGTCTCCTGGGAATGATGGTATGCTCCCATGATGTTGGAGAGTGCCTTGTGGAGAGTGGGTTCCCTGGGCCTGTCCTCCCCCTGTCACACAGTAGTCCTCACAGCTTCCCTGTTATCCTGTGCCCCTGTCCCCTGAGCCATGTGCCCACTGCCACTGACCCCAGGTCCCTGATTGTCTTGGGTTGGTGAGTTTGCCTGGGGTCCCTGCAGTGGTGGACACACTGCTGATTGACATGTCCTGGGGACAAAGGAATGGGCCCTCTGGGTGGGTGCTGTGGTGGTGTTTACTGAGGGGGGACGTTCAGTGGTGGTTTGTGACTGTGGCAGGGGAACCGACTGTCCAGAGGTACCTCATGGGCCGGGCTGGTTATCTTGATCCAGGCGTGCAGAGCTGCTGTCATCATTGTGGGACTCTTCTGTGGGGGGACTGGATATGTCTGACACCTTCTGTCCGGTGTCGTTGGGAATGGGTCCTGTTGGGTTGTAAATGCATAGTTATTGTATCTGTGTGTGCCATCCTGTGCAATGGGTGAGTTACCCTCTGCTCCTGTGCTTGCATTAATGTGTTTGCCCATGTGTGATTAGTGATGTTGGGGTCTGGGTGGGTATTTGTACTGGACATGCTTTGGTGATGGGGGTCCATGCATAGGTGTTGCATGCAGGGCTTGGTATTGGGATGGGTGGGTTGTGATGGTGGGGCATACGTGAGGTGATGGAGTGATGGGGTGAACGTGAGGGTGGGGGTATGTGATGCCATGTAGGTGTGGTGGGGGATGTAGTAGTAAAGATTTGACTTATCAGAGTCCAGTCCTCCTGCTACTCCTGCAAGGCCCTCAGGATGCATGATTGCCAAGACTTGCTCCTCCCATATTGTTAGTTGTGGGGGAGGAGGTGGGGGTCCACCGCCAGTCCTCTGTACAGCTACCTGGTGTCTGGATACCACAGAAAGCACCTTCCCCCTTAGGTCATTCCACCTCTTCCTGATGTCATCCCATGTTCTGGGGTGCTGTCCCACTGCATTGACCCTCTAGACAATTCTCCGCCACAGCTCCATCTTCCTAGCAATGGAGGTCTGCTTCACCTGTGATCCGAAAAGCTGTGGCTCTACCCGGATGATTTCCTCCACCATGACCCTGAGCTCCTCCTCAGAGAACCTGGGGGTCTTTGAGGTGCCATAATGTGGTGTGGGTGATGTGTGAAGTGCTGTTTGTTGTGCTGTGTGATGTGATATGTTGTGTTGGTGTTTGTTCTTTGAGGTGCGTGGATGCTGTATGAGTGATGGTGTTGTGTGCCTGTGGATGCTGGGGTTGTGGTTGCTATTCTCTCTCTCTCTTCTTTTTGAAAGAATATTGTTGTAAGGGGTTGTGGGTAATGTGGGTGTGTGTTTTATAGTGTTGTGAGTGTGAGGGTGTGGTGTGTGTATGTGTATCACCTGTGTGTATTTTGAATTGTCCAATTTGGTTGTGTTGTGTAAATGTGTATGTATTTTGAGCGCGGCGGTGTGTACCGCCAATGGATCACCGCGGTTGAAAGACCGCTGCGTTGATTCGTGGGTCATGATAGTGTGGGCATATTCCTGTTGGCATGACGGTGTAGGTTTTGCTATCGCCAGTTTATCACTGACTTTTGGTGTGGCGGACTTGTGCGGGTGTCTGTATTGTGGCAGATTACTAGATGTGGGTCGTAATACCTGTAGCAGATTTCCACTGTGGCCACGGTATGTTGGCGGACTTCAGCATGGCGGGAAGCGGGATTTACTGCCAGGGTTGTAATGAGGGCCTGTGTGTGTTGGTACAAATACTTTACACATTGCCTTTGAGATAAACCTGACTGCTTGTGCCACACTACCAAGGGGGTGAGCAGAGGCTGTCTTAAGAGTGTAACAACCTTACCCTGACTAGAGTGGGGGTACCTGCTTCGACAGAGTCCAAACTGACTGCCAGCCAAAGACCCCATTTCCAACAAGTCGATGTCAAAAAAGCTTGTTATACCCCTGTAGCTTTGAACAGGGATTCATCCAACTGACCATTAGAGATTTACTGAGTTCTGGGTTCCCACAGGCAAGCTGGATTCATCAGGATAGCTCACAGCCGCAGAGGAGTCCTGGTGCAGCAAAAGCAGGCCTTGGACATCGGAGCAGTATTGGTCAGCAAGCAGGTCAGCAGTGCAGACTTCACTACAAGGAAGTTAATCTTCCTGGCAGACTCCGCAGGTCCAGAAATGATCTGTAGTGTTGGATCTAAGGGTCCACTCTTTATACCTTGTGTTTACATGATATGGAATGAGCTTCTGGAATTCTCTAACTATGTAGGAGTCTGGCATTTCCTGCCTCCCTTCCCTCTCCCCATCTTGTCTGGGGCAGAAAAGACTACTGCGAAACATTTTGTGAGTGTGCTGAGGCAGTGTCTTTGTGAAGTGCAAGTGTGGTAGGTGACAGGTCCGCCTCCACTATCAAATCAGAGATCGCCCATCTTGCCAACACCTAATGCCCCATTGTCTTACTGTCTTGGAGTAATATACAAAAACTGACTGCCTGTTTTACCTAGTGATGTGATCAAGGATACAGACTGCAGGCTGCAAATGGCTGGGACAAGAAAATGCCATCTTTTATATTTTGTGTCTGAGGAATTTAATGGTAAAGCTGGATTTTAAGTCACAATTCTGCAATGTCACTTTAAGAAAGTAGGCATTGCCTTGTCCTAACCATTTGGTGCCTTTATCCTGTGTCCTGGGTCACATGGCTAGGTGTAGATGGCAGATGACCTTTCTTTATGCATGCTTCACAGACAGTATCACAATAGTGGGTCTGGTTGTTGGCAGGCAGGTCCATACTGACTTAATGGGGGTGGGGGGGGGGGGGGAACAGAGCTCTCACCTACCAAACCTGAACTTTAAAAGTATCAGAACACACACAAAGGTCTTCACACTAGCAAACTGTGACCCCGAACAGATTGGGACCAGGACAGAGAGGCAGGAAATTCTAGACAGCTTTGTAGGGGGAATATTCCAGAAGCTTCTTCCACTTCAAAAGGGGTATTAGGTATACAAATGGGATCCTCAGACCCACTCTATAGTACACTCCTTCACCTGTGGATACTACATTAGAAAGATGCCCTGCTGCTTCAGTCCTGCCCTTTTTGCTGTGGATGAAGATGAAACCTGTTCCCTTCATCCCAGGCTAAGTGACTCAAGTGGCCAGCTGACTGACCTGTTCTGAGCTATAGGGACAAAGAAAAACTCCAGAGGCCTCCCTGTGTCTGCCAAGCTGACCAATTGCCTGGACCTGTTGCAGGGACCTGCAAACGGAATTGCCTCAGCCCTGCTGGCCTCTGCAAGAGTGAGTTACTGATCTCCAACAGCTGTCTTGCCAGGCCCTGGACCCTTGGCTATCATCAGAGTGCACTCCTCTGACTCAAAAAGTAGAAATCCTGAAATTCTGGGGACTTTGTGAACATGAACAGGCCCATACACAAAAGGATCTTGGTGCCTGCACCTCCTACCAATGTGAAGCACCTATTTTCTGATCTACAGTGACTTCCAGTGATGACCAGCAATGCAAGATCTGCACTCTAGGCTACAGCATCAACAGCACACAGTGACAGCAATGGCTATCTGCAATGCTCTCCCTGCCCCTCGAGGCCTCCTCCAGTTCAAATTGCATATAACCTAGAAGGTAACTTTTTCAGTGGGCCTAATCAGAACCCTCTATCCAGCCTGACCTCCATCACTGTTCGCCTGAACTTATGACTATCCCAGGTCTTGCAGGACAAGAAAAACGCAAGTAAAGCTTTGTGCTTTTGGAGCTACTTTTACCTAAATATTTAAAATCACATATCTCAAGTTTTACTGATGGAACTTTTGTCATTTTGGTCTCAATTAATCTATTGCATTTTACTCTATATTTATAAATTGGTGTGGGTTTTTTCTTGTGTTGTGTTTTCACTTTATTGCTATTTAAGTGCTGCAAAAATGATTTACACATTGCCTCTAAGTGAAGCCTTATTGCCTTTGTGGCAAGCTACCAGAGGGTTAGGCAGAGGTTAATTTAGTGGCTTTTTGTGGTTCACCCTGACAAGATTGTCAATGTTGCTTGTGTAGGGTTTCACCCTCAAAAAAACAACCCAATTTCTCACAGTAACACATTCAGAACCCACTTGCATCTAAATGCTCAAAATAATGTTTTACCATAAAAAATGTTACTAAACATTTTGAATCCTTTATCATCTTGCACTTGATAATAGTAACTGTGAGAAAATGCCCCTTTTTTCTTGGTCACTTCCATTTACCTTTGAACTTTACTGCTAGATATGAGCAATGGTGGTTTATTTAAAGGATGTGATTGTGCAACTTCACCATGTAATACACTTACCAACCCCTTTTGGACTAGTACATTTCATATGTCAAACCGTCAGCTCAATACAGGGTAGCTATTACACAGAGTAGCAAAGCTTACACAGAGAAAATGGTGGAAAACATTTAACCAGCACCAAAACAATTGACTAAGAAATTGAGATAACAGTCAAGGAATCCAACACCAATTTTTAAAAATAGACTGTATTTTTATAATAATTAGGCACTGGAATGAAAACGATGCACCAAAGGTAGCAGGAGATAAGGACTTTATAAGGAGTAATAAATCAGAGCATATTTTACTCAACCTTGAACAAGCCTTGGCAAATTCAATGAATTCATCACTTAGAAAGCTTTTCAAACAAAACGTGGGTAAGTGTCCATGAAGCTGGATAGAATTACTTAGGATGGCCTACTCTGGCAGGGAGCTAGTTGGGGGAGCAGCAAGGTCCTTAGAAACAGTTACCTCCAAAGAAAGGCAGTCTTCTAGCAGGTCCAAGTACTTTATCTGTGTTGCAATGGACTCCTCTGGAGTGTTCTTGATGCAATGGATGAAGGATGCTGATGATGCTCTGAGAATGCTGTGGATGTAACATGGTCAACAAGGGTCTTCCTGCAGATGGTCCTCGGTTAACAAAGAAGATGTGGTGCTCCTGTTTGCAGGGTTGATGTTCCACAGGTCCTTAGCTGAAGTCAAGTCCCTATTGGAATACCAGTCACCGAAGGTTGAGGTCACAGGCCAATCCATTCTGGATTGATAGCTCATTTTGTGAAGGTCCCATAAGCTCTCTGACAGCATACATAAGCTCAGTGAAATTGAATGCAATTCTGTGCAACTACTTGCCCCAATAGGCTTCTTTATCTGTTGCGTCCCTGTACTCCGAACACGAAGGCCAGTCAGCTGGGCCTTGGAGACTCTTGGCCTTGCTGGGCTCTTGGAGATGACTTCTCTCTTGGGCAGGTCACAGCAGGCACAGTCTCTTACTTTGCTGGATACCAGGTGCAGCAGGTGCAGTCCTCTTTGGTGCAGCCACTCGTTGCTGGCCCCTCAGTACAGCAGGACGGTCATCCCTTGGTGCTTCTTCCCGTTGGGAGAGATCTGTGGTTTACGTGTCACTAGGACCCACTTTATGCTTAGACAACGCCCCCAAGGCAGGATGCATGTGGTAGGAAATGGGCTACTAGGTGCCCTCCCACCTGATGATCACTTCCTTTGAATGTTGCCATCTGACTGTCCCAGGATGCACCATTCGCCTCACTCCCAAGATAGCAAGACCCACCTCTTGGTGTTCAGGCCTCCCTGGCCAACCCATGTGTGTGACTAACTCAGATCTGGGGAAACTGGTTTGGCAACTCATTACCCCTCTTTGCTCCCAGCGCCAGCCTGTCTGCCTAAAAAATGGGACAGCCCTCCTCCCTAGTGTGACACATCTGTCATTCAAAGGTGGCTTATCCTTTGCAGCCTGCTTTTTGGAGCTAATACCTAAGTAGCTTCCTGCAGGACAGGGTAACATCTTCCTGGCCTGCAATCTTTCATTGTTCTCTTTCCTGACATTCACTGGCATGCCTCTCCAGCATGGCAGGAAATTGTCTTGCGGAACATGCTTCATGTGTGCTGGCCGAGGCACAGGAGTTCTGAAGATAACAAAGTGCCAGCTTTGCAAAAGTTACATTCATTTCAACTTGACAAACAGGCTGAGCTTAATTTAGCAAATAGTCTGATACCTTGCAGTGGCCATTTTGGTTGCACCATTCAGGAGTTAGCACAGCTGAGGGGTCAGCGTATAAACTTGTATTCGCCAATTGGGTGACTAA
Organism: Pleurodeles waltl; assembly: GCF_031143425.1. Classification (NCBI taxonomy): domain Eukaryota; kingdom Metazoa; phylum Chordata; class Amphibia; order Caudata; family Salamandridae; genus Pleurodeles; species Pleurodeles waltl. Next base: position 420,944,606 of record NC_090438.1, read on the forward strand.
GGGGGTCATTATGAGTTTGGCACGTTGCAGTGCTGCCTGCCGAACTCATTGCTGCCATTTGACCGCCAGTGCTGTCAAGCCCCCGCTGGCCCTATTTTGAGTTTCCCCCTGGGCCGGTGGGCGGAAACCCCGAGTCCCCCATTTCACCTGCCTTTCCATAACGGTGTTAACAGCCTTGTTAGCCTATATGCTAAATAAATGTAATACACTCTGTTCATTCTAAATATGTTGCTACCAACTCATTAATAGCATTGGTAATGCTTACTGTCAAGAATGACTTTTCACAAATGTTGCTGATTTCAGGACTCTGCACACTTTAATACTGCTGACCAGTGGTAAAGTGCTTGTGCTCTCTGCCCTAAACATGGTAAAATTGTCTCATGCCCAATTGGCATATTTAATTTACCTGTAAGTCCCTAGAAAAGTGTACTAGCTGTGCCCAGGGCCTGTAAATTAAATGCTACTAGTAGGCCTGCAGTGTGGAAAGAATCTGCATCATCTGTGCTGCACCAGAAAATATGTTTATGACTGAATGTACCTTTAGTTACACCTGCTAGGAATTCAAAAATAAATTCCTGGCAGGAGTGTTTCCATTTAAATGTGCACTCATTAATCCCTCTCAAAGGACAGGAAGTGGGCACTCCAAAACTGGGTTAGCCTTGGAAGTTTATGAATGTCCACAGACATGGATGGTTTTCAGTATTCACAATATCCTCTCTTTCCCATTTCACCCTGATAAAGGTTAGAGAGTTACTCATGCCAATGACTGACATAACAACAATACCAGGGTGGGACGGGAAACATATCACGCCATATTTGCAGGAAGTGTAAAGAAAGGGTATTTGTCAAAGGGAAAAATATTTTCTCCATGTAGGAATAAAAAAGAAAAATTGTATATTTCCTCATTATGAAGACCCCTGCAAAGCATGCGTAGAATTACACTGGGGATTTCACATCGCTTTCCCGGAATGTTCTTGTAAAGCTGCACTTGGAGCAGCTTTCAATGCACATACCTGGAAATGTTTGTGAATTCCCCTTGCCACAGCTCAACCCGCTTATATACTCAAATACGGTCAACACAAAGCTCTTTCTCTGGTCCAACCAATATGGAAACTAATTCAAACATCACTTCCACAAACATATTTAATAATATAGCACTTGGTACGGTTTGTCAACATTCAATTTGATTTTTAATGTGAACTCGAATAATGGCAGCACAGAGGTAATTTTGTTGTGCCCCTGGTAGGAATTTAGGAAAAATATCTATGTTGTTCTGATATAAGTCTGAACTGTTTCACAGACAGCTGTCACACATTAGTATAGACACTGTTCTAGTCGTCCTCATAAATTGAGTTGTTTTACAGGAAGGCACTCATCATGCTGAACACTGTGACAGAAGAATTTTGAGAATTGTTGAAACACCAAGGGGCAGATTTAAGAAAAGCGTTGCTGCACCCAGTGCAGCCCCACTTTCCATGCACCCTACCGCGACTGTTTGTGCTGTATTTAAAATACGGAGCACCATGGTTCGGGTGAGGGGGCAATGACAGCAGAATTTCTGACGCTATTTACCATTCAGGGTTAGCACCAACATCTTGGCGCTAAACCTGAGCCGTACATGCAGGCCTATAAAAAATAATGGAGTGCCCCCTTTTAGTGCCTGCTCTGAGCCAAGCTGCCAGAGGGTGAGCACAGGATAATTTAGGTTGTGTAGTGACTTAGCCTGACTATTATTGTGGTCCCTACTTGGACAAGGGTACATACCTCTGCCAACTAGCTACCCAATTTACAACAGTCACAAATTCCAACCATTGATCATACTTCCACTCACTCCAACACATTTGGCCATCTAATGCCACATTAGTGTAAAAAAATGGCGCTAGCATGTCTTTACATGGTGCTAGGCCCTCTTAAATCTGGGCCTAAATTCGTATGAGGAATATGCTGTGTTATGACAGGAGTACTTAGGAAGTAATGTTGAACTACATCTCTGCTTCATGCATAATTTAGTAACAACGAAGTACATTTCCTTGTCATAAATCCTGTACCTGTGTGTTGATATTTCTGTTGTAGGAAAGTTACAGCGTGCATTACATTTACATTAAAACGAACATATACATCAGTGACACTCAATTGGTTACTTTCAGGCAACAGCGTTTTAACTTTGGGATTACGCAATTGAAAATGAACACTTCAAATATTATGTGCCGAAAAATAAAATTCCTAATCTGATGATTTTTTATGTACTATGGTTCTATTATTATTTTTTCTCATTTAGCCATCGTTACAAGATGTGTGGTAATCTGCTGTGTCATCTAAGATGCTTGTTTATGATGTTGTAATTGCTGCTTTGTTCTTAGTGGGTCTGATGTTCCTATTGCTCAATAGTGAAGGGTAGGCGACTGATGCCTGGCTTCTGTGCTAACATTGTCTCTCTCCACTCGTAGAGGCATTTATTGTTTCCTGCTAAATGTAATTAGGTGTCCTTAAAAATGTGTCACTGTAAAGTAGTCCAATACTTCAATAGTAAGATAATTCCAAGTATATACTTTAATCAGGATACAAAAGGAAACCTTCTTCTCTCTTCGGTCATCCCAGCCAGAATGCCCTCCCGTTACCAGAATCCCCCCTACATTCTAAGATCCACCCATTCCATTACAACGTTCTGTATCCCAAGTTATAGCACATTTCCCTTCCTAAAACAACAAATAACAAAATGGGAAAGATAAATAAATTGTATGATCACAATCTTACAATAAATCACAGAATGTGATTATCAAAACAAATAAATAAAATAGAAATACAAAACAATATTATACAACATTAACACTGAATCTTCAATTAAACAAAATCTCTAAGGTTGAACGTTGGACAACGTTTCCTCGCATTAAATTTCACCCTTAAAGCAACAGAATCACTATTCATGACATTGCTACTATAATTCTTTTGATTTCCAGCCACCCCTAGCTCCTCAGGGGTTTCCTCTGAAGCTTCTGCAGGAACCAACAACTCATAACCACTTCCATTTTCCCCACTCTCAACAGGTCGTGCAATTTCCTTATCAAAACCACTCCACCCTCCTATCAGGTGATCCAAACACTCCCCTTCATTAAAGTCATCACTATTACCACAACACTTTGCCACTCTTCTCACATTCCACACTTTGCCATCCTGCGTGACCACACTATTCCTTAACACCTTGACCACCTTGAGAGCCTTTCCAAACTTACTCTCAGTCTTTCTTGCAAAACCAGGTTTACGTATCTTATCCCAATCTCCAACTACAAAGTTTGGTACCTTTACATTCCACTTCCTGTCATAAATGTCCTTATTCTTCATCTGTTTTTCTTTGACCCTTTCCCTGACTTCTTCCAAAGACACCTTTTCCCATTCTTTGCCCTGCTTCCTCTTGAACCACCAAGGACATAACTTCGACACCGGATGTCTTCCCCTCAACAATCTAAAAGGACTTACTCCTGTGGTGGACTGTGGAGTAATCCGGTAATGCCACAATTTTTCTCTTAACTTGTCCTTCCACAGACCTCCAAAACCACGTGCCCATACAATGCTGTCTTTAAGAACACGGTTAAATCTCTCCACCTATCCGTTGCCTTGTGGTTCATACAATGGAGTAGTAACATGTTTAATGTTGCTGTACCTAAAAAACCTTTGTGTGTTATCAGCAATCAATTGAACCCCATTATCAGAAATCAAGACTTCTGGATAACCTTCCCTAGCAAAAATCTCCTTGAAAAATTCTATGATCACCCCCGCTGATACACATGGAACCATTTTTACCTCTGGCCATTTTGAAAAGTAATCAATGAGCACTAAAGCATAACATGCATCAGATGGCAGAGAATGAAACGGACCAGAAATGTCAAATCCCAATTTCTGCCAAGGAGAAGTCGGCCAGGATACGGGAACCAGAGGTGCAGGCACCGTTCTTAACATTTTTTCAGCGTTCACACAAACATCACATTCTCTGACAACTCTATCCACCATTTTATCTAATCCCGGCCACCAGAAACACGTGCGTACTAAGCCTTTCATGGATGACATGCCCGGGTGCCCCTCATGAGCTATAGTCAAAATGGTCTGCAACAAGCCTCTGGGAGGAATGCACTTCCCTTTCTTGAATAGCATCTCATTTTCCACTTCCAGTTCATCTCTAACCTTAGCAAACGGTTCTAATTCTGCTGCAACCTTACTTTTAACTGGCAACCATCTCTCACATACCCCTTTACCTCCTGTAATACATCATCATTTTTCTCACAATCCTTCCAAACTTCTTCTTTGATGCTCCCAAACTCTTCAGTCATGTATCCTGACACAGTGGAAATTACTTCATTCTCCAACAACTCATGAAATGCATTATCTTCTTTTGCCTCATTCTGTGGAAGTCTAGACAAACAATCTGCCACCGCATTACTCTTCCCCGGTACATATTCCACTTTGAAACAATACTCTTGCAATTTTGACACAAGTCTGGCAATACGAGTCGTGGCATTCCAACCCCCACCTGGAGAAAGAATTCCCACTAAGGGTTTATGATCAGTTTGAAGAATAAAATTTGTACCCCAGATATAGGGAGTCATTCAGACCCCGCGGGCGGCGGGAGCCGCCCGCCTGGAGGGAACCGCCATATGGCCGCTCCGCGGTCGAAAGACCGCGGAGGCCATTCTGGCTTTCCCGCTGGGCTGGCAGGCGACCGCCAGTAGGCCGCCCGCCAGCCCAGTGGGAAACCCCTTCCCACGAGGAAGCCGGCTCCGAATGGAGCCAGCGGAGTGGGAAGGTGCGACGGGTGCAGTTGCACCCGTCGCGAATTTCTGTGTCTGCTGAGCAGACACTGAAATTCATGGTGGGGCCCTCTTACGGGGGCCCCTGCAGTGCCCATGCCATTGGCATGGCATGCCATTGGCATGGGCACTGCAGGGGCCCCCAGGGGCCCCACGACACCCCATTCCGCCATCCTGTTCCTGGCGGGCGAACCGCCAGGAACAGGATGGCGGTATGGGGTGTCGGAATCCCCATGGCGGCGCAGATTCCTCAGGGCATCGGAAAACTGGCGGGAGACCGCCGGTTTTCCTGTTCTGACCGCGGCCAAACCGCCGCGGTCAGAATGCCCTGCGGGGCACCGCCAGCCTGTTGGCGGTGCTCCCGAATCCCCGGCCCCGGCAGTCCTTGACCGCCGGGGTCGAAATGACCCCCATAATCTCTAAAATGTTCAACAGCCCAGGTGCACGCCAACAACTCCTTCTCAATCACGGCGTATTTTCTCTCCGCATCATTTAACGTACGTGAAGCAAACGAGACATTGCACCTGTCCTTACCACATCTTTGAGATAACACACCTCCAATTCCATACATACTTGCATCCACCGTCACCACACATTGTGCACCCACACTGAAAGGTCTCAAAGTGGGAGCTTCCACAATTTCCCTTTTAATTCTTTCAAAAGCTTCATTTTGCTTTTCCGACCATTTGTACTGGATACCTTTCCTTGTAAGTTCCCTCAAAGGTTCAATTTTTGTGGCGAAATTTTCAATAAATTTACTATAGTACTCACATAATCCAGTAAAAGATAGTAGTTTCTCCCTATTATCAGGAGCAGGAGCTTTCACAATAGCATCCACCAAAGACTGTTTTGGAACTACACCATCACCCGATATGGTATGACCCAAATATTCCACAGATTTGGCAAAAAACGTACACTTTTTTACCTTTAGAGTCAGCCCATTTTTCCTCAAAACATTACAAACATTTACCACATGTTCCTTGTGATCTTTTTCATTTCTGGAAAATATTAATATGTCATCTTGAAAACACTTGACATATTTATCCATGTCTTTGAACAAATGAAACATTGCTCTCTGAAAAACTGATGCTGCAGAGGCTAAGCCAAATGGCATCCTCTTGAATTGGAACAAACCCTGTGGGGTGATAAATGCTGTAAGATGTCTAGAGTCCTCAGTCAACTCTATCTGATGATATGCTGATCTTAAATCCAAAGTGGTGAAAATGTTCTCTCCTTCCAGCAGGCTAATCACCTCGTTGATCTTAGGCAGTGGGTGACAATTCACAATAATATTTGCATTGACAGCCCTCAAATCCACTTTGTCAGGTTTACGGTTCAACACAATTGGAGATACCTATTCAGAGGATTCAATTTCTTCTATAACATTGTTATCTATCATCTCTGATAATATGTGTTTTAACTCTTCTCTTACACTTATGGGCACATTCCGGAGTTTTTGTACAACAGGTTTAGCATTATTCTTAACCTTTATCTTGTGGCTGTAATTCTCTAATTTACCTAACTCTTTGGCGAATACTTGTGGAAACTTGTCAATAATCCATTCCTTGTTCTCCCCGCTTCCTACTGCCAAGACCGGTTCCTTACTCCTAGGGTTCAAAATGATGTTCAATTTTCCCTGATCCTTCCAACCTAAAACATTCACACCTTTTGCCGCCACATACAACTTAACGTTAGCTCTCCTTTCTTTAAATACAATTTCCGTTTCAACAAACCCCATCACATCAATAATTGTACCTTCAAAACTCTCAGCCACAATGTCAGATTCATTTAAATCAGTCATGTCCTAACTTCCTTCAAACATTTGTTCAAAATAATCCTGAACAATAATCGTCCACGGCGATCCTGAATCTGCCATAAGTACCAACTTTTTTCCTTCCACTAGCACTTCACACATAGGTCTTTTTGACCCGTCGCCTTCACCACTCTTCAGTGACAACACCGTGCCACTTTGTACATCACCTCCATCCACCTCACATTTTCTAATATTCACACACGCCATTTTTCCTCTCGACATGTTAATAACTTTTTTTAAATCTCTGCATACCCTAGCAAAATGCCCCACTCTACCACATTTCTTACACTCCTTGCCAATAGCAGGACACTGAGATGATGATGCTAAATGACTTAAACTACCACACCGAAAACAAGCATATTTATCCGACTTGTCATACCTTTCTTTTTTTCCTACCACATTGTTACTGGCATTTAAATTACTATTAGTGTTCCCTCTCACAGCACCCACCACATCCAATTCCGTATTACTAGCCTTGTCTGACTCTTGTATTGTTTTTATCCATTTATCTGACTGCTCCAAGGCTTTAGCAGTTGCAATGACATCTTGTAACTTAGGATCCCCCATAACCCACAAATGTTCCTGAATTTTCCTGCTTTTTACATGCACAATGATTTGATCTCTGATCATTTCATCAGTCATTGCTCCAAAATTACAATGTACAGATAAACCACGCAGTGCCGTCAAAAAATCATCAAAAGTTTCTTCAGGATGCTGTATTCTAGTGTAAAACTTGAACCTGTTTAATGCAATGCTTGGTGTAAGCCTGAATCTATTTTCCAATCTCATTAATGTTTCTTTAAAAACGTCCAATTCCCCATCCCCTTGTTCTAGGATAGTAACAGGTGGTAAGGTTCTAAATACCATTTGTCCTTCCGAGCCTAAACAATGTAGTAAACATTTTTTTTCTTTCCTGGGACATGTTTTCATCATCCATCGCTTTCATATAGGTCAAAAATTCTTCCTTCCATCTGGACCAAGGCATAGGTGGATCACCTTTTGTTTGCAAAAATTTAGCCGGTGGTTCAAATTGCATTTTAATATAATGTAATGCTGGAGAGTTTTATTATATATATATATATATATATATTTTTTTTTTTTTTATTCCAACACAATTTGGACTACAATCCACCTATTATGTCTAGATGTGAGTCTTTCTTCGTTTTTTTTTATTTTTTTTTATTTCCTTAGTGCAGTCCTTTTTCCATTCTAATTGAAAACAGGAAACCGGAAGACCCTTCTCATGAAGCACTCATCTAGATTAAGCCGATGATTTAAACTAGCAACAGAAGCGAGTATGGAAAGCTGCACTCGTCTTTTATAGTTTCAACGCTTGTTTATTTAGTCCCCCAACAACGCGAGAAGAATCCAGAGCACGTTTATCCTGCCAACAGCGCGAGGAGAACTTCACAGTACGGTTATTCTGAGCGTGCTATTCCGCCGTTGGAAAAATGCTGCCGCGCGGTAGAGAACGGCAGCGCGCAGCGTGTTTAAATGTTGCTGTATGTCAACCACAGCAACCACCGCTATAAATTGCTCATAACCTGTGCAGTAATTCATCCAAAAATAAATATGTATATAGTCACCCTGCACGATCTGTCCGCAATCTGATGCAGTAATAATCCGTTGAGAGACAGAACAACTTCTTAAACGCGTATAGGTCCACTTACCAAAGTGTATTCCAGGTAAAAGTATCTCCAAACTCTCGTCGCCACTGTAAAGTAGTCCAATACTTCAATAGTAATATAATTCCAAGTATATACTTTAATCAGGATACAAAAGGAAACCTTCTTCTCTCTTCGGTCATCCCAGCCAGAATGCCCTCCCGTTACCAGAATCCCCCCTACATTCTAAGATCCACCCATTCCATTACAATGTTCTGTATCCCAAGTTATAACAGTCACTGCTAATGCACAAAGGACTGAGGTAAGTGGGGATGAACTGGATTAAACCTCGGGACATTGTATTGGCCAAATTTACATATTTTCTCTGTTTCTTTATTTTAAGACGATAATAGGTCCTAATGCACGTTATTCTGTTCCTTAAACTTTTCAAGTCATTGATGTCTGTTGCAATATTATATGTAAGAAAATATAAAACAAACTATAATAAAATCCAATGCAAAAGAGATGTGAATAGGCTGTTTTTCGTACTAGCTTAAATAATTGAAACAACATATTTCCCATGAGAATTTACTTGCGTTGACGAAAATTGACAAACAATTTTTCGAGCGTAGGTAGCATCAAAGTTAACACAATATGGAATTCGACCATCACATGTTCTTATTATCAACAGCGTTGACAGGCCGCCACAAGTAAGGAGTCTCCGCAGTCATAAAATTAATATTAGTAAAATTAAACCGGTTGTTTGTGAATACCAAAAAACAAAGTAGCCTACATATAAGTGAAAGTTTACCTTTGTGAATAAGACTTTGAGTGTGTCATTGGAATGATCTCATAAGACCCTAGAGTATATGTAGTTAAATGCTGCACACTTGCCAAAAAGTACTAGCATGCTTGTGGCTTCCTCATCTGCCCCTTGAAAAAGGTCATGTTTTATAAGATGGAAATGTTTCAAACTTATTCCAGCGACTTTTATTTATTGTTTTTGTAAATTGTAATATCGAATCTCTAGAATATTTTTTTAATACATCGTCCCATTCTGTCTCAACATACTTTTTTGTGGTAGTATGCACGATTTAAAATTGATTGATGTATAATGAATTTTTGAAAGGAAAGATTATCCTGAAAAATGATTGTAGCATCATTTAGAATTCGTATAAAATGACTTGTTTATATCTTTTTATATAAGCTAAAAGTAAATATAAATTTGATGAAGGTTGATATAAGTTGGATTGCCCTATTTATACTTTACTGCAAATAACTGATGCATGTTAAAATGAAAACGCTGTGTCCAGATTCACCATTATGAAAAGCCGAATTAACAGAACTTTGCATCGAAGTGCAGAAATGTATGTTTCTCCAGACTATTTCCCTGCAACTGAAAAAATTATCTCTATTAGAGTGATGTGTGTAAATAATTTTCTTTTCTGAATAACATATATTTTATTTTAATGGCTAAACTAGGGCATGTGCTTATGTCTACATACACACGCATATAGGCATGCTTATATACTTACAACTGTCACTTGCATGAAGCTAGACTTTGCTTTCCTTCAAATACTGCATTAGGTACTTTGCTTGTATTTTAGTGTTCTCCTTACCACAGCCCACGCAATGTCATTTTCTGCTCGGGAGTTTCAGCATTCTGTTTTCTTCCTCCCTTCATTTTCGTGGCGGTGCATTACCTATATTTAATTATCTAAATTTAATCTTTTCACAGATATATTTCAAACCTCTCCCCCATTTTCCTACCGTCATTCAGGCATCGCTAAGTAATCACATGTAGGACTCAGGTCTACCCACCATTTTATTTGATGAAACAAAGAGACAATTAACATTTTACTGATATATTCAAACACAGGAGCTGGGGAAAATGGCGAATTGCAGCGAACACCCTTTAAAAATACTTTAACAAACAGTTATCTTTTTTTTTAGCGTAGAGAAGGGATGGAAAACAGTTTACAAGGTAGACAGCACAGAAAGGTTTTGCTTTTCAGTTGTAAGAAATGAAATTCGATCTCTGATTTGATGAAAAACCAAGCAGCCGTTTTCCTACTCAGGTAAATTTCAGCACTTTGACATTTTTGAATAGTAACGATGCAACCTGTCAACTCCTCGCTAAGGTTTCATTTTCAGAGTCTTGTGCACTTAAGACGCCTAAAAATGGAAACCTGAGCTTATTCTGATAACATTAACTTTCAATCAAAAACCATGCTGTGGAAGAAGGTTGAGTTGAAGTCTGAAATTGAGCATGAGCAAATCTGTTCAGCAGATGTTCTCAAATGTGAATGAAAAAGTTATTAACATAGGAGCAGCATTGACCCTGGTGAAATAGCTGGATACATTTATTAGGAGGGCATGCGACCTAATACGACACGTATAAGATCATTTTCGCTGTTAGGCATCTTTGATACCTCAAAACATTGCTCTCCCGGCTATAAGCAGTCATATACTATCATGTCTTGATCAGGGCCGGCTTTAACGCTGGTGGCGCCCTGTGCGACAGTCTTTTTGGCACCCCACACAACCACCTCCTCGTATTTACTCACTACCACCAGGCAAATGTGCCCTGCATCTCTCCGAAACCCCCCTTTCACATACATTCATTTGTTTTATAGCGCTTGTAAAGGCTAGCTTCACTAATCCACTCAGCTAGCTACATAAAATATAGTTCTGTTCTTCACAACTGGCATATTAACCCTCTCTGCTACATTATGGCAAGTATTAGCGCGTCTGACCTTAATAAGTAAACTTAAAAGGGGACGCAAATAGGTCAATGAACCTTTTGACTCACATTTAAGATGTTCCTACCATAGATTCAGTACATGCATATCAACAATCAGTAATTAATCAATAACATCAATAATCAATGATAATCACTAGCATTAGTAATCAATAGAAGTCAGTAATCATCACACACCATGACCTTTCAGTCAAGAACAACCACACCTTTTAGTAAAAGTTTGAATATTTATTTCCTTATATTAACAATGATAATGCCACATAAAATAATCTCAAATTCAAATGATAAACAAACAGAAACATCACTGGCTGCCCAAATCTGGGAAAGAAATGTAATCTAATCAAACCTTAAACAATTACACATTCTAAGATTATGGTGCAAATTAATAACAAGAACAATTGAGCAAATGATATTACATACATTTATATGAAGCAAAGGAAAGCCATTGACTGTTACTCCCTATAGCAAATTTTAATTAGTGACGATCCTTAGCTAATACCAGATTAGCATTAGCATGTTGAGCTTCATGCAAAACAATTTAGTCAACACAAATTTCGAAAACATCTAACTATGGCTCTATCGAAACAGTGCGGTTGGTACCTAGAAAGAAAAAGCAAATAGACTTAAGAAACACATCAGTAATAATATACCTCTCCTTAAATGGATCGGCAAGCTAAGATAGTCTTCATCATCAGGGCATCAGTTCAGTCAGCAAGGCATCAGGATTCAGCATCAAAGTTCAGAAAATGCAAAGTCGTTAAGCATTAAAATAAAACACGTCTCTAGACGCTCAGTAAAGTAATGGCCTTTCGGCAAGAAGAAAAGGGCAAATGCGCTGTCTTCCTTCAATGCAGTCCGGCTAACTTAGATTTCCTAAAATTACTTCCCAAGTCCCTATTGGTCAGGGGATCCATGTTCACACTGTCCAATAAGAATAAAACTTCAAATCTATAATTTCTACTAGTACTCGGTTCACATGTCGCTGATTGGCTTCTCTTGTAATGTCCTCATCGTCTGGCTCGTCAGGTAACAATATTGTTGCAGCCTGTACTCCAGTCAGTGTCTCCATTGTTCTGAGAAATCAGTCTTACACACATTACACATATACTGTTAGATTTTACAAAAACAACGTCTTCTAGCAAGCGGTTCTCATGAGAAAGACTTTTAGCTACAGTCACGTTTAGTCAGCACACTGTAAAATTACAATTTAATCCTCTAACCAAACATTTTATTAATCGGGTCAGAAATACAGCTTGACATGAGGCCGTGCAACTAGGGCAAGACATCTGCTTAGCTAAGGCCCACGATTAATAAAGCTAATACTTAATTCATAGCGCTTAATATGATGTACTACTACATTAATCAAACATAAGCTCCATATTTCATATTAATAAGCCATTAATAAGTACACTTTGTGAACATTGGCGGCCACTCACGTGGACACACTTTAAAATGTGAGCGTTATTTTTATGTATATTATGACATTTTCTACGCAAATCCATTACTCAGACTACGTGAATATTCATTAATGTTTTATTAAAGACCTGCTCTAGCACAAGTCAAAGGTGCTGCTAGACAAAACTCCCATTTCTGTCCCTAGCAGGAATGTTAATTGTAAGAGGTATCTTGACATTTTTATTTCTTCCTGAAGGCTGGCAGCACAAGGAACTTTTCAGCAGGTGCTTTTAAATCGCAAGTTTAGAAAGTTGTTGCTAAAGACAGCACACCCCTGAGGTCAGCGCCCCCCGATCCCGGTCAGCACCCTGTGCGGCTGCACCACTCCCACCGACCTAAAACTGGCCCTGATCTTGGTAGAGGGGTTTTCAGATGTGGTGCCTATTGCCTGTTTTCAAAAATTACATTTGAAGTGCATTCAGAATATTTACATAAAATCATGAGTACTTGAGACGTTGGCATGCCCCAAAGCATAAATGTTCTCTGGGTGCTGAGGTCAGGGCATAAATTCAAAACTATAGTCGTGAGGATTAGTTTCAGCTGGAGCTCATAGTAATTTCTTATCATGGAATAAAAACCTCCTGCCTCTATTTTGATCAGAGGTGCAACCAGTTATCAATGATTGGTTCCTTCTAAACTCTAAGGGCCAGTTGTATGAAGTATTTTAATGGTCTATGACCGGAAAAATGCATTCATCTATGTACCAAGTCAAAATGTGACTCGGTAATTTGTTTCAATCACATTTTGCTTCTGCGCTTCGGTATTAGGAAGGGGCATATTTAGGGTGTCCCTTCCTAATACCAAATTGCAGTGGCATGTAGGAATGTTTTGTGACCGTGAATGCTGTTGCAAAACATTCGCATTTACCACCAACTCCAAGTTGGTGGTAACACATTTGCAAATGGGAAGGGGTCCTTTTAGGACCCCTTCCCCTTTGTGAATGGAAGCGTAAAGAGCAGGTAGTGGTCCCATGGACTACTGACTGCTCTGAAAAAATGAAAATATATATATATTTTTTTTTAATTCGTCCCATTTTCTTTAAGGAAAACAGGCTGAATTTTTTTAAAACTGCTTTATTTGAAAGCAGTAACAGACATGGTGGTTTTCTGTCCCCATCAGGCCACCATCCCTGTGAGTGAGGCCATTCCCAATGGTGTTGCAAATTTCGACCTACCTCATGAATATTGATAAGGTAGGTATTTGTGACCTCATTGGGAATCACTAAATGTATCTGAAATATATTTGCACATTTCATTTTGCGAGTCTCTAATTGCGATTCACGAAAAATCACAATAAGAGACTCACAAAATGAAATGGACATAGATCTGGCCCTTAGTAACAATATCAATTTTTATTAATTTGAACAGATAGAGAAGTCTGTTAAATGTATTTTTGAAATATCTTCAACTTATAATGAAGGCCACTCTGCCTGTTACCTGCAACCAATTCGCATAGAAGAAGTCCTGGGGCCAGATGTATCATTATACTAGTTGGAAAAAAGGGTTGCAATATACTTGTTGTGTGGCTCCCACTATGTTTTCTGCATCCCAGAAAATCACACCTTATCTTCATAATTTCTTTGAGGGAACCTTCCAGAATCCGTAGGAATCAACAAAATTCCTATTACCTTGTGTTTCCATGCATGCAACTCACACCACCATGGACTTCCCTGAGGTTGTAGTCATAGTTAGTGGTCAAGCTCAGGGCCAAATACCGCAACTACCTACATCGCTAAAGTGGGTCTATTTTGATTGCCAAAATCTGATGTCTCCATGTTGTGTTCTGGGGTCTTTACAGTCATGGGCTTCAGTCCCAGCCACACAAGTGGGGTACTGTTTTAATCAGGAGAACTGTGAAAATGTTTAATGGTATTTTGGACCCTCACAGATTCCAGACGTTTTTCCTTACAGAAATGTGTGTAAATTGCTTCATTTTGACCAAAGTTTGAGGCTTCCAGGGCATTCTGGGTAATAAAATGTAGTGTGATAAATGCAAGTAAAACCACCCTGGACCCACCCAGGTATCTAACTTTCTCAAATGTCTGGGTTTAGTAGAGTTCCCTGGTTGCCATGAGCCTGAATAGTGCAACTAGTCAGCATAACAAGTGAGACGAAATTGGGATTATATCAATATTTCCTACTTACAGTAGCCAGTATGTAGTTCTAGTTAGGACCATGTCTCCATAGATAAATCATTTTTTGACTTGCCTACATCTTTGGCACTGTTTGACAAATCTTCACAAAATATTCCCAAAAAAGTGTGCCTATTTTGAAATATCTCATTCTTATTATATCATCCATCAAAACTTAAACAACTCTCTCTCGCTTCCTCCCTCTCTCTCTCTCAATTTATCTTTTGCAATCTCTTTCTCCCCCACTAACACCCACTCAGACCCTTACGCTCCAACTCACAGACCCACTCAGACACTCTCACACCAATTCACATAACCACTAAGACATTCACCTAGCCACTCATAGATCCACTCAGACCCTCAAGCACTCACTCACAGCCGCAGTCAGACCCTCATGCACCCACTCAGACAATTACACACTCCATCACACCCACTCACACACCCACTCACACCCTGATGCAACCAATCACAGACCTGCGCACAAACTGATGCACCCACTAAAACAATGATGTATGAACTCTTACACCCAGACAGGCACTCTAACAGTCACTCTTACCCCCAGATACATCCTCAAACACCTATTTTCACGCCCTCAGAGGCCACTGCTAACTTCTGCTGTGCATGTGGAAAGGGCTGTGCACAACATCAGGTTAGGTGGTTAGAGGGGTTCGCCGCAAGGACTGGCTGCAGGCAAGCCCTTGCGGGTAAACCGTACTGCACACAAGAGAAGGCAGTGCACGGTGCAAGGTTGGGTGCTTATAGGGGGTTGGCTTCAGGGCAGGGCCACAGATAGTGGTTGTGTTCACATTAAAATTACTATATAGCAAAAAAACATAGAAATTCACTAAACAAAACAAAGGTTACAAGTACATTTTGGTTAGGTTCTGAATGTACTTATACAATATCATAGAAATTCAGCAGTTATAGTTAGAGTTCCTTCAAGTAAATGAAACCTGCACCCTAAGGTAACTAAAACTCACGCCTTGGCCATGCACAGCTAATTACTCCACATATTATACCACTGATGACATATTCTATGCCATCTTTCATACTCTCAATGCAACATTTGTGACAAATATATTGATAAGACAGTTGTGCGTGTCAAGGACGCGAGTTATAGTTACCTTAGGGCGTGAGTTTTAGCTACTTGAAAGAACTCTAACTATAACTACTGAATTTCTATGGTTTTGTACGAGTAAATTCAGAGCCTAACTAAGAAAAAACAGTGAAAAAAACTATATATATTTATATACATATATATATATATATACATACATACATATATATATCTGCATATCTATTCACAATTCACTGAAAAAAACAAAAGTTTTCAGGGACGTTATGTTAGGCTCACATTTCACAAGTACAAAACCAGTAAAATTCAGCAGTCATAGTTACCTCAGTTAACTATAACTTGCGCCCTCGTAATGCACTGCTTATGACCTCACATATTACATCACTCATTGTTAGTCTTTTTCATCCTTGGCGTGGTCTCTCTTAACTTTTTGCCTCTGTGCCCCAGGTTATTGACGTGTGCTGGACTCTGATTTTGCTGTTTGTGTTACTCTGGGCACTTTACCACTGCTAACCAGTGCTAAAGTGCAAGTGCTCCTTTACAAAATGTGCATGTAATTGATTTATCCATGATTGGCACATGTTATTTACTAGTTAGTCCCTAGTAAACTGCACTAGAGGTGCCAGGGCCTGTAAATCAAATGCTACTAGTGGGCCTGCAGCACTGGTTGTGCCACCCACATAAGTATCTCTGTAACCATGTCTCAGACTTGCCACTGCAGTGTCTGTGTATGCATTTTTTAACTGTAAATTTGATTTGGCAACTGTACCCACTTGCCAGGCCTAAACCGTCCCTTTTCTTACATGTAAGACACCCCTAAGGTAGGCCCTAGGTAGCCCCAAGGGCAGGGTGCAGTGTATGGTTAAGGTGGGACATATAGTAATGTGTTGTATATGTCCTGACAGTGAAATATTGCTAAATTCGTTTTTCACTGTTGCAAGGCCTGTACCTCTCATAGGTTAACATGGGGGTAACATTTAAATCTGATTAAAGTGTAGATTGCCACTGGGAGCGGATGGACATGTGGAGTTTGGGGTCTCTGAGCTCACAATTTAAAAATACATCTTTTAGTAAAGATGATTTTAAGATTGTGTGTTTGAAAATGCCACTTTTAGAAAGTGAGCATTTTCTTGCTTATACCATTTCTGGTACTCTGCCTGTTTGTGGATTCCCTGTCTGGGTCAGTTTGACAGTTGGGCTGGTTGCACCTCACACTAGACAGTGACACAAAGGTTGCTGGGGTGTAGTCTGCATTTCCTGATGAGCCATCTGTGCTAGGAGGGAGAGAAGGAGTGGTCACTTACACCTGAAAGGGCTGTGCCTGCCCTCACACAATGCAGTCTCCAACCCCCTGGTGAGTGTCTGGGGCCTGGCCTGGGCAAGGCAGGATTTCACATTCAAAAGATACTTTACTTTGAAGTAGGCCTACTTCAAAGGAGAAATTGGGTATAAGAAAGGCACCCAAAACCACAGACTTTAGAACACTTCTGGAAACAAGAGCTGCCCTGCCTGTGACTGTGCTTTGTGGAGCTATCCTGCAGTTGCTGCTTCTGCCAGAGTAAAAGGGCAAAGAATGGACTTTGTGTGCCTTCCATCTTGTGAAGAAATCTCCAAGGGCTTGATTTGGAGTTTGCCTCCTGGTGTTTGAAGTCTCAGGGACAGCAAAGACTTCTCTCTGACAGCACCTGGAGTCTCTGGAGAGACTCCTGCTCTGACAAGTGGTGCCGTATCCATTCCCTGGGCCCTTGAAAGGAAAGCTAGTGGAAATTCAAGTAAATCGACTTCGGACGACTTTGGACTGACGCCGCTGCTGAATCCGGCGATGCCGCCTGCACCCGACTTCGTGATCTTCGCTGGAACGCGACGACCTTCGCAGGCCCAACATCACTGCAGCCCAGCCGAAGTCCGCGACTCCGTCGAAGTCACCACACCACGTCATGACCGATGGCGCTTGAAGTGCGCGGATTCAACGTTTCGCACAGATGCCGCGATCCCTGGCTTCGCGCATCAGCTTGTTTTCACTCTTCACCGAAGGTACTGTACCTGGGGTTCTAATGCGACTCCATGTCTGGCGCCGCTGGTGTCGGATTGTTGGGAACGACTCCGTCACGGTGCCGTGTTAACACCTCATCGAAGCATTTTGTGTTTCTAAGCGCTATTTTTGAGTTTAATCTTTACAAATTCATAACTTGACTTGTGTATGTCGGATTTTTGTCGTTTTGGTCTTGTTTTGTTTAGATACATATATATCCTATATTTCTAACCCTGTGTTGTGTCATTTTGTAGTGTTTTCATTAGGTTACTGTGTGTGTTGGTACAAACACTTTATACCTAGCACTATGAAGTTAAGCCTACTGCTCTGCCAAGCTACCAAGGGGGTAAGCAGGGGTTAGCTGAGTGTGATTCTTTTTTACCCTGACTTGAGTGAGGGTCCTTGCTTGAACAGGGGGTAACCTGACTGTCAACCAAAGACCCCATTTCTAACACTCATGATATGGTCAGTGACATCACTGATGACATCTCAAATGACATCACTGATGACATTATCTAGTGAATGTAAGGGCCTAATTTACAAGAAAGTGGTGCAGTGCAGTGCTGCACCAAAACTAGCAGCACTGTGTTGTGCCAGTTTTGAAATGGCACATCCCTGCGTTTCCTAAATTAAGCAGCCTGCGACATCACAGGCGTCCTTGCACTATAGTGCAAGGGTGTCTGCATTGAGGAATATGATTGTTTATGTGCTGCAATGGGTGTATGGGTTGTTGCATGGGTGAGTGAGTGGGTGTGTGACTGTTTGTATGGATGAGTTGGTGGATGTTGCATTGACTGTATTGGTGAGTGAGTGGGCCAGTCAGTGACTGTATGGATGACTAAGTGGGTGTATGACTGACTGTATACATAAATGACAGGCTGTATCAATGACTGTATGGGAGAATATGTGGACGTGTGAGTAGCTCTCAGTAAGTTGGGTGTGTTAATGTCTCCATGGGTGACCGACTGGATGTGTCAGCGATTATATGGCTGAGTGACTGGGTGTGGTAGTTGTTGTACCGGTGAGTTACTTTGCATGTAAGTGTTTGCATCGGAGAGAGAGCAGCTGTGTCTGTGACAAGATAGCTGAGTGTGTGAGTGTCTGACTGCTTGTATGGGTGAGTGTCTGACTGCTTGTATGGGTATATTAGTGGTTATGTGGGTATGTTATTTGTTTTGTGAGTGGTATTACAGGTGTATCAGTTTGTGTCTGATTGGCTATATGAGTGTGTGAGTTGGTGTGTGAGTAGCTGTGTAGGTTAATGAATAGCCAATTTATTAATGTATGGTGAGTGAGTTGTCGTGTTAGTGGCTGTGTGAGTGAGTGTCTGTCAGTCAGTAGACTTATGGGTGAATGACTGAGTGTGTGAGTAGTTGTGTATGTAGATGTACAATTGTTTGTATGGGATATGAGTGGATGTTTGAGCTTTTTTTGTGGACGGCGTCATCAATGAAGTCTTTAGACATGTCATCAATGATGTCATCGATGATGTCACTGACCATGTCATGGATGATGTAATATGTGAGGTCATAAGCATTGCATTATGGTGGCGCAAGTTATAGTTAGCTGAGCCCTAATATACACAGCACCATTGCCAGTGAAGTTATTGTCAAAGCCCAAAAGTATATAAAGCTAAGTCAATCCCTCATTCCATTTAATAGACGTCCCACACCACCCATGGCTCCTTCCGGGGACTGATGAAAAGTACAGAATGTGAGCACTAGGTTAAAGTTGGTCACACCTGGAAGCCAGTAAAACCATTAAACCTTTTCTGCAGCTGTTGGAGTTGGCTAGCTCTGCTGTGTACCCCCATACCTCTTGCCTTCACCTGTCCTGTATTCTGAACCTTATTTTGTGGTATTGTTTAGGTAAAATTGGCTTAAACCAAATCAGCACATTTAAATTACTTGTAGGTCCTTAGTAAGTGGTAATACATGAACCCAAAGCCTCTAACATTAAATGCTAGCAGATGCCCGACAGCACTTATTGTGCAATCCATTTAAATAACCCTTTAAAAACATATTACAGGCCTGCAATTGCAGCCTGTGCGCAGTTTTAAATTGCTTATTTGACCTGGCAACATAAACCTCTTGCCAGGTGTTCGAAGTGGGGTTTCTGGTTGGCTAGGGCATACACCTGAGCCAGGCAGAACCCACCATTCAAGTCAGGGTAAGTGAGAAACACACATAAGTCGATATGTGCTCACCCTATGTTAGCTTGGCTCAGAGCAGTCAGGCTTATCAAAGAGGCAATGTGTAAAGTATTTGTGCAATGCAAAAGTTACAGCAACGCATGTGAAAACACCACAAAACAACTTCACACAAGATTACAAAAATAGGTAATCTTTATATTACTTAGTTATGACCAAAATACCAAAGATTCAATAAGTACTCCTTAATCAATTAATGTAAGGATAATCAGTGCTCAGTTCTCCTCCAAGGAGGTATGAGTGTGATTGGTGAAAATACACCCAAAGCTAGCGGTGCTGGCACATGTCTCACATGTAAAGTGCAAATATTTCTTGGTTGAGTAGCACTTCATTGATAATTAGTTATTTGGCAGGAAAACAGTGTCATGCGCTAGCAGCACTTGGGTGTGGCCAAGAGAGGAAGACAGACAGATTTGGCACCCCCATATGTGGGACTCAGGCCTCCCCTTTCAGCAACAGTGGCTTCCTGCTAGCAGAGCCCACATAGCACTGAAGATTATAATAGGGAGGGGGTGTGGCACACACTGGATGGGGGGGGCACAGGAAGCAGACTCAGATGACAACTTAGGCCGCGATATCCTCTGTACTTGATTCTTGGCATTGGCGGGCTCTGTGTTTGTGCCCCACAGCACAGAGGCTCCATGAGCTAGGGATCAGTGGCTGTCCTTCCCTTTGGCCGGTCCAGGTATGGGGAAAGTTTTGGTGACCCCCCACAGTGGCTGCCCGAGGCTGTATCACTTGCTGAGGGCTGACATAGTGTCAGGAAGCACAGCATCACCCAGGCAATGTGGTGGTAACTCCCCCTAACTTCTCTCAGCGCTGGAGCGCCTTTAGGTGCAGAAAGTGGTGATTCTGGTCAACACTTCAGTGCGATTTCTCATTTGAGAGGTTTTGCAGGTCACCCAGTATTTGGTCTGACCATTAAAGACTCATTTGCAATCAACAAGATAAGGGAGTCTTTTACAGTCCTGAGACTTCATGGCAGGGGGCAGCCAACAAGCCCTGAGAGGTCCTGGTATCATGAAGTTGTAGAGGATAGGCTGAGTCCTCCCTCATTGCAGAGGTAGCAGGCATCATGCCAACACAGCAGAGCACACTGCAAAGTGGCAGTCCTTCCTGACAGTACAACAATCAGCATGCAGCAGGCCAGCACAGCAAAGCAAGTAGCAAAGTGGCAGTCCCTCCTGGCAGTGCAGCTCCTCTTAATTTCAGAGTTTATGAATTGTAAAGTGTGTCCACGTGAGTGGCCGCCAACTGGCTTTGTGGGGTTTAGCATCTAGTACTTATACCCAAAAAGGCCTTTGAGGTAGGGGAGACTTCAAAGGAGTTCTCTGAAGTGCACAAGGGCCCATTCATTCCGGCCCTGTCTGCCAGGCTATCTGTAGGGGGTAATCAGTTCTTTGTGTGGAGACAGTACATCAGCTATTAAAGTGTAAGTGTGAATCCCTCCACTTCCCTCTGCCCAGGAAGCCCCATCAGTATGCAGATTAATGCAGATGTAGCTGAGTATTCTGTGTTTGTGGCTGTCTAGAGGGAATTCACAAAGTGTAACTGTCACCCAGCCCAGACATGTACTCAGAGACAGGCTAAGGCAAATAATGGTTAAAGTAAGAAAATGCCAACTTACTAAAACTTACAATTTGAAATCTGTCTTCACCACGAGTTGTGAGCACAGATACACCAAACTCCATATTTTTATGTTCTTCCAATTGGAAATTACACTTAAAGATGTTCTAAGACAATCTTAATGTTAACCTTTGGGATAAATAGGCCTTGCAGCAGTGGAAAACAAATCCAAGAGTTTTTTACTATCTGGACATAATAAGCTAAACAGTACATGCACATCTTTTTCAAACACTGCACCTTGCCCTCTGGGCTTATCAGGGCCTAGCGTGGGGGTGACTTACATGTAATAAAAAGGAAGGTTTGGGCCTGGCAAGTGGGTACACTTGCCATGTCAAAATGACTGTTTAAAACTGCAAACACAGGCTCAGTAGTGGCAGGTCTGAGACAAGTGTGAACGGCTACTGTAGTGGATGGCACATTCAGGCCCATATTTATACTTTTTTAGCGCCGCATTTGCACCGCTTTTTGATGCAAAAGCAGCGCAAACTTACAAAATACAATACGTATTTTGTACGTTTGCGCCACTTTTGCATCAAAAAATGACGCAAATGGGTGCTAAAAAAGTATAAATATGGGCCTCAATGCTGCAGGCCCACTAGTAGCATTTAATTTACAGGAATAAAATCTGCACTTCACGCTACACCACCAACAGCAAGCAGTGACCTCCTATTCAAAGCTTCAGCAATATATAGTATACAATGCACACTTTTTAAAACTGTTTTGGTTTCCACCCTGATCTCTTAAGGGAAACATATCGGTAATTTGGGCCTGATACTACTTCTTATGCCAAACCAATTTGTTCTAGAATATTTTTTAGCTGCATAGGTAATATCTGAATATACTGCATGAATAGTATTGTTCTCTATTAATTGGTAACTCTGACTGATAAACAAGTGTTCTTTCCTTGACCATTTGAAATGTAATTTTCAAACAGTATGGTGGTTGTTGTTTTCTCACAATGTCTTTACACATGGCAATATTTGAGATCATGATACACTGCGAATAGTCCATACATTCATTTACCCTTTGACTCAAAACAAGTCTGTTTTACTATTCTTATATATACACCCTTGGCAAGTTTTTGTACCCCCTCAATCATATTTTTTGCCACACTTAAGCTAAGTTCCAGATCAATAAGCTCACAACTGTGAGTACAACATCAGTAGATCGCAAACTGCAGATGTACCATCTAGTACTTAATTTGGCAAGGAATGAGTGCAGGTTCCCAAAACTCTACTTAGAAGCCTGCCACCAGTGTAAGTTAATATCATTGCACTGAATACCAAGGCTACGGACTTTTAAATCAACCTCATGTCTTTTTATTCCACTACTGGTGGCTCCTTGCACCTTTATCCCTCTCATGTTGTTTCCTACTATCGCTCTTTGTGACAGTGTTTCCTCTTTATTTTCCTCTGTCTTTCTGCTTTGCATGTTTCTTTGTGTGTTTCTCACTCTGTTGGTCTTGGTAAATGTTTGATGCAGAAACATTATTGCTGGTGCCCAGAAAGGAGCGCAGGAGCTCCACTGGTAACCACGGCTTAAGTTAGGCACTGGTATCATCTATTATTTTGACCACAAACTCAAGCAAATTCCTAACTGGGAAAGCAGAAATATTTAGGACTGGGTTGGCCAAATTCTTCAGCATAAATATGAGGAAGTTCAGGGCCTTTTATAGATACAGTGGGTGCAAAGTGCATACTGACGTTTACTTTTAAGTACTTATAGGATGCATTGAAAAATACCTATTTGACCAGCCTGCCTAATGAATATTATTTTGGCAGGTCACTAGTTTGTCTCTGATTGGCTGTGAATGCACCTACAATGGAAGACTGATTTATGACACAAAGGGACAGCTTCCAAGTGGTGCATCCATTATCATCCAAACGTGAGAGTCAGTCAATTTTCAATGGTTTGCAAAATCAATCACGGTCTCAAACAATGTTTTAAATTAATTAGAAATTGTATTAGGTGTGGATCCACCTTTCACTCTCCAAATTGCAATTCAAAATGAGTTGCAAAGCCATGTCAAAACTTGGAAAGAAATATTCAACCCAAAAACTTTTTTTATTTAACATGCAAAGCACACGTTTGCAGCTGCAAAGGTTAGGATTTAGTGAATCGGGTTCAAAGGATATCTTTTAGAGAATGTTTACATTGCCAGGGAACTCTAGGTAAGAAAAAAAGGGGCTACACAAAAGTCAAACTCCACAGGTTTCCCTGTGTCTCTTGGTCTGGGTATGGCAATGTTCATTGAGAGTGCTCCATAGAATGAATGCTGAATGGTTTCCTATCTGCTAAGATTACTAAAATATGGTTCTGAAAGGAGCTGATGAACAATTTAATAGAGTAGGCCACAACCACATATGACCATAGGCCAGGAGAGCAGTACAATCTCATGAAAGTATAGAAGAAATGAATCAATGTCTGCTGGACCTGTCAGCGTAAGGATGGTCTTCCCCCAGACTGTGCGCTTTCTACCTCCTTTTTTGCTGATCCTTTTTGCTTGCCTTAGGCCTCTATTCAGTTTACCACTGCTAACCATTGCTAAAATGCATGACCTCACTCCTTAGCACCTCACACCATTGAGCTATCCCCAATTGGCATATTTACTTTATTTATAAATCCCTAGTAAAGTGGTTCTAATTGTATCCAGGGCCTGCAGCACATATTGTGCCCTATACTTAAGTAGCCATTTAAACATGTCTCTGGCCTGCTATTGCAGCCTGTGAGAAAAGGGTTTAACTGTCATTTTGATCTGGCAAAATAAACCTTTTGCCAGACCCACATCTTCCTTTTTAATACATACGGCAACCCAAGAATAGACCCTTGACAGCCCAAAGGGAAGGGTACAGTATATTTAAAAAGTAGGACTTGTAGTTTTAAGTTTTATAACTCCTGGTAGTGAGAAACTCCTAAATTCATTTTTTACAGGACAGGGAATTCAGGTTTCCTAAGGACTTCATAGAGAGACCTCTAGGAGCTTCACTCACTTCAAAAGCAGAAATGAGTATAAATATTGGACCTTAGACACCACTTTTTCAGTACACTTCCGGACCTCTGATGACTACCAGGAAGAAGGACTACTGTGCTGCTGAAAGGACTTCCACTCTTCTGGACTGAGCAGAACCTACGAATCGCCTCTGCTGAGTGAGTTCCCGAAATGCAGGGACTCTGCATTGACCCCAAAGCCCACATAGGACCTGCTGCCTCTTCAAAGCTTTCCTGATTCATGGCCTCACATCATAAAACTCTAATTGATAGAAGCCTTGACAATGGTGCAGCCTAACAGCTCTTCAAAATTGATGTATCCCTGGTAAAGTGCTTTATATCACACACCCTCATCAATTGGATCCTCAAAAACGACGCAGTACCTCACATCACAAACTCTCCACTCTTCCGAATTGATGCAGCTCCCTGGCCATGCAATACATTCTTGGTGCAGAACCTCAAAGCTCTCCACAAACAAGATTTAAGGCACTCTTGTTAAGTGGACCTACCTGGGTATCTGAAGCTGACCTGCGCTCCATCATGGTCAGCCTGAACTTGTGTCTTTGTCCCAGTCCAGCACGACCAAATAACCACAGCTGTCGCTTTGTGCTCTTTGGTACTATTTTTATTGAAATCTTTGAACCTGCATATCACCAGTTTACTGATCAGATTTTTGCTGTTTTGGTTCTGTTTTATTTATTAAACATTAAACTATTTTTCTAATCTGGAATGGGATCCTTTGGTTGTGTGTTTTCACTGTGTTACTGTTTGAAGTGTTGCAAAAATACTTTATACCTTGGTGTTGAGTAAAGCTTGTCTGTTCTGTTTCCAGCTACCTGAGGGTTGAGCACAGGCATACTTAGGGTTTTATCGTGACTTCTTCCTGACAAGGATTGTGGGTTCTGTTTGAGTAGGGTTTCACCCCCCTCAACCAGTAATCCAATTTCATAAAATGTCCCTACTACTTCATTACCAACAGCATCCGCTAGGGATATAGCTTGATCCATAAGGGTATTGACAGGACAGGTGCAGCTTTAAAGAGTCCATTTTGACTCTTGCTGTGAAATCCGAGTGAACATATTTAATTGGGCACTATAAGCATGAGTTTAAGCTCCCTGTATCAATATAGTTCCTCTCTGCCCCAAACAGCTTCCACTGAATCTGGGAAGGAGAAACTGGAGTGGATGTAATCTTGGTGGGGTATATTAATTCTTTCTGGAGAAGTAGAGAATAAAAAAACAAGTTAGCCAAAATTAGTAGACGTAATGAAGATATAGGATAACCTGTGAATGACATACACAAGATCCAGAAGGTGATAGCAAGAAGTGTTATGAAATTAGTCGGTGACCACATGCAGGAATGTCTTGTTACTGAGCTCATTCTGCCAAAAGTTAAACTTGGGAATGAGTTCAGCTTTAGTTGGCCAGATCCTGTCCTCTGACGATGAAGTAAACCCTTATTTCCCTAAGCTTTTCCAATCTAAAATAGGAATGTTTGTGATTTCCATAGCAAGGACAGAGGCAATCTTCATGCTGAAAATGTACTTTTGCCAGTGATGGGACTTGTTTCAAACATTGAGCCTACATTTCCCTTACAAAGCCTATTAACATACAAACACACACATGCCAAAACACCTCAAAGTAAAGTATTCACAAGAAAAGCACAATGTACAGCCCACCTCTGTTCTCAGAAAGGTACACTAGTGTTAGCCTTACTGCTATGGTCTGAAGCCTGAAAGGTAATTTGTGCTCAATGTTTTCAGATGTGCGTCTTTTGTGCCATCTCTACTGTAGGCAAAGCGGTCCTAGTAATAAGATACATTGAGTCACCTTCGACCATGCCTTCCAGTTACGCATTCTGTGGTAAAGCACAGTAGGTCAGTGGACTATGACACTGGAGTAGACAGATTGAGAGGGAGAGTGTGAAGTTGCATAAGGTAAAGAGAACCATGAAAGTTTGTTAAATATCAGTACTGCTGCCACCAGAAATTTAAGAGCTAATTCAACAGGTACATTGCAAAGTTGAGCACCTGAGCTCACACTAGGAGACTCGACTCCTGACATTGTGCTTCAGGCCTGACTCTGAACCAGTGCATTTACAACAAGTTGGATTTTCCTGATAATGACAACATAACATTATTCTTAACAAAACATAAAGTTCACAAGAGATATTTGAGCTTGTTTTGGAATATTCGGTGTAATGGAAAATCGACTCTGTCCAATGACATCTATTCCTAGTGAATCCCTAGTAAGTGGAAGCAGGAGGGTGACTCTCGAACATAGATCCACTCACTATACCCAGGTAAAAGTGAGTAGGCCTTCAGCATGGACAAGTGCATCCACTCCAAGCTATAAACCTTATCCAACCTTTCTACCACCCTGGGGTAGTGATGAAGGTATATCCTGAATTGCTCAAGCTGAGAGTGTAGGAGCAGAAATCCCACTGAATGCAGGAAAAACAAATAAAACAAAAAAGGGAAGATGGTCCACAATAGCAATGGTATGTGCCCCCACTCTAAAATGCCCCTGACAGTCTTTCTGTCCCCCTTAGGAGCAGTTTGGGGGTTTACCCCTAAATTGTCCCCCTCCACTGATGTGGGCAGAAAGCAGACTAGACATCAATGAATAAAGATAAAAAACAAGGGTTTGTGCAGCATACCATGGCATCAGGCCATGCCCCATCCCATAATGCCCCTAACAGTCTTTTGACTCCTGCCTGAGTTGTAGATTTGTTGGTTTACCTAAGTTTATGAGAGGGGCAGAAATCTCATTAGACTCCAGGGAATAAAGATTAAAAAACAGAGTTTCGGGCTCAGCCAAGCATCAGACATTGGTCCCACTCCATAAAGACTCTCAATCTACCACATGGATAGAAATCCCACTAAAAACCAGGGATACAAATAAGAAGCAATTGGGGTGGGCCACCAAGATATCAAGCTGTGCCTCCACACAATAAAGGCCCCTGCAGTTATACTGCCCCCTATGTCAGAATTGAGTGTTTTGGCCCACTCAGGCATCAAACCTGACCCCAGACCATAATGGCCCAACAGAATATTTCACCCACTGGGTAGATCGGAGTCTTTACTCCCAAGATTTTCCCCTCAAGTGGCAAGAAGCCTATTACACCACCACAGATTTTGTTCTTTTTCAGGAAAAAGTTCTGCAACATTTGTTGCACACCATGAATTCAGGCCTACTCCCTATCCCTAAAGCCCCACAATGCTTCTGCTTCCCTGGGACATATAGAATTCCCAAAGAATGGATGAGAACTGTGACCAATAAAGCCAATGTGCTACTTCCATGGTCCCTTGTTTTGTCCAATCTGGTTGTGGAGGATAGGCCTAGCCAGAAAAAGAGGGCAATGTTTTTTATTGGGAGAAGTGTGGGAATGCAATGTGTTAGGAATTTTATTGGACCACACAGATTCATGAACTTTCCTTTACAGACTTGCAGAAATGCTTGATTATAGCCAAGGTATAGCAAGCCATTCTGGCTAAGTTAATGTCATCCACACAAGTCACATCACCTTGGTTTCTAGTTCTCAGAAATGTCTGGGTTTGCTCAGTTTCCCTGGGTGGCGGCAAAGATCCAGGCCTAAATTTCTCATCTACCCACATCACTAAAATGGGCCATTTTTCATAACAAAATGTGATGTCTCCAAGTTGCATTTTGGAACCTTTCCTTTCTCAAGGTGCTAGGCCCACCACATAAATGGGGTATCATGAAAAGTGTGGTAGCACAGAATAATAAAATATCTATTATAATCATTTAAATTGCTCTGAAGTTATGGCTTCCTAACATAAGCCTGTGTACAAGAATGGACTGTGTAAGTAACCACAAATAAAGAGTTCTACAGATAACCACTGTTCCTAAACTCAGTATCTTGGGCACGTTTAAAAAATACATAGCTTTCCTTTATACTCATTTTCTATTCATGCAGCATATTATATGAATCTCTTCATAGTCAGTACACGATACAAAAACATTGTAGTCTGCAGCTCAGTTTTTGGCTTTGGGTGTGAAGTGTTTTTAGAAAACGTTGCAGACGATGTCAGTCACAATGGTCTGATTGACATAACAATATATTACTTTTGTAAATCCGCCATCAGGGTAAAAATTACAGATGAAACCAATGTCCAAAATTGTGTTCTATTTCCTACTTTTTACATTATTTTTGATTTCAACAAGTAGTTTCTTTGGAGAAACGATGAGTAAGCTACACAAATGATGCCTTGCTGAATTCAGATTGTTGTCTACATTGTGGAAATGTACTGCTTTTTGTGTTAACACACAGTTTTCTCATCACTTTCCACAACAAACTGCAAGTAGGTCGAAACCTCACAAAATAGGAAATATAGACCATGACTTTTACAACTCTTCTTGTTCAGAAAGCTCATAAGAAAGTGGTCTTTTTTGCATGTAATTTTTAGAAAAAAATAACACACACTTGTTTACTATTTGGCATGAATGCCTTGTGTAGAAAGAGGTGGAAAAGGTTTAGCAGCTAAGTGCTTAATGATGAGAATGTTAATTATATCTAGCCCTTCCACTGAAATCAGAATAGCATGACACATTTTTAACAGACAATTTTTATTTTGTGGAGCTAAGGAATGGTATGTATTGATTGAAATACATGTTAGCATATTAGCCCCACTTTAGGATTGCACTTAGGTTTGAATCTGGAGTTTTCACTCTGTTCTTGTTATAATGATGCAGGCAAATACTGAGGCTATTGTTAAATTCCCATTCTACTGCAAATAATTGAACTGATCTTGCTGACCGCCATTTACATTTGAATGTCCCAAAATACAAAGAATGCAGGTATGGATGTTACTACAGACAAAGAATATTCTAGCCACGCAGAAATTACTTTGACCGCATTCAGTCAGAGAATATATCTTCAGTGTGCTTAGAAGAAAAACAGAACGTTGTACACAACACCTTGACACTTTCTCCTAGCAAATTAAAAATGTACAAGTGATAAATAAACACCTATACTCTTCCATAATGATAAGTGTTGTTTTCAAAAGCATTAACGCTGCTACATTTTATTTTGATCCGAGAAAAAGCAACATTAACTTTCTCTCTCTGAAGGCCAGTGGTGCTAACATCTCTGATTATTTACCACTGTGTTGAGTGGTCTAAAGTCAGAAACAAATGTGCATTAAGAAAAGCTTTCAAATGGAAAAACAGCAGAACTGCATTAACACACAGAGGTGTCAAGGTGGCATTTCAGTTCTTACCTTCAGGTCAAATACCTTAAGGCTTTATGAAGCTTTCAGGAGAAATGTTTTCTACTCTTAAGTGAAAATGTTTTCAAAAGGAAAGTACAGGTGAACACTAGTGATAAACCATTTTGCAGGTATTTGGTCAAAAACTATGATCACACTTCTGTCTGAGTTATGTTGCATGATTTCACATTTTTATTGATTTCTTTCAAGTCAATGAATTTATACTAGATTGTATTTGTTAGACCTTGCTTCCCAACAATTGGGATATTTAAGTTACTGATAAGTCCCTAGTAAAGTGCACTATATGTGCCCAGGGGCTGTAAATTAAATGCTACTAGTGCGTCTGCAGAACTGTTTGTGCCACCAACTACAGTAGCCTTTCAAATACGTCTCAGACCTGCCACTGATAAGCCTGTGTGCACAGTGTTAAACTGCCATTTTGACCTGGCAAGTGTACCTACTTGCCAGGCCCAAACTTTCCTTTTTATTACATGCCCTAGTTAGAACCAAGGGCGTTGTGCAGTGTATTTGATAATGTTGGACATGTACTTTTAAGTTTAACATGCCTAGATAGTGAAAAACCTTTAAATATGTTTGTCACTATTGCAAGGCCTATCTCTCTCATATGATAGCATTAAGGTTACCTTAAACATAATCTAAGTGTAATTTATAGATTGGAAAAGATGGAAATATGAAGTTTAGTGTCAATGGACTAAGTTTAAAATCACAACTTGTGGTAAGTCAGATTACAAATTGTAAGTATAAAATGCCACTTTCATAAAGTTTTTTTTTTCTTACTTTACCTATTCTGTGCCTCTTCCTGTCCCTGAATATATGTATGTGGTAGATGACAACTGGGCTTTATGCATTCCCTCTAGACAGTCACACACAAAGTAAGCTTGGGTGTGACATTTGCATACTGATGGCCCATCACCTGGCTTCCTGGGCTAAATGGGAGGGATGAACTGACACATCTGAATAAGGCTGTGCCTCTCCTCACACTAAGGGCTGCATAACCCTCTGTAGAGGGTTTGGAGTCAGAAAAAGAAGGGCCAGGACCTTGTGGACTTCGGAGGATAGCCTGAAAGGATAGCCTAGAAGTTTCTCCCACCTTCCAGAATCTGGGCACTAAAGACTTGGAAAAGAATACTGGACCCCAAACCCCTCCAAATCAGATGTCTATGGGACCAAGGAAACTCTGCCAGGAAGAAGGTTTGCTGTGCTGCCAGGAGGGACTGCCACTCTGCAACTGCATTGCTGCATTGGCCTACCGCATGCTGTGCTGTAAGTGGGTCTGCCACTTTGCTACTTTGTTAGCCTACTGCAGTGGTCTCCAAATGGTTTAATGCCGCGCCCCCAGTTGAAAAATAAAAATCATTGGGTCCCCCCTCAAAATTTTTCACAAATATTTTATAAAGATGGCAATGTTTAAATATGTCTAGATATATTTAAACATTGCAGTTAAATACTGTTACCTTTTTAAAAATGCAATAACATGTTTCTGTTTAAAACAAAACACTGTTATCTGTGTAATGCTTCTTTTGGCCACAGCCTGGCGTCCCCCCTAGGATCACTTGAGCCCTCCCTACGGAGGCCCGCCCCCCAGTTTGAAGACCCCTGGCCTTCTGCCTGCTGCTGCTTGCCTGCAGTGTGATGGTCTGGACTTGCTCTCTACATTCTTGAACCCAAGACTCTGTAAGGGCTTTTTGGCTTGTCCCCTGCTCCTCTGAGTCTCAGGGACATCAAGGTTGCTTACAAATCTCCTGGTGCTGCTAGACTCTGCCTTCTGTGAGTCCTACCTTTGGTTGAGGTGCCCCTCTCCAATCCTGGACGTCAGAAGTGGGTTCTGCAACTAAAACGTGCCAAAAATGAAGCAACTGCACACCACCCCACTAACGGCGACATAGCAGCTGCCCAATAATGGTGAATTCAAAGACTACAAGGCCTGAGGACAGCACATCACATTCACTTCCATGAAGCCGACAAAGACGCAGTGCCCCGAGTGTGGTAAAAATATTGATGCATCGTGTCCTCGACATTGATGCATTCCTTCATCAAAGGTACTGTTTTGGTGGACCCTGCATGGGTTCTGTAGCTGTCCTCGCCTCCATTTCAGCCAGCCTCAATTTTGGATTTGCACCAGTCCCTCGTGACCTCAAGTAACCTTTTGACCACTATTTACTTCTAAGGACTTTTGTCATACAAGATCTTTAAAAATTAACATCTAAACTTCTATTGATTGGATTTTTGTCTGTTTGATATTTTTTTACTCAGATAGATAAATATTCTCAATTTTTCTAACCTGGTGTGGAATCTTTTTGTGGTGTTGTTCACTGTGTTACAGTAATTTAAGAATTGCACAAATACTTTACACATTGCCTCTTCAGTTAAGTCTGACTGCTCTGTGCCAAGCTAGCAGAGGGTGAACACAAGTTAATTTAGGGTGTGTACCTAACATCCTGATCCCTGCTTGGACAGGGTGCATACCCAGACAACTCATTCTTATTCATGTATGATCATAGGGATTGACTGTTTCTGTGGGGAAAATCTCAGTGTGAGTTTAATGTTAGTTATACAAGAAAACAGCAGGTTTGTTTGCAGTTCTGATTTGTAAAGTCCCAGACATAATATACTGATATGTAAGGGCTGATGAGAGTGTTTACGAAAGAGGTTTGCCTAAAGACAAATAGAACACAGATGTTTATCAACTCCTAAAGGCATTATGTTTAGTTGTCATTTGGTTTTTGATCTCCAATAGGATCAGGTGTCATTCTTCATGCAGCTATAGTTTTTTTGAAGGAGCTTTTCTTTGCCAAAGTACAAATTGAGTTTAGGGACAGTAATTTTACAGGATCTCCTCTTCTGTCTGCGTAGTGTGCTATACAGTGCAACAGACACAAATAAAAAATTGGAAAAATAAAAACACATTTTAGAACGTTTGATATAGTTGGCTTATTTGATGCAGGTAATGGGCTTGTCTTGCAGTGTTAGTGCAGAAATTGTGAACATGATTGGCAAACTAAGTGGGTTTCACAATTAAATATTAATATATATATATATATAAATATATATATATATTTTTTTATTGCTCACCAAAGATGAATCATCGCACTCCGAGAAGTTCCTCTATTTTAGCTTGATCACAGACCTGTTTAGGTCGAAATGCGTTAGGCGGTGGAAGCACGATTCACAAAATAATTAAAAGCTAAAATAGAGGAACTTCTCTGAGTACTATGATTCATCTTTGGTGAGCAATTATAGGAGTTGTGGTCACCAACTCCGTCATCAGCACCGGCAGTAACACCTCACGATTTACGTGTGACCATTTGGTGAAGTATATATTTCCCATCTCAATGACTAGGTCATAGTCATTATAAAAAATATAACACACCAATACATTGTATAACTAACATTGCATAGCAAAACATAAATAAATGTTCTAAATTGTTTTGATTTGTTTGCCCAATTATGTTTATTTAAATGTTAATATGAATTGATTATACATTTTCATCAAAATAGTTTCACATTGACTGATCAACAAAATGTCCCGAGCTGTTATAGGATGAAATAGATTCTTCAGTGCCATATAAGAGAGCAAAAATTGGAAATTGTGTCTTTTCGTCTGTCTTTCTCAAAGTTTCTCACACATACACACCGCTTAAGTATGCATGTGAGCGTGTACCCAAGCATATTAAAACGAATTTACCAATATAAGTTCTAGAACTCATGCAATAGATTGGTCTCATATTGTATAGTTTTACGAACAAACTTTGAGCTTTTATCAGTCATGTTTAAAATGTTCTTTACTCGAACTATTTTGCAGAACCTCTAGTCGCAAAGCACTGAGAGTGATGTAATTAATTTTATATAGAAATTGACTTCAGTTTGTTGCAGAGAAGAATGTTAGGATTTCTAAGTCACTATTAAGATGGCACGTTTGAATGAAAGTTCAAATACTGAAACAAATCTTCACGAAGGAGACGATGCCCACAAGCAGATCTTATTTCCTTCGATTGCTTCGTAAACCTTAACATCATATATTTTCGAAATTGTACTACCTTCCAAAAATTGTTGGCGAGTGCTGCACCATCAGAGAAGGACGTTCATAAAACGACATATACAGTGTGTGAACAAGTTAGGATATCTGCTATGAATGACTGAAGACAGATCAGAAAACTATTTGTTATGGTAACATCAACTTTAACAATAATATCGTAAACACACCGATATTATCAAAGAAGATAATATCAGTTTAAAAGGCCTGTTTCTAAATCCAATGAGGGTGTGTATGTGGGGCAAACATAGCCTAGGATTGATGATGGGCAGGTGTTTCTGGCCATTTTCGTGGAACTGCCAGCTGCCACACAAAAATGATCATGTGCCGTTTCTTATCCGTTTGAGGGATTTCCCTCAGACAGATGGTGTTGCAGTTGCACAGTTGTAATCATCTCTTGATAGGACGGATGGACAGGTGATGATGCATGTGTTCCCATTGTCACCTAAGCGCTGATCAAAAGATGGTCTTCATTGAACAGTATTACAGTACAAAATAAGAACTATTTGTGAGGCTTAAGTTCGTAAAAGAGGGCGGTAGGTTATCATTTTCACTATATTATGCATAACTCGGGACTAACGTTCCCTTTGGTGCTCTGTGACAAATAAACATAGAAATCCATGAATGGCCTAATAGACACTTTCATGAATAGTATGCTGCTGTAATAAAACTACCGTTTCATTTATTAGAGCATTTATTATCCCTTTCAATATAGCAACTTTTATATTGAAGACATATTCTGTGTATAGAATTACAACAGCAGAGAAGGTATTCTGAAAAGGACTTAAGGCAACATGTACGTAGCATTTTGCATGTTGCAAACAGCAAATCGGGCCGTTTGCGACGTGCAAAATGCACTTTGGGATGTTAAGACCCATTTTTGCGATTCAGTAAACTATTTACCAGATCACAAAAAGGGGTTGCGAGTTGCAATTAAGAAGGGGTGTTCACTTCCTAATTGCGAGTCGCAGTCCCATGTATGATTGATTTGTGACCGCAGTTAGCACCAGGGTCAAACTGGTGCTAACCCATTTGCAAACCTATGGGACCCCTTCCCCTTTGTGAATGGGAGTAAAAACTTTAATTCAGAGCAGGCAGTGGTCCTTAAAAGGACCACTGCCTGCTCTGAAAATATGAAAATAAATCTTTTCATTTTTTTGTTTTTGAAATGCATCTCGTTTTCTTTTAAGGAAAACGGGCTGCATTTTAAAAAAAAGTGCTGTATTTAATAGCAGTCACAAACATGGTGGTCTGCTGTTTCCCGCAGGCCACCATCCCTGTGAGGGCGGCCGTTCCCAATGGGGTTGCAAATTGCGACCTACCTCATGACTATTCATGAGGTAGGTCATTTGCGACCCCCTCTGCATATGCACAAACAGTGTCATTGACACTGTTGAACATAAGGTTTTGCGACTCGCAAATTGCGAGTCTCTCTGACTCGCAATTTGCAAGTCGCAAATCCAATATTTCGTACATGTACTCCTTTGAAACAATATTTTGGTAGGTTCAATATAGTGATACTAAGAAGTCTGTATTTATGTCTGGTTCCCATCCTAGTTAAAGCCACAATATTAGAAGATTGCGACCTAATAAAAGAGGCTTGCAGATTTGTGAGTTGGACTTTATTTGCATTGAATCCATCAAACTAGAGAGTGGTTGTGTAGGCAATGACAGCCACCTCTGCCAATCGCTGGGCAAACAATGCGTTGATGGGCACTGTTCATTTTACAGTGATAGTTAGGTGTGAAATGGGCCATCTTTTTGAGTAATTCCCCTACTGTGTGTGCTTTATTCTTACAACATGAGGAAAACATAGCTACAGTCAAATGGTGTTTAAAGGTTGGCGAAGGAAGTGCAGTAGTAGCCCAAATATTGGACCCACATGGGTGCTTCTGTGTACATGTATACAACCATGTATGACTGAAAATGCATGTTTCCAAGTTTGTCATTAAGGTTTGACTGGTTATTGTTTCAAACCCTGCAATAACATGTATGGCAAAAATGTTATTCTATGTACAAAAAGGTTAACATGGGGGCTGCCTTTAAATATTATTAAAGTGCAGATTCCTTTAGGGAGCAGATGGAATGTAGAGTTTAGGGTCTCTGAGCTCACAATTTAAAAATACATCTTTTAGTAAAGTTGATTTTAAGATTGTGTGTTTGAAAATGCCACTTTTAGAAAGTGAGCATTTTCTTGCTTATATCATTTCTGTGACTCTGCCTGTTTGTGTATTCCCTGTCTGGGTCAGTTTGACAGTTGGGCTGGTTGCACCTCACACTAGACAGTGACACAAAGGGAGCTAGGGTGTAGTCTGCATAGCCTGATGATCCATCTGTGCTAGGAGGGAAGGGAGGAGTGTTCACTCACACCTGAAAGGGCGGTGCGTGCCCTCACACACTGCAGTCTCCAACCCCCTGGCATGTGTCTGGGGCCTGGCCTGGGCAAGGCAGGATCTTACAAACAAGAGAGACTTTCCTTTGAAGTATGCCTACTTCAAAGGCAGAAAGGGGTATAAGAAGAGCCTCCCAAACCCCTGAAAATCAGATCACTTCTGGAATCAAGAAGAACCTCTGCCAAGGAGAAGAGCTGAAGAGCTGAGGAGAAGTGCTGCCTCTGCCCGTGACTGTGCTTTGTTATGCTATCCTGCAGTTGCTGCTTCTGCCTCTGAAAGGGGTCAAAGACTGGACTTTGTGGTATATTCCTGCTTAAGAAGAATCTCCAAGGGCTTGGACTGAGCTTGCCCCCTGTTCTGAAGTCTCAGGGCCATCAAAGACTTCCCCTACCAGCACCTGGACTCTCTGTTGAGCCTCCTGCCCTGACAAGTGGTGCCCTATCTAGTCCCTGGGCCCTTGAAAGGAGAAGCTGGTGAAAATCCAAGAAAACCGACTTCGGAGGACTCCGGACCGACACTGCTGCTGAATCCCGTGATGGCACCTGCAACTGAATCTGTGGTCCTCGCTGGAGCGTGACCACCCTCACAGGCCCGACACCGCCACAGCCCTGCCAAAGTCCCGGACTCCGTGGATGTCGACACACCATGTTGTGACCGCAAGATTTCGACTCCACCCAAAGTGCATGGATTCAACACTTAGCACCACACACACAAACACAAAATGCTTTGATGAGGTGATAACACAGCGCCGTGACGGAGTCGTTCCCAACAGTCCGATACTTATGGCGCCGATTACGGAGTCACACAAACCCCCATGTACAGTACCTTAGTAAAATGTGAGAACAAGCCGGTGCGCGAAGTTGGTGATCAGCGGTTTGTACTTGACATACAGTGATTAAGTATATGTAGGAAAGTTCCATCTTTCTTGGCATGTTACCCCCATTTTTACCTGTATGTCAGTATGTTTTTGCCTGTCTCACTGGGATCCTGCTGGGTAGGACCCCATGCTCATACTTTGTGGCCTAATGTGTGTGTTGTCAGTAGTGCTTAACTGTGTCACTGACGCTCTGCTAACCAGAACCTCAGTGCATATGCTCTCTCGGCTTCTAAATTTGTCACTATAGGCTAGTGACTTCATTTACCAATTCCAGTTGGCACACTGGATCCCCCTTATATGTCCCTAGTATATGGTACCTATGTACCCAGGGCATTGGGGTTCCAGGAGATCCTTATGGGCTGCAGCATTTCTTTTGCCACCCATAAGGAGTTCAGACAAACCCTTTCACAGGACTGCCACTGCAGCCTGTTTGAAATAGTGCACACACTATTTCACAGCCATTTTCACTGCACTTAAGTAACTTATAAGTCACCTATATGACCAACCTTCATTTACTGAAGGCTAGGTGCAATGTTACTAAGTATGAGGGCCCCCACACAGTCCATGGCCAATTCCCCGGACTTTGTGAGTGCAGAGAAGCCATTACACGTGTGCACTACATATAGGTCAACACCTATATGTAGCTTCACATTGGTAACTCCGAATATGGCCATGTAAGGTGTCTAAGATCATGGAATTGTCCCCGCATTCCTAATCTGGTATTGGGGAGCCAATTCCATGCATCCTGGGGGCTAGACCATGGACCCCCAGTACTGCCAAAACCGCTCTCTGAGGCTTGCACTGCAGTTACAGCTGCTGCCAGCTCACAGACAGGGTTATGACCTCCTGGAGAACAAAGCATTTCCTCTCCTCACCCTCTCCCTTTGGAAATAGGTGTTACAGGCTTGGGAGGGGTAGCCTCCCAGAGCCTCCGGAAATGCTTTGAATGGCACAGATGGTGCCCTCCTTGCATAAGCCAGTCTACACCGGTGCAGGGACCCCCTGCCCCTGCTCTGGCATGAAACTGGACAAAGGAAAGGGGAGTGACCCCTCCCCTGCCAATCACCACTCAGGGGTGGTACCCAGAGCTCCTCCAGTGTGTCCCAGACTTCAGCCATCTTGCTTTCCAAGGTGTGGGGACACTCCGGAGGCCTCTGAGTGGCCAGTGACATCAGAGACCCCTCCTGATAGGTCCATACCTGGTTAAGTAACCAATCCCCCTCTCAGGTCTCTTTAGGGTCTCTTCTGTGAGTTCCTCTTCAGATTCAGCTCGCAAGTTTCCATCAGGAATCCTCTGCAACTACTGCTTCATCCTCTGATCTCAATTGACCACAGACTGCTCCAGAAACCACTGTAACTGCAACAAAATATCCAGAAGGGCTACTTCGACTCTGCAACTTCAGCTCCAGCCAGCAACGGCAACAGATTCCATGATGTGCATGCTCTGGGACTCCCTCACTTCACCCTGCACCAGAAGGACCAAAGAAATCTCCTGTGGAGTGATGGACCGGTTCTCTTGGACTCCTCTCTTGGCGACGAGCATGCTCCGTGGAACACAGGTGGTGGACCCCTTCGACACAGACTGTCCTAAGGTCCTGTTGTACAAATTTGGAAGGAGGTAAGAGCTTGCCTTCCCCTTTTGCGACAGTACCCCTGTGCACCAGGTCATCTTCACCTCCTGAGGCCTATGTGCACTATTTGCAAGAATCCTTCGTGCACAGCCTGGCCCAGGTCCCAAGCACTCTATCCTGCGACGCTCAACTCGCTAAGTTGTTCTCCGGCGGCATGGGACCTTCCTTTGTAGTGCTGCAGCACCCATAATTT
Organism: Pleurodeles waltl; assembly: GCF_031143425.1. NCBI lineage: Eukaryota > Metazoa > Chordata > Amphibia > Caudata > Salamandridae > Pleurodeles > Pleurodeles waltl. The sequence continues at coordinate 420,983,477 of NC_090438.1, forward strand.
GCACCTTCTTTGTCCCAATGTCCTGGGACCTCTGTGGGTGCTTCCTCGTCATCTTTGGGTTCCCTCCCGTGTTGGGAGCCCCCTCTTCCTCCTCAGTCTGAGTTGAGGCCGCCAGGTCCCTCCTGGGTCCAGGCAGCACCATTTACTATGCAATCTGCGACATTGCTTGAAACAAGGCTTGTTTGATTAATCCAGCACTGCAACTCACCTGCATCCATCATCTCCATGTGGGACATCCTTTGCATCATGCAGAAACCCACAGCCAACTTCTTTGGTGCTCTTCTGCAGACTTCATCCAACCGGAGAATCCTCTTTCGCACCATCTTCTAGGTCGGCAGGGGCTCCGGTCCTTCCTAGAATCTTCTGAGACTTCTGGACTTTGTCTCCTCTTTTTACAGGTCTTTGGGTCCAGGAATCCACCATTTGTTGCTTGCAGTCTGGCTTGGTTCTTGCAAAAACTCTAATCATGACTTGTTGGGTGTCCTTAGGAAACTTGCAGTACTTTACTCCTACTTTCCTGGGCTCTGGGGTGGGGTATTTTACTCACCTTTGCGATTTTATTACTCTCCCAGCGATTCTCTACACACAACACTTGTCTAGGGGGGAATTTGTGATTCACATTCCACTTTCTTAGTATATGGTTTGTGTTGCCCCTAGACCTATTTCTTCCTATTGCATTCTATGGCATTTCCTATTATTTGCACTATCCTATGACTATTTACTTACCTTATTTTGGTGTCTAGTGTATATATTGTGTATAATACTTACCGCCAGAAGGAGTGTTGCCTCTAAGATATTTTTGGCCTTGTGTCACTACAAAAAAATACCTTTATTTTTGGTAACACTGAGTATTGTCTTTTATTGTGTACAAGTACAGGATAACTATAGTGGTATTGCAGGAGCTTTGCATGTCTCCTAGTTCAGCCTAAGCTGCTCTGCTACAGCTACCTCTATCAGCCTAAGCTGCTAGAACACTACTACATTTCACTAATGAGGGATAACTGGACATGGTATAAGGTGTAAGTACCTAAGGTACCCACTACAAACCAGGCCAGGCTCCTACAATTTTCTCTTTTTTGGATTTTTCTCTACTTCCATTTGGTGATAATCCTTTATTGACTCTTTGAACTCCATTTGGGAACTTGTTTCTCTGCCTTTGGATCTTTGCACTTTTAACTCTTCATCATGTCTCAATATGGAGATGTAACAGCTAGAGCTGCTTTTGATTTAGGGAAACTGGAGAGTTGCACAGTTGCCCAACTGAAACAGTTCTGTCAGGATCTTGCCTGTCCCATTAAGTGCACCGCCAGGAAGGAGAAGCTGCAAAAGGCACTGATGGCCTGGGTGACAGCCAAGGAAGCTGAGGGGCACACAGAGGACGAGGATGAGGGTGAGGAGGAAGAGGCGCAGAGCTTTCATAATGGTACTGTGGGTGGGCCTGTTATTTCCAGGGGGAGGGGCTCCAGGGCAGGTAGCAATGTGTCATCCAAGGGTCTGACTCCTGAAGAGTTGCAGGACACACAGGCAGAGAGGGTGACCAGTTGGAGTTGGAGAAAGTGAGGATGGCCATAGAAGACAAAACTTTATTGTTGGCTCATGAGCTCATCTTGAGGGAGCTAGATCAGAGGAGCCAGTCTAGTAGGGATGGTGGCAGAAATAACACAGTGAAGCCTGAGAGGATGGTGCACATTTATGTGGACCTTGTGAAGGATTACAAAAGGGAAGATGACATACTGTTGTGGTTCAAGGGGTATAAGTCTGCTCTCCATATGAATCTGGTCCCTGAAGCTCATTGGGGGGCCGGGTCTGTGGACGCACTTTGAGGTACAGGGAAGGGATACCCTGGCATCCTTAGCGGATCCCCAGGGGCACACCTACCCTATCATGAAGGATGCCCTGGTCACAAAGTATGTTCTCACCCCTGAATAGTGCATGGACAAGTTTAGGTCTTATAAGAAGAAGGAATCCCAAACATGGTTGGAATGTGTTGATTCTTTTTGCAAGTCACTGGATGGTTGGGTGAAGGGCAGTAAGTTAACAATGTATGAGGGGATTTACAATTTAACTGCTTGGGAGCACCTGTACAGTTTATGTTTTCTAGAACTGTGCCAGCACCTAATTGACAGCAAGCTAACTGACCCCAGGAAGCTTGTGCAGGAATCGGACCGCTGAGAGAGCACCAGGGTCTAGAAGGGGTATGGGGGAGGCCACACCAAGAGTGGGCAGGGTCCCCCTTATAACAAAGGGGGGTAAGGGTACACGGGGGCGTTCTCTAAAGGGCCGTAACCTCGTTTACAGGGTCAGGATTCCCAGCCTCCAAGTGAAAATAAGCCATGGTTATCCATAGGGAGACCTGTGGAAGGAAGTGCCCCAAGAGTACACTGGCACCCACTGGTGTCCAGTCTCAGGGTTTGGCTAGTGTAGCGCTTGAGGAGGAGTTGGTTCCATGTGGGAGGAAACCAGCTGAGATGACTTTTGCCTCACTAGGGGACAGTGAGATGGTCCCGAGAATCCTCGTGCCTGAGAACACTAAAAAGTACAGGCAGTGGATGACCATTAATGGATAGAGGGTGGAGGCTCTGAGAGACACAGGAGCCAGTGTGACTTCAGTGAGGAGTCACCTGGTGTCTGAAGAGCAGATAGATCCCCATGTACTTCACCAAATAGTTGCAATGGACAACTTAGAGCACCTGTGCAGAGTGGCGCAGGTTCCCTTTGGGGGGGGATCTTAGGTTCTTTGAAGGTAGCTGTGAGTCCAACATGCCTTTGGATTGTTTGCTTTCCACTGACATGGAGGACTCCCCTTGGAAGGAGGTGGAACCCAGGTCGCATTTGGAGATGTTGGGTCTGCCTGGGTGGGTATGTGTACCCACCCAGTCAATGGCATCCAGTCAGGTTGGTCAGGAGACCCTGGAGCCTGAAACAGTGGCCCAGGGGACCACCAAAAAGAGGAAGGGTAAGGGGCATGGGAAACCGGCCCCAGAAGTTCAAATGGTCTGGGAGGAGGCAGAGCCTGAAAGTGACACCCTGGAGCCTACAGGGGAACAGGTGGCTGAACTGGGGGGGTTCCTGAGCTAACACAATGACAGCAGGAAGGGGGACCCACCAGGGAGGCATTCGGTGAGGCACAGAGGACATGCCCTACTTTGGTGGGTTTGTGGCAGCAGGCTGCAAACCAGGCGGCTGGCAAGGATCCAGGATCTCACCTGATCTATTGGGAGGTCGGCCTGCTGTATAGTGAGCCTAAAGTTGCTGAGCCTGGGTCAGCCCATGTGCTGGTGGTACCCCAGTGCTTCAGAGCCTTCCAACTAGGTCTGGCTCATGATGTGCCTTTAGCTGGACGTTTGTGCAAGGACAAGACCTTTAAACAGCTTGTCACCCCCTTTTACTGGTCCCTAATGTGCAGGCACTCGGGTGCACATTGTTGGTCTTGCCATACTTGCCAGGCAAGTGGCAAGAGTGGGGGGAAATGTAAGGCTCCCCTCCAACCTTTTCAGGTAATTAGTGTCACATTTGAAAGGGTGGGTATTGACAATGTGGGGCCTCTGGATCCCAAGGCAGACATGGGCAACAGGTTTATCCTGGTCTTGGTGTACCATACCACCCGGTACCCAGAAGCCACCCTTGAGTTTGGTGAAAATGGGCTTAGAGAAAGCCTCCAGTAAATCTCCCCAGGATGTATTTAGCTACATGCTGACTTTCTAAAGCCAGACTGCCCATTTCAGAGCCCTTGCACAAGAGAACGTGGAAGCACGCCAGGTAGATATGAAACTGTGGTATGACCAGAATTCCACCCAGAGCAAGTTTCAGCCGGGGCAAAAAGTGTGGGTGATGGTGCCACTTGAACTTGGGGTGCTCCAGGACAAGTGAAATGGGTCATTTGAGGTAGTGAAGTGCAAGAGTAAAGTCACCTACCTGGTGGACTTGCGAACTTCCAGGAACCCCTTAAGAATCCTGCATGTGAACGGTCTCAAACCCCACTTTGGACGGACTGAATTGTCCATGCTCCTAGCCACAGATGATGGGGCGGAGGAAGAGCATGAGCCTCTTCCTGATCTCCTGTCTGCAGGAGAGAAAGATGGGTTTGTGGAGGGAGAGAACCTTTCCCCCTCCCTGACCGTAGAGCAGCAGAAGGACTGTTGCCAGGTGTTGGGACAGTTCGTCTCCCTGTTCTCCCTGATCCCAGTGGTCACACACTTGTGTACACATGATATTTACACTGGGGACAGTCCTCCTGTTGAACAGAAAGTTTACAGAGTGACTGACAGGGTAAGGGCTAACATTAAGGAGGAAGTCTCTAAAATGTTAGCATTGGGGGTTATTGAGTTTTCCAGCAGCCCTTGGGCCAGCCCTGTAGTTTTGGTCCCAAAGCCTGCTGCCCCTAGTGCCACTCCAGAACTCAGGTACTGTGTGGATTACTGGGGACTCAATGTGGTCACCAAGACTGACGCGCACCCCATCCCCCTAGCTGATGAGCTCATTGACCGGTTGGGAGCTGCCAAGTACCTAAGTACCTTACCTCTGGGTACTGGCAGATTGCCCTGACTGAGGGGCTAAGGAGACGTCTGCATTCTCCACACCAGATGGGCACTACCAGTTAAGGGTGATGTCCTTTGGGATGAAGAATGCCCCTGTCACCTTTCAAAGGTTGGTCAGCCAGGTGTTAGTTGGCTGGATGATTTCAGTGCTGTCTACCTGGACGACATTGCTGTCTTCAGTTCCACATGGGAGGAACACTTGCAACACCTCTGTAAAGTGTTGGAGGCGCTGCAGAAGGCAGGCCTCACTATTAAGGCAAGCAAGTGCCAAATAGGGCAGGGTTCCGTGGTGTACTTGGGACACCAAGTGGGGAGTGGCCATGTGGCACCCCTATAGCCAAAAATTGAAACAGTTCTAGTTTGGGACCCCCCCAAGTACCAGACTGAGGTGAGAGCCTTTTTAGGTCTCACAGGATACTATAGGAGGTTTCTCAAGGGATATGGCACAATTGTTGCCCCCTTGAATGAGCTGACTTCCAAGAAGCAACCAAAGTAGGTGATCTGGACAGAGGCTAGCCAGACAGCTTTTGATGCCCTGAAGGCTGCCATGTGCACCGTTCCGGTGCTGAAAGCACCTGACTATTCCAAGGAATTTGTTGTGCAAATAGATGCCTCAGAGAATGGTATAGGAGCAGTACTCACACAGCATAATGAAGAGGGCCTAGATCAACCTGTAGCCTTCATTAGCAGGAGGTAACTTCCCAGGAAACGGAGCTGGAGTGCAACAGACCTTGAAGCTTTCGCTGTGTTCTGGACACTGAAGAAGCTAAGACCCAACTTGTTTGGGACTCACTTTTGGGTTCAGACTGACCACAGGCCCCTCAGATGGCTAATGCAGGTGAGGAGTGAAAATCTCAAATTGTTGAAGTGGTCCATCTCCCTACAGGGAATGGACGTTATGGTGGCACCAACCACGCCAGTGCTGATGGTCCTTCCAGATTCTTCCGCCTTAGTGATGTGAACTCCCATGAGGTTGGGTAGTTGCTGCCCACTTTCAGCTGGGAGGACACGTATTAGACTTGCCATTCTTGGTGTGGTCTCTGCTAATTTTTTGCCTCTGTTTCCCAGGTTGTTGATATATTCTCGACTCTGTTGTGCTGCTTTTTGTTACTCTGGGCACTTTCTCACTGATATCCAGTGCTAAAGTGCAAGTGCTCCTACGTAAAATGTGTATGTAATTGACTTTCCATGATTGGTATATTTGATTTACTAGTAGGTCTCTAGTACAGTGCACTAGAGGTACCCAGGGCCTGTAAATCAAATGCTACTAGTGGGCCTGCAGCACTGGTTGTTCCACCCACATTAGTAGCCCTGCAAACATGTCTTGAACCTGCCACTGCAGTGTCTGTGTGTGCAGTTTTAAACTGCCAATTCCACCTTGCAAGCGTACCCACTTGCCAGGCCTAAACATTCCCTTTTTATACATCTAAGGCACCCCTAAATTAGGCCCTAGGTAGCCCTATGGGCAGGGTGCAGTGTATGTTAAGGGTGGGACATGTACTTTGTTTTACGTGTCCTAACAGTGAAATACTGCCAAATTTGTTTTTCACTGTTGCAAGGCCTATCTCTCTCATAGGTTAACATGGGGGCTGCCTTTAAATATTATTAAAGTGCAGATTCCCTTAGGGAGCAGATGGAAATGTAGAGTTTAGGGTCTCTGAGCTCACAATTTAAAAATACATCTTTTAGTAAAGTTGATTTTAAGATTGTGCGTTTGAAAATGCCACTTTTAGAAAGTGAGCATTTTCTTGCTTATACCATTTCTGTGACTCTGCCTGTTTGTGTATTCCCTGTCTGGGTCAGTTTGACAGTTGGTCTGGTTGCACCTCACACTAGACAGTGACACAAAGGGAGCTGGGGTGTAGTCTGCATATCCTGATGATCCATCTGTGCTAGGAGGGAGGGGAGGAGTGTTCACTCACACCTGAAAGGGGCGTGCGGGCCCTTACACACTGCAGTCTCCAACCCCCTGGCGTGTGTCTGGGGCCTGGCCTGGGCAAGGCAGGATCTTACAAACAAGAGAGACTTTCCTTTGAAGTATGCCTACTTCAAAGGCAGAAAGGGGTATAAGAAGAGCCTTCCAAACCCCTGAAAATCAGATCACTTCTGGAATCAAGAGGAACCTCTGCGAAGGAGAAGAGCTGAGGAGAAGTGTTGCCTCTGCCCGTGGCTGTGCTTTGTTGTGCCATCCTTCAGTTGCTGCTTTTGCCTGTGAAAGGGGTCAAAGACTGGGCTTTGTGGTATATTCCTGCTTAAGAAGAATCTCCAAGGGCTGGGACTGAGCTTGCCCCCTGTTCTGAAGTCTCAGGGCCATCAAAGACTTCCACTACCAGCACCTGGACTATCTGTTGAGACTCCTGCCATGACAAGTGGTGCCCTATCTAGTCCCTGGGCCCTTGAAAGGAGAAGCTGGTGAAAATCCAAGAAAACCGACTTCGGAGGACTCCGCACTGACACTGCTGCTGAATCCCGTGATGGCGCCTGCAACTGCATCTGTGGTCCTCGCTGGAGCGTGACCACCCTCACAGGCCCGACACCGCCGCAGCCCTGCCAAAGTCCCGGACTCCGTGGACGTCGACGCACCATGTCGTGACTGCAAGATATCGACTCCACCCAAAGTGCATGGATTTAACACTTAGCACCACTGCCACCTCCATCACTCGGCAGCAAGGACCCGATGCCTCTTTGTGACGCCTCAGCTCCTTCGCCCTGCATCACTGGAACTGACGCCACCTCAGTTCCAGTGACGCCTCGATCCCCAACTTTGCGCACCAGCTTGTTCTCTCATTTTACTAAGGTACTGACCCTGGGTATCTGCGTGACTCCATACACAGCGCCATTGGGGTTGGATTGTTGGAAATGAATCTGTCACAATGCCGTGTCATCACCTCATCAAAGCATTTTGTGTTTAATCTTTAAAAGTTCATTCCTTGACTTCTGTATGTTGGATTTTTGTCATTTTGGTCTTGTTTTTTTAGATAAATATTGGTTATTTTTCTAAATCTGTGTTGTCATTTTGTGGTGTTTTTATTGTACTGCTGTGTGTGTTGGTACAAATACTTTACACCTCGTCTCTGAAGTTAAGCCTGCCTGCTCATGCCTAGCTACCAAGGGGGCAGGCGGGGGTTAACTGAGGGTGATTCTCCTTTATCCTTACAAGAATGAGAGTCCTTGCTTGTACAGGGGGTAACCTGACTGCCAACCAAAGACCCCATTTCTAACAAGTGTTAGTTCTCTTGGATGATGATATTGAAAAGGAATCTGGCAGAAATCTATTTTGAATCCTCTTACAGTGTCTACTATCCATGGGTCCTTAGTTATAGTTGACCAATTTTGAACAAAAAATCTTAATCTTCCTCCTACTTTAAGTTGGAAAAAAACAAAAGGAGGACTTACTTGTTCTCCAGATCCTTGCGATCTGCCTCTGTTGCCTCTTGAGCGTGAAGTTCAACCTCTTTGCGGGTAGAAAGTGTTTGTTGCTCTGAAACTTCTTTCATATCCCCTCTGGTCCTGTCGGTAGTATTGGGACCTTGGCATTCCATGGCTGACAACCAATCCCCACCTGTCAGCCCTTCCGAAAACCTTACCGTTAAACATTCTCCTCTTATTCGACTGTGCCTTATTAAAGGCAGTAAAAGTAGAAACATATTTACCCAATGTCTTTATAAAATTGTCAACAAATAGAAGGCCATTTGGCTCCCCTGGGATCTCCTTGCTGGCAGGGTCACCGAAATTCGGGTTAATTTTCATCAAAATGGCTCTCCTTCTTTTGGCAATTAGATTAGTATTTGCATTTCTGAGGAGGCATAAAGCCCATTGACTCCAACCACGGAGAAGTTGTAAGTCTGCAGGGGTACCCTTAAGTGAGGCTTTGTCAGCCATATCCAAGATTCTGGCCAGCGGACCCAAGATGTCCAGTAATCTGTCTTGGCATTGTTTGAGGCAACACCCAAGACCCTTCCTAGGATCTCTCCCTGACCTAAAAAGGAAACTCAGAACTTCTGGGTCCAAATTGGGTGTTATCCCTGACTTATTGTCAATGAACAGTCGTGGACATTCAACCCTCAGTAGGTTCCGCGTCTCCTTACCAAGGGATTTGCAGATCCAGAACTTAATAAACAAAGTCATGTGGTCCATAGGCCACCAATCCAAGCCTCTAGGGTGGACAATGCGAGTAGGATTGAACATTTCCACACCTAAAAGGATCTCTAATCATCTTTTTTTGTGAATTTGAAGGCTAATCTAAATTCTCATCATGGAAATCATTCTCCTATAATTATTGCGGATCGAAAACATACTCATCCGCCTCATCTGCAATCTCGTTAAAGCCTGCATATTCATTGTCAGTATCAATACTATTATCTTTTGTGCCATATAGGTTACTCATTTTCTTCGTGCCGCGTGGGACACCTATATCCTTTGTGCCAAGGTCACTCTTGGTATGTGTGCCACTATGGACACCTCATTCTTTTGTAGCGCTCAGGCTACCCAGAGAATGTTGTGGATTTTTGTTGCACTCAGGCTGTCTATAGACTGGATATGGTCATTTGCAGCACATAGTCCGCCACTTTCAAAATGTTTTTTTCGTAGTCTTGCCACACTTTTAACTAAAGGAGTTATTTTTTCATGAGAGACAGAAAAATAGTCCTCTTCCAAAAGGTAATCCATTTTCCTTTTTGCAAAGGCTACTCCCTCAGCCTCTTTAAGAGTGGATTTTAGTTCCCTATCTAGGAACTTTTTAAACATGTCCTCAGTCAAGTGGGTTACCAGTTTCAGACATTTCCTAAGCTCTTTTAAGATCCCCCCTTTTAAAAAAAAAATATTAGTACAATTAAAGAGCTACGGTAAAAAATAGAACTGCTCCCTACCGGTTGAAACTTCTAACTGCATATGGGGTTAAACGTTGGAAGGAGCATGTTACTATGGAAATGATCTACGTGGTAGATGTCATCCGTGTCCATTCTAGCCCTCGTGCTGCATTAGGGAAAAGGTAAAAATCCTTTACTCAAGCTCTTTACATTTGATTTCGCCTGCCGCTCCAGGCCTCGGATTATGCCTTCCACCTCAGGCCTCGCGAGCAACGTTCGGCTCAGGCCTGAAGCACAGACCCCATTGCCCCTGGTCTACGCGACTCCCGAAAGACACACAGGTTCAGGGGCGATCCAGCAGACAACTCTGCTGCCTCGGCCTGCGCACTCTGCTTGAAAGGCAACCAGGCTCCGAAGCGTGGAGATTACGAGGCTAGCTCTGTGTCCTCGGCTTGCGCGTCACTCAAAGGCCGCGCAGGCCTTAATAGGAAGAACTCTCCCATAAATTGCCAAAGTAGGTAGGAAAAAGGAATATATATTAAAAAAACAATATATATACAATACTCTAATCACTTTTGTATACCATACACATAATCACTTACCTCTAGAGCAGAGGTCTCCAAACTTTTTAATGCCGCGCTCCCCCAGCTGAAAAATAAAAATCATTGGGCCCCATCCTCAGAATTTTTCACAATTATTGTATAAAGATGGTAATGTTTAAATATGTATAGACCTATTTAAACATTGCAGTTAAGTACTGTTACCTTTTTAAAAGATGCAATAACATGCTTCTGCTTAAATCAAAGGCCTGTTATCTGTGTAATGCTTCTTTTGGCAAGAGTCTGGCGCCCCCCCAGTGATCACTTGAGGCCCCCCTAGGGGGCCCCGCCCCCCAGTTTGAAGACCTCTGCTCTAGAGGTATTCGGTAAAAGGAATACAAGTTAGATAAACCTTGCACAACATCTTAGGATACAAAAGGGCATAGTACTGAGAGAGCGTAATTTGGTATTACATATTATAGACGTGAAATGCTTATGTCTAACAATGCTGTATTAATAAACATTCATTAAAAGCGTATTCATAAATATGGAAAATCGTTCATGTATAAACTAATGACAACTGTAAGAAATAATCGTTTATAGTTTGCCTAACTGAGCACATTAAAACGTATAAAACTACATTCATTAAACTCGTATATCTTAAGTTAGCGTGAGTCAAGCAGAAGCTGTGTAGCTCTCATATTAAAGGCGTATTTTTCCTGTCTCTTCAGTGTGCAGAACTTGCAAACAACCATGACCCAGCTATTGTTCTCTCTGTATTAGTTCGACACATTGGGATATTTTCCCATCCGCATGCTAGCATCTTTTAGTATAAAATGATTGTGCTTCGAAACATTTGTAGATACTTCCAAGGACAATGAGACGAGGGAACGAGAACTTTTAACCTGAGACGTGTGCCAAGCTGATGAAGTAACCCCGGATATGCCACCTACGGAAGACTGATTATGAAGACCAATCAGAAGCCAATATATTATCGAGAGATGACAAATGCATTACTTAATGTATAATTTGATAGGTCAACAATGATGGGGTGTATTGACTAACCAATAGAATTTTGGGGGAATGAATCACTAGAAAGGGATAAAAACCCATGACACAGGAAATAACGCATCATCAGGTAGGGAATGATATTGATTACATCCCGAAACTCTGACACACTATTCTGTGACTTGAGACTTAGACAAACTATCCTTGCCCATATTACTGCCCCTTACACTTTTCTCCTTATGAGGAGAGTGTCTCTTGCCTCTAACTTAGATAGACTGACGGCGATCTGACTGATGTCCTGAAGACGAAGACTGATCCTGAATGCTGACCTAATCAGAGGAGGGTAATTATATAGTTGCTAATGGAAATTCATTTGCCTTTCTTTCTAGGTACCAACTGCTGTATGTTTTGATAGAGACCTTAGTTAGATGTTTTCCAAATTGGTGTTCAAAATTGTTTTGCATGATGCCCAACATGCTAATGCTAATTAGAGGTTAGACGAGGTATTCACTCTGACTGACAAACTGACGTGACTGACGTGGTGCTATGCTGAACTAGTATCTTAGAAATTCGATGTGTTATAATCCGCCTATATCTATCTGATTATTCATGTTACTAATCTTTGCATTATCGAAAGCTTATTGTGGTTGCCATCTTATAATCGTGCTTACGTGTTTATTGACTTTGAGATTGATGCCTTTGCTACTAGATTGTAATCAATAGGGAATAAAACGTATTAACTCCATTAAGGTGTGGTTATTCATGACTGAAAGGTCATGGTTGCGCCGAACGTTTATTAATGTCTAATTTGATGTTAAACATTGACAATGTTATTGACCTATTGATCGATATTTTGATCAGTTATCTCGTCCTACGGTGTCTCACCACTGGGCCCAAAGATTCATTGGCCTAAAATGAGTCCTGATGTGTATAAATTGACATAGACGGACGCGTTAACAGTTCTGGTAGCAGAGTACGGTTTGGCCCTTGGGGGCCCTAGGACGGAGTTTTCACTGTTCAATTGTTTTCTTGTGATAAAGCAAATTGGAAAGATGATGAGTTGCTAGATCTGCCATGGGCTTTCCCGGGATCTCGGAACCTGCCTAAATGAGTTGGGAATGTTTTCGGCGCCATAGTATGTGTGGTTAGGGTTTTTGCGCTTATTAAATCTTATGCACTTTGCAGGTGACTGTGAATACTTGAGTGTGATTAGGCCAAATTAAGTGTTGTTTAGAAGGAGTGGGCGTACTCCACAGCATGAGAGTAGGGAAGTCGGCGTACTTCATGTGAATGCAGCGCTTGTTGCTCAAAATTATCCACGTGGTTGGTTGTTGTATACGGGCCTATTGAGGTCTAAGACTCCGGAGTATGATGATAAAATGGTTTATGTTGTAATCTGTGCGGTTTAGTAGGTCAATCGGGCGTGGTTGACAGATCGAGTTTCGAGTTATGATGCATGTGTGTAACCTTCGATGGAGATTTGACAAGTTCTAAAGTGCACTAGAAGGAGTCATTGACAAGTCGAGAGTAGGATTTGCAGGACGAATTCTGCTTGCGTATGAGGGAACTGAGAAGGAGAGAGTAGCGGCCGAGGCTTCAAGTGAAATCTCTGTAAAGTTCTGAAGCGAATGTGTTACCCTTCCTGTATTAAACCGGCAGATTTGTGTTGTCATTCAAGTGCTAGCAATAATTTGCATTAGTTTGTATGAGTTGAAGGAGTTAGTGAGGTGTGGACAAGCCGCAAGACTTTGTCAGCTGCAGTGTGTGTGAGTGTGACGTCAGTGGTGCCGCGCTGGGATAGGTCAGATGTCGAGAGGGGTCACGCACGGATTGGCTGCCGTCCGTGAGAGGCAATAGGTTGAGCAAAGGGTAGGTGAAGAGTGTCCTGGGAACAAAGCCGTTTCTGAGTAAAAAATAAAATAAAATGAATTTTGTTAAGGCATTTAAAAGCGCATTGAAAGGAGATGTGTATATTGTTGCGACTGATGGGGAACCTACACCACCTGAGGGTACGCCAGCTTACACGGTTATGGAAGAAAAGGGTGTTGCACCGTGTTTATGGATAAAACAATGGCGTAAACTGACAGAGAAAGAAGGGTGTCTAGCAATTCCCGAACATGGAACGTTTAATCAAAAGGTGTTAGAAAATCTGAGGTGGATGTTAAGTACGCAGCAACCACCTCCTCGACCAGCACAGTATGAGGCTTTGGCAATTTGGGACCTGATGGCTCTTAAACATAGACAAGAACGATTTCACAGGAGACTGACAAGAGCTGAAAAATCCTATGCAGAGGCTAGGTGGGATAATGAGAACAAAATGTGGAGACGAGGAATAGTGGATGGGTTGAAGCTGTTTCCGGCAATAACCCAGGGAGAGGAAACACAGGGAAAGAAAGCTTCTCGCAAAACTGACAAAGAGCCAGTCAAACACAAAGAGAATAAAAGATCTTGGGAGGAAGAGGACGATTCAGATGATGAGGCGTTTATGGATAGGTTGTTACATGATCGTCCGCCACCTTACGCGGTGAACGACAATGCTCCAAGTACTAGCTTGGATCTTGGGAACCAGACGAAAGAGAAGGGTGTTACTGATACAGTGCAGACTAGCGATACAGCTTTGATACAGAATGGTGTCAGTGTACCCACTGCTCCAGTCCCGCCGATACAGTTACAGCCTCCACCACAGATAAAAAGAATTTATCCTGATGTTCCAGTACTTGAGACTACTACGAACTTGGTGGTGCAGCCAGACCCGATATATACAAAGCCAAGGTTAATGCAGATTGAATCAACTCCGCAGTTAGTGTCACAACCGCCGAAACTGATACATGGGTATAACCCAGTAGCGGGTCCTTTAAAAGAACCTGCACCAGGATTATTAAATCAGACCTATGGTGTTGAAGCTCCAAGAAGCTTGGGAGCAGGCCAGACACCTGCTGCTATATCACTACCCATTACAGTTGGTCCCCCGGTGCCGTTATACGCACAGGAGAAAACAAGGATGTGTGAACAGGGAGTCCTAACTCATGAAACGATAAGAGGAGGGCCTCTTATAACTCCACAAATAATGACACAGGGAGGACAGGCTTGTGAACAATCAAGACCCTTAATGGACCTTAGTCCAATAGGAGCACCTCTTGAAGCAATGCGACAAGCAGGATTGGGAGTCTTGACTCCCCAAACTATGAGTACAAATACCTCATACACTCCAATGATACATGCAGGGAACATTTCACTGCAGGGTTTTACAGTACAACAGTTAAATGAGTGGTTAGAGAAAACCTGCACATCACAAAGGGCTACAGCAACTGCTATCGAACCTGAGAAAGAGAAACACGATGAATACCTAAATCTAGTACGACTAGGAGCAGAAGCTGCTGAATTGGTGGATGGAACCATGGGAGTAAATAGATTGGAGTCCTACACTGAGGCAGAATTAAGGTACCTATGTCCTAAAATCACCAAAGAGGTAGGCAAAGTACACCAGAAATTGACGAATTTGGCAGACAAATACAATATCGACATTGGGAACACAAAACATTTGAAACGAAGTTACAGATTAGATTTTGACTCAAAAGATTTTGAGCACATGAGATCTGCAGGCATGAAGACACATTTGAAAGAGCTGCTGCAAAGCGCACAAATTTGGGGAGCACTAGAGAAATGGGAAGGCCGATGGATGAAGAAAAAAGATAAGGGGAAAAGAGATAGTCCAGTGTCTAATGAAACAACAGTCACACCAAACTTAGAGACAGTGAAAATCTTACCTATGAGAGAAACAGCTGGTGGCGTTTTGGTGCATGTGCCTTGGTCCAGGGGAGACATTTTGTCCTTTACGAATGATTATCCCAGGTTAAGAGAAAAACCGATCGAGTGCTATCAACAGACAGATAGATTTGTGAAGCTTGCGAAGTGTCTCTGGGAAGACTTAAATACCTTGTTTGAGATTATTGTTCCGCCAGACTTGTGGCTTGAGTGCAAGAGAGGGGTAGATTGGCCCACAAGAGAACCGGCAAGGGATAAAGTGACTGGAGCACCTTCTGAAGAGGTGATGAAATATTATCATAAAGTGATTGAGTTTTTGAAACAAAAGGTGTCGCCGAAGGTGACTGATTGGCAGAAAATTTACCGGACCTCTCAAGAGGTTAAAGAGTCAATACATGCATATTATGAAAGATTGTTAAAGGCATTCAAACATTACAGTGGTACTGAAACAATTGAGCCGAAGGACATGATTCATCTTGTGTTCAGATTTGTCGAAGGGCTGAGACCGGAGGTCAGCCAAATGATTAAAAATCATTTGATTTGTTGGCAAGCTAAACCGATTGATGAAGTATTACAGTACACGAAATAC
This sequence comes from Pleurodeles waltl, assembly GCF_031143425.1. Classification (NCBI taxonomy): domain Eukaryota; kingdom Metazoa; phylum Chordata; class Amphibia; order Caudata; family Salamandridae; genus Pleurodeles; species Pleurodeles waltl. The sequence goes on from NC_090438.1 coordinate 420,998,724, forward strand.
TGTAGTGACGAAATTGAGTTAAAGCAGAAAAAGTTGAAGGAGAAGGTGATGGTGATGCAGATAAGAGCTGCACAGGCTGGAATACAGGGAAATGGTGTTCAGCAAATGATACAGCAACAACCGCAATTGAATGGTGTGTTTCATGCACAGCCGAGAGGTAGAGGTCGAGGGTTTGTGAACCGTGGTGCGGACATGAATAATGTTGTTGTTCAAGGTGATGGTCAAGGAGTGAAAAGGATGTCACCATGCCATGCGTGCGGGGGCGTGGGACATTGGAAACGGGATTGTCCAAATGTAATGCAGGATGGTACAGTTCAGCAGAGTAACAATGCCGGTACATTGCAAAATTCACGAGGTTCAAGAATGAGACACCCGAATCAGAACTATCAGAATAATTTGGTGCAAATGACAGGGGTGCAACCAATGCAGCAAATGCAAATGCCGCGTTTCCAAACAGTGTCAGTACAACCGATGCAACAGCAGATCTCTATGGTGCCTAGACAGCAAATGCAGTTACCCCTAGCTCCGATGGGACAGCAACAGGTGATGCTTCCTCAACAGGTCACAGGTCAAGTAACAAATCAAAACAACACTGTACAACAATTCCCACTAAGAGGTGAAAATGAGATGAATGGGGACTGGTCAGATGATAGCTCAGACAGTGAAGAGTGCAGACTTGCCGCATCCTTAGAGGTAGACCAGAGAGGCCCATATGTGGAGGGAAAAGTAATGGGCTACAAAGTCTCATTTTTAGTTGATACAGGAGCCACACGCTCTACTGTTCGCAGTGCAGAGGTACCAAGATGACCTCTCTCAGGGCGCACCATACGAGTGGTCGGTGTGGCTAATCAGTACCTGACTAATCCAATCACTGACCCAGTGCAGGTTGAAATTGGAAATTTCCAGGGCCTGCATAGATTTGTTGTGTGCGATTCAAGTCCAGTGTCCTTGTTAGGAAGAGACTTATTGTGCAAAACCAAATGTTCAATTACCTGTTCCGATGGTGGAATAGAGGTTCAGACAAACAGTGATGATGAGGCAGATGAGGGTCAGCTTATGGAAGAAGGAGGAGAGATGAATGAAGATTACCCTCTAATTACCCTTTTCCCAGTGTTTACCTTGATCGATCTACCTACTGATCTGCAAGGATCGGTGATAGAGAAAGTGTGGGATTTGACTGGAAAGGAGGTTGGATTAATAAAGGGAGTAAAACCAATCAAGGTGCAGATAAAGCCGAATGCAGTGTTTCCACAAATGTCACAATATCACATGACTCAGGATGTCCTTATTGAAGTGACACAGATAATTGCAGATTTTCTCAGACAGGGAGTTTTGAAAGAAGTCCTGAGTAGTCCGTGTAACTCTCCAATTATGGGTTTGAGAAAGCCCTGTGGGAAAGTTCGAATTGTGCAGGATTTGAGAAAAATAAACGAAATCGTGGTAAAATGCTGCCCTGTGGTTCCCAACCCAGCAGTAATAATGTACCAGGTTCCTTGTGATGCTGAATGGTTTACCGTAGTAGACCTATCACAAGCGTTTTTCTCGATTCCACTTCACGAGGACAGCCAGTTTTTGTTCAGTTTCAAATTCCTGGATAAGGTATACAGTTGGTGCAGAATTCCTCAGGGGTTTTCTGAGTCACCATCCATCTTCAATCAGATATTGAAGAAGGATTTGGAACCACTTGTGCTACCTTACAATTCGACTCTTGTGCAGTACATTGATGATTTGTTGATTGCATCCAAAACCAAAGACAGCTGCAAATATGATACCATTGCCTTATTGAATCATTTAGGGAAAAACGGACATAAGGTGTCACCTAAAAAGCTGCAGTACTGCCAAAAAGAAGTAAAATATTTGGGACATCTGATTGAGAAAGGGTCTCGAAGAATATCAAAAGAAAGAATAACAGTTGTTTTACAAATGAATCCCCCAACAACAAAGAGAGATGTCAGAATGTTCCTGGGAATGGTGGGCTACTGTCGCCAGTGGATACCCAACTTCTCGATCATTTCAAAACCATTAACAAAACTGACAGGAAAGGAAGTTAAGGATGAACCGTACACAATCACATTGACAAAAGAAGAGCTTGAGTCATTTCTAGAGCTGAAAGAATGCATGTGCAGAGCTCCAGCATTAGGAATGCCTGATTCTGAGAAGCCATTTTTGTTGTTCTGTCATGAACGTGATGCTTGTTCTTTGTCTGTTTTAACACAGGTCCATGGAGATGCAAATCGCCCTGTAGCATATTTTTCGGCTACTTTGGACCCTGTCGCAGCAGCCTTACCGGGTTGTTTGCGAGCAGTCGCAGCAGTTGGTCAAAGTCTTTCACAATGCGAGGGCATAGTTATGGGATATCCCCTAACAGTATTGGTTCCACATTCTGTTGAAATTCTGCTGACACGAACCAAGACACAACACATGACAAATGCCCGACTTACCAAATATGAGACAATTATTCTGGGGTCACCAAATGTCACATTGAAAAGGTGTACTGTACTGAACCCGGCAACTCTACTTCCCATTGAGAATACAGAAATAAAAGATGGGGAAGAATTTGAGCATGATTGTCTGGAGGTAACTGAGCTCAGTACCAAACCTCGCTCAGATATAAAAGATACCCAGTTAAAGGAAAACGATTACATTATGTTCGTTGATGGGTCCTGTCTAAGAGATTCATCAGGAACCTTGAGAGCTGGTTATGCAGTATGTACCATATCCGGTATAGTCGAAGCCTCCTGGCTCGAGAAAGTGTTTTCTGCACAAGTGGCAGAATTGATAGCTCTCACAAAAGCCTGCCATGCTGCTGTAAATTTAAAGGTCACAATCTATACAGACAGCAGATACGGATTTGGAATTGTGCATGATTTTGGTCAACTCTGGTCACAAAGAGGATTTATGACATCCTCTGGTTCACCAGTGAAAAATGGAGAACAGATAAGAGATTTGTTACATGCGATTCAGTTGCCTCTCGAAATTGCTGTGGTGAAATGCAGTGCTCACACCAGGTCACAAGATTTTGTGTCAATGGGGAATGGTTATGCAGACCAGGTTGCCAGATTTTGTGCATTAAACTGTATATCCTTTAAAGAACAATGGGAGCTGTTACCACAACCTGAGAATGACACAACCTTAAGTCTAGCATTACGAGTGGTTGATACCTTAGACGAATTGAAAACACTACAAAGTCACGTTGGTAAGGAGGAAAAATGTTCCTGGCAGAAAATGCAGTGTATACAGAGAGAAGACGATATTTGGGTATCAAGAGAGGGACAACTAGTGTTGCCAAACAGTCTTCTGTCACAATTTGCCCGATTGTATCATGGGCAGGCTCACTTGGGAAGAGATGCCATGATCAGATAATTTAAAATCGATTGGTTCAATCCAAAATTCAGACATGCCGCAGAAATTACTTGTCACAGATGCGTCATTTGTCAACAAATGAACGCTGGAAAAGGAACTGTGGTAACTTTGAGCCACATTGGAAGAGCTGGTGGTCCATTTAATAAGATACAAATGGATTTCATTGAAATGCCTATTTGTGGAGGTCTGAGATACGTGTTGGTGATTGTGTGTGTTTTTAGCCATTGGATTGAGGCATATCCCACACGTAGGAATGACAGTCTTACAGTTGCAAAACTACTACTCAGAGAATTAATACCCAGGTTCGGGTTTCCGGTTTCTATAGAATCAGATAGGGGAAGACACTTCGACAATGAGGTGATTAAACTCCTGTGTGCCGCACTCAACATTGAACAAAAGCTGCATTGTAGCTATCGCCCTGAAGCTTCAGGACTAGTCGAACAGATGAATGGTACTTTGAAATCAAGAATAGCAAAAATGTGTGCAGCAACAAACATGAAGTGGCCAGATGCATTACCTCTAGTGCTGATGTCTATGAGAAACACGCCAGATAAGAAAACAGGATTGTCCCCACATGAAATCCTCATGGGCACAGCAATGAGGTTACCGGCGGTACCTGCAAATGCACTAGTGAATATTACAGATGATATGGTGTTGGATTACTGCAAGAGTTTGGCTGACGTGATTCGCTCTTTCTCTCACCAGGTGGAAGCTAACACGTTACCGCCAATCGGCGAACCAGGACACTCTCTGCAAGCTGGTGACTGGGTGGTTGTCAAGAAGCACGTAAGAAAATCGTGTCTTGAGCCACGTTGGAAAGGGCCATATCAAGTGATATTGACGACCACTACTGCTGTGAAGTGTGCCGGGGTTCCCAACTGGATACATGCCAGTCATACAAAAAGGGTAGCGTGTCCTGTTGAAGAGGAACTTGAAAATTCCGGTGCAGCAACCTCAAGAGGAGAAGTCTTAGAATCAGAGATAAGTCAAGAAGGATCTGAGACTACAGGAGAGCCCGCTGAGAACAGCCGTGTCCCTCAAACTATCAGTGAATTCGCGAGAGGTGACGAAGTGCCAATCTCAGTGGAGGCAGCAGGAGAACAAAGTCAAGGAGAGGTTCTCCCAGAAGCAGATGAATACAATTCAGAAACTGAATACAGTATTGAACAAGGAGAGAGAGACGGAGAAGTGTCAAATTTAAATCAGAACGAATCAAGATCTGCCGAACGAGTTCCAAGCCTATCAGGAGAAAACACCATATTACCAGAGGAGGGTGCTGTCCGAGGTACTGAGGGAAAACGCCGAAGCAAGACGAACAGAGGTGACAATTGGTCAGACAATTCACACTTTAGAATAAGAGAAATAGCGAATGAAACAATAATAGAGGAAAGCGATACCTCACGAGCAGACGATCTGAGTGAAGGAGAACAGCAAGGTGAACGAAGAATAAAAAGAAAAAGAATAGCAAATAGAAGATATACCGGTCCTGAATCGGCATACGCTACAAACGCTGAATGGCAACAAGAATTCTTAGCGTTCTGTTTTGATCGAGAAATACCAGGCCAGTACTACGGTACCTGAAGAAAATACAACAAGAAAATTGAAGGGAAAGACATTGAAAATTGTGAAAGCTAAAAACAAAAATCTTAGAAAAAGAAAAAAAAATACCGGAAAGTGACATTAAACCTAGATTTGACTTATAGAAACCTGATTACAAGCTGCTAACCTGAATTGACGAAAAGGGTCCTGGATTGAGTGAAGACGCTGTAAATTACGCAGAAAGAGTTTGCTACTCAGAGTTGATTGTTGATCTACTGTTTGATTCTATACAAACATGGCTTATAGTAACAAGGGAAGTAAAGTGTGTGGCTGGTTAGGACTTATGATAGGTGCTGTATGTGCAATAATGATTGTGGGAGTGATTGTAGGAATGCCATGGAGAGAGAGTGAAACTACTAATGCAACTTCAAAACCTGAGACTACCACTACAACTAATAAACTATCACCATGGGAGAAATTCGAGCAAGACACAAAACACCTGCATGAGGGAACTAATCCAAACGGGGAGCTTTCTACTAATGTTTTCTATCGCCTACTAAATGAGTATGTGGAAACTATGAATGCGAAAGACTGTTATGTGTGTACTAAAATTCCTTCATCTGTGCAGGAGGGAGTTACTTATCATAGCCTCCCTCTTACGTATGGGATTAGTTGTAGCTTGCTACTAACAAGATTTTATAATCAAGAGCATGTGCAATATTTTTATTCAAATTTGGATGTTGTGTTTTCTTTTGTGCCTGTTATTGAATTCTTAAATAAGTTAGCTAAAGAGCATGATATAAAATTAGTTAGAGGATTCTTTGAGCCAACACTAACATTTGGAACTGCTTATGCACATCGCAATATCTTGACATGTTTACTGTCTCCTGTAGAGAAAAGCTTTTTAGATCACACAGATGATAGGCGCAAAGCATTAAAAGAAAGATTAGAAAAAGGTTTAGAAAAACGCACTTATGCAAATGATTATGCTTATACTGAAATTAAAACCCAAGGCAAGTTAGCTATAGATGCATTACACGTAGGTAGACTCTGTATATATAGACCAAAATCTGATCAAGATAATTTGTTTGTAGGAACGAGTGAATGTAGGCATGTGTTTTTGTTTCAGAGCAAATGGACCTTTATGTTAAATGGACAAGACCCAGCGATTCCTGGAATCTATTACATCTGTGGGTTAAATGCGTATTACCGTCTCCCTAAGGGATGATATGGGACATGTTATTTGGGAATAATATTCCCAAAGATTTACCAGATTGATGACTTAAAACAACTACCTAAAACGTCTGAATTACAACATACCAGACAAAAAAACGAGAATCAGTGGCGGCTGTCATTGGTGACATATTTGGTGCTATAATCCCTTCAATAGGGGTTGTCTTAAATTCTATGAAAATTCAAAAGTTGTCTACTATTGTGGATAACATGCTGCCAAATTTCACAGGAGCTATACTCCTGATGGATACAGAACTTGCTGCAGAAAGAGCTATGACTCTTCAAAACCGGCTTGCTTTAGACATTCTTTTAGCAAAGAGTGGAGGTGTGTGCAAAATGCTTAATGAGCGACATTGTTGCTCGTATATCCCTGACAATAGTAAGAAAATTAGAAGCATGCTTACTAACCTGACTAGAGATAGTACAGATTTGAAGGATCTAAAAGAACTTGGTGTTTGGGAGAAATTTGGAAAGGGAATTGCCCGAGTGGGGAGCTGGTTTACCAACATTTGGAATGGGGTACTTGCAAAAATTATGATGGGATTATTAATTGTTCTGATTTGTTTAATGGGATTTTGGGGAATATGCAAAATTAATGAAAAGGTGAAAAGAAATTTGGCTAACAGAACCAAAAGAAACGAAGAAAGTGAAAGAGAGAAAATGTTTAATGAAATATGGGAAAGCTCACATAAAGGAAAAGATGTTGAAATGCGCATTATGCGTAAGGCAAAAAGTTAAAACCTGGAAGATTTGTGATGACGAGCGTCATCAGAGGAGGGACTGAGAGAGCGTAATTTGGTATTACATATTATAGACGTGAAATGCTTATGTCTAACAATGCTGTATTAATAAACATTCATTAAAAGCGTATTCATAAATATGGAAAATCGTTCATGTATAAACTAATGTCAACTGTAAGAAATAATCGTTTATAGTTTGCCTAACTGAGCACATTAAAACGTATAAAACTACATTCATTAAACTCGTATATCTTAAGTTAGCGTGAGTCAAGCAGAAGCTGTGTAGCTCTCATATTAAAGGCGTATTTTTCCTGTCTCTTCAGTGTGCAGAACTTGCAAACAACCATGACCCAGCTATTGTTCTCTCTGTATTAGTTCGACACATCGGGATATTTTCCCAGCCGCATGCTAGCATCTTTTAGTATAAAATGATTGTGCTTCGAAACATTTGTAGATACTTCCAAGGACAATGAGACGAGGGAACGAGAACTTTTAACCTGAGACGTGTGCCAAGCTGATGAAGTAACCCCGGATATGCCACCTACGGAAGACTGATTATGAAGACCAATCAGAAGCCAATATATTATCGAGAGATGACAAATGCATTACTTAATGTATAATTTGATAGGTCAACAATTATGGGGTGTATTGACTAACCAATAGAATTTTGGGGGAATGAATCACTAGAAAGGGATAAAAACCCATGACACAGGAAATAACGCATCATTAGGTAGGGAATGATATTGATTACATCCCGAAACTCTGTCACACTATTCTGTGACTTGAGACTTAGACAAACTATCCTTGCCCATATTACTGCCCCTTACACTTTTCTCCTTATGAGGAGAGTGTCTCTTGCCTCTAACTTAGATAGACTGACGGCGATCTGACTGATGTCCTGAAGACGAAGACTGATCCTGAATGCTGACCTAATCAGAGGAGGGTAATTATATACAGTAGTTGCTAATGGAAATTCATTTGCCTTTCTTTCTAGGTACCAACTGCTGTATGTTTTGATAGAGACCTTAGTTAGATGTTTTCCAAATTGGTGTTCAAAATTGTTTTGCATGATGCCCAACATGCTAATGCTAATTAGAGGTTAGACGAGGTATTCACTCTAACTGACAAACTGACGTGACTGACGTGGTGCTATGCTGAACTAGTATCTTAGAAATTCGATGTGTTATAATCCGCCTATATCTATCTGATTATTCATGTTACTAATCTTTGCATTATCGAAAGCTTATTGTGGTTGCCATCTTATAATCGTGCTTACGTGTTTATTGACTTTGAGATTGATGCCTTTGCTACTAGATTGTAATCAATAGGGAATAAAACTTATTAACTCCATTAAGGTGTGGTTATTCATGACTGAAAGGTCATGGTTGCGCCGAACGTTTATTAATGTCTAATTTGATGTTAAACGTTGACAATGTTATTGACCTATTGATCGATATTTTGATCAGTTATCTCGTCCTACGGTGTCTCACCACTGGGCCCAAAGATTAATTGGCCTAAAACGAGTCCTGATGTGTATAAATTGACATAGACGGACGCGTTAACAGTACTTAACTGTGTAGGAACAGCGAATAAAAGAGGAAGATGCTTAGCGACACAGAGTTACATAATGTTAAATGTTCTGTCTTGGAATATTGTCTTTGTGATGTATTAATATTCTTTAAATGGCTGCATGTTGGGGCAGCAATGAAGGTTTATTGCATATTGATAGCCTCCGGTCCAGTAATAAAATCCCAGCTCCTCCTACCCTAAACCACTGAAGCGGGCAGACACGCAGAACGACTGATGACTTCCACAGCAACACACGGACATGCTGCCAGTGTGGGGAGCATGCGAGGGCAGCCATGGGTGCTCCCCAAGCTACCCTCCAACAGTGGCAAAACTCTGGGGTGCCCCACCATAAAAAAAATAAAAACAAGGTGCGAGGCTGCAATTAAAAGCCAAACAAGCAAAGGAAAACTTCAGTGTGGCTTCACCTGGCACAGTGGGAGAGCCGCTACCATAAAATTCACTCCACTCAGTAAACACGCCCCATAATACATTGCAGGGCTTTTAATTTGATTCACAATTTTGCCTATAGCTTCACCAGTGGTGGTCACACAGCAACATTCCTTTTCTGTCCAGATCATCTTCTGGATACACACCCTAGTTTGGAGGAGACACCAAAATTAAAACCTCTCGCACTATTTAAGGCATTTTTAAGCTTCCTCATGGCTGGAGCTATTGTTTTACAGCTGAGCGTAGTTTGTCTTTTAGAAGCCTAGTGTATATTAAAATTTTAAGAGGCCTGGAAGGCCTGAACATTTTTGCACTGCGCCCCATGGGGCTAAATGTATAATTACACTGAATTGTTTGCCATTGTATTGCTTTTTTGTGGTGGTGCCCTCAAGGGTCTGATTGTATGGGTGTATTACAATACTGCTCTGACCATTAAAGTCTAATGTCAAGTGTATGAAAAAATGAACATCCACCAAGTTTATTTCTGATAAATGTTTTTATTGGCTTTACATGATGATTGCACATGTTTTATTGATCCATCATGACTGAAATTAGAACAACGATTCATGCCAAAGTAATATTCATATTACACCTTGACTGTTTGAATGCACTGGGGCCCATATTTATACTTTTTTTGTGCCGCATTTGCATCAATCTTTATGCAAAAGCTGTGCAAAATGATGCAAATGCAGTGCAAAAAAGTATAAATAAGGGCGTTGGTATGTTTGTCTGGCATCTCTAGGGGGCCACCAACTATGGCATGGTCCATCTACCAATGTATAGTTGTAAATTACAGTTTTGTATTTTGTAGTGTGTGCGTAATAATTGCACTTCTCTTCTTCTAAAGAAAAAGTACTGACTTGACATTATTTATTGAGTGCTATTATTGCATGCCATTGATTGGTGATTCCAAGCCAACACTGCCTCCCTTAAGTAGGCCTTGAACTGCTCCACCTGTATAGCCTGTGAAAGTCAAGCACTACAATAGGGTGTTTGGTTCCCACTGAGGACAATTGAGGAACTATTACTTGGTGCTGGCCACACAATAGGCCATTTTCCAACAGGGATCAACTTGTACAATCTCTTTGCTAGACCTGTCATCCATGGTGTGGGTTCCCACTAACTTTTTGCCTCCAGACCTCTTGTTTGTGCTTACCGTGTTTTGGCTGGCCATAGGATTCTGCATACTTTACTACTGCTAACCATTGCTAAGGTCCTTGTGCTCTTGCCCTAAATCATGGCAACATTGACTGATACCCAACTGGCATTTTTAATTTACTCATAATTCCCTAGTAAAGTGCACTATATGTACCCAGAGTCTGTAAATAAAATGCTACAAGTGTGCCTGCAGCACTGCTTGGGCCACCCACTTAAGTAGCTCTCTAAGCACGTCTCAGGTCTGCCATTGCAGTGCCTGTGCATCCAAGTTTGAAACTGTCACTTTGACCTAGCAAAATAACACTTTTGTCAATCCTAAAACTTCCTTTTTAATACAGATAAGTCACCTAAGGTAGGCACTAGACAGACCCAAGGGCAGGGTGTGTTGTATTTAAAAGGTTGGACATGTACTTTCAAGTTTTACATGTCCTGGTAGTGAGGAAGTCTTTAATTTGTTGTTCACTACTGCAGGGCCTATCTCTCCCACAGGATAATATTGGAGTTATCTTATTACAATTTATAAGTGTAACTTTCAAATGAGAAGAGATAAACCCTATGAGTTGGGTGTCTCTGGCATCCTAATTTAATATCCTAACTTACAATGAAGTTGGATTTTAAGGTACAATTCTGAAAATGCAGCATTTAGAAAGTTGACATTTTCTTGCCTTAAGCCATTTGGTACCTACAGCCTGCCCCACATCACATAACTGGGTAAAGAAGGCAGTTAGCTTCTGCATATTACTCCTTGGCAGCCACACACAATGGGAGCTTAGGGGTGACTTAATAGGCCATCTCTGGCAAAATCGCAGGGAGAAGTTGGGCCCAGCCTCCCTTACATCTAAATATGATAGGTCCTGTCCCCAGACAAAGGGCTGCATACCCCCTGTAGTAGTCTGGAGCCAGGGCAAGGATGGCCAGGCATCTGTGCAATTCAAAGGCATGCCTCTAGAAGACTTTCCCCACTTAAAAGATTCTATGTATAAAAGGAGAACCACAGACGACCACTTCAGTACACTTCTGGAACTGTGGGTATTCTGTTAGGAAGAAGTACTGCTGTGTTATTACAAGGACTGCTGCTCTGCTTAAATGTTGCTCTGGAGGAAATTCTGCCCTGCTGCCCTGCTGCCCTTCTGCCTGGGTAAGAAGGACTGGACTTGCATTCCTGAACCTATAACCCAGAGGGACTTGCTGGCTGCTCTGAAGCATCAGGGACATAGCAGCCCTCCAACAACCTTGCACCTGCACCTGGACTCTGCCATCTGTGAGTCTACTATGCTAAGTGGTGCCATCCCAGTCCTAAACCCTTGAAAGTGGGCCTAAGGTGCTTGCCAGCGAAACCGAGGCATCGCCTCTGCTGAGTGACATGTCCCCAAGCAGAACCAATGCATCCTTCTATGAACTGGCACGTCCCTAAACAGAACTTATGCATTGCTGCTGCTGCATGGATTGGGCCCCACATGAAAACCCACATTTCTTCAGCAGTACTTAGAAACGCATAACCCCAAAGATGTATTGCATACATGGCCCAGGTCCTCACATCCCTCATCAAGTCCTCAGGACTGAAGCATCATCAGCTGCCTGCCACATCTCGACCAAAGACTTTGCATTGCAAGACCCTTTGATAGGATCCTTGAAGACAACGCGACAGGAGCTTGCATTGCAATCTCGCTGCATCTTGTAACCAACACATCGCTCTGACTGCATAGCTCATCCTCAACGCAGCTCCATACAAAGCTCTGCAAACAGTATTTAATGTACTTTGTTCAGCCAGCCAAACTGGTTCCCTGTAGCTGGCATGCGCTCCAGTGCAATTGGCCTGAACTTGTGGTTTTGTCCTGGTCCAGCATGATCAAATATCCCCAGTTGGTGTGTTATGCTTTTAAGCGCCGTTCTACAGTTTATTCTCTAAAAATTGTTAACTTTAGCTCTACTGATTAGATTTTTGTCAATTTGGTCTTGTTTTATTTACTAGATTAAGCTCTGTGTTTCTAACCTGCTGTGGGATAATTTTTGTGTAGTGTTTTCACTATTTTACAGTTTGAAGTGATCACAAATACTTTACAAATTGCCTTAAAGTTAAGCCTGATTGCTCTGTGCCAAGCTACTAGAGAGTGAGCACAGGTCAATTTGGAGTTGGCTTGTGCCTTATTCTGACAAGACATGTGGTCGCTGCTTGACCAGGGCTCATACCCCAGTGAACCAACAACCCAATTTCTCACACTGATGATCAAACCATCTTTTAGTGATCACCCCTTCTGATGCAACCTTCACCAGCAACTAACACCATGTCTTGCATATCATTGATAAAGTCTTCTGAGTCCCTTCCCTCATTATTAACTGTGCATGCTATCATTTCTTCTTGAACACTTTGTGCTTTGACACGCAAAGTGGTGTAGCGTGTTATCTAATCTGCATGTTATATTTTTGGCTGGACAAAATTTACCCTCTTTAGAGTGGCTCTGATTCCTGCACCTAAACCACATATTTGTTTTTCCTAAAGAATGTTCTAGATTAACTTTTCAAGCTACCCTTATTAGAGTCCACAATTAGTACACTGGATTCATAGATTCAATTATTTTATCATTCAATTCAGATTTCGTGAAGTCTCAATACACTTAGCCACCATAATAGTTATATACCCAAAGAAAGGAGCCTTTGTCAAATGCTTCTATGTACACAATGCCTTATAGATTGGTCACAGACTAGTTGTTACCTGAAGTTTTCAAACTGACACTGGACCACTAATCTCCTTAAAGCTGTGATATAGGCATCCACATCCTCCCCAGTTCTTTAAACTCTTTTAAAGAAATTATGCCTCAAGACAACCAAACTCGGCTGAACAATAAACCTACTCGCAACTTCTTAATAGCTTCTTGGAACTCATCCAATTCTTCACCCTCAACCAGTGTCACTTCTGGAAGATGTTTAAAATTGATGTGCCTTCAAAAACAAGGGACGTGAAGTAAAAAAAAAAAATCTTCTGCTCTGGTCTAAATCTTGATGCTCCAATTGCCCGCAAACAGCTTTCAAAGGCATCAAACTACTGTCTTCATGGAAAAGGTGGGTCACCCGGGGCATCACGAAATGGTAGAAAAGGATTACTAGCTTGCATGGTTTATGCATAATTTATGTAGGCAAAACGTCTCCTTAAATAATGTTATATAATTAACATCAAATACAAGACACAGAGAAAAAATTGTTAATGGAAAAGAAGTGCAAATCACTGTTACCAAATGAACAATGGGAGGTAAAACAACTGAATATTATGTGTAAAATAGTGTCAAACTACTCTAACACTGTATAAATGCAATGTTTATCAAGTGGTGTGCAGGTTACCATATTGTGAAGCATCAACAGCATGAAACTAAAATAATTCCAAATCAGGTATTGCCATACAGCACTGCGCTTTCAACAGAGGGCGTTTTCTCATTTGCATGGGGGTGTGGCCCCATGCAAATGAGGGAATCTCTTTGCTGCTGTGCCTGTGCCATATTACAGGTGCAGACGCAAAGGCAAAGAAGCCATCAGGAGGTGCATTGATAGTGCACCATAAAAAGGTGGTGCACTGTCAGTGCGCCCCCTGATGACAGCCCTCTGGATTGGGTGAAGTGGGGTCCTATGAAGCCCATAGACATCCCCTGGCAGGTGGGTAGAGTAATTCACTTCACCTGCCTTCAAGGGGATCTCTCATCCCTCTTAAAAGTGCATGGAGCTTCCTGCCTGCACAATGAAACACAGAGCATCTGCTTCAAAGTCGCTCCTTATTTCACTTGAAAGCACTGCCCTTTAGGGCAGGGCAAGTTGGCGGCTGCCCTGGGGGCAGCAATCTTATTCTGATATGGGACAGTCTCTTAGTTTGTGCAGGGCATACCTGTTGAAAGGTGTGCAGGCGCAAACAAGGAAAATGCGCTGCATTGTGTAAAACAGCCCCCGGAGTAATGTTGGCAGTGCTCCTTAAATTGGGGCAGGTTAGGTCTGATCCTGATCTTCTGAGCCGAAGCTGAAGCTGATACCCTGTGAAGCAGCACCACTGTGAATTTTTGTTATGGGGCACTTTTGAAAGGTGTGCCAGGGGCAAACAAGGAAAATGTGCTGCATTGTGTAAAACAGCCCCAGGAGATATATTGTAGAGAATAAGACAGAAACCAGACTAAAGCACACAGGCCCCGAGTGTGCACTGCTTAGTCTCAAGATGTCCAGTATATTTCAAAGCACAACATTTCAAATAAAGCTCCACATTTGAGTCTTCTAATAAGTAGCTTTGAGAACATGAAGGCTCAAATGGACTTGAATGAAATGAAGTGCTAGAAAATGGCCATGTTTTAAAAATAAACTGCTAACTACTCAACAATCGTCATAATGTGTGCTATCTAGCTCCTAGCTAATTAGGGTGAGGGAGGTCAGGTACCCAACTTTACAAATCTGTAGATGTTAAAGATATATATGGGTGTATGCCCAGTGATGATATCACAAACCACGAGATAGGTAAACCGAGATTGAACAGGCAATTGTTTTCCTAATTTCCAACGTACAGTACACTCAGTTGATTGCTTGCAGACACCCTGAACTCTCAGAAAACATGGACATGTCTGGTATCCCCTTCCAAATGAGTCCCAGATTAAGAAAATGGGGGGAAAGAAGTCGCAGGGAGATGTTTCTGCGTGAGGGAAACTGGAGAAATCATGTTTTTTTAAAGAAAATGCAACAAATTAGACAAATGTGATTTTCAGGGTAATCTTGCTGCCGGCTGCTTAGGGTGAGGGACATGTGAATCCCAGAGACAGAAACCTCACGAAGTTTAGATGTTGAAAATATATTGTATGCCATGTTTTTTAGAGCCCATGGATGGTATCTGTGCAACAACTAGGTATCTCAAACCGGTATTTTGCTTAGAGCTTCTTTTCATATTCCCAAAATGCACTTCACCCAGTTCATTGCCCATTGGCACTGTCAGAAACGCATGCATGTCTAATACCTCCATTTTCAACAGAATATGAGAGACAAACTAAGGGCAGCCTTGGCAGAGATGTGTTTCTGCTTGATGGAAACTGAAGGAAACTACCATATTTGGATAAACTGCAAAAAATATGAAAAACATGTCATGTTCAAAGGACTCTACTGGCCACTCACTCAGGGTCAGAAAAGTCTTGATTGCAGCCATACATTCCCACATTTATATTTCTTGTATAGTCTTACGTTTTATATATATCATCAAATGTACAGTTCAACAGTGATTCTGTGACAATGTAATGCCCTGTGTTAACATTGCATAATTGAAAGTACTAACTACTTTCCCTATGAAACCTACATATAGTTGGTATTGGCAGACTCTGAAAATCCAGAGCAATATGTCCTTGGTTAGCATTTTGGGATTTAAGTTTGTTCCTTGCGTTCACTGAGATGTGTATCAAATGGACAGGACAAGTTTGCTAGGTGTTCCACTGATGGAGGAAACAGAAAAACTTATGGGTGAGGAAGGAATCTCCAGCAGGTGGGACAGCCTTTTCCCATTGCTGAAAACTTTTAACACAATTTGTTCTGTGATACGTTTAGTGATCAATTAGGAAATGATACTGCAAGATTTGGGAGTGCTTAGTGTTGGGAATTTGTGAGTATATTTTCAGAATCCTCTCACCATCGACAGTGAAGCTACCACTATATTGTGGGCTCCACTCACTAGCTGAAAACAGAACTTTGTTGGAATCATGTTGGATAAGCTAAGGAGAAGGTGGCTGCTTGCTTAGTGAGGAAGGCCTTCAGTGTAGTTAAGGGCAGCTGTGAGAAGTGAACATACTTGTGTCATGCTGGTAATGCTCTAAGTAAATACTTGTTGGAAAAGGACCTTTCTGCAGCCAGAATTATCCCCAAAATTTTTGCCTTTATCCTCCTATTTTGCTGATCCTCTTTTTGTTTACTTTAGGTCTCTGGCACTTTACCACTTTTAATTAGTGGTGATTTGTGTGTGCTCTCCCCCCTAAAACTTTGTATAATTGGCTTACACCTGGTTGACTTATTTAATTTACATGTAAGTCCTTTGGAAAGTGGTATACACAGGGCCTGTAAATTAAATGCTATTGGGTCTACAGAGCTGATTGCTCCATTCAAACCTGTCTCAGGCCTGCTACTGCAGGTCCTGCCTGCACAGTTTACTGCCACATTGACTTGGCAAGACAAACCACTTGCCAAGGCCTAAACTCCCTTTTTACTACACCTAAGACACCCCTGAGGTAGGCCCTAGATAACCCTATGGGCAGAGTGCGGTGTATGTGAAAGGTAGTACATATATTTTAATAATGTGTCACATGTTCTAGTAATGACAAACAGCATATTTCATTTTTCACTGCTGTGAGTGCTGCTCCTCTCATAAGTTTGCATTCAAAATTCCCATATATGCCTAAGTAGTAATTTCTGATCTGTAAGGAGCAGCGTGGGCATTTTTGGTTTGTTTGAAATGGTAGTGAGAAATCCTGCTTATTGGTGTAGGTCGGTTTTTCATTACTATGTTGGAAATGGCACTTTTAGAAAGTGGGCATTTCTCTGTTCTTATCACTCTGGTGCTTTGCAGCCTGGCTCCCATCCACGTCTGGGGCAGAGTGACAGCTCCACTTGGTGCATACTTTACAGACAGCAGTAACAAAGGAAGGGCTACTTGTGACAGAAGATGCATTTGCATACTGATAGTCTTCCTGGGCTGGGGAGAGGGAGGGTTGTTCGCACCTTACATGTGACCGGGTTGTGCCCTGCCCTTGTACAATGGACTGATTACCCCCAACTGATGTCTGGAGACAGGACTGGCTTGAAACGGTTCTTTTGAAGTTAACCCATGGACAAAGGCATTTTGGAGTACAAGTAGAGGGAATCTTGCCCCATGATTTTAGAGCACTTTTGGAACTGGGACTGAACCTGTTAGAAGGCTGCAGCGTTGCCCAAAGGACCCAGCTGGACTGCTCTTCTTCTGTTGCCATGATGCCTGCTACTGCTAGGTGGCAAAAATAGCCCATCTGGATTGCCTTTCTGCATGTTGCCCTGCTTTCAGCTGCTCCCTGGCTTTGGAATTCATTCAATTCAGCTGCGCCTCGAGAAGGAACCACCACATAACCCACCTGTTTCATTGTGCTGGCCTACCTGCCCCTGTTGTGCCTCCTCCTAGCGCCTCCCAAATAGCCCAGTGCAGGGGAAGTGTTGGTTCCTGCTCTTTGGTTTACCTTAGCACATGCTGAGCACTGCCCCTTTATTCCCTTGGAAGGATCCAGAGTTACCTAATAGAACACGGGGTCTCTATGCCCTGCTCCTTGGTCTTTCCTTCAAATGGCACAGGGAGAGTGCATCGGCCTTTTACCCCCAGTTCTTTACCTAGCAAGCAGTGAGCCCTTTACTGTTTCCCAGCTAGTGGTGAGCCTGGTGTGATCTCTGGCCCAGAGGAAAGTTTGTGCTGCACTTCTCTCTTGCGCCCCTCATGCAGCCATCTAAGAAGGAAAGGCGTCATGCCTTGTCCATGCAATCCTTCAGGGAGCATACTGGGGGGCACTTGCGGGATGTATGGTTTTTATTATTAAATTTCATGCTCTGATAATGTTTTTTACTGTTCTTGCCACTTTTAATACTGTGGTAACAAATACTATCTTCGTGATTGCATAATATGCACACTACTTATGATTCATATTGTCTTTGGTGTAAGATATAGATATAATACAGAAACATATTTTAATATAATCCTGTGTGGAGTCTCTTTTGTAGTGTATTTATTATGCCACTGCTGTAAGGGTGTTGCCCAAATGCCTTACACATGACTTCTGAGTATAAGCCTGACTGTTCTGTGCCAAGCTACCAGGGGTTGAACACAGGTTATCTTTTGTGTGTAACTTACTCGTCCTGACTAGAATGGTGGACAACAAGCATATGGTTGTCTCATGGGTCTCTGGATTCTCAGGTATGGACAAGGGGACTTTGCATGGAAATAGGTAATTGGAGAATAGGTAACGGGAAATTGGTTAGAGTTTGTTAAATACAAAGGTGCCTAACTGTACTTGCGTATCTGTATATAAGAGGGAGTGCTGAACATGAAGTCATTTATAGATTGGTGTAGGAGGCTGGCCTGGCTTATAGTCGGTACCTGATGGTACTTACACCTTGTGCCAGGTCCAGTTATCCCTTATTAGTAGATTAGTAGTGTTCTAGCAGCTTAGGCTGATAGGAGTAGCTATAGCTTAGGCTGAACTAGGAGACATGCAAAGCTCCTACTAAACCACTTACATCACATAGCATCATATCATAAGAATCACAATACTCAGAGTTACTAAAAATAAAGGTACTTTATTTTAGTGACAATGTGCCAAACATCAGAGGATATACTCCCTTAGGAGGTAAGTAAAATACACAAAATATATACACAAATCAAAATAAGGTGAGTCAACAGTTAGAAAAGTAGTAGAATATGATGCAATAGGCCTAGGGGTAACACAAACCATATACTAAGAAAGTGGAATGCAAACCACTTAGGGACCCCAGACCTAGTGTAGTGTATAGAGGGTCGTTTGGAGTGTAAAGAAAACACTAAGGGTGCCCAAGATAACCCACCCAAAGACCCTGAAAAGTAGGAGTAAAGTTACCCTACATCCCCAGAAACACACTAAAGTCGTGATAGGAGATTCTGCAAAGACCACAACTGACTGCAAAGCACTGAAGATGGATTCCTGGACCTGAGGACCTGTAAAGGAAAGGGACCAAGTCCAAGAGTCACGAAAGTGTGCAGGGGGCCAGGAGCCCACTAACCCCCAGATGAATGTGCAAAATGGCTGCCTCTGAGTGGAAGAAGCTGAAGATTTTGCAACAATGGAAGAAGCCAGGAACTTCTCCTTTGCACAGAAGATGTCACACAGTGTGCTGGAGGATGCAGAGTTGTTTCCATGCAGAAACATTGCAAACAAGCCTTGCTAACTGAAAAGGTCATGTTTGAAGAAAATGGGCGCTTCCCAGGCCCAGGAAGGACCAGGAGGTGGCCCCTTGGAGGAGGAGACAGAAGGGGCACTCATCAACACAGAGAGCCCACGCAGAAGCAGGCAGCACCCGCAGAAGTACTTGAACACGGGTTCAAGAAAACTGAGCATGGCAATCATCTCAACACTACAAAGGAGGGTCCCACGAAGCCGGTGGTCAACGCAGTTTATGGAGTACACAGTATTTCTGTCTGGCGTGGAGAGGCAAGGACTTACCTCCACCAAATTTAGACAGATGGACCACTGGACTGTCAGGGTCACTAGGATCCAGCTCCTGTGTTCCAGGGACCACACTCGTCACAATGAGAGAAGACCCAGAGGACCGGTGAAGCAGAAGTTTGGTGCCTGCGTTAGCAGGGGGAAGATTCCATCGACCCATGGGAGATTTCTTCTTGGCTTATAGTGCAGGGTGAAGGCCGACAGCCCCCAGAGCATGCACCACCAGGAAACAGTCTGGAAAGCTGGCAGGATTAAGTGCTACAATGTCGCTGGTGGTCTTCTTGCTACTTTGTTGCAGTTTTGCAGGAGTCCTGGAGCAGTCAGTGGTCGATCCTTGGCAGAAGTCGAAGAGGGAGATGCAGAGGAATTCTGGTGAGCTCTTGCATTCATTATCTGAAGATAAGCCCACAGGAGAGACCATAACTAGCCATCAGAGGAGGATTGACCACCTAGTCAGGTAAGCACCGCTCAGGAGGGGTCTCTGACATCACCTGCTGGCACTGGCCTCTCAGAGGCCTCCATTGTGCCCTCACACCTCTGCATTCAAGATAGCAGGGGTCTGGGACACAATGGAGGAGCTCTGGGCACCACCCGAGTGGTGGTGATGGACAGTGGAGTGGTCACTCTCCTTTCCTTTGTCCAGTTTCATGCCAGAGCAGGGGCTGGGGGATCCCTTAACTGGTGTAGACTGGCTTATGCAAGGAGGGCATCATCTGTGCCCTTCAAAGCATTTCCAGAGTCTGGGGAGGCTACTCCTCCCCAGCCCTTAACAACTAATTCCAAAGGGAGAGGGTGTAACACCCTCTCTCAGAGGAAATTCTTTGTTCTGCCTTCCTGGGACTGGGCTTCCCAGACCCCAGGAGGGCAGAAGCCTGTCTGAGGGTTGGCATCAGCGGTAGCTGCAGTGAAAGCCCCAGAGAGCTAGTTTGGCAGTACCCGGGGTCCATGCTGGAGCCCCAGGGATGCATGGGATTAGCACCCCAATACCAGATTTGCCATGGGGGGGACAATTCCATGATCTTAGACATGTTACATGGCCATTTTCGGAGTTACCATGGTGAAGCTACATATAGGTATTGACCTAAATGTAGTGCATGCGTGTAATGGTGTCCCCGCACTCACAAAGTCCAGGGAAATTGCCCTGAACTATGTGGGGGCACCTTGGCTAGTACCAGGGTGCCCTCACACTTAGGAACTTTGCACCTAACCTTCACTAAGTTAGGGTTAGGCATATAGGTGACTTATAAATTACTTAAGTGCAATGTAAAATGGCTGTGAAATAATGTGGACATTATTGCACTCAGGCTGCAGTGGCAGTCCTGCATAAGAATTGTCTGAGCTCCCTATGGGTGGCAAAAGAAATGCTGCAGCCCATAGGGATCTCCTGGAACCCCAGTAATCTGGATACCTAGGTACCATATACTAGGGAATTATAAGGGTATTCCAGTGTGCCAATCAGAATTGGTAAAAATTATTACTAGCCTGCAGTGACAATTTTAAAGACAGAGAGAGCATAAGCACTGAGGTTCTGATTAGCAGAGCCTCAGTGACACAGTTAGGCACCACACAAGGAACACATTCAGGCCACAACTATGAGCACTAGGGTCCTGGCTAGCAGGATCCCAGTGAGACAGGCAAAAACAAACTGACACACAAGTAAAAAATGGGGGTAACATGCCAGGGAAGATGGTACTTTCTTATAATTGGTGCATGCGTAGACGAAATCCCTGGTTGGCACTTTATGTCTCATTTGTCCGATTGGGTAAAAAATCTAGCGTGGGCATATCCCCTAATCTTAATTTTAAAAAGTGTTGTTTAATTCTCATGGCATATGGTGCGGCAGCAATAATGATTCCCTTCGTATTGTATACGATTTAAGGACTAACCAGCCGTGCAACCTTTTGGCCAGTTCCTCCCTGTCTTCTAGCCAGCTGAGCAACTTGCTTGATTTATTCACCACCTTCTCAAATGCTGGACAGGACAGTGACAGGTCCCAGGCATCTGCCAGATCTAGTCGCTTAAGGCCTATTTCCAGGTATTCCTTATAGTTACTGTTGCCCCTTTCTAGGTTGATTTCCTGCCATACTAGTTTGGCCAGCATCCCATCAGTCTGCTTTACTAGGGAAAACTCTAATCTGACCTGGGCTGCTGAAGCCACTCTTGGTAGATGGAAAACGTGCTTATATGATTTTACCTGGAGTCTATCCAAAGGTGTTGTCTCTGTCCCCCTCATCATCTTCGTGCCATAAGCCAGTGTTGGCAGTAGTTTTACTCTCATTACTGCTGTCAAAGGCTTAAGGGAGTCCCCATGAATGTTCTTAGCTAAGGTTCCAAACGTGTGAATAAGTGAGTGTGCCTTGTTCATTACTCCTTCTCTTTGACATGCATAGTTTCCTCTCAAATCTATTGTTACCCATATGTACCTATAGGTGGCTTTCTCTTTTATTGTCTTACAATTTAGGTACCCTTTGGGTTGATTAAGGGGCCTGCGATTGAGGGCAATAATTTTAGTTTTGTTCTGATTTATCTCCAACTCATTTATTTTAGTATACTCCCCTAGTCTATCCATCAGTTTTACGCATCCCTACTTTGTTATTACTTAACAGGAGCAGGTCGTCCGCATAGAGTATGTTGGATAGCTGATATCCCCCTATGGTGGGCGAGTGGGCAGATAGACTATTTAGCCTTGTGGAGAGGTCTGCAATATAAAGATTAAAAAGTAGCAGAGCTAGAACACAGACCTGTTTCAAACCAGCTGCTGTTTTAATAGTCCTGGATAAATGTGTGCCATCCCCGTGTTTTACCTTTACCCATGTGTCCGAGTACAATAGTTTTATAGCATTTAAAATGTTTGGGGGTAGCCCCCATAGCTGTAGTTTTGTCCTTAGGTTACTACAGGGTACACAATCAAAAGCTGCTTTAAAGTCAACAAAACACATAAATAGTGGAGTCCTAGTTGCCTTTGCCCTATTGATGGTCAGAACTAGAGCCAGGAGGTTCGTTATTGTCCCTTGGGTATTGACAAAGCCCGTTTTATTTATTGGAAGCTTACAATTTTCTGCTGCTCATGATTCAAGGTGCTGCAACAAGCATGTAGAGAAGTATTTAAGATCCACATCTAAGAGGGCGATTAGTCTATTTTTTGGGGGGGAGGTGGCCATTCCCCCTTTGTATATCGGGTGGAATATTGAGCACTTCCAACTTGCCAGAGCTTTTCCAGTTGACAGAACATAGTTAAATAATGCTGTCAGAAACACTGCCCATCTTTTCATGGATTCTTTGAATATTGCTTGTGCCAGGCGCACAATCTGATCTGGAATTCCCAATGATATTTGGGCCAGGCGCACAATCTGATCTGGAATTCCCAATGATCTTTGTTATCTGTGACACGGTGACCTCCAGAGTATTCATGTCAACTTTCTCCCATTGAGTTTGCATTTGTCTTCCAATGTTACTTTCCCTGAAGTGAGTTTTCAAGAAACTGGCCCAAACTTCTTCAGTTATATTCACGTTATATGTGGCGGCTTTTGGACCTTTTTCGATGTCACTAATCAGCCTCCAAAAACGTCTTGAGTCCCATAAACCTGATGCATAATGTAATTTAGCCCAAAGAATTTGCTGCTAAGAGACTTTAAGCACCATTTTTCCTTTTTTAGGAGTTTCCTTTGATCTCGGAGTGTGCTCGCAATTGCCTGAGCAGCTTACATATAGCTGTGTTCTTTATACGATTGCATGTGGCCACTGTGCATCCTTCCAATTCCCAAATTTAACTCCCTTGCTGTTTTTTAGCAGAGGGTGCTGGCTATTGAGGTCCTTAGTAAAAGCCTCCCAGGCCAAGGTCAGATTTATAGTCTCCATATTCGTGAGTTCCAGTCTCTTCAGGGCCTCTTCTGCTTGTTTTTTAATGGAGTTGGCGGACCATTTTAGTTGTTTAAGGTTTTCAGTGCCAGCTTCCCCCATAAGACATTCCACTTTTTCCAACTTACTCCCTGAGACTGTATCTGAATTATTTGTGGGTTATGATCGCTTTCTGCCTTCTCCAGGATTTTGAAATCCCTTACCCGGTTATACAGTGTAAAATTAACCAGTTTGTAATCCAGATACAATACCTGTTTCCCTTCTGATCTTGTCCATGTTGGTGGTATGTTGGCCAGAATCCGGCCATTTAGGGATAGGAAACCTGCGATCTCACATCTCTTTATTAATTTCTCTCCCAATTTGTCCTTCTTTATGTTCGATGGGATGATTTGACTTGGTACTTCTACCATTTGACTGTGTTCTTCATCTGGACTATGGAATAAATTGAGGTTGAAGTCACCCGAGATCAACCAATGTGCCAGAGGTATTGTGCTTCTTATGTAAAGTAGTTGTTTTCTCAACTTGTTGGATTCCGTTTTCTTCTTTTTTGGTGTAAATGTATATATTAACTAATATTAATGGTACCTGAGTGAGTTTCCCCCAACTGTACAATCTTACCAACAAGAAAGATGAATCTTCCCTAATAGGTTCTGATAATTTCGCTACGAGGTTAGTACTAATATAAGTCATTACACCCCCTTTTACCCTTTCAGATCTACTGGTTTTATCTGCTGGCTTCATGTATTCTTTGTATCCTATAAGAGGGATAGACACTTGGGCCCAAGATTCCTGTATCATTATAATGTCATGGGTGCCTAGAAATTGTGTTACCTCAGAGTCTTCCAATTTTGCTTGCAGGTCACCTATGTTCAATGAGCAATCATTCAGTATGTCATTTTGCTTGTCTGCTCTTGTTCAATTTATGCGGTCCTTTCCTGTGACTACAAGCGTCAGGAGCCAGCTGCTTTCAGCCAGAGGGTCATGGTTTGTTAGTAGCTTTATTCATCCCTTTTCTTTCAATATTTGGACTCTTAAGGGCTGCTGTTCTATGGATCTTTCAGTCATTTTGCCCTCCATATTTTCATTTCTGTTAGATGTGCTACTTGCCCCTCGCAGGACTGACCATGGCCCAATGTTTTCATTTGGCTGACAGTCCTCTAGTAATGGATTGGGATATCAGTCTACTTGATACGTAGACACCTCAATGCCCCAAGCTCTAAGTTGATCTCTTCTTTTAAGGATCAGGTTTGGTAATTCAGGGGCCAAAAAGATGACCAACGTGGGGCCAGTGTGCTGTTCCCCTCTTGCTTGCATGAGTTTTATCACAGCAATGTCATCTGTGGTGACATGGTTGAGATCCAGGAGCGCTTTTATGAGCCTTAAGATGGTAGACCGGTTAAACACATCTGCTGAGATTCTCGATATAAATTCTGGGATCCAGAGCAGCTGGGGAATTTGTTCCTGTATGACCAGGTTTTGTTTTGGCTGCTGTATGGCCAAGGCTCGTTTCCTGAGATTACTACGTGGCTTGGGGCTGGCAAGCCGTCCCTTTCTGTGGTGCCAATCCTCGACTCCAGGATTAGGTTTTGTCTATCCCTGGAGGTGGTACTTCTCTCCTCCACAGCGCGTTTCACATTGGAAATGTGTTTTGCTGCTAGATTCCAATCAAAACGTGGGGTGCAGTCTTATTTCTGCTATCTCCTTAAGGGTTCATCATCTTTACACATTTCTTCAGGGTTAGTAGATATGTCTTCTTTACTTGGTTCTTCTTCAGGGTTAGTAAGTATGTCTTTTTTACTTGGTTTTCTGGGACAGATACCGTGACCATTGTAATGTTTGTACGACTTGTACGATTCCTGCCCTTTCTTCCGTGTTTTCTCTCTCTTTTTGTTAAGGGCAGGGGCATGGTCTTTCCGGGACTTCCAGAGATCCTTTTGTCCTGCAAGTGGGATGCGTCCTTACCAGTTTCCATGACAGATTTAGCCACCTGGTGGTGGGTGCTGTTTACTGCCAGGTTTGTTTTTCCGGATGGCTCCCTGGGTTGGGCCATTGTTTGGCCCACAGATTAATCAAATTGGGGCATATGCTGACTATACTGCTTGTCCTTATCATTCTCGGCATGTGGGACAGGTTTGTCATGTAATGGAGTAGCATGTAGTTGTTCCTTGATCTGAGAAGAGCAAACCTCTTTTAAAATTCCTTCCATCATTGTCGGTAGTTGAGATAGTCTATTGACTGCCTCCTTGCATTTGCAGATAGTGAAGTCATTGAGTTGTTTTGTTTGGGCTCGTATTATCAGGGCGTTTAGTTCTTCAAATTTGCCATCAATCCCAGAGATGAACACTGCCAGTGTGTTTAATAGATCTACCTGGATATCCATTTTATTTGAATGATACTGGAGCACCATTTCAGTTGCCTGCATTGAGTTTAAAATGGCAGCCCACATTTCTTTCGAGCCAATCACGCTTCCTGTTGCCCCTGCCTGGGAGATGTCTCTGGGGGGATCCCTTATGTCTTCTGATTTTGCATCCATAGTATATTTCTCTGTAGGTGGAGTACGCCCTGCCACAGACACCCTACTTAATATTGCAGCTCTTGAATCTGGTTGATTTGCTTCTCCCCTTCCTAGCGTGTGGTCTGGGAAGAACTGGAGCTTTGTACCTGGTGATTTTGAGTGAGACTTTCTGGGGGCTGGATCATCCTCAAGTCCCCCCAGCTCCATGGTTTCCGCTATTGCGGCCAACTCTGAGTCCAAGTTTGATGTATTGGATACGTCGAATGGACTAAAGGTCTCAGGGGGATTAACCATTGAAGGGGTTGGAATTGGGCGGTCCTGAGGAGAGCAGTTTACTTTCTCTGTTTCTGTCAGTTTAGTGATTCTGCTGATACCTAGCGGTGGCAACCCCCTCACTCCTACTTTTCTTGTTACAGTGCTGGCATCTACAGGGGCATCCATGGGGGCAGCATCAGCAGGATCCCCAAGAGATAGGTGCTTTTCCACAATTACTATTGTCAGAGACAGGGGGATCAATGATGATAATGGTAATGATAGTCCCCCGAGTCGTGCCCCTCTCTGGGCTTTTTTGGTTTGGTTGCCTGCAGTGGAAGACCGACCTTGAGAACTTGGCAATTGTGGCACAGGATGCACCTTTTTGATTCATTCTTCCTTCATTACTAGACACCCTTAGATTGTGGCAATTGCAGTTGCGCCCAAAATCCTGCAGGGGCTAGTGGTCTGTGCAGTACCACTCACTCTCTTTTTTGTCATCACGTCGTCGTTGGCGTCTGGATCTCCTTTTATGGAGGCATTACCTCTTGATTTTCCTAACCTTATCCTCCCCCCCATCCTTCTCTCCTCCCAAGACCGTGAGTTGGGGGAGGGTAGGATGCCCTCCGATGTTTTTTTCAGGAGGGTTCCTGGGGCTTCCTATCTGTATCGGGTTTTTTGGGATTTAGATCAACTTAGTTCAAGGTCTGGGGATCAGGGGTCCACAGGTCATATGATACATGTTACAATTCTCTTGGCACTTCCTGGAGCTCCTAGCTCTGTCCGGTGAGGTGGGACGCTATGTTGTATGTGGTTCGTTCTTCGCTTGCCAATCGGGATCGGTTAAGTAACGAGTGGGGCACTTCCAACCCCTTGCAAGCCGCCTCCGACCTAGTCAGACCACTTCCGTGAGTGGCTGTCTGTACGTACTTAGCAATAGCCACCTATGGCTATCACGCTCAAATTACCTTATTGGTGTGGCTCTGCTAAGCACGGCGGTCGCTGTGCATTCCGTCCTCCTGTTGACCCCTAGTCTGCCTCAGCCCCCAACACGCCCCTACGTGCCCAGCACGTCCTTGACGCACCCCCTGGGCGGGCATGGGCAGGGGTATATGGAAAGCCCATGCTGGTCAGGGTTGAATCAGAGAGATGGTGCGGGAGCAAATTTGTGAGATCAGGAAATGCAGTGACAATGAAGAAAATGTCACAGAAGAAAAGGCCAGGATTCAATGTGACCTCTTTCAGGATTACCACACTGAGAATTCCACCAGCTTAAATGTCGGATTGGTTCAGATGCTCTGAATGAGGTGGTAGCCAATAGCAACTTCCCCAGAGACCGAATCTTGCGCTCAACTGAAGTAAAGCCCTTCAAACTTGAAGTCTGATTGGGAGCACACTGCCTAACATTCCAGTCGAGTTCGCCCCTTGCATCGTGGTAGATGCAGTTTGAACAATTAACGCTTCCTTGAAAAAATGTGTAGTATTTCACTAAAGTTAGTGCAGACAGTACTGTTCATCGCTAGACACGTGTTTCTGGGTTAGTGCCCTTCATCAGTAGAGACCAAAGAACAACAAAAATATCTGGGGTTGCTGGAAATGCCGCCGATATCGTCTCAGGTTTAGTACCACTTCCCGGCTCACAGGTGCATTTCCAGAGCTCGTCAGCTCAATGGCTCGATGGAGCCTTTTAAACATGAAGTCTGATTGGGAGCACACTGCCTAACATTCCAGTCGAGTTCGCCCCTTGCATCCTGGTACACGTAGTTTGAACAATTAACGCTTTCTTGAAAAAACTGTAGTATTTCACTAAAGTTAGTGCAGACTGTACTGTTCATCTCTAGACACGTGTTTCTGGGTTAGTGCCCTTCATCAGTAGAGACCAACGAACAACAAAAATATCTGGGGTTGCTGGAAATGTCGCTGATATATCTCAGGTTTAGTACCACTCCCCGGCTCACAGGTGCATCTCCAGAGCTCGTCAGCTCAATGGCTCGAGGGAGCCTTTTAAACATGAAGTCTGATTGGGAGCACACTGTCTAACATTCAAGTTCGCCCCTTGCATCCTGGTACATGCAGTTTGAACAATTAATGCTTCTTTGAAAAAATCTGTAGTATTTCACTAAAGTTAGTGCAGACAGTACTGTTCATCTCTAGACATGTGTTTCTGGGTTAGCGCCCTTCATCAGTAGAGACCAAAGAACAACAAAAATATCTGGGGTTGCTGGAAATGCCGCCGATATCGTCTAAGGTTTAGTACCACTCCCCGGCTCACAGGTGCATCTCCAGAGCTCGTCAGCTCAATGGCTCGATGGAGCCTTTTAAACATGAAGTCCGATTGGGAGCACACTGCCTAACATTCCAGTCGAGTTCGCCCCTTGCATCCTGGTACATGCAGTTTTAACAATTAACGCTTTCTTGAAAAAACTGTAGTATTTCACTAAGGTTAGTGCAGACAGTACTGTTCATCTCTAGACATGTGTTTCTGGGTTAGAGCCCTCCATCAGTAGAGACCAAAGAACAACAAAAATATCTGGGGTTGCTGGAAATGTCGCTGATATCGTCTCAGGTTTAGTACCACTCCCCGGCTCACAGGTACATCTCCAGAGCTCGTCAGCTCAATGGCTCGAGGGAGCCTTTTAAACATGAAGTCTGATTGGGAGCACACTGCCTAACATTCGAGTTCGCCCCTTGCATCCTGGTACATGCAGTTTGAACAATTAACGCTTCGAAGTTGGTCACAGTGGCTGCCACTCCGGGGTGGGGTAGATATCCTAGAGGTGAAGTTACACCAGGCCCTGGAACCCCGAGGCCTCTCCTGCCTTAAACTGCAGTTAACGGCCCCGCACGGATCCAGTCACTGACAGGCATACCAGGAAGCCAAAGGGAATGACACATGTCACAATCCTGTTATGCTTCATCGTCCTAGTTATTACAATTCATGAATTGTTATCTAAGATGCAGTTAATTCAATATAACCTTATTGAACTATACTCTGCCTCTGATTGTCCTTGCATATGTGAGACTAATGTAACTGAGAGAAACAGATGAGATCTGAGTGATTACAATTTCCCTGAGGAGTCATTTGTATCATGTGCTCGGTTACACAATCATCCCTGCTCTTGGGTAGAGATGAGGCACTGCTAGTTAGCCGGAACAAAACACGGATTAGGCCGGCAGATATCACCTGTAGTGGGGTCAGTCTAGGCCCCCCACAGTGCAAGTGATTCTGCCACCTGAATCCAGTAGCCTCATTGGGATAATGAGAACCTACGTGACACCCCAATCATGAC
Source organism: Pleurodeles waltl (assembly GCF_031143425.1). Taxonomy (NCBI): domain Eukaryota; kingdom Metazoa; phylum Chordata; class Amphibia; order Caudata; family Salamandridae; genus Pleurodeles; species Pleurodeles waltl. The sequence goes on from NC_090438.1 coordinate 421,027,903, forward strand.
AGCAACAGCACCAAGACACTCCCGGGCATTCAAGAGCAATATAAAAATAAAAATAAAATCGATTGAAGGTTTCCACGTTTGCAAGTTCTGTTAAAATATGGGTTTTCACATATATATTGAAGTGAGCCTGTCCTGCACACAAGTACTCAATTCACATCCTTTTGAGTTTGCTTTGAAGGACATGGCAAGCTTTTCTTCTGATCACTGAATTTTTGGCAACATTTTGTGAGATAGTGATTTTCAAAACTTCTCACATGAATGATTTTATTTTCTACACATGCCTAAGCATTTGATCTGAATGGTGATATCCCAGTTGTTTAAAATAGTATTAGTACATCTGTGTTTTTGCTTTCATTTGTGTCAACACGATGTGCCTGTTCTTTTTCTTTTTTATAAGAAAGACCTAAGGTTTTTGGAAACCATTGATCCAGGAAGATAGTGCAATAGTTTGAGTCTTCTCTTCCTGCTGGTAAGCCCAAATATTTCCAGATTGAGGTTCTCACCTTGGTCCTGTTGATCCATAATCCATTGCTGTGGTTGTGAGATAATCTTATCTGTCTTTTCTAACTGTTTTAAATAAAGATTGCCATTTACAATATCTTCAATTTTAATTAATCTGGATTTTGCTTTTGAAAGTCCAATTATCAACTCCTTGAAGTCCTTCATGATCCTTGCCATATCAACTTGTAGTATGTCTGTGTTAATCTTTGTACTCTGAGTTGCATCATGAACAGCTTTTAATTTCTTCAAAAATATATCGAGAGCTGGGTTACGATCTATTTTTTCTTTAATTGGTGAATCTAGGATGGGTGGACTAGAAATAGTACATTATTGGCCTGTCTTGTGTTCCTTGCCTTTATGGAGTTTGTGATCTTTTGTGTTCCCATTTTAGGGGAAAATATAGGTGGCCCCCTTATTATGGTTACATTTGCCTTAAATTCTATCTATGGGGCTACGGCAAAATTCCTGATTGCTTAGGAGTGCCACTAAAAGGCAGCAGTAATATTTGATTTTTGTGTTTTAAAGTCAAACTAAGCAGAACTAAATACATTCTATACATGCTGTGGTGTGTCCTTGGTGCAGCAATGTACAATTAGAAAGGGGCCTTTCCACAATCCCTCCATCTTCCGGTTAATATTTCTAGTCTAAGTGCATGCTTGCTTGATGTACTTCATAAATATGCTTTACATTAGGAGGGTATTGGCACAGACATAAAGCAAGTGTGCTTGGTACTTACTAGTCAGGACAGCTCTATTATTGATAGTGCTAAGTGCATACTTGCTTTAACAGATATGAAGGAAGAAAAGCTTTTCTGATGAGTTGTGAGGAGGCACCCTTCAAATACTTGACACCTGGCACTTTGTGTGGAGAAACGTTGAGATCATTGCCCCATTAGCAATGCTTGGCCCAAGCCACATGCTGTCAGAACCAGTCAGTGTGCCGTGAAGACTGAAGCACTTCTTGTGGCAGTAGTGCAAAAGTCAGTGTTCAAACACTAATCCACATTTCTTTGTTAATACAAATATGTTCTTGAAATTTTCCAAACAAGTCCAACTCGATATTAGTCATACTCTTTCTGCAGATAACACCACATGAATGAAGTCCATATTCAGTCATATTAAGTAAAAAAACTCCTCAATGGTTTTCTTTTATAAGAGTTTATTCTGTTTTCACATTCTTCTTGCAATTAACATTATTCCCCCATTTCAAGTAGCCAACGCCTCAGTCCTTTTGTAAATTAGTTATTGCGGCAGCAGTGTTAACAGTTCTCCTTAAAGTGTGGCAGGATGGGTCCGATCCTGATCTTCTGAGCTGAAGCTGATGCCCTGTGAAGCAGCACCACTGTGAGTTTCTCTGAACTGTCAGGCTGTTTGTTAGGTCAACATCGGTAAACCATAGGCTGCCTGGCATGTTGGCAGAGTGGGGGCCACACCAGCAGCTGACCCACGTGGATTTTTGGCTTTCTTACCTAGAGGCTGAATTGCAGGAAGAGACAGGCCCCCGAGATCAGAATTCAGAAATATTTTTAACTATAACTTGACATAGTAAATCTTTTGAAATTATAGTAGGAAATCTAGTAATGTTAAATTTCTGATTTCCGCATGCCTGTGTGAATCAACCTCTAAAAAGTATTGTGTGGTTTTACGTGTAATGATGTATTCATAACGTGTTTTTATTTTGACTAAGAACTATGACTAAAAAATATACTTTGAATGCCTTACAATACTTTGGCCACGTGTTTTTCTGACGATTTTCTCTCTGATATAATATAATGGAAGATTTATAATGAACATATCAGCACCTGAATTTTGCATTGGCACTTCAAAATTCTGGGCCGAATGAACATAGAGTGACCTTAGGTGGAGAAAATCTGCATTTTGTGACATTCAAATCACACTCAGTATTTGAGTGGTTACATTTTGTACTTGGATTGTTCACTTACAAATTAACGTATTTCACCAGCATGGTAGTATTACCGTATTCCTAAATGTAGGTCCAGGGACAGAAATGTTGACATTTCTGGGGGAAGGGGTGGATTTAGGGAACATAGGAGTTTGCACCATGGGGAGGAATATTTTCCTCGTAAGAAAAGTCACACGATACCTTACAACGGCAGTAGCTTTCTTGGCTTACAACTGATATCCTTTGTGAAACACTTTGTGCCAAATTTAGCAGTAATCTAAATAATTTCCAAAGTTTAAACACTCATACTTTTGACTCGGGACCTAGGTGTTTTAAACAGCCAGGACAATTGTAAACATTCCACTGACCGCCAAGCATAAAACACTACACGGATCCTTCCATATTTTAAGGTCCTATATGCAGGTTGTCTATGTATCTGTGCAACAGTCACTCAACCCCATGGGCGTCATTTGGGGTCACCAGCGGTGGCAGCTGCTGCCTCTGGCTCGCCCCTTGCGATTCCTGGCACTGCCTTTGCGACCCCTAGTTTCAGAGGTGGCAAAAGCAGTGCTAGAAACACAGTGGCAGCTCTTCGTTATGCAGGTTCGTTGGGGCTTCTTTCTCTTTGTTTTCTCTCTTTTTTTGATCACTAACATCCAAAAACGTTTACTTATTCACTATTAGTGTAATTAAAAAAATGTATCACAATTAGCTGGATTAGACCCTCCCTCACAGCTGAGGTAAATAAAAAAGGCTTTTACATGTATGTTGTGTGCGTGCTTGAGGGTGTGTCTAGATGAGCGAATGTGTGTGTGAGTGTGAATGTGTAAGCACGTGTGAGTGGAATTCAAGGTCAAAATGGGTGTGTGACGTCACTTCTGCTACCCCTGGCATTTTGGCGAATTGACGTGCATGCTCAACCCACACTGCTCTCTGCTTATTAAGAATGCATACTTTTCCGCAGTCAAGCTCTTCATCAACATGAATTTGCTGCAGGATATTATTTTGATTTTCAGCTCCTGTGAAATAACAGAATCTCTTTTTTCTTTCTTAATGCATGATTTGAGTATTAGGAACTATTTATGAGCCAAGGAATGTTAGGATTTTGCTCTGCTTCACGATTTTCTTTGAAGACGGGTGTTTTCGTTCACCTTCAGTCTCGCGAAGCAGTCCTCTCGTCGAACTTGTATGGTGTTGCTTTTATTAGGCAGTATAGCACTATGGTCCCTGAACCACCTACTTTGTCTGAAAAGACTGATCTGTGGTTCCAGGGCACTTCAATGAGGTAATTACTCTCTTTGAGGCCTAGAATCAGAAGCCAACACAGCATGCGTCCTGATGTTATTATGACAAAGAACAAAACACCATCAAACGATTGCTTTGTATCCACGTGGCTCTCGCCCCCTTGAAGTTTTATGCGAAGTAACACTTTGAGAGTCTTTCTCCGCGCTTTAATTACCTCAGGATCCATGCTGTTTGGTCCATGGTCCGAAGCTTAGGAAGCAGCTGACTCTTAAAAAAATGCCCCGAAACCATTTACAGCCCATATACCTTTTCTTAGATTCAAAGTGCACCATCTCAAGGGATGCGGAGCGCTTCTTTGTAGAATTGGATCTGTGACATTTACAGCTACATCAAACACGCTCCCAAGTAAGTGGCCTTGCCCGCACATACTTATCCTCGTATCCCGTTGTAGTGCCTGATTTCAGAATAGGGCAGGAGGTGCAATGTCAAATATGGTAGAGCAGTTAGATGAAACGTTAAACTTATACTTCTAAGACATGACAGAGAGACAAAAACGTGTCATCATTGAGGTGTTCATCTAAATGTATAAGCCTCGTGTCTCTTATCTTTAAAAGGGGCCTTTCTAGGAATAATGCTCCCAAAATGTTTCTAAAATCATGATTGAAAACTATAACTTTCAAAAAATACTCCTCATTGCACTGATATAATCCGATGTGCTAGGGTAAAAAGGTTCTACATGCAAATGAATCACGTTTGTTGAATTTTAGACATTATCCTATTTTTATACATATGTTGCAAGATGTCTTTATAAATGAAGGTGTTGCTAAAGTTAAGTGGTGCAGGACACCTTTGATACTTATTTTCTGAAACTACAATCAAATCAAATCAAATCAAATCAAATCATTAACATTTATAAAGCGCGCTACTCACCCGTGCGGGTCTCAGGGCGCTAGGGGAAAGGGGGGGATTACTGCTGCTCGAAAAGCCAGGTTTTTAGGAGTCTCCGGAATGCGGAGTGGTCCTGGGTGGTCCTGAGGCTGGTGGGGAGGGAGTTCCAGGTCTTGGCTGCCAGGAAGGAGAAAGACCTCCCACCCGCCGTGGAGCGGCGGATGCGAGGGACGGCAGCGAGCGCGAGGCCAGAGGAATGGAGGAGGCGGGTGGGGACGTAGAAGCTGAGGCGTCGGTTGAGGTATTCCGGTCCCTTGTTGTGGAGGGCTTTGTGTGCGTGGGTGAGAAGTTGAAAGGTGATCCTTTTGCTGACTGGGAGCCAATGCAGGTGTCTCAGGTGTGCAGAGATGTGGCTGTTGCGGGGTACGTCGAGGATGAGGCGGGCCGAGGCGTTTTGAATGCATTGCAGGCGATTTTGGAGTTTGGCGGTGGTCCCAGCGTAGAGGGTGTTGCCGTAGTCCAGGCGGCTCGTGACGAGGGCGTGGGTCATGGTTTTTCTAGTGTCGGCGGGGATCCAGCGGAAGATCTTGCGGAGCATGCGGAGGGTGAGGAAGCAGGCGGAGGACACGGCGTTGACTTGCTTGGTCATGGTGAGAAGGGGGTCCAAGATGAAGCCGAGGTTGCGGGCATGGACTGTGGGGGTCGGTGCGGTGCAGAGGGCCGTGGGCCACCAGGAGTCGTCCCAGGCGGACGGGGTGTTGCCGAGGATGAGGACTTCCGTTTTGTCAGAGTTCAGCTTTAGGCGGCTGAGCCTCATCCAATCTGCGACGTCCTTCATCCCCTCTTGTAGGTTGGTCTTGGCGCTGGCAGGGTCCTTGGTGAGGGAGAGTATAAGTTGGGTGTCGTCAGCGTAGGAGGTGATGATGATGTCGTGCTTGCGTACGATGTTGGCGAGGGGGCTCATGTAGACATTGAAGAGTGTCGGGCTGAGCGATGAGCCTTGAGGTACGCCGCAGATGATCTCGGTGGGGTCTGAGCGAAAGGGTGGGAGGTAAACTCTTTGGGAATGGTTTGAGAGGAAGGAGGCGATCCAGTCCAGGGCCTGACCTTGGATCCTGGTGGAGCGGAGGCGGGTGATTAGGGTGCGGTGACAGATGGTGTCGAAGGCAGCCGAGAGGTCGAGGAGGATGAGGGCGACTGTTTCACCGTTGTCCATCAGGGTTCTGATGTCGTCTGTGACTGAGATGAGGGCGGTTTCTGTGCTGTGGTTGGTTCGGAATCCGGTTTGTGAAGGGTCGAGCAGGTTGTTGTTTTCCAGGAAGGTAGTCAGCTGTTTGTTGACGGTCTTCTCTATTACCTTGGCTGGGAAAGGCAGGAGAGAGATGGGGCGGAAGTTTTTCAGGTCGCTCGGGTCAGCCGTAGGTTTCTTTAGGAGGGCGTTGACTTCGGCGTGTTTCCAGCATTTGGGGAAGGTAGCAGAAGAAAAAGAAGAGTTGATGACGGCCTGGAGGTGCAGGGCGATGATGTCGTCGGCTTTATTAAAGATGAAGTGAGGGCAGGGGTCCGAAGGGGCGCCGGAGTGGATAGAGTTCATGATGGATTTGTTTTCTTCAGTGTTGATGTGGGTCCAGTTGCTGAGGGTGAAGGCCGGGGGTGCGGGTTCGGTGATGTTTGGTTGGGTCTGGTGTCCGAAGCTGTCGTGGAGGTCGCTGATCTTGCGATGGAAGAAGGTGGCGAGGGATTCGCACAAATCCTGTGATTCCCATAAAAGGGAGGAGGGGGGGGGACAGCTGGGGGCGAATGGGAGCTGGGGGGCGGGGGCGTGCAGGAGGTCGTGGCGGGAAAGCGCGAGGGAGGGGGGGACAGGTAGAGTGAGAAGAGCTGGGGGAGGGGGGTGTAAGGGTGGAGGGGGGGTGAGTGTTAGAGTTTTAGGAGAATAGGGAGATAGATAGGAGTAGGGTTGAAAAGATAGGGGAGGGGGTGGTAGAGGTGGGTGAGGGTGAGAGGTGGAGTGAGAGGATAGGGAGATAGGTAACAGAGGGGGTGTCGGGACGGGGGGAGAGATAGGGAAATAGATAGATGGAGAGATAGGTGGAGAGATAGAAAAATAGGTAGATAGGAGGAGGGGGTGAGTGAGGGAGTTAGGTGGAGAGATAGGTAGAGGAGTGAGGGAGGCAGGTAGCGAAAGGGTAGATGTGGGTGATAGTGAGAGATAGGTGGAGAGATAGAGGGGGGTGAGGCAGGAGCAGGAGGGCAGAGACAGGGGCGGGAAGAGACAGGAGTCGGAGAGGACCGAAGAACAGAAGAAGCGAAGAACACAGAAGACCGGAAGAACACAGAAGTACAGAAGAGAAGAACACAGAAGACCGGAAGAACACAGAAGAACCGAAGAACACAGAAGAACAGAAGAGAAGAACACAGAAGACCGGAGGAACACAGAAGAACAGAAGAGAAGAACACAGAAGACCGGAAGAACACAGAAGAACAGAAGAGAAGAACACAGAAGACCGGAAGAACACAGAAGAACAGAAGAGAAGAACACAGAAGAACCGAAAAACACAGAAGAACAGAAGAGAAGAACACAGAAGAACAGAAGAACCCAGAGGAAGATGCAGGGGACGAAGAAGCAGAAGAGCAGACGAACAGAAGATCAACAAAGAAGATACAGAAGACGAAGAGCAGAAGGCAGAAGACCACAGAGCAAGATGAGGAAGAAGAGAGGCGACAGGAGAGGCTGAGGAGCACACAGAAGAAGAGAGAAGACGGGGAGAAGAAGAGTACAGAAGAAGATTGCAGAGGAGGAGCGAGGAGGAAGAGACAGAGAGGAGGAAAAGAAGCAGGAGAGAGGGTGAGTAGCGCGGGGCAGGGCGAGGGGCTGGGAGGTGGGGGGTACTTACTGTGAGGTGGGTCTCAGGAACTCAGGAACCTGGAGGAGCTGGAGGAGCTGCAGCGGCAGGGGGAGCGACCTACCTCTAAATACATGCTTGCCCCTTTATTTAACATATTTTAAAAGTTAGTGCTGAGTCGAGTTAACAACAGCCCAGGGCTTCTGTTTACCAGGGGGCCATATATAAAGGTCAGGAGGGTCGCATGCGGCCCCGGACTCTACTTTGAGTATCACTGCTCTGAGATATTTTATTTGGAGATGTGTAGACTAAATTGAAAATTAATAAATGAAAGACCCAATGCTGTTTCACAGTGCCAAGAGGCATAGGGCCTCAGTATGAGTTTGGCGGTTAGACGGCAGACCACCATGATAGCGGTCCCAAAAAAGACCATGTTGGAAGTCTCCCAGACTGCCCTATTACGAGTCAGACAGGCAGGACCGCCAACTAAAAAAGGCAGACCGTCAGAGGCACAGAGGCCTGGAAATAGGCAAATTGAACTCCATTACTGACAGCCCTGTGACAAACCTCTGACTGTATTACAAGTATGAAGTTGCAGTGGCGGGCTGCCATGGTGGTCAGCTAAAAGCCTTCTGAACCACAGCGGCCCGCGGTCACCAAACTAATACACAACATCACATTGAAAGGATTTGAAAACAACACAGCTGACACACATTGCCACACTCCATACACCTGCAAAGCACAGTCTAAAACACACCTCTTCACACACCACAATCCTCTGCATTTTCATAGCGACACACAGCAGGGAAGAGTGACTTTTTGCCACACTGCTCAGATACTAGGCACCATTTTCTTCTTTTCACAATTCCATATAATGCCCTGCACACACTATTGTCCAGTCATACCCTTTGGCACAACCCCTCTTTAAAGTCACTGTCACCGTAGTATATAGTTTATTTTTTACCTATGTGGCACGTATTAAAAATCCCCGTTTCACTGATGAAGAGTAGAGTCACAATTGTTCAGAGCCCAAGTCCAGCACACTGATCTCAAAAGGGAAAACGAAATGTGCGACAGGATTGTGACAGAGTGAATGTTGCAGGCACCACCCTGCGCACAAGGGAGGATATCAGGAAGAGGTGAAACAACCTCAGAGGCAAGGTCAGTTCCCTGGTCTCCAGGCTCAAGTTGCAGGCCAAGAGGAATGGCAGTGGCACTCCCACTCCCCCATTTCAACTCCATCCCTGGGAGGAGAAGCTGGGCCATCCTGCATCCTGAGGGCTTGGGGGAATACCTGGGGGAATAGGGTCTGGTAAGTCGCAACTCTAAAAGTGTCAACAAATGCTATGTCATGCATGCTCAATACTCACCTTGTGCCACCTTCACTGCCAGTCCACCCACTAATCCAGTGTCTTCTTCTCCAAATACCTTTGTTTATCAACTCTCAATTGAAGGAAACTCACCTCGGAGGATAACATTTTTATAGTCTGTGTGGTACAGGGACTGACATGACTACAACTTCTAGCAAGCATTGTTACTGTCACTCCACTCACCCAGCCCAGTTTCCCCTTCACCAAATACCTTTGTTTACCAACTCCCAATTGATGTGCACTTTCCTGGGAGGATAATATTTGTATAGTCTGTGTAGTACAGGACTGACATGACTACAACTCCAAGCAAGCTCTGTTTCTGTAACTCCAAACACCACAACAGTGCTCACTTGCTCAAATACATCTGTTACTGAACTTTCAAGTTGAGTCTGCATACCAGGGGGACAGCATTGTTCAAGAGTATGTACAAGATTGAATGACATGTCTACAACTAACAGCAGCGCCTAGATCTGTAACTACATACACAAGCATAGTGTCCTCTTCTCCAAATACCACTGTCTGTCAGTTCCCAAATGAAGCTTACTCACCTGGAGGATAACATTTGCCAAGTATTGGGGAGTAGTGAGAGTAAGAGGACTGCAAATCACGGCAGGTACTGTTTCTCCAGCTCCCAACACAAGACTAGTGGTTTCCCCTCAAAAGACCCCTGTATCTCAATTCTCTATTGAAGTGTACTCACCTGGGAGGATATCATTTGTACAGTGTGTGTAGTAGAGATAGTTCCATGGCCGTCCATGCCAGAAGGCACTTTTTCTAGAAAACCAAACACCAACACAGTACTCTCTTGTCCAATGACCCCTGTATCTTAACTCTCAATTGAAGTGTAATTACCTGGGAGGATACCATTTGTACAGTGGGTGTAGTACAGGGAGTTACGTGACTGCAACTCACAGGTGGCTCACTTACTGTCAGCCCAAACACCAGTCCAGAGGCCTCTTCTCCAAAGACTCTTGTGTGGGAAATCGCAAAAGAAGTGTGCTCACCTGTGGGGATGACACTTCTCAGGTTTTTGAAGTAGAGGGAGTGACATGACTGATTAGGCCAGGATGCTCTGTCTCTCTAATTCAGAACACAAGCCCAGTGTACACCTGTCCAAATACCCCTGTTCGTTAACTCACACTGGAAGTGTACTCATCTGGGAGGGTCCCATTTGTCTAGTGTTGGGATCTATTTGGAGTGACAGGAATGTCAAGCCCAAAGTTTACTCACCTGGGGGATCACATTTGTCTAGTGTAGGGAGCTAGGGGAGTAACCTCAATCAACTCCCAGGAGGCACTGTTCAAGTGATTCAAAATAGCAGGCAGCCATTCACCCCACTAGCCTGTGTCCCTAGGACAGTGGTAGCCATCTCTGGCCCTCAAGTCCAGGGTCCTGAGTCATAGCAGAACACCTTGGAGAATGGTGGTCCTGGAACCAGTAATAGGGGGCACCCTGTAACAAGAGCACAGGCCTGTGGGGATAGGGTGCATGGGAGGGATGCTGTGGGCCACCGGGAAGAGGCTACTGCTGGGGATGCTCCTGGCCAGGACATCATCAGTCAAGTCTTGGGGGTCTATCAGGAGTCCCAAGGCGTGATGGGCCGGGTAGTAATCAAACTTCAGGAGATTAAGCAGCTACAGAGGGACATCCACAGGGATATACTTCAACAGTGGGAGGCCACCAATATTAACCTGGCCTCCCTAACAGGGCTGTTGATGGACATTAGCAGTATCCTGATCAGGGATCGTCATCAACACTCTACTCCTTCCTTTGCCCAGTAGCAACAGGCCCTTCTTCATCGGTGCCAACCACTGGAAGGGAGGCCCCGTCAGGGGAAGAACCCGCCACAGACACCCCTGCCTCTGTAGCAGCAGCCCTCCCACGCAAGTCAAGATGTCTAGGTAAGAAATCAGAAGGTGAAGATGGCCAGGCAAGGACCACTGCCAGCAAGTGACCTCTTCCAGAAGGAACTCCTTTGTATGCCACATGTTCACTCTGTTGACTGTCCTTTAACTGCCATGTGTGTAATTTCTTATGGCAGGAGTACACTGGATTTTGAACTTATAATGCTGTTGCATCTACTACAATAATTTCATCCACCATGATTGAACCATTCAATATTCTGTTCTGTCATGTCCCTTATTTCTATTCTATGCACACATTCACAATAAATACCACCTATCCCAAAGACTGTGACTGCTTGTTTCTAGTTCAAGTGTTGCTATGTAGAAATGTAAGACGTGTGAAGCAAATGACGAGGACACAAGATACTAGTTACTAGATGCCAAACACATTGGTACAATTGTTTGGTCACACCAAACATTTTATTTCACTCTACGGTACATAGGCTGTTGAAATGTCTGGACTGTCATAGGCAAGAATGGCTTACTCATTTAGTGCCAAAGTAGGCATACAGAGTTACAGTCACCCTGACCACAGAAGGAAGGGCCTTGTCAGACATTGTCCTATAAAATAGGCAAACAGAGAAGTAAATGGTGTCACTAGCTTGAGCCTTATCACATACCAAAACAAAGTAGTCCAACACCCATACCCCAAGATACATGCAGATAAAGGTACAACAGTCCCTGATCTCAGGTCCATCATAGTCCAATGACCATGCATCTAGTGTTATGAACCAAAATATGTCAGTGTTGTGACACAGCCACTGTGACCTGCAATGATGAAACTACCTACATACATATATACATTCATACATACATACATGACAGAGTGTTTAGCCCATGTGAAGGGTGAATTGCTGGCTTTCACTTGCTGATAACACATTTCATGGCCACATGATCACACACACGAAGCAATGGGCCCGCCACAGGACACTGAAAAAGCACAATGGAACTTTAGTCCTTCCACACAGTCATTGTCCAAGCTGACTTTGCACTGGTCTCATACAGCTACATCTGTGACCCACATTACCTGGAACAATCCATGTCCACTACCTATTTCGGAACAGCATCAGATACATGCCAATGTCACAACTCTGAGAAGCCCACATGAGGATGTCAGGGTGAAGGCACCTGTACAAAGACAAAACAAGGAGCACAGATTTGAAAACATGTCTATTGCACAAATAATATAGCAATCATCTGGAAATGGAGTTACATTGCGATGAGACTGACACAAACAAAGAAACTACATCAAGGTAGGGATATGTCAGAGGCTAACTCTTCAAGCATCCCACGGCTGAATGTTACTGAGCATTAGCGCCCCAATGTTATACCAAAACATTTGACTCCACGCATTTTAACATCCTGACAACTACAGTCCTTTGTACAGTCACCATAATTACATCACATGATATACTCATGAAAATAAGTTAGTGATGAGATCTTCCCACAAGCCAGTTCTTTCTTCTTCACTACTTCCAATCTGGCTTGGCATTTCAGGTGGCTCACCCAGTGGCACTGCAGGCTCCCCCTCCTCTGTGAGGTATGGAATGTTCCTCCTCAGGGCAATGTTGTGGGGCATGCAGCAGGCCACAATGATCTTAAACATGTTCCTGGGTGAATAGAGGAGGGCTTAACCAGTCAGGTCAAGACACCTAAATCTTCCCTTCAGGAGCCCAAAGGCCTGCTCCACTATCCACCTTGTTCTTACATGGGCCTCATTGAAGCAGACTTTCCTTGGCATAGTTGGATCCCTCAGTGGCGTCAACAACCTACAACAGTTTGGATATGCTGAGTCTCCTGGTAAGGAATGGGACATATGTACAACAATGAGCCCACTTATCAGAAAAACCTCAGTAGACATTGCACACACACAAACAGGGCAGATGTGACTTACCAACCAGCCAGGCCCTCTCTGGATACAGTTGAAACATCAGCTGGTGGATCATGCTGTTCTGCAGAATGAAGGTATCATGGACTGAACCCAGAAAACAGGCACATACATATGAAATGTAGAAATCCACCAAAAATACAACTTGGAGGTTGATGGAATAGAGGTTCATTCGGTTGCGTTATACTTTTTCATTGGCATGCAGTGGGACCAAGCCAACATGTGTGCCATCAATAGCCCTCACCACATGTAGAATGCTTGATAAAGCATAAAAGTCAGCCTTCACATGTGCTAAATCCCCATGTTGTGGAAATTGGAAGTAGCTGTCCAGGTGTTTCAGTGTTGCAAAGAGGACATCCCTCAACACCAGACTGAACTCAGGTTGGAACATACCACCAGTTTGGGCCATTGTATGTTGGAATGATCCTGTGTATAGGGAGTGAAACACTGACATGACTTGCATACTGGGTGATATGCTGTATGGATGACTAATAGCTGGCATCGGATCTGGCTCCAATTGACAACATAGATCTGCTATTGTTTGTCGATTCAGACGATACAGGAGGATGATATGTCTTTCTTCCATGGTCTGAAGGTCTGGCAGTGGACGGTAGACCGGTGGTTGTTGCATCCTCCCTTTCCCTTGGTACTAAATGTTACAGGAAATGAGTTCTGACATTAGTCATTGTGTCCACAGCAAAATACATTATGCATATCAAGGCTAACATGTGACAAGACTATTTAGAAGGGATGGACATGGCAAGCAGTACACATTACAGCTGCTAATGATACAAGGGTCACATGTTACCTCTTTGGTTTCCCACACATGTGTACACATCATATACTGGGATCTAAATCCAAAATGTGTATCGCAAACGTTACTCAGAATGTGTCTTAATGTCCTGAGCACAAAAATGACCTTTGACTGGGGTAGGCTATGCCCCACTGGAAATTGCCATCTCTGCCCTGCAGCATACAACAGTGGTGTTTGAGTAGTAGGACCTACATGACAAGGCAATATGAGCAGAAGTTTTTGCAAAATACACATTTTTCTGATGTGTGACACAGTGTTTATCACTTAACCCCACATTTCATGCCACTAAAATGGTGGCTGCCTGACCTACACCATTGGACATTAAGAGCCACCTGCGACCTCTGGCGGAAGTTGTCATGGTGGTAGGCAGTTGCAGCTGCAGCAGGCACAGCCATCGGCTAACACTGTTGCCAGTGGCAGTCGTAGGCTAATGGATGTGTCTCCTGGCGGTGACGCTCACGTACAGGACAGATGTGACCGTCATGGTCTACAAAATCCCTCACTTGACTCCTGACACTTCTGCCAGCAACACCTCCACTAACAAGCTGCTGTGTACCACCTCTGGTAGAAATGCCAGGTTGAGCAGGTGATAGGGCCTTTGCCATCTCAACAGACGAGTTGGAAATGCTGCTGAATGAGGTCCTACCCCTATATAGCAGCTTCATGGTGCACCAATGGAGCAGGTGAGTGCCTTATGTGCACAGTTTTCTCTGTAGTTCTTAGACCTTTCCTTCCTCACAGGATAGAATGTGCTCCTGTGTGTCAGATCGAATACTCATGTGCTTATAGGCACAGTTGTGTGGCATCAATGAGAGAGTCAATGTGCATGTATTGTTGGCCAGTGCCACATGTTGAGTTTATTCACATTGTTGTGTTTGTGTTCCTTGATTCACCTTGTGCTGGATGCACATAACTAGGTGAGGAGATATTACAGCCTTCCACTGACATCTTTTCCTCATGAATGTTGTATATGTGAGACAACATGTGTGTGCCTGAGTTTGAGTATGCATCTTGTGTGTCAGTTGTGAGTAATATGGGCTTTGTATGTTGCCACAGTGATTTCTTCGCACATCTGCCCTTGCTAGACGGTTGGTGGTAAGGCATGTCATCACTCTCTCTGACCTACAGGTTGCCACATGCACTATATGCCAATTTGCTGTTGGCTACATGATGTACTGTTATGCACGTAAGTGATGGGAATGTAGTGTCATGTAGGTTCTGTCTGCTCAGCCTGCAGAGACCAGGGACTATCACATATATCTCCCAGGCTGGGTTGGCTATGCAACTGTGGCAATTAGCCACATTCCCTTTTTCATGTGGCTAATATGAGGCTCTGTTGTAGTATGCTGCCCAGAATGACTCATTCCTTTGATTAGCTTGGGAATGGGTACAGGGGTGAGTTACTAATCTGTGACAGATGTGCACTTAGCATCATCAGCAATGTGCATCTCTGACTCCTGACAGGTACTCCCATAGACCTGTTGCCACCTTCATACAGGTCTTATTTATACTGTGCAGACTGATTGCATAACTGGCATTTCTACATTGCAGTCAGTGTGTTGACTACAAGGAGACCGTGATATGTTATGCATTAGCTTCGTCACTTAGCAGAAACAGGGGAATGCATGCATTTGTTTGTTGGATGTCACATATGTCTAAAAGCATGTTCTGTGATAAGGATACATAAAACAGAACCCCACCCCTGAAGCGGCATAAGGCTGCATTTTGTGAGGCCACATGTCCACACATGGGCAGAGTAGACACTCTTTGTACCCACCATTCCAGTCCTTTCATTGTTAGCCGTGTGTGATTTTTGAGCTTGTAATCTGCCAGTAGCCTGTAGGGACTGGATGCATAGAGTGAGTCTCACAGAGTGTGAATGTGATGGTCCATTCATGCCTAAGGAGTGCTTGATGGGTAGTTGAGGGCAGCACAGCAGCCACAAGGGGTGAGTACAGGGTATAATCCTCCCTGTCCCATTTCCAAGTGCTTGAGTGAGGTTCTGACTGCTCTCCCTGACTGTTAGGGATGAGCCATGTGTTACACAGCAGAGAAGAGATTGTTTGTGTTGACATGTCATATGTTTTGTACTGATTCAGCTTGCACATTGGAACAGGGACTTCGGACAAAACTTGGTGGAATCCTCACACCGCTTGCTCTGAAGGTATCACATATGCCTGTGTACAGTTATCAGTCATATACTGTTTGGTAATGTAGCATGTGTATTTTCTATGCAACAGACCATTATACCTCAGTGTTCCAGGCCAAAGCTAAGTAGTTGATGGATCACTGTCTTCAGCAATGTGTCTGTGCAAATGTGTATGTTGGCATCTGTCACCGAGAAGCTTGTTTTTTGCAGTGTATGTTTGCAGGGGCCCCACTGCAGTCTCTGATGTGAAGATGTCCAACAGACATGTGCCAGAGTTTACATTGTTCTTTGTGTGCAGCTATAGTTCACTACTTTCCCTTGGTATGTGGGGAATGTTATTTGACATGATTTACATGCCATCATTGTTGACAACATTCCTTGTACCTACATGTGAGCATGTGTCCCTTTCTCTTCAGAAAACATTTCTTAGCTGCAGTTTCATGCATGGTCTACCTATGTTAGAAGGGATGATGTATGTCTTTCCTCACATTTCTGTGCATGGCAAACTGTGTGTGGAATAGTACATTTACAAAGGGGTCCCAGTTCACGCCGTGCCACATACATGAGTGTGTCACCAATGTTTATTGGCTGACACCTTCCCTCATACGTCATATCATGTCATTTGGCCTGTACAACTGCAGTAGCAATGAGGGATATGACAGGTAGGCATAGAGTTTAGAGCCACAATGCACATTTCTATGAGCTTGATGCAGCATCAAGTGGACAACTGCACATATATAAAGGTTAAAGTATTTGCTCTGACTGTTGACATGCATCATGGAGCGACTTCCAGTTATGTTTCAGACACGTGTTTGGGTACAGGCATTCATCCACAGACAGACATCTGGGTTTGCATGGCCATGGTGGGGATGGTGTTGTAGCTCTACATTGGACAACATGTTGTGGGCCTTATATAAGCCCTTGCAACTTCTGTGTCTCTCCCCCATACAAAGGACGAATGGCTTCTACTGATGTGCTCAGAGTATGTCATTGTAAGGGGTGCCAGCCATTTATGGTGATTAGCCTGAGGCTTGCTCATTCATTGTGTGGTATATTTTGGGGAGAACTCTCCCTGGCATATTGGACATGATGCCTACAGTTGTCATTTCCATGCCATATGTACAACACTGATACTACCTACTTTACTCTATTGGGACAAATATCACTTGGTGAATTGTAAATTGTTGATGTGTTTCAGTTAGACACAGGTATTCCATGTCACCTTCTCCAGGCTATTGTACTTTTGTCATCAACATGGCTGAAAGTTGGGGCACCAATTCTTAATGTAGGGCCATTATGTACGTGACAAATCTATGTGTGAATGTCCTTGTGTGAGATCTATGTGTGAATGCCCTTGTGTGAGATCTGTGGCAATAGACTTTTCATTGGCATACAATTGTATGCAAAAAGGTAATACAGGTCTGCTCCGTGGGACAAAGCTTTGTGGGTGATGAAGTCTCCTACTTGTTGACTGGTCCTTGTGATGGGACACAGCTGACGTGCAATTGTAGCTGTGTGAGATCCTGATTTTTCTATGAGCAACTGTTGGCTCTTCAGATGGCAAGCATGTATATGGTATACACATGTATGGGCCACTTAGGTGGAATTTATTGCTGGGGCAAACCTGACATCATGATGATGTTTGCTAATCTGAGCTGTTGTTCAGGTGGGTTCATGGCCATGTGATGACCATATTTTTTTCTTGTCTTTGCAACGTCAGCACCGGCAAGCTAAGAAGACGGAGCACAGCCAATTGGGGAACCATCTGGCCACTGGACCTCGGGTCAAGGCACTACTGACACAGAGGGACCCAGTGGCCGGAGTGGAGTGCCACGAGGGAGACCAGAACATACTCATCATCATCATCAGATTTCTCCTCCAGTGGACACTCCCTAGTGGTGGCAGACCCATTGGGGAATCCCCCAGTACCATCTTTGCCTATTACCCACCTTTCTAACACCACCCTCCCTGTTGCTCTCCACCCAGTTGGCCATGCCCATTCACCCAAGAGGGTGGGCGTCTCTTTTGCTGCCGGCACCTCCACACCAGCCCCTGTTACCCCTGCTGTCCTGAGTGAGGAGGCTATTGACCTCTTGAGATGGATCTCTGTGGGTCAGTCAGGCATTGTGAATGGCAACCCAACTCTAGTAAACCAGCAAATTCCTGGGAGGCATTCATGGTGCAATGGCTGGCCTACAGAGACCTTTTAAGGCTTTGGCCTCCTCACTGATGGAAGCCAGTCACCCCCCCCACCTTCTGCCCCCTCCACCTCCCTCTTCCCACTCCAAAACCCCCTTCCCCCACCTATCCAAAGCAAATAGACCAATCTGAAGACATCCACCTCAACAGCCAACAGGTGTACACACAAACACAAGCCCCGCAAAATACATCAACATACTCACAAGCAATATCCTCCCACAGACACAGCCACAGTCACAACTTCCCTAGACACCCACACCACCCCCAGCATCACACACACCACATCCATCATACCCACAGGCACCACACCAACAGTCACTGAAACACCCACCACACCATCAAACTCACAGAAATCATACCAGCAAACCCCCAAACATCCATCACAAACACCACACTCATAGATACCACAACTACAGGCACACACACATCCACCATACCTCCAGTCACCATCCCAACAGCCACACAACCACTGAATCCCCAGCAACTCCACTCCCCTATCACCAAGACACACACACACCAACACTCAACAAACAGCTACCACATACAAGCATACCTCCCATGAGCACTCAGCCACAACATCTACACCTACATAGCAGGCAGCCACTCCCTCGATCTCCAAATCCCTCCCCCCTTCTGATGACCTTGATGACAGTCCCAGTGTCCCTAAAAACTGTTTTTATTACACCTTACACCTATTCCCCTTACCCCGTCCAAGACACAAGAGGCACACACTCCACTCCTAGGACATCCCTTCCACCTCCAAGGCCCCCCTTCTCCCCTGCAAGCACTCATACCTTGCCCCTCAAAGAAGACGCCCATCCCTCCCAAGAAGAAGACCACCCCTCCCAAGCCAAAACTCAAACGCCTTCTCCCAAATCCAACCCCTCCGGATAATTCCTGAGATGCCTGTCTGCCCCCTTGATGTCCCTTCCTGTGGAGGTTCCCTGGCAGTTAAGGAAACAAGTCAAGGCACAGTGATGTTCATGGACATTTGATCAGGGACTGGCCAATGGCCTTGGGCATTTTACATTTTCTTGGAAAATAAAACCAAACTGTTGTTTTTTTGCAATTCCTTTAATTCCTTTTCTACTTTAATCTTGATCCTGATTTACTTGTGCTGTGTGCCTACATTTGTGAGTGTATCAGCCTGCTTGCTGCTACATTTGATTTTCTTTGCAGTATGTGACATGTGGGAGGTGCTGGTGTCCCCCAAGAGGAGGATATATGTTGACTCCATGTATATGAGTGTGTAAATGCAATGGTGGTGTCATGGTATTGTGTGGTGTTTCTTGTGATGAGTATTTCATCTTGTGTTGTCCAGTGTGAACATGTATGATGTTAGACTTTCCCCCTGATATTGTGAATATATTAATCTGATCATGTCAGCTTGAGCTGTGTTTGTGCAGACATGGAGTGAGTTAAGTTGTGCTAGCTTTGTTTGCATTTGACTGCATATGTCCATTTAGGTGTGTGTCCCTTGCAGCTAGTTCCTGTAGAGGTCTGCCCCATCCAGTTGGAGTTTTATGTCTTAGTTGCCTTTCACCTTTGCATAGTGCAGATCGGCATGACATTTTTGTCTAGTCCTGTTTGTCCTTGAGACACCTATAGGGCCATTTCATGTACACATGTTGCTTTATGGGCAGTTGCAAAGTGATATGTGTCCCAGTGCAGCCTTCTGCCCTCAGTGTTCCGGGTGCCCTCACCCCAATTTATGCATAGTGCCCTGTCTCTCTGTGTATTTTGCATGCCACTGTCCTTCCATTGTGCTGTGATATGTGTCCCCATTTCAGGGCTGCTTAAGGGTGTTGTTGTTTGTGTTCCATGCACATGGTTACATATGTGTGTTGTACGTGATGACAGTCTCCGGCCTGAGAGGAATGTGAGTGTGTGAGCTGTATTTGTATGTGTGATGTTTATGTGTTGCTGGTGATGTGTGGGTGAATGCTGTGGAGCCTTCACTGTCCCTGTGCCTGAGGTGAGCAGATGTGTTTTTGTGTAGTGTTGTGGTGCAGTGTGAGTGAGCTGCCCAAAGGGGGCATATTGTGATGCAAAAGTGTCCATTTTGATATATATTTCAGACTGTGTATGAGATGTGACATGTACTAGGTGTCTGTGGCGTGCCCCCCATATGATGTGGGTGATGACAGTACAATCTGTTTTCAGGGTGTATGATATAGATAGATGTGTGTACTTATGGTTGGTGGCATCCACGGCGTCCTTGATCTTATGCACCTTCGAGGATCAGCAGCAGCAGCAGTACAAGTGCAATGGGCTCCGTGGTGGCAACAGAGGAGGGAGGCTGCCTGCAGGTGAGTGTCTCCCTTCATGTTGTCGATTTCTGCCTTCTGAGACGTGGTGATTGGACTGCCACTGTCACATTGACAATGTGCAACCTATTAATATTTTTGGCGGAAACACAGGCTCAGATGGCCTGCTGGTGCAGCCTTGTGACCGTGGCGGTCTGTGCTGCCTGGTGGTGCCAGAGGACTACGGCGGTCTATGCTCTATAGGCCCGCTTGACTCGTAATTCGACCGCCACCATGACAGTCATGGGACAGCCAAACTCATAACAAGGCCCATAATGCCATACATATTTCTTAGTAGGGATATTTGTAGCTAGGTAGAAGGTGAATTATTATATGGGGTGGAGGCTAGTTCACCACAAGTAATAAGGTCACTAACCTGTTAGGTCCAGTCAAAGATTCCAGTAATTTAAAACTGAGAACATTTTTAAAAGTTTCCAAACTTTCTTCTGGTGCCTAAATTAGCACTGGAGTACATTTCTAAGAGCCCCGGGTCCTCAGGGGAGGCACTTAGAAACTCTGAGGGTGTCATGCAGGGGTGAAGAGCAGTTTGGAGTTGAGCCCAGATCCAGTTGCTGTTGTGCTGGGCTCCTTAGAAAAAAGGCCTCCTCCTACTTGTTGAGTCCCTGTATCCACACACGAGGTTACCTAATTGACCCTCGGAGCCTGCTTCTTAGACCTGGGTAGAAGTGGGAACAGGTCCAGCATTTCACTCACCTCACAAGTCACAAACAGAGGGTGCAGTCCTTTTTACACTGCATTTATGTGTGGCACCAGCTACCTGGTGGTAGAGAGTCCTGGGCACTACCTAACCACTGCAGTTAAAAATCCTGGTGGCATCCTACTCAAAATTTCAGCATTCTTGTGCTCTGTGAGTTCTACTGCAAACAATCTCAAATTTTGACAGATCTGTGCAGCAGAGTTCAAGCTGCTGCTGTCAGGTTATACAGGATAGACCTCAAGTCATGTTTTGACTTGTCTCTAGTATATGGCACAATAGCAGCTGTAGACCACGAGTATCATTTAACGTTTTATGTCCAGAGTACATTTTCTAGACATTAAGGTTGGGGCAAATAAGCAAAATAGGTCAAATATGGAGAAGCTAATTGAACCATGTTTTAGGTAACAAAAACATTCACTGGACACTAGAATGCAGTGACCTAGTGCGCAGAGTCTAAAAACAAGCATACATTTCAGTAAAAATGAAGGTGACCACATAAAAAAGGTAATTTTCTCACATAAATATTGCTTTGTTAAATATGTATTTTGTTTCAAATATGTCCTTGGCCACAATCATATTGCTGCTTTGCAAAGTACAGAAATAAATACTCCACTTTGTTTGTGCATCTCAAATGAGAGGACTACACAGGAGAGACCTTACCCTTTATGTAAAATTGGAGAATTAGAGATCTGAACAGACTGGAACAAAATGTATGCAAACTTTTATTGAACATGCCAGATGCAAATAATTATGCTGACTATGTTCATTTGCTTATTCCATTTATAAGCTGAACAATAACAATACAACAAAATTAGCAGCCTGAACACATTTTGTATTCCTGTTTGGTTTGAGAGGATAGTAAGCAGTAAGAAACATACATGTGTTGCAAAGTGTCATACAATCAAAATAAAGCAAATGATGTTCCTAAATGGGCATTATGATCATACAAGAACTGCCACTCAGATATATATTGACAATTGGTGTGTGGGTAGCTGTGTTATTTTGGCCTGGGTTCAACCTTCACCCAAAGAAACATACCAAACCTTGACATTTATGAAAACTAGAGAGCCTCAGAAATCCAGAAGGTTTGGCTTACCTGGATTTCACTAAGTTTTTTTTGTTTTGTTTACAGGAAATGCTTTATAAACCCCAAGCCTGTGCCTGAAACAAATAATTTATCTTCTTTTTCTATAAAAGAATGTCTCTGTTTCCGTATTCAGACAATTGCTCAGCTGGCATCAATTACACTCACGCCAAGCTTTTTGGAATACTTTGTACAAAAGGGAATCCGAAGTGGTTTGGCTTGAATGAAACATAGTACATTGTCTTATCCAGAATACCCTGCAAATGACATGTATGCAAAAAAACACATTTACCTTTCATTTGCAAGATGGATAACTACAGTATTAGGCCTGGAATCTTATCAGCTGTACACATTTCTGAAAACTACCAGGAGTCCAGTATTGTGTAGTTTGCATGGCTGCCATCACTTTTGCCTAACATGAATGAACTGCAAATATCAAAGTTTAGGTAAACAAATGAAATTCCTCCTAATTCTTACAGAAAATTATTAAACTTGCAACCAACAGATAAAATCCTACCATCCTGCATTGAACACTGCTTCTTATGAAAATAGTACTCTTCATTTATGAGTTGGTATATCATACAAGACAGGAACAGGTCCAAAATGGGACCAGGTGAAGTCATTGTGGTGTCAATGTGGTCTTCTCATGGTTTACATTTTGGTGTGATCCTCGTACATACATTTGGCCCACAAACACATGTGGTATGTACATTTTCTGAGGGAAAATGTGCAAATGCAGTGTAGTAAGATTTGTTTCAAGCAGCTGATTAGGTACAATGATTTCTGTCACATACATTTGGAGATCTTGTCATTTTTTGATCCACACTTTTAAATCTGGATGTCACTTTGTGTCAGAAAGATGCTAGGATCCATGCAAGTCCCATCACCTTGTATTTCCCTGTGCCTCCAGTTTTCAGATATGCTTATGGTTTCTATCTTTTTGTGGATACCACGGACCTCATGCCCAAATATTACAGCCATCGCTATTGTAATTTGAGTTTTTCTGGACATAGATCTGAAGTCTGCATGGCATTCAGGTGAGGCAAATATACTGAGATCCACAACAGCTACACAGCACTGTATTCCTTTAAGTTTCTACCTTTCAGAAAACATGAAGCGTACGGTTCTGTAGGTATTGGCCAATAGTGGGCCTGGAATACTACAGTCATCCCATTGAAATATGAGAGGGAATTGGGCTTTCTTTAATGATAAATGTGATATATGTACCAGCAGAGAGGGAGCAATCCCTCCATTCTACCTTTCCAAAGAGGACAAATTACTGTTGCCCTGGGGTCAGGATGTGGCCCAATAAAAAGACAGGCCAGACCCTAACCCATTACTTTTCTCAACACTGTTCTTTAGTGTCTAGTGGGTTAAGCCCCTCCCCCTCAAATTCCCTCCATGGCACAAAAAGACTGTCCAAGGGCATCTTTTACTGATGCCAAACGGGAGTTATGGCTACACAGGTGGACAGAAGAGGAAACCACAATCCAAAGCTGTTTAGTAAGCTTTCAGACTTCCTGAGGCAGGCAGATTTTGGGTAAAGCCCCAGTTTGCACCCCATTCTGTTTTTAACATGATAACGGGGGGATGGACTGAATGCAGGAAAAGCATGCACTCACCACACTCTCTTTTTCAATGCTTTCTCTGATTTCCAACATCTTTTCTTCCCCACTCTGGGGTGGACAGATTGGGGATAAACCTTTAATCAGGGAGTCAGACAGTGTTTATGGGGTCATGCTCTAGCAGGAACTATCATTGCCAAGATAGGTAAGCTTGTCCACACTCATTGACGTTTTGTATGCCTTTCAAGAGTTGGGGGGAGACTAATGCCTCTACAGACTGGCCCTGTTACTCCAGTCTTTCTTTTGTTCTCCCTGGTGCCAAGTGGGCTTCTTGACTACTCGGAACAGATTGGCAGAAACAACTTAATCTGAGCTTTCAGGTCTGGATGTTTTTTGTTTCACATTTGATCACATCAGCACATAATAGAGAGGAAATAAATTCTGTATGTCTCTGGATTAGATTTTACAAAGGATTTTTGAAATTCCTTAATTTAGCATCCACTGTGCTGTGCTTTGTCTTGCCCAGCTTTGAAGATTCCTGACTGGCCTTTCAATAGGAGGTCAGTCAATCACTTGA
This sequence comes from Pleurodeles waltl, assembly GCF_031143425.1. Taxonomy (NCBI): domain Eukaryota; kingdom Metazoa; phylum Chordata; class Amphibia; order Caudata; family Salamandridae; genus Pleurodeles; species Pleurodeles waltl. The sequence goes on from NC_090438.1 coordinate 421,051,859, forward strand.
GAAAGTCACCTATAATAAGTGTGAATTCCATCATTGTAAGACATGCAGGTGATCTCAGCAAAGAAAGCACTTGCTCATTTACCCTAACAACAAAAACAGTGTGCTGACCTCTAGTGACATTGAAAGATCTTTGAAACTTGTCTAGTGGAAACCTCTAAGAGGAGTCAAATTCCTGGCAAGGGTAGTGCCACAGTTCCTCTACAGTATAATTAATTTATGAGCCCAGTCATATGCCTCATAGCAATGAGATTAGCTGGTCAATGCAGTACACAATCACAATCAAGAAAACTGCTACCAAACATTCTCGCTGGTAAGAAAATACCTATGTAGGACATTGATATTTGACGGCCATGTTAAGAGAGGAATTCTGAAAAAATAAGCATCTGAAAACTCCTTGTCAGAAGCATGAATCTCCCATTACTCCTAAACCCTACCTGTGGATCAGTGACAGGTGAAAAAGTGAAGCCTTTGTGGAACAGGTCCCTGCTTCAATAAATCACTTAGGCCCTCACTATAATATTGACCGCCCTCCACCGTGGCAACGGGCGCCAAAACACAGTCACCGCGGCTACCAACTGTCTGCCATATTATGACCGTAGATGGAGTGTCGCCAGAAGGATGGCGGAATTTTGGCTGCAGCCATGGCGGCAGACGGTGGTAAGGTGGTGCTGCTACCAGCAGTAGCGCCACACCAGTAGACCACCGCAGACCGTATCATGACCCATGATATGGACTGGCGGTGTTCTGCTGGCAGACGCTGCTGCTGGCAGCAGCGCCCCATCCTGTCTCCTGCGATAGGACCCCCTGTAATCAGGTAAGTCAGGTGCTCCGACAGGGGAGGGGGTTGTTGTGTGTGTGTGTGGGGGTGTATGTTTGTATGTGCGTGCATGCGGGTGTGGCGTGTGGAATGAATGTGTGCATGCATGGTTGTGAGTGTGCGTGTATGGTGTGTTGTCTGAATGCGTGGGTGCATGTATTTATGTATGTCAGTGTGTGTGGATATGTGTGTGAATGGATGTTTGCATGTGTGGGTGAATGTTGGTATGAGTGTGTTTATGCATGTGTATGATAGTGTGTGAATGTGCGTGTATGTCGTGGTGGGGTCTGGAGTGGGAGGGTGGGGGAGGACTCTGGGTAGGGGAAGGGGGTGGGGGAGACCTCTATCAGTGACAGGGAAGGAATTCCCTGTAACTGATAGTGCCTACTGCCATGGTTTTCGTGGCGGTAAGGAAGGCACGAAAACCATGGCGGTAGGCGGGGTCATAAACCCGCGGGTGAGACAGTGATGCCTACCTGGCTGGAGACTGAAGTCTCCAGACCGGCAGTTGTTACCCCCCCTGGCGGACGGAGTAGCAAATTAGCAGTTTGGCTCGAGCCACCCCGCCATTGTCATATTTTGGGGGAAAAGTACCGTCAGCCTGTTGGCAGTACCTTTCTCCAAAATACCACCGTCTCCCGGGGTCATAATGAGGGCCTTAGTTACTTACAGAAGTAAACCAAATTCTATCTTTCTGTAGCTGGGGAACTCTTATAGCTAACTAGGGATAGAGGAGCTAGGGATTGCACAGACAGAAATGTAATTCCAGTTTCAACACCAAAGCAATACACGCTCTATTGGGGACAAAAATGCAAAAACCCAGCACTCTCAAAACAAAATAATTTATGCATTGTGCTGCTATGTTGTGGTTTAACCTTTTGCATTGCAGAGTTCAATCCTGAAAACTTATTTTTAATATGCTTACAAATACTGTTCCTTTGAAATGTATTGCTGCAGGTTTTCAGAGTGTGCTAGGGTGTGGCCCCTTTCTAGGGCCTTCCAGGGACTTTCCCTGCAACATGTGTAGGCGTGGTTCTGGGCTGGGCCAAGACTCTATAAAAGAGAGCCAGCCCAACTCCCAGTGCTCACTATTCAGAGGTCCCAGTGCAGAGCAGCAGCTTCTTCCTGAGCTCCTGTCCCGGCGGCCTATTTGGATCTTCCAGTCTTCTGCCCTAATCCTTCATTGGTGATCATTGTTCCAGGCGGTAAGACGGTGATTGGACTGTCCCGACACCGTTATTTAGAATTTTCATATTCTTGGTTTAAATTCTTAAATGAGTAACAGATTACTTGCGCGCTACCATTTCTTGACATTTATGTGGTAGTTTACAAATAGGCAAGACGCACAATTTATTTCATAAAGGTTTGACTTTGTTATTCATTGTGCGCTACCATTTCTTGACATTTATATGGTAGTTTACAAATAGGCAAGACGCGCCATTTATTTCATAAAGGTTTGACTTTGTTATTCATTGCGCTCTACCATTTCTTGACATTTACATGGTGGCTTAAGAATTGGCAAGACGCGCAATTCGTTTTAAGGTGTTTAAACATTGTTGTCGATTGCGCACTACTATTTCTTGACATTTACATGATGTTTGACGAATTGGCAAGACGCACAACTCGTTTCATGAGCATTTAACTTTGTTGTTCATTGCGCACTACTATTTCTTGACATTTACATGATGTTTGACGAATTGGCAAGACGCACAACTCGTTTCATGAGCATTTAACTTTGTTGTTCATTGCGCGCTACCATTTCTTGACATTTTACATGGTGGCTTAAGAATCGGCAAAAGAAGCGCGATTCGTTTCATTGTACTTTGAGCTTGTTATTTATTGTGAGCTGTTATTCCTTGACATTTACATTGTGTTTTACAAATCGGCAAGACGTGTGATTCGATTAATGATGATTTGACTTTGATATTCATTGCGTGCTACCATTTCTTGGTATTTTACATGGTAACACTCGAATTGGCAAGACGCACGATTCTCTCCTCGAGTTTAATTCATGTTGTTTATTGTATGCTACTATTCTAAGATATTTATTATGTAATATTTGAGTTGACAAGTTATGTGATTTGTTTCCTGAATCCATATTGTGTTATTCATGGTGCACAATCCTTTTATGGTGTTTACTATATATATATATATATATCTGCAATATTCGCAATTTGTGTTGAAACATTTTAAGAGTACACAGAAGGCCAGAGATTTTAGATGCAATATTGTGTGGTCCTAGTATACATTCTCAAAACAGGATTTATATGACTGGTTTAAAATTTAGTAAGAACGTTTTTTCTGATTCTCATGTAAAGGAAAGTACTTGAATAAGAATGTTTTCATTTAATTCATCTTGATTCCTCTACAGGTATCCAGCCATCTTGAAACGTAGTCATTTTAAACTTAACTCTTAGATTGTTCATGTTTTCAGAGTGACTAGGCTTAGAATCATAGTCTAGTATTGATTTGAGGAGATATAATTTTCATACTGTGTGTTCTAACCTTTTTCTTACTACAGGTCTCCTTCCCAGCTGTTCCCTTCCTAATCCCCTCTTCCCCTCTTGGACTCTCTCAGTCTCTTTGATTTATCTATCAGAGTCTTGGAGCTGTTCAGTGGTGGACGTGTTGGTAATGTGCACAGACCCCGAGGATCTGGTGACTCTGACAGAATAGTGAGCCCACGAATTATTATCCTCCTGGCTTGTGTATGTTCTCAGCATGGCCACGGTAGACGAGTTAGTCAAGGCTATCACCCAGCTCCAAGCAGAGGTGGTATCATCCAAAGAATTGACAACTAGCTTAGCAGAGAGAGTGAGTCAGTTGCAAGATAAGGTAGAGAAGAAGGAACAAAGTCCAACAGGTGTGTCTTGGCCAGGTACTTCTTCTCAGGCTTCTGGAAGTAATACGATTTCCCTAAATGTTCCTTCTGCAATTCCTTTAGCTCCCCCAGAACGTTTTTCAGTTGACCCTTTGAAAGCGCAATCTTTCCTGGTTCAAGTGGAACTACACTTCACCTGCAGACCAAATACTTTTCCCAATGCCCAGTCCAAAGTAGCTTTCTTGTTATTATATCTGTCTGGTGATGCAGCTACTTGGGCAATTCCTCTTGTGCGTATAAATAGTCCCTTGTTGTATAACTGGAGAAATTTTGTTGGGAATTCCTATTATAACTTTTAGAAATGTGAATTGTACACAAAGAGTTTACTATGGGTCCTTGCATTAGAACCAGAAGTCAGGTGTGACCAAGGAGGCAGCTGCCGAGGATGTAATGGCAGCACCGAGCTGAAAAAAAAAAATCTCAGTTTTTTATAGAAATATTTCAATTTATTAAATCAGAGTGGTTTGGTGACAATGAAGAGATTGAAGGCTCTAGCTCCTGAAAATGGTATGGTGAGTACTTCCAATAAAGTTGTTTTGTGTCGAAGAAAAAACACCTTTCAAAACAGAATCAAGATGGTCCATTCCAGCTTATTCTTTTCATGATTATATTCTTTATCACCTTCCTTGACCTAGTAACTCTTCATAGATGGATTATCATTTAGTCTATCTACATTCTTGTATTGGCTTCATGAAAGCTTTCATTGAAAAATTGATCAGGAAAATGTTCTAGGCAAGAATGGTGCTGCTAGTGCAAGACATGAAGGCCTTGAATCAATATGTAGGTCACGTGTATCTTTGCTGTCACTGATTGCAGTCAATATTGATGATGACAGTGTCTGCCAATGCCATGCTATACCTAGCTGGGTGTGCTGAGGCACTGTCAGTTGCACTCTGGTTTTTAATGAATAATCAGATAAGTTTACAGTGAAAATAACCAATTGAATAAAGCTGTGCACATTGTTTTGCAAAATCGATGAACCATTATATCCTTGGATCAGAACCATAATGTTCATAATCAGGGACTCTAAAAGTTATACACAGTGCTCACAAAAATACCTCAAGATAGTGTCTGGCAAACCTTCACATATCTCTTTACTGGTTCTAGTTAGATAGTTTCATCTGCCCTTCTACACTGCTGCCTGTCTACAGTTGTTGCTGATTATGCATAATGTTGATGTTGCTTCTTGATTTGGGTGCTCTTGGTTACTTTGGTATCATCGTTCCATCTGTAACGTGTCTTAGACCTTTGCTTCTATGACTTTTCATTTTTTGTGTGGGTGTGGACAATGAGTACATTGTTATCAAGTGATAAAACCTTTTTCTTATACTTGCACTCATTAATTTCATGAGATGCAGATCTGCTGTCCTGTTTGGTTCTGTCAATCTTTCCATAAAGGAAGCTAGATTGCTGTATAAGAGAGGTGCTTGTGTCATTGCATATCGCTTTGCAAGTCATTGTTTTCAATTGAGGTGTTAAAAAATGTTGTGTTTTGGCATGTGTTCCTGCATGGGTCTACTCATTTTAGCTTGTTCATAGTTGTATATATTTTGTTGTGTACTGCCGTCATGTTGGTAGGCTCTGCCATTTTTGAGTGACCCCATGAGACTGGGCAGCCCACTAGTATTGGGCAGAACAATTTTACATACACTGTTGCGTTCAGACGATGACATATTCCGACTAATCATACTAACTGGATACCAATATTTAAGCTCCATTATGAGCCCCTCTCAGGATAACATCAGTATGCTCATGACACTCATATATTTAAATCCTGCCTCTCAAGGCCTGCCTCTCAAAACTTCAGTGGTGGATGTCAAAAAAATCTTCTTTCTTAGACTTCAAAAGACAAACCTCCTGCTCATCACCATCAAACTGGGAATAGCCATATTAATCAAACTCTGGTCTGACACTTTTCTAACCATTGTCTCATTTTCCGTAAACTCCTTGGACTTCTGTATGAAAAGCACATGGACTCTATACCCACATACCATAAAATTACCTCAACCCACTAACTTCATCCCACACTCCCTGAAGAAAATAAAGCATCTTAATACATGCCCAGTTGCGAACTGTGGCTTATGCCTTGATCATATCCAATCTTGACTGCAGCAGTGATATTCTTGCTAGGGTTATCTATCATTCCTATCCCCATCAAGGCAGTCTTCCATGACACAGCTTGACTGATCTACTCAACAAGGAAATTTGTTCACATGGCTCTAGTGGTAAGGGAACTTCACTGACTTTCTATTCATGACTGAATACTTTTCCAAATTGATTGCTTCACTCACATCACCATCCAAATCCTGCTCTCTACTTTGCTGCACTTCTTACCATCTTGAACAGAGAGTGGCTTTAGGAGCAAGAAATGACTCATGCTACAAACATTGGCCTTCAACACATCCTTAGATCTAGAGAAGTCTTTCTCTGATGCGGCTATCGGCCTCTGGGACTCTCACCTACAGTCACTCAGAACTCAAAGCGATCTTCTAACCTTCAGAAAGCTCCCAAAAACCCACTTGTTACCATTTTGATTACAGGCAGGTTTCTTTGTCCCTCTTTTCAGGCCCTCCTCCTTCCCTCTGACTCATGTCATTTATTTCATTTCCATCCTCCTACTTATAGTTATTTGTAAAGCACACATTACACATTATTAGCCCAGGCTGTGCTTTAGAAAATGGTAAACAATAAAAAAAAACTCAAATAAAGAGGTTCACAATGTGGACCAAATGATTTATATGAATTTTCAATTTTATAATTTTTTGAAAGTAACTATTTTTGAAAGTAAAATGATTGTCAAAGTAACATTTGTTTGTGTTATTAGAAACACATCAACAATTCTATCTAACTTGGTGCATTTCTTGCATAAAACATGTCTAATAATTTAAAAATAAAGCATCAAAGGTATTACAATAAATCAATCAATAGAAGATTTATTTCTCTGTTTTTGAGAGCTTTTGAAAATAAAGTACCTGGTAAACTGTTGTTTGGAAATACGTGCATTAACTGTGAGAAATGTTCCTTTCTCAAATGATTTTGATAGAACAATTTTAACTTCTTTGCGAATGATAAGGAAACACTTTCCTAGATTAATCAAGCTAAATATTGCATGGTGTGCATTACAAAAAGTATCTAGGAGGTTCAACAGATGTTTTCCCCACTTCCTGCACTTCCAGGGCACTTTCTATTATTATAGAATAGGTTACAGATACTTTGTTGTCCTCTTCTATGAAAAGGATTGAGCTCAGTGACATTTTGCAGCAGGTCCTCTCATTTAAATAAAAGCATGGCACCATTGTTAGAAATTATAGCCTCTTGTTGGCAAGGTATGTGCCCAGTCAAAGTAGGGAATACCAGCTACTCTAATCAAGAATAACAGCTTAAAATTGTATTGAGGAATTCCCAATATTAACCTATGAGAGGTTTAGGCCTCACAGTAGTGAAAAACAGATTTAGGTGTTTTTCACTACCAGGACATGCAAATCTAATAAGTGCCTGCCCTACCTTTTACTTACACAGCACCCTGCCCTATAGGATGCCTAGGGCCTACTTTTAGGGATGACTTATATGTAATAAAAAATAAGTTTTAAGATTTGGCATGAGCTCAAACTTATGTAGAAAATTCTAAGACAAATATTGTAGAAATGAATAATCAACAAGGGTTGACCAGGTGGTGAAATCAATGCAAACAAAATAACATAAAAAATACTAGGCTCTCAATTAAAATCATACAAAACATAAGCAACACAACCTATGAACTAGAGAAAAAACTTTGCTCATTTCTAATTAGCAAGAGATCAGTTTTAAGCTACAAAGTCAAAGAACTGAGCAATAGAGGGGAAAACCGTCTGTTAAACAAATTAGGGCAATGCATGTGTAGGGACGAACACATGCCAACAAAAGATAAAAATCACAAACAGCACAACATAATTTGGAAGAAGATAAGTTCAGTAATCAAATAGCTAAGGTTGGCAAAAGGCAGATAAAAAGTAAAAGCATCAGTATTTCGGAAGCTTTAGAGTCTTCTGATAGGGCACAAGAGAAAATATCTAAGCTCTAATGGGACATCTCAAAATGCAATGACCTATATACCTCTCCAAGGTGCTCAGTACAGAGTTCTTCATCAGTAATCTGGAACTTGCGTCTGATACCCAAATGTCCAGCAATATATTAAAAGGGCCATATTAATGAGATTTGTCAAAGGGGCCAGTCCACGTTAGGGTTCTATCCAATAGAAATCTATCACACAACTCCAAAAGTTACACTGCCATATTTTCCAATTTTCCATATGTACTTCATGAGCACACCATATCTCCGTCCGGTTCTATGCAGAGTTGTAGTAAATGTTGAAACTTTTCATCTGTAATCCAGGATGTTTTCAATTCAAGGACACACCTACATGTTTCTATATACAAACAATGCACTATTATTTTACCAACTAGCTTCTCATCAGAAAGAAATCTAAAAGGAGGTTCATGTTAAGCAGAATGATATTGCAATTTCTGCACAGTCAGGAAATGAAACTAGGCCTTAATTAAGCTAACACAAAAATGAAATGCCACATTTACATTCAAATAAAGCATTAATTTAATTAATTTTAACATAAATGTGATTCATTAATATTCATGTTACATCAATTCAAGGAATGTTATTGTTGCCTGCACATTTCAATAGATATGATGCTCTACTACATTTTTCCAAGATGTATACAAATTTAAAATATAAATCATTAGAGATCTAATACCGTTTTCATATATTCTGTTAGTTCAAAGTGTAAAATACACAATTACATCACTTTAGTTCGGGTAACATTCAACAATACTCAAATACCACCAAGATTTAATTACATGTGTGTACATTTAAAATAACTACTTGTTGTCAATAATACATGTCAAACTCTTCATTCCACATTAACAAGCTTCCAAACCATCTACTAAGTGGCAGTAAATCAATTTCCTACATATTCCCATGCACCTGTTGCTGTTAAGTCCTTCAGGTTTTATTTCAGGTTTGTCATGTTTGTGATGTACTTCCTTATTTCTTTACTATTATCAGGTGTGTAAGTGCAGCAATGTTGTGCATGAAAGGTTTTGCAAACTCCGCCTTCCTTTGCAAGTAAGATGTCTAACGAAACTTGATTTTGAAAAACCATTGATCTCAACAATTTCCATGTCCATTAATGAACTGGCACCTTCAGTGTCTGTAGGTAGCTTATCCACAATCGTTGACAACTTTCTAATCTTGATATATCTTAAAATGACACCTACTGAAGGAATTATGGCACCATCAATCAATCAATCAATCGTAGCATTTGTAAAGCACAGCACTATGACCCCTAGGGGTATCTGTGCACAAAGGGTGCTATGTCTCCATCAAAAAGCAACATCTTGAGTCTCCTTCTGAAGTTCACCAGGAAAAGAGCTGTTCAAAGGTGGAGAGGTAGGCTGTTCCAGTACTTGGCTGCTGTGTAGGAGAAGAGGCGGCCTCCACTGCAGCTGCAATAGATGTAGAGGGTTTGTGTGAGGTTTAGGGAGGCAGAGAGTAGTTGTTTTGCTGGGACGTAGAAGCTCCAGGAAAGCCCATGTATAATTATAACACCTCAGTTCAGTCTAGAGGAGGTAGTGGAAGCCATAAACTCAAGTAAAGCAGGGAAAGCGCCAGGCCCTGATGGTGTTCCGGTACACCTATTTAAGGCAAACACACAAATATGGGGCCCCCTATTGACGCAGACACTGAGGGTTTTCTATATGCAGGGATTGCCACTATCGTGACGAGATTCGATTATCGTCCCTATACATAAAAAAGGCGATCGCCATAATCCAGCCTGCTACAGACCAATCTCCTTACTAGATACGTCAGCCAAATTAGCAGGGAGAATTATTTTGAATAGATTGCAATTATGGGCCGAGGAAACCGGCATTTTATCTGAATGACAGTATGGCTTCCGCACAGGAATAGGTACGGTGGAACAGGGCCTGAATTTAAATATCATAACTGGGAAATACACAAAGATCAGGGAGGGCAACTTGTACTTGACCTTTAAAGATTTATCTTCAGCATTCAACTGCATAGTACATGATAAATTATGGGACATTTTAAGTAGCATAGGGGTAGAACCAGCAATAATTCAGTTCATATGGGACCTGTATACAGGCTGCAGAGCAAGAGTGAGATATGGGGCAAGAGGAGAATGTACTATGCCCTTTGCCATACACAGAGGAGTACGACAAGGCTGTGTATTAGCTCCACTCTTGTTCTCATTATATAAAATTAATTTAGAACGTGAACTGATAAGTAAATGTAAAGATCTCCCTCAAATAGGTAATCGCCCTGTCCCAGCGCTACTTTATGCAGACAACGCTGTACTCATGGCCCAGACTCCACTAGCCCTCCAAAAACTTTTGACCACTTGTATAAACTTTATGACAGACTTGGGCCTTACTGTTAACCGCTCTAAAACTTTTATAATGAATTGTGGTAGGAAATTGAGCAAGATCTATCACATCACTACACAAGATGGGAAAATTGATACAGCCAGATCATTTTCATACCTGGGTATAGTGTTTGATAAACAGGGTTCCTGGGCACATTGTGTGAAAATTTAAAAAAGCGCAAATCATGAAAGCAACAGCGGCCTTGAAGATCCTCTCAAAAAGGTTAGAGGGAATCACCCCACAGAACATGGTAAAAGTCTACAGAGCCAAGCATATCCGGGCCACCATGTATGGATCAGGCATTTGGGGATATACTAATTGTAACCCGATCCAGACGGTGGAAAATGATTTCCTGAGATACTTGTTGATGGTACCTCATCGTACATCAGTCATGCTGAACTAGGGGTTTCTTTCCTAGTTGACTTAATAAAGATACAGCCATTATTATTATGGCGGAAAGTCTGGACATCAGAACATACTGGACTAAACAACGCAATTTTTCGTGACTGCATGGCATCAATACATTCTTTAAGAGTCCCATGGCTGAGGTATATTATGGCCTTTTTGAAAACATGGGCCATAAAGAATATTACACAAATCCAGAATTACTGGAAAGACTTACTAGGAAGGATCTGAGGTCCTTGACTTTGAAGTACTTAGAAGATCAGCGATGGGAAGTAGAATCAAAGAAGTGTAGTGTCATGTCTAACCAATTTATCTTGTCCACAGAGGGCATGCACTCCTATCTGGTAAACGTGGTAAAACCCCGGTATCGTTTTGTCCTTACAAGATTAAGGTTAGATACGTTCCATCGTTTAGTAACCTTTCCGACTGTGAATGATTGAAGTGTATCCTTAGTGCCATGTCCCTGTGACGCAAAGGCAACTCAAACTACGATACATGTGGTCCTCTTTTGCAAATTTTATGAAAAACAGAGAAAGTGTTTTTTAGTGCCTTTTTTAAGATCTATTAACTTGCGACAGTGCCACACTGTGTATATTAATTTACAGATTTTATCCTCAATTGAAATATGCGGAATCTTGGCAAATTTTCTATGCTCTGTAATAACTGCAAGAAAGTCTATGGGTGTGTTGGTGTCAACATAATTAGGCCATTTAAATATTTGTGATAGGATTAATTAATACGACAATGTATCTTATTCTTGGTATTTATTCTTTTAATGTATTTATTATGTTTTTTCTTCTTTTTCATATATAAGATGTGTTTTTATTTGTTGCTTTTATGACTTGTTGGAAAGTCGAATAAAGTTCTTACTACTACTACGTACAAGCTCAATCAATGGTAGATGCAGGGCGGCCCTAGGTGTCGGAGAGCCTTGCATGGGAGGGTATGGATTTTGAATTGACATCTCTTCTGGACGGGGGGCCAGTGAAGGTTCCTGAGGTGTGGGGGGATACTTGAGTCCCTGGGGAGGGTTAGGATGAGTCTGGCTGAGGTGTTCTGAGAGTCTGGATTCTTGTAAGTAGCTGTGAGCACACTCTGGCATTGCCATAGTCAAGGTGGCTTCTGACCAGGGTGTGCATGACTGTCTTTCTGGTGTTGGTAAGGATCCATTTGAAGATTCAGCAGCGCATACGGAGGATGTAGAAGCAGGAGAAGGTGAATGAGTTTACTTGTTGATTCATGGATAGTTGGCAGCTGAGGATTATGTCAAGGTTTTGTGCATGGTCTGATGGAGAGGGCGTTTGTCCGAGTTCTGCTGGCCTCAAGCTGTTGTCCCATATGGAAATGTTCTTCCCAAAAATCAGGGCTTCTGTCATGTTGGTGCTTAGTTTGAGGCATCTGTTTTTCATCCTTGTTGCTCCGTTGGCCATGGTGTTGCAGTGGCATTGTGCGGGTCTTCAGTGAGTAACAAATTAGTTGAGTCTTGTTGACATAGAAGACTATATTGAGTCTGTATGATCTGATGATGTCTGAGAGGGGGTCATGTAGATGTTGTACAGGGTTGGGATGATGGAGGATCCTTGGGGTACAATGCAGGGGATGTTCTTGGATGTAGAAGTGAAGGGAGGAAGGCAGATGTTCTGTGTGCTGCCTGAGACAAAAGAAAGGAAAAAATCCCTGCTGCACTAGCTCCTCTCCTCACTCTGGTGTATGATTTATCTGTCCATACAGGATCATTAAAATTGTCCACATAGTAGATTTTTGGAAAAACTGCTCCTAAATGACATGTGCCATACCAAACTTACAGTAACTTTTAGTAGGCATTCTTTCCACATATGAAATAAACACCTGGTATGGCAGGATCCTGTCCATTTAACAGGAAGGTCCAAACACTTTTAAACAACAATATGTGTCTGCATTGACTAGTTCCTACAAACTGTGTATCAGTCTTGGATTTTGGTCTATAAATACATATCTTCCCTACATGTTGCTAATATTTAGCCAAATATCCTTGATTTACTGCAAACTGTATGTGATGCATCTGTTTCTTTGAAAAACTATTCCCTTTTCAATTTTGGCTTTCACTGCTCTCCTCCTTTCTTCAACCTGTCCAATAAATTCCTTTACTATGGGACTAAGTATGCAAGTCAAATATTTTTGTGTGCATGAACGGTTCCAAATGTCAAGGTTGGTTCAAAGATCTCTCTTACTGTGTCAATGTTTCTAGCCTATCTAATGCTGCTCATGTGCTTCATAATAGGAACAAAAGGAAAGACTAAGGGGGTCATTCCTACCCTGGCGGTCTATGACCGCCAGGGTAGGTGACGGAGGAAGCACCGCCAACAGGCTGGCGGTGCTTCCGGGGGCATTCTGACCGCGGCGGTAAAGCCGCGGTCAGAAACGGGAAACCGGCGGTGTCCCGCCGGTTTCCCGCTGCCCCACGGAATCCTCCACGGCGGCGCTGCTTGCAGCGCCGCCATGGGGATTCCGACCCCCTTACCGCCATCCTGTTCCTGGCGGTTTTCACCGCCAGGAACAGGATGAAGGTAACGGGTGTTGTGGGGCCCCCTAACAGGGCCCCATTGAGATTTTCAGTGTCTGCTATGCAGACACTGAAAGTCGCGACGGGTGCCACTGCACCCGTCGCACCCCTTCCACTCCGCCGGCTCCATTCGGAGCCGGCATCCTCGTGAAAGGGGGTTTCCCACTGGGCGGGCGGGCGGCCTTCTGGCGGTCGCCCGCCAGCCCAGCGGGAATCTCAGAATGACCGCCGCGGTCTTTTGACCGCGGTACGGTCTTCTGGCGGTTCCCGCTTGGCGGGCGGCGACCGCCGCCCGCCAATCTAGGAATGACCCCCTAAGGCCCTCATAACAAGCTTGGCGGAAAATGCCGCCTACTGCCGTGCTGAAGGCCGCCAACATACTGTGACCGCAGCTGTAAACCGCCACGGGTATTATGACCCACACAGAGAATACCAACACAATACAGACACCCATACAAGTCTGCCACACCAAAGGTCAGTGATAAAGTGGCGATAGCAAAACCCACCCCGTCATGCCAACAGGAACACACCCACAGTGTCACGATCCACGAATCAACGCGGCAGTCATTCAACCACGGTAAGCCTTTGGCAGTACACACCGCCGCGCTCAAAATGCACACACACTTGCAAAACCACACCACATTGGACAATTCAAAATACACACACCTGACACACTAACACACACCACACCCTCACACTTATACCACTATAAAACACACACCCACATTACCCACAACCCTTTCAACAAAAAAAAATAGAACAAGCAGAGAGAGAAAAGCAAAGAGCACACCTTCTCTCAGAGGCACAGAACACCATCACTCATACACCATCCACGCATATCACATAATACATCACAACACATCACCCCACACATCCCCTCACACATATCACTCACACCACATCATGGCATCTTAAAGACACCCCAGGTTTTCTGAGGAGGAGCTAAGGGTCATGGTGGAGGAAATAATCCTGGTAGAACCACAGCTATTTGGATCACAGTTGCAGCAGAGCTCCATTGCAAGAAAGATTAAGCTATGGTGGAGAATCGTGGACAGGGTCAATGCCGTGGGACAGCATCCAAGAACCAGGGATGACATCAGGAAGAGGTAGAACGATCTACGGGGGAAGGTGCGTTCCGTGGCATCAAGACACCATATTGTTGTACAGAGGACTGGCAGTGGACCCCACCTCCTCCCCCACAACTAACAACATGGGAGGAGCAAGTCTTGGCGATCATGCATCCTGAGGGGCTCGCAGGCGTAGCAGGAGGACTGGTAAGGCAAACCTTTACTACTGTATCCCCCCACCCTACCTGCATGCTGTCACTAACTCCTACCCCTACCCTCACCCCATCACTCCACCACCTCACATATACTCCACTAGCACAACCCACATATCCCAACACCAAGCCCTGCATGTAACACCAATGCATGGACCCCCATCACAGACCTGCATGGACACCTATCATCACAGCATGCACACTAGAGAGACTCACCCAGCCCACACAATCAGCTATCACACAAGGCCAATGCAACAGGGAAAGCACAATTTTATAAAGGAAACACACCCATTGCACAAGATGACACACAGAGATACAATAACAATGCAGTTGCATCCCAACAGGACCCCTACCCAAAGTCACCGGACAGGAGGTGCCAGCTACATCCAGTCCCCCCACAGTGATGACAGCAGCTCTGCACGCCTGGATCAGGATGACCAGCCTTGCCCATCTGGGACCTCTGGACAGTCGGTTCCCGTGCCACGGTCCCAACCCACCACAGAGCCTCCCCCCTCAGGAAATACCACCACAGCACCCACACAGCGGGCCCATGCCACTATCCCCAGGACACGTCAATCAGCAGTTTGTCCACCACTACAGGGGCCTCAGGCAACCCCACTAACCCAGGATGATCAGGGACCTGGGGTCAGTGGCAGTGGGCACACGGTTCAGGGGACAGAGGCACAGGAAAACAGGGAAGCTGGGAGGACTGCTGTGCGACAGGGGGAGGACAGGCCCAGGGAACCCATTCTCCATGAGGCACTCTCAAATATCATGGGAGCATACCACCATGCCCAGGAGACCATGGGCCTGGTACTGGCCAAGTTTCAGGAGACCTAGCGGCTGCAGGAGGGACAGTACATGGGGATGAAGGATGACCTCACCAAAATCTACACCATCCTGGTCACCATAGCAGGGGTGCTGGATGATATGGGCAAGACCATGAGGGAGGCAGTGGCTCAACACAGGGCCCCTGACACTAGCCAAACCGAGGAACAGCCTTCCACTTCCGCCGGCGCTAGTGGACAGGAGGCATCGCCATAAGACCAACAGGCCACCAGCTTCCCACCCCCTGCAGTAGGAGAACCACCCTGCAAAGGGTCCCTGCGATCACGGCAGAAGACTGAGATCATTGCCAAGACCCCCGCCAGGAAGTAGGACTCTCCTGATTGTCACCCATCTGTCCCACTCTATTTCCCTGTCCACCTTGAACTGACATTGCTCCACTTCCTATGCCCCCTTGGACATTGCACCTGTGATACCAAGGGACTGGACTCTACCATGGACCTTCCTCCAACATCACCCCAGCCCCTTGCACATCCTGCTATACTCATTAGCATCTAAATAAACATCCTTTAATCAAATACCAATCTGGAGTCAGCCTGATGATTCACACATATATTAATACAACATTAGCAAAGCATTGCAAGGTAAATGTTCATATACTCATACCAATGTATGACAGTTGTTGGGCAGCAGTACACATAGCAGAAGGCAGAATGGAGTACACAGACCTGAAAAAAGGAAATCCAAAGGGAACAGTCAGTGTCCATAGACAAAGGATAAGAGGCTGCCATGTACAATGTCCCAATGTCCTAAAGTTAACTGATATGTGAAGAGGAGTTATAGGGGGTCATTCTGACCATGGCGGCTGGTGACCGCCAGGGTCACCGACCACGGGAGCACCGCCAACAGGCTGGTGGTGCTCCCGAGGGCATTCTGACCGCGGCGGTTCAGCCGCGGCCAGAAAGGGTAAACCGGCGGTCTCCCGCCGGTTTACCACTGCCCCAGTGAATCCTCCATGGCTGCGGAGCGTGCTCCGCAGCCATGGGGATTCTGACACCCCCTACCGCCATCCTGTTCCTGGCGGGTCTCCCGCCAGGAACAGGATGGCAGTAGGGGGTGCCGCGGGGCCCCTGGGGGCCCCTGCAGTGCCCATGCCCATGGCATGGGCACTGCAGGGGCCCCTGTAAGAGGGCCCCGTAAGAGGGCCCCGCAAAGCTAAGCAGACACTGAAATATGCGACGGGCCGGCGTCCTCGTTGCAGGGGCATTTGGAGAGCGCCCGCCGGCCCAGAGGAAATGTCTGAATGGCCGCCGCGGTCTTTTGACCGCGGTGCGGTCATTCAGCGGCGGTACCTTGGCGGACGGCCTCCGCCGTCCGCCAAGGTAAAAATGACCCCCATAGTCTCTTACCTGTGTGTCACTGGAAGTACTACAGGATGATGTTTGTCCTGTTGCCAACATCTTCTTCCTCTGCCTCCTCTTCGTCACTGTCCACAGGCTCCACCGCTGCCACAACACCATCATCAGGCTCATCCTCCTGCAGAAAAGGCACCTGGCATCTCAATGCCAGGTTGTGCAACATACAGCGTGCCACGATGATCTGGCACACCTTCTTCGGTGAGTAGTACAGGGAGCCACCTGTCAGATGGAGGCACCGGAATCTGGCTTTCAGGAGGCAGAATGTCCTCTCAATAATCCGCCAAGTTCCCCATGTGCCTCATTGTAGCGTTCCTTTGCCCTTGTCATGGGATTCCTGACTGGGGTCAGTAGCTATGACAGGTTGGGGTAACCAGAGTCAATTGCAAATTTCGAGGGACAATTGTGAGACACACACTGACCCCTAGGGACAACCCCATACCCAGACACCTACTCATACTGTGTGGGGGCCTTGGGCTCACCTATTAGCCACACCCGGTGCCTTTGGAGTTGGCCCATCACATAAGGGATACTGCTATTGCGCAAGATATCGCCGTCATGCACAGAGCCAGGATACTTGGCATTCACATGGGAGATGTACTGGTCCACCAAACACACCATTTGCACATTCATTGAATGGTAGCTTATCCTATTCCTGTACACTTGTTCATTTTTCTGGGGGGGCAAATGCTACATGGATATGTCCCAGGGCATAGAAGTCAGCTTTCACTGTGGCCAAATCCTCCACCTGGGGGAACACGATGTAGCTGCACATATGTTTCAGCAGGGCAGACAACACCTTGCTCAACACGTTGGAGAACATTGGCTGAGACATCCCTGATGCCATGGCTACTGTAATCTGGAAGGAGCCACTTGCCAGGAAATGGAGCACTGACAGGACCTGCACAAGAGGGGGGATACCTGGGGGCTGGCGGATAGCTGACATCAGGTCTGTCTCCAATTGGGCACACAGTTCTTGGATTGTGGCACGATCAAGTCTGTATGTGATTATAATGTGTCTGTCCTCCATTGTCGACAGGTCCACCAGGAGTCTTCACACTGGAGGATGCCGCCATCTCAAATGCTGCCTCAGCGGTTGGAGCCTATGGAGGAGAATGATGAGCAGAAGGTCATGTACCACATAGATAGCACAAATGTGTCAGAATTAATGGTACAGTAGCCGTGTGTCAATTCATGAGTCAGTATATGGGCCAGTATGTGCTGTGATGCAGTTAGGTGCCATGCCAAGGGTCTCACCTGAAATGGCGGCTGCCTGACTTGTGAGGAAGGAGAAGGGGAAATGAGGTAACTGCGCTAGCATTGTGCAGCATCGTGGTGGGCAGTCAAAGACCACCGCACAACTCTGCATTGGTTATCCTTGGGCCCTATGGGTCCTAGGAGCCAAAGCGATGTAAGCCGGTGGTGACGGTATGCCCCGCTACAGACGTCACCACCATTTTCTACGCATTCACTCACTTGATACCTGACCATCAACTGAAGAGGACCTACACTGCAAGTGCTACTGTGACCTGAGTCTGGAAGCGACAATGGCTACAGTGTCTCAGGAAACGGCCCCTGCCTTCACTGCGGAGGAGTTGGACAAACTAGTGGATGGGGTCCTCCCCATTACACACTACTCTACAGTCCTCCAGACAAGCAGGTAAGTACACTGTGAGCATGATGCATGGGCAATGCCTGTTTGGAGTGGTGTGGATGGAAGCCGCATGTTGGGGGCTGGCCTGAGTGTTGAGTCATGTGAAGTCGTCAGTGTATGTGCATCAGGGCATGGATAGGAACTGGTGGGCAATGACTGTGACCGTCTGGACGGGTGGTGAATCAAATTTTTCCACTCTGTTTACTCTATAGGTCAGCACCCACCAGAAGAAGGGTATTCGTTGACGTGCCATCGCCAAGAAGGTGCAGACCCTGGGGGTCTATCACAGGCGGAGCACCCATTGCAGAAAGAGATGGGAGGACCTGCGCCGCTGGAGCAAAAAGACGGCAGAGGCCCAGCTGGGGGCTGGCCTGCCAACATGGAAGGGGTGCCCATCGCACCATGACCCCCCTGATGTTCTGCATCCTGGCGGTGGCCTATCTGGAGTTGGATGGGCGCTTGAGGGCATCACAGCAGCCACAAAGGGGTGAGTACAGTTTCAGAAAGCTGACTTTGCGCTCTTTAGGAACTAGCTGGGTGGGGGATGTGGGCTGTGGGTGCCCCAGGCCAGGGCGATCATGGCAGGGTATGTCCCTTGTTTGCAGGCCCTGAAGCATCCCTACTCAAATGGCACAAGGGGCCAACTACTACTAGGCAGGGTTCTGTGGGTGTCAGGTGTGCAGATGCTGAGTTAGGCATTGTGCCCCATGGGCTGGTGACTACCATAGGGAGTGGTTGGGCAATGCTGAGTGCATAGGGCAGCTCAGTGTATGTTGTGTCCGCCAACTGTAGTGGTGTTGCTGGCATTGACCATGAGTGTCCTCTGTCTTTCCCCCACTTCTTGTTTTGTCACCCTGTCCTTGAGTGCATTAGCATCATCTGATGGAGGAGCTGAGGCACCTGCGACAGAGGGAGCTGCATCCCACATGGCCCATGAGGGTGAATCCACGGAGGGGAAGGCACCAGTGGGATGGAGGGTGATGTGGGCTACACAACGGGGACAGGAGGGAAGACCAGTGACAGCGACTCCACCTCTGATGGAAGCTCCCTGGTGGTGGCGGACACCTCTGTGCCCACCGCAACAACAGGTACAGCCCCCCCTACCAGCACCGACCTCCTAGCAGCCCCTTAGCGTGCTTCCAGGAGGGTGGGCATCTCCTTCGCCCCAGACACCTTAGGCCCTGCCCTAGTCAGCCCTGCTGCCCTCAATGAGGAGGCTATTGATCTCCTGAGATCCCTCACTGTTGGGCAGTCAACCATTCTGAATGCCACCCAGGGTGTCGAGAGGCATTTGCAACAAACAAATGCATACCTGGAGGGCATTCATTCTGTGTTGTGGCAGCCCAACAGAGAGCATTTCAGGCTCTGGCCTCAGCACTGATGGGAGACATTGTCCCTGTGTCCAGCCTCCCCCCTCCAACTTCCACTACCCAGACCCAATCCCCTCGACCTCAGCCTATCCCAAGCATACCTTCAGACCAGCATGCACACACATCAACACACAAAAGTGGCTCAGGAAAACATAAGCACCACACATCATCACACAGGCACTCACACAAGCA
This sequence comes from Pleurodeles waltl, assembly GCF_031143425.1. NCBI lineage: Eukaryota > Metazoa > Chordata > Amphibia > Caudata > Salamandridae > Pleurodeles > Pleurodeles waltl. The sequence goes on from NC_090438.1 coordinate 421,071,634, forward strand.
CCATACCCATGCACACATACCAAGATCTAGTGCCTCCACTGTGTCCCCCTCCTCCTTGTGCTCCACCTCCCTCCCAGTATCGTCTCCACTCACACCTGCATGCACTACATCATCAGCCCCTTCCTCCATCACAGGCATGCCCATCACAACACACCGCTCACGAGCAATCACCACCCCACAACCATTCACACTTCCCCTGTGTCCTCTCACAGTGTGTCTGTGAGCCCTCCTCCCAAGGTACACAAATGCAGGCATACGCCTACTCAATAGCCATCCACCTCACAACAGCCTCCAGCCCATGCACCTTCACCAAAAATCAGCAGACGTACACCTCCTACAACCACTACCTCTTCCTCCACTCCCACTCCCCCTCCATCTTCCCGTCCCAGTGTTTCTAAAAACTTTTCCTAGCTAACATTAACCTCTTCCATACACCACTCCCTGTCCTTCCCCTAGGGCCAGGATCTCTAGATCCCAGCCCAGCACCTCAGCCACCAAATCTGCGTCCGCTGTGGTCCCTGCAAGTCCAGGAGGCTCGAAGGGGACACCCGTCAGAGCTGCCAGTGTGCCACCTACAGATGGGAAGGACCACCCGATTCCGCCATCTGCCAAGGTCAAGAAGGGGCCGGCAGGCAGTGGAAAATCACACCACCCACCCAGCAAGGCCTCATCCAAACACAAAGAGGACAGTACCAAGGTCCCAGCTGCAACTAGCAAGTTGGGGAAGAAACACAAGACAAAGGTCAAGTCACCTCAGGGCATGAGGCCTCATGGTGAGAGGCTGGTGACCACCATTTCCCTAGAGATGCCTGTGACCTGTACCACAGTCACTACCGCTGCAACGACTGCCACCTGCACCGTCACCTGCACCGCCGCTGCCACAACCTCAGTCAGCAGCATCCTCCCCAATGATCAGCCGTCCGAGGCTGGCGGAGATGGTCTGGTGTTTCCCTCCACGACTACAAACACCTGCACCATGGACAGCACCGACAGCATCTCAGCCACAGCCACCGCCATCGCCACCTGCACCACCATCTGCACCACCACGTGCCCAGCCAGTGACACTACATTGGACGTCAGCAGCATCACCAGTGGGCAGCCGTCTGAGGCTGCAGGTGAAGTCCTGAACCCTGGATACAGCAATTTGTAGCCTAAGTTGCCGCAGGATGGAGAGTGGCTCTGCCTCCATGGAGTATCATGCTACCTGTTCCATGCACATCTCGTGGCTCAGACACCCAGGTGAGAGAATGGGAATTGCCACACCTGAAGGTGCAGCATCACTGGGCACAATGCCCCCTCCAGAACCAGTGGAGATATGCATCCACTCCCCCAATCCTTGGCAGGATGAAGCACACTGGGCACAATGCCCCCTCCAGAACCAGTGGAGACAGGCATCCACTTGAGAGACTGTGGCTTTGCACTCCCCAGGACCAGCAGTGTGCAAACCACCCACTTGAGAGACTGTGGCTTTGAACTTCCCAGTAACAAGCAGTGGGCAAACCACTCACTTGAGAGACTGTGGCTTTGAACTCTCCAGGACCAAGCAGTGGGCAAACCACCCACCTGAGAGACTGTGGCTTTGAACTCCCCAGGACCAAGCAGTGGGCAAACCACCCACTTGAGAGACTGTGGCCTTGCACTCCCCAGGGCATTGCTGTGGGCCTGGAGCCCCCTCTAGGAGCAGTGGCGTCGTACCATCTTCTGGCTGAGGTGCCCCCCTTGCCCTTCCCCCTGAGGTGCCTGTATTTTTCGAGTGTTCTCTCCATTTTGAGGCAGGTGTCATGTATGGGCTTCACCCATGCTTTTTGGGACCACTGGTCCACGTACATTTACAAGGGGCAGTGTACGGCCTTGTGTACATAATGTAAATATTTGTATATACTGAATATTTTAAAATCTATTACTATATCTTAATGTTCCAATATAACACTGGTTAAACTCATTTCCTTTTGTCCTTGTGTTCTTCCAGGGGGTGCCGGGGTGTATCAGTGATGTTGTTGGATGTGTTAGTGTGTATGGTGTTGTGGGTGAGGGTGGGGGTTGGGGGTGTAGCGTGCCGTGTGAGTGTGTCCCTCTCTTTTCCCTCCCCCCTCCCCAGTGTACTAGGTGCAGTACTCACTGTCGTTGCCGCCGCTGCCTTCGTTCTACTTCCTGGTGTATGAGAAGATACACCAACATGGGGAGGATCTGCAATTCAGGCTCCAAGGCATCCTGGTTCTTCGTGGAGTGTCGGAAGGTGAGTGGTTCCCCTTTGATGTACTGTTTATGCCATGCTTTTGATGTCATTGGTACCGCCCGGAAAAGCTGGCGGATTGGTGACTTGTAATAGAGTGGCCGTTACATTGTCTTCCGCCTGTCTGTTGCAGTTACCGCTGCAGTGTTTGTAGCTACTGCCATGGTGGTCAGAGTGTTAAAGTGGCTGTCTAAGTTGGCGGTTTCTGCAGTGGTCGCAATCACTTTTTTTTTTACCGCCGGCCTGTTGGTGGTGTTGCCGCCGCTTTAACACGGACCGCCAGGGTTGAAATGAGGGCCTAAATCTTAAATTAAATAGAAGTATTGATGATGCTCCTGATTATACAATGAGATTAATAACAGACCACAAGAAATTACATAGGTTAGGGGCAAGCTGTGATAGGTAATACCTTCACTCACTGAAGCAGGGAATTTTATACAAACATAATATTTTCAAACCTCCATAGATCTGACATACTCGTAAAGCAGGCCATAACATACCACGGATGTCATCATCTTTGGAACTATTAGTGTGTAAGTGTTTCTCATCCTAAATGTGCCTTGTTCTAATAATTCTGGTGCAGTTGTGGATGTGATCTTGTCTGAATCACTGGCTATGGGCAAACCTAATCCAATAAACATTGCAAGTAACTATCACAATCACTAAACCTATGCATATGTATTTACAATTATTGCTTTTGTTCTGAGTCGACTCCATGAGTTCTCTAAATTCAGACCAAAAGCTCACATTCAAAAATTAAAAAATTGAATGCAAAAATGCAAATCAGCTTTAAATCACTGTGGCCCTCATTGTGACATTGGCGGTAAAATCCCAATTACCGCCACGCTAACTGCCACCAACATACCGCCGCCGCGACAGCCATCCGTTCACCATATTATGACACACATACCCCAATCCGTCACTATTCAGCCACATACACAAATCCACCACCCCAAAGGCTACTGATAAAGTGGTGGTATCAAAACCCACACTATTACGCCAACAGAACAACGCCCACCACATTATGACCCACGAGTCACCACGGCGGACATTCAATGGCGGTAAACCATTGGTGGTACATACCGTTGCACTCAAAATACACAGACACATACAAAACACCACCACATTGGACAATTCAAACAACACACACATGACAACCATATACACACACACCCACACCACTATAAAACACACACCCACATTACCCACAACCCTTTATGACTACAAACCATTGGCACGAGACAGACACCAAGACCACAGAAAAAAACAGCGTCACACACTACTTACACCCATTTGCCACTCATGCACCCCACATCACACACCCCAACACATCACCCTATACACCCTCACCTACGCACCTCACACAACACCCATGGCACCACAAAGATACCTCTGATTCACAGAGGAGGACCTAAGGGTCATGGTGGAGGAAATCATCAGGGTAGAGCCACAGCTATTTGGAGCATAGGTGCAGCAGATATCAATAGCTAGGAAGATGGAGCTATGGCGGAGAATCGTGGACAGGGTCAACGCAGTGGGACAGCACACAAGAACTAGGGATGACATCAGGAAGAGGTGAAACGACCTACAGGAAAAGGTACGTTCAATTGCAGCAAGACACAAACTCGCTGTACATAGGACTGGCGGTGGTCCCCCACTTCCTCCCCCACAACTAACAACATGGGAGGAGCAAGTCTTGGCAATTATGCATCCTGAGGGCCTGGACAGAGTAGGAGGAGGACTGGGCTGTGGTAAGTCAACTCTGTACTACTTCTACCCCCCTGCCTGCATGCCGTCACATACCCCCACCCTCACCCTCACTCCCATCACTCCACCACTTCCCACACACCCCACCATCACATCTCACTAATCCCAATGCCAAGCCCTGCATGCCATATCAATGCATGAACACAACTCACAGACCTGCATGGACACCTATCACTAAAGCGTGTACACTAGAGAAAATCAGCTAACCCACCATATACCAACTTACGCAAGTGAAAGCTGACAGGGTGAATACAACCAAAGAGGGCAAACCATGGATGCACAATATGTCAGACACAGAAACAATAACACAGCATTTACATCCCTACAGGTACCCAGCCAATATCAGCGGAGAGGAAGTGCCAGCAATATCCAGTCCCCCCACAGAAGAGGCCCACAGTGATGACAGCAACTCTGGTCTTCTGGATCTGGATGACCAACCTGGCCAATCAGGGACCTCTGGACAGCTGGTTACCCAGGCCCAGTCACACACCACCACAGAGCCTCCATATCAGGAAACACCACCGCAGCACCCACCTGGCGTACCCACACCTCTGTCCCCAGGACAAGTCAATCAGCAGTGTGTCCACCACTACAGAGACCCCAGGCCACTCCTCATACCCAAGACAATCAGGGACCTGGGGTCAGTGGCAGTAGGCACACAGTTCAGGGGACAGAGGCACTCGCCAACAGGGAACCTGGTAGGTCTGCTGTGTGCCAGGGGGAGGACAGGCCCAGGAAACTGAGGCACTGTGCAGGAGGCACTGGCAGAGATCCTGGGAGCATTTCAACATTCCCAGGACACGATGGGCCAGATCCTTGACAATGTGTAGGAGAACAGGCGGCTGCAGGAGGGACAGTACCAGGGGATCAGGGAGGACTTGCAGGCCAATAACAACACCCTGATCTCCATTTCAGGCGTGCTGGCAGATATAGCCAACATTATGAGGGAGGCAGTCTCACTCCAGCGGGCCCTTGCCACTAGCCAGATATCAGAACAGTCTTCCACCTCCGCTGCCTCTAGTGGCTAGGAGGCCCCGCCACAGGAACACCAGACCACTAGCACCCCTCCTCCTTCTGAACCACTGCGCAAATGCTTCCTGCGATCCAGACAGATGCCAGAGACACTTGCCAAGACCTTGCCAGGAAATGAGACTCTCCTGATTGTCACTCTTGTGTCCCCCTCTGTCACCCTGTCCACCGTGAACTGTCATTGCTCCCCTTCCTATGTCCCCTTGGGCAATGCACCTGTGCTGCAAATAGACTGGAACTATACCCTGGACTTACCTCCATAATCACCCCATCCCATTGCACTTGCCCCTCCATATTTTAGGACTTCAATAAACACCCTTGGGAAAAAGGAATTTTGGAGTATGTCAAATTTTTTAAGTATGTATTCATTTCAACAGGTACAGACATTGCAATTCAACTGTACATAAATTCAGCATAGGTGTATGACCTGTAGCTGGCTGCAGTGATCACACCAGGAGCATATGTGAGGTCACCAACATCTGTAAAATGAATTGCCGAACCGCACAGTAAGTGGGCATAGAAGTGGGAAATAACAGCATGCCAGTGCCAAAGAAATTCCAGAAAATTTCATGGAAATCTGAAGTAACACTGTCTTACCTGTGTGACATTGGAAGTACTGTTTGATGACTGATGTTCTGTTGTCCTCATCCTCATCCTCTGCCTCCTCATCCTTACTGTCCGCAGGGTCCACTGGTGCCACATGGGCATCTCCAGCCTCTTCCTCCTGCAGAAAAGGCACATGGGGGGTGATTCTAACTTCGGCGGGCGGCGGAGGCCGCCCGCCGAAGTTCCCCCACCAAAATACCGCTCCGCGGTCGAAAGACCGCTGAGGGTATTTTGGGATTTGCCCTGGGCTGGCGGGCGGCCGCCAAAAGGCCGCCCGCCAGCCCAGGGCAAATCAACCTTCCTACTAAGATGCCGGCTCAGAATTGAGCCGGCGGAGTGGGAAGGTGCGACGGGTGCAGTTGCACCCGTCGCGTATTTCAGTGTCTGCTAGGCAGACACTGAAATACTTTGTGGGGCCCTCTTACGGGGGCCCCTGCCGTGCCCATGCCATTGGCATGGGCACGGCAGGGGCCCCCAGGGGCCCCGCGGCACCCCCTACCGCCATCCTGTTCCTGGCGGGCGAACCGCCAGGCACAGGATGGCGGTAGGGGGTGTCAGAATCCCCCATGGCGGCGCAGCTTGCTGCGCCGCCATGGGGGATTCTAAGGGCAGCGGTAAACCGGCGGGAGACCGCCGGTTTACCCTTTCTGACCGCGGCCAAACCGCCGCGGTCAGAATGCCCTGCGGGGCACCGCCGGTCTGTCGGCGGTGCTCCCGCCGACCCTGGCCCCGGCGGTCTGAGACCGCCGGGGTTAGAATGAGGGCCATGGTGTCTCAGGGCAAAGTTGTGCAACATGCAGCATGCCACTATAATATGGCAGACCTTTTTGGGTGAGTAGCACAGGGATCCACCTGTTAGATGGAGGCACCAGAACCTGGCCTTCAGGAGGCCAAAGGTCCTTTCTATTATCCTTCTGGTTCACCCATGTGCCTCATTTTAACATTCTTCTGCCCTTATCCTGGCTTCCTCACAGAGGTCAGCAGCCATGATAGGTTTGGGTAACCAGAGTCACCTGAAATATTGAGGGACAACATTTAGCAACACACTTTCCTATATGGCTCACACCATACCCATACACCAACATTTACTGGTGGGGACCAGGGCTCACCTATTAGCCACACCCTGTGCCTCCGTAGTTGGGCCATCACATGTGGGATGCTGTTATTCCTCAGGATAAAGGCATCATGCACCGACGCAGGATACTTAGCACTGTCATGGGGGATGTACTGGTCCACCAAGCACACCATTTGTACATTCATAGAGTGGAAACTCTTACAATTACTGAACACCTGTTCATTTTGACGGGGCGGAGCAAATGCAATATGTTTTCCATCAATAAGCCCAATTATGTTGGGGATATGTCCCATTGCATAGAACTCGGCCTTCACTGTGGCCAAATCTTCAACATGGGGGAAAACAATAGTTGCATAGCTGTAGCTGTGTTTAATCAGGGCAGAGAACACTCTGGTCAGCACTATTGAGAACATTGGCTGTGACACTCCTGCGGCCAAGCCCACTGCCACTTGGAAAGAACCAGTTTCCAGGAAATGGAGCACTGACAGAATTTGCACAAGAGGGGGAATCCCAGTGGGGTGACGGATAGCAGAAACCAGGTCAGGTTCCAATTGGGCACACAGCTCTGTGATTGTGGCCCTGTCAAGTCTATAGGCAAGGATGATGTGCCTGTCCTCCATTGTTGCCAAGTCCACCAGGGGTCTGTACACGGGGGTATGTATCCATCTCCTATTCATCCACAGTGGTAGAAATCTATGGGGCAAAAGAGTGAGGAGCTAGTCACAAAATTAATAATGGAGCTACAACAGAACTTTGCAAGCTGTTAACTTGTAATTGGTAAGTGGGACTTGTACAGTATGTCCAATTTTCAACAGTGATGCAGAAAATATCCAGGACCTACTCCCCCCCCCTCCCTGAAATGGCATCTGTCTGTCCTGTGTGGAGGGACAGGTGGAAGTGAGATAATTCCACTGACGTTGTGCGCCGTTGCGGGAGGCAGTCGGGAACTGCCGTGCAACTCCTCATTGGGTAACATTGGGCCCTAAGGGGTACAGTGGCCAATGGGGATCTACGCAGATGATGACGGTATGCACCGCCATGGACGTGACCGCCATGGATGTGACCGCCATGTTCTATCTGATTCCTCACTTGCTACCTGATCATTCACAGGAGAGGACCTACACTGCATATGCTGCTGTGACCTGTGTCTGGAACCTACCATGGCCTGTGTGACTTGGGAAAGGGCCCCTGCCTTCACGTTGGAGGAGTTGGAGTGACTGGTGGATGGGGTTGTACCCCAGTACAGACTGCTGTATGGGCCTCCAGACCAACAGGTGAGTACACTGTAGGCACAATGCATATGGCATGAATGCATGGAGTGGTGGGAGTGAAGGCCTTGTGTAAGGTGGGAGGGTGGAATTCCTCTTGACAGTGTACAGGTTGTGTGCTGGGCTATGTGTGTGCCAAAGGTGATGGAAACGAGTATGGTGGGCCATATGTGTAACATGCTAGACTTGTTGTCTAATGGTTTTTCCCTGTGTGTATTGCCTCTGCAGGTCAGCGCCCATCAAAAGAAGGTTGTTTGGCATGCCATCGCCAAGTCTATGGCAGGTGGCGCACCCAATGTTGGAAACAGTGGGAGGACCTGAGACACTGGGCAAGGAACACGGTGGAGGCCCAGCTGGGGATGGCCTCCCAACGAGGAAGGGGTGCCCGTCGAACCCTGATGCCCCTGATGGCCTGCATACTGGCGGTGGCCTATTCTGAGCTGGAGGGGAGCTTGAGGGAATCACAGCAGCCACAAGGGGGCGAGTACAGTGCCCATCATTACAACGTACGCATGGTAGGGTGGCATCCGGGTGGGGGTTGTGTGTCAGTGGGTGCCCCTAGGCCAGGCCTGACATTGCAGCATATGTCCTCTGGTGGCTAGGGTTCTTAGGGGATAATGCTGCTACCTAGCTTGTAAGCATCCACTATTGGTCAGGACTGCATGGGTCCAAGGTGTGCTGTACTTGGCGGTGTGTGTCCCTCCCCAGGCCTTGGATGCTAACTGTTTCTCTGGTAGTGCTATGGCATATTGCCCAGGCCTGTTCCCTGTGTGTGAGGGTGCTGTGTACACCAACGGTGGTGTTGGTGCAACCACTGACCAAGTGTATTCTTTGTCTCTTTCCCCCACTTATTTTTTGTCATCCTGTCCTTATGTGCATTAGCATCATCTGGCGGAGAAGCAGAGGCATCAGCAATGGAGGAGCTGAATCCCACAGGACCCAGGAGGCAGAGTCCACCGATGCTGAGGGCACCAGTGGGAAAAAGGACGAGGGGAGCACCACGGCAGAGACTGGAGGGGACAGTTCTGACACAGATACCTCCTCCGATGGAAGCTCCCAGGTGGTGGCAGACACCTCTGTGACCACCCCAGCTACAAGTACAGCCGCCACCCCCATACCAGCACCACCCTTCCAGCAGCCCCTCATCGAGTTGCCCTTGTCCGCTCACCCAGGAGGGTGGGCATCTTCTTCGTCCCAGACACCTCAGGCCCTGCCCCAGGGAGCCCTACTGCCCTGAGTGAGAAGGCTATTGACCTCCTGAGATTCATCTCTGTAGGGCAGTGAACCATTGTGAATGGCATCCAAGGGCTGGCAGCCCAGATGCAACAGATTAATGCATTCCTGGAGGGCATTCACACTAGATTGGCGGCCCAACAGAAATCGATCCAGGCTCTGGCCTCCTCTCTGATGGCAGCCATTGTCCCTGTTTCTACAGGCCCCTTCCAACTTCCACTGCCCAGTACCGTTCTCCTCAACCCCAACCCACCCAAAGCACGCAGGGAGACCAATATGCACACAAGACAACACACAAGGGTGGTTCAGGCAACCAAAAGCACCACACTTGATCCCGCAGGCACTCACACAAACAACATCCAGATGCAGACATATCAACATCCAAGATTTCCAATGTCTCTCCCTCTGCCTCCTCCTCCACCTCCCTCCCAGTTCCGTCCACACTCACACCTGCATGCACTACATCATCATCCACTACCAGCATCACCCCACACCCCACACCAAGCAGAACACACACCTCACTGGCAGACACCTCTACAACAGACATGCACATGTCCCCTGTGTCCTCTCCCACTGTGTCTTTCCCCCCTTCTAAGGTACACAAACGCAAGCACTCAGACACCCAACAGCCACCCACCTCACAACAGCATCCAGCCCATGCACCTGCACCCAAGATCAGCAGAAAGACACCTCCAACAACCTCTCCCTCTTCCTCCATTCCCAAACCTTCTCCCTCTTCCCGCCCTACTGTCCCTAGAAAACTGTTCCTATCCACCATTGACATCTTTCCTACCCTCCTTCCCCCGTCCTGCACGTCTGGTCAGGGTGGGAAGAACCTAGCCAAGCACCTCAGTCACCCAGTCCATGGGCCCAGTCATCACCACACTCACTTGTGGGTGGAAAAGGATCCAGGCCACATGTCCTGAGGGTGAAGGAGTCTGCCCAAGCTGCTGCCAAGAAGGGAAAGGAGTCTTCCCAACCTGCTGTCAATAAGGGAAGGGAGCCGGCCCAAGCTGCTGCTAAGAAGGGAAAGGAGCCTGCACCAGCAGGCAGGAAGAGCAAGGGGCCTGGGACAGGAACTGTGATGGAGCCCCTCCCACCAACCATGGTTGTGCAACCGTCCGAGGTTGCAGGGGATGGGCAGGAGTCTCCCCCCACCAGCAACAGTACCACCACCACCTCCAGTGAGCAGCCGTCCGAGGTTGCAGGGGATGGACAGGAGGCTTCCCCCATCAGCTGCACCACCACCTTCAGTGAGCAGCCATCTGAGGTTGCAGAGGGTGGGCAGGAGCCTCCCCCCACCAGAAGCACCACCACTACCTCCATTGAGCAGCTGTCCGAGGTTGCAGGGGATGGGAAGGAGCCTCCCCCCAACAGCAGCACCACCACCACCACCTCCAGTGAGCAGCCATCCGAGGTTGCAGGGGATGGGCAGGAGGCTTCCCCCATCAGCTGCACCCCCACCTTCAGTGAGCAGCCATCTGAGGTTGCAGAGGGTGGGCATGAGCCTACCCCCACCAGAAGCACCACCACTACCTCCAGTGAGCAGCCGTCCGAGGTTGCAGGGGATGGGAAGGAGCCTCCCCCCAACAGCAGCACAACCACCACCACCTCAGTGAGCAGCTTTCCGAGGCAGCAGCCTCCCCTTACCAGCAGCAACACTACCACTGAGGAGCTGTTCCTGCTGGCGGATGGTATGTAATCCTCCCTCCATGGGCTGCTAGGCGGCCTGCCCCCTGCAAATCCAGAGGCTATGACACCCACCTGAGAGACTGTGACCTTGCACTCTCCAGGATCAAGAGCACCGGGCATGATGCCCCCTCCAGAACCAGTGGGTAAGTCACCCACCTAACCCAGACTTCCCAGGATCAAGAGCACAAGGCACAATGCCCCCTCGAGAACCAGTGAGGAAGACACCCACCTAACCCAGACTCCCCAGAATCAAGAGCACAGGGTACGCTGCCCCCTCCAGAACCAATGGGGAAGACACCCACCTAACCCAGACTCCCCAGGATCAAGAGCAAAGGGCACAATGCCCCCTCCAGAACCAGTGGGAAAGTCACCCACTCAAGAGACTGTGGCCTTGCACTTCCCAGGACCAAGCACAAGACATGTTGCCCCCTCCAGAGCACGTGGGCAAGCCACCCACTTGAGAGACTATGACCTTGCACTCCCCAGGATCAAGCACAGGGCATGTTGGCCCCTCCAGAGCAAGTGGGAAAGTCACCCACTTGAGAGACTGTAGCCTTGCACTCCCAGGACCAAGCATAGGGCATGTTGCCCCCTCCAGAACCAGTGGTGTTGTTCCAGCTCCCAGCTGAGGTGTACCTCATGTCCCCCATTTTCCTGAGGGGCCTGCCTATTTACCAACAGATGCCCCTGCAGTGTTCTCTCTGTGTTGAGGCAGGTGCCATGTCTGGCCTTGGACTTTGGCCTGTGGCCATATGGACTACATTGATTGTGGACTGTGCTGTGCCCCTTTTTGTGTACATACGTATATATATCTTGTCTTGCCTCACTTCTTTATCTTGATGTGTTTCTCTCATTACATTCAGTTTCTCAAAATCATTTTGCCCTTGCATTATTAATCCAAGGTACGGGGTGCAAATGTTTTGGTAATGCAGCTGGTTGTGTGTATGGTGTTGGGTGTGTGTGTGTGTGTTGCGTGTGTGTGTCACTCTCTTTTTCCTCCCTCTCTCTCTTGTGTGGTAGGCGGCTGTACTCACCATCGTCGTCTTCGCCAGCGTTGATGTTCGTGGTGGAGCAGCTCATAGAAAATCATAGGGAGGTCATGCAGCTCAGGCTCCATGGTGGCGTGGTTCTTCCCTGTGTCTCCAGTGGTGAGTCCTTTCACTTACGTGCAGTGTTTCCTCCAGGCTTTTGATGTCATTGGTACCGCCCCGGAAAAGGAGGCAGTTTTCAGGGTCTTAATATGGTGGGTTCATTGACTTCCGCCTGGCTCTAGACGGCTACTGTTGTGGTGGCTGTTGTTTCCACCCAGGCGGTCGGTGTGGTACATTGGCTGTGTATTGGAGAAAACACCGCCATGGTCATAATTTGGCGGTAATTACGGCCGGCCTGTTGGTGGTATTACCACCACTTTAACACCAACCACCAGGGATGTAATAAGGGCCTGTGTCTTTAGTCCTTTTTAGCTATGAGCAAAGCAATAACCAAAAATAGTCCTTAAAAAATGCAAACAAAATTCCTTCATATTCTACAAATTTCATGAAGAGCAATTTCACTAAAACAAAAATCTGCAACAGTTCAAATACCATAAATAGAAAAGCATGGAATAGTCACTTATAATCACTTCCAAGGTATAATATCTTTCTTCATTGATTGGCAATAAAACCATGAAGTTCCAACTTTAAAGCAATTTCAAGCTCCAGAATGTTGAATTGAATCTGGATAGTTAGTGCAAAAGGTTGCAAACACTCTGTCCCGGTAATTTACTGCTAAATAAGTCTATTCAGGAGATGAGTATTTTTGACTTGGCACTCTTTTTCTCCTTTACCTTCTGCTCACTCGGCTCTCAGCATCACCATCACTTTGACTTGATTCCTCAGCAGTAGTCGAATACACTTGAATATCTGGTACTGAATTCTTTTTAGGCCAATTGTCTCTGGGTACAGAGTTTCTATTTGCTGAAGCTCGTCTTTAATCAGCATTCGAGCTAGCATGAGTCAACTGCCTCTGTTTCGACCCTTCCGTACCAGTCACCGGTATTCACTTACTCAGAACTTCTTCAGATTGAGCATGCACTGTAGCTGCCACTTGTTCGGTCCCCACAGCTTAGCTAACCTGATCCCTCTTACTCACTGTAACCGACCCTTCAGGAACAGGTGCTTTATCATTCTGGGGACCTGGAACTTTGAAAATGTGGCTTGCATGACCCCAATTCGGGGGACCGGCACACTTCACTGTGGTAGTGGTTACAAGTATCACTTGGAATGGCTCTCTCCAACATGGTTCCTAACATGTTTTCCTCACATACTTTTTAACCACTACCCAGTCTTTAGGACTTAGGTCATGGTAAACCTTGTGCTGCAGCTGACCTGTAGCTTCTCCACCCTGGTCATCTGTATTGTTCACAAGTGCATTTGTAGGCACTGCTGGAAATCTCATAGCCCTCTCCATGAGGATCTCATTAGGGTATAACCCAGTCTTTTTGTCTAGCGTGCTGTGCATACTCATCAAGACAAAAGGCAATGCGTCTGGCCATTTCAAAGGTAAGGCGGCACTAACCTTTGCCAGTCGTGACTTCAGGGTTCCATTAATCAGTTTTACATGTCCTGAAGCTTCTGGTCTGTAACTGCAGTGTAATATTTGCTCAACTTGTAATGCCTCACATAACACTTTCAAAACCTCACTGTTGAAATGAGTTCTTTGGTCTGATTCAAGAGAAGTCGGGAAACCAAACCTCTGGATCACCTCCCTAAGTACCAGCTTTACTACTGTGAGGCTATCATTTCTCCTGGTTGTCTAGGCTTGTACCCAGTGTGAAAAAATGCAGACATTGACCAAAATGAACTTCAACCCATTGCATACTGGCAATTCAATGAAATCTAGCTGCATTCTGTTGAGTGGACCTCCTGATCTGCCAATGTGACTAAGTGTGACAACTGTGCGTTTATCTACATGTATCTGTTGGCATGTGGCACATCAGTGACACACAGCTTCTGCAACTAATCTAAATCTGAGATTAAACCATGTCTGTTTGAATGTCTTGATCTTTTCATCTCTCCCTATGTGTGATTGTCCATGATAAAACCTGACCATTGGTGACAATAGGTAATATGACAATACCGCTCTTCCATCACTGGAAACTCAAATATCATCTTCATCCCTTTTAATAAGGCCTGTGCTAACCCATCTTTGTTGTTCTTCCTCGGTCACTTCCTTCTGCAATCTCTTGACTTCCTCCCACATATTAACAGCATTTAACATGAAATTTTGACTTGTCACATCATCTGCATCAACTATCCATTTTCCATTGAAGGAGGTACCACTTAGGGCACAAATTCATAGCCACCTCATCGGCATAATTATTACCTAGGGTAATATAGTCAGTAGACTTTCGACGGCCATTACGTTTGACTACTGCAATCTTAGCAGGCATTTGCAAGGCATGCAATATTTGATAAATTCTGTCAGCATTTCGTATTGGGGTACCAGAAATGGTTATAAAGCCTCTCTGGAACCAAAACTGTCCAAAATCATGAAGGACACCATCCCCATATTGGCAGTCAGTAAAAATTGTCACATTAAGCAGGTCAGAGACACAGCATGCTCTGGTAAGAGCAACCAATTTGGCTACTGAGCAGAAGGACTTCTTGAAGCCTTCTATCACACCTGAAACCGTCCATACTGCACAACCTGATTTCAGGGAACTATCATTGTCTCTTAAACAGGAGTCATCAACAAACAATGCATAATCATTTTTAACAAGAGGGACATCTTGGATGTCAGGTCGGGGTTTGGTGCACCATTCAGTCACTTTCAACAGGGTTACACAAAAGAGTATCTGGGTTCAAAATTGTACATCTCTTGAGCATGATATTTGGAGATGCCAAAATTACCTGCTCATATCAGGTCAATCGTACACTTGTCAAGTACTGGGTTTTGGTGTGGGGCAACAAAATGCCTGTGGAATGGATGACCCATAACAATGCCCTCACAGTGCTTTATGCTGAGGCTCAGTGCAGTGACTGCTTTCAAATGACCAGGCAGCACGGAAGCCACAGGATCAAGTGAGGCAAAAAAATAAGCCACAGGCTAATTTGCATTTCCATGTCTGAAAACTGAAAGTGCACATCCATCTCCCTCACAGCAAAATAATGAAAAACATTTGTTATAGTCAGGCATTCCCAGAGCTGGGGCTTGACATAAGCTTCTTCTCACCTCAGTGAAGGAACATATGCAGTAATTATCCAGTGGCACCTGATAAGACACATCTTTGGTTTTCAGTCTCTGAAAAAGCTTGGCCAAAAGGGAAAAGCTTGGTATCTTCTGATGACAGTAGCCAACCATTCCCAGGAATATTTGTACCTCTTTCCGGGTTTGTAGGAAGATTCATTTTCATGATCACTGAGATTCTCTCTTGAGTCACCTTTCTTGCATGCTTCACAATGTGGTAACCTAGGTAAAAAACTTCTCTTTTGAAAAACTGCCATTTGGCCGGGAAAACCTTATGTCCATTTTTTCCCAAATGATTCAAGAGTGAAGTTGTATCTCTCCTGCATGCTTCTCGCATGTTTGACGTGACACGTAGATCTTCTATATACTGGACTAAAAGTGAGTGATAGGGCATCTTCAGGGACTCAAAATTATTTTTCAAAATTGATGGTGACTCAGTACAGTCCTGAGGATTTCGGCACCATGCTGAAACACAACTGCCCAATTTAAAAGCAAAAATATACTGGCGTTCCTCATGCAATTGCACAGAGAAAAATGCTTGGCACAAATCAATGACATTCAGCTACATATGGAATTAGGAACATTATTATTGTTCACTTTTCTCAATTCCTTGACAATGCAGTACTTTCCATTGGGCCTACACAGTCCTAAAATAGGTGAGTTACATGGGCTTTTCAAAATGTCCTTTAATATCCCTTATTCAATATAGGATTCCATAAATGGAGTGATTCCAGCAATCAATTCTTGGGACCAGTTATATGGAGGAATGTTGGGATTCACTGCATTGAGCTTAACTCTAACTTTAATGGGGTCAACTCCTTTGATGAGCTCTATATCTTTTCCTGTAAAATCCCAAGCTTCAGGTGTACCTGTGTCTTTTAAGTCTTCGGTTAAATCATTACATATCAGCATTGGGTATAATGCTACATTAGAACATCCCTTCTCCATTTTACAGGGCACAGCTTTATCATTCATCTGAAATTCAATTGCTTTGGATGAGGAGCTAATGAAACAGTTCAGCTTACACATCAAGTCATGTCCAAGAAGACTCACTGGACTTGAATCACAAACCACAAATTGGCCCTCATCTTCAAATGATCCTATTTTCATGGGAGCATATTCTGTTACAGGATTAGTCTATTGCCTATTTGCAACTCCCACACTTTGAACTCTCCATCTTGGAAGGGGAAAATTTGGCACTTCTGTGGAATGAGTAGCTCCTGTTTCAACCAAAAATGATGTCATGTCCCATAACATTGAAAGTTACATAGGGACCACGTTGATCAACTTCTAAGGACACAGCTAATATGCAACCCTCATTGTCAGAGCTATCACTTTTTCAGCAAGTCTGAGAACTCTTCATCACTTAAATCTATAAGGAGACATTGAGAAGCACCCTGATTCATGTTTGCACATTAATTCTTGTTTGGTTGCAGCTAAATCATCTGCTGCTGAGGCACTGGAGCGTGTAGAACCTGAAGCTGTTTTTGGGGCAGCTACGTTTTGCATTTTGCATTGGGGGGCTTTAAATTCATTGAACCTGAATCTTGTATTTGAACAACTCCAGCATTCTGAGATTGATTATCCAAATTGTCATAGGGACATTAAATCGCCAACTCCCAAGATTTCCGCAAGCGTGACACAGACGAGTTTTCTTTAAAGTCTGAATGTCAACAACACCTCCACTCTGATACACTTGAACTTCAGGTCCTCTACCTCTAGGCTGAACCACATTTGTTAGCTGCTGCAGTACTCCTTCCATACCTACTGTATTCACCAACATCTGCAGATTCTGACTAGCTTTCTGTGCATCCTTCAATTGCAAAACTATCACATTCTCTTTTCATTTCTTCTGCTTAATTTCCAATTTATCACCTCAATACTTTGTGTATCACAGGATCTCCTCAATTGGTTTGTTCTGCCAACAAATCAGATGCTGCTGGACCATTTCACTTATGTTTGACTTCAATCCCTGCACAAATCGGGACACAAAACAGCCAATATCTTTAGCTTTAATTGTTTCACTACGACCATGCTATTTCAAGGCTTGCAACAACCGCTCAGAATAAGCATGAATCAACTCTTTCGGCTCCTGAGACATTCTATCAATTTGCTGCCAATTGATATCTTTTGGGACACTTTATTGCTTAACATTTTTATCACCTTGTGGTATTTCTTTGTCACCTCTTCTGATGGAACCCCAGTAAAGGGGCTGTTGTAGGTTCACTGTCAGGCAATTCAACATGTTTTTGCATCCATTCCACAAATCAGTTGGAATCACAATGTCAAACAGTGCATTACAATCCTCATACAGGCATTTTGAAAGCTTCACAAATCTCCCTATCGGCTTGGACCACTCCACAGTCTTCTCTTTCAATCTCAGGTAATTGTTTGTGAATTATTTAATATCACCTCTACTTCATGATAAATGTAGATAAACTCCACCTGGTATTTCCCTCATGGGCATCATTTTCACCTGACTCTCAGCTTGATTTACTCTTGCGGAGGCACAATCAGCTTTCCTTTCTTTTGATCTCTTTTCTCAGCCCATCTGCCTTCCAACGTATCTACGTCTTCCCATTTCTGTAAGTGTGTAGTTAATTATTTAGTGTGTGTTTTTATTTTTAGGGATCTCATGTTAATTATGTCTTTGGTGCTAAATTCTAATCTGTAACTGCGCTCTAGTGTTTTTGACTTCTCCAAATCCACATCATGTTTCTCGACCACATCAGCTAATTTCTCATAAGTTCTTCCTGTGTGCTGTGTGACAGCTGTACACATCAACCCTAGTTTATCTTCTTTGTAACTCTCTAAGTTGGCAAGATTTAGGCCCTCATTACAACCCTGGCGGTAAAGTCCACTGACCTCCGTGCTGACAGCCGCCAACATACTGTGTACGCTGCGTAAATCTGCTACGGGTATTATGACCCACACTGAGAAATCCCCCACAATACAGACATCCACACAAGTCCGCCACACCAATGGTCAGTGATAAACTGGCGGTAACAAAAAAAATCCACACCATCAACAGGAATATGCCCACACTATCACGACCCACAAATCAACACAGCGGTCATTCTACCGCGCTAAACCATTGGCGGTACACACCGCCGCGCTCAAAATACACACATACTTACAAAACTACACCACATTGGACAATTCAAACTACACACACCTGACACACATACACACACCACACCCACACACTCACACCACTATAGAACACACACCCACTTTACCCACAACCCCTTACAATGAAAAATGTTGAAGAAGCAGAGAGAGAGAAAAACAAAGACCACACCAGCATCCAGAGGCACACAATACCATCACTCATACACCATCCACGCACAAAACACCACACACCCCAAAACATCACCCCACACATCACATCACACATCACCTCACACATCACTCACACCACAACATGGCACCTCAAAGACACCCTAGGTTTTCTGAGGAGGAGCTCAGGGTCATGGTGGAGGAAATCATCCGGGTAGAGCCACAGCGATTCAGATCACAGGTGCAGAAGACATCCATTGCTAGGAAGATGGAGCTATGGAGGAGAATTTTCAACAGGGTCAATGCAGTGGGACAGCATCCAAGAACACGGGATGACATCAGGAATAGGTAGAACGACCTACCAGCGGAAGGTACACTCTGTGGTATCCAGATACCAGTTAGCCATACAGAGGACTGTTGGTGGACCCCCGCCTCCTCCCCCACAACTAACAACATGGGAGGAGCAAGTCTTAGCAATTATGCATCCTGAGGGCCTCACAGAAGTAACAGGAGGATTGGACTCTGGTAAGGTAAATCTTTACTAATATATCCCCCACCCTACCTGCATGCCATCACAAACCCCTACCTCTACTCTCACACCCATCACTCCACCACCTCACATATACCCCACTATCACAACCCACCCATCCCAATACCAAGCCCTGCATGTTACACCAATACATAGACACCCATCACAGACCTGCATGGACACCCATCACCAAAGCAGGTCCAAGGGAGAGACTCACCCAGGGCACACAATCACCACTCACACAAGGACCAAGGCGATATTGCAAGCATGGAAACATACCCATTGCACAAGATGGAACACACAGATAAAATAACAATGCATTTACACCCCAACAGGACCCTTACCCAATGTCACCGGACAGGAGGTGCCACCCATATCCAGTCCCCCCACAGAAGAATCCCACAGTGATGACAGCAGCTCTGCACACCTGGATCAAGATGACCAGCCCGGCCATCAGGGACCTCAGGACAGTTGGTTCTCCTGCCACAGTCCCAAGCCACCACAGAACCTCCCCCCTCAGGAAACACCAGCACAGCACCCACCCAGCGGGCCCAGGCCATAGTCCCCAGGACACGTCAATCAGCTATGTGTCCACCACTACAGGGACCCCAGGCAAACCCACTAACCCAAGCAAATCAGGGACCTTTGGTCAGTGGCAGTGGGCACACGGTTCAGGGGACAGAGGCACAGGACAACAGGGAAACTGGGAGGACTGCTGTGCCACAGGGGGAGGACAGGCCCAGGGAACCCACTCTCCACGAGGCACTCTCAAACATCCTGGGAGGATACCATCATTCCCAGGAGACCATGGGAACGGTACTGACCAAGTTTCAGGAGACCCAGCGGCTGCAGGAGGGACAGTACCTGGGGAGCAGGGGGGACTTGAAGTCCATTAACACCACCCTGGTCACCATTGCAGGGGTGCTGGCAGTCATGGCCAACACCATGAGGGAGACAGTGGAATATCACCGGGCCCCTGATAACAGCCCAACCGATGAACAGCCTTCCATGTCCGCCGGCACTAGTGGACAGGAGGCCCAGCCACAGGACCAACAGGCTACCAGCACCCCACTCCCTGCAGAAGGAGAACTACCCCGCAAACGGTCCTTGCGATCCAGGCAGAAGCCAGAGAACATTGCCAAGACCCCCACCAGGAAATAAGACGCTCCTGATTGTCACCCTTCTGTCCCAATCTGTTACCCTGTCCACCATGAACTGCTACTGCTCCCCTTCCTATGCCCCCTTAGACAATGCACCTGTGATACCAAGAGACTGGACTCTACCCTGGACATTCCTCCATCATCACCCCAGCCCCTTCCACATACCCCTATACACATTAGCCCATAAATAAACACCCTTGAATCACAAACCAATCTGGAGTCAGTCTGTTCTTTCACAAATGTATAATTACAACATCATCCACAAATTTCAATGTAAATGTTCATTTGCTCATACCAATGTATGACAGTTGTTGGGCAGCAGTAAATATAGCAGAAGGCAGAATGAGGTACCGAGATCTGTGAAATGGAAAGCCAAAGTGAACTGTCAGTGTCCATAGACAGAGGTTAAGATCCTGACTTATACAATGTCCTACAGTAGTCAGATATGAGATGAGCAGTGCCAGTCTCTTACCTGTGTGTCACTGGAAGTACTGCATGATGTTGTTCGTTCGGTTGTCAATATCTTCTTCCTCTGCCTCCTCTTCCTCACTGTCCACAGTCTCCACAGCTGCCACAAGACAATCATCAGGCCCATCCTCCTGCAGAAAAGGCACCTGGCTTTGCAATGCCAGGTTGTGCAACATGCAGCATGCCACGATTATCTGGCACACCTTCTTCTGTGAGTAGTATAGGGAGCCACCTGTTAGATGGAGGCACCGGAATCTGGCCTTCAGTAGGCCGAACGTCGTCTCAATAATACGCCTAGTTCACCCATGTGCCTCATTGTAGCATTCCTCTGCCCTTGTCCTGGCATTCCTCACTGGGGGCAGTAGCTATGAGAGGTCGGGACAACCAGACTCACCTGCAAATGTCAAGGGATATCTGTTAGACCCACACTAACCCTTAGGGACTATCCCATACCCAGACACCTAGTCATACTGTGTGGGGACCTTGGGATCACCTATTAGCCACACCCAGTGCCTCTGGAGTTGGCCCATCACATAAGGAATACTGCTATTCCTCAAAATGTAAGCATCATGCACAGAGCCAGGATACTTGGCATTCACATGAGAGATGTACTGGTCTGCCAAACACACCATCTGCACATTCATAGAATGGTAGCTTTTTTGATTTCTGTACACTTGTTCATTTCTGCGGGGGGGACAAATGCCACATGTGTACCATCAATGGCACCAGTGATGTTGGGGATATGTCCCAGGGCATAAACGTCAGCTTTCACTGTGGGCAAATCCTCCACCTGGGGTAAAACGATGTAGCTGCGCATGTGTTTCAGCAAGGCTGACAAAACTCTGGTCAACACGTTCGAAAACATTGGCTGAGACATCCCTGATGCCATGGCCACTGTAATTTGAAAGTAGCCACTAGCCAGGAAATGGAGCACTGACAGGACCTGCACTACAGGGGGTATTCCTGTGGGATGGCGGATAGCTGACATCAGGTCTGGCTCCAGTTGTGCACACAGTTCTTGGATTGTGGAATGATCAAGTCTGTAGGTGATAATGATGTGTCTGTATTCCATTGTCGACAGGTCCACCAGGAGTCTGTACACCAGAGGATGATGCCATCTCATCATCTGCCCCAGTGGAAGTGCCCTATGGAGGAGAATGGTGAGCAGAGGGTCATGTACCACATAGGTTGCACAAGTGTGTTTTCAGTAATGTGAGTAAATCCATGTGTGGGGTTGTTTGTCCATATATCTGCCAAAATGTGTTGTGACGCAGTTAGGTGCCATGCCATGTGCCCCCCTGAAATGGCAGCTGCCTGACCTGTAAGGAGGGACAAGGGAAAATGAGGTAACTGCTCTGGCGTTGTGCAGCGTCGTGGTAGGCGGTTGAAGACCACTGCGCAATTTAGCATTGGTTATCATTGGGCCCTATGGGTTCCAGGAGCCAATGACGATGTACGCCGGCTGTGACGGTACACACCACCGCGGACGTGACCGCCATTTTCTATCTGTTCACTCACTTGATACCTGACCTTCAACAGGTGAGAACCTACACTGCAAGTGCTGCTGTGACCTCATTCTGGAAGTGACAATAGCTCATGTTTCTGGGGAAAGGGCCCCTGTCTTCACCACAGAGCAGATGGACAAACTGGTGGATAGGGTCTCCCCCAGTACACGCTACTCTACGGTCCTTCAGACAAACAGGTGAGTACACTGTGAGAATGATGCGTGGGCAATGCCTGTTTTGAGTGGTGTGGATGGAAGATACATTTGTGGGGGTGCTGAGGCCTGCATGTGAGGATGGTGAGTGTATATGCGTCAGGGCATGGGTGGGAACTGGTGGGCAATGAGTATGACGGCCCGGACGGGAGAGTAATTTCCTTTCATCCTGTACATTTCCTCTAGGTCAGCACCCACCAGAAGAAGGGTATTTGGCGTACCATCGCCAAGGAAGTGCGGACCCTGGGGGTCTATCACAGACGGAGCACCCATTGCTGCAAGAGATGGGAGGACCTGCGCCGCTGGAGCAAGAAGACGGCAGAGGCCCAGCTGGGTCTGGCCTCCCAACATGGAAGGGGTGCCCATCGCACCATGACCCCCTGATGTTGCGGATCCTGGCGGTGGCATATCCGAAGTTGGATGGGTGCCTGAGGACATCACAGCAGCCACAAGGGGGTGAGTACAGTGTCATTCAGCTGACTCTGTGCACTTTACGAAATGTCTGGGTGGGGGATGTGGGCTGTGGGTTCCCCTAGGCCAGGGCAACCTTCGTAGGGTAGGTCCCTTGTTAGGCAGGCTCTGAGGCACTCCAACCCCAATAGTGTTAGTGGGCATCTACAACTAGTCAGACTCCTGTGGGTTCCAGGTGTGCAGCAAAAGATGTTAGGCATAGTACCCCATGGGCAGGTGATTTTCCTACTAACTGCTAGTGCATGGCATAGTGCATAGGGCTGCTCCCTGTGTGTTGTGTCCGCCTACGATAGTGGTGTTGCTGGCATTGACCATGTGTCTCCTTTGTCTTTCCTCCCCTTCTTGTTTTGCCACCCTGTCCTTGTGCGCATTGGCATCATCTGGCGGAGGAGCAGAGGCACCGGCGATGGAGGGAGCTGCATCTCACATGACCCATGAGGGTGGATGTATGGAGTCTGAAGGCACCAGTGGGCCGGAGGGCGAGGGGAGCTCCACGACGGGGACAGGAGGGGACACCAGCGACAGCGACTCCTCCTCTGATGGGAGCTCCCTTGCGGTGGCAGGCACCTAAGTGCCCACCGCAACAACAGGTACAGTCGCCACCCACCCCCCCACCAGGACCGCCCTCCCAGCAGCCCCTCAGCATATTTCCCATGCCTGCTCACCCAGGAGAGTGTGCATATCCTTCGCCCCAGGCACCTCAGGCCCTGCCCCAGTGAGCCCTGCTGCCCTCAGTGAGGAGGCTATTGACCTCCTGAAATTCCTCACTGTTGGGCAGTCAACCATTCTGAATGCCATCCAGGGTGTCGAGAGGCATTTGCAGCAAACAAATGCTTACCTGGAGGGCATTCATTCTGGCATGGCAGCCCAACTGGGCTCTCCCAGTGTGTCTGCAAGCCCGCCTCCCAAAGTACACAAACGCAGGCATACACCCACTCAACAGCCATCCGCCTCACAACAGCCTCCAACCCATGCACCTTCACCAAACTCAGCAGACGTACACCTCCTACAACCACTACCTCTTCCTCCACTCCCAAACCCCCTCCATCCTCCCATCCCAGTATGTCAAAAAACTTTTCCTAGCTAACTTGAACCTCTTTCCTACTCCTCCCCCCATCCTTCCCCTAGGGCCAGGATGTCTCGATCCCAGCCCAGCACCTCAGCTACCAAATTTGCATCCACTGTGGTCCCTGCTACTCCAGTACGGTATAAGGGGGCACCCGTCCGAGCTGCCAGTGTGCCACCACCTGCAAAGGTCAAAAAGGGTCCGGCTTCCAGCAGGGAACAGTCTCACCACCCACCCAGCAATGCCTCGCACAAACACCGAGTGAACAGTGCCAAGGTCCCTGCAGTGACTGTCAAGATGGGGAAGGGCCACAAGCCAAAGGGCACAACACCTCTGGGCACGAAGTCACCTGGTGAGGGGTTGGTGACCACCAAATCAGCAGGGATGTCAGCCACATGAACCACAGTCACCACAGCCACTCCGACCGCCACCTGCACTGCCACCTGCACCGCCGCTGCCACAACGTCAGTCCTCAGCATCCTCCCCAAGGATCATCTATCCGAGGCTGCCAGACACGGTATGGTGTCTCCATCCACCACAACAGTCACTTGCACCAAGGCTAGCACTGGCAGCATCTCCGTCACAGCCACCACCACCGCCGCCTGCACCACCTTCAGCACCGTCACATGCACAGCCGATGCCACTCTGTTGAACGTCAGCCACATCCCCAGTTTGCAGCCGTCAGAGTCTGCAGGTGACGTCCTGGACCCTGGACACGTCACTTGAGACACCAGCACTGACACAAACCAGCAATTGGCAGCCTGAGTCGCCGCAGGATGGAGTGTGGGTCTGCCTCCATGGAGTATCATGCTACCTGTTCCAGGTACATTGCGTGGCTAAGACACCCAGGTGAGACGAAGTAAACTGCCACAACCCAGGTGCAGCATCACTGGGAACAAAGCCCCCTCCAGAACCAGTGGAGAAAAGCATCCACTAACACAGTCCTTGGCAGGATGAAGCACTCTGGGCACAAAGCCTCCTCCAGAACCAGTGGAGAAGATCATTCACTAACACAGTTCTTGGCAGTATGAAGCACTCTGGGCACAAAGCCCCTTCCAGAACCAGTGGAGAAGAGCATCCACTAACACAGTCCTTGGCAGGATGAAGCACTCTGGGTACAAAACCCCCTCCAGAACTAGAGGAGAAGAGCATCCACTAACACAGTCCTTGGCAGGATGAAGCACTCTGGGCACAAAGCCCCCTCCAAAACCAGTGGAGAAGCCATCCGCTTGGAGACAGTGGCCTTGCACTCCCCAGGACCAAGCAATGGGCAACCCACCCACTTGAGAGACTTGAGAGACTGTGGCTTTGCACTCCCCAGGACTAAGCAGTGGTCAAAGCAGTGGTCAAATCACCCACTTGAGAGACTTGAGAGACTGTGGCTTTGAACTCCCCAGGACCAAGCAGTGTTAAACCCACCCACTTGAAAGACTTGAGAGACTGTGGCTTTGAACTCCCCAGGACCAAGCAGTGGGCAACCCACCCACTTGAGAGACTTGAGAGACTGTGGCTTTGAACTCCCCTGGACCAAGCAGTGGGCAACCCACCCACTTGAGAGACTTTAGAGACTGTGGAGTTGCACTCCCAGGACCAAGCAGTGGGCAAATCACCCACTTGAGAGACTTGAGAGACTGTGGCTTTGCACTCCCCAGGACCAAGCAGTGGGCACCCCACCCATTAGAGAGACTGTGGCTTTGCACTCCCCAAGACCATGCAGTGGGCATGGAGCCCCCTCGAGGAGCAGTAGCGTTGTACCATCATCTGGCTGAGGTGCCCCCTCCCCTTCCCCCTGAGGTGCCTGTTTTCTTTTTTTTTTTCCAACCTGATGCCCTGCAGTGTTCTCTCCATTTTGAGGCAGGTGTTGTGTGTGGGCTTCGCCCATGCTTTTTGGGACCACTGGTCCAAGGATATTTGATGGGACAGTGTACGGACTTGTGTACTTGCTGTAAATATTTGTGTATACTGATTATTTGCTGTTCTCTTGGGATATCTGATTGTTTGAATATTACACTAGTTAAACTCATTTTGTTTTGTCCTTGCGTTCTTCCAGGGGGTGATGAGGTGTATCTGTGATGTTTTGGGATTTGTGTGTGTGTGTGTTGTTGTGGGTGGGGTGTGGGGGTGTTGCGTTTTGCGTGTGTGTGTCACTCTCTTTTCCCTCCTCCACTCCCCTTTGTGCTAGGTGCAGTACTTACCGTCAACACCGTCGCCTTCTTTCCACTTCGTGGTGTATTAATAGATACAGCAACATTGGCAGAACCCGTAACTCGGGCTCCATTGCGTCCTGGTTCTTCGTTGAGTGTTGAGAGGTGAGTGGTTTCCCTTCTGTGTACTGTTTCCACCGTGCTTTTGATAGCGATGGTACAGCCCTGGAAAAGCTGGCGGATTGGTGCCTTGTAATAGTGTGGGCAGTTCATTGTCTTCCGTCGGTCTGTTGGCGGTGACCGCCGCGGTGTTTGTTGCTACCACCATGGCGGTCGGACTGTTAAAATGGCTGTCTGTATAGGCGTTTTCTGCCATGGTCGTGATTCCATTTTTGTAACCGCCGGCCTGTTAGCGGTATTACCGCCACTTTAACACCGACCGCCAGGGTTGTAATGAGGGCCTTAATGTTCCTGAAATTATTTAATTTAAGTCTAACTTCAGTCTGGGCACATTTAATGATCAATCTCTCTCAGGCGTTTCTTCTGTTCTAGTATTGCCGTGTGCCTTATCTGGTGAACCTTGAGGACTCAAATTAGTTAACCATTCAGTCATTTGTAGTACACTGAAACCTCTCAAACTCATGTTATTATTTTGCGATACTTGCTTTTGCTGAAACTAAACTCTGTTGAGTTGGGCTCTGGAAGTTTGTCATATTTTCTTTATGTATTGAAAGACACTAACCCTGGTGGAGCACTGAAACTTACATGTGGGATCTCATCTGGTCTGGACATGAAATAAGGTGCGGTTATTGGAGGTAATCTTATATCTGGAATGGGTCCTGTTTGCTTTAACCCAGGTCTTCGCTCTCCAACTTGATTTGTGTTTAAAGGTCTAATGAAACAATTGTTTCTCTCTGTTTCATGAATATTTTAATACATTGAATGCCGCACACCAAATTGTGACATTCCAGAAGACGTAGTTGGCATATCAGAAATTGTTGAGACAATTACAGGCCATGCAATATTTTCATGTGCACCTGGGGCATACTGTGGAACGACAGGACCAATAGTCAGAGGAACTTCTGGGCCTACATTATTTGTTGAATTCTGGAGAAATGTAATTCCTTACCTTGTTCGGTGAAGACTGTGTTAAAGCTCTGTCTTGTTGGACTCAGTGTAACATTTGGCATTGTCTGAATTGGACTAAACATTGGCACAGGCTGATTCGAAACACCATTTTTTTTACAGGTGAAATAATCAGAGGTGTTGGCATCACTTGATTCACATTATATTCTGACACTGCTGAATTTACAGCTGGTCTACTTACAGGCCGAAATGGATTGTTATTCGGAACAACCGTCTTCACAACAGGTACAGATGTGGATTGAGGTACTTATAGCTGATACTGTCTGACACAGGGTTTGTGCAACTGGAGCAGTTGACACATTTGGAGTTACACTTTGGACTGTTTCACTTCTCAGGGCTGTCTCAGCTGCATGATATGGTGGTGGGCGATTCACCAAAATCTGATATATAAAATCACTGTCACACAATAGTGCCTTTTTATCCTCAGTTTCTGATGTCTATTCTGCCTTTCCTGTCTTCTTCATTTTGGGTTTTGTGCTTTCAACTTCGTTGCCCGAAATAGATGGAAACATTTTAACTCCTTCTATTGTCTGCTGTCCACATTTTCTGCTCTGCATCCCCGCTTGCTTCTGCAAGTGTTTGTATTGCTTCCTGCATCCTATGCTCATATTTGTTTGACATTCTTTTTCGGGTGATAAGTCCCCAAATGCTAAGGGGTTCAAATTAAATCGGTCTTGGTGGTGTTTTCATTTCATACAGTATTCACCTCAGATTGTCTAAATCTCTCAAATGAATGTTCCACTATGGGGAAATGTTAGAGCACCCTCTGTCACATGTATTTTTAACCATTGTTCAAGCCATGTTCATGTGTGAAGACCTTTAAAAGACCACACAATATGACCTGGAGTTCCTTCTGGTGGTGTTTCTACACCCTCTCTAACTGGAATAAACACATCTCCTCTCAACACACTTTAAATGCTTTGAAAAGTTTAATTTTTGTTTAACTTAACAGGCTCAAACAACCTCTTGATTGAAGCAGGAAGTAACTTCAATCCCACAATTGCTTTTCAGCTACTGTTTTCAGCCACAACCGCAGTGCAAAGAGGCATTCTCCATCAATACCAGAGCAGCTTCATACCAACCAACCTATACCAATACGGCACAAACTTATGACACATTCACTTCACTCAGCACTACAATTGCTTCACAATTGTCTCTCACGCAATCGCTCACACTTAACTAAATGCAAAAATAATGCAAAAAAAAATCAACAGCCTGTCTGCTCACTACAGGGTAAGAACTCAAACACCTCAAAGCTGTACGGTGATTCACTTTCCGACTGTAGCTTTCACAATCACAAAGAGTGACATTTGACCAGCAAGTCTCACCTTGGTTGATATAGATCCTCCACATGCACTCAGGATTCATTTAATATCATCCAACAACACAGTCACTCAAAAAAAAAAAGTGATACTGTCAACTACGTCCAAGGGCAACACCTAACTGCAGACAATAAATTAACCAAGTGACTTCATATCCTTGTGCTTTATTCCAGGCTCTTCTGCCACAACGGACCTGTCAACAGCAATAACTGTGGACTTTTTTGAGCAAAACACTTCACAACATCACACTTTACCATAATCTTCAAGGTAAAAGCAAAACAAGTGCAAATCCTACTTCTACTCACACATCCGTCAAGTGTAGGCATAATCTTGGGAACAGACCATGGGACTGAATTCAGGGCAAACAAGACTTGGGCTGAGTAATCACATGGGGCAATCCTATTCTCCCTAACACTGGACAACTGATTCTCCCCCGTTTTGGGTCAAACCATCATTCTACTACCAGAACTGCTGTGGGCTTTTTATCCTCACAGGAATCAAATGCTCACTGAGGTCTATTGATCTTTGGGCCCAGTAAAGGGTGTAATAGAACTATCACACTATTTCAAATACAAACCAAATATATTTCACAGAATAACCAATATGGTCATACAAGGACAACTCTAATCAGGAATCAGGTTAAGGGGTTTATTACAAATTCGATCTCATAGTCATGTAGAAAATTCTAATAATAAGGATATAGAAATAAAAAATCACCAAGGGATGACCAAGGGGCAAAATAAATGCAAACAAATTAACATCAATTTGCAAGACTCTCAATTATAATCACACAGAACATAAGCAACAGAATCTGTGAACTAGAGAACAAACATTGCTCATTGCTAAATAGCATTAATTCAGTTTCAAGTTACAAAGTTGAAGATCTGAGCAATAGAGGGTAAATCCTACTGTTAACCAAATTAGGGAAATAATTGTGTGGGGACGTACAGATGCAGGCAAAAGATAAAAAGTACAAACAGTACAAAAATAATTTGGAAAAAGATAAGCTAGGTCATCAAATAGCTAACAAGGTTGGCAAAAGATAGATAAAAAATGAAAGCATGTCAGAACCTTGGTCAAGTCTTCTGATGGGACACGAGGAGAAATAGTTAAGCTCTAGCAGAACATCTCAAGGGACCGAGGCAAAGAAGAATATACATCTCTAAGGGTCTCAGCATAGGAGGTTCTTCATCAGCAATCAGAATCAGAGGGGAGTATCTTGGGAACTTCCATCTTAAATCCAAATGTCCATCAATATATCAAAAGGGCTACATTAATCTGATTCATCAATGTGGTCAGTGTACATTACGTTGAAGGGGGACTATCCAATAGAAATTGATCATACAACAAAAGTTACACTGCCATCTATTCCCATGTATTCATGAGAACACTATTGTCAGGTTCCATGGCAAGTTGCAACAAATATTTAAACTTTTCATCCATAGTCCAGAATGTTCTCAGTTCAAGAACAAAACTGCACATCTCTCAATGCCCGAATAATGTATTATTACCACCTAGCTTCTCATGGGAAAGAATGTAAAAGAAAGTTCATGTGAAGCAGAATCACATTGCAATTGCTGCAAATTAAACCAGGCTTCAATTAAGCCAATGCAAGAAATGAAATACCACGTTTACATTCCAATAAGGCATTATTTCATTAAGCAAGTTATAATTTTAACATAAATGTGATTCATTAATATTCATGTTACATCAATTCAAGGCATATTATTGCTGCTGACACATTTCAATAGATATGATGCCCTCCTACACTTCTCTAAGTTACATACAAATTTAAAATATAAATAATCGGATATTCAATATCATGTTCATATATTCTTTTAGCGCAAATCTAAAATACATGATATCACCACTTTAGGTCCGTTAACATTCAAAAATACTCAAATACCACCAAGCTTTAATTAAACGTGTACATTTAAAATAACTATGTGTTGTCAATTATACATTTCATACTCATAATTGTACATTAATAGATTCATTTTTCATCATGTCTAAAAGTCGGTTTCAGGTCAGTCAGGATATGTGGGTCTATTCAGTTGAAGTTGATGGCAGCCTTCAATACCCCCAGGCTCTTGTATCTTTCCTGGTTCTACCTGTCCTATCGTGTCGGTGTTTTCATCCATTTGTTCCATCAGACTCTTTTTGTATCAGTGGGAAGGTGATGGGCTAGGGGAACCTGCTCCTGCGAAGTGCAGCTCTTACAAAATGGGAGAATATGCTCTTCTGCTGTAGTGTCTGTACAAATCTTAGCCAGGCAGTAGGTGTCTCTCTACTTGCAAGTCTGAAGGGTCTCTTGTGGCCTTTAGATGCTTAGGGACTAGGAGAATATTGGAGGCAAATGGGCATTCAATAGGACTGCCTTAACATTTGGGGTCAGATTTAAGAGCCCCTAGTGCCTCCTTGCACCACATTAGCGTCATTTTTTGTGAGCTAATATGGCCCAATGATGGCCAAAATCGCTGCCCAAATTTACAAAGTGGTGCAATGCATGCATTGCACCACTTTGTCACCCTTTGTTCTACATTATGCCTGTGCCAGGCATAATGTATGCAAAGGGGGCATTCTCCCATTAGGGGGGGCTGAATAAATGGCACAAAGAAATCTAAGAGATTTCTTTGCTTATTTTTTGTCAGCACTTTCAACACCTGCTCAGAGTAGACATTAAAAGGAGGCACACCATTGTTTACAATGGGCCTCAATGGGCTTTGCAGTATTAGCATCAACATTTCTGACACTAATCCTGCAAAGCTCCGAACTAGTGTCAAAACCTTTGATGCTAGTTCCCTAACTACTGCCATGGTGCACCATATCTTAGATATGGCACACACCTGGTGGCATTAGGGGGGGCGCTAAGAGGCACAAGAAAAGTGGCACTGCACTGGGCGCAACACCACTTTTCTTAAATCTGGCCTTTGGTGCTTAGCTCAGTGTTGTGACATGTGCTGTTCACAGGTGTGGGTGTTTATCTGAAAATCCACTGCAATATCAGTGATGAAGTTTTGGTGTGAATCCATAGATGTAATTGTACAATTACACCTGCTGGAAATGATTTATGAGTTAAAGGCTCAGTGCTAAGGGCAGTGTTTGGAAAGCATAGTGTGTGGTAGGCACACTAAGGCTGCCTACTGCAGTTCTCTGCTTCCTGTTTGCTATCCACCAATCCACTTTCTTTTGTCAGCATGAAGGGCAATTATTGAGTAAGGATGGTACTGTGCTAGAGATAAAGTCGATTGTGTGCTTTCTCTCTGGTATAGTCTTTGACAATTCATTATTGCATTAAAATGCTATCCCGAGTGTTCACAGCCTGAAGACTAAGAAAAACCTCTTTATTAAAACTACCTGGGCCAAGTAATTTATTCAGAGAAGCTACTCATTTGGTTCTCTCATGAATTTTCACTGTCAGATACAAAAAAGTATGAGTGTTGGGATCAAAGCAATACAGCAGGTTTATTTCATGAAACGCTGGGCCTCATTTACAAGAATCTGACGTATTGGCATCGATGCCTCAGATTACTTGCGCTTCCCTGAGAACCCCTAACACTGCCATGGATGCACTGTATTTACAATACAGAGCTCCATGGAGCACGCTTTCACAGATGCATCAGAAATTCTGACGCATCTGTTGGTCCTAAGTCACTCATTGTTGGAGTAGTGTTGTATAAAGGACACTACTTGAGCAATGTGAGGAGTTTCCTATTGGAAAAAGCTGTGAGTCAATGTATGCCGGCTCTGAGCAGCCTGTAAAAATATGAAACAGTAAAGTCGCAGAATGGTGCAGTGAAATGTAAATTTCACTGTGTCAGTTCTGCGTGGCTTTTTGCCTGGATACGCCCACCCTCAATACATTATGGCTGGTGGAAGTATAATTTGGCACATTGCTCTACAAACTTATGTACTGGGCCCAATGCGTCAGTTTGTAAATCTTCAGCAGTGCAATACAGTGCATTGCTAGTGCCCCCCTGCATCAAAATAAAATTGATGCAGCAGTGGCACAAAGGGCTTGTAAATGAGGCCCACAGTGTTTGTGTGTGTGTGAATTCATCATGTTTTGCATATTCTCCATTCAAACTGTGTTCCTCACTGAAAAATGTATACATCTACTCCCTAAGGTTGTATATTGGAGGATCTGGTTAGCTGAGATAGCAAAGGGGACAGGGCATATTAAGCTGCCACAGAGCTAAGGTCTCTGACGCTACTTTTTACTCAGTAGTGTTGGACCGCCATTCATGACTTAGTGGTTGTGATCAGACACTTATTCTGCGGGATAAGTGTTCAAGTTTTATTGCAGCTATGAACATCTGCTTGCTTGACGAACTCTTCATTCACAGAGAGTTTCAATGTTTT
The DNA here is from genome assembly GCF_031143425.1 of Pleurodeles waltl. Taxonomy (NCBI): domain Eukaryota; kingdom Metazoa; phylum Chordata; class Amphibia; order Caudata; family Salamandridae; genus Pleurodeles; species Pleurodeles waltl. The sequence continues at coordinate 421,104,428 of NC_090438.1, forward strand.
ACTGGTATGTGCAAAGTCAATGACTTTCAAATTAAGGAAGCTTTGCCTACATTGGTTTTGGAGCTCTTCTTATTGCCTTGAATCCCAGGAACCCTCTTGTAGCTGTGGATTTTCTTACTATGACTACCTTCTCATGGATTTATTTTTATTTTTCTATTCACACTTGATCAGGAGGATGTGTCCATTTTGCATTTTGAAACTCCCATTGTATAGCTTTTGCTTCAGTTGGTCTTCAATCTCTGTTTTGGGGGAGTGAGAATAGGTTATATTGACTGGTCCTTTGTCATGAGAACTAAATGATACCGGTTTAAGGCCCACCACCGGCAGTCTCATAATTCATAGATTAGTTGATTAATTGAATCAAGCATGGTCTGAAACATTACAATTAAGGCAGAGCGAAGAAGATTGCCTCTAACACACGTGCAGAAAGCTTTCTAGTGCAATTGTCACCAGGTGCCTGTTTGAACATCTCTGAAAAATGGATCGCAAAGACGTAAACAGTGAACATATTCAAGTTAGCAGTCATTTCGGCGCAGTTCCTTGGGAAGCAGACTGTTGGAATACCCCCCCAGGGCATATTTTTTTCTGTGGCTCACGCTGATTGTTCTGTTCGGATTGCTGCTTTACAAGTTTCGAGTGATAAAGTAATTTCTGGTCAGTCAATTATGGAAGTCAATGTGACTAATCTTTCTGTTTCAGGTCTGACTCCTGTTTGTCAGTGTCAATGTTTCTTGTTCATTTTCATGACAATGCATTCAAAGGATATCAAGCTGTCACAGAACTAAGGTCTCTAATGCTACTATCCACTCAGTTTCATTGGCAGCATCACCCATGGCCTAGAGGTTTATCACTCAGACTCTCAGCCTGAGGGTTAAGTATTCACGTCTTTTTGCAGCCATGAACATCTGTTTCCCTGAGGACACTTCATTCTCAAAATGTTTCACCGGTAAGAGAAAAGTTAATGACTCAAATTAAGAAACATTGTTCACAGTTGTGGAACTCATTTTTCGGCTTGAGTTCCGTGCGACCTCTTGTTCCTGTGTTTTTCTTTTTTTACTATGACTGCCCTCTTAGGGATGTATTTGTGTTTTCCTAGTCATATTCTGTCGTGAGAATGTGTCCCTTTTACATTTTGTATCTCCCATCGCCTAGGTTTTGCTTCAGCCAGTCTTCAATCTCTGTTTTTGGGGGAGAGTGAATAGGTTATGTGGCCTGGTTCTTTCTATTCTTTTTTTCTTTTTTAAATTTTCATTAGAAGATTTTTGGGCCATCTTCTTCCAGATCAACACTGTGACACATCCACAGTAGAATATTGTCTATGTGTAGGTGACAAGGTCAGGTAAAATTAAACTGTGAGTCTGAACCTATTTATATTTAAAAAAATAAATAAAAATAAATTTGAAAGCCTTGGCTTTCAGTTGCCCTTAATGTAATTAGTCACTTTCACAACTCTTTGAGGTCTAGTGGTATACTGAGATCCTTCTAGAGGCCTCTTTTTAGATTTAGAAAGTCTTATCAGTGAATTTTCTGAGGACGTTCCCCTGCAGGTCTCCTTGCTCTGGGACCCTTACATTGCCGTCTTAGTCTGTCTTCATACCATATACGAATGCTTCTGTGAGAGCGTAGTTTTATATTACATATTATAGACGTGAAATGCTTATGATTAACAATGCTGCATCAAATAAAATATTCATTGAAATATATACATTAACATAAAGGATTTTATGTGTGTAAACTAATGTCAACTATAAGAAATAATTGTTCATAGGTTGCTAAAACTGTGCACATTAAAACGCATAAAACTGCATTCATTAGAACTCGTATATCTTAAGTTAGCGTGAGTCAAGCAAAGCTGTGTAGCTCTCATATTAAAGCGTATTTTTCTGTTTCTCCAGTGTACTGATTTGAAAAAGACCATGACCCAGCGATTGTTCTTTTTCTTCAATAGTTCGCAACAATGCCAGATTTTCTCATCCGCATGCTAGCAGCTTTTAGTATAAAGTTATGTGCTTTGAAACATTAATGGACACTTCCAAGGACGATGGAGCGAGAAGAAGAGAACGTTTGACCTGATATGTGTAAAGACAATGAAGTAATCCCGGATGAGCCACCTACGAAAATACGTCAATTATGATGACCAATTAGAACATAAAGTTTTATCAAAAATGACAAAATGCATTACTTAATGTATAATTTGATAGGTTAACAATGGTGGGGTGTATTGACTGACCAATAGAATTTTGGGGGAATGAATCACGAAAAAGGGATAAAAACCCATGACATCGATTGCATCTCGAAACTCTGTCACTCTATTTGGTGACCTGAGACTTAGAGAAAACCATCCTTGCCCATAAACTGCCCCTTACACTTTTCTCCTTATGAGGAGAGTGTTTTTGCCTTTTAACTTAGATAGACTGACGGCGATCTAACTGATGTCCTGAAGACGAGGACTGATCCTGAATGCTGACCTAATCAGAGGAGGGTAATTATAATGTTGCTAATGAAAATTCATTTATTTGCCTTTTCTTTCTAGGTACCAACTGCTGTATGTTTTTGATTAGAGACCTTAGTTAGATGTTTTCCAAATTGGTGTTCAAATTGTGTTGCATGAAGCCCAACATGCTAATGCTAATTAGAGGTTAGACGAGGTATTCATTTGACTGACAAACCAAAGTGACTGACGTGATGCTATGCTGAACTAGTATCTTAGAACATTCAATGTATTATGATATCTGATTGTCTATGCTACTGATTTTTGCATTATTGAAAGATTATTATGGTTGTCATCTTGTGATTGTGCTTATATGCTTCTTGGCTTTGAGATTGATGCATTTGCTACTAGATTGTAATCAATAGGGAATAAAACTCATAAAACTTCATTAAGGTGTAATTATTCATGGTTGCGCCAAATGTTTATTAAATGTCTAAAGTAAGCGATATTTTGGTGTTAAATACTGGCAATGTTATTGACATATTCATTGACAATTTGATCAGTTATCTCGTCCTACTGTGTCTTACCACTGGGCCCAAAGATTAATTGGCCTAAAACGAGTCCTGATGTGTAAAAATTAACATGGACGGACGCGTTAGCAGTTCCATTTGGACAAGCGAAGAGGTGGTGGCAACGCCTTGATGTTTTGCATTTATGAACTGTTAAAGCTTTCATACCAATGGGAATGGTATATATGGACGATAGGCCAGGCAAGGATGTGGGGTGATTGCTGAATAGTTGGTATGATTAAAACTTAAAAACTAACTAAAAAGAATCTACCCCAAAACTAATTCCTGAAAGTCCTTTCATGACCCTTGTTTTACTTCTGATGGGGTTCCACCGTTTTTAACATACAGTACTTCTTGATTTGTTTCTGTGGTAATGAAGGTTTTGATGATTCTGGAATCTTAACTTTCTGTTGAATCAGGAAATTAGGTGGTCACAGAGCTTCAACCTTGTTGGTTGTCCCGTTCTGTAAAGCTCTGTCCTCTCCATTTGGAAGGTTCAAGTTAGCTTCTGTATGCACATGTGAAAGGGTATTTTGTTCAACAATACACTTCCAGGACTGTGTCTGTCAGCATGCTCTGTATCCACAATACCATTTTTAGGTTGTTTGGTTGTTTTGTATCAGTGGTTTCTTTTTCTGCACACTAAAAGCAACGCAATTGGTCAACTAGGTTTATACAAGATTAGCAAAGCTGATTTTTGTTAAGTAGAGGTGAAGAGCATTTTGCTGATTGCATCTTTGCATCTTTACATATGATATTATGTTATCCTTCGCTCAACTGGGCCACAAATATAGGGATTAAGCAAGTTTACTTTTCATTTTTCTGTGAAAACACCAGCTTTTGTACTACCACCTGTGACATGGTTTCCCAATGACTCACTATTTTCTTAGCCTCTAAGAAACTGGTTCTTACACCTTGTTCATGTTAACTCTCCATCCCATTGAATTACCTGAAGTCTGAGTAAACTGACTGTAATTTTTATATTTGTTGAAAACGGTACTGTATTATATGTGTTGCTCCTTTAAAAGTGACCGGAAAAAAAGGTCATTAAAATACAGAAACATAAAATAATAAGGACTTTTAGAAACTCAAATAAGTTAGAGAGCAAAACAGCAACGAATAGAGTACATATGCATTCCTACAGTGAGGTTAGTTTGCTTGTTCTCAAAACCAACTCTGTAAACTGCCTATTGCCTTTTGCTTCAAGCAGAATGTTAATATTTTAAATTTTCTAAAACGCATTGCTTCTTAGTCGTGCAAAATAATCTCCCAGTGAAAGGAATGAGAATTCATAGCCTTCAATTTTACACCAATCAAGTGGCTGTTAAATGCAGCAGGTTCAGGAAAGGTTACTGCTTGTTCTGATTAGATCCTAGTTTGCTGCAGAACGAACGTTCGTGACTGCACTGGTATTCATTTACTAAACACATTCTAGTAAGCACATTATTGAACACATATGCACAAGAACAGATCTGCAGGATGAAGTAGCTGCGAACGCATTATCATTTCTGTAAGGTCAGTTTCTATGTCAGACTGCAGCGTTTTACCATCAACTAAAGATATCATTCACATAGGTATTCCTTTTGGGTGAAGTGTACTAAGCAGCCAGAAAAAAGGGAACTTTGCAGCATTTCTTAGTGGAAAGTGTATGAATTATTAATGAGGTTATTAAACTAGCAGTCCTCCAGAAAAGATTAGGCCTTAGCCAATTTTTCAGCCATAGTTTCAGACATGTATGCTCTGTACGTGGAGAGAGGGAGAGACACAGACAGTCAAAGAAAGTAAGAGAGCAACAGGAAGATATATAGAGACAAGTGGACGACGAAGACTAGTGAGAGGAAAGAGGGAAAGACAGAGAACTAAATAGAAAAAGAGGGAGACAGTGAGGTAGAAAAACGAGGATAGAGAACCTATGTGGGTATGTTTCTTCGGCGCAACCATGAAGCGTCAGATTGATCACAGACGTTTGTTATTTGCACTAGTGTATTCATAGTCAATCATTTTCCTTAGTGCAGCCTTTGATACCATAGACCATGGTATTTTACTCCATAGAATGAGGGAAATTGGAATCATTGGACACGCCCTTAAATGGTTCACAGAGTTTCTAGAAGGTAGAACTTTTCAGGTACTCGACCGCTCTTTCTACTCAAGCAGTTATAAGAGCCATTGGGGCTCATCACTAAGCCCTATGCTTTTTAACATTTCCATGCTTCCACTGGCAAGGATAGTTGAACCCTTTGGTCTCTCTCTAGTATCCTATTCAGACAATACCCAGTTGGTAGTTTCTTTCTCCTCCTCACATGATTCCTGTTAGAAATGGGGTTTTTGGTTGGCAGTCAGGTTACCCTCTGTCCAAGCAAGAACTCTTGCTCTAGTCAGGGTAAGTCACACACAATCCAAAATTATCCTGTGCTCACCCTCTGGTAGCTTGGCACGAGCAGTCAGGCTTAACTTAGATGGCAATGTGTAAAGTATTTGTGCAATAAACCATACAATAACACAATATAGCACCACAAAAATACACCACACAGTGTTTAGAAAAATATATAATATTTATCTGGATAATTGCAGGTCAAAACGAATAAAGATGCAATGTGAAATTGTGGAGATATCACTGAAAAGTGATATAAAGTGTCTTAAGTCTTTAAAAAGCAAACAAAGTCTCTTTCAAGCACAAAGTACCTGGTTTAAAGTGGAAAATCTCCACGAAGGACCAAAGAAGAAGAGATATGTGGAAAAATTGTGTGTGCGTCGATTTCTCCCCTGCACACACGGATTTGTGCCGTTATTTTTCACGCGGGGAAGTCGTGCGTCGTTTTCCAGCGCGCGGACAGTCTCTTTCTGTGGTTTGCGGGATTACCAGATGTCCCGGGTCTGTGCGTGGATTCTTCGGCTTGTTTTCCGGCTGTGCTTCATTCTGGGATTCTGTGCGTCGAAGTTTCATTCTCACAGCAGGCGTCGCATCGATTTCCCCTCTGGAAGTCGTGCGGCGTTGTCCTTGCGAGGCCGTGCTTCAAAGTTCCGGTCGCCCCAAAGGCATCGCGTTGGTCAGCGTCGTGTGCGGCGACTTTCTCACCGCGGAGCAAGCTGTGCATCGAAATTTTCGGCACACGAAGAGTCCAAATGAAAAAGATAAGTATTTTTGGTCCTGAGACTTCAGGGAACAGGAGGCAAGCTCTATCCAAGCCCTTGGAGAGCACTTTTACAGCCAGACAAGAGTTCAGCAAGGCAGCAGGCCAACAGCAAGGCAGCAGTCCTTTGTAGAAAGCACGCAGGTGAGTCCTTTGAGCAGCCAGGCAGTTCTTCTTGGCAGGGTGTAGTTTCTGGTTCAGGTTTCTTTTCCAGCAAGTGTCTGAGGTGGTAGGGCAGAGGACCTGTTTTATACCCAAATGTGCCTTTGAAGTGGGGGAGACTTCAAAGAGTGGCTTAGAAGTGCACCAGGTCCCCTTTCAGTTCAATCCTGTCTGCCAGGGTCCCAGTAGGGGGGGTGGCAGTCCTTTGTGTCAGAGCAGGCCCTCCACCCTCCCAGCCCAGGAAGACCCATTCAAAATGCAGATGTATGCAAGTGAGGCTGAGTACCCTGTGTTTGGGGTGTGTCTGAATGAATGCACAAGGAGCTGTCAACTAAACCTAGCCAGACGTGGATTGTAAGGCACAGAAAGATTTAAGTGCAGAGAAATGCTCACTTTCTAAAAGTGCCAATTCTAAAATAGTAATATTAAATCCAACTTCACCAGTCAGCAGGATTTTGTATTACCATTCTGGCAATACTAAATATGACCTTCCTACTCCCTTCAGATCAGCAACTGCCACTTCAACAATGTATGAGGGCAGCCCCAATGTTAGCCTATGAAGGGAGAAGGCCTCACAGTAGTGTAAAAACTAATTTAGGAGTTTTACACTACCAGGACATGTAAACTACACAGGTACATGTCCTGCCTTTTACCCACACAGCACCCTGCTCTAGGGGTTACCTAGGGCACATACTAGAGGTGACTTATGTGTAGAAAAAGGGGAGCTTCAGGCTTGGCAAGTACTTTTCAACGCCAAGTCGAAGTGGCAGTGAAACTGCACACACAGGCCATGCCCTGGCAGGCCTGGGACAAGGTAAGGGGCTACTTGAGTGGGTGGCACAACCAGTGCTTCAGGCCCACTAGTAACCGGTAGCGAACTTTCACCGCCTCCCACTTTGAGAAATCCTGCCGGGACGTGGTCTAGCATGTGATTTGTCTTGCTGGCACTCACCAACCTGATGTTGGCTAGCCACAAGTGTGGAAAACCTCCACAAACTCCACTCGTGGAGCAGAATTCATTGCCCACCTCCACCCTTAAACAGAAGCAAATATGTTACATATACAATATTGGTAATTTTAGTTGTGCTAATTTGTGCTAGGTGAAGTTAAGGAGTAACTTTATACCATACAATAACTCTAATTCAATCATGTATTAATTTGTTTATTCTTTAACAACCCGCTCAGTCTATATAACATTAAAGGCAACCAGGGAAACTCAGAAACCTGGACTTTTATCCGATTTCCAAATCCACACATTCATTGACAATGCGCTATACCATGGGCTCTTAAAAAACTGTGCACCTGCAGCCGAATCCAAGACCCCGATGTCCACCTGTTATATTCTTTGCATTGTATGGGGATCATTTATGAGCTGGAATGAGAAATGCCTGTACATTTGCAAATATCTAACAAGTAGCCATTGGTGTGCTAATGAAATATCCACATTCCATAATGCAGTTTTACAATGTTTAATACCTCTGCCCCCTGTTTAATAAATGACGGTGGCGTGAACAGCACACTATATAACTCCCTGAAGAAGACTACACCACAAAGTTTGACCTGCTGCTTTGTCCGGAAGTAAGGCTTTGCAGTTCTGTTTTGATCACATCTTCAGTTCCTCCCTTCCTTTCAGTACAAAACAGAAAGCCTGCTAAAAGTAGAGACATAATTCCAAAGACACTTTTATAGAAACCCATTATTCATGCACAGAGACTGGATGCCATGAAAAGGAAGCAATTACAGCTTAAGAACACCTCACCTACATATGCTGTAATGGCTTGTGACTGTATTTAGATGGGTTTTTTAACTGCGGCATCCTTATCTCCATACCCCTGGCCTGCTCTTATATTTATCATTACGGCAAATGATAACAAATTATTAATCTGTCCACAGCTGACATTTACTCGCAGCAGACAGCAAACGGCTGCACCACAGCAGAAAGGGGCGCACAGTGACTTAATAAAGGCTGACTGCCAACGTTCCACCTCTGTCGTCGCCGAAATAAATGAGCTTGCAAGCTCCCAGTGAAGTAATTGCCAACTATATGGAATTTATAATTATTAAGTGTTTTTGATCAGGAAGGAGTTGTCGTTTAAGCAGCTTGAGAGCTGAAAGCGTGATAAGTCCTTATTACTTTTATTCACTCTTCCAAACAGTAAATTGCTGCTTGGAGAATTGAGTGAAACTGCATTCCTTTACTCAATGATTCTGAATGGAACTGAATTGTTCTCGTGTGGATTTCAAAAGCATTTATATGACACGTAAAATCATCTTTGGCAAGAGATGCTGGTCATTTTTGCAGATAAAATAATTGTTCCAAAAGGCAAAAACTGGCCGTTCTCTCCTAAGAACACCATTTAATCTTATGCTCTTTGATTATTGCACAATTCTTCTATAAAAACCTGAAGATAAACTCATAAGCTTCACCCTGGACTAGCTTATTTTCATCTGGGAGCCATAACTAACTGATGGTAACTCACTCTTACGGCTTAATAATTGATCTTAACATTAAACCAGATATTTATGTGCTGGGAAACGAAAACTTCAGATACGTGTGAATACAGGCATCTCATTCAGCAGAGCGCCGACGTAGGTGCAATATGGGTACGATAGCGAAGGGTCTGAAAACGTAAGTGGCACTTTAGAAAATGCTGCTTTTCTCTGTTATGGACAGTTTTTTGCAAACCAAAGGTGCCTTTAGTCTTGTGTTGTAAAATGACCCCACTACCACCCTGCGGCTCAAGAAACTGTATCATCTACTGATATCATTAGTATGGGCTTGGACGAGAAGCAGTTTAAAGCCTGAGGTTTTGGAACTATAAGAAAGATGGACATGGATGCCTTATAGTGAATTATACAACAGGATCATGCTGATAAAACTTCCAGATACTTGGATGAAGGATGATATGAATTGAACTAATCCACCACTACATGGTATTCAAGCACAGACTGACCTGAAAATATTGCTGATGATGTAGAGTTGGGTATCTGAGCATGTTCCTATATATCACAAAACAGGCGGGGGTGCAATGCAGGACCATGCAGCTCCTGCAGTGCGGGGATCACCAACCCTTGCAAAGGCACTAAAACCTTCAATGACGTTCCCATTAAGACCTAGGCCCATGAATAGCTGTGAGATATAAGACAGACAGTGACCCTCCGTTACACTCAGCAAGGACTCCGATCATTTATGGGCTACATCACTGAAAATATATGGGTAAGGTCTGCAAAATCGTAGTGCGAAGCTTTATGAAAGTTCCCCAGTGTACACAACATGCAGGTGTAGTGCCCGCAAGCTTTTCAGAAAATCAAATACAACATGGTAATATTCTAATAGATAGAGATGTATGTGAAACAGTTGGCGGAGTCTATGCAAATTAAACATTTACACATTTTGATGCAGCGCAGACATTTGGTGTCAGGTTGGAACATGCAAAGCTAAGGCAAAGAGCGAGAGAAAGATGTAAGAATTTTTCTGACATGCTCTAAGCATCAGAGACGATAATGATAGTGCTGACCCTGACATTAGGGCCCATATTTATATTTTTTTAGTGCCGCATTTGCGCCGCTTTTTGACGCAAAAGCGGCGCAAACTTACAAAATACAATTGTATTTTGTGAGTTTGCGCCGCTTTTGCGTCAAAAAATTACGCAAATGCGGAGCTAAAAATGTATAAATATGGGCCTAAGTGTGTAGAAAATTAGGTCACTAGTTGAGAGGGGTGAAACCCTAGTCAAGCAGTAACTACAACACTTGTAATGGTGAAACAAAAGCAAACCCAACATTAACCTTTGCTTAACCCGCTGGTAGCTTGGCATAAAACAGGCAGGCTTAACCTAGAGACAAGGTGTAAAGTAGTTATGCAACACTTTAAACAGCACAAGAGTGAAAACACAACACAAGAACAATCCCCTACCAATTTAGAAAAATAGAACAAAATGTAATACATTATTTGAGACTAAACTACAAAATTGAAATCATTAGAACTGAAGATAGGCAATTCTAAAGATTTTAAGTGAAGGAAGGCTTAGAATAATAAAGCTCCAACTGTGGTTATCTGATCACAACAGGCCAGAAAAAAGTTATAAGTTCAGGCCGGCCATGATGAAGTTTGGGCTGGATGCAGGGACAAAGTTAGGCATGCTGAACAAATGATCTTAAATCCAGGTTGTGGAGAGTTGGGAGGTCCTATGCAGAGGAATGTGTAGCACAGAGGATTGTGTCACGCAAAGGTCATTCCGATGAGCAGCGGGGCTGTGATGAAAGGTCCGTGTCAAGATATGTCATTCAGTGGTGGTTCCAAGGAGCTGAGGGCTGGGATGTGAGGTCCTGCATCCAAGTGTGTTGCACAGTGGAGTTTCCAAAGAGCTGTTGAGCGATGCATCGCGCTGCGTTGGTTCTGCAGGGACTACAGCTGCACTGACAAAGCATCTTCTGGTCCACTTCCAAGGATTCAAGTGGTTTAGGCTCTTTCTGTGCCTGAGGCTATAATCATGAGGCCAACTAACTAGCTCTTGGTGTCACTCTAGTGGTCCTGGGTTCAAGATGCAGGTCCAGACTTTCTCACTCAGGCAGCAGGGCAGCAGAGGGGCAGAGTAGCATTCCTTCTAGCAGAACAGCACAACAGTTCTTCTGAGTCATCTACAAGTCTAGAGGTGTACTGAACGGTCTGGTCTGAGGTCTTTTATTTACTCCTGGTTCACAGTTTTAGGTAGGAGATGTTTTTAATGCCTTCTACCCTGAGATGTGCTTGGAATTTCACGTCTTCTTGCCATAGCCCCATCTTGCCTGGGTCACAAAAGACTAGAATCAATCCCTTTGTGAGTGTGCTCAGGAAGAGCCTTTGTGATGTGCAAGTGTGGTAGGTGACAGCTCTGCCCCCTATCAAAGTTAGAGATGGCCCATCCTGACAACTCTTATTCCCCCTTTGTCTCACTATCAAGGGAGTAATGCACAAAAGCCATCTGACAGCTACACCTAGTCATGTGATCCAGGCTACAGGCACCAAATGGTTAGCACAGGAAAATGGCAACTTTCTAAAAGTGTCATTTTCAGAATTGTGACTAAAGATCTTAGAGGATTTTAAATTGCAATTCTTTAGGCATGAAACTTGACATTCTGCACCTAATTGGAAGTTACTACTTATTAAATGTAATAAAATAACTCAGTGTTATCCTATGGGAGAGGTAGGCCTCACATTTGTGAAAAACAAATGTATGAGTTGTTCACTACCAGGATATGTAAAACGTAAAAGTGTGTCTAACTTTTAAATGCACTGCACCCTGCCCTCTGGGCTCTGTAGGGCCTACCTTGTGGGTGCTGATACAGATGACCTATATATATTAAAATAGAGATTTTCACCTGGCAAGAGGTTTATCTTCCCAGGTCGAAATGGCAATGTATAACTGCACACACAGGTTGCAATGGCAGGCCTGAAACATGTTGAAAGGTCTACTTACATTGGTGGCACAATTAGTGCTGCAAGCCCACTAGTAGCATTTAATTTACAGGCCCTTGGTACAGGGGGGTGCCACTTTGGTAGGGACTTACAAGTAAATTTAATCTGCCAGATGGGTGTAAGCCAAATTTATCATGTTTAAAGGAGAGAGCACAAGCACTTTAGCTCTGGTTAGCAGTGGTAAAGTGTGCAGAGTCCTAAGGCCAGCGAAAACAAAGTCAGCAATAACAGGAGTATTGAAGGTAAATGGGTGGGGATAAAGGCATGCCAAAGATGTTAGTTCCAACAAGGTGGCAGGCCAATTGCTAGTCCATATGCTGCATTACAGAGAGATAAAGGAAAATGTGATCACTGCTCGTTATGGTACCTTGGAGTCTGGCAATTTGGAACCAACGTGATAAGGTCTGACAAATCTCAAACAATACTCGATTCCAACCTGTCCAGTTTAATTACCTGCACTGTAGGTGTTTGACTGCCTGGAAATTGAACAAAATATATCCAGAGTGTTCACAAGTGTGCCCTAAATGTAAGAAGACTAACACCAGTTTGCTTCACATGCCATTGTCTTGCGAGGTAATGCAAGGCTTCTGGATGCAACGTTGGGCTCCATTGCACCTGTTAACAGGGAAGACACCTTAGATAATGTCTGCTGGTCATAGTCCCTAAGCAAAAAGAAATGCCTAAAATTTGGCACAACTTTATTTGCTTGGTATAGTGGTGGGCAAGCGTTGCACATCATAAAAGTGAATGCGAACAAGAGAAATGCTTGAACATGATGAAATGGGCTGTGGGCAAATATGGGCACAAGAATGGATGATCTAATTTACAAACAAAGCTAGCAGTCTCAAATGCTATGTGTAAAGAAATACAATACTACATTAGTAGAAGAGAGGGAACACATTGAACCAGATTACAACAATGGAGAACATGCCATCACTAGAAAGAAAGAAAGCAATACAGATATTATGAATGCTAAAGGCCTTCATTAATTAACTACTACACAGCAACATATCACACATATATGAAAAAATGAACTCTATGATACTATGCCAAGGGTCCCTCTATAAAGTTGCTGGAAATACACCTAGTATATCACCCGCATCTATCTGTAAGGCACTGTGCCACTTCAGACAGACAGTGGGAGTGACGTACTTTTCAGCATGCCAAAAGTCATCACACAAGTCCTGAGATTTAACTTTCAAAGGTATGTCATTCACTGCAAATACAACAAAATCAAGGGTCTTCAAACATGTCATACCCATCTGTGTATACATCCATAAGAGCTGCACCTTTTTCAACATCTAGTTACTATGCAACCCACACCGCTTAAGGCTGGTCAAGCAATGTTGATGATTTCAGATTCTTGTCCTTCTTAAGAAGGCTAGACAAACTGTCTTACAAAGCTTACACTATCAATAATAATTACAAAAAGTATACAGAAATAAGACAGGTTCTCATAGCCACTGAATGGTGTGCCATATCATTCACCAGTCCACACGCCAGATTTTTGTTGCCATTCTTGAATTATAAGATTATTCTCCTGGCATCCAGCTATGCAGGTGCATTATTCGGAAGAGTTTAATTAGGTAAGGGTCACGTGTTTTTAGTGGAAAATGCAGCCTATGGTAAAGCTTTGTGTTTCTCACTTTGAGCCCTTGAGAGTGCAGCATGTGCTAACAGTAGACTTTTTTCTATTTAACAACCATCTCTTCACCGTTGAGCTCCCCTGGGAAAGGTGTCACTGAGAATGCCATCCATCCATAGGATTTTAGGAATCTCAGAAGCGGGACTACAGGTATGCCATATGAGGATGAGATAGAACCGAGGCGGGATGGTAATGAAAGGCGTATGTTGGGGCGGGGGAGGAAGGCACCGGGCACGACTGTGTGTATTGACAGTTGGGTAAGAAAGGTCATGTGTTTGGGTGTGCTTCAGAGTGTGGAAGGCTGGTCGAGGTTATAGTATTCGATATGGACTGTATATGTTAAGGAAAGGGGAAAAATAATTTTCATCAAAATGGAGCAATACATGTAATGTTTGCCAAACATGTCACAATACCCTGGGAAATATATTTTGCTGTCACAAGCTTCTTTACTATATGACACATGATCATCCTGAGTTGAAATAAATAATAGTACATTTCTTTGCTCCCTGTTAATTTTTTCAGGTTCTCTAAAATTTATATAATTTAGATAATATTTAAGGTAACCTAATATTTTAGACAAATGCAGTTACTGCAATGATATATACGGAAATATCGACTCCCATGGGAGGGCTAAAGTTGTTTGAAGCAGGATGTTTTAATAAATAAATTAGACTAACAGACCTGGCCAAAGAAGACAACACAATGCAGAGCCCTCTAACATCTAACTAATAATTAGAATAATAAGCAATTACTCAAAAAATGCAACACGCCATTGAGATTAGCTGCTTCAACAAAAATAAAAGAACATCCGCATGTTTCTTCAGAAAATATACTCCCAATTGTGAGCTCAAATCTGAATGTTCTTTTTGCTTTGAGATAGTCGATAAAACTTGGCCAATAGGCATACGCAAGAACTACCCGGAAACATATTTTCAATTAAATGCATTTTAATGTACTCTTCTTTTTTTTTTAAACTGAATTTCTGTAGTATCGCATCGTAAATAGTTAGAAATTGGCAGTGTCCTATAACATAATTCATAATTCATATCCTTTCACTGCAGAACCATTTAGTCGTCCAGTCAGGTGTGAGTTGCATTGGGCTGTGATAAAATGGTGTAAGCTCCAGGGTGTGCTGAGAAGTACTGACCGTGACAAAAAGTGACATGTTTACATTATGGTCCTTCGCATCTTGTTTGCTTTATATTTTCTCTGTGCACCTAGTAAAATGAATATTGTTAGCAGAGTTTCTTACAAATAGTATGCCGATTTAGACATAAAACGAAGAGCAATCAATAATAATAATAACAACAACAACAATAATAATAATAATAATAATAATAATAATAATAATAATAATGATAATACGTGTTATTATTATTATCATTATTATTATTATTAGTAATATTATTATTATTACTATCATTGCCATTATTATTGTGTTTGTTGTTGTAATTATTATTATTATTGCAACATATTACATCACAAATACAGCAGAGTACCCTGTCCACCAAACTGACTGTACGTAAGCTCTATTCAGAGTCAGGCACTTTGTCATTTTACCACCATTGGAGACCTTGCTGTCTCCAGCTGCTGAAAAATTACACCGACTGCCAAACAGAAAATGGACCATGGGTGTAATTATGACATTTCTAGGGTGGCTTCTCAGAAGTTGCTAATGCAATCACCATCTGTTCATGCCTATAACTGCATGTGTTCCTTCACTAAAGCCAGGCCATTGACTTTGCCAATGCAAGTTTTTATTTCTAAAAAAACGTATACAACATATGTCAAGGGCACTCGTATATAGAATAAAGTCAAAATCCAAGTTTCTTAAATGACATTTTTTTCTTGTATTTATTGTATAATTCTTCTTCAATGTTATCCAATTCAGCCCAGCCAACACGTGTTTCGTCATGCGATCAATCCTCGCTTTGACTTCATCAGGGCTCCTCTATATGAAAAACAAATCAAAAATATCCACAGATATAAGAATTCTGAATGTTCGTTATTTACAAGTCTCTTCCAAAATCTTAGTAGATATCCTATATCCAAATATCGGTATGGCTCCTATTCAGTTGATCAAAGTAACGGCATGAGTTTGTCACCTCTCCTATACTGAAAAGTGTGGCGCGTTCGTGTTTTTATTTCTAATTTCAAAAGTTCTCATTTTATCAGCCTTAAAAAGATGATGCAAAGTTGTGACCTGAGTGTTACCCCAGCACAATTTAGTAAATATTCTATTCAATATTAATTTACTTTAACAATAGTTTTGCATCATCATTCAGCAATATAATAAAATATTATATTCTTGCTTAACAAAATGAACTGTAACTATCATAATTTTCCATATTTACATTTCAAGTTGAAATAACGAAGATTTGAATATCAATAATAATTTTTTTGTTGATTAAAATTTGGTATTAGTATGTCCTACGGCTGCCTCAGTGTCCCTGCCTGAATAAAATTATAATATCCAGTTTCCAAACTTGCATTCTTTTTTTTCATACAAAGCTGTTTAGACCATTTCACATTTCATCTGTATCTTAGCAACAATTGAGGCTTGATTACGTGAATAAAGCTGAGGATCAACATGATCAAGTTTTTTTTCTCTTTATCAAGAGGAAAATATATGAGATTAGTTTTTGTATACTGAATTCCTCAAAAGAGGCACTTAAAAATGTTAAAATTATCGGAGAGAACAATTTAGAATATTAGGTAATGGCATAGTTGGTCTGTTGGTGTGAGTCAGGCTATGGCATTTTTTATCTCTCAAGAAAAGGAATCTGCAGAAAAGGGTATATTTGAAATGAAAATGCTCCTTTTATCTTTCCAAAGTATACAGCTATGGTGTTAATCTGTTGAATTTATATGATTCTATTTCTGATCTCATTGCTTGTGATATGATTTTAATCACACTGAAAGTCTAATTTAAAATATGTATTAATAGTCTGTAATACATGTGGTCTTAAAACTCCTATGTGGTTTGTGGCAGTTCTCCAATGGAAGACCCTTGTCCCGATATTCACTTTCAATAGCATAGCTTTTTCAGTTTGTGATGCCTAATGATGCAAGAGAAATGCATTTAAATATTATTTTTCATAGGATGTGTTCGATTTCCTCCTGTTAATGATGTATGCCTATAATATTCCTTTTAAGGTACTCCGAATAGCATGTTAAACATGAAGTGAAAGTGCCTACCCTTACTCATGTTTCTCTGCTTAAGCATGGTCAAACTTTTGGTGATCGCCTCTAATGTTAAATTCCACTGTGAAAGCAATCGGTGTGTCCTATTTTGAAAATATAAATGGTCACCTCACTTCAACAGTAATCTGTTGTTTCTGTTGTTTACACAGTTAAACTTGGCAACCATATCCCTGACTAGTGAAAGTAAAGTAATGTTGTGTCTGTGAAAATTTTAGATTGAATTAGAATCTTTGACCAGGATCTATTCCAGGATGCAACTTACTTTGTATTACATCAACCACCTCTGTGAGTCTACTAGCATTTCTAGATAGTATATTACTGAATGAGACTGTATACCATGAATATCTTTAACCCAAGTAATAAGATCTTGGCGGACTGGTTGCTCTGTCACAAACGTGATGGCTATTCCGTCCACAAATTCCATAGGATGTAAAGGAATCCTAATACGGCAGTCGGAATATCTGTCAGATTTGTGTCAGAGTTCCCCCATCTGTCAAGATCTAAACCAGGCCCTGAGTCGGCTAAATCACAATCTTCCTACTCCAGTCACCTATCACATTTGAGACCTATACCTAGTAAATCATAGGGACCAAACATCTACAAGTCTTAAATCACACTTACTTGCTCCTTTTTAGTTCTAAGTATTTTATAAATGCTACAAAATAAAACTAGAGCTGAGCTTTGAGCCAGGTCACTGCAGTCATTGGCCTGCTGAAAGTGTCATCCATATTTTGGATCTGCCCACAAAATAGCTTAAAAGATTGGGCCAGTGGGTCGGCCTCCTTTACCATAGCTGACCTTCTAGTCATCATTTTCCCCATTTAACTATCCCCAAAACCTGAGAGATATTTGTAACACTGAGGGTGCCTACAAACACAGATTGTTTCAAACTTCCATCAAAAATTAATCCTGTCTCCTCTCTATAAATCACCACTAAAATATTTACCTTAAATGAGTAACTGCACTGTCTATCTATGCTGATGGTATGCTCAGTCCATCTGAAACAACATGTAATTTGTCATTATTATGTTGATCTATACAGTCATCCTCCAAGCCTCCTATGCACCTCTTAGCCATTAGACATTGATTTATCCTAATGGCTCTGCTTTACTGTGCTGTTCACATTGACTTTTCAACCTTCTCCCAAACACCTGTTAAAGAAAAAATGGTGGTGAATTAGGCTTTCTTCTTTATACCTCTCTCACAAACATTTCTTATTCTGTACCACTTTCACGTCCTCATCAATCGTAACCCCTTCAATGCCAGTGTTGTGGCACTCTATTACCCTCTTTTAACTTCAGAAGATTCCCTAAGAACTCGATAGTGTCTTGTATTTATTCCCCACCACCAGTCCAGTGATCATATTTAATAAACAACAGAATACTTTACACTCAGTTCCTATCTGACCCTTCAATCTTCAAAACACCTTCATTGTCCACACACAAAAAAGAGATAACTACTTGATTTGGTACTGATGTCAGATACATTTATCCATTCCTTACCCAGTACCAGTTTTTGCCACTGTGGCCAGACAATCCTATATATTCTGGAAAATATGCACCTTACCCAACTTGTCACTTCATCCTCACCATCACCAAAAGTAAATATTCTCCAGATACACTTCCACCATTCATCTACCAAACAGAGAATAATCTCTCATTTCTTCTACACCAATCTTCATATTTTTATCTATTTAACAATGACATGAAACTAGGTTTTGAAATACTATCCCATAGAAGCTCTCTGCAGTATGGGTGAGCTGCAGAGCCTTGGATCTCATCAGTTCTCTAAAAAGTCTGAAGAGAGCACTACCAAGCACATGGCACAAAAGTGAATCTACTTTTTTAGAAAAGTAAATCAGTAAGCCCATATACAGTCACTGGATAAGAAAAACAGGCTAATTGCAGGGCGACATCAACTCACCACAAACCCACTCTCAATGACTCTCACAAAGTGTAAGCTAAGGGGCATGTGTGCGCTACATGTCATTTTTAAAAATGCACTTGTAATGCATTTTGAAAAAAAAATATCACATTCTTATCACCAAACTTGATTTTGTGGTAATTGCATTTCCTAAATGCCAAATTTGCATTTAGGAAATGCATGATACATGTGCTTTGGAAATCGCAAATAGGATTTTCCTATTTGCGATTTCCTATTTAGGGTTTCCCTGTTCACAGTCACAGTTTTAGGGAATTGCTAAAAATTGTGATTCCCTAAAATTGCACTGCACTGCCTTTCATCCATCTGAAAGACGATTTTGCATTCGCAAACGGTGGAATTTACCGATTTGCACCGTTTGTGAATGCAAAATCCATTGATACATCTAGCCCTAAGACTTTCTTATGTTGCACCTCTGCCTTCAAACACTATGTCATATTTTAACATATCACAAAATCTTCAACTCAAAAATGCTTACATATTTCAAGAAAAAGCCACAGCGTACCCTGTATATCTTAGCTACTCTTTTTCCTCTAAACAACTGGAGCATTGGATGTGCAACAACCTTACTGTGTATGTTTCTCTAGTAACTGGGCAAACCCTCTTCAGTATGGATCCCTGTACTTCACTCTATTGAGACAGATTTCACAGGCTAACAAATTAATCTGAACTCCCATTACGATCATTTATTATTCATTGATCTTTGTGCATTGACACAGTTGATGATCAGCCAATACTCCTTTCTTAACTCCTTTTCACTACACACTCATCTACCAACATGGAACTCCAGGACATCCCTACCCACTGCTCCTCCAATTAGTGTCCTTCGATGATCAACCCTGGGCCTTTCTTATTTCTCCTCTAGACATTCACATTGGTGAAATCATTTTGGTTTCTCATACCATCTATACGATGATGACCCCCAAACATTTTGATTTCCCCTCCTTTTCATTACTCTACCAGTAATGCATTTTGGACTGTCACACACCTTTTAACCGCTCGATGCTGTACAGTCATGCATGTTAACTCCTTCTGATTTCGAAATTCTATTAAGTTCTTTCTTGCCCTTGTCTCTCTACCATCTCTCACTTCCATATGGACATCCTGGCATTCACCTCCTCTGCAATAAATGTTGTGTTCTCTCCAATCATTGCTACTGTAGGTTTGTACCAAGTACTGAATATAAATGTAATATGACAGTTTATCCCATTCCGCAAAGACACAACTTTCATCAATTCTCTCGTGCTAAGCAACTCCCAAAATACTTTTCTGACTGGGCTTATAGAAAACATTTTGCAATGTTCCAAAATACACTCTTATCTCATCCCACTGCCACAACACCAGCAGGCTCACTGCAGCAAAAACCAGAACCCTTTAAAAGATATCACCGCTCATATTTAAAGCTAGCCATGGGTCAGAATCTTACTAGTTTACTCTTTCTTTTCTGCTTTACTTGACATGACCCTTCCTGCTATTATGATCTGCCAATCAAAGTTATGGTTCATCTTCTAAGTTTACTTCCTCAACTAGAAAGCTTTACCTACAATGCTCAGGGCCAGCCACTCCATTCAGGAATTTAAAATTACCACAGGGAGTCATCGCATGACACATGAAATCAAGAGTTGATTATATACTGTCTTAGCCTTCAGCCACTGTCAATATGTAATTTTGTTATTTTTGTGCTGCTGAGTATGCTGTATTTATAGGATGAGTTTTGTTGTTTTGTATGCTTGAATTTGTCGTCTTCCTTTCTATTTATATTTGCACTGTGTACAACACCCACAATATACTCTACACTTACCATCCACCCAATCAAATTGTGACTTGCCTCTATAGATCAATTGTAATGCATCTACTAATGTAATGTTATGTTTTTAGACAAATATATATTATACATACATTGTTTTGTTCTAATCAATCCACAGAACAGTCATTCAGGTACTAGATTGTTATTTATCATGAGTGAAGAGATTTTCCCTCTTTATATTTGATCTAACATGTAGGCCTGGGCTGAGTTTGTAGAGTTCCTCTATGCAGAATTCCACAGAGTTAAAAGAATAAACTCGGTGAATTCTGCCTCGCTCTGCACAAGCACAGTTAGCTCAGCCATTCCTTCACGCTGTTTGGTGCAACACAAGCACAAATGGCACCACGCGGTCACCCTCATGTGCAGCCATCTTGTTTTTCCCGTTCTGTGCATGGTGCTGGGGCTACCTTTCAATCCCTACTTTACCTTAACCATCCTTACTTTGTCCAACTAATCCTCCCCTGTTTTGCATTTATTTTCTTAGTGTAAATTTGTGATGGTGTATTTTACGTTTTTGCCTCTTTATTTTCTGTGACTTTTTGTCCCTTTATCAGTTTTTCTCTAACTTCTTCTAACTTAATTTCTCTCTCTATTTCATGTTTCCCCCATGTCATTTCTTTTGTATTCCACCCAGCGCTATGGCAGAATGTGGAGGACAAGGTGGCAGCAGTGCAGAGGGTGCCGGAACCGCCAATGGGTGCACTCCTTTTTAGCAAAGAGGAGGTGGCAGCACTTGAGTTTTTTGTGCAATGCCACCTCCCCTTAATGCTGGCAGCAGCCAAAAAGGCCCAGGAGAGGGTATGGAATGTTGGCTGCTGTGGGGGAGGGTGTGTTATTGTTTCTGCTGATGCACTGGGGTCCAGGGCACCCAGCAGCAGCTGATGCACCGATGGGCCAATATCCTTGATCGCGAGAGAGACCTGCTCAACTTGCTGGGGTCCAAGTTGTGGGGCCTGGTGAGTACTCATAATTAAATATTACTAATTCTGTTGTGTCCTACCCTATAATGATAATTCCTTTTCATTCTGCTCTCACTCAGAGGTAAATTAAGTTCATGTTAAGTAATGTTACGAATATTATGTGATCCACATTTTCTTACATCTGCGCCCAAGGGCAAGAAGAGGGCATTAGAGGGTTGGGCTGAGGAGGGTGCCACCATCAGTGCCACAGCAGGTGGAAGTTCCACTGTCACCACCAGTGCCACAGCAGGTGGCTCTCCTGGCCCTAGTATGTTCTTGTTAATATTTATTTCTCTAACTTTTACCTCTCCCCATTAGATTCATTTTTCCTACTTTCACTTATGCTGTGACTTGTTTCAAATGCTCTTTGTTATATTCAATGTTTATTCTTGTTATCCAACCCTGCATTGTCTTGTTTTCTATATTTCTTGTTTCTGTAGCTATTTCTATACTAATCTGTAGATTAAGCTTTTTTCTGCTTGGTTATGCTCTCCATCTCCCCTAACTTTAATATAGCATGTGGAGTGGTACTGTAAGGCTAAGGCACTAGATTACATGCCTGTAATAGTAGTCTGGATTTTTTCCCTTTCTGGGGCCACTGAAGCAGGCGATTTTTGAGAAGAAGGTGGTTGTAGACTCCATGTGAGTTGTGCGGCAGTCACTCTGTGGCATGGTGTCTCAATTTGACTCTGAGTCTTCTTGTGCCATTGCAAGGTCACTGAAGTGGGTGATTCTGGTGCCCTGGTAGGGACAGGGCTGCTTTAAGTGAGGATGTCACCCTCTTCTTCCTCATCATCATCTTCCATTGAATTTGTAGCTGATGGTTTCCGGCTCTGCTCACCTTCACCACCATGACTACGTTCAGAATTTTTTTTAAAGAGGTCCTCTCACTGGATGGCATGATGTTTTTTCATTTGGGTCATTTGGCCTCCAGTACCATAATGTACCATAATGTGAACCAGGCTTACCTCGAAGAAAACCTGTGTGGCAAATGGAGCATATTGCAATTATCTCTTCACTATAAAAGTCCCAATCTGGGGAGGAGTACTTTCTTAGTGGGCAATTGCCAATGCCTGAAGAAGAACATGAGGTAGACGGGTGTGTTGTTGATTGCCTTTCTGCAGTGTATACCTCCACTGGGGTAGGGTTGGTGCAGGTTACATCTGGGGCCTTACAAATATGGGAACTGGCGGTGCTATCTGTGTCACATCCTTCAAAACAGGTTGAATAGTAATGACGGACTACTCTGTGTCACCTTGCACAATGACTGGCTTGTCATCATCCCTTTCAATAATTATTTATTTTCCCTTGCCTCTCTTGCCACTGCACAGACTCTTCTCGGGTCCAATCTATGTTTCTGCCATCATCATCAACAGAAGTTGTGCTTGAAGAACATGTGGAAAAGTACCCTAATTTTTCCTTCCTGGAGATCTTGGAGCCGAAGAGTTTAAAAGAGGAGGTTCTTGCAAGGCACCAACTTCAGGACGATCTACTATTGCTGGCTGCGGCTGCTGTCCACTTTGCTCTGATTCCTGAAACAATTGGGTACTATTGTGCAAAAAGGACAAAACAAATTCAACATTATTTCTTGCCGATATCACCATGATTGGAGTGGCAAACTCACTGACAGACATGGCTTTGGGCTTAGTTTGGGATGGTGCTGTTGATAATAGGCACATGTTAGAAATGGGATCTTTGGTCGACAGTCAGGTTACCCCCTGTTCAAGCAAGGACCCTCACTCTAGTCAGGGTAAAAGAGAATCACCCTCAGCTAACCCCTGCTTACCCCCTTGGTAGCTTGGCAGAGCAGTAGGCTTAACTTCAGAGCGCTAGGTTTAAAGTATTTGTACCAACACACACAGTAAATTAATGAAACCACTACAAAATGACACAACCCCAGTTTAGAAAAATAGGAAATGTTTATCTAAACAAAACAAGACCAAAACGACAAAAATCCGACATGCACAAGTCAAGTTATGAATTTTTAGAGATTAAACTCAAAAATAGCGCTTAGAAACAAAAAATGCTTCGATGAGATGTTAACACGGCGTCGTGACGGAGTCGTTCCCAACAAGCCAACACCAGCGGCGCCGGACACGAAGTCGTGTAGACCCCCCAAGTAAAGTACCTTTGGTGAAGAGTGAAAACAAGCCGATGCACGAAGTCGGGGATCGCGGTGTCTGTGCGAAACGTTGAATCCACGCACTTCGAGCGGCATCGGTCTCGACGTGGTGCGGCGACTTCCACGGAGTCGCGGACTTCAGCGGGGCTGCAGCGGCGTCGGGCCTGCGAAGAACGTCGCGTTCCAGTGAAGGTCACGGCGTCAGGTGCAGGCGGAGTTACCGGATTCAGCAGCGGCGTCGGTCCGGAGTCGTCCGAAGTCGATTTCCTTGGATTTCCACCAGCTTTCCTTTCAAGGGCCCAGGGACTGGATAGGGCACCACTTGTCGGGCAGGAGTCTCTCCAGAGACTCCAGGTGCTGGCAGAGAGAAGTCTTTGCTGTCCCTGAGACTTCAAACAACAGGAGGCAAGCTCTAACTCAAGCCCTTGGAGATTTCTTCACAAGATGGAAGGCACACAAAGTCCAGTCTTTGCCCTCTTACTCTGGCAGAAGCAGCACTGCAGGAAAGCTCCACAAAGCACAGTCACAGGCAGGGCAGCACTTCTTCCTCAGCTATCAGCTCTTCTCCAGGCAGAGGTTCCTCTTGGTTCCAGAAGTGTTTCTAAAGTCTGTAGATTTGGGTGCCCTTCTTATCTGCCCTTTTTAGTCTTTGAAGTCACCTTTCTTCAAAGGGGACTCACACCTACTTGTGAAATCCTGCCTTGCCCAGGCAAGGCCTCAGACACACACCAGGGGGTTGGAGCCGGCATTGTCAGAGACAGGCACTGTCCTTTCAGATGAGAGTGACCACTCCACCCCTCCCTCCTAGCAGAGATGGCTAATCAGGAAATGCAGGTTACACCCCAGCCCCCTTTGTGTCACTGTCTAGTGCGAGGTGAAAAACAACCCAACTGTCAAACTGACCCAGACAGGGAATCCACAAACAAGGCAGAGTCACAGAATGGTTTAAGCAAGAAAATGCTCACTTTCTAAAAGTGGCATTTTCAAACGCACAATCTTAAAATCAACTTTACTAAAAGATCTATTTTTAAATTTTGAGTTCAGGGACCCCAAACTCCACATGTCCATCTACTCTCCAGGGGATTCTACACTTTAATCATATTTAAAGGTAGCCCCCATGTTATCCTATGAGAGAGACAGGCCTTGCAACAGTGAAAAACGAAGTTGGCAGTATTTCACTGTCAGGACATATAAACCACATTACTATATGTCCTACCTTATCCATACACTGCACCCTGCCCTTGGGGCTACCTAGGGCCTACCTTAGGGGTGCCTTACATGTAAGAAAAGGGAAGGTTTAGGCCCGGCAAGTGAGTACACTTACCAAGTCGGATTTACAGTGTAAAAATACACTTACAGACACTGCAGTGACAGGTCTGAGACATGATTACAGGGTTACGTGTGTGGGTGGCACAACCAGTGCTGCAGGCCCACTAATAACATTTGATTTACAGGCCCTGGGCACCTCTAGTGCACTTTACTAGGGAGTTAAAAGTAAAAAAAATATGCCAATCATGGAGAACCAATTACGTACACATTTTAAACAGGAGCACTTGCACTTTAGCACTGGTTAGCAGTGGTAAAGTGCCCAGAGTAACAAAAACAGTAAAATCAGAGTCCAGCACACATCAACAACCTGGGGAACAGAGGAAAAAAGTTAAGGGAGACCACGCCAAGGATGAAAAGTCTAACAGCACACATCTGCCAAAAAAGGTTCCAGTCAGCATGCCACTGGTGGAAAGCTGCTTCTTCTTACTGACCACTTTCTTGGGGTAAATTTTCTTAGGGACCATCTTAAACCTTTCAGTTGGTAGAGGCTCTAAGCTGCAGAAGCAGAAGAGATTGGAGGACTGACCTCACTCAACAGTCCATCTGTGTGGCAGTACTGCGAGTGATCTCTCTTCTTTTCTTCTGCACCTAAAAGCAAACAAGAAAGAAAAACATTCATTGACATGTGGCACTGTGCCAAGAGCCCCCAAAATTGCAATGCCTTGACTCCTGTGAAGAGGGGAGAAGAGTGAAATATTTGCAATTCTGAAGGTATCCACAATGGCAGAGATGGCGTCCTCATTTGAACATATTGTGTAGACTTATATTACAGTTATTGCATCAAGAGAGGAATCCAAGGTGGCCACCAGGTTGTGCAGGCATCGGTTATCGTTCCAGTGTTGCTCTGGACAATCAGGTGGTGAATGGGCGCGCGCTGCTTGAACGCTGCACACTTCAACTGATCCCTGACAGGAGTTCGGAGGCAAGATATCGGAGTGCATGGTTTTGAGGTAAAAGTTTGGTAAAGGAACAAAAGTTCTTCAGTATCCAGCGGTGAACGGCATTTACAAGGGCACCCAAGTTCACAGGAATTCAGAGGTAACAAGTATCGATGAAGGCATCCTTGTTATGAGAATAAAACGAGCAATTCAAGTAAGTCTCAAATGAATTTTGACAAAGTGAAGTCAAAAAAGAGTTTCTAAGCGTCGCGCAACATTCTAGGAGTTGCGCTTGGAAACTTTGTGACATCTGGATGTGAGTAATTCGAAAGTCAATTCAGGGAGCCAACAAATATTGTATTTTGACATTTCAAACTTGAAGGTGGTTGACATGAATCTAGAGAGAGTCGTTGGCAGAGTTTTGAGGAGCAAACAGCATAAAAAAATATTTAGAGACATTGTAGAAGATGTGGTCAAATCGTTTAATGTCAATATGATCAAGATATATTCATGGGTTCTAGTGATAACATAAATAAGAAGAATTTTAAACAAAAGAGAATTGTTTCCTACAAGGAATGTAAAAGACAGTCATTAAGAATTCCAGTTTTACAAGTTATATGACAGCATTAATTCTATATCTATACATATATATATATATATATATATATATATATATATATATATCAGCATACTTTTACAAAAGGATAATAAGACAAAAAAGAAAATGGTCTAATATTAATTGCCTACAGAGATATTGATATTCAATTTTCAAACATCAAACTGACTATATCTCAAAAGAATATCAGATAGTTCTTCATGTAATCCATTTATTACAAAATTATAATATATAAATATAAGTTGAGAAAAAGAGAGATGCAAATTCCTCAGTAAGTGCAGGTAAAGAGTGTAAAGTTTTATAGAAGAAAACACTTAATTAATTGATGGAATGTATAGCTGTTAAAGAAAAGAACAATGTGTCCCTAGTAATTGTGATAATAATTTTGCAGGTGTTGCTTCAAGATAAATATAGAGTCTAGCAGATTGAACCAAACTAAGAAGCGGACCTTCTGAGGGAGTCTCTCTTATCCCATTCCCGTTTCCTCTTCCAGGGTGCTCATTATGAGAATGTATTCGTTGCGAGTAGCTTGGGTTGGGAATTGAGAATTAGCCTTCTGCTCTTGAGGAAATCGAATCAAGGTACCTTGACACATTATTGCAGTATGAATAAGAACAGACAAAGGCAATGTTAGTATGGTTGGTTACTTAGTTAATAATAAATCAACCACTTTTAAGGCAAACCACACCACCATACCATAAAATGTATTTTCCAATCAGGATATCATAACACACAACATACAGATATAGCCCTTTGTTTTCTGTCCATCTATTTTAAAGGAGACAGCTATGGCAGTCAGGGAGGTACATGGGTAAATGGAATAATCTCCACAAAAACTGAAGGTTAGTGTATGTCTATGGTAGGCAATGTTGTCCAGGGGGAAATGGAATAATCATTAAAAAATGAATGATGCTGAATGTGTCTGCAGTGCACCACAGACAGGGTGTTCAGGAAAAAATGGAATTCTACCTAAAAAACTGAATGCTGTTGTGTGGTTGTGTGCTTTGTGGATGGATGGATTGATCTAGGCATGGTGAACAAAGTACACATGCAAGCTTGAGGCAAAGACACACTGGATGGATGCATAAATTGGCTACCAGCCACATGGTCAAACAACAACAGCGAGCAAGTTGGTGTGGGGAACAAAGAAAACGTGCAAACCTATGGCAAAGGGACACTGGCTGGATGCACAAAATGGCCACCATCCACATGGTCAAACAACAACAGCAAGAAGGAGGCATGGAAAACAAAGAACATATGCAAGCCTATGGCATAAGCACACTGGTTGGATGCACAGAATGGCTGCTAGCCACATGGTCAAACATGGTCAAACAATAACAGCAAGAAAGGAGGCATGGGGAACAAAGAACACATTCAGGCCTATGAACACAGGCTACACAAAATGGCCTCTGACCAGGAGATGTAGAGAATGATCCTTCTACCTCAAAATCTAAGTGAAAAGTGACCAGGAGATAGACAAAGCAATGGTAACAGCCTGCTGGACAGGAACAGGAAGTTGGAGTCTCTGAGGCATTTCCTACCTGTTGGAAAAAAAGTCCTACCTGTTGGAAAAAAAGTGAAAACAAATGCTTCTCGCATTAAAAAGCAACTTGAATAGTCCATTGGAGAAGAAAATCCATTAAAAAACTTATTTTTGAGTAGATTTAGCTGCTTCTTTGGTAGAAAATCTACTTGAGGTGCATTCATGCTCATGAGCCGCACTGTATTGGTGCCATCGCAGGTGGAGGCCATGCAAGAAGGTGGGAAAACTTATGTACGCGCACTTGTGTCCTTGAATATCATGGTGCTCATGATCAAGTCCACCAAAACACTACAAAGGGGTGAGAGGAAATTCTTCCTGTCCGACCTCCCTATACTTATATATTGACAATAGAGGACAGAAAAATACCTGGTGTGGAAACAAGAAAGGTTCGACACCTATGTGTAAAAAAACTGCTCTCACCCACAATTTGTGGCATGCTTCATCATAGGGCCCTGCTAACACACTCCGAGAAATGTGTCCCCTTCGGAGTGGAGCAGTAGGGGTGAGGAAACATAAAGCACATCAGACATGTCCAACAATAATGGCACAGGGACCAAAGACGAACAACAGAAACAACATAAAACTGTCTCAGGCTAATCACTCCTATTTTATTCCAGTGTAGCCTGGACAGGATTAAAATTTCTCATCTGTGGTGTGCTCAGGAATTAATTACCTGTACACCCCAATATCTGAGAAGGGTCAACATGTTAAGGCCATTTAGAGTTGCCACCTAGGGTCATACGGCCTTCTTCAGGACCTTCGCCCTGTCCCGTTATTTATATGTGCCCCTACCTGTCATTTAGTCGGGAGACTCAATTATTTGTGCTTCTGAGATAGTTTCTCATTAATCAACACACTCAGTTATCTTTAAAGGATAGAAAAACAAGCAAGATACCAAAAGATCAATGAGGTAGGGTATCTAGCTGTGTTGATCATTCCTAAATCATCACCTTTATGTGTGGGTCAAAAATATTATCCACGATGTGCAATTGGTTCCCTAATTTCCATGTTAATATTGGTGGTCTAAATATAAATTTATCAGATCCACCCGTGTCCTCTGGTCATATACCCAAGCCCAAAAGAACAGTAGAAGAAGGAGAGGTAACACATGTGTGTACACTTACCAAGTTTTCATTATTACTTGCTTTTATCAGGGCCGGGTGGGAGCACCACCCTGTAGTCACACACTATATAAAGATAAACAACAATTATTGTAGTGATAGGAAGTAGCTGTACAAAGAGATATATATGGTATATTTTCCTCTTGCTCCTTAACCCAAACCGGTCCTGTGCTGCGAATATTATCACTCAAAATTCAATGTATTATAAGAGAGTTGTGAAAAACTTGCTGTTGCCACACATTACCAATGCTAAATGGGTTGCAAACCATTTCATTCTCGTAATCCGTCTGAGACCTTGTTTTTCCACCCACCGGCCACTTCATATTCTACTTTTTGAGCCCCTGTGTCCCTTGATCTTTTATATTAAGCATGTGTGGCGATCTGCCTGAAAAACGGGTGACCTCTCACTTTTGCAGTATATTATCAATTAGACATATCCCCTTTCGTACCCCCATCCCCATATTCTCTCCTTACTTCATCAAGGGTATGGCGCAGCCCGTCAATGCCGCTCCCCGGCTCCGCGTTACCTGATGTAATACGCGGGGCCGAGATTCAGATGAAGATACTTCCTGGTATGATGTCACTACTGTCATGCCTTGCAAAGAAAAGTCCAGGGTGTTAAATTCCGTCTAACCTAAACCATGGCGGCCATATGATCGAGTACCAAAAACACAAATCTTGTGTGCGCAAAAATAAAAATAAACTTGAATGGCAGAACTCGGGTACTCCACACTACTCTACGTAGCATGAAGTGCCGGAATTCCGAAAACTCCATGAGCAGAGCAGAGTTTTCCGACTGGCCATCTAACTCTGGGAAGAGTTGAGCACTGAGATTTAATGCATGTCTGGAGCCCTTTTACACTAAGGGCCTCATTACAACCCTGGCGGTCAAAGACCGCCAGGGCTGTTCTGGAGTTTGTACCGCCAACAGGTTGGCAGTACAAACTCGGGGATTACGACCGCGGCGAAAGCACTGCGGTCACATCACCGGGACCGGCGGTTTCCCGCCACATTGATCCCGGTGGTTGTAATCCTCCCGCCAGCCTTTTCATGGCGGTAGGAACCGCTGGCAGAAAGGGGAGTCGCGGGGCCCCTTGCCACGGCCCCATGAAGCTTTTTACTGTCTGCATAGCAGACAGTGAAAAGCGCGACGGGTACAACTGCACCCGTCGCACCGCTGCAACACCGCCGGCTCCCGTGTTGCGGCCGACATCCCGCCGGCCCAGCGGGTAGCGGACACAACTTGGTGGGCGGCGTTTGCCGCCCGCCAAAGTTGTAATGAGGGCCTAAGTGCCTAGGGGGACCAATGGACATATGTGCCCAACTTCTGCTCCCTGATGTGTTTTGGTATTACAGAAGGGGTAGCAGACATTTGCCCAGTCTCTTCTTTAATAAAGGTCACACCGCTGCACATGTAGGGCCAGAACAATTATAAGGAGGTGTTTCCTGATTAAGATGGGGTTGAGATACTATGCTAATGAGGGAACAACTTTGCCCCTAATCCTGCATATATTATGGACGAGGACACAGAGACAAAAACTGTGGCAGAAGGTGCACAGAGTATGTGTAATTAAGAGGTAAGACAGTCTGTGTGCATCCCAAGAGCGACCTCAGCAAGAGGGGAGATGGGGTCCCATCCTCCATACATCCCCTTGAAGGTTGTTGCAATCAGTCACTGCACCCAGCAGCAGGGAATCACTGCTCCCCCCATTTTTAAATGCACGTTGTGTGCCACCAGCACTTTAAAAGGCACATTGACTGCTACAAATACCTGATCATCTTTTGGCTAGTGTACTGCACTTAGGGCAGTCTCAAGCTTGTGGCTGATTTGAGCAGAAGCTCAGTATCTGTAATAGGGTACGCTGCCCATGTTGGTGCCTGGCAAACCTAATTAAAAGTAGACCGTGGTGCAAATAGGCACACTGTAACCTATGTCTCTTTTACATTCTGCATCAGCTGGTATTCCTATGAACAAAAGTGAAACACTCTTGCAACTCAGGAGTCATATGGTCAATAATCTTATTGTTTGCTTAAGCAGTAGAATTTGTAATGATACTTCAATCAGTGCTGCTTTACAATGTATGACAGCACTGGATTATTAATAAGAGCCTGAAAAAAAAATACCCTGCTCATTAAAGTTGATTTCGCAGAGAAGCATGGCGGGACTAAATCTTCCCTTTCATCTCCTCAGTTGTTTTTCTTTATAGGGTAGGTGTTTAGGTACTTTTTAATATTTTCACAGCATAGTGTATAATCGTTACTTCCCCCCCACCCCTGGGAAATGTTGGCACCTTCTCAGCACTTCACAACTGAGGGCAAACCTTGATTGCCCCAGATGGCTTCAGGTTTTACTCAGAGACAGAAATCTAAAGGGACTGTGATTTGCATCTCTCATGCCCTCAGCCCTACTCAGCAGCAGAACCAGTCAACTCACACTGATATGAGGGGGAGGATGAGGTTCTGTTTTTAATCTGCACCACTTAAAATGGAAATTTCATTGACCATTCAAACCAGGGAGCCTATTTACCAGGAGTTGGCGTAGGGCAGTGCCACAAGTTTTTTGCTGCGCTGCCCTATGCCAATTCAAAAGGCAAAAAATGCACTGTATTTCCAAGATACAGTGTATTTCTGTCCTTTCTCCTTTTGCTGTCGCAAAACTTGCTGCCACGGTGCAAGGGTGTCTGCTTCATCAGCTGGAGTGTTTTTGTGCACAAAAACAATTCAGAGAGACGTTTTCCTCTTTCTTTGTATGCTGCAGAATGCAGCACACAAAGAAAGAGGAAGCAACAAGGAGAAATAAAAAAATAAAAAACTCGTTGCATTTGCCCTGGGGAGGCCTACATTCTTGATGCATTCCCAGATTTACAGATTCTTTTATATCTGGTAATGAGTCAAATCCCATGGTTGTTGCATGGAAACACCCAATGGGCTACTCCAAACGCTGAAGGAGCAGGGAAGTTCTCTTCATCCTTTGCTTGTGTGATTGGCAGCTCTTGCTTGGATAGAGAAACTGGAGACAAATACAATTTGCTGCAGCACACAAGTGGAGAAAAGCCAGGTTTCTTTGCAAATAAATAATCTTCATCAACCAAGGAATGGAAATGCCTATTCATTCAGTTAGGGTGTCATCCTAGAGAACGGCACAATCTTTGATTTATCTTGTGAGATATAAAAGTGAAAATAACAAGCAAGCACTAACAAACGTAGGTCATACCATCATTGTTTTTTGCTCTGACCAAGGTAAGTGTTTGGTAAGTGTTAGAAATTGGCTTTCTGGATGGCTAGGGAAGGCACCTTAGCCAGGCAGAACCCACCATTCTAGTCAGGGTGAGTACGTTACACACCAAAGGTAACCTGTGCACATCCCCAGTAGCTTGACACAGAGCAGTCAGGCTTATTCCTAGAGGCAGTGTGTAAAGTGTTTTCACAACACACATGCACAGCAGTGACAAAATAAATGCACCACAAAAGAGAATCTACACAAGATTATATAAAAATATATGTTTTATATTGTAAACATTTTTTTTTTCCAAAATAACATAAATCATAAATGTATGAATCATACAGCCTTTTGCATCAAATGCCATTATGGCTTTTGCCCCTCAGCGATCCCCAGAAATCTCTGATTGTTCTACCTTTGTCAATTTTCAAAGTCCTCTTTTTTTCATACCACTTCACCCAACTGGGATTCATGTGCCTCTGTCTGACCTTTAAGTGCACCCACATATGCTTCATGCACTGCAGCCCAATTTTCAATTGAGATCCTTAAACAATTGTCTATACACATCTCATTTTCTTTCCTGATTGCCCGTTATAGGTTGTTTGTGGATATCCACCTACGACTATCATTACAGGTTTCTCTTGATGTTGTTTTATGGAGTTATAAATGAGGCTCAGTGACGGATCCTCTGAACCGTTAGCTGGGGCCATATGCTTGCCAACCAATGGTGATAACATTGATTGTTGTTCTTGTACTTACCTGTATACCTGCTGCGTTGCAGAGTAGTTCAACTTCAAGGAGCAGGAGGGATGCATTCCTTTTCCATAACCCTTCACACTAGCCTGTCCTTTTGCTTTTTTCCTACGTTTAATGTGTCTGACTGTGGGACCAAGCTCCACAGATGGCTTCTCAGATGAGCTGTTGAAGCTGATCCCTGACTGTAAAGCAATAATGTCACTTGGGGTAAAATAAGAGGCATCTGATTCATCAGTGAAGGAAAATAATTTATTGCCTTGATCTGGAGGATCTGTCCTCATTGTAAACTCACCACTCCCTCTTATACAAGCATTAAGGTTCTGAAAGGGTTAGGGGGCAAATCTCCTTTGGTTACTCTTTCCGCCATCCTCTGGCAATGCAGCTACAGCTATAAAGGTTGTCTGTTTCCCGATCTCATATGCCCCTTCCTGCTCCAGGCTTACCGAGCAATAAACTTCCACAGCACCAGGCTCAGCACCTCTAGCCTCGAGTGTTGTGTCCCCAATTGATCCTACACCATAGCCTATATCCACAGTTGGGCTCCCTTTCCGACTACTGATTTCTGTCAGAAGTCAATACTCCACCGAGTATTCAGCCTTCTCCCTCTGAAGTATACTCGGATAGTAGAAGCCTCTGCAGAGGCCATAGCAAAGTAATCTATGATTGATGACTGTGGCACAACACTTTTCAGACCCCACTGCTGACTTCAATGGTTAGTAGCCTTTTTTCAGTTGCACCTTGAATCTCAAACTATCCCACTTCCTTCTTTTGCCCTGAACATCTGTGGTCAGTTTTCAAATAAGTCTGACTTGAGGTGCGCATCTGCAAAGCAATCTCACCCACCTAGTCCCGGGCCAATCTCGCTCCCTTCTGAGGCATGTTTTTAAGGCTCAGTATCCTAGGGTGGGTGCTGAGCATTTCTGTATCTTCTGAGTCCCAGCTTTGGTATTGATATCCTGGACCACCCAGCTTCTCACATGGGATGCCAGATTCACAATCAGCACTAGCACCGGAGCTATGACTCCACCATTACCACAGATCAGGCTTCTCCCTCTCGGTCAGCCCCATGACATTACACACCAATTGTTGGCATTATTCCTCTCTGCAACCACTGATTGGTGCTGAGGCTAGAGAGGATTGGCTGCAACGTGTGCTAAGCAGTCGCCATCTTGCTTTCCCTATTCTCATCTCATTACTGTTCCCAACATCTCATTTCCTGTTACCCTCACTCTGTCACCACTCTGTCTGGTTTACTGGACTATTGATGAATTAAAAAAGCAAGAGTGCTATACTCAAATCTTTGAAGAAACAAATTCCTTTAAATACTCGGGGGGACATTCACCTACTCTTTACTTAATATTGTGAAATTGTAGGGGCGGTCAATCTTGCCATCTGCATAGTAACTTGTGAAACATTTACACATTTGAATGACACCAGATTAACTTGTAGTCCTGCATTCTAAGGCACCTAAAATGTGACACATTAAACAGGCACACCACTGCTTTTCTGCATGCCTTGTCAACATCATTAAGGTGGTGCTGCTGTTGCATGGATATTCACAGCTGTTAAGTATCCCTATGTCAAACATTTGACTTTAAGTCAGTACTGGCCTTTTAAAAGACACCACATTGTAATCTGGGACTTAAAATGTTGCTTTTCATATTGTAACTATCGGCTCAAAAATCCAAGTAGTAAAGTGCCTCTGGGAAAAAAGACAGGATTATCTGATGGTATCACACATTACAATGGGACACCTTGCAAGTATGAATTTTGTTGGTATGTGGAAGTTTTGAGCCATGTTTTCATCACTATTCCATGTGCATGGTGACTGCACTCTTTTCTTTTCTTAACTGCCACCATACCTTGCATTGACTGTTCAAAGCCTGGAGTTTTTATCAGTTCTCCTGCTTTCAATACTGACTTAAAAAACGTGACTGGTGTATTAAATGAGTTTACACATTCTATCTCTCTTAACCTATTTGTCAATATTCCTGTGCCCCAGCCATTTCACCAATCAGCAAAGAAATTAAACACAGAAAATCAAACATCATTTTAATATTCCCAAATTCTCCACAGCGTATAAAATATATAAATGAGATCAAAAGCAATCTTCTGACCCCTGCACCTTTAATTCAAGCACACAAAAACTGGAGGAAACAAAAGAAAGAACAAACAATATGTTAGCGATATCCCTAAACAAGAAAACTCAAGCGAATAACTTTCAACTAGTTACCATGCTTCTAGCTTGAATACAAAGTTAAAAGTGCTGACTTCTTCAGGAAGAACTCAAAATAACTCATTCTCTCTAACCTCCCTTTCTTTGAAAGGGATTGTAACTTGTGGTTGTGCAGATGTTTTTCATTGTTTCTATCTTTGCACTTGTAACATCTGTTCCCTTTCGGTGAGGTTTTCTCAGCTCTCATAGGTATAAATTTAAATCAGGGTATCCTAGGCATGTGATTCAGATTATTTTAAGAAGAGCCATTTGAGAGGGTCCAGATACTTCATTACCTTGAAAGGGACTAGGGTAATGCATACCCACTTCTGACTCGCTAGGCCTGAGGGCCTTTTGATCCCAGAGTACCATCAACCATTATGAATCCATTCACTGGATGATTAAATCTGGTTGTAGGACCATTTTGGTATGGATAAGTAGGAGCAGACTGCTCATTACCCTAGATGCACACTTGGGTGGCCACGAACTGCTGCAAGGTAGTTAAAGGTTCTCACATCTTTATTTTCCCTGAAAATGGTGCACACTAGGATAGTTTGCAATACTGTCAATAGGATATTTTGAAAAAGAAGGAACGCTTACACTGAGGAATTGTTTACACGTTAGTTAAGGAGAATCCAGAAGTTACTCCCACTTGCTGGGTAGTGCGCAGAATTAAAATAGCAACTTGCCCTCACCTCCTTAGAATGCCTGTGGACCTATATATAAACATAAGAGGAAGAAGCCTGATATCTGTTTTATGTGTGAAGACCACATGGTCTGGACCTGCTCCACTTATATGCAGGATTTAGAAGTGGACTCCAAAGGTCACTTGGCTGACATCTCCTGTGGACACAGGGACACAAAAGCTACAACTGTGCTTCTCTTGAAGTGCCTATTGGATCAATGGCAGTTGAATCTGAATAGACTGTGCTGGTGGCCTCTGCTGGAGTGAGTTCTGATTCCTAGGTTTTTCTTTAATCTGTGTGATGATCAGAATAGTCTGAGTGATGACATTACACAGACGGAAAGGGATCACGGCGGTAACCTGTAGCTGGAGCTGTTAGGTGCTTTCATTGTTATCAATGCTTATAGACATATCTCAGCCAACTTGGCACTGGTCACTTTGAAGAGGTACCGCTGGAAGATGAAAATGACCCCTTTTCAAAGGTATTTCTCTATAGTTGATCCCTGCTTGGGGATGGCCACAGAAGAGAGATTCCCAAGAAGGGATCAAGCCAGTAGACACCAGGTATGGCATTTAGGGGACAATGGCATGGACAAAAGCTCCACCTGGGGATCGGTATATTCTTTCTGCTCCCCTAGGGTGAATAATTGGATGTTTACCACAATCTGCCCACAGAGCGGAGGAGGGAAAGAAAGTCCAATAGAATGAGAGTATTTTAAAAAAAAGATTTGCACAAAAGATTGAGTTGGGGATTTCCTGCGCTGGTGTCAATTTTTAGACTGAGCCCCTAATTACCCCAGTAATGTTTATGTCCACCCCTGAAGTACAGAATAGAGGGTTTTCCCAATCTGCCTTCAGTGGGGGGGTGTGCATAAATTTCACTAGACACCAGGGCTTTTTTATTTAAAATAAATATATTTAGTGGAGGCTGGATCATCCAGGCATCAGGCCATACCACCACTGTTAGATATGGAGTTTCTAGTTGGCTAGGGTATGACCTAAGCCAGGCAGAACTCATCATTCTAGTCAGGACAAGTAAATTACACGCCAAAGATAACCTGTGCTCACCCCCTAGTAGTTTGGCGCAGAGCAGTCATGCTTATCAAGGGACTTACAGGTAAATTAAATATGTAAAGCAGGTGTAAGCCAGTCATACCATGCTTTTAGGGGGGAGCACATGCACTTTATCACTGACTAGCAGTGATAAAGTGCCCAAAGCCCTAAAGCCAACAGAAAGAGGGTCAAACAAATTGGAGGATGAAGGCAAAAACTTTGAGGATAACCCTGCAGAAAGGGCTATTTCCAAAACAGCCCCCTCCAGCCTAAAGCCAGGGTAAACCAATCATTACTTTGATAGGCTTCCGTGCTTGGGGCGATAGAACGTGGACAATGTCCCATAACTGCAGGGGCACATGCTAGTTCTACACCTCTCTTAATCAAGCTGGATCCCTCTGTCTACATTATCAGGACCCACTAAGCTACCTCATGGGGAATCCTCCTCACCTGTGGACTCCATCTGTGAAGCACCTAACTTTAATCTGCTCAGAGATGCATCCCAGTAAGTAGACAGTACCACCATGGTCAACATAGTGGTGTGGCCCATTCCACCCATTTGGTCTGACTTCGGTCCGCAACCCAAGAAAAACTCTGTCCATAAGGACAGCTGTCAGTGTCCAGAGACAGGCCCCAGACCCTGAGAAAAAAGAATTGGTTTCTGTGACCCACTCCTAATCCAAGAGCACCGATTGTTTATTTGCCATCTAGATATCA
Source organism: Pleurodeles waltl (assembly GCF_031143425.1). NCBI lineage: Eukaryota > Metazoa > Chordata > Amphibia > Caudata > Salamandridae > Pleurodeles > Pleurodeles waltl. Next base: position 421,141,990 of record NC_090438.1, read on the forward strand.
TAATTGTTGCTAAACCATTTCAGTTCATTTGCACGGTCACTTTTAAAAAGTTGCAAAACACCGCTTTTGCCTTTTACAGATGAAAAGGCTTCATATTAAATCGATTTGAGAGAAAAGTGAAGTCTTGTTTTTTCAGATTACTTTGCCTTCAAGGTTCCTACTTCTCTGAGGATATGAATGATCCAGTACATTGTCCAAACGTTTGATTAACACAGAGGGCCTGATTACAACTTTGGCCGAGGGGGTTAATCCATCCCAAATGTGACAGATATCCCACCCACCGTATTACGAGTTCCATAGGATATCATAGACTCGTAATACGGCGGGAGGTATATCCATCACATTTGGGATGGATTAACCCCCTTTGCAAAAGTTGTAATCAGGCCCAGAGTCTTTTGGTTTATTTTGCTCTCAGGTGAAGTGGAGAATTCAAGCTCTAAAACTTAAATGGATTTAAATCTCCACCTATAACTATTTTATCCTTTAGAGGCAAATATAAAATAATTAGGCTGCTGAGAGGATAGCGGTCATTGTATATGGGGCCCTAAGGCTAATGGGAAATTATGAAAATTGGGTAGCTTCTATGGAGCTATAGCCCATTGAAGCCAACCTACATGCATAGTTTCCATTTATTTTTTTACATATTGTTATATTTCAGTTTACATTTACTCCAGTGAGTTTCCTTTTGAAAATGATAAATGGATTATGGCCCAGAATCCAGGACTGCTCTAGATTTCCACCAGTTATTAGGACCACTGGAGGTGTATGGAAATCTTATAAAATGAATCATTGCTCCATGGATCTGGGTAGAATATGAGAAAGAACTGGCTTAAGTAGTTCAATACTTGCAGTTAAATATTTATCATGCTCAGTTGAGTTGGTTTTCTGATTTCCAAAAACAAATATAGCCCTTTTTGTTCTTAAACCATTCTGTCCATGCCCGCCTGTCACATTTCTACACTATGGTGATTTATGGTGCTTTAGCTCTAACTAAACATCCCTCTTACTTTCCTCTCACTCCTTACCCCATCCCCCAGCCCCTTCTCCTTGGAGTCACCCCTTTCTGAGTCCATACCTATCAGGGATGGCATGCATCACTTTTCCTAGATCGAGGACCCCTCAGTTGAATAGGTCCCTGAGAAAGAAAATATTTGCTGAACTATTTCATGCATATTCAAAATATTGAGGCAGCCATTCTTAAACAACATTTAGCTTACTATTTATGTGCTGTTGTAAGTACTTTCAAATGTTGCATTTTTCTATTTTTTGAAGGTTTGTCATTTATATGTTGTTTTAGCCCACAAAAAACTAATTGCTTTTACTGTTGCTAATCAGTTCCTTCTCGTACATTGTGAGTTTCTTATGGATCTGATCTATTTTTTATTAGGATCTTAGTGATCTGATGGAACTTCCTTGCATTGACTGATTCACTCACCGAGCCAGAGTCAATATTAATGTTTTGCTTGGAATTGGTGATAAGGGAGTATGGGTCTTATTTAGAGTTGGATGGACAGGTTACTCCATCACAAACATGGCAGATGTCCTGTCTAGGGTATTACAAGTGAATTTTGTCAATAACATCTAATACAGTGGATGGGATAGCTACTATGTTTTGATGAGGCATCATGTGCACTAAACTCTGAATAGGTCTTGTGTCAGCATACTGAGCAGAGAGTACAGACCTACTGAATATGACCTAAGATTTGTACAGTGGGATCCCTTTGTGCTAAATGTTTGTACTTGGGTGCAGAGGCTTGAGGTAAATCCAACGTCAGCACATATTCTGAGTATATTTTATTTTTCACTCAGTATGATTGAATTAGCTCCTGGTCTACAACTGATCTCATACTTTACTCTAGATTGATCCTAGTTCAACGTTGAATGCCATATTCTAGTCCAAGCACCACTTTTATTACCCATATACTGGCACCACATCCCCACACAGAGAACACATGGAGCAGAGGGTTCTTATCTCAGAGGTCCATCCTCGACTGCAGAAGTCAAGGCAACAGCTCAGCTGACCCTCGTACACTCTTTGCAAAAGTGCACTTGGAAAATCGGCAGCCGGTGGCCAACAAGAGTTGGAGATTTTTTGTCTATATCAACTTTTTTGTCCTCTGCATCATTTAAAGAACCATCAGCTCCAATCAGTCTAACGGCGTGCTAGTCTTTTCTGACATGGTCTACGTCGTGGGAACTGGCACTTATTTTATAACAATGTCGGTCCAGCACACACACTGCAGGTGACAAAGAAAGCATCAATATAGTCCTTTGCTTTGTCCCTATAGGCAGGAGAGCTGTCATTGTTCGGAGGAGGTGAGCTGTTGCCCCCCCAGTGAATGTCCACTGGACTATTTTCCAGCCATTGAGGACAAAGTTTGTCTAGCTTGGATTCGTCAGCATGCGTGACCTTCTTGACATGCTGACATGCTGCACCATTTGACTTTGTACAAGTACTCCTGTCTTCTGTCTGCGAGCATCAGGATTTCTTTTACGGAACATTTAAATCTAAGAAATCACTTTCGCTACATGCATTTTATTTTATGTGTCTTCATTAATTATTTGTACCGGTCAGGCTTCTTGTCATGTGTGCTTTCTATCTTCTGATTATTTCAAGCTATATTTGTTGAGGTAATTATTTTTGGTTGTGGATTCATGTAGTTGGCTGTTGGATCCAGTAAGGAGTCTCGCTGTGGTGCAGAGTTCATCTACCCTGTTCGTCTTTGCTTCAATGAAAAATAGAATTTTCAGCAAAATTTGCCCATTCCGGTGTTTCCATTTGACTGCTGCCCTATCACTTTCTTTCCAAAATAGCACTCTGTCCTTTTCAACATTTCTGCTGTCAAGGAAGAATATTGAGGGTATTCCTAACTACTCCAACGACTGCTTTCCTTTCACTGCCTTTTAGGATAATTCTGTTTTTTAATATGCAGTGCATTTGACATGGTTCAATCGTTCTCGTCAAAGAAAACATTATTTTTAATGTTCAATCATCCTTTTTCTATTATGTAATAGATTTAGGGCCTCATTCTAAGTTTGGCTGGCGGCGGGCGCCGCCAGCCAAACGGGAACCGCCAAATGGCCACTCCGCGATCAGAAGACAGCGGATGCCATTCTGGCTTTTCCGCTGGGCCGGCGGGCGACCGCCAAAAGGGCGCCCGCCGGCCCAGCGGGAAAGACCCTGCAACAAGGAAGCCGGCTCCGAATGAAGCCGGCAGAGTTGCAGGGGTGCGACTGGTGCAGTGGCACCCGTCGCGATTTTCACTGTCTGCAAAGCAGACAGTGAAAATCTTTATGGGGCCCTGTTAGGGGGCCCCTGCACAGCCCATGCAAGTGGCATGGGCAGTGCAGGGGCCCCCAGGGGCCCCACGACACCCGTTCCTGCCATCCTGTTTCTGGCGGTGAAACAGGCTGGCGGGAAGGGGGTCGATATCCCCATGGCGGTGCTGCAAGCAGCGCCGCCATGGAGGATTCCCTGGGCCAGGGGAAAACCGGCGGGAAACCGCTGGTTCTCCTTTTCTGACCGCGGCTTTACCGCCGCGGTCAGAATGGCCCTGGAAGCACCGCCAGCCTGTTGGCGGTGCTTCCGTGGTCCCCGGCCCTGGCGGTCATGGACCGCCAGGGTCGGAATGACCCCCTTAGTCTCTTTTTTCAAAGAAACCTAATTGCAACACAGCGATTATGTTCTCTTTAAAATTTCTAGATGGCAGATCTCTTTTTAAAGTTAGCACATTTCCAAACTGCATTGTGTGTAATGCTCCTCATCGCACAGAGAAAATGGAAAGAGGCAACAAAAATGTATGCTTATTGAATTATTAGTATTCCTAGGGCTTATTTGCTGTCGTGTACATTGTGCATGTAGACATAAAACAAATAAAAATGCATTATGAACAAATCAAGGCTATTCGTTCACAGAAAAGAAAATCTTTTCTCCGGTTTCAAAGGACATTTAAAGATCTTGAAAATTTTCCCATGTCAATTAAGTCCTTATTGAAAGAGCTCGGCTTTAACTACTGGAAATATTCTTGTGCGCAGGGCTTTATTTGGTTATTAATTTATTTGGCACTTCCTAGAAGTAAAACAGTTATGCCTGCAGAGCAAGAGTTGAAACGAATTTGGAGGTTTCACTTGCACCAACATCACAACACCCATTTATGTTTGCTCTCAATTTCTCTACAGATCAGTGTCTCTGTGGTCTATATTGTCTTAGCCTACATGCAAATATGGAAGATTTCTTCTTGCTAACACATGGCATGTGTTTGTTTATATCAGGGCTTTCATTTTAAAGGAAATAAAACGTTGCTCAAAGCACTATGCATATAGTATACTTTATATGACAAAGCTATGTTACTGTAAAAATCATCTGTTTAACAACGTGCTCTTCAGCCAGTAGTAGCTAATGAACTTTGAAACGATTTGGGCTTAAAACGAGGTTATTAATTTGGGAGGTGAGTAACCTTACCAAAAAATTAAATCCACAATAGTTAGGATAGAGGTGTGTCATCACCTGCGACACAGCATGTAGGTTAAAACACAGAAAATCTCCCCTCAATCCCCTAGCAGCCGGCACAAGCGGCATGGAATCCCAAAAGGTGTGTTTTGAATTCAAGCAGTGACAACAATTCTAAAGTCAACAAAACAACATAATCAAATTTCCAAACCAATTTAGAATTGAAGAGAAAAATATAATGAGCAGAAATACACCAAGATCATTAAAGTATGATAAGGGAAAAAGGAATATGAATTTTAAGTTGTAAGGCAAAAATGCCATGAAAATGTAATGTGCCAATCAAAAGTCAATATTCCTAATAGACGGAGACCTAGGCACGATATCAGGCTGACTGTGATGGAGCAGAGGTCAGATCTACTGGGTGAGCCCGGGTCAGAGGTTTTATATTCTAAATTTCTAAAATTCTGATTTTATCTTCCTTCTGAATTGGAAGACAACATTTTCCAATGGTGTTTCGTCATTGAGCTCCCACTGAAGGTGTTGGTATTCACACCAAATTCACTGAGCTTGACAAACCTGGATTTCATAGCCATTGGAATTGCTTTGTAGGTCAGATGGATTTACCACTTCACTCTTGTCCAAGGTTTTACCTTCAGCGTAGTCTGTTTTTGGAAAGTCAAACATTTTTCAGGGACAGGCTGAAAACTGAATATGGCAATGCTCTGAGAGGCCAAATACATTTGCTCTGCGGTCCTGCTGAACTAGATTTCAGCACAGCAAAAAGTTCCAAGCAGGTCAGCTTATTTTTCTTACCAACCTTGAGTACAATCTCCCTGGACAAACCTCAGTGCCTTGTCTGAGTCCTACGGAGGAGAAGAAAATGAGCCTCGATTTTTCCAATTTGCTTGAAAAGTTATGCATGATCCTCCTTTCAGATCCTAAAGGCAGGTTTTAGATATCAGATCTATCTCCAGCCTGGTCTCCTGCAGGATGTAGTGCTCTAGGGCCAGATAGGCTCTTCTGGAGTCAGGAGTCATTTCAAGTTTTGGTGTCCCTGATGCAGGCACACCGAAGACCAACCACTTTCCCTTGGGGAGCAGTTCTACTCCCTGGGTGCCATGTCAGTCCCCGGGTCCCAGCAGGAGTCAGAAGTCGGTCACTCCTTCTTCAAGTGAAGTGCTCCCAAATCCAGAAATGGCCTGAGGAGGTGAAGATTAAGGAGTTATCATGTTCTAAATATTTTCTCACGGTCCACTCACCTCCTTTTGCAGCACTTCTCCTTTCCCTTATTGTAAAGTTAAGCAAACCCCCTGTTTCAGGATGGCAGAGCCTCATTGTCACTATAGAGATCTGTATTTAGCCCTCCACCACCTGTTAGAAATTGGCTTTCTGGTTGACATAAGTATGCATCCTGTCCAAGCAGGAACCACAATCCTAGTCAGCGTAAGACCTAAACTAACCTGTGCTCACCCAATGGTAGCTTGGCCCCAGACCAGTCACACTTAACTTAGAAGGCAGTGTGTTAAGTATTTTGCAACATTTCAAACAGTAAACCAGTGAACAGACCTCACAAAAAGATACCACACCTTGTTAGAAAACTAAATCTTAATTTAATGAACAAAACAAGACCAAAACAATAGAAATCGAATGCGTAGAAGTCAAGATCTGAATTTTAAAAAAATAAACACAGTCATAGTGCTTAAAAACACAAAGAGCCAACCGGGGCTAACCGGTTGTGCTAGACTGGGTCAAATTTGAAAAGCCAGTTTGACCACGATGGAGTGTGGGTCAGATACAGGGTCCAGCCTTGACCCGCTGAAACAGTAACTTCGTTCGGAATTGCGTCAACATCGATAACAAGATGCAAGAAGCAAAGGAGGCAATGTGTTGATGTTGATCCCAAAGTCTTTTATGTGTCTGAGACTTCAGAAGAACAGGAGGCAAGCCAGCAAGCCATTACTGGCACTCTGCTTTTGGGTTCAAGAGCTGTGGGTCAAGTCCTTCTCACTCCCAGACAAGGAGGCTAGCATGCAGCAGTTCAGTCAGCAAGAAAACAGTTATTTCAGAGAAGCAGTCCATCAGAGTAGTAGTCTTTGTAGCAGCAGAGCAGTCCTTCTTCCTGGTAGAGTATCCGTAGGTCCAGAAGGATGCTAAGCTGGTCGGGTCAGAAGACCAGTTCTTATTCAAAATGGTGTTTTTGAAATGGGGAACATTTTTAAAGAAGAGCTTTGAAGTGCACAAAAGTCCTCCTTTCCTGCCCTTGCTTCATACTCACTACAGTGGGTTTGCAACCCTTTGTGTGGAGACAGGACACTGCCTATTTAGGTGTAAGTGTCAGCCCATCACTTCCATCCTGCCCAGGATGGGCTATCAATATGTTGATGGCTCACCAGTCTCACTTAAGCCCCGTTTATGTGTGACTGTCCAGAGGGAATGCACAAGTCCACTTGCCACCCCTGATGTGCATTGCAGACTGGCTGCAGGCACACAGGGCTAGTGGCAGGTACATGCCAACTTCCTTAAAGTGGAATTTTCAGAATTGTAATATGAAATCCGATTTTACCATTAAAGAGGATTTGTCATTACAATTCCATAGTACTAAACATGAAAGGTCTACACCTTCTCAATCAGAAATTACAACATATTAACTGTAAGAGGGAAACCTCAATGTTACCCTATAAGAGGGGTAGACCGCACAGCAGTGAAAAACTGATTTGAGAGTTTTTCATTACTAAGACACATAAAACTTAAAATTATATGTTCTGTCTTTTAATTACATAGCATCCTGCCCTATGGGCTACCAAGGGCCTTCCTTAGGGGTGGCTTATATGTAATAAAAGGAGATTTTAGGATTTGCTAAGGAGTTTTAAATGCTAAGTCAACCTGGCTGTGTGATACTACATCCAGGCTGGCAGACCTGGTACATATTTTACAGGGCTACTTTAGTGTGTGGTGCAAGCAATGCTACACATTCACTAATAGCATTTAATTCATAGGCCCTGGTCACATGTAGTGTACTTTACTGGAAACCTATAGTGAATTAAATATGCCAATTAGGTATATATAAATCAGACCATATTTAGGGAGAGAGCACAAGCACTTTAGCATGGGTCAGCAGTGGTAACTTTCTCAGAGTCCCAGGGCCAACAAAAATAAATCAGCAAAACTCTGAGGCAAGCAGGCCAAAGAAAATTGGGGAAGGCCACCCTAAGGATGTGAGGTCTAATACCATCTTCTGAATTAGATGAGCTCATCTCCTATCTGACATGACCAAAACTGGGTCTCTCCCTTGCTGTGACTGGAGCCTGACTGTATGGGAGGGTCCTGGGAATGAACAGGAGAAGCCCCTCCCCACCCTTGGAATCTCCGAGTCAAAAGAGGTAGTATACAATCTATTCCTGTTAACTCACATACAGCTAATCCCTGTTAAGTGGTCAGACATTAACAACCATCTGTTCACCCTGGGTTCAGAGGCAGGCTAATTTCCTGTGAGCCTGGACTGTTAACTAACCGGTGAAGGATGGCTATACCCACTCCATAGGGGATGGACCGCAAAGCTAATTTTAGGTCAGTTTTGCCTCTTGCAGCACAAAGTAGAATGTTACAAAATTTCCTTTCCAACGAAGTTATCAAAAATCTGAGTTACCGTTTGAAAATTAAATTGGAAATTCCTTTGGGGTTTTTTTTTCTAGTATTTCCACTGACAAAGATAGCAAATAAATATTTCATTTTCATCTAGATCTGTTCACGGAATGGTCCAGCATAGTCTACACTCGAATTATCTGTTCGATTATGTTTTACTGTGAATGCAGACTGGCCCTTAATCTAGAGTACGCTATTTTTAAATAAGAGAACACTGCTCTGTGGGCTCACAAGCCACACTTTAGGAGTGACTTATAAATGCATAAAATAGGCTTTCCCTGAATGTCAACGGTGTTTTTTTGTCATGTATTATTGCAATGCATTTAGGTTGCAGCCCACCCAGAACACAGTGGTGCTCTTGGCAGCACACATGAGGGTGGTGTAAATTCACAGCCCATATATGACATTTAACTTCCCATGCATTTTAGAAACCATTCGCAATATAGTTAAGATGAAGTTAAATAGACCAAACAGGGAGTTACAAAGTACAGCATATATCTTGGGTAAAACACAGGTGGTTCACTACTGGCTAGTAGTGGTTATGCACACACAGTCTAAAGCCAGCAAAGACAGACAAGCAAAAATGTGATAAGCATAACAAAAGCAGGTGATTGTCCGCACTGTGCAAACAACCTAGTCCAAAATTATGTAGAGTGGAGCAGAAGGAGGTGATGAATTTTACATAACTTTTTACAAATAAATTGGCTAACAGTACATAAGGATTGCCAGCAGTTTCAATATTCTTGGAATGTAACTTTAAGTGCCTTCTACCCTTTTTCAAAATGCATGAAACACCTCCTAAGGGTTCACATTTTACATCCTTGCCTTTTCTTGTCAGCTCTATCCAAGCAGGATCTCTGGCATGTGCTGATACTGAAAATATGCTTGGTAAGGTGGTAAAGAGTGGAGGATGGGAGATGTTGTGATAAAATGCCTACACATAACAATAAAAAACTCATTACAAGGGCCCTTTTAATTCTGAGTAGGCAGAAAGGGGAATTACCAGCCACACTGGAATTACGAGATCTAAGCTAATTAAAATCAGAAGAATATTCCAGGTGAAATATCCAGTGAAAATTAAAATTACTGCTGAAATTGGGACCACAATTTCTGTTTCTTGTAGTAATTCTTCATATTATTAGCACTTTTTAAAATCCCCAGTAAATATGCACTCCTGGAGTGATACTTGGATGCCTCTGTATATGTTTGCCCTGGGGTAGAGTTACCAAGTTAGTAAAAGTGGACCTCCTAATCTTCATGACAATAATTAAGGGCCTGATTTACATCTTGGTGAAGGAAATACTTCGTCACAAATGTGAAGGATGTCCTGTCTGTCATATTAAAATCTCCATAGGATATAATGCCACTGTAATACAGTGGACGGGATATTCGTCACGTTTGCTACACAGTATTCCCCTCTGCCAATATTTACCAGGCCCTAAGTCTTTGCCTTGAACACACCAAGGAGCACTGCCTCATATGGAAAGGTCACAGTTCTATCAGGGATGCCGATGAAGACACTATCAATCCCAGAAAGCCAACAGCATATCAAAGAGGGCCACCATATGGGCTATCACCATGTCATATATTAATTTATTTTTGTCTTCAAAGGATGAGCTCTTATCCTGCAGGTATTGCAGCTATCTGGGGAAGACAAAATAATTTAACAAAGCAAATACATCAGCATCCAGGAGTAAAGGCCAGAGGTAATGATTTGTGCCTCTGATTGCTTAATTCACCATTCTCAAATAGTTGTCAGCTATACTGGATTGTTAACTCATAAATGACAGCTAGTGCGTCTCAACATAGGCATGTACCCATGTGTAGAGGCCATGTTTGAATTATATGAAAATAGTGGTAGACAGTCATTTAGATTAGTAGAGTAACCCATTGTGCGTGAGTGCTAATATAAAGAAGCAAACAGCCTGGTAGCACTTGTTCCAGCTATTCTCTATTCAGCACCCAAGTGCCCAAATTTGCTTACCTGGTGGCGGAATGCTATTCTTTATTTGTATCCGTTTTCGCTATAACTCAAATGGGATTCTGAGATTCATAGAGAAATTAAGATATTTATAAGATGCCCAGTGTCTCTGATGTATGAGTAGGTCAACGCCAAAGCCAGATATCATGATCTTATTAATAAATCACCATAGGACTACTGCCCTTCAAATGCTAAAAGGGCTGGGGCACAAGCTGTACCATAACTTGCGAGTGAGTGGTATTTGTACCACGAATATAAAGATGATTTCTCACAGACGGATATGTTTTTTTTTTTTTTTTTTTAAAAGACTCCCAATCATTTTCCCGGAGTTTCTTCAGTATTTGCAGATCATTTTGACTTTTATGCCAAACACATCATTGCAAAGTTTTTTCTGGATCATAATTTGAAAAGCACTATTCATCTCTACATCACAGTGTGAAAACACGCCCTTTGTTCGAGGGGGCTGTGTTTGATTTTTGGCATTGAAGAGAATTCTATTGGTTCCTGTTGTGTGTGGTTTAGTCGGATTTGATTTAGCATTAACCACGTAACAATAAATCCCGTTTTCATTTGAATCTGTTTGATCTGCTCTATGCAAGTTAGGGTCTCTGTAGGTACTTAGTTGTTTTATTTCTTTTTTTACTTAGTCTAACCTGAAAACACGTGTGCAGAGCTTATGAGGACGTATTCATTTAATTTAGGCATTCATATCTAGTATTCACTTTTCAACATTGTCTATGTCACTATAATGGCAGCACAAGAATATATATGCAGAAGTGTATGGCCGTCCAACTGTCCACACACATTACACCAGAGAACCTGCGAGCAGTGTACCAGTTAGGCTTTCCCAAGGGATGCAGCACTAAAACTGGAAGAATTAAAACTGGACGACATTCAGTGCGTGTTAGACAGCAGTGATGACTGTTTGCTCTTCCTTCCTGACTTATTCGGGCCGTGAATATAACTGATCTTCATCAGCAGCACTACTGTAGACCTTAGGTCTTGCAGGTGCTTCTTAAAACAATGTATTAGCTTATTTTGTACTTTCTTGTTAACTGCAGGCATCCCTATCTCAACTCTATCTCAGTCATAATGGGTTTTCCAAAAGGATCTATTCTTATATGCTGTTCAGTCTTTACAAGAACCTTATACTGATCATCATAGTTGAGGAAGGAGCTACCATACATCAATATGAACATGGTACACACATCTTTAAATCTATTCATTCCAATACACCTGAACACTAAAATACTGCTCCGGCAAACTACACAAATGTATTGCCTCTAAACTGTCTCAGATGCAATCCAGAAAAAGACAAAAAACATTCTCATTAGATGATCAACTTACTCTACATTTAACAAAGGCTGTCTCTTTAGTTTACCTACTGACAACGTCTTTCCAGCCATGGTAAAACAAGTCAAATTGCTGGGCTTGTGGATTGGTCCTGACCTTTCATTGCCCCTTCAAGCTGAACACACAGCAAATTCCGCAAGAACGACTTCTCATTCATTTACTAAACCTAAACCCTGTCTGCTTCATAATGACTTCTGCACATATTACTGGCCCGATTTGGCACTGGCAATACTATCATGAAAGCCAACGCCACATCCCCATTAGTTTAAACTGAAGGAATTCTACTTTTGCTGTCAGGATGATGCCCTGATCCAGACATTTTGAACTATTTTAACTGGTTTCCCCACAAAGTATAAATTAAACACGAGGAAACGTGACTGACGTAAAATTAATGCTCATTCCTACCCATCAATATGTTTGGTAGCAAATGAATCTTGAGAATTCTTTGATTGGAAATAAAAACAAGGACGCCACACAATCTATCTTCGAAACCACTCCCTTCCTCTTCTTAAATTATCTTCCAGTTGATTCAACAAAAGTAAAAGATACACTTGGGTATGTACAACAAAAGTAAAAGATGCACTTGTGTATGAATTACGTGGCCTAGTTTCTGTCTCCACTTTCTGAGCTTACTCCTTGCCATCTCAGGTGACTTTTGCCTTTCAAGTTTGGACTTTGTGCTACTCTTCCCCTTCACTTTATTTCGATGTCTCCTTTTTCACCACTCTGTGTTATGCATTTCCTCCTCCCCTTAACGACATTTCTCCTTATTCCTTTACCTCCATGAACTTCAACCTCTATTCTCTTCATATGGTTCTCTTATTAATGTGAATGTCCATCCTGTTCTATTCTGCCAAACTTTCTGAAATTTATATTTTTGTTTCATTGTGATATTTGCATTAACTCCTATTTTTACGAAGGAATTGGTACACCCAAGTCTGTTTTCTGTTGTTTTACACTTAAATAATTGTTCTGTGCTCTACTGGGAATCTCAAAGGGAAGTCATTCATAGACATGTTATTTCTCTCTAGAATGCACTGACACTTTTCTGCTACATTTTCACTTAAAAAATAAAAACATAAAATTAACTTCTGTGACATGGCAATTAAGATGTGATGTAGTTCGTATGTTGTCACATCACTCATTATTCTCATCGCTCCCTCTTTCCTTTCCGTTGATGTCTTTCTCAGCATTTCTGCTGCCCAATCGCAAAGGGATCGGGCAGCAGACATTTCCACTAGACACCAGGGATTTTATTTTATTTTTATAATTGTTATTAACAGGAACGGACCCTTGGGCAAGGGTCACTCCCTAGGGGGGCAATTTTTTATTTGGCCTTTTCTGCCCCCCTAACCCCTGGGACAGATCGGCCTACTGTAATTAGGCTGATCTGCCTCCAGAGGGGGCAGAAACCATTAGATGTCAGGGATAATTTACTTTGCATTTGTTTTTGCAGGGGCAAGTTATTTTTAGGCCATTTTTGCCCCCAAGGGGGGCAGAAACCACTAGACACTAGGGATTTTTTTGACAATTTCTTTAAAGGGGAGCAACCCATGGGGGACTAATTTATTTTAGGCCATTTCTGCCCTCCTTTGGGGCCGATCAGCCTTTTTTGATTAGGCCGATCTGCCCCCAAAGGCGGCAGAAACCACTAGGAACCAGGGATTAAAAAAAAACAAAAACATTAGGCCTACCCATGCAGGTGAGGTACCATTTTTATCGGGAGACTTGGGAGAACACAGAATAGCAGAGCAGGTGTTATTGCCCCTTGTCTTTCTCTATATTTTTTTCGTTAAATGTGAGACAGTATATAAAAAAGACGTCTATTTGAAAAATGGCTGCAATTCACATGCTAGTAGGGGCACCCCGGAATTCAGAGATGTGCAAATAACCACTGCTTCTCAACACTTTATCTTGTGCCTATTTTGAAAATATAAATGTTTCCTTAATACCTATTTTTCACTCATTATATTTCACCAAATGAATTGCTGTATACCAGGTATACAAAGAAAACCCCTTGCAAGGTGCAGCTCCTTTATTGGCTCTGGGTACCAAGAGTTCTTGATGAACCTACAAGCCCAATATATCCCAGCAACCAGAAGAGTCCAGCAGACGTAAAGATATATCACTTCTGAAAATCTGACATTGCAGGAAAAAGTTACAGAGTATAATGTGGAGAGAAATTGCTTTTTATTCACCTCGATTTCAATATTTTTTTACTTCAGCTGTTAAGCTCATGCATTACCACTGTAGTCACACAGTACTCACACATGAAAGAAAATGCTCAGTGTTACAAAAATAAATGCACTTTAATTTGGTGACACAAATGCTAAAAATACCAAGGAAACTATACTCCCTTAGGAGGTAAGTACTACACAAATTATATACACTAGTATGCAAAAATGTGCACAATAACAGTTAGAAAGCAGTGCAATTTGTGAAAACCACAATAGTTAGAAATGGGCCTGCGGGTACACAAACCATATACTAAGAAAGTGGAATGTGAATGTCGGTTTCCTACCTAGGCAAGTGTAGTATGTACAGGGGCTCTGGGAGTATTAGAAAACACCAAAGGTAAGTAATAGGACCCACCCCAGAACCCAGGAAAGCAGGAGTAAATTAGAGTAACGTTCCTAGAACACACAAGAACACGAGAAAGACGATTATGCAAGAACCAGAACAGACTGCAAGACATCAACAGTGGATTCCTGGTCTTGAAGACCTGTGGAAGAAGGGGTCCAAGTCCAAGAAACATAGAAGAGTCCAGAGAGAACAGGATCCCCTGCAACCCAGAAGAAGGTGAAGAACAACAGTCGGTACTGCACCCAAGAAGACGGATGTGGTTTCCTGGTTGGTGCAGATGATGTCCCACGCCGATGGAAGATTGCGGTCTGGTTTGCGGCGCTGGATTCTGCCAACAACCCTTGCTACACGCAAAGCTTGCGATTAGCAGAAAATGGCACTGCTTGGGACCAGGAGGAACCTGGTGGACAATACCCACGATGGCACACACCAACTCAAAGAACCCACAGAACACCAGGCTGCATGCACAGGAGTCCCACAGCATGGGGACAAAGGAGGTGCAAAAGGAGGCCCAAGCTGCAGTACGACAAAGGCTCCCACGCCGCTGGAGCACCACTCAGGAAGATGCACATCGCAGGATAGAGTGCTGGGTGCGGAGCTGCACAGTGCATGAAGAACTTCGTAGAAGGATGCCAACAGGCCCTGGCAAATGAAAAACACAAGCTGCACGGTGGTACTGTCTTGCATGGGGAGGCAAGCTCTTACTTCCACCAAAGTTGGACAATAGGACGTCAGGACCATCTGGACCACTTCAGTCTACCTCCCATGATACAGGATCCACACATCTTGTCAGGAGAAGAGATCCACACGGCCAGTCATCATTGCACAGAGGTGCCTGCTGAAGCAGGGGAGTGACTTCTTCACTCCAAGGGAGATTCCTTCATTCTTCTGGTGCAGGCTGAAGAGAGGTTGTCCTCTGAGGATACACAACTGGGAAAAAGTTGTAGTTGCTGGCAGGAGTTGAAGATGCCATGTTGCAGAAGTCGTCTTTGCTTCTTTGTTGCAGTTTGTGGAGTTCCTGGAGGGTCCAGATGCAGGCTTTTCGGTGAGAAGGTGAAGTAAAGGATGCAGAGGATTCCTGCTGGGGTCTTGCAATCCGAATCTGAAAAACCACCCAAGATAGAAACCCTAAATAGCCCTGAAAGGGAGATTGGTCAGCTAAACAGGTAAGCACCTATCAGGGGAGGCCTCTCATGATCCCTACTGGCACTGGTCACTGACGCTCCCAGAATTCCCTACCAACTTGGGATCCAAGATGGCAAAACCCAGGGGCCCTCCGGAGGAGTTCTGAGCACCACCCACAGGCTGGTGATGGACAGGGGAGTGGTCACTCCCCTTTCCTTTGTCCAGTTTCGTGCCACAGCAGACTGGATTATGCAAGGAGGGCTCCAAATGTGCCCTTAAACCATTTTCAGTGGCTTGGGGAGGCTACCCCTCTCAAGCCAGTTACAACTATTTCCAAAAGGAGAGGGTGTAACATCCCTTCCCCAAATGAAATCCTTTGTTCTGCCTTCCTAGACTTGAGCTGCTCAAACAGCAGGAGAGCAACATCCAGCCTGAGAGGTGGCAGGAGCTGGGGCTGCCTGGTAAACCTCAGAACGCTGGAATAGCAATGCGAGGTGTCCTCTAAGGAGCCCCCAGAGTGCTTGGAATCATACAGCTAATGCTTGCAAAAGCTTTGAGGTATGATTCCAACATGTTTGATACTAAATATGCCTTTGTTCGAGTTACCATTATGTAGCTGGACATAGATAGTGACCTATGTACAGTACACTTGTAAAATGGCGTCCCCGCACTCATGAAGTCTGGGAAAATGGTTCTGGAGGTCGTGGAGGCACCTCCGCTAGTGCAGGGGTGCCCTCACACACAGGTACTCAGCAACCTGCCCGCAGGGCTGGAGGGCCTGCTATAATGGTGACTTATAAGTGACTTACTGCAGTGTACATGACAGTGAAAGGGTGCATGCACCTTTTCACGCAGGATGCAATGGCAGTCCTCCAGAAGCCTATGTATGGGCTTCCTATGGGTGGCAAAAGATATGCTGCAGCCCATGGGGATCCTCAGGAACCCCAATGCCGTGGCTACCTAGGTACCATATACTAGGGACTTATAAGGGGGCACCATTATGCCAATTGTGGATTAAATACTGGGTTACCAGTATGCAACAACAACATTTAGAGTAGAGAGACCATAATCCCCGGGGTCCCGGTTAGCAGGACCCCAGTGAACACAGTCAAGCTCACTAACATCAGGTAGAAAATGGGGGTACCCATGGCAAAATGAGGGTACTTTCCTACACCCTCCGCCCCAAACGAAGGACAATAAGGCTAACCTTGCCCAGATGAGTCTTCATTCTCTATGTGGAAATATTCGGAGAGTCCATCTGCATTGGAGTGGATACTCCCAGGTCTATGTTCCACTGTAAAGTCCATCCCCTGTAGGGAAAAGAATTACCTCAACAATTTAGGGTTTTCTCCTTTCATTTGCTTTAACCATAAGACAGGTTTCTTGTCTGCCTGAATAATGAAGTGAGTTCCAAAGAGGTATGGTCTCAACGTCTTCAAGGCCCAGACCACAGCAAAGGCTTCACTCTCAATGGCTGACCAGTGCTTTTCTCTAGGGGTCAACCTTCTGCTGATAAAAGCTACTGGTTGATCCTGGAGCTCTGAATTGAGTTGTGATAAAACTGCCCCAACCCCTTCCTCTGAAGCATCAGGCTGAACTATGAACTTCTTGGAGTAATTTGGGCTTTTTAAGGCAAGTGCAGTGCACATGGCCTGCTTTATCTCCTCAAAAGCTTGCTACAGCTAGACGTCCATAGTACCTTTTTAGGCATCTTCTTTGATGTAAGGTCATTAAGAGGGGCAACAATGGAGTCATAGTTCTTAATTAACTTCCTGTAACACACAGTGAGACCAAGAAAGGCTCTGACCTGGGTCTGTGTGGTAGGGGGAGCCCAGTCTAAAATAGTCTGGATCTTCCCCTGTAGTGGTTCAGTCTGTTGTCCACCAACCAGGGTCTCAGATAAACCATCTTCCACTGCCCTATGTGGCATCTTGAAGCCTTGACAGTGAGGCACGCCTTTTGCGGAGCCTTCACAACTTTCCAAAGGTGGACCAGGTGGTCATCCCAGGTGGAGCTATAGACAGCAATATCATCAAGATATGCTGCACTGAAACCTTCCAGACTTTGGAGGACCGTATTCACCAACCTCTGAAAAGTGGCAGGTGCCTTCTTCAAACCAAAGAGCATAACTGTAAATTGATAATGCCCTCCAATTGTTGAGAAAGCTGTCTTAGGTTTAGCATCTTCTGATAATTTGATCTGCCAATACCCTGTAGTCAAATCAAAAGTGCTTAGATACGTGGCAGATGCCAGTGCATCTATCAGCTCACCTGCCCTGGCTATAGGGTGAGCATCAGTCTTGGTGTGTGTGTTGAGCCCTCTGTAATCTACACAGAACCTCATCTCCCTTTTCACATTTCGAGAGTGAGGTTTGGGTACAAGCACCACTGGGCTATCCCAGGGGCTATCAGAGCGCTCAATCACTCCTAGGTCCAGCATTTTCTGAACTTTAGCTTTAATGCAATCTCTGACATGGCCAGGTTGCCTATAAATCTTACTCTTGACAGGCAAACTGTCCCTTGTATCAATGGTGTGCTCACACCATGTAGTCTGACCAGGTGCCAAAGAAAAGAGTTCAGAAAATTGGCCTAAGAGGTTCCTGCAGTCCTCTTTCTGAGAATCAGTAAAGCAGTCTGCTAGGACTACTCCATCCACTGAGCCATCAGCTGCAGTGTTGGAGAAGAGATCAGGGAGAGGGTCTCTCTCTTCTTCCTGTCCCTTAGCAGTGGCCATCAGCAGGGTTAAGTCAGCCCTGTCATAGCAGGGCTTCAGGAGGTTCACATGAAGTACTCTAAGTGGACTTCTAGGAGTGCCAAATCAACTAAATAAGTGACCTCACCCTTCTTCTCCACTATGATGTGTGGTCCACTCCATTTGTCTGGGGTGCCCTTGGTGCCATAGGCTCCAGGACCCACACTTTCTGCCCTGGTTGGTACACTGTCTGGGCAGCCTTCTGGCCAGGCCATTGCTTCTGCAATTCCTGGCTTGCCTGAAGGTTTTTAGTGGCATTTTTCATGTACTCAGCCATTCTAGATCTTAGGCCAAGAACAAATCCACTGTATCTTTTTTAGGGGCCTTCAAGGGTTGCTCCCACCCCTCTTTCACAAGAGTTAATGGACCCCCAAAAGGGTGACCAAGGAGGAGTTCAAAGGGACTGTAGCCAACTCCTTTTTTAGGTACTTCCTGTAGGCAAAAAGGAGGCATGGTAACAGGACATCCCATCTCCTCCTGAGTTTTTCAGAGTCCCATACTCAGAAATATGAGTGTTTTGTTAAAATGCTCAACCAACCTTTTTGTCTGGGGATGTTACAGTGTGGTTAACTTGTACGTTACCCCACACTCTTTCCACATTGCTTATAGGTATGCAGACATGAAGTTACTACCCCTGTCTGACACCACCTCTTTTGGGAAACCCACCCTGGAAAATATTCCCAGGAGGGATTTGGCCACTGCTGGAGTTGTAGTGGTCCTAAGAGGTATAGCTTTTGGATAACTAGTGGCATGGTCCACCACCACCAGAATGAATCTATTACCAGAATCTGTGGGAGGGTCACAGGGTCAACAATATCAACCCCTACCCTTTCAAAGGGTACTCCAACCACTGGCAGTGGGATCAATGGGGGCCTTTGGGGTGTCACCTGTCTTGCCACTGGCTTGGCAAGTGACACAGGAGTGACAAAACTCCTTTGTGTCTTCAGACATGTGAGGCTAGTGAAAGCGAGGGACCAGTCTGTCCTAGTTCTTACTTTGCCCCAGATGTCCAGCAAGGGGAATATTTTGTGCTAAAGTCAACACAAACTTGCTGTATTGCAGAGGGATGGCCAGTCTCCTTGTGGCACCAGGTTTTGGTCCCCTTGCTTCTGAATACAGGAAGTTGTTTTCCCAGTACACCCTGTGGGTGCCACTGACATCCCCTCCCTCTTGTTTGACAGCGTGTTGTCTTAAACCCTTAAGTATGGGGCAGGTTTGCTGTGCAGGTTTGCTGGCAGGAGCTGAAGATACAATGTTGCAGAATTCATCTTTGCTTCTTTATTGCAGTTTGTAGAGTTCCTGGAGGGTCCAGATGCAGTTTCTTTGGAGACAAGGTGAAGTAAAGGATGCAGAGGATTCCTGTCAGAGTTTTGCAATCTGAATCTTAAGAACCACCCAAGGGAGAGACCCTAAACAGCCCTGAAAGGGAAATTGGTCAGCTAAACAAATAGGCACCTATCAGGGGCGGGCTCTGACGTCGCCTGCCAGCACTGGCCACTCAGATGCTCCCAGAGTTCCCTACCAACTTGGAATCCAAGATGGCAAAACCCAGGGACCCTCTGGAGGAGCTCTGATCACCACCCCTAGGATGGAAATGGCCAGGGGGTGGTCACTCCCCTTTCCTTTGTCCTGTTTCACACTAGAGCAGGGACTGGGGGTCACTGAACTGGTGTAGTCTGGATTATGCAAGGAGGCAACCAATTGTGCCCTTCAAAGCATTTCCAGTGGCTTAGGGAGGCTACCCCTCCCAAGCATGTCACTCCTATTTACAAAGGGAGAGGGTGTAACACCCCTCTCCCAAAGGATATCCTCTGTTCTGCCTTCCTGGGCTTGAGCTGCTCAAGCAACAGGAGGGCAGAAACCTGTCTGAGAGGTGGCAGCAGCTGAGGCTGCCTGGAAAACCTCAGAAGGCTGTAATGGCAATACTGGGGGTCCTCTAAGGAGCCCCCAGAGGGCATGGAATCATACAGCCAGTGCATGCAAAAGCATTGGGGTATGATTCAAACATTTTTTATACCAAACATGCCTATGTTCAGAGTTACCATTATATAGCTGGACATAGGTAGTGATCTATATACATCACATGCTTAAAATAGCGTCCCCATTCTCACGAAGTCTGGGAAAATGGTCCTGGAAGTTGTGGGGGCACCTCTGCTAGTGCAGGGGTGCCCTCACACACAGTGTAAGGAAATGCCTCCTTGGCATGGTTACCCCCTGACTTTTTGCCTTTGCTGATGCTATGTTTTGAATTGAAAGTGTGCTGAGGCCTACTAACCAGGCCCCAGCACCAGTGTTCTTTCACTAACCTGTACTTTTGATTCCCCAATTGGCACACCCTGGCATCCAGGTAAGTCCCTTGTAACTGGTACCCCTGGTACCAAGGGCCCTGATGCCAGGGAAGGTCTCTAAGGGCTGCAGCATATCTTATGCCACCCTGGGGACCCCTCACTCAGCACAGACACACTGCTTGCCAGCTTGTGTGTGCTGGTGAGAACAAAACGAGTAAGTCGACATGGCACTCCCCTCAGGGTGCCATGCCAACCTCACACTGCCTATGAAGTATAGATAAGTCACTCCTCTAGTAGGCCTTACAGCACTAAGGCAGGGTGCACTATACCATAGGTGAGGGCACCAGTGCATGAGCACTGTGCCCCTACAGTGTCTAAGCCAAACCTTAGACATTGTAAGTGCAGGGTAGCCATAAGAGTATATGGTCTGGGAGTCTGTCAAACACGGACTCCACAGCACCATAATGGCTACACTGAAAACTGGGAAGTTTGGTATCAAACTTCTCAGCACAATAAATGCACACTGATGCCAGTGTACATTTTATTGTAAAATACACCCCAGAGGGCACCTTAGAGGTGCCCCCTGAAACCTAATCCCAATACCCGTGTAGGCTGACTGGTTCTAGCAGCCTGCCACACTCGAGACATGTTGCTGGCCACATGGGGAGAGTGCCTTTGTCACTCTGTGGCCTGTAACAAAGCCTGCACTAGGTGGAGATGCTATCACCTCCCCCAGGCAGGAGCTGTAACACCTGGCGGTGAGCCTCACAGGCTTACCCCCTTTGTACCAGCACCGCAGGGCACTCCAGCTAGTGGAGTTGCCCGCCCCCTCCGCCCACAGCCCCACTTTTGGCGGCAAGGCCGGAGGAGATAATGAGAATAACAAGGAGGAGTCACTGGCCAGTCAGGACAGCCCCTAAGGTGTCCTGAGCTGAAGTGCCTCTAACTTTTAGAAATCCTCCATCTTGCAGATGGAGGATTCCCCCAATAGGGATAAGAATGTGCCCCCCTCCCCTTGGGAGGAGGCACAAAGAGGGTGTACCCACCCTCAGGGCTAGTAGCCATTGGCTACTAACCCCCCAGACCTAAACACGCCCTTAAAATTAGTATTTAAGGGCTTCCCTGAACCTAAGAATTTAGATTCCTGCAACTTACTGAAGAAGAGGACTGCTGAGCTGAAAAACCCCTGCAGAAGAAGAAAGAAGACACCAACTGCTTTGGCCCCAGTCCTATCGGCCTGTCTCCTGCCTTCTAAAGAAAACTGCTCCAGCGACGCTTTCCCCAGGACCAGCGACCTCTGAATCCTCAGAGGACTGCCCTGCTTCCAAGAGACCAAGAAACTCCAGAGAACAGCGGCCCTGTTCAACAAAGACTGCAACTTTGTATCCAGAGGAGCAGATTTAAAGACCCCTGCAATCCCCGCGAGAAGCGTGAGACTTGCAACACTGCACCCGGCGACCCCGACTCGACTGGTGGAGAAACAACACCTCAGGGAGGACCCTCCGGTGCCTCCGATACTATGAGTAACCAAAGTTGTCCCCCCTGAGCCCCCACAGCGACGCCTGCAGAGGGAATCCCGAGGCTTCCCCTGACCGCGACTGCCTGACTCTAAAATCCCGACGGCTGGAAAAGACCCTGCACCCGCAGCCCCCAGCACCTGAAGGATCGGAACTACAGTGCAGGAGTGACCCCCAGGAGGCCCTTTCCCTTGCCCAGGTGGTGGCTACCCCGAGGAGCCCCCCCCCTTGCCTGCCTGCATCGCTGAAGAGACCCCTTGGTCTCCCATTGAATCCTATTGCAAACCCGACGCTTGTTTGCACACTGCACCCGGCCGCCCCCGCGCTGCTGAGGGTGTACTTTCTGTGTGGACTTGTGTCCCCCCCAGTGCCCTACAAAACCCCCCTGGTCTGCCCTCCGAAGACGCGGGTACTTACCTGCTGGCAGACTGGAACCGGGGCACCCCTTCTCCATTGAAGCCTATGTGTTTTGGGCACTACTTTGAACTATGCACCTGACCGGCCCTGAGCTGCTGGTGTGGTGACTTTGGGGTTGCTCTGAACCCCCAACGATGGGCTACCTTGGACCCCAATTTGAACCCCGTAGGTGGTATACTTACCTGCAAGAACTAACAATAACTTACCTCCCCCAGGAACTGTTGAAAATGTCCACTTTTGAAATAGCTATATGTGTTGTATGTAAAAAGTATATATGCTATTGTGATTATTCAAAGTTCCTAAAGTACTTACCTGCAATACCTTTCAAATGAGATATTACATGTAGAATTTGAACCTGTGGTTCTTAAAATAAACTAAGAAAATATATTTTTCTATAACAAAACCTATTGGCCTGGAATTGTCTCTGAGTGTGTGTTCCTCATTTATTGCCTGTGTGTATGTACAACAAATGCTTAACACTACTCCTTTGATAAGCTTACTGCTCGACCACACTATCACAAAATAGAGCATTAGTATTATCTCTTTTTGCCACTATCTTACCTCTAAGGGGAACCCTTGGACTCTGTGCATACTATTCCTTACTTTGAAATAGTGCATACAGAGCCAACTTCCTACATTGGTGGATCAGCGGTGGGGTACAAGACTTTGCATTTGCTGGACTACTCAGCCAATACCTGATCACACGACAAATTCCAAAAATTGTCATTAGAAATTGTTTTTGCAATTTGAACTATTTTTCTAAATTCTTAAAAGACCTGCTATGGCCTTGTGTCAGTTCCTGTTTAGCATTTCTTTTAGAGTTTAAAAGTTTGTGAAAGTTTGAATTAGAACCTAGAACTAGTTTTAGATTCTTAAAAAGTATTCCAACTTTTAGAAGCATAATGTCTAGTACAGATGTGAATGTGATGGAACTCAACATCACCCCTTACCTCCGTCTTAAGATGAGAGAGCTAAGGTCACTCTGTAAAATAAAGAAAATTACAATGGGCCCCAGACCTTCCAAACTACAGCTCCAGGAGCTTTTGGCAGAGTTTGAAAGAGCCAACCCCTCTGAGGATGGCAACACAGAGGATGAAGATAGTGACTTGGAGGGAAATTCCCCCCCTCCAGTCCTACTTAGGGAGAACAGGGCTGCTCAAACCCTGACACCAAACATAATAGTCAGATATGCTGTTTCCCTCACAGGAGAGACCAACTTCTTTGAAATCACTGAGGATAACTCCAGTGAAGAGGACATCCAGTTAGCCAGGATGGCCAAAAGATTGGCTTTGGAAAGACAGATCCTAGCCATAGAAAGGGAAAGACAAGAGATGGGCCTAGGTCCCATCAATGGTGGCAGCAACAGAACTAGGGTCAGAGATTCTCCTGACATGTTGAAAATCCCTAAAGGGATTGTAACTAAATGTGAAGATGGTGATGACATCAACAAATGGTTCATAGCTTTTGAGAGGGCTTGTGTAACCAGAAAAGTGAACAAATCTCACTGGGGTGCTCTCCTTTGGGAAATGTTCACTGGGAAGTGTAGGGATAGACTCCTCACACTCTCTGGAAAAGATGCAGAATCTTATGACCTCATGAAGGGAACCCTGATTGAGGGCTTTGGATTCTCCACTGAGGAGTATAGGATTAGATTCAGGGGGGCTCAAAAATCCTCGAGCCAGACCTGGGTTGATTTTGTAGACTAAGTGAAAACACTGGATGGTTGGATTCAAGGCAGTGGCGTAAATAATTATGATGGGCCGTACAATTTATTTGTGAAGGAACACCTGTTAAGTAATTGTTTCAATGATAAACTGCATCAGCATCTGGTAGACCTAGGACCAATTTCTCCCCAAGAATTGGGAAAGAAGGCGGACCATTGGGTCAAGACTAGGGTGACCAAGACTTCCACAGGGGGTGACCAAAAGAAAGGGGTCACAAAGCCTCCCCAGGGGAAGAGTGTTGAGACATCCAAAAACAAATATAGTAAAGAGTCTTCTACAGGCCCGCAAAAACCTGCACAGGAGGGTGGGCCCAGAGCCTCTTCACAAACCAATTTTGGGTACAAGGGTAAAAACTTTGATCCCAAGAAGGCCTGGTGTCGTAGCTGTAATCAGCCTGGACACCAAACTGGAGACAAGGCCTGTCCCAAGAAAAGTACCACTTCAAACTCCACTCCAGCTAAAACTGGAATGGCCAGTCTCCAAGTGGGATCAACAGTGTGCCCAGAGCAAATCAGGTGTCACACTGAAGCTACATTAGTCTCTGAGGGTGGGGTGGATTTAGCCACACTGGCTGCCTGGCCTCCTAACATGCAAAAATACAGGCAGCAGCTCTTAATTAATGGGACAAGTGTAGAAGGCCTGAGGGATACAGGTGCCAGTGTCACCATGGTGACAGAGAAACTGGTTTCCCCTGGTCAATACCTGGCTGGACAAACTTATCCAGTCACCAACGCTGACAATCAGACTAAAGTACATCCCATGGCAACTTTAGAGTGGGGAGGGGTCAATGGCCTGAAACAGGTGGTGGTCTCCTCCAATATCCCAGTAGACTGTTTGCTTGGAAATGACCTGGAGTCCTCAGCATGGGCTGAGGTAGAACTGAAAACCCATGCAGCCATGCTGGGTATCCCTGAACTGTTGTGTGTCAAGACAAGGTCACTGTGCAAGGCTCAGGGTGAAAAAGTAGAGCTGGAGTCTGGAAAAAGGGCCCAGCCTACCAAGAGAAAAGGAAAGTCAGCTGGGAAACCAGCTGCAACACAACAACAAAAAGAGAACCTCTCTTCTCAGGAAGAAGTTCTGCCCTCTGAGGGAACTGAGCCTATGGAGTTAGGACCTTATCAGGTGTAGCTCTTAGGCCCAGGGGGACCCTCAAGGGAGCAGTTGTGTAAGGGGCAAGAAACCTGTCCCTCTCTTGAAGGCCTTAGGCAGCAAGCTGCTGAAGAGTCCAATGGCAAGAAAACTGGAACACATAGGGTCTATTGGGAAGATGGGCTCCTGTACACTGAGGCAAGAGATCCCAAACCTGGTGCCACTAGGAGAGTGGTAGTGCCTCAGGAGTTCAGAGAGTTCATTCTGACCTTAGCCCATGATATTCCCCTTGCTGGGCATTTGGGACAAACCAAGACGTGGGAGAGACTAGTCAACCACTTCTACTGGCCCAACATGTCCCAGAAAGTTAAGGAGTTTTGTGTCTCCTGTACCACCTGTCAAGACAGGTGGACATCCAAAGTCCCCCCTCATTCCACTTCCAGTGGTGGGGGTCCCCTTTGAAAGAGTGGGTGTGGACATAGTGGGTCCACTTGAACCTCCCACAGCCTCAGGAAATATGTACATCCTAGTAGTAGTAGATCGTGCTACTAGGTATCCTGAAGCTATTCCCCTTAGGTCGACTACTGCCCCTGGAGTAGCCAAGGCCCTCATTGGTATCTTTACCAGAGTGGGCTTCCCTAAGGAGGTGGTGTCTGACAGAGGTACCAACTTCATGTCAGCATACCTGAAACACATGTGGAATGAGTGTGGAGTGACATATAAATTCACTACACCCTATCATCCACAAACTAATGGCCTTGTTGAGATATTCAACAAGACATTAAAGGGCATGATCATGGGGCTCCCAGAAAAACTCAAAAGGAGATGGGATGTCCTCTTGCCATGTCTGCTCTTCACTTACAGAGAGGTGCCTCAGAAGGGAGTAGGATTCTCACGCTTTGAACTTCTGTTTGGCCACCCTGTAAGGGGACCACTAGCTCTTGTGAAAGAAGGCTGGGAGAGACCTCTTCATGAGCCTAAACAAGACATAGGGCCTGATTATGACCCTGGCGGACGGCGGAGGCCGTCCGCCAAGGTACTGCCGCTGAATGACCGCACCGCGGTCCGCGGCGGCCATTTAGACATTTCCTGTGGGCCGGCGGGCGCTCTCCAAAAGAGCGCCCGCCGGCCCAGAGGAAATGCCCCTGTAACGAGGACGCCGGCTCAGAATTGAGCCGGCGGAGTTGCAGGGGTGCGACGGGTGCAGTTGCACCCGTCGCGTATTTCAGTGTCTGCTTAGCAGACACTGAAATACTTTGCGGGGCCCTCTTACGGGGGCCCCTGCCGTGCCCATGCCATTGGCATGGGCACGGCAGGGGCCCCCAGGGGCCCCGCGGCACCCCCTACCGCCATCCTGTTCCTGGCAGGCGAACCGCCAGGAACAGGATGGCGGTAGGGGGTGTCAGAATCCCCCATGGCGGCGCAGCAAGCTGCGCCGCCATGGGGGATTCTAAGGGCAGCGGTAAACCGGCGGGAGACCGCCGGTTTGCTTCTTCTGACCGCGGCCGAACCGCCGCGGTGGTCCCGCCGACCCTGGCCCCGGCGGTCTTAGACCGCCGGGGTCAGAATGACCCCCATAGTGGACTATGTACTTGGCCTTCGCTCAAGGATGGCAGAGTACATGGAAAAGGCAAGTAAAAACCTTGAGGCCAGCCAACAGCTCCAGAAGTTTTGGTATGACCAAAAGGCTGCACTGGTTGAATTTCAACCAAGGCAGAAAGTCTGGGTTTTGGAGCCTGTGGCTCCCAGGGCACTTCAGGACAAATGGAGTGGCCCTTACCCAGTGCTAGAGAGGAAGAGTCAGGTCACCTACCTGGTGGACCTGGGCACAAGCAGGAGCCCCAAGAGGGTGATCCATGTGAACCGCCTTAAGCTCTTCCATGACAGGGCTGATGTGTTACACCGCGGCGCTCGCCGCGGCCTCAGGTTGCCACGGCGCGGCACGTTAATTTTGGCGCGGCCGACGCCCGGGCCGCGGTAGACGCCGCGGCAGACACCCAGGTCGCGGGGGTCGCCGCGGCTCCGGCGAGAGCCATGAAGGCTCCAGGGAGCCGGTCTGGGGGTCACGGCGCTCGCCGCTCCCCTTTTTTCAAGTTCTGCCTTAAAGGCAGACGCGGCAGAGCCTGAAACCCCGAGGGGGTTTCAGGCATGGCCGCACACAGCGCATTATGCGCTTAACATTTATTTTTCTTGCATGTATTCACCTGCCCACCACCACTTACCGATGTTCCTAGGACAAACCGAACCCTTACACTGGGGGTTCTTTATACTTACCTTTTTCTCTTCCCAGCATGCTTACCACTTCCTCTCTACCCAGCATGCATTGTTTAACACACATACCTAATTCATTACTGTTTTCTTTTCCCCAATCCAAGATGGCGGGTTTCTACTTCCTGTTTCCTGTTTCCTGTCCAGGGGTATTTAAGGGGATTCCAACTGCCTGTTCATTGCGTTGCAACACTCCTTGGTGATAGTCACGCTCCTATTTGATATCCTTCTGCGAATCCTGTCTGTTCCTGATCTGCCTTGTTTTCCTGCCTTCCTGATCTACGGTCCTAATACCCTGGTGTCCTCCTTTTCGTTTCAGGGAGTTCCTGTGGAGGTTTTTTACCCTACTGGGGTTTTTCCTCTGGGACTCCTTCTGGAGGGCACGGACTGTAGTGGTTCACTCATACCAAACAGCACCGTGGCTACCGGAAGGGGTCGCCCCTACCTCGGCCAGAGCAGAACCCGTCGGAACAAGGACCGTTCCCCTACACCTCTCAGCTGCAGGGGTAAGACCATTGAAAATCCTGACATGATGTGAATCTGTTAATGGTAACAGATGAGGATCAGGAAGCTGAGAGTGAGCCTCTCCCTGATCTTCTATCATCAAACCCTAATGATGGCTCAGTAGATGGAGTGATCTATTCAGACACCCTCTCTAGCCAACAGCAATCTGACTGTAGGAAGGTCCTGCAACAGTTTGCTGAGCTCTTTTCCCTAACCCCTGGTCAGACACCCCTGTGTACCCATGATGTGGACACAGGAGACAGCATGCCTGTCAAAAACAAATTATTCAGACAGTCTGATCAAGATAAGGAAAGCATCAAGGTGGAAGTCCACAAGATGCTGGAATTGGGAGTAATTGAGCACTCTGACAGCCCCTGGGCTAGCCCAGTGGTCTTAGTCCCCAAACCTCACACCAAAGATGGAAAGAGAGAGATGAGGTTTTGTGTGGACTACAGAGGACTTAATTCTGTCACCAAGACAGATGCCCATCCCATTCCTAGAGCTGATGAACTGATAGACAAATTAGGTGCTGCCAAATTCTTAAGTACCTTTGACTTAACAGCAGGGTACTGGCAAATCAAAATGGCACCTGGAGCAAAAGAAAAGACAGCATTCCCCACACTGATGGGCATTATCAGTTCACTGTTATGCCCTTTGGTTTAAAGAATGCCCCTGCCACCTTCCAAAGGTTGGTGAATCAAGTCCTTGCTGGCTTGGAGTCCTTTAGTGCAGCTTATCTTGACGATATTGCTGTCTTTAGCTCCAACTGGCAGGATCACCTGGTCCACCTGAAGAAGGTTTTGAAGGCTCTGCAATCTGCAGGCCTCTCTATCAAGGCATCCAAATGCCAGATAGGGCAGGGAACTGTGGTTTACTTGGGACACCTTGTAGGTGGAGGCCAAGTTTAGCCACTCCAGCCTAAGCTCCAGACTATTCTGGACTGGGCAGCTCTAAAAACCCAGACTCAAGTCAGGGCATTCCTTGGCTTGACTGGGTATTACAGGAGGTTTGTGAAGGGATATGGATCCATTGTGACAGCCCTCACAGAACTCACCTCCAAGAAAATGCCCAAGAAGGTAAACTGGACTGTAGAATGCCAACAGGCCTTTGACACCCTGAAACAAGCAATGTGCACAGCACCAGTTCTAAAAGCTCCAGATTACTCCAAGCAGTTCATTGTGCAGACAGATGCCTCTGAACATGGGATAGGGGCAGTTTTGTCCCAAACAAATGATGATGGCCTTGACCAGCCTGTTGCTTTCATTAGCAGAAGGTTACTCCCCAGGGAGCAGCGTTGGAGTGCCGTTGAGAGGGAGGCCTTTGCTGTGGTTTGGTCCGTGAAGAAGCTGAGACCATACCTCTTTGGTACTCACTTTTTAGTTCAAACTGACCACAGACCTCTCAGATGGCTGATGCAAATGAAAGGTGAAAATCCAAAACTGTTGAGGTGGTCCATCTCCCTACAGGGAATGGACTTTATAGTGGAACACAGACCTGGGACTGCCCATGCCAATGCAGATGGCCTTTCCAGGTTCTTCCACTTAGAAAATGAAGACTCTCTTGGGAAAGGTTAGTCTCATCCTCTTTCATTTGGGGGGGGGGTTGTGTAAGGAAATGCCTCCTTGGCATGGTTACCCCCTGACTTTTTGCCTTTGCTGATGCTATGTTTTGAATTGAAAGTGTGCTGAGGCCTGCTAACCAGGCCCCAGCACCAGTGTTCTTTCCCTAACCTGTACTTTTGATTCCCCATTTGGCACACCCTGGCATCCAGGTAAGTCCCTTGTAACTGGTACCCCTGGTACCAAGGGCCCTGATGCCAGGGAAGGTCTCTAAGGGCTGCAGCATATCTTATGCCACCCTGGGGACCCCTCACTCAGCACAGTCACACTGCTTGCCAGCTTGTGTGTGCTGGTGAGAACAAAACGAGTAAGTCAACATGGCACTCCCCTCAGGGTGCCATGCCAACCTCACACTGCCTATGCAGTATAGATAAGTCACCCCTCTAGTAGGCCTTACAGCCCTAAGGCAGGGTGCACTATACCATAGGTGAGGGCACCAGTGCATGAGCACTGTGCCCCTACAGTGTCTAAGCCAAACCTTAGACATTGTAAGTGCAGGGTAGCCATAAGAGTATATGGTCTGGGAGTCTGTCAAACACGGACTCCACAGCACCATAATGGCTACACTGAAAACTGGGAAGTTTGGTATCAAACTTCTCAGCACAATAAATGCACACTGATGCCAGTGTACATTTTATTGTAAAATACACCCCAAAGGGCACCTTAGAGGTGCCCCCTGAAACCTAATCCCACTACCCGTGTAGGCTGACTGGTTCTAGCAGCCTGCCACACTCGAGACATGTTGCTGGCCACATGGGGAGAGTGCCTTTGTCACTCTGTGGCCTGTAACAAAGCCTGCACTGGGTGGAGATGCTATCACCTCCCCCAGGCAGGAGCTGTAACACCTGGCGGTGAGCCTCACAGGCTTACCCCCTGTGTTCCAGCACAGCAGGGCACTCCAGCTAGTGGAGTTGCCCGCCCCCTCCGGCCATGGCCCCACTTTTGGCGGCAAGGCCGGAGGAGATAATGAGAATAACAAGGAGGAGTCACTGGCCAGTCAGGACAGCCCCTAAGGTGTCCTGAGCCGAAGTGCCTCTAACTTTTAGAAATCCTCCATCTTGCAGATGGAGGATTCCCCCAATAGGGATAGGAATGTGCCCCCCTCCCCTAGGGAGGAGGCACAAAGAGGGTGTACCCACCCTCAGGGCTAGTAGCCATTGGCTACTAACCCCGCAGACCTAAACACGCCCTTAAATTTAGTATTTAAGGGCTTCCCTGAACCTAAGAATTTAGATTCCTGCAACTTACTGAAGAAGAGGACTGCTGAGCTGAAAAACCCCTGCAGAAGAAGAAAGAAGACACCAACTGCTTTGGCCCCAGTCCTATCGGCCTGTCTCCTGCCTTCTAAAGAAAACTGCTCCAGCGACGCTTTCCCCAGGACCAGCGACCTCTGAATCCTCAGAGGACTGCCCTGCTTCCAAGAGACCAAGAAACTCCAGAGAACAGCGGCCCTGTTCAACAAAGACTGCAACTTTGTATCCAGAGGAGCAGATTTAAAGACCCCTGCAATCCCCGCGAGAAGCGTGAGACTTGCAACACTGCACCCGGCGACCCCGACTCGACTGGTGGAGAAACAACACCTCAGGGAGGACCCTCCGGCGCCTCCGATACTATGAGTAACCAAAGTTGTCCCCCCTGAGCCCCCACAGCGACGCCTGCAGAGGGAATCCCGAGGCTTCCCCTGACCGCGACTGCCTGACTCTAAAATCCCGACGGCTGGAAAAGACCCTGCACCCGCAGCCCCCAGCACCTGAAGGATCGGAACTACAGTGCAGGAGTGACCCCCAGGAGGCCCTTTCCCTTGCCCAGGTGGTGGCTACCCCGAGGACCCCCCCCCTTGCCTGCCTGCATCGCTGAAGAGACCCCTTGGTCTCCCATTGAACCCTATTGCAAACCCGACGCTTGTTTGCACACTGCACCCGGCCGCCCCCGCGCTGCTGAGGGTGTACTTTCTGTGTGGACTTGTGTCCCCCCCAGTGCCCTACAAAACCCCCCTGGTCTGCCCTCCGAAGACGCGGGTACTTACCTGCTGGCAGACTGGAACCGTGGCACCCCCTTCTCCATTGAAGCCTATGTGTTTTGGGCACTACTTTGAACTGTGCACCTGACCGGCCCTGAGCTGCTGGTGTGGTGACTTTCGGGTTGCTCTGAACCCCCAACGGTGGGCTACCTTGGACCCCAATTTGAACCCCGTAGGTGGTTTACTTACCTGCAAGAACTAACAATAACTTACCTCCCCCAGGAACTGTTGAAAATTGCACTGTGTCCACTTTTGAAATAGCTATATGTGTTTTATGTAAAAAGTATATATGCTATTGTGATTATTCAAAGTTCCTAAAGTACTTACCTGCAATACCTTTCAAATGAGATATTACATGTAGAATTTGAAACTGTGGTTCTTAAAATAAACTAAGAAAATATATTTTTCTATAACAAAACCTATTGGCCTGGAATTGTCTCTGAGTGTGTGTTCCTCATTTATTGCCTGTGTGTATGTACAACAAATGCTTAACACTACTCCTTTGATAAGCCTACTGCTCGACCACACTACCACAAAATAGAGCATTAGTATTATCTCTTTTTGCCACTATCTTACCTCTAAGGGGAACCCTTGGACTCTGTGCATACTATTCCTTACTTTGAAATAGTGCATACAGAGCCAACTTCCTACACACAGGTACTCTGCACCCTGCCCTCATAAGTGACCTGGTGCAGTGTACATGGCAGTGAAAGAATGTATATTGGAACCACGACTGCTGGAACCACACATGCCTAAACAATGCGGTCAGAACAACGACTGTGTTGTCACCACAAATGCCTTTACCACGAATGCTTTAACAATGATGCTTCATTGTAAAGCCATTACTGGCAAAGGCATGCGTGGAACAGCATGCGTGGTTCCAGCATGCGACCCCATTGACCCCCACCCCTAAAACAATCGTACTCCATCCCCCGCCCCTCAAACTAATGCAACTCTGCACCCCTAAAAACTAAACTACCCGACCCCCCTACGCCCCTATAACCTGAACTACCCTGACCTCCACCCTGCCCCTAAGACTGTATCCAACCTGCATTCTGTCATGGTTGACAAGAATTTTTGACTTTGACCCAGTCTAGCGCAACCAGATAACTACAGTTGGTACATTCTGTTTCTAGGCGTTATATCACAGTTTATTCTTTAAAAATGCATAACTCCAGTTCTTCTAATTGGATTTGTGTCATTTTAATCTTGTTTTATTTATTACATTTCA